>NC_141697.1:574429834-575657870 GCF_964263255.1 Lissotriton vulgaris
CTGAAACTGCTTGCCACCAAGCGGCGCCTCATTTGCGGGCAATGTATGTTGAGAGTTACGAGAAGGGACTTCTGCTGGAAGACAAGCGACTAGCATCGATAGTCGTGATTCATAAGCCAGGAAAAACTGCAGACGAGTACGGCTCCTATTGGCCGATTTCTTTGATTAATACGGAAGCTAAACTCCTTGTGAAATGACTAGCCTTATGCTTGGTCACTGTCATTCCTTCACTGGTCCATCCAGACCAATCTGGCTTTATACCGGGGAGAAATACGTTGCTAAATATCCGGCGTCTTCACAAGGTGCTCGCTCGCCTAGAGTTTATAGAGGAAGATGCATTAGTGTTATCCCTTGATGCCTCAATGGTGTTTGACTCTATCGAATGACCATATCTATTCGAGGTACTGAGGCGTATGGGCTTTGGCCAGAAATTCCTGGGCTTTGTGAGGCTGCTATATACGGGCGTACGAGGCGTAGTGTGAGTAAATAACCGCACGTCCCGAATTTTCTCATTAAAAAGAGGCACTAGACAGGGCTGTCCCCTATCCCTCCTAATCTTCTCCTTGATGCTCGAACCACAGGCCTCCTGGGTGAGACATGACGTTATGGTGTGAGGGTTGAAATGGGCGAAAGGGCATGATGACCGAATAGCATTATATGCCGATGATATACTGTTGTATCTCGCCTTCCCATATAGATCCATATGTGGGGTATTAAATATAGGGAAGTACTCAGGATATGCTATTAATTAGAGCAAGTCGGCACTGTTCGTCCTTCGGGGCCAGGTCCCCGGGCTCCTCACGGGATGCAGAGTAGAGATGACCACTGATGGTTTTCGATATGAGGGAATCTTCCTAACCCCAGACCCCCAGCTCTTTTACGATCGTAATCTCGCCGCTCCTTTGGCTGGGCTGTGCATGGATGTGCATAGATGGATGGATTCAATCCGTTCAGTAGCCAAAGGATTTCCCAAACGCCTTCGGCTACTGAACGGATTGAATCCATTGTGCACAACGGCTTCGTGCGGTGGAATTCATTCCCGCTCGAAAACGGAACCAAACTAATATCAGTAAACTGAGAGGGACGCTTCAGCTCCAGCCGTTCACCCTGTTATACGGCGAGCAGTACACTCTGAGAATGTGAACTTGGCTACAATCGAACAGCGCACCGTTTGGCGGGCGCCCTGTGAATTGATATCTTCACAACTATACAGATATCTTTCGTTCACCTACACTCCTGCAATCCCTTTGCTCGTGGTGCAGTGAAGTCCATGCCCAGTCCCTGTCCTGAGGAGAACCATAAATTGCTTTGGTTCGAAACGCGTTGACCCCCCGATGTGTCAAGAAAAGAAGGGTGCAGCTAGGGATTAAATAACTCCACTGTCATGGGCCCTTGTTTGCCATCAGACCTAAAAACTCAGTCACAGGTTTTGTGAGACAGGCAGGCAGTGACATTCCATCTTCAGTTCCGCCTGTCCACTGGTTTTGTAGTGAAAGGACTGGTTGTTCCATTTATGTTCCACGTATTGTTTTTTGACCACAGTTGACTTGCAATGTATGTTTTCTAAGTTGTATGTTGGTGTATATAATTTTTCTAATTTTTTCCAATATTCATTATCAATGTTTGCATAATCTGTATTCATCATGCACACAATTGTCTGTTTTTGTGTTTGACTTAACTGTTTTTGATAGTGTTTTCCTTTGATGACATTTTTGTACGAACTTTTGAAATTTGCATGTAAATCGAAATAAATGTTTTGCTAAAGAAATGGCTGGGTCATGCAGCACATACGGGCTGCGTGGGTTCTGATTTCAAATTGAAAGTTTCCAAGCTAGCCACTTTGTTCTGTTTTCTGCAACTATTGAGGTCCAGGCTGGCTAGTCGTAGGACCCAAAACCTCCTAGTGTACATGCACATGGATGTTAAGCATTGGAGGTCCCTGTCCCTCTCTCTAGTAGGCCGGGCGGCTCTCTTAAGATGCTGGCCCTTCCACATTTCCTCTATATCCTTCAGAACTGTCCTCACAGGGTCCCAGATGCATACTTCTCAGGGTTGTAGAGTGAGGTCCGGACGTTACTGTAGCCTTATAGCCCGCCGTAGAGGGCTATACCAGCTATTAAAGGCCCTCTCCAGCGTTAAAGGCCCCGAGCCGAAGGCGAGGGCCTTTAACAAGGGAGAGGGACTTTAATAGCGGTATAGCCCATCTGCGAAGGGCTATAAGGCTATTAGAACATTCTGTCACTAGAGGACAGAATGTTCTAACAAAAAAACAAAGCCTTTTGGGAGAGTGTCTTGGTTGGTCGAATGTCCTAACCAAAGCCACACCACTGTGGTTCACCCAAAGACTAGGACTTCTATGTTGCCAGCCCAGGTTCGACAAGTGGGATATCATCGGGATCTCCAGTATAGGGGATCTGGTGAAGAAGGGCACAATCCTTAAGTTTAGGGAATTTAGAGAGAAATATGACATGGCCCATGGAGAGGTATTTCGGTACCTACAAATTCGACATGCCCTCACCACTGCTCTTCCTGACATGAGTGACATACCGGAGTCGTCCCCCTTGGAGGATCGGCTACTTGATGGGCTGCTGCTCACCAAAGCCATATCACTGACATACAGAAAACTATGTAACAACCTACCCGACAATTTCCACAAATTGCGAGAGAAATGGCAGATGGATCTTGGGCCCATTGATGAAGAAGACTGGCAAGCGGCACTAATGTCCCTAGGGAAGCAGCAATCACCCTTTGTTTTCGACTAATCCAACACAAAATTTTACATAGATCTTATCTGACCGTGGTAACCCTAGAAAAGATAAGCTCTCGGGCGGATGCGCTCTGCCTCCAGGGCTGCCAGCAAGATGCAACTTTTTATCATATGATCTGGAACTGCCCAGTGATGCAACCAATATGGGAGGGGGCCACGAGTCACATTCAGGATGCACTGGGAAAAGAGCTCACCCTTACACCGCAATTGGGTCTTCTCAACATGTGGGAACAGACTGACCTAACAGAAGTAGAACAACAACAACTAACCACATTGGGCTAGACCCTAGTCAAGCGTGAGATTGCAACAAAGTTGGGGGCGGTTGACAGGCCTTCCCGCCGAATGGGTGTGAGTGAGTGTGATAAATGCATGATAGCGGAAAATGGGGTATTTAAAACAAGAGGGTGTCCAAAGAAATGGGACAGGAAGTGGGGCAAGTGGAATGTCTACCGAGGCAACCTCTGTGTTTGCCCATCAGTGGAAATGGAAATGCAGCGCACTGGAGAGCGACACATGGATGTTTCATAAATGTAACTGACTCACCTTCCCTAATGGCTTCACGATACAGTATAATTTGCCAAACTGTTGATCGGAACATGTATGTGACCTTCATCAATGTGAAAATTAATAAAAATATTTTTTTTAATGAAAACACAGGGATGACCACTCAAGGGACCCTAGCTCCCGTGATGGGACATTATCCCTATGGTAATTGCAGTGTCTGCCATCTAACCAAACCAACCAAGATCTTGACACTAAGCAATAAAATAACGTGGCAGCTCAGAAAATTTATGAACTGCAACACTGAGAGAGTAGTGTACATGGTTACTTGCCCGTGCAGTCTCAATTGCATTGGGATGACCACTAGGAAAGTTAAGACTCTAATTTGTGAGCATCAGAGTAATGTACGCTGAAAGAGGACTACTACAAAGATGTCAGCCCATTATATTGAAAAGAAGCACACCATTCAAGATTTCAAATGGGTAAAACTAGAATCAATGGAGAACCAGGAATCAATAGAGACCAAACTTTTTTTAAAAAGAGCAACGGTGGGTGTTTAAACTCAATACAACACATTGAGCGTTGAAATGACAATATCCCATGGGGTAGCTTTGTAAGATGATCACGACATCTAATAAACATCGTACATTTCAGTTGCCAAATCATCAACGACCCTAGAATACAACAAACCGCAGGATGACTAGCAGTTTTGGGTAATTTTTTGATGATATGGTTGACCATTTTTACCCCAGATAACTAAGGGTGCCCCATAATGGTATTCTATGAAAATAGTATACAGATTGCCATACAACATCTGCATACACAGCAACCCTTTTGAAAGTAACCCACACCCGATATGGTTCCTTTGTATTTACACATTTTACACCTACCAGGTAATGGCCAATGATGATATAGTTAATTACCCGGGCAGGATCATAAGAGGACCCATTCTACCACCTACTGGCCTTTCTTCCACTCACGAAGGTTAACGTGTCAGAGTGCATAGACACGGTTTAGAGCCTTACTTAATTATATTGCTCCCTGCTATTATATAGCTCCATGGGATTAACATGATATATATATATATATATATGTTTTCCCATTTTTTGGAATATCTAAGAAGGGCACATGACCAATTTTTCTGAATCAATTATTATATTCCCCCGCCCCCCCCCCCCCCAACTATGACAGACTTGTGGCTAATTCCAATGGTTTTTCCTCGTGTGTGCATATTGTGCTGGCCATTTTGGGAGCTTAATGCTCCAGTCTTTCACGAATGGTGTACATCCGGATGGGTATTTTTATTCAGGAGCTGTAGCGGGAACATAATAGCAAAGTACAACCTTGACGAGGTGAGCTATTCAAACCCCAATCTTAGACCAAAACGCCTCTATCACATCGAAAAGTAGGCGTTTTATTTCTAATGCATGTAAACTTTCAATACATTGTCTCTAAACAGAGTGTGACTACAGACCGTACTTCCTGCCTGTGAAACTATGAAGCGTTGGCTTCATACCAAATAAGGTACAAAAGGGGGTGGTGATGGACGGAGCATCTGAATCAATCAAACACTCACACCCAGTCAAAAGATCTGGGTTTAATCCATCACCGTTCTTTAGCCCACTCTGCCACCCCAGTTCAGACATGGCTATATGCAAATCAGTCTGATCCTGTGCCTCATGGGAACAGTCCAGCCCGAACTGCCAAGCCATGTCTTCCCTGGACCGGAAACAAGCTTCCGAGGACCGTTTTCTGGCATTCCAGCGGTCTTCAGCCCAGCTTGCTTGAATCCAGTGGCAAAGTGAGCAAGGGACTCACGCCTGAGCATACCCTGCCACACTTATGGCGGCCAAAAGCGGTACAAAAGGGGGTGGTGATGGACGGAGCATCTGAATCAATCAAACACTCACACCCAGTCAAAAGATCTGGGTTTAATCCATCACCGTTCTTTAGCCCACTCTGCCACCCCCGTTCAGACATGGCTAAATGCAAATCCGTCTGACCCTGTGCCTCATGGAAACAGTCCAGCCCGAACTGCCAAGCCATGTCTTCCCTGGACCGGAAACAAGCTTCCGAGGACCGGTTTCTGGCATTTCAGCCATCTTCAGCCCGGCTTGCTTGAATCCAGTGGCAAAGTGAGCAAGGGACTCACGTCTGAGCATACCCTGCCACACCTATGGCAGCCAAAAGCGGTACAAAAGGGGGCGGTGATGGACGGAGCATCTGAATCAATCAAACACTCACACCCAGTCAAAAGATCTGGGTTTAATCCATCACCGTTCTTTAGCCCACTCTGCCACCCCAGTTCAGACATGGCTATATGCAAATCAGTCTGACCCTGTGCCTCATGGGAACAGTCCAGCCCTAACTGCCAAGCCATGTCTTCCCTGGACCGAAAACAAGCTTCCGAGGACCGGTTTCGGGCATTCCAGCCGTCTTCAGCCCGGCTTGCTTGAATCCAGTGGCAAAGTGAGCAAGGGACTCACGTCTGAGCATACCCTCCCACACTTATGGCGGCCAAAAGCGGTACAAAAGGGGGTGGGGATGGACGGAGCATCTGAATCAATCAAACACTCACACCCAGTCAAAAGATCTGAGTTTAATCCATCACCGTTCTTTAGCCCACTCTGCCACGCCAGTTCAGACATAGCTATATGCAAATCAGTCTGCCCCTGTGCCTCATGGGAACAGTCCAGCCCGAACTGCCAAGCCATGTCTTCCCTGGACCGGAAAAAAGCTTCCGAGGACTGGTTTCTGGCATTCCAGCCGTCTTCAGCTGGCTTGCTTGAATCCAGTGGCAAAGTGAGCAAGGGACTCACGTCTGAGCATACCCTCCCACACTTATGGCGGCCAAAAGTGGTACAAAAGGGGGTGGTGATGGACGGAGCATCTGAATCAATCAAACACTCACACCCAGTCAAAAGATCTGGGTTTAATCAATAAAAATGATTTGAACATAAAAAAAACAGATCTGGGTTTAATCCATCACCGTTCTTTAGCCCACTCTGCCGCCCCAGTTCAGACGTGGCTATATGCAAATCAGTCTGAGCCTGTGCCTCATGGGAACAGTCCAGCCCGAACTGCCAAGCCATGTCTTCCCTGGACCGGAAACAAGCTTCCGAGGACCGGTTTCTGGCATTCCAGCCGTCTTCAGCCCGGCTTGCCTGAATCCAGTGGCAAAGTGAGCAAGGGACTCACGTCTGAGCATACCCTGCCACACTTATGGCGGCCAAAAGCGGTACAAAAAAGGGTGATGATGGACGGAGCATCTGAATCAATCAAACACTCACACCAGTCAAAAGATCTGGGTTCAATCCATCACCGTTCTTTAGCCCACTCTGCCACCCCAGTTCAAACATAGCTATATGCAAATCAGTCTGCCCCTGTGCCTCATGGGAACAGTCCAGCCCGAACTGCCAAGCCATGTCTTCCCTGGACCGGAAACAAGCTTCCGATGGCCAAAACGCCTCTATCACATCGAAAAGTAGGTGTTTTATTTCTAATGCATGTAAACTTTCAATACGTTGTCTCTAAACAGAGTGTTACTACAGACCGTACTTCCTGCCTGTGACACCATGAAGCGTTGGCTTCATACCAAATATGTACGTGGTGTGTGTGAATAATATATGTTGTGTGTCTTTGTGGTTGAGAATACCACAGCACGTTTGTGATCATTATTACTCATTAGACGTGCCACTGGTAATCACTAGTATATGTGTAGACAAAGACACATTTGGTTTGTCTCTTCATCCAGGAGGTGCGCACAGGATGAATTGCACATCGAGAACGCTCATTGGCAGCATCAATCCCCACATGGGACAGTTTAATTATTGTTCCTTTACTTTATGTCTTTCAGAATCATTCAGAATACAAGTCCAGGTGGCATTAAATATATGTGACTCTTTATAAGTACCTATGAATGATGAAGTTTAGAATGTTGTGATTAGTAGACAACTGTAGGAGCGAAACTAGGTATCAGACACTTAATAAACTAGGTCCTGAAGAATAGCAGAGAGGGGTAGGCTAGAAACATGTCGATCGACCATTAAGTATTTCGGGACATTAAACCCATGAAACCTAATCTTTTCCTCTTTTATTTAACCTACCGACTACGGGTTGGAATAAAGTAGTCATTACCCACTAGACAGGCATTTTTAGAAAATCATTCTTTCCTTCACTCCTTCCCTGCAGAATTAACTGCCTCTCAAAGTCAAAAACTTAGTGCTCGCACGTAGTTCGTCCGGTCGCAGCATGCCCCATTCCACAGCGAAATGGTAAGAACCCTATGATGAAGCCTGCTACCAAGGGTAACCCTGGTGGGTGTGGGTTTTACAGAAAACTTCTTTGTTTTCCCTCGTGAAGGAACAAGAACTTCCCCAAAGTAAGGTTGAGTCCTCTTTTTTTCTGTGTATTGGCGATTGAGAGAGAGTCATTCTTATGCTCCGGCGCCAATCTGGTGTCTTAAATAAATATCTAGCAGTAGTTCTCTGAGCAAGGTTTCAGCTCTTCTGGGGCCCCTTGTCAGGATTCCATGGTGTATTCTTTGTCTTCCCTTGTAGAACTTGTATTTGTCAACTTTATTTGCCTGTGGTGTTTTTTGACCCTGTGTCAGCATCGTAGCGCCTTCTATGTGGCGTTGTGTGCCTTGGTGTTATCACTCCAACCACTGTTGGCGGGCGATGTTCTGAAAGCATTGGATGCGAGCCCCAGTATGATCGCTTTTTGACCCTTCCGTACCGGGCTTCTGATCCGTGTGTGATTGTGAGCACCCGTGCTAGAACAAATGTAATATTCGCTGCACAAAAAGCCCTCTTGTTTGCCATTCACCATTTTGCAGGTGTAGTATAGCTGGAGTACTGTAAGAGGAGCATTTGTCGAAGACCACCCAGTTGTCTTCAATGGGGTACTTTTCCCAAGCAATGATATCAGGTCATATCCCTAAATTGCATGGCCCTGTCCGGGAGTTATACCATTTGTCATACCCCGGCTGCTGCACAGGTTCCCACCGCCAATAGGGTTGCCTCAGTTGCTGGCACTGGAGCCACACTGGGTCTCTGCACAGATCCTTCTATGGCAATCCCCTAAATGCTTTACACTTGTTCCTGTGGTGAGACCTAACTGCTCCATAACACAGCTACCCTGGACCGAGCTAAGATTTTGTTAAAGAACCTAACTTAACTTGATACAGAATTGTGACATTATTACATAGTGAGATCCCACAACCACACCAGATAATAATCCATTTTCCTACTGTCAGTAAAACCATATTCACTACTAAAACTAGCCATAATTTGGCTGTTCAATTAATACTGTATTTGGACAAAATATTGACTTGTAAATATCATGAGACGGAAATATTGATCAAAAAGTATATTGTTATGGGCAAATATCGTTGTCAAGAATATCGTTTTTTGAGGTAAATAATATAATTGTTAGGAATATTGTTGTTGTAAATATCGTTTTTAATAATTTAGGGGCCCATTAGGATGGCGGACAGATCACCACCGCCCGTATGGTGGTGGCGGTCCGCCCGCAATTCTCGTCCGTCCACCTAACATTTCCTCCTGCCATATTACGATGGCGGTGGGGACCCAGGTTGACGGAAAGACTGTTTGCCAGTTTTCCACTGGTAGAAAATCCGCCCGATTGCCTATCGGGCAGAAAAGGCCTGCAATAAGGTGGCGGTGCTTTCAGGCACCGCCATCCATATTATGATGATGGCGGAGAATCTGCCATGGAAAGGCATGCGGTCTTTTCTTTGGGGGCCCGTTGCAGGCCCCCAGGGGTTGGGGAGTAGGTGGCTGCACTTGGGGGGTACCCATGGTACCCCCGACATTTGCAAGTACAAGGTGGCAGGCACCGCGCAGTGCCTTTCACGTTGTGCATGCAAATGCACAACATGCCTTTTTAACAATGTGGCGGGTGCTGAATACAGCACCGCCCACCACAATGTTAAATGTACAGGATGCGACCGCCATGGTGGCGGTCTCATCCTAATAGGCACAGCAGGACCGCAACACCTCTTGCGGTCGGTCCCGTTTACCGTTACGGTGGTGGGCGGACATTGTCTGCCCACCATCATAATGGGACCCATAGTTGTGAAAAACATTGTTTTTCAATTAATTTAATGTGATTTTGTTTATATATTAATGTTATGTGTTAGTATTATTTGTATAATTGTTAATCATTATTTTAATATAGTTTGTCAATGTAAGCGAGTTAGAATTTTTCTAAATAATTGTTAATAGTAATTTATAGTGTTGTAGCGGGTTTTTGGGTTCAAAGGGGAATAGGAGTATAGGATGGAAAGTTAATTGGGTAATAATACATAAAAGTAATAATTTATAATGTATTATTATTAATTTAATGTATTATTCATTCTGCAAATTGTGTAATAATCATATATGTCAGTTATATTTTAGGTGCAGGATGCTGGGTTTGTAGGGGTTAGGGTGGGAATTTCATTAAGTAATAATTAATTATTAATTATGTAATAATGATTTATTTTCGTTATATTTATTTGCAGGTTACTAGGTTTGTAGGAGTATACAGTGGGAAGCTAATTAATAATTAAAAGGTAATAAATATAAGGTCAAATTAAATATTTAATTGATTCAAAATGTTTTTAATTGTGTAATAATTATATTTTTTTGCTATATTTTAGGTGTTGGCTGCTGTGGTTGAAGGGTTGGAAGTAAATTAAGTATTAATTAATTTACAATTGACAATTAATTATGTAATGGTTTATCTATTATGTAAATTGTTTTATACTTAGTTATTTTCATTATATTTTAGGTGTGGGTTTCTAGGTTCGTTGGGGTATAGGGTGGGAAATTGATTAAGTACTAATTAAATAACCATTGTTTTTTTATTGAAAATTAATTCTTACATTGTTTACAAATGTTGTAAATTGGATAACTGTTTTTTTATTTATTCGAAATTAGTAGGGCTATTCAAGACTGTAATGTGTTTGAAGTGAAGTAATTTACCTACGGTTGCTTAGACTGAAATAGGAATAGTAAATCTTACCCATCCAAAGTCCAACACTTTCCCTGCTATAGCACAGACTGGAGCGCGAATAGTAAATGGTACCCCTCCGAAGTCTAAAGTTTTCCCTACTGTTGTACAGACTGGAGTGAGAATAGTATATCTATTATTCCCACACTCCAATACATTTCCTAATATTTGTTAAATATACATTTTTTTTAATATTGGTTTATAATTTTAATTTTATATTATTTGTTTATATTTTTATTTGTTTTTTAAAAGGTTTAATAATTTTTTTATGTGTTTCTTATTTATTTTATTTGCTTGGTAATTTATTTAATGTTTTGGAATTGAAATAATATTTTTAACAATTCCCACATATTTCTTTCTTTTTCATGTCAATATATAATTTGCTTTTTATAGTAGTAACTTTAAACAATTAAACAAAAACCTATTATAATGTAAAATATAAAATTTGTTGATAATTGTGTCACACGTGAACAAGGCTGTTGAGCTGAAACGCGTTGTGTAATAAACTGCAAATTCTACATTTGGGTTCCTTTGCCTTACTACCTGAGAGCACATGACGAACTTTGCTTCTTTGTGATGGATTAACTAACCGGACTGCTTCGGCGGTATCTGCGCCAACTTTCTTGGGTCCCAGCACTCCAGAAGAAGCGTTGTTTCTTTGTGGATATATATATATATATGTGTGTGCTTTCATCTGTATATATGTATATATAGCATTTAATAGTAGTGAGATTTATTTAATTTACATTATATTAATGGTATATATTAAAACATTTAAGATTTACTACTTTAAGTTATATATATTAAGAAACTATATTTGTGTATTTTTTTTAACAATATTACTGTGAAACAATGTTTTTAAGAATATTTTTGTACTTACCATTATAGGAATAGGAGTATGATATTTTTGGAAACTATACTTTTGACACAATACTTCTGCTACACGGTATTGTTGATTGCGATATTATGTCACTGATCTAATCATCCAGATATGAAAAACATATTAAAAGAAGTGGAACAGCATTCAGTATTCACATTCATCAAGGAAGTTGATTCGGGCTGAAAAGTAATAACTGTTGTCATGAAAACTCAAGTGAAACCTATCCTAAAAGGCAGTGGCAATATACATTGTCTGGGATGAGGTCAGCTTCAAATAATCAAGGTCAGCAGACACTGGCATTTGCTGCTAGTCTTCAGATAGCCTGTGAGTGTACGGCCAGTGTGGTGCCAGCTTTGGAGCTCAGAAAAAATTTGCGACTGCTATGATCGATCTCACATCGAGTGATCACAAATTTCATTACAACATCCACTCAAGCCAAAGCCAATAGACTACCATTATCTTCTTGGAAATTATCATAGTAGAGTATCAAACTTACATTGAGAGCACAGAAGTTATCATAAATAAGACCAATTCTGGGCTAAGAGCCTGCAAAGAAACTAAGGGGCATATTATCAAGACAGGGGATAAGATTATCGCCGCTTTAGTGGCAGAAAACTGCCGCTAAACAGCAATTTTGGGCTTGATAATATGATCTATGGTATTCCAATTGAAGCTCAGGTTAGATGTCCTTCACATCTAACCTGAGCTTCAATTGTAATTGCATAGAGCATATTATCAAGCCCATTATCGCCGTTTTAGCAGCAGTTTTCTGCCGCTAAAACCGCAATCATTTTATCTCCTGTCTTGATAATATGCCCCTGATTTCCCTCTCTAGCCGGCCTTCAATGTTATTAAATGTAACTCCTTTATGGCCGACCATGCATGAACACCACTGAGACCAACACTGAGATCACTATCACCTTGTAGGCAGTCACTCACAGACAGAATGAGCCTTCTTTTGTTGTTGTTTTTTTTTCACCAGATATCATTCTTTTGTTCTTCACCCAAATAATCGTTAGCTATTTTTGTGCAATGACACAAGGATGAAAAGTGAGCAATCAAGACCATGGTTGGGGTGGCTCAGGAGGAAGGCATCATCAGCGTCATATGAGGCTGCCAGTCCCTCCTACCAATGTAGGGGGATGATTATCAACAATACTCAAAATTAATTCTACATCTGCAATAAACAGCATAAAGAGAATACCCAGGAAGTCCATAAAGGCATCCCCTGCATTCACATAAAGAATGCGCCTAGGGCAGAGAATGGTGTTACAGGATTACAAGTGGCTGGAGATAAATATTAAACATAATCATGCATGAAAGGTGTCATGGTACCACCTCAGCTAGAATGTCTGTGAGCCACAGAAAATCTGAAATAAATCAGTGTAGGTGCTTTCACTGCCACCTCACAGGGACAGGAAATCTGATGATAATAGGATGGTGACGGTAAAAGGCACATTTATGCCTGTCTTTGCCAGGGTCTCGGCTGAGGGGATGTATTGACTGTGCTTTGGTAGGAACTATCTCTTTCTGTCTCTCCCTTGAGAGCTGTGTCTGACTGTTTGTTCACTTAACCTGGATGGAAGGTTTCTAGGATATCACATTGTGTCCTTGTTTAGAGCATGTATGCCATTAGTATAGCCTTCCAGGGTGGAGCTCTTTAATGGGTGTGTGCTTTTCACCCATGGTTCTAGGCTTCCTCGTAGACTAGAGTGCAGTCAATGTGTGAGTTTTGTCAAGTGTGCTATGGTGCCGTGTGGTTAAGACACTGGCTATCCATTCTATGTCATGTTTGTTGGTTGGTGGAAACACACTTGGTTTAACTGAGGACCACTGAGTATCAGTGTACCTTATTGCAGCATTAGATGCTAGCTCTTGAGAAGGGGATGTCAAGGTCTCCAGTGGATACCACAGGCTCAGCATTAAGGGGCTGATTAGGATGGTGGTCGAACTTTCCTCCGACCACCATCCTTTCGTACTGGGACCACACGAAAGGCTGTCAGCTGTACCACCATAGGCATTAGGATGCGACCACCCCCACGGCGGTCGCAATGCCTATATTTTATATTGTGGCGGGTGCTCCTGGCTGTACACACCGCAGTACAAAAAGGGGACACTACACATATCCCTGCACTACTTGCCTGCCACTTGGTGGAGGGATATGTAGGGGGGCAGCATAGGTGCCCCCCAAAACATACAGCTGAGGGCCAGGGAGGAAGGGAGGCCCGCTACGGGCCCCCAAATTCCCTTTCCCCCCTGCCTTTTCATGGCGGGTTGACCGCCATTTAACGGTGAGCAGTAAGGGACATTGCCATCCCTACAGCGGTGCCTGGCAGGCACCACCACCATTGTAGGGAATACAACTCCGTCCGGCAGTCGGACAGGCTCCTTGAGCCCGTCGCAGTCAGTCTCTCCGACCGCTACGCATCGCCCACCATCATAATGTGGCGGGCGGGAATTCTCATTGAGATGGTGAACCGCCACCAACGGGCTGTCATTGGTGGTCCCACCGCCATCGTAATCAGGCCCAAAGTCTCTGGGTATCTTTGAGTGGGTGGACCTGTTGCATTGGTGACCAGTGACGTATCATGTGGTGCTGACATCATTACTTTTTCTATAGCCTGAAGGCCCTATTGAATCTTATTTTGAGCAGGGGGTCAGTTTTAGCAAATTCTGTCATCCATGAATGGGGTTGGTATTTTTTACCAGTTAAGTCATCTGGCTTATACCAACAGATCCTGTAGGAAAGCATCCCAGATATGACCCATACAGTGAAAGTTTACCAGTTAATGGGAAAAGGTATAAGGTCCGGCCTCAACTCCCAGCTGTGGTAAGTTAAAGCCCAATGGAAGAGCGAGTGGATGGAGCCTGTTGGTTCTGTGGGACCATCACCTACCAGCAACTGCAACTGTGCTCCTTTCTCCCGCTACTAGTGGGAACATAGTCTGAGGTCAGTGGCGTAACTAGACCCAAACTTCGGGGGGGGGCTAAGACTCACAGCCAAGGCCGGCTTAAGCGCTGGTGGCGCCCATACAACAGTCTTTTTTGGCGCACTCCTTCCCCGTATCCACCTTCTCCATGAACCCTCTAACTACCACTCTCCAACAGTGCACCTCATCTCTCCATAGCCTCTCTGATGCACATTTCATTTTTTATAGTGCTACTCATAGTTCACTCACACTCAGTTCTGTGATCTGCATGGAACAAGTTCTTTGCAGCAGGCACATTAACCCTCCATGCTGCGTTACGATGAGCCAAATATGCAACTAGACACAATTATGAACTCTCACTAGTAGGAACATTAATCACCAGAGTTATCTTGATATTTGTATTGTTGCCTGAAAACTACCTGATGCACAAGGAAGTTCATGTAATTTTAAACCAAAAATTATTTTTAACACAGCGGCCTCCGCCAAATTCAACGCCAGGTGTGGCGGCACCAATCGCACCACCTAAAAGCCAATCACACGCCCAACAATGAGGCAGGACAGGCATTTCCAGAAATGGGGTGAGAGCTAACCTCCTACCTATTATATGAGGGGAATGATCTGTGTAACTGGTGGGGTGTGATATTTCCCCCAAATCCCTGCAAGCAAAACAAGTTAACAGATTTCTTGTAAATGATTTACGAGAGAATAGACTTCTCCCCTGAGAATTTCTTTTACCTTTTGGGACCAAATTTGCATAAACGTTGCATATCCTTATGGGCATTCATGAAATATTACAGTGCTTTCATGGCACCTCAGGAAAGCCTGGCCTTTCCCAGGAGTAGATCTATTTTTCATATGTATTGAGTCAGAATTACTTCCACTATACCAAGGTCATCATTTTTTCATGGGTGAGCCCCTTATGCCAAGGAGTGCTTTCAATATGATAATGCCAGAAATGTACCCTGGATCCTTCAGCCACAGCCATGGGTACCCCTGAAAATTCCCCCGGTATACATGGGTCAGCATTTTGCCATTGACACACTCTATAAATTGAGTACAGGAAATCTTATGACAAGAGTTACCTCAAATATCAGTTCCAACATTTTACTATGGATGCACCCCATATGCTAAGAATTATGAGCATCATGTAAGGGCCTTCGGGTAGATGTGGTAGAATGTGTTCTGTGTCCATGCTGCTGGGTATGACTGGGCTATCGGCTTTCTTAGTTAGACAGTTTGAGTCCCCACAACCAATGATGGTGTCTCAATAGAAGTATGTCAGGGCTGCAGTTTACAATAGGTAACTCCTCCCATCCATATTTTATTAGTGCCTTTGTCCATAAGGTAAAATAACCTTCAGTATGCCAGACCAGCAGCACACATACACTCACACACATTCTAACTATATCTCTCACACACAGACACACTGCCACTCACACTTCCATCAGTCAATCTGCTTTTATGGTGTTAGAAAAGCTTGCCCTGCTGCTTCTGCTACACCTGCCTTGCTTGCCTTTTAGTGAAGCTTCATAGAAACATATTCTCTACACGCTATTCAAAAAAAATTAATAATATATTGCCTTATCAATATTTGTTACAAGCATGGTGTGAATGAAAAGTACATTTCCTTAAAATAGCTGTACTGGGTTTACATTTGGTTTCATGTGCGGATCAAGCAATTACAGTATTGGAAATTAACTAATCCACGTTCTAACATGTAATATCACCATTTGATCCTATGAAATGCTTGATTTCTTTGGCAATCATGGATTTTATCCAGGAACACTTTGCATTTTGGGGTTTTTGAGACTCAACTTACAATGTAAAAAAAAACTACAATTCCCGGAAGGAAGCATTGTGGTGAATGGAAAGCCAGGAATGGCTAAAGGTTGTCACCAGCCCTCAATCCATCCCCATACCCCAAAGCCTCAGCCGTAGTCTCACTCCTCGCGCCATCCCACATTATCAGTCCACGCTCCCCTCCTGCACCAACTCGATTCTTAAGCTTTATTCGATTTTTAAATATAAAATCATAAAAGCACATAGCAAAATATACACCATTACATTTCAATTCATATTACAGTAAGTAACATTATAGCATAAAATCTTTAAGGGAGGTCAGGTACCAAATCAATAGTATATCAAGTCAGAGTCTGGATATTAATACTCCTCACCCCGGGGCCGTTTCAGCTCAACCAAAAGTTACTCTCTTCGTTGATCTTATATGGGGGTGGAGTGATTCTCTGGGATAAAAATCAGATAGTCCCCAGGTGTGTATAGGTCCATCTCCTATCTGTGATTTCCAAGTCTGGAGATATGGGACAACATTGCTATTTATAAACTTTATCAACACCAGATCGCCAGATCTCTCTTTTCGAAGTGGACCCAGCCATCCCACCCTTCTAACGCATTGTATTCTACCATCGATGTCAGGGGGCAGGGGTCTATTCTTTGTTAGCCAAAACAGTGCCTTATTTCTTAGCTCCTGTTGATTTTCAGTTTTTCCATTTGTGAGCTCAGGCACGCCAGAAAGGACACACACAAACGGGGCGGCCTCCGGTGGTAAGTGGATGTGATTTGATTTACGTGGCATGTTCCCTGTATTGGGACGTGGCCCTTTGGATGGTATAGTTACTTTGTTCAGCCTCGTTTCAAGGGAGCTACTGTGTGCTGTTATTAGTTTGGCGGGAACTTTCTCGATGGATGGTGTTAACATACCTGGGACTACCTGTAGGGGTTGATTAATATTATTTTGGGAAGCTGTTAAAGGCAATACCGTGTCACATAAGGACTGTAAGTGATTGGGGCCTGCCATTCTTTTTAGGAGTAGCGAGTTTGACTTGGTTATTTCCTCCATCGCCGCAATCCTATCTCCAAGATTATTCATTCTGTCTATCAGAGGCTGTATCACAGAGTTAATCATAGATTGTAGCTGGTCCAACAGAGTTGGTGAAGTTGGGGGTGCAGACAGTTTTTTCTGCTTTGCTTGGCTGCCTGTGTGTTTATCCACTGGTCGTTGTCTTTTACCAAAACAGTCCGGGAGAGTCATTTTAGGGTTCGTGTTACCTGATTCAGGTGGACAGAGGGAAGTACCCAGGAGATTTTCATAAGGTAAGGATAATGTATTGGAGTGGGGGCTTGAGATAACTGTAGGGCAAAAGGATGCATTCATGTGCTCTGATGTCGATGTAACAGCAGCATACTTGGTTTTACATACGCTGTTAAGTTCCTCCAGAAATGATAGATTTTGTGATGCGGCGGCTGACTGTGGGGGGGTAAATCACTATTGGAACGGTCAATGGACAATCGCTCTCGGACTGTTCTTGCAGGTTGTTGGACAATAGGTGGTGGTGTCTTGATTAAATAGTGGACCATCGTCCCCTTAGCCATGTCCCTAGTCAAAGTAGAAGTTTTTCGGCCCCCCTTGAAAGACATAATGTATGTAGCAACAGGCACCTACAGGGACTGGAAATGTCTTGACAAAAGTACTTTTACCTCTTTTAATTGCACGGCCAGGGGGGTGGCCCGTCCCGGCCTCTTCTGGCCTATGATGACCTTAGATGGTCCCGCCCTTGTCCCGGGCTTCTCCCGGCGCCCTCCCGCGTGCTCCCGCGCAGCGGGGTCTACGCCTTCTTTAAATAACTCACTGATAGGTAGTCTAGCGGGCGGGCGGGGCCGGCAGGGAGAGCAGCCCAGCTGGTCCCGAGGGCGCGCAGGGACTCCTGGTCCTTGGAGTCCCTGCAAATGCTTGCAGCCCTGCCGGTAACTAGCAGAGCACCCCTGGTGTTCTCTCCAGCTGACGCCTGTGTCAGGGGGCGATGCGGGACCCGCGCAGCGGGTCCTGCGAGGTCCAAAAATGCCGAGTCTGGCAGGAGGAAGAAGGAAGGCTCCAAGAGGCGCTGCAACCCCAGGCAGCGCGATGTCAGGGGGAAAGCCCTGCACCAACTCCTTTTTCTGCAGATGGAATTAAGAAGGCCTCTAGAACTAAGGAAATAGCAGGTATTCTGTGGGTGCCTTTGTAGATATGTGTATGTTCATACAAGTTGTGTAATTTGTATATGTTCAGAGCTAGAGGTGTGCTCATGTTAGTGCTGAGTGATGGTAGAGGTTGCATCTCAAGATCTATGTGACGGGATCTCACAATTCTTCATGAAGAAGATAGATGCAATCTACGGAAAGATAATGACCTCAAAGATAACTGAGGTGGTTGATCCTAACAGCCTTTCCCACAACAACACACAACAGAAGTCACAAGCTAAGTGTCTAAGAAGCTTCCCCCTATCTCCTTAGAGGAAGTTACTGCTCTAGTGACCGAGATTAAGAGTGGTAGCCCTGAGGACCTCATCCCTGCCCGCATCATGCCCATGCTGGCGGAAGTCCTGGGCCCAGAAATCCAGCAGCTAATTCTGTCACTAAGCAAGGGAGAGGTCCCGAGGGATTGGAAAAGGGCATTCGTGAGACCGCTGAGAAAGAATACCACCGTTCCTTGGACGGAACTTACCAACTTGAGACCTATTTCTCTCCTTCCCTTCATGGGTAAAGTGATAGAGAAATTTGTTAATAGGCATTTGTCTAGATACATTGAGGAGACAAATGGACTGGATCCATCCCAGTCGGGTTTCAGGCCGAGACATAGCACCGAGACCACCTTGCTGTCAGTCACAGATGATCTACACATGTTCCAGGATAAAGGTCATTCTGTTATCCTGGTTCTGTTGGATCTGTCTGCGGCGTTTGACACCGTGTCATATGACATCATGACCACCAGTCTTATTAACATCGGCCTGGAAGGTGGGGCTCTAGCGTGGTTGAAGAGTTTCCTGACAGATCGCACCCAAACAGTCACCTTGGGTGCCTATCGGTCAGAGGAGTTGGGGATCTCGAAGGGAGTGACACAGGGCTCTTGTTTGAGCCCCACTCTTTTTAATATCTACGTGGCCCCCCTAGCGAACATCATGAGGTCCCATGGGTTTATCCCTGTGTCATATGCGGAAGACACCCAACTCCTCTTTCCTTTTAAATACTTTACGGATGAGGTCAGGAACTCCTTTTCCCAGGGGATGAAGGCAGTGGCCCACTGGATGGCATCTATCTTCCTGCAATGCAATGTTGCAAAAACGAAGGTGATGCTGTTCGGTGAGGCCAGACTCCTGTGGTCCCCCGACTGGTGGCCGCAAGATCTTGGCCCAGTCCCAGAGCCCAAGCAGGTTGTTAAAAATCTCAGTGTGCGTCTGGACCAGGAGCTGTCCCTGAAGCAACATAGCAACCAAGTGGTGGGGTCCTGCTTCCATGTCATCGGAATGCTGAGGAAAGTTTTTCCCTTGCTCCCTGATTCAACCAGGAGGACGTTAGTGCAGGCCTTAGTGTTGAGTCGCTTAGACTATTGCAATGGGTTGCTTCTATCAGCAAATGAGGGAGTAACTGCCAGATTGCAGGTAGTCCAAAATACCGCGGCCCGTCTTGTTCTAAACCAGCCCACTCGCACCCCCTCCAAACCCCTCTTGAACACCCTGCATTGGCTTCCCGTCAAGCAAAGGGTGAAGTACAAGACTTGTTGCATTATACACAAGTGTCTCCAGAAGAAAGGCCCTGTGTATTTGTCTAACAGATTTTTCCCCTATAAACCTTTGAGATCCTTGAGATCTAGTGAACAAGCTCTGCTGCAGGTCCCGAGAGCAAAAAAGGCTAGACAGGGTGGTAGAGCCCTCTCAATTGCTGGCCCAACGCTGTGGAACAGCCTCCCACTTTCCTTGAGACTTTGCAAGGAGTATCTCCCGTTTAGAAAACAGCTAAAAACCTTTTTATTTCAAAACTAGTGTATATTGTATATACCCACTGTTTATGTGCTGGAAGGTTGCCAAAGGCGCGGAGATACTCCTTGGGAGGTGATCCTAGTGCGTTACAAACCCGCAAATAAATAAATAAATAAATGGTGTATAGTGTGAGTGCAGCGTGAGGGGTGCCAGTGTAGGGTGAAAAATGTGTCGATGTGAGTGTCTTAAGCTGAATTAATGCAATGTGAGAGGAGGGCCCATGTGAGTGTTGGGTGAAAAGAGTGAGCGCGGAGTGAGTGCTGGGTGGTTTGAGTGGTGTAAATGTAAGGCGAGTGGGGTGCCTGTGTGTGGTGCAGGGTGAAAGGCGAGAGCGAAGGGTGATCTATGAGAGTGACTGGTGAGTGCATGGTGAGAGGAGTTAGTGCAGAGAGAATGGTGTGTCCTTAGGAGCTCTGGCAGACTATTGTCCCTGTCTGCAGGCAGGATGAACAGAGCACCTATATGAATGCAGGCTGAGAGGTTTGTCCGTGTGAGTGCAGGGTGAGAGGAGGATGTGCAGGGTAAGTGGTGTGACTCCAGTGTGAGTGCTGTGCCTATTTGCATGGTGTGAGTGCAGGGTGATTGCTGTGCACATGTGAGTGAATGGTAAGTTGTGTGAGTAATAGGAGTGCCTATGTGAGGGAACAGTTAGTGATGTGGCAGTGTGAAAGTAGGGTGAGAGGAGTAATTGCCAGGTGAGTGATGTGACAAATGAGTTTGGGTGCAGGTGAAAGTGCAGAGTGGGAGGAATGAATGCATGGTGAGTGATGTGCTTGTTTGAGTAAGATTGAAGATTGAGCAGTAAGAGTGACAGGTAAGTGAAGTGTCACAAGTGCAGGGTGAGTATTGTGCTTGTGTAAGTTCAGGTTTAAAAGCATGAGTGCACGGTATGTGGTATGAGTTCAGTGTGATCACTGTGAGTGCATGGTGAGCGGTGTGCTCATGTAACCGCAGGGTAAGTGGAGGGAGAACCGTGTGACTTCTTAGTGAAGCGAGAGCAGTGTGGTCGCTGTGAGTGCAGGCTAAGTGGTGTGGGTGTGCTTGTGTGAGCACAGGGTAAGTGGAGGATAAACATGTGAGTGCAGTTTAACAGCGTGAGTGCAGTGTGATTGCTGTGAGTGTAGGGTGAGCGGTGAAAGTGACAAGTGAGTGGTGTGTCATGTGCATGCAGGGTGAGTGGTGTGCTCGTGTGAGTGCAGAGTGGGAGGAAGGTGAATGGCTTAAGTGCATGGTGAGCAGTGTGAGTGCAGTGTGATCGCTGTGAGTGCAGGGTGAACATGAAAGTAAAGGCTGAGCAGTGAGAATGAGGAGGGAGTTGCCTGAATGCAGGATGTATTCCCAGACACCTGGAGTAACGCAGCATTGTATTGACTGCTGGTGTAGGGTTTCATATATAAGTCAAACTATTGCTATTATGGCATCAATCAGGGCTGGAGGGTGGAGGCAATAAATGATGTGCTGATCCTGCAACAAACTTTCAGTCTCCTGATTAGGGTTGCCAGCTGATTGGATGTATATCAGCACCACCAGTTCTTTTGATGTCCCAACCAGTACAAAAATAAGGGAAATCACCTAAAGCCGGTATTGTTAGCACTTATTTAAAATACATCAAACAGCAAATATAAATAGCACTTTTAAATGTGCTCTAGAGCTGCATTTATGATCCATGACTAACGTTTAAAGGAAACAAAGACAGAAAAGTAATGTTACAAAAAAATACATACCATTTTATTTACAACCCGATTTAGTGTCAAGGCGAAGTGTTTGCAGACTCTTTAAACAGCAAATGGCCAGTAATTTTCTGTAGGAAAGGTGGCATCCCTACTGGTGAGATACCTTTTCACTAAATGCATTCTCCCACTGTGGCAGCAAAAATAAAATACAAATGTAAGGAATAGGCAGATTGCAGACCAAAGGGGTACTGGAACCAGTGTAAAAACACAAAGGGCCTGATTTTTATGTAAGCCGGTAAAGCCTCCGACTGCAGGTCAGAGGCTTTCCAACCAACATCAATAGTTTCAATGCTGACCGCGTAATTTCAATCTTGGTTGGTATTGAAACTGGCCAGTCATTCCGTCTGGCTGCCAGTCGGAACAGGCACATAATCCCTATACGGCAGTGTTTCCGGCTGTCTGGAGTACGATGTTGGTTTCCAACAGGCTTTCCATGTACGGCTTTATGACATGGAAAGCCAGTCGGAAAGAGACTTTGGTGGACCCTTCTTCCTGTGGGGCTCTGGATGAGAGTCAAGGGGGCAATATAGGTTTCCCCCTGTTAATCCCTACACCGCGTGACAGGCACCTTGAGGTGCCTGTTACGCAGTGCATTATTAACAGAATCTCCTATTTCTCTATGGGAGCTTGTGCTACGGCCGGTTAATGGCCGCAGCACCAGCTCCAAAAGAGAAATAGGAGTATGGGAGCGCACTATGTGCAGTCGCATTGTAATACTGCGGTCAGGACTGCCAACCGGACGTTGGTCCGTCCCGAATCTGCGATGATGTTGATCGGAGTCAACTCCGACCGACATCATAATCAGGGCCAAAGTCTCCTTAACCCCTTGTATGCGGGGCGGATTCCCCCGCTGTGCTGGGGGCGGGGGGGCGCGCACAGCGCCCCGGTGCTCGTGTGCTCATGATGAGCTGAGCTTGTCATGACCACACCCGTTTGTGTAGAACGTTCGCACAGCAGGGGAATTTACCCAGCGTGCTAGCGTTCTGACGGTCATGACGAGCTCAGCTCGTCATGAGCACATGAGCACCGTGGCTCATGACGAGCTGAGCTCGTCATGAGCGTTCAAGGGGTTAACCAGTTCACAAAGGCATGTAAATGGTCCATCAAAGACCTGTGAAAAACTCAGGAGTGGCTGAGCAAGAACGCCACACACTGACCAGGCGAGCCCACAGCAGCTCAAGCTGCAGCAGCCTTTGCTGAGACACACGACGGGGATTCCTAAAGCCCTTTTTCCCCTAAGGGCGTGGTGCGCTTGTCTGAGGTAGGGATCATCCGTAGAAGTAGGGATCATCTATAGATCAGCCTTCTCTAAAAACTTTTCACTATTTTCTGACTGAGGAGTGAAATGGACACAGACAAAAAGGCTGACCCCCTGATGGACAGAATCATGTATCTGCAAGGTTAAAATGAGGAGACTGTTACTGTGACACTATTCCTACCTTGCAAAGCAAGAGACAAATACTGTGCAGCTCGGTTCACAAAAGGTCTGTATCAGAGAATTATCAAAACATAGAGAAAAACAGGCAACACACACCTCAGACAACTCACACACAACATGCACACAGGTGTATACAACTACAAAAACAGGCAGACACCAAGGCAGACGCAAAAAACCTCACACAAAAACTTCTACACAAACAGCCCCATACGTGAACAAAATACGCACATACCCAAAACAAAGATAAACTGAACATACATATGGAAATAACCACTTACAGAGACAACAATAACTTACAGAGGATACAATAAAATGCACAGGCGAAATCTAAAACACACAAGCACCTCCTAGACACACTTACCCAGCAGGCGCACATTCAGAAAGAGAAAAAGAGCCATATGCACACACACACACACACCATGGAACAAAGACTTAATATACGTATGCTCAGATTATAACCCATGTGCCTATGGATACACAAGTCAAGCCTGACAACTCACACAGTGCTGCTGTATGACACACCATTCATGCCTCATTATATAGCCCCACAGGGTCAAGAGTCAGACTCACAGAATGAGTCTGAAAGCCTTGCACAGGAGGGGTTTCCAGCTCAGGTATGAACGCTCTGCACATGTGGGCTCCCCTCCTTCTAAAACCGCCCCAGGACATGGAGGCGGTCGGGAGATAAGTTCCTTATTCCCAGGGCTTTAAGTGGGCCGGATCCTGCCGGTACTTAGCACCAGCAGATCTAAAAAGCAGGTGCCAAGACGGGTCTCTATGGGGCTCTCCATTTTTGCCCTCATTCTCTGGGTGAAACAATAAATGTCAACTCTGCAGCAGTGCACCCTTCACCGCCTTTGGGTTACCTGCAAAGAGACTCGTTTTAGTTCTTTCACAGTGTCTCTTCGTTTAAAAATTAAAGCATTTTCAATATTCTATACTACGAAGCCATAGTTGTTACCTATTTATCTTACACAACAACCACTGGCAAAGCCAATAGTCCTGGCTTGTTGTAGGTGTAATACTATTTATATACATATTTAGCTTACGTGTTTTTAAGCCACACCTTTAATTACATTGACCACGCCCCTTTGAGAGACCCCCCTAGTTTTTTCATTCCACTTAAAGCCCTGCTTATTCCTGTTGGGGAGGGTAGCTGCGGCTGTTTAGTTGGAGCAGGGAGTCAAAAGCCCCCCTCGCCATGGCCCTGCTCCCTCACCATGATCACACCCCTTCTCCCTACACGCTCACATGGGGGGAAATATTTTTAGATTGGCAGGTCAGGCAAATATCCCAAACTTACAGACACGCAAGGCACTCTCGAGTCTCACAAATAACCATTATATAACAAGCACAGCAGTCTCATACACTCCGGAGCAAAGAATATACTGCCATTTAACTGCCCGTGCACACAAAAACAAACCTCACGACGCACACATACATATACTACAGGTTGCCCCATATATACACACTTGCATACACAAATACCTCAGAAACACAGGAAAATGAACTCCAGGACTGATACAAACTTCAAAAACCCAGACAAACATATAGACAAATTGAACAGACAACAGAGATACACAAACAACGCAGAAATAGATTTTATACAGCCCTAGAAAACCAGAGATGCACAAAGACCTCAGACACTTAACAAAATATAAATCAGACTCGCAAATACCCCGGAAGACACATACACACATTCCTCACACTCACTAAGATACAGAAGCACCCAAGAAACTTCCCTATGTCAGACACACAGATGAGGTTATGCAAAGAACCCCCCCCCCACACCCCACCGAATACCTTAGTCTCACACAGACGCAAACAAACCCTGAAACACACTCCTACATAAATAATAAAAGGCAAAGATGAAATACTCAAAATACTTTATATAAGACACCTCTAACATACAGAGAAACACAAACACCTCAGATACACACAATGATACATAAAAACTGGAGAGGCACGTAGGCCTGGCACGCATAGATATACCAATACTCTAGACACACACAAACAGAACAGGTATACAAATATGAAAGGTAAAAACATATGTGAACATAAATACACGAATAGCCCAAGCATAGATGCATGTACTCTCGCAGACGCATATATAAAACGCAAGGTAGCCATGTAGGCAAATTAGTCAGACAACACGGGCAGACACAAGCCATAGATACTCTTTAATAGCGAACTAAAAAAAAAATAACTAAAAAAATAAATAACACAGATGCACGAATACTTTAAACACTCTCAAAAGAATACCCTGGTCTCTCACAGATGCAAAACTACACACTTAACATACAGGCACATTAATAACTAAAGCACAGATTAAATACTTAAAAAGGCCTTATGCGTGCCATCCTTGGCACTCTTAGACACACAAACACCCCAGACACGCACAGATACACAAACACTCCCAAAAGACAGCTGTCCCAGACACAGAAAGATTTACAAACACCCCAGGTTTACATAAAGGCTTACATTCCCCAGACGAGCGCACAAATCTGCGAGACACACACACACATACCTCAGAAATGGCACAGGACCCAAATGCACGAGACACACACAGACCAGACACAGATGCTCATATACTCGCGATAGCGACACAGCCACACCCATAAATGCAGGCACTTACACTACACAGACACCCAATGAGTGTGCTGAGCCTGTGAACATCAACAGCAGCTCAGACCGTGGCATCGGCCCAGACATTGTAAGTCATATGCCAGGCGACAGATGCGCTGTCAAGCCAGACCCAAAAAAAGACTCATTCAATTACTATCGACCGGGCTGCGCAGCGGAAGGGACCAGGAACAGGGAGGATGCAAGAGAGGAAGGCCCCAAGCTAACTTAAATCGGACCCAACCCTCTCCCAAAATACCTCCCTTTCCTCCTGCCAAGAGAGACTGCTCAACTCCAAAACTCGAGAAAGGGGGAGGAGGAGGGAAGCGGGTACTCACTCTTCGATGGTTTCGTCACTGCAGAGTTTCGTGGTAAGGCTGACTAGGAGTCTTCAGCATTAGCACCCCAGGATAGCTCGGGCAGTCTGACGCCTCCACCAGGGAAGAGACTGTCGAACACCCCCACTCCAGAGACCAGCAGAGAGTGCACCCCCAGTATCCAGACGACGAATGGGCTGCCCGACTCCTCCACCTGTGAGTGACAGCTCAGGGCTTACACCTGTATCTATGTGGAGGTGCGCCGCCTGGCACCTGTCGGTGTGCCCAGGCGCACACAATGCGCCGCCACTACCGGTGAGGTGAGCACAATCCAGTGACTCGAACTCTGGTCCGACAGCACCTGTGGACAGACACGCCCTAGGGTCTCCCCATCCTTCCTAGTGAAAGAGGGAGGCGGGGCCTCGAGGGGCAATCCCGGCTCCTGGTGGCAGCCGAGTCCTCTCCAGTGCCTTCGCTCGTGAGTGCCGGCCCTGCAGCCAGGCACTGGCCCCCTCATGCACTCCCACGGCCGGCATCGTGTCCCGAGCCTGCCTCTGCGTGAGAAAGAGCCGAGCAAGAGGAAAGTGAATTAACTCTTGCATCGCTACAGGCCCCTAAGCATAGAGCTGAGGAGGGGCTGACACAGGAGACTGGCTATAGATAGGCACCGAGGGCCTTTGTTTCTGTAAGGCAACGCGGCCTGTCTACGCTCGGTCTGGGAGAACCCTTCACCTCCCCACGGATGTGTGGTGATTTGGGGTTCCCTACGGCACCTCAACCCCCTATGGAAGGCAGACGAGAACTGCCCATTTAATGACACCAACTGCCCCGTACTGCCACTGCTGCTCAGGTAAGACAACCACAAGAGCCAAACATTAGTGACACGTTTGAAAGCACCCTTTCCAGACAGCCCACTGCACGAAGAGGCCAAACACCCACACACATCCATCCGCACGCGCAAACACACGTTCATCGACACAAAAAGCCTGAACTCCAGCCACTTCGAATCACTGTTTGTTCTAAGTCGAATCTCCCCTCAGTATGAATGGCACGTCCAGACGCGGACTCCTTGCTTGCTGGGCCTAGCTCCCCATAATGCCCCCTCCCCCCAGAGACGGTACAGACACAGAGTGACCATCCAACTCACACGGTGCCACAGTGTCTCACGATTTCGGGTCCCTTCCCACGGGCACCCGGTGAGGAGGCAATATCACACACGTTCAAATAACTAGCTGGAAACGCCTGCAGAGAGCAGGCTTCCAGTTAATTGTTTGGATGTTCTGAGCAGGCAATGCCCATTACGGGGTGTGAACCCTGTCCAGGACACGGGTCGAGAAGGGTTTTTGTTTTTTTTGGTGCTGGAAGGTAGGAGGCAGTGAACTAAAACGAAACCACCCCTACTTCGAGCCTCCCCCCTCCTCACACGGTGAAACGTGTTCATAAATTGGCATGTCTGCACGCATGTGAGTTGTACACCATCTTGTGCAGACAGGCGATGGCCTTCAATTGGGGCCAGGCTGCAAACTTGGTGCAGAGTTTGATTGATTTGCATAAGATGAGTCCTTTCTGTAATGGCACAGATACACGAAACACAAAGGGACTGATTTATATTGTGGTGGTAAGGATACTCAGTCATAACTGCGACGGAGTATTCCAACCGTCAAGTTAATGGTCTGCCCGCCAGTTTTATATGCAAGTGGACCAATGGTGTAACCATGGCGGAGACTACTCTATCTCTGCCGTGGTTACAGCCTTTCGACGGCCCAATGAAGTAAGGGCCATCGGAGTGATTGCGCCAGGTTCTTATCTCGTTTTATCAGATTTTGCCATTTTTAAGAATCTTCAGTCGATTGGACCTTTTTTTCTGCTGAGAAGTGTAAAGGGGAGAAAACCAATACATTCATCACCATCTGTAGAAACTAATCAATTCAGATTCGGAAAGATGACTTGACTACGATTTACGATTTAAGGATTTTATTACAAAGCCAAAAATAACTGAACATACAAGCACCTCATAACGAGGTTGAAAAAATACATGGGCACTAAGACAAAATTCATTCTACGGCTTAACCTAATTCGGTGCAATGTGAAAAGGATAAGCAATTCTAAGAAAATAAAACAAGCAACAATTGCTCCAATATCCAAATTAGTCTTCATCAGTTTACAGAAAGGAAAAATGAATCAGTTAATTCTGTCCCTACTCTAACACTAAGGTAACATCCCTTCTTAACATCTCTCAGGCAAGATCGAGAAAAGGTGTCAGCTTGTGAAGACTTCCTAAGAAATACACTCACGTTGGAAAGGGTCAGAAGCCAAAAGCTAAGTCTTCATTCTAAGAACCGGTCCCTTCTCTTACCCTCCTAACGACTCTCTGCTCTGAGTGTGTACTACTTTTTTTTTAAGTGAATGTGCAAATGTGAGCATATTTTGGAGCTCTGTTGTCGCCTAGCCTAGCCTTGCCTTGCTTTGTCAGACCGAACAGTCGAGCGCAGATCGGAGATGCCGAACGCCGGATTGTCGAGGACGCCGAGGACATCGACAGTGGGTAGCCCACACCCGCCAAACACCCGTGAGACCCCCCCCGGCCCCCCAGCCACGCGGAACTGCCAACACCCGTGAGACCGCCCCCGAGACTCCCCCCGGCCCCCCAGCCATGCGGAACGCGTAGAACGCGAAGCGTGGGGCTGTGTAGGGCTGTTGGTCCGTAGAACGCCGCAGGACGCCGGCATTAAGCCGGAAAAGTGAAGTCACCGGCCCCCGGGACGCGCAGAGCATGAAGCGCAGAGTGTGGGGCTGTGCAGGGCTGTTGGTCGGCAGAACGCCGCAGGACGCCGGTTACAAGCCGGCACCCGGGATCCAGTACCCGCGTAATTCACTGAGACAACCCCCAGCCATGCAGAACGCGCAGAACTCGGAGCGCGAGTTCGCCGGCTTGAAGAGACATCATCTAGCCGCCCCTCAATCCCCCACCCCCGTGGAAGCACAACAAGAGGGGGTGCCCGCACGGAAATCGGCACTGCCAGGAAACAGCAGAGGCACGCCGACAGCGGGACAGCAGTGGGGGGCCGCGGAAACTGTATCTCGCCGCAGAAGTGGAAATCGGACCAAAAATAAGACAACACCCGAGGCACCTGAACGAGAAAGGAGCCAAGAACAGAAGGTGTGATTTTAGTATCTCGGCCACAATATCTGCGTAGTATAAGGAGAACAAGTTTAGGAAAAGTCTGGAAGACACCGTAAGAGAGTACAACAAGTGCGGCAAGGCAGGCAGGTGGGTACAAGGCACAACAGAGGTTGAATGAAAAATTTACGCATTTAAAAAATAAAAAAAAGTTACTTTTTAATTAAAATTGAGAAACAAATAACAGCAGTACTACAGATTAGGCAACAAAAAACAAAAAATGGCACCGAAAAGAGGGCAAAATCAGCGTAAAGAAGATAGCCCAGAGAAGAGTAAAATATTGGAGGGCTCAATATCATTGGAAGAGAGCCAGGAAATCCAGTCCTCAATTATGGACAATAACAAGGGGGGACGCAAGAGAAGAAAATTTAAAAGGGCAATTAAAAACGCCCAGCAGGCTAAAAGGGATTGTATTCCAACAACTCCCAAACAGAAAGATAACATGGCAGCGTCCAAATCTATAAAGGACTTTGTAGGGAAACACTACAAATCTATAGAGCCAGTAATATTCTAGGATCACGAGGAAGACGTGGAGGAATATGGCGCAGAGGGCGGAGAAAAGGCAGGGGCAGCAGTTGTGAATCAGATAAGGAAAGATATGGGAGAACACCCCGAAGAAGAACCTCCCGACATAGAGGAAGGAAGGGAAGACCCCATATCGATAAACCTGATGCTCTTGAGCCAAAATCTTCACATATCAGCGCCTCGTCTCTCATCATCTCCAAAAATGTTCTCGCTACAATCATCGGGAAATAAAGGGCTAAGGGGAAACGAAAGACAGAGCCAGAGCTACATCTGGGGAGGCGCGCCAGATCAATCCCCACAGCACCAAAACGCCCAAAAAACTCTATCGCAGCAAGACGCTATAAGAACTGGCCACCATATAAACCCAGACAGAAACCACACACATGATTCGGATCTTTCTGTAACGCCTTCTTCATCATTGGTGGACCTAATATTGATGTTACAGAAGATATTACAAAGAATCCTAGAACTAACACTTTCGAATAATGGAGTGATGAAAGCTCAGAAATTGTACCTAAAAAAGATTGAAGAAGAATTAGCGGGGATAAAGAGCCAAATGCCAAAGATGTTAAGCCCAATAGTTACAGCACCACTGTGAGAAGTTGGCTTGATATATGATGTTTCCAATTCTGGAACCACCTTGTATCAGTCCAAACAATCCCTTATGGTGTCTGGTTGTAAGTCAACCTTATAGACAAGCTATCTTAATGGTAGCATAGACTAAGCAGCCTTAAAGGCTAAACTCAAGAGGTCGTGTTAAGCGAGCTGTTTTACCAATCACAATCCTGTAATATCAAATGAAAGGACACCACACAAGTATATATTATAAAAATATATGTGTTTATTACTAAAAATAATCCCCAGTACTCTTTATGAGCCAAGGGGCACAAGCGTTAAATCAAAAGCACAGTATAACATACAAAGTTGCACAATTATGGATGAGGGTGGGTGGCCACTCAAACCATATATTAAAAAAGTGGTATAGGAGATACCAATCGAACAGTGGTTAGGCCTAGGGCCTAGGGAATCGCTGGGAGCAGTCGGGACAAGCAATGCTGAAGTCGGGAAAAGCCCGCGGGTTTCGGGTGCAGCGCTTAAAGCACACGCATGCACCAATGTTAAGTCAATGGTGCGTAAAAGTTACACAAATAGAGTTTAAGGACACTTCCGCTGAACCTAGAAGGACAAAACTTTAGGCACAGGCCCTAGAGGTGTGTACCAGTGTGGGAACACCGGCGTTGCAATGTTACCTCACCCACAGGAAGCGGGTGCATAGGGTCGAAGTGACGTCGGGTTTTGTCACGCAGGTTCTCGGTGCTTGAAGCTGAAGATGCTGCAGGCGATGTGAAGGAGAAGTGTCCGGTGTGATCCAAGGGTGGATCAGAGTAGAAAAGTACCTGAAAGCAGAGGGGACAGAGTCTGGGTCACTCAGCAGTGACCAGGGTGGAACCAGGACGGAACCAGGCAATGTCGGGCGCAATCAGGTGGTTGTCGAGGATCTTCTCTCCGCTGCCACGTGGGCTCTGGGGCATCTGCGATGTCCAGGAGCGGGTCACGAGCTGTCCCACGCAGGCTCTCACCGTCGGTGCTGTTGGCTTCAAGATCAGAGTCAACAACACTTGGCAAGAGCAATCCACACAGGACTAGGAGATTGCTTCTCACTCGGACCAGGAGGGTCAGAGCGGGGGCTCCTTTTCAGAGGAGCTGGTGCAAGTCTGGAGCAACCAGAATCACAAGTCGGTTTTAGGTTTTCGCCGGCACAGGGGCCACAAGCCAGCTGGCAAGTGACCGGGCCAACGCATCAAGCCCAAGAAAGCAGAAGGGCCCCACGCAGCACTCGTCGAGTCTGGAGGGGTGAGCTTCGGTGCAAGAGTGGCTCAGGGTTGGGGCTTCTCAAACCCCGATGTACAGTTTAGAGGGTCACTCGTGGGCTGCACGGTCAGCGTCTCGTGGTCTTTTCAAGATGGCGTGCCCCACGCTTCCGGTCGTCTCCACGGGTCTCAGCTCTGTAGAGACTGTGGATCGGGCTGTGAGAAGGCAGGCAAGCTTGATCTCGTTGATCTCTGTTGCTCGAGTTCCGGCGGGAACTGCAACAAAGCAGACGTCGAAGTGCTGGATGGTGCCTGTTTGCACAGGGTGGTCACTCCTTGACCACAAGGGAGATTCTTCAGTCTTCTACGTCGAGCAGGATGTCGAAGGGTCCAGAGTTTTGTTTCTTATGTTTCTTCAGGATAATCTGAGTGCGTTGGCACTGCTCCCATTCTTATACCAATCTAGGGGGCTGGATTACCTGCTAGGTCCCCTCCTATGGGTGGGACCCAGGAAGGGGGTGGATACACCCCTTTCCTTTGATCCAGGCCGCGCTGGGACAGGGGCTGGTGTGCCCCAGAACCGGTTTGGCCGGATTATGCAAGGGGCAGCCTTGTGCTCCCCAGGCAGTGTCTGGTTTCTTTCAAACCTCCCTGCTACAATCCACTATCTCCTGTCTGGGGTGGTGTAACACCTCCCTGTGACAGAAAAGCCTTTGTCCAGGCCTCCTCTGCAGAGTTTTGGTCAGCAGCAGGAGGTCAGACTTGTGTCTGTGGCAGAAGCATCCATTTTGTGGATCTGAGGCTCTTTTAAAAATCAACCGCGTTTCAGTAAAGTAACATGTCTTCTCCCTCTAGAGGGGTGGAATGCTATCCCCGTCGACAGAACTGTCGAGGGGATAGTATTCCAAATCGTATGACACCTTACACGACATGTTTTGATAAAGCCAAACCAAAGTTGCTATACAACCGCGAGGATTATAATGCAATTAATAGTATATGGTATGGCATTATCCCGGATCAGCTTAGGGAGTTGTTCCAGACAGCTGCAGACAGGCTCAGCTCATGTCAGAGCTCCATCTCACATTAAACCACACACTCTGCCTCCAGGATTGATAAGGCCTTCCATAGGAGTGGCTCACAGGTTTATATGTGTCCAGATATAGGTTTAGATATAGGTATACTATATCTAAGCAAGGGGTGATTACACCCACTTGCCCCAGCTGACTGATCAGCCAGTTGTGTCAATTTAAGAACCAGCCAGGGGTGGCAAAAGCTATGCTTCAGCCCCTGGTAGGCCTTGGTGGCACCTATGCCCTGAGCACCTATAGTGCATGGTACAGGGGCTGACAAGGGGTCCATTTCCAATTGGGTTATGTACCTATAGTACATGTCTGTGAATTTAGAGAGAGAACAGCAGGCTGGGGGTCTGATTAGCAGGCCCACAGCCTCAGTAAGTCGTAAACCAGTGAAGCAAAAAGCAAAAATTTGGGGTGACCATAGGATAGCAGACCCTACTCTCCTACACAACCCCCTCCCCCCCCCCAAACGCAGGGACATTAAACTTAACCTTGACCAGATAAGTCTTCAGGTTCTAAGTGGAAGTACCTGGGGAGACCATCTCCATTACCATGGTCAGTCCCTGGGCGGTGCTCCACTGTAAAGTCTATCCCCTGTAGGGAAATGGACCACCTGAGCAGTTTGGGATTTTCACCCTTCATCTGATTTAACCACAAGAGGGGCTTATGGTCTGTCTGAATTAGGAAGTGAGTTCCAAACAAGTATGGCCTCAACTTCTTCAGGGCCCAAACCACAGCAAAGGCCTCCCTCTCAATAGCTGACCAACGTTTCTCCCTAGGGGTCAGCCTTCTGCTAATAAAAGCAATGGGCTGGTCTTGACCATCTTGATTAAGTTGTGAAAGCACAGCTCCCACACCCAACTCAGAAGCATCTGTCTGTACAATGAACTGTTTGGAGTAGTCAGGACTCTTCAGGATAGATGCAGAGCACATGGCCTTCTTCAGGTCATCAAATGCCTTTTGACAGCTAACTGTCCACTGAACCTTTTTGGGCATCTTCTTGGATGTCAAGTCATTCAATGGTGTCACAATGGACCCATAGTTCTTTACAAATTTTCTGTAATACCCAGTCAGGCCCAAGAAGGCTCTGACTTGTGTCTGGGTAGTTGGAGGAGCCCAGTCCTGTATGGTCTGGATCTTGCTCTCCAGTGGTTGAACCTGACCCCCACCTACTAGGTGGCCGAGGTACACAACCTTGCTCTGCCCTATCTGGCACTTGGTAGCCTTGATAGTCAGGCCTGCCTTTTGCAGGGCCTCCAGAACCTTCTTCAGGAGGATCAGGTGATCCTCCCAGGTGGAGCTAAAGACAGCAATATCATCTAGATATGCTGCACAAAAGTCATCCAACCCAGCAAGGACTTGATTCACCAACCTTTGGAAGGTGGCAGGTGCATTCTTCAAACCAAAGGGCATTACCACAAATTGATAATGTCCACTAGGGGTAGAGAATGCTGTCTTGGCTTTTGACTCTTCAGCTAGTCTGATCTGCCAGTAGCCAGCTGTCAAATCAAATGTGCTCAGAAACTTGGCAGAAGCCAATTTATCAATGAGCTCATCTGCTCTTGGAATGGGATGAGCATCTGTCCTAGTGACAGCATGGAGACCTCTGTAGTCCACACAAAACCTCATTTCTCTCTTTCCATCTTTGGTATGAGGTTTTGGCTCAAGGACCACTGGGCTGGCCCATGGGCTCTCTGATGGCTCAATCACTCCAAGCTCCAACATCTTTTGCACCTCAGCCTTTATACAATCCCTGACATGGTCAGGTTGCCTGTAGATCTTATTCTTCACAGGCAGACTGTCACCAGTGTCCACCTCATGGGTGCACCAGTTAGTTTGACTGGGTGTGAGTGAAAACATATGCCTGTGGGCCTGCAACACCTGTCTGCAGTCCACCTGTTGCTGCTCAGTGAGGCTGCCTGCCAAGGCTACTCCATCAACTGAACCATCATCAGGGTTCTGGGAAAGCAGGTCTGGGAGAGGGTCACTCTCTTCCTCCTGATCCCCATCTGTGGCCATGAGCAAGCTCATTTCCTCCCTGTCCACAAATGCTTTCAAACGATTTACATGGAGCACCCTGTGGGGGCTCCTAGGGGTTCCAAAGTCAACCACATAGGTGACTTCTCCCTTTTTCTCAATGATAGGGTAGGGTCCAGTCCATTTGTCCTGGAGTGCTGCTGGGCCCACTGGGTTCAACACCCACACCTTCTGCCCTGGCTGGAACTCAACCAGAACAGCCTTTTGGTCATGCCAAGCTTTCTGTAATTCTTGACTGGCCTCCAGGTTTTTGGATGCTCTTTCCATATACTCAGCCATCCTGGAGCGGAGACCAAGTACATAGTCCACAACATGTAGCTTAGGCTTTTTGAGAGGTAACTCCCATCCTTCCTTCACCAAACATAGTGGACCCCTCACAGGGTGGCCAAACAAAAGTTCAAAAGGGCTGTAGCCAACCCCCTTCTGTGGGACCTCTCTGTAAGCAAAGAGCAAGCAGGGTAAAAGGGTGTCCCATTTCCGCCTAAGCTTCTCTGGTAGTCCTTTTATCATTCCCTTGAGGGTCTTGTTGAATCTCTCCACAAGCCCATTGCACTGTGGGTGATAGGGTGTGGTAAACTTGTAGTTTACTCCACACTCCTTCCACATTGCTTTTAAGTATCCAGACATGAAGTTGGTACCTCTGTCTGAAAGAACCTCCTTTGGAAAGCCCACTCTTGTGAAAACTGCAATGAGGGCTTTTGCCACAACAGGTGCTGTTGTGGTCCTCAGGGGAATTGCCTCTGGGTACCTGGTGGCATGATCCACTACCACCAGTATAAATCTGTGCCCAGATGCTGTTTGAGGATCCATGGGACCCACAATATCTATGCCAACTCTTTCAAAGGGTACCCCCACCACAGGTAGTGGTATCAGGGGGATCTTTGTGGTGCCACCTGACTTACCACTGGCTTGGCAAGTGACACAGGAGCGACAAAACTCCTTGACATTTTCTGACATATGAGGCCAGTGAAAGGGAGGGACAAACCTGTCCCAAGTCTTGTTCTGGCCTAAGTGTCCTGCAAGGGGAATATCATGGGCCAAGGTAAGAAGGAAGCCCCTAAACTTCAAAGGTATAACCAACCTCCTGGTGGTACCAGGCTTGGGGTCTCTAGCCTCTGAGTAAAGGAGTCCATCATCCCAATATACTTTATGGGCACCTTGAGCATTCCCTGCAGCCTCAGCAGCAGCTTGCTGTCTGAGGGGTTCAAGTGAAGGGCAATATAATCGGGCCTGCCCCAGGTCTGCCCTTGAGGGTCCCCCTGTCCCCAGAAACTCAACCTGATCAGGCTCCAGTTCCTCTGAGACAGCCTCCTCTTGGACTGCAGAATCAGCTTCCTGTGAAGGCTGATCCTCAACCTGGGGCAGGTGGGAAGGCACAGCCTTAACCCTCTTGCTCCTTCTCTTGGGTTGTGGTTGGTCTATTGTTCCAAGATCCACCACTGGTTCAGGAAGGCACTTCTTAGCCTGAGTCCTTGTCACTGCAAGGACATGTGCTGAAATCCCTAGCATTTCTGCATGAGTCCTGTACTCCACTTCTGACCAAACTGAGCTTTCAAGATCATTGCCTAACAGACAGTCTACTGGGAGGTCTGCACTTACCACAACTTTCTTTAGGCCATCTACCCCTCCCCAGGAGAAGTTCACAACAACCACACTATGTGTAGTAGTGGTGTTGCTTGTATTGGTCACTAGGTAATTCTCACCTAGTACAATCTGACCAGGGTTCACAAAGTCAGGTGTCACCACAGTGACACTGGCACAAGTGTCCCTGTAGGCCTGAGCCAGTTTCTCATTTATTAAAGGCGTCTGCCTATACTTGCCCAGGTTACTGGGACTCACAGTAGTGGACAAAGATAAGTCCACATCATATAGGAGAACTGCCTGAGTAGGGACTCTGACTAGGCCAGATCCCATCTCAGTACCCAAGGTTAACCCTACTATCCCCTTAGGTTGTGCACTACCACTGCTGACTGTACTAGGGGGTGCAGATGCTTTAGGAGCTGCAGTGGTAGGAACTGGATTTTTCTTAGTGCATTCACTGCCCCAGTGTGAAACTGATTTGCAGGTATTACACCAAGGTTTCTTTGGGCCATCGTTCTTCTTTTTCTTGTTGCCATTTTGGGAACCACCCTCCTTATTACTAGTTTGGGGGCCTGAAGACTTCTGGTCCTTTTCTTTATCTTTCTGATTCCCACCCTTCTGGTCTGTTTTCTTCTGGTCACCACCATGGTTCTGGGGTTTCTGCTTAATCCTTGTTCTGACCCATTTGTCTGCCTTCTTTCCCAATTCTTGGGGAGAGGTCAGATCAGAGTCAATAAGGTATTGATGCAACAGCTGGTTCTGACAGTTATTAAGGATCTGTTCTCTCATTATAAGATTGTACAATCCTGTATAGTCTGAGACTTTACTTCCCTGCAGCCAAACCCCCAGAGCCTTAGTGGCACAATCAACAAAATCAGTCCAGTCCTGAGTCTGTGCTTTTTGGGTGTCTCTGAACAACAACCTGTATTGCTCAGTGGTTAGGCCAAACCCTTCAATAAGAGCACTCTTCAGGACAGAGTAGTTTTTGGCATCCTCAGGTCTAACTGTGAGGAGCCTATCCCTCCCTTTCTCAGAAAAGGAGTACCATAAAATTGCAGCCTACTGATCCTGAGGAACCTGCTGTACCATGCAGGCTCTCTCAAGAGCAGTCATCCATTTGTGGATGTCATCCCCTTCATTGTAGGGGGGCACAATTTTTGTCAGGTTTCTATTATCATAGCTCCTGTCTTTCTCTCTAGGAATATTGCTGCCACCAGTGGCATCTAAGCCACACAACTTTCGTTCTCTTGCTAAAGCAAGTTTAGCTTGAGCCAAGGCTATCTTTTCCCTCTCTATTTGGAGTTGGACAGCCCTCATTCTGGCCCTATGCTCTTTCCTCTGGGGGGAAGTCATTCCCCTTTGGGATTCCCTGGAGACACTAGAAACATGAGAGTCCCCTGATGGAGATCTCACCCTTCTGTTGCCTGTGGGAATTATGTTATAGGATCTGGGGAGGTGCTGGCCCTCTCCATTCCCATGTAGGTCTACGTTGGCCTGGTTAAGCCTGGCAACTACAACCTGGCCACCCCTCTGATCCTGATCCTCAGGCTCATCTACTTCGGAGCCCTCCTCCTCCTCTTCCTCCTCTTCTTCCTCCTTTGGAGTGGTCTCATTCTCAGGGGTGTTCACTCCATCTCCTAAATCTAAGGGAGCTGCACTCGCCTTATCTAAGTCATCCTTTTCCAGGATGGCTATCAGGGAAGGAATGGTGGGGTTTCTACCCCTTTTTAGCCCCCTTGCAGTGCACAAGGCACTCAAGTCTTTGTGGCTAAGTTTGTCATAGCTGGAAGTTGCCTTGGTAAGGTCAACTGTCACAGGGGCAGAGCCTGAAGCTCTTCCTGTGTCAGACATGACTGCTAGTGAGGTATAAATGGTGCACTTACCTACACTAAGTGTTTTCCTACTGTACCTTGCTAGTGAGTTGTAGTCAGGGTGTGCTAATCCCTTTAATCTACAACTACTAAGTTCAGTAGAACTTAATATGCTAAGCTTTTGATTTATATGTACCTAGGGTACTTTATGTGATCTTTCAATTTGATAAAAAGATTGCAATCGTAAAACAACAGCAAGCTCAAATCCCACCGCTGCGCACCAATGTGAGAAGTTGGCCTGATATATTAAGTTTCCAATTCTGGAACCACCTTGTATCAGTCCAAACAATCCCTTATGGTGTCTGGTTGTAAGTCAACCTTATAGACAAGCTATCTTAATGGTAGCATAGACTAAGCAGCCTTAAAGGCTAAACTCAAGAGGTCGTGTTAAGCGAGCTGTTTTACCAATCACAATCCTGTAATATCAAATGAAAGGACACCACACAAGTATATATTATAAAAATATATGTGTTTATTACTAAAAATAATCCCCAGTACTATTTATGAGCAAAGGGGCACAAGCGTTAAATCAAAAGCACAGTATAACATACAAAGTTGCACAATAATGGATGAGGGCGGGTGGCCACTCAAACCATATCTTAAAAAAGTGGTATAAGAGATACCTATCGAACAGTGGTTAGGCCTAGGGCAGTGGTTCCCAAACTTCTTTGACCCGTGGCTCCCTTGACCTAATTGGCAGTTGGCCGTGGCTCCCCACTGTTTTTTTTTACCGGAGGGAGGGGGGGGGGGGGGTTGTAAGCACGAACTCATGAGTACTTACTGTCTGCTTCCTAAAGTAATTGGGATGCAATAATGAAGGTATTATAATCATATTTGTAACAAAATAAAAAGATAACAGTTGTTTACTAAGAACTGGTTAAGTGAGAAACGATACTACAGATTAATAGCCATATGTTTGCATGCACCTTTTTTTAACCACACAACAATTGTTACATTAAACTTCAGTTTAATAAAATATCTCCGTGATACCATGTCAAGTAAAAACTGGTCAACTCCCCAATTCTCACAGACTATCCTCACCCTTCATGTCTAACCTCATGATTGAGGAGGAAGAGATGTGGCCTAATAGCTAAAGATGCCAACTCTCAACACCCTGTGATTCCGAGCTGGGCAAATCACTCTTTCCCCCCTACCCTCATGCCTAAAAAAGCAGCCTGTAGTCTGGCACTCTTATAAAATGTCTGGTTCTCATGTAAAGCATGAGTAAAAAGGCGGGCTCCACGGAGCTCATTACATCGTTGGACTGCATTTTATAAATGTTGGCAACAGTATGCCAATGATGAGCAAGAGAGCCCTGCATGTGTTGATCCCATGCAACAGCATGCCATGCCACACCACATATATAGTATTTTAATTTTCCAGCTTGTGTACACGAGTTTCCCCAGAAAGCTGGAAAATTAAAACTCCCTACTTTTTGCTGCACTGCATTTCCTTCACTCTCAATAGTCCAGCATTTCTCTGACTTTCCCAACACTCCAGCATTTCTGGGACTCGCCAGCATTTCCAAAACTCTCCCTACTCTCCAGAACTTCCCTGAAACGCTACATTCCAGCATTTCCATGATTCTGTGCCACATTTCCGGACTCCTCCACACTCGAGCATTTCCAGGTCCCCATGCCCACTGTAGCATTTCCCTGTCTCTGCCCACTCAAACATTTCCATAACTCTCCCTGCACTTTAGCATTTTCCATAATAACCTTACTCACTGTACACTTTCATGTGATGCTACCTGCCCTGTTAGTGTTCCCATTATTTTGGACTCTGCTTTTAATTGGTGGAAGCACGTTGATACATATTTTCTTCAGAGCAGTAAATCACCTGACTAAATAAACTAGGATCTACAATTTAAATCTAATTGTTTTTTCATAATGTAGTGAACTTTGTATATTATTACTATTCTTGTTTTATAACTCTTTGAATAAAGGCAGTACACATCAACTAACATTACTTTTTTTTAGATCTATCCGGACTTTTGCTGTAAAATATTGCTCCTCTACAATATGAGATTTACTTAACTGTGAGGAATTCGCACACAGTGAGCTCTTTTGTTGCAACATTCAATGCAATTGAGGTGAACGCCTTTGATGATCAAATCTGGTTAGTGCGTTATGAGCAGGCATCCTTGTTAGGGGCAACTGAAGATCTTGATATTGGATTCAAGTTGGATGTATATCCCACATCGGAGGGAACTAATACCCATTTGGAAGTCTGGATAATGTCTTGTGCAAGTTCTTATTAACTCTAAGCCTCTGCATGCTCAGAAGGGTTGCCACATGCCTCATATACCAGCTTCTCCTGTTGGGTGCACTAGTCAGTCCACCCAATGTCTCCACTTCGACAACTTCGGAGGCATGGAGGCCTTCCATGAGCAGCAATGTCTTGTTTAGCAGCCAAAAAAGCCAGTCCCAATAAATCTCTATCGGCTTGTGATCCACCCACTCCATCATCCACTCCCAGTAGGATCAGCAAGGAAGAGTGCTCTAAAGTCAGACAGAATACATCCCGAAGTTCAGCAATCACAGATTCATTCCCAAAGCGCTCCAATACCTTTGGGTCGAGTTTGCGCACTATACTAGGGTTCCTTTAAAGAACATGATAAACACAGGCCCCTGCAGCACCTGTGGTGCAGGGAGAACTCCAGCTCTCAAAGGGGCCCAAAGGCAATGACTAGCTTTGAGATATGAGAAGCTCGGGGGCCACTCTTCACTTTATGGGTGTGTGGAGGGGGCATCATTTTGCTAACGCTAATGCTTCACGCATGACTGCGTGAATTAATCTGATAGACACCGCACAAACTTAAGGTGCAATTCATACTTAAACACGATGATTCCAATGTATTTATTTATTTATGTATTCATTCAGTAGTAGATGATTCAGAAACATCAAGTTACTTTTTTAAACTAAATGTGCCCATATGACCAGCGAGCGCGAGTTAATCTTTAACACGCACTCTGTGCAGCCCGCCTTGTTTCAGTAAAATTATTAATCAAACGCCATGCTGATGTTTGGCACAACCTCAGTTTTACACCCGTTATCACCAGCATTATTTTTACAAAAATAATAATGCTGGTGATACGAGTGTGAAACCGAGGTCGGGCCGAACATCGGCATGGCGTTAGATTAATAATTTCACTCATGGGGAGAACAATGATCCATGAACCGTGTCCTTTTGCTCGGTTTTTTAAACATGAATGTTACAGTACAAAAGCGGGCGCCACGGAGTGACTTGAAGTTAAAGTTAAACACAAAAGAAAACCTAGTACTGAGTGCAACAACTACTAACCTTAGATGTGACTGAGAGGGTCCCACGAGGCACGGCGGACAGCAACAACGCACGCACCTGAAATGGTTAGCGCTGCACGTAGGTCCAAGGCGCGTATAAGTACGCACGTTTTGCCCCAGTACCTTCGGGCTAAACCATGTTCACCGAATATGCAGGGGGCACGTAATTTACATCTGACACACCACAAAACTTCACTTTCCCACAACGTGCGCGCGGCGCCCCTGGCACTTCATGGCGGCGCACCGGGGTGCCGCGGCGCACAGTTTGGGAACCACGGGCCTAGGGCCTAGGGAATCGCTGGGAGCAGTCGGGACAAGCAATGCTGAAGTCGGGAAAAGCCCGCGGGTTTCGGGTGCAGCGCTTAAAGCACACGCATGCACCAATGTTAAGTCAATGGTGCGTAAAAGTTAAACAAATAGAGTTTAAGGACACTTCCGCTGAACCTAGAAGGACAAAACTTTAGGCACAGGCCCTAGAGGTGTGTACCAGTGTGGGAACACCGGCGTTGCAATGTTACCTCACCCACAGGAAGCGGGTGCATAGGGTCGAAGTGGCGTCGAATTTCGTCACGCAGGTTCTTGGTGCTTGAAGCTGAAGATGCTGCAGGCGATGTGAAGGAGAAGTGTCCGGTGTGATCCAAGGGTGGATCAGAGTAGAAAAGTACCTGAAAGTAGAGGGGACAGAGTCTGGGTCACTCAGCAGTGACCAGGGTGGAACCAGGACGGAACCAGGCAATGTCGGGCGCAATCAGGTGGTTGTTGAGGAGCTTCTCTCCGCTGCCACGTGGGCTCTGGGGCATCTGCGATGTCCAGGAGCGGGTCACGAGCTGTCCCACGCAGGCTCTCACCGTTGGCGCTGTCGGCTTCAAGATCGGAGTCAACAACACTTGGTAAGAGCAATCCACGCAGGACTAGGAGATTGCTTCTCACTCGGACCAGGAGGGTCAAAGCGGGGGCTCCTTTTCAGAGGAGCTGGTGCAAGTCTGGAGCAACCAGAATCACAAGTCGGTTTTAGGTTTTCGCCGGCACAGGGGCCACAAGCTAGCTGGCAAGTGACCGGGCCAACGCATCGAGCCAAAGAAAGCAGAAGGGCCCCACGCAGCACTCGTCGAGTGTGGAGGGGTGAGCTTCGGTGCAAGAGTGGCTCAGGGTTGGGGCTTCTCAAACCCCGGTGTACTGCTTCGAGGGTCACTCATGGGCTGCACGGTCAGCGTCTCGTGGTCTTTTCAAGATGGCGTGCCCCACGCTTCCGGTCGCCTCCACGGGTCTCAGCTCTGCAGGGACTGTGGATCGGGCTGTAAGAAGGCAGGCAAGCTTGATCTCGTCGATCTCTGTCACTCGAGTTCTAGCGGGAACTGCAACAAAGCAGATGTCGAGGTGCTGGATGGTGCCTGTTTGCACAGGGTGGTCACTCCTTGACCACAAGGGAGATTCTTCAGTCTTCTGCGTCGAGTAGGATGTTGAAGGGTCCAGAGTTTCGTTTCTTATGTTTCGTCAGGATAATCTGAGTGCGTTGGCACTGCTCCCATTCTTATACCAATCTAGGGGGCTGGATTACCTGCTAGGTCCCCTCCTCTGGGTGGGACCCAGGAAGGGGGTGGATACACCCCTTTCCTTTTATCCAGGCCGCGCTGGGACAGGGGCTGGTGTGTCCCAGAACCGGTTTGGCCGGATTATGCAAGGGGCAGCCTTGTGCTCCCCAGGCAGTGTCTGGTTTCTTTCAAACCTCCCTGCTACAGTCCACTATCTCCTGTCTGGGGTGGTGTAACACCTCCCTGTGACAGGAAAGCCTTTGTCCAGGCCTCCTCTGTGGAGTTTTGGTCAGCAGCAGGAGGTCAGACTTGTGTCTGTGGCAGAAGCATCCATTTTGTGGATCTGAGGCTCTTTTAAAAATCAACCGCGTTTCAGTAAAGTAACATGTCTTCTCCCTCTAGAGGGGTGGAATGCTATCCCCGTCGACAGAACTGTCGAGGGGATAGTATTCCAAATCGTATGACACCTAACACGACATGTTTTGATAAAGCCAAACCAAAGTTGCTATATAACCGCGAGGATTATAATGCACTTAATAGTATATGGTATGGCATTATCCCGGATCAGCTTAGGGAGTTGTTCCCGACAGCTGCAGACAAGCTCAGCTCATGCCAGAGCTCCATCTCACATTAAACCACGCACTCTGCCTCCAGGATTGATAAGGCCTTCCATAGGAGTGGTTCACAGGTTTATATGTGTCCAGATAAGGTTTAGATATAGGCATACTATATCTAAGCAAGGGGTGATTACACCCACTTGCCCCAGCCAGTTGTGTCAATTTAAGAACCAGCCAGGGGTGGCAAAAGCTATGCTTCAGCCCCTGGTAGGCCTTTGTGGCACCTATGCCCTGAGCACCTATAGTGCATGGTACAGGGGCTGACAAGGGGTCCATTTCCAATTGGGTTAGGCACCTATAGTACATGTCTGTGAATTTAGAGAGAGAACAGCAGGCTGGGGGTCTGATTAGCAGGCCCACAGCCTCAGTAAGTCGTAAACCAGTGAAGCAAAAAGCAAAAATTTGGGGTGACCATAGGATAGCAGACCCTACTCTCCTACAACCACCCATTGATGAAAGTGTAGAGAACGAACTGGTAGAGGCAGCTGTGGGAAACCCAGCAGGGTCACCACAACCCACAGATCAAAGTATAACAAATTAATCCGTTGAGGTATTAGATAACGTATATATCTCTAGACGCCCATTGCTGATAAAAAGGCGTGGGGTGTATGCAGTGGCCCCCACCAAGAATAGGGTTGGAAAGAAGCGAGCCCCAAACCTAACAGCAAAGAGGAAAGGGAAGAAACTAGAGAGGGAGGTACAGTCAGGCCTAAACGCATCAGCCCCGATCTACGTACCAAATAGACCAATACAATCGGAGCTTAAATTAACAAAGACCCCGATAGAGCCAAAGAAAAACTGGAGAAGCAATGAGGTAAAGGAGAAACCAACAACATCTCGTACTGTGAAGCAGAAAGTAAGGATAGCCTCAGGTCAACTCAAAAGTGGCCATAGAGTTGAAAGCCCACAGGTCCAGGTACTATCCGGAATGGGAAGTAAAGGGTTGCAGATAGGGAGATCAAAGGCCAGACAGCAAAAATATGAAACTCCCAAGAAAGTACAAGAGATAGATAACAATAAATGGGTATACCTGGACCACATGCTGGTGGGGAAAAGGGGAAATACGGTGAGAAAAATGAACCCCCTAAATAGGGCACAGATTTTGACCGCCTTCGCCAAATGTAGTAGCCTGAGTGGGATCAGCACAAATGACCTTCGGCAAATTGGTTTTGTAGAGAATAAAAATGGTAAGGAAATAACAAAAGTGTCACTTCACTCAGACCTGGTAAAAATGGCAATCCTGAAAGCCACCAGTGAGATAAACCATCTGGGTATAAGGATAATTCCGGAGAGGGAAGTTAAAGCCCCCATAGATAATACTTTCCTAAAATATCACGCAGGTCTGGGGAGGAGACAAGTGAATCTATATAGAGACAAGGAAGGAAACCATAGCTGCCTGAATATAGTTATAGATAATACAGGAAACGAAGCCTCATGGGATAACTGGTCTCAATGTAGTAGCCCGAGGGGTGACCCTAATGAGAGTTATACGCAGGGAGAGGTAGAAGAGGGTGGCATGCGTGAGGTAGAATAGGATGAGGGGGTGCCGCAAAGTCTAGGTCTCCTAACATGGAATGTGAATGGGCTAGGCAACGAGGTAAAGCGAGAATATACAAAGGACATAGTAAATAAAGTGGACATTGCCTGTCTACAAGAGACCTGGACATGCAACGAAACCCCAATCATCGAGGGATATCTACAACTAAGTCTCCCGACCACGAAAAAAAGCTTTGGCCGCCCGTCGGGGGGACTAATGACACTGGTTTCAACAAAAGTTCTGAGAGATGTAACACTGTTAACAATGAAATGTAAATGGGTTCAATCCAGCAGATTAGAACTATTGACAGTGGAAAAGAAATACAAAATGTTGACTGTGATGAATGTATACATGCAGTGGGATAATGGTGTAGAGTATGAGAATGAGATGAGGTTTTTTAAAGAGGATGTTGACATTATACTAGAAAAATATGCATCGGATATTCTGATAATAATGGGGGATTTTAACCATAAACTAAATCCAAAAAAGGCCGACCTCTGGAATAGAGAACTGTTAGAGGTGTATGGAATAAACCCTGCTAGCTTCCCAGCAGGGGAGATATCGAAACAGGAATCAGAACTAGTACACTTCCTAGGAGGTAGGGGTCTCCAATGTCTGAATGGTAGAATGAAGACAGATTGCCCAGCAGGGAAGACCTTTAAAATAGGCTCACAGAATTGCCCAATCGACTGCATGTTTATACAAGCCTGGAATTTCCCCCAAGTACGGGAATTTAAGTTCGAACAAAAAGAGGTTAGTGACCATAACCTACTGCACCTAACAATACTTGGGGGAAGAAAAATGCCCAGAGACAAAGTGATTCCCCAGGAGGTTGAGTACCCCAAACGTGTGACGACACGACTTACGGAGGAATATCAAGCAAAACTGAAGGCTATGCAAATTAAAGTTGAGCCTGAAAATTTAGAGAATAAAAACTTGAAATGGTTCATAGAAAAGTTAGAGGAAGTGGTCCGGTGTTTAAGAATAGAACTAAAAAGGGCTAAAAATATTAGTGGGAAACCACCCAGCCGAGTAAAATGGTTTTCTGTCGAGTGCCAATCTAAAACAAGCATTGGAAATGCAATAGGTCTCGCATTAGGAAAGTTTGAGTGATTGGTATTGTAAATTACACTTTTTTTATTTATGTGTTGGTTTTGAAAATAGCAAAATTAATAGCTTTGTCAGTTACAATGTCAATAGTTTTAACTTTCGCAAATGTGACACCTATAGCATTTGTAATGCAATGTGTGTTGTATTTACGTGACTTAGATGTATTGATATTACAAATAACAATGGCTTTTAATTTTGTAAATAATTAATACTTAAATAAAAGTTATTGTAATTTATAATGACAATACCTTAAACGTTTGTAAATAACTTTTGTGAAGATTATGTTCAGTGTATTTTATTGTGATGAAAAACCAAGAACAGTGCGTTTGCACCTACACACACACACAGCCACACACACACACACACACACGCCCACACCCACACACACACACACACACACACACACACACACACACACACACACACACACACATATAGATGTGGTGGTGGTGGATCTGGGGGATATGGTGGTGGTGGATGTGGTGGTGGATGCGGTGGTGGATGTGGTGGTGGTGGTGGATGTGGTGATGGTGGATGCGGTGTTGGTGGATGCGGTGGTGGTGGATGCGGTGGTGGTGGATGCGGTGGTGGTGGTGGATGTGGTGGTGGATGCGGTGGTCGTGGAAGTGGTGGTAGATGTGTTGGATGTGGTGGTGAATGTGGTGGTGGTGGGTGTGGTGGTGGATGTGGTGTTGGTGGATGCAGTGGTGGTGGTGAATTTGGTGGTGGTGGATGTGGTGGTGGATGTGGTGGTGGATGTGGTGGTGGATGTGGTGGTGGTGGATGCGGTGGTGGTGGAAGTGGTGGTGGATGTGTTGGATGTGGTGGTGGTGGATGTGGTGAAAGTGGTGGTGGATGTGGTGGTGGTGGTGGATGCGGTGGATGTGGCGGTGGATGTCATGGTGGATGTGGAGGTGATGCTGGATGTGGTGGTGGATGTGGTGGTGGATATGGTGGTGATGGTGGATGTGGTGGTGGATGTGGTGGTGGTGGTGGATGCGGTGGATGTGGATGTGGTGGATGCGGTGGTGGTGGATGCGGTGGTGGTGGATGGGGTGGTGGTGGTGGTGGAGGATGTAGTGGTGGTGGGTGTGGTGGATGTGGTGGTGGTGGGTGTGGTTAAAGTGTTGGTGGATGTGGTGGTGGTGGATGCGGTGGTGGATGTAGTGGTGGTGGAAGTGGTGGTGGACGTGTTAGATGTGGTGGTGAATGTGGTGGTGGTGGATGTGTTGAAAGTGGTGGTGGATGTGGTGGTGGTGGTGGATGTGGTGTTGGTGGTGGATGTGGTGGCGGATGTGGCGGTGGATGTGGAGGTGATGGTGGATGTGGTGGTGGATGTGGTGGTGGATGTGGTGGTCGTGGATGCAGTGGATGTGTGGGTGGTGGATGCGGTGGTGGTGGTGGATGCAGTGGTGGTGGTGGATGGGGTGTTGGTGGTGGTGGATGCAGTGGTGGTGGTGGATGGGGTGGTGGTGGTGGATGGGGTGGTGGATGTAGTGGTGGTGGGTGTGGTGGATGTGGTGGTGGTGGGTGTGGTGAAAGTGGTGGTGGATGTGGTGGTGTATGTGGTGGTGTATGTGGTGGTGGTGGATGCGGTGGTGGATGTGGTGGTGGATGTGGTGTTGGTGGATGCGGTGGTGGTGGTGGATGTGGTGGTGGTGGATGCGGTGGTGGTGGATTCGGTGGTGGATGCGGTGGTGGATGCGGTGGTGGTAGAAGTGGTGGTGGATGTGTTGGATGTGGTGGTGGATGTGGTGGAGGATGTGGTGGATGTGGGGGTGGATGTGGTGGTGGATGTGGTGGTGGTGGATGCGGTGGTGGATGCGGTGGTGGTGGAAGTGTTGGATGTGGTGGTGGATGTGGTGGTGGTGGATGTGGTGGTGGATGTGGTGGTGGTGGATGTGGTGGTGGATGTGGTGGTGGATGTGGTGGTGGATGTGGTGGTGGTGGTGGTGGTGGTGGATGTGGTGGTGGTGGATGCGGTGGATGTGGATGTGGTGGATGTGGTGGTGGTGGTGGATGTGGATGTGGTGGTGGATGTGGTGGTGGATGTGGAGGTGGATGTCATGGTGGATGTGGAGGTGGTGGTGATGGTGGATGTGGTGGTGGATGCGGTGGATGTGGTGGTGGTGGATGTGGTGGTGGTGGATGCAGTGGTGGTGGATGTGGTGGATGTGGTGGTGGATGTGGCGGTGGATGTCATGGTAGATGTGCAGGTGATGGTGGATGTGGTGGTGGATGTGGTGGTGGATGTGGTGGATGTGGTGGTGGTGTATGCGGTGGTGATGGTGGATGCAGTGGGGGTGGATGGGGTGGTGGTGGTGGATGTAGTGGTGGTGGGTGTGGTGGATGTGGTGGTGGTGGGTGTGGTTAAAGTGTTGGTGGATGTGGTGGTGTGTGTGGTGGTGTATGTGGTGGTGGTGGATGCGGTGGTGGATGTGGTGGTGGTGGTGGATGTGGTGTTGGTGGATGCGGTGGTGGTGGTGGATGTGGTGGTGGTGGATGCGGAGGTGGATGTGGTGGTGGTGGAAGTGGTGCGTGGACGTGTTAGATGTGGTGGTGGATGTGGTGGATGTGGATGTGGTGGAGGTGGTGGTGGATGTGGCGGTGGATGTCATGGTGGATGTGGAGGTGATGGTGGATGTGGTGGTGGGGGTGGTGGATGCAGTGGATGTGGTGTTGGTGGATGCGGTGGTGGCGGTGGATGTGGTGGTGGTGGATGCGGTGGTGGATGCGGTGGTGGTGGTGGTGGATGCGGTGGTGGTGGATGTGGTGGTGGATGTGGTGGATGTGGTGGTGGATGTGGTGGTGGGTGTGGATGTGGTGGTGGTGGATGCGGTGGTGGTAGAAGTGTTGGATGTGGTGGTGGATGTGGTGGTGGTGGATGTGGTGGTGGATGTGGTGGTGGTGGATGTGGTGGTGGATGTGGTGGTGGTGGAGGTGGATGTGGTGGTGGTGGATGCGGTGGATGTGGATGTGGTGGATGTGGTGGTGGTGGATGCGGTGTATGCGGATGTGGAGGTGGATGTCATGGTGGATGTGGAGGTGGTGGTGATGGTGGATGTGGTGGTGGATGCGGTGGATGTGGTGGTGGTGGATGTGATGGTGGTGGATGCGGTGGTGGTGGATGCGGTGGTGGTGGATGCGGTGGAGGTGGATGTGGTGGTGGATGTGGTGGTGGATGTGGCGTTGGATGTCATGGTGGATGTGCAGGTGATGGTGGATGTGGTGGTGGATGTGGTGGTGGATGTGGTGGTGATGGATGCAGTGGTGGTGGATGGGGTGGTGATGGATGTAGTGGTGGTGGGTGTGGAGGATGTGGTGGTGGGTGTGGTTAAAGTGTTGGTGGATGTGGTGGTGGATGTGGTGGTGTAGGTGGTGGTGTATGTGGTGGTGGTGGATGCGGTGGTGGATGTGGTGGTGGTGGTGGATGTGGTGTTGGTGGATGCGGTGTTGGTGGATGCGGTGTTGGTGGTGGATGTGGTGGTGGTGGATGCGGTGGTGGAAGTGGTGGTGGACGTGTTAGATGTGGTGGTGGATGTGGTGGTGGATGTGGTGAAAGTGGTGGTGGATGTGGTGGTGGATGTGGTGGTGGTGGTGGATGTGGTGGTCGTGGATGCGGTGGATGTGGATGTGGTGGTGGATGTCATGGTGGATGTGGAGGTGATGGTGGATGTGGTGGTGGATGTGGTGGTGGGGGTGGTGGTGAGGGTGGTGGTGGTGGATGCAGTGGATGTGGTGGTGGTGGATGCGGTGGTGGTGGTGGATGCAGTGGTGGTGGTGGATGGTGTGGTGGTGGTGGATGGTGTGGTGGTGGTGGATGGGGTGGTGGATGTAGTGGTGGTCGGTGTGGTGGATGTAGTGGTGGTGGGTGTGGTGGATGTGGTGGTGGATGAGGTGTTGAATGTGGTGGTGGTGGTGGATGCAGTGGTGGTGGTGGATGTGTTGGATGTGGTGGTGGATGTGGTGGTGGTGGGTGTGGTGGTGGATGTGGTGGTGGTGGTGGATGTGGTGGTGGTGGATGTGGTGGATGTGGTGGTGGTGGATGCGGTGGATGTGGATGCGGTGTATGTGGATGTGGTGTATGTGGATGTGGTGGATGTGGTGGTGAATGTGGCGGTGGATGTCATGGTGGATGTGGAGGTGATAGTGGATGTGATGGTGGATGTGGTGGTGATGGTAGATGTGGTGGTGGATGCCGTGGATGTGGTGGTGGTGGTTGCGGTGGTGATGGTGGATGCAGTGGTGGTGAATGGGGTGGTGGTGGATGGGGTGGTGGATGTAGTGGTGGTGGGTGTGGTGGATGTAGTGGTGGTGGGTGTGGTTAAAGTGTTGGTGGATGTGGTGGTGGATGTGGTGGTGTATGTGGTGGTGGTGGATGCGGTGGTGGATGTGGTGGTGGTGGTGGATGTGGTGTTGGATGTGGTGTTGGTGGATGCGGTGGTGGATGTGGTGGTGGATACGGTGGATATGGTGGATGTGGATGTGGTGGATGTGGTGGGGGATGTGGCGGTGGATGTGGCGGTGATGGTGGATGTGGTGGTGGATGTGGTGGATGTGGTGGATGTGGTGATGGTGGATGTGGTGTTGGATGCGGTGGTGGTGGTGGATGTAGTGGTGGTGGGTGTGGTGGATGTGGTGGTGGTGGTGGGTGTGGTTAAAGTGTTGGTGGATGTGGTGGTGGATGTGGTGGTGGTAGATGCGGTGGTGGATGTGGTGTTGGTGGTGGATGCGGTGGTGGATGTAGTGGTGGTGGAAGTGGTGGTGGACATGTTAGATGTGGTGGTGGATGTGGTGAAAGTGGTGGTGGATGTGGTGGTGGTGGTGGATGTGGTGGTGGATGTGGCGGTGGATGTCATGGTGGATGTGGAGGTGATGGTGGATGTGGTGGATGTGGTGGTGGATGCAGTGGATGTGGTGGTGGTGGTGGTGGATACAGTGGTGGTGGTGGATGGGGTTTTGGTGGTGGTGGATGCAGTGGTGGTGGTGGATGGTGTGGTGGTGGTGGATGGGGTGGTGGATGTAGTGGTGGTGGGTGTGGTGGTGGTGGGTGTGGTGAAAGTGGTGGTGGATGTGGTGTGGATGTGGTGGTGTATGTGGTGGTGGTGGATGCGGTGGTGGATGTGGTGGTGGTGGTGAATGTGGTGGTGGTGGGTGTGGTGGTGGATGTGGTGGTGGTGGTGGATGTGGTGGTGGTGGATGTGGATGTGGTGGATGTGGTGGTGGTGGATGCGGTGGATGTGGATGCGGTGTATGTGGATGTGGTGTATGTGGATGTGGTGGATGTGGTGGTGAATGTGGCGGTGGATGTCATGGTGGATGTGGAGGTGATAGTGGATGTGATGGTGGATGTGGTGGTGATGGTAGATGTGGTGGTGGATGCCGTGGATGTGGTGGTGGTGGTTGCGGTGGTGATGGTGGATGCAGTGGTGGTGAATGGGGTGGTGGTGGATGGGGTGGTGGATGTAGTGGTGGTGGGTGTGGTGGATGTAGTGGTGGTGGGTGTGGTTAAAGTGTTGGTGGATGTGGTGGTGGATGTGGTGGTGTATGTGGTGGTGGTGGATGCGGTGGTGGATGTGGTGGTGGTGGTGGATGTGGTGTTGGATGTGGTGTTGGTGGATGCGGTGGTGGATGTGGTGGTGGATACGGTGGATATGGTGGATGTGGATGTGGTGGATGTGGTGGTGGATGTGGCGGTGGATGTGGCGGTGATGGTGGATGTGGTGGTGGATGTGGTGGATGTGGTGATGGTGGATGTGGTGTTGGATGCGGTGGTGGTGGTGGATGTAGTGGTGGTGGGTGTGGTGGATGTGGTGGTGGTGGTGGGTGTGGTTAAAGTGTTGGTGGATGTGGTGGTGGATGTGGTGGTGGTAGATGCGGTGGTGGATGTGGTGTTGGTGGTGGATGCGGTGGTGGATGTAGTGGTGGTGGAAGTGGTGGTGGACATGTTAGATGTGGTGGTGGATGTGGTGAAAGTGGTGGTGGATGTGGTGGTGGTGGTGGATGTGGTGGTGAATGTGGCGGTGGATGTCATGGTGGATGTGGAGGTGATGGTGGATGTGGTGGTGGATGTGGTGGTGGATGCAGTGGATGTGGTGGTGGTGGTGGTGGTGGATACAGTGGTGGTGGTGGATGGGGTTTTGGTGGTGGTGGATGCAGTGGTGGTGGTGGATGGGGTGGTGGTGGTGGATGGGGTGGTGGATGTAGTGGTGGTGGGTGTGGTGGTGGTGGGTGTGGTGAAAGTGGTGGTGGATGTGGTGTGGATGTGGTGGTGTATGTGGTGGTGGTGGATGCGGTGGTGGATGTGGTGGTGGTGGTGAATGTGGTGTTGGTGGATGCTGTGCTGGTGGTGGATGCGGTGGTGGATGCGGTGGTGGATGCGGTGGTGGTGGTGGAAGTGGTGGTGGATGTGTTGGATGTGGTGGTGGGTGTGGATGTGCTGGTGGATGTGATGGTGGTGGATGTGGTGGCGGATGTGGTGGTGGATGTGGTGTTGGATTTAAGCATGAGCGGATTTTGCGGATTGGCAATCCGCGAATTTTGCGGATTTGCGGATTCGCAATCCGCAAAATCCGCGAATTCCCGCGAATTTGCGGATTTTTTTTTTTTTGTGTTCGCCCGTGTTTCTGCCAGTTCGCGAGGGTTTTTACAATTTCGCAATTTGCGAACTTACCTGTCGGGTCGCAAGTTTTGCGAACTTGTTGTTTCTACGTGTCCAGCCTGTTTGGGACACTCTTCTTCATCACTGCCACTCTCTGTCACCACTGCCACTCTCTGACTACTCATGCCACCCTCTGACTACTCATGCCACCCTCTGGCCCACCCATGCCACCCTCTGTTTCATCACTACACCCTCTGGTTGTCCAGTGTACATTATTTTCGGCAAAGCAAAGCACACCTTCCCTGCCTCAAGTGACCTGAATTAATTTGGGGCTGATTAATGTGTCACAGAATATTTTTTTAGCTGGCACCTGCTTCCTTAGTGCGCCCTGATTAGTGATCTTTTGCACTTGCTAAGTGCTTTCATTGTTGCAAAATTAGTTACAACACCTGCCCTGCCCCAACTGACAATAATGAATTAGGGGCTGATTAATGGATTTTAACTTCCAGCCTGGCTCCTGCTTGTCTCCCTTAGCTGTAATTCAGGACCTTTGTGGCATATTGTAACTATTCTGAGGTTCAGAGCAGGGTCACATAATAGTTTCAACTGGCAACTGAACTCTGGAGGGGCCCCTCAGGAAGCACTACAGGAAATGGCTACTAATGATGTGCCTGAACTTTTGAACCTGGTAAGTAGTTACTTTCAGTTTTGCCAAGATCGTATTTCTGCAATTTTGCACTTATTCGCGGGGCGCGAACTCACGCGAACAGTGCGAGCAGTGCGAGCAAAATCCGCTGCTCGCGGATTTGCGGATTTTGCGGGAAATTCGCAAATCTCGCGGATTGCGGATTTCCCGAAAATCCGCAAAATCCGCGAGCGGAACGGATTTTCCGCCCACGCCTAGTTGGATTACATTGAACCCGCATGCATCAAGTGCGGATTATACAATATAAAATAATGATTTATTTTGCGCTGACTCACAACCTTAACCAGCCATGATCATTTAGAAATAAATAAGACTATCCACTTAGCTGTGTGAATACAGCACATTCTACAGCCGATAATAAAAAGTCACCAACACAACTAAATAAAGAGCATGAAAAGACAAATAAGAAAGCTGGTGAAAAAGAAAACACATTGCCCAAAAAATAGTGCTTCTGCAAACTGCATATATTGTGCAAAAAGAAACGGAGCATTACTGACAAAGACCAATAACTTACTTAACAATTCTTTTAAGCTAAAGAAATCCATTGCAGCGCACGTTCAGTGACTAAAAATTGAAATCAAAGCAACCACATTCATCCATCAAAAGAACAGCTCAAGAAGGCTGTATGGTGGGCATCGTAAATAAAAAGTGCACTTTACACGGCCGGCCGGCCGTGAAACTGAAAGCACGGCCGGCCGGCCGTGAAAGCCTTTGATCTGGCAGGGGGTGGAGCGGCACCAAGCTGGGCAACAGATGGCTGGCGATTTGATGCTGTGCACGCGCATCGGGCACAGCACCAAATCGCCAGTTAGTTAAAGTTTGTTTAAAGCCCTATAGTCTCGCTTCTCTATCAATGCGCATGCGCATTGATAGGTCACGAGACCTAAAAAGGGAGATACGGGCAGCACAAAGCACAAAGAAGACAAAAAAAGATCTTCACCCATGAGAGACAGGATCCCATAAACAAGTTGAAAAGAGACTTTAAAAAATTGGTACATGACGCAAAAAGTTCATTTAAAGAGAAATGTTGGTCAAACCTGTTGGAAGCAATTGAAGAAAAAACCTTAGACAATTTTGGAAATTGGTAAAGGCAGCAATTGGTCCAACGGATGGCGAACTAAAATGTGTAGTTAGTGAGGCAGCATGGGAGAAGTATATAAGGGAATTGTACGGGGTAAGAGCTCGTAGAGATCAGGTAGATACACAAAAATGGCAAGAAATAGCAGAAGATCTTAAATCTAAGTTTAATGAAAAGCAAGTAGAACTTACAATAAGAGAACTGAAGCTAACTCGTGCGGCAGGACCCGACAACCTTCCTGCAATAATATTGAAGTCAGAAGTAAAGTGGTGGGAAAGATTTTTTGCACAGAAGTTCCATATAATATTAACAGAAGGCATAATGCCACCTAATTGGAAGGGCGCAATAATCAGGCCAATCCATAAGAAAGGGAGCATGGAGGCACCACAAAATTACAGACTGATTAACCTCCTAGATATAGGAGAGAAAGTTTTTTCAAAAATTGTATTGAAACAACTCAACGCATGGGTAAAAGAGTTCCAAATTGTCCCCAGAGAACAGGGAGGATTTAGGGAGGGACTCTCCACGATAGACCATGGATTTGCATTGTGGGCTATGGCAAAGAAGTCAACGGAACAAAATGGCAAGTTATGCTGTTGTTTCGTTGACTTCCGAGCAGCCTTCGATTCAGTAGATCAGGTATGCCTATGGGAAACACTACTGAAGGTAAACATTCCCAGCAACCTTCTGACTATAATAAAAGAATTACACAGTGGGAACTGGGCGCAAGTCATCAAGGATACCGTGGGATCATTGACGCAAAAAATACCTATCGACAATGGTTTAAGACAGGGTTGTGTTCTGGCCCCACATCTATTCTCCATATTCCTGTCAGACCTCCCGGCCTATTTAGAGGTTGAGGGTAGTGCAAGCCCGAGAATGGATGGAAACAAGGTGCCCTGCTTACTATATACAGACGATCTGGTAATTGTAGACCAGACCGAGAGAGGCCTCCAAAGAAAGCTTAACGCTTTCAACGCATATTGCAAATTTCTAACTGTCAACCTAGATAAAACAAAAATCCTATGCTTTGGGAAAAAGATAAGCAGATTCAACTGGTACCTAGGTGAGCTAAAACTGGAGACGGTTAATGAGTATCGCTACCTAGGTATATGGTTTGACAAAAGACTAAACTGGTACACGCATCTGGAAACACAAAAAGCAAAAGCACACACTTCAATATGTGGCCTAAACATTTTTAATAGGGATTATGGAGAGATGTCACACCGACCAATGCTAAGAGCCTTTGAGGCAATGATCCCCCCCCCCCAAGTCCTGTACGGAGCAGAAATCCTTTATTTGAGCGGTAAGGGAGCCTGGGACTTGGTGGAGGGGAAATGCTGGCGATTCCCAGCTTCTGTTCCCCTTCCATACCATGACACCGGGAATTAAACATGCATTTGCCACCGGTATTAGAGCAGTATTGACTGGATGACCTCCAATTACTTACATTGCAATGTAAGCAAGAAGGAGGTCGTGCTTTTTGGAGAATCCCCCCTCCTAAGGTCGCCTGAGTGGTGGCCCACGGATCTAGGAGCTGCTCCTTGCCCTAAGCAGATAGTGAAAAATCTGGGAGTGCGGCTTGACCAGGCGTTATTACTAAAGGAACATTGGAATCTGGTGGCGGGAACCTGCTTCAGGACCATTGGGCTCCTGAGGCGTGTGTTCCCATTCCTGGATGATTGCTATAGGAAAACACTGGTTCAGACATTGGTCGTCAGTAGATTGGACTACTGCAATGGACTGCTCCTCTCAGCCAACGAGGAGCAACTCAGCCGTTTGCAGGTAGTCCAGAATACTACTGCCAGATTAGTCCTTGACGCTCCTTCTAGGTCCCCGTCACGCCCTCTTCTCCATAAGCTCCACTGGCTGCCCATCCACCAGAGAATTGAGTTTAAAGTCTGTTGTGTAATTCACAGATGCCTTTATGGATCTGGCCCTAAATATCTGGCTGAATTATTTCAGCCTTATATTCCGACCCGCTCTTTGCGATCTAGCAACTTATTTTTGCTGCAGATTCCGCAGATTAAGAAGGCAAAACAAGGAGGTCGTGCATTGTCTTATAAGGGCCCCACTCTCTGGAACACTTTGCCCCTAACCTTAAGACAAATTACTAATCTACATGCCCTTAAGAAATCCTTGAAGACTTATCTGTTTCCGGCTGTGTAAGATCTAGGGCTTTTTATGACTATGGTATGGATCTGGCATCTTGGAAGACCTTAAAAGCGCGGAGATACCTCTTGGGGTCGATTCCGGCACTATATAAGAAAACAAATAAATAAAATAAATAAATGCCTCAAAAGCCTTCTATCTCTCCCACAATCATCTATGGTACAAGCTATAAGAAGATAAATAGGCACAAAGTCTTGGGAGATACAAACACAAATGGCAATAATCAGACTATGGAAACGATTTGAAGATCCAGATGGGCAAAAAGTAGCACAATGGTGCAGGAATGAAATCCAAAAGAGTGACCTAAAATGGGCAAAAGCATGTAGAGAAAGATTGATGCAAATTTGCATAAGGCTAAAGGTAGAGGTGATCCAGGAAACGCATCAATTACTTTGCACTAAGAGTGAGCTGAAAGTAAAGGGGAAGGAAGTTTCTAGAATGATTGATATGGGATACTTAGCGAAAAAGAAATCAGTAGCACACATGATGAGCTCTTGGTCAAACGAAAATTGGTTTCCTTACCTAGACATCCTACCCAACCGAGGCTATAGGCAGGAGATATTAAGGCTGCAGATTGGGATTAATCCATGGTTAACAAATAAAGACCTGAAAGCAAAAATGTTTGATCAGAAAGGGTGCTGCAGGTGTAACCTGGGATGCAAAGGAGACCTGGTACATATCCTACTCGATTGTTTGACATTACTGGAACAGCAGAAACTGTGGCTGCGACCTGTGTTCCTAAAACATGATATAAGATCTAGGGCGCAGGCAGCCAACCTACTAACTGAAAATCCCACTATTGACATTGCAATTGCCCTTGGGAAATACATAAAGGTGGTACTGAGTGAACTAAGAAACCAGGAATAATCTGTAGGATTGTATGAATTTTAATTTAATGAAAATATACTCGAACTAAAGGAAATTAATGGGTTTTAAATGTAATGCTAAGTTCTATCTTAAATACAATTTTATTGGCGTTGGTAAACGTATAAGAGAATGTAAGAGTCTTAACCAATATTGGATTAATTTTTATAATGTTTTACCGTTTTTAGGTGAATATTTTAAACTTGTGATACTGCCTCTTGCACCTGTTTAAAGACTATGGTCACAATAAACTTACTTTTGACTTGACTTGACTCTCTGCTCTCCTCTGCCCTCATCCCTCATCTGCTCTTCCCTCCCAGGGCAATGCCCCTAATACAAAAATGATCAACTCAAAGAACACGCCCTCGAAACACCTCCTTTGGCTGGACATCTTCGGCAGGTGATTTTCCACAACTTGTGCTTTGTCCAAGAACGGTTGAGTTGTCCTTGGGTCCCAGGCTTCACCAGCGAGCTCCCAATTATCAAAATTCCAATGTAACATTGTAACAGGTCTCCTCCATACCTAACTCCTAAAACAAAGAGCATCAGTCTAACTAACGAGGAATATGTCCTTGCACCTGCAACGGAAAGCATGTGAACGAATTAACCTTGCATGTAAAAATCTGCTGACTGCCTTCAACTGAGAGCCTTCCCAAGGAAAATATATTTCAGGCCTACTCGATTTAGCTAACATAAGAAATCACGAACAGGCCTATCATGACAAATTGTGGATATTCACTTTAGGCCTTTACACATCCAAGCTTACTCAAGATTAATAAACGTTGCATTTTAAAAGCATTAGATTTCTTCACCTTAAGGCACATTTAGCCATCACTACACATGCAGACTTTTATAGTGCACGTTTACATCTAACACATTACAGTACACACAAACTGATTCGTTAAGCACTTGCAATAGGCAGTTACATTTAAAAGTCGATTTTCTTTCAACTAACACAAACTACTTTTCTAGCACTGCATACATTGTTTTTTATTATATCCATATTTTCTAATGATTAATTCTTAGTTCAAAATAGAATATATGTGGGTGCAGACTAACAGTGATTCTGACGCACCACTACAAATTTCAGAATATCATGACGCTCTATCAGTTGGCTGACCTCCATGCCTGCCCACCTAATTTAGAAGGGCGGACATGCAGGTCAGTTTTAACTGCCAGTAAAAGCCTAGAAGTGATGGGCAGTGAAAATGCTACCCTTGCCATGGTGAGGGGTGCATTTAAAAACATTTTTCAACAGGATATTCTTTTCGAGAATAAAAAAAATTACGTTTGACAAACGACTCCGTCATGTTGAGGGAGCAGTGCTTCAAACTTAAAAAACACATTGACAGAACTTCAGTGACAGCGGTTCCTGTCCAGTTAGCGGTCATTTCTAAAGTTGGCGGGACGGCGGAGTAGTCTCAGCCTGGCATATATTACTTCCTTCGCCAGGTCAAAGGAGTTTACTCCTTCCGCCAAATAATAAATCAGACCCAAAATCATAGAAAACGTTGCATAGACATATTTCTCTTGAGGTTGATGTGTTCTGTGAAGAATTTAAATCACATTTTTGTTCTCCAGAAATGCTAAAGTAACATTCCATTAGGAGAGAGAGTCAGCTACTACTCATGGGAAGACACCTGGAGTTGACGGGAGTAGTCACACTGAAGTTATACAGTCACAGGGAAAAGATGCACAAGCATTGCTCTAACAATAGCAACAGCCGGTGGCATAGAATTGCTGCAGCAGTAACACAGCCCCTGTGAATGAACTACTAAATAGTGCAATCACAAGGACACCTACTGTCCTTAGCTGGGAGTGTGGCTGAAGTAACAGAATCAAGTGCTGCTCTTACAGAGACACCTGTGGGCGTCACTGAGAGTGTTGGTGAAGTCATAGATCTGAGCACTGCTCTTACAATGACACCTGCTGGGCATCAGTGGGAATGCAGCTGAAGTAACAGAGCCAAATATTGCTCTTGCAGGGACCCCTGCAGTCAGTGAAGGAAATGAGGGGGGATCAACCCAGATCCCAGACCACACAGCTATTATTGAGCAGATCCGAGCTTGACCCAGTGAAATATGCTGAATTTTGCCTAGTTTAATTTGCATACACTGGACACATTCAGCCGTGGGAGCAGCAACCTGCAGGTGGTAAACAGCTTTCCAATTTTCACTTGCAGCAGGCCCCAAAACAAAAGGCCTGATTTACAAGGCCATCACCCCTCCATCTGTTTCAATATCATCCTGGCTGGGAGCTACCTGGAGCCTAACACGTATATGCCAACGTAATGGAGGGTAACAAGGTACTCTGCTGGTTATCAAGCCAGAAGTACCCAGGAAAAACTATGATTTTGAGGCAGATTTTTGTCTTCTTTCAACACATGTATGTAAGACATTTGCATTCACTGTAAGAATGTCGGGTGTGTCTGTATGAATAATTAAACAAATAACAATTTAAACAGTGCATACTCATTTATTTTGTTTTATTTCATTATATTATGCTAATCATCCGAGTGGAGGGTGTCAGAGGGCTTTATATCATGCACACACATATATTATACAAAGACAACAAATCATATAAGTATATCAATCAATGTACAGGAAGGTTTATATAAGACAATGAGAGTTACAAGGTTTAGAAGTCACATATCGTCCACACGGATAGGAATTACATGTTACACGTGCATGGTCGGCAGGAAAACAAAGTCAGGATTTAAAATGGTAAGCAGTTGTTGGGCTTGTCTGTACTAATAAGACTTTATTACTATCCAAAATCCTTTTAGTAACTTTAGAATAACAACAGATTTCAAAACATCTGTAAGGTTCTAAACCCATGGCTTGCAGTTTTCATGAAGCTCATTGATGCCTGTTCATAGATCAGTGTGGTACATTAGAAGGACTGCAACTTACAAACTGAAAGCAAGAAAAGGTCCCTGTGCCAAAAGCAGTAACTAAATTACCTAGCTACATAAAATACAAATCTGTGATCTGCATGATACATGGTGTGCTTTGCAGCAGGCACATTAACGCTATATTCTGATTTATGACTGAAAAAAGTAACAGGACAAAACACAGATCTCTCCAGCAAGTGCATTAACCACCAGTTATCTTACCGTTATTATTATCCCCTAAAAAATGTCGGTCACAGAAAAGTCTCTGAAGCAGGTGCCTTGGCAGCTTAAGGTATGCAGCATGTAGCCTCTTTGTGCCAGATCCAATGAGATCAGATTTTCTATCACATTTGCCCTTGTTGCCAATTTGTTTGTGGCAGAGTTAAAAAAAAGAAAAGTTTTCCATATCTCCACCCCCGTGATGTCATCTCCTTTCTGATGCCACTCCTTGACCCCTAATTTGTGGGTTTCCCTGGGTAATGCAGATGGAATGACTGAGAATGCTAGTGGCAGGTGATATATGATGTTACAACGCGGACTGTTACAACGCATACCGTTACAACGCGGATTTTACAACGCGGATACTGTAACAACGCATGTATTTACAACGCATTTTTTTACAACGCAGGTACCTTTACAACGCAGACCATTACAACGTAAGTATTGGTAAGTATATATTAATATTAATATTATAATGGTAAATTAATTGTAAAAAATATAATTTAATGTAATTTTATTTAATTTAAATACAATTAATTAATTTAATTTTAAATTAATATTACTTTATTTTTACCCTGTACCCCTGCACCCCAGAAACTCAAAACTGACCCTCAACCCCAAAAATAAATTAAACTGATTTAATTTAATTGAATTCCAATTAATTAATTTAATTTAAAATAAATGTTACTTTATTTTTACCCTGTACCCCAAAAACTCAAAACTGACCCACAACCCCTAAAATAATGTAATGTAATTTAATGTAATATATTTTCAATTGAAAAATGTATTAATTAATTTTAATATATTTTTACCCTGTACCCCAAAAACTAAAAACTGACCCTGAACCCTAAAAATACCCCTTTACCCAAAAACTGAAAACTGACCCTGAACCCTAAAAATACCCCTTTACCCAAAAACTAAAAACTGACCCTGAACCCTAAAAAAATACCCCTTTACCCAAAAACTGAAAACTGACCCTGAACCCTAAAAATGCCCCTTTACCCAAAAACTAAAAACTGACCCTGAACCCTAAAAATACCCCTTTACCCAAAAACTGAAAACTGACCCTGAACCCTAAAAATACCCCTTTACCCAAAAACTGAAAACTGACCCTGAACCCTAAAAATACCCCTTTACCCAAAAACTGAAAACTGACCCTGAACCCTAAAAATACCCCTTTACCCAAAAACTGAAAACTGACCCTGAACCCTAAAAATACCCCTTTACCCAAAAACTGAAAACTGACCCTGAACCCTAAAAATACCCCTTTACCCAAAAACTGAAAACTGACCCTGAACCCTAAAAATACCCCTTTACCCAAAAACTGAAAACTGACCCTGAACCCTAAAAATACCCCTTTACCCAAAAACTGAAAACTGACCCTGAACCCTAAAAATACCCCTTTACCCAAAAACTAAAAACTGACCCTGAACCCTAAAAATACCCCTTTACCCAAAAACCCCAAACTGACCCTAAACCCTAAAAATACCCCTTTACCCCAAACATATAACATTTAAAATATAACTATATACTTACCAATACTTACGTTGTAATGGTATGCGTTGTAAAGGTACCTGCGTTGTAAAAAAATGCGTTGTAAAAACATGAGTTGTAACAGTATCTGCGTTGTAATGGATGCGTTGTAACAGTAGTGCGTTGTAAAAAATGCGTTGTAACAGGTGCATACCCCGGCAGGTGGTTGGTGTCTACTCTCTATCTCTACTGCCCAAGGCTCTTGGCACACTATCCACGAACAACCAATGGAATGACAGAGAAAACTAGTTTAGCAGCAGGTGGCTGGTGCCTACTCACCATCTATAGTGCCTAGGACTCCTGCAACAGTATCCATGACCTGCAGATGGAATGACTGAGGGGGCTAGTCTAGTAAGGAAGGTAAGGTGGTTGGTGTCTACTCATCATCTCTAGTGCCTTAAACTCCCGGCACGTTATCCATGAACTGCAGATGGAATGACTGAGGGGCTGGTGTAGTGGCAGGTGGTTGGTGTCTACTCACCATCTCTAGTGCCCAGGACTCCTAGCACAGTATCCAAGAACTACAGATGGAATGACGGAGAAGGCTATTCTCATGTGCAGGCCATGCGCTTTGACTCTGATCAGGGGAAACATCCACATTTCTGGAGATCATGTGGCGAGGCGGGTTTGGGGGTTTAACCTTCTCACACTGTCAGAGCCTAATTTGTTAAAAAGTATGTTTTGGACAGGCTTAATTAAGAGCCACTGAATGCTGGGGTTGCTGAAATCATAGGCTGCTTAGTCTTGATTCCACTTCCTACACTTTCTGTTTCTTTATTTTACTTTTGCATGTTCTTTTACGTCCATGCTTTCTCCCCTTTTCACTGTTTTGCTACCTTTTTGTTTCTTCTTCCTTCAACCCTTTCTTACTTTTGCTCTGAAAAACGAGTCCTTGTACCAAAAATGAATGCTAGTGCCCAACAGTGGAAACCAGTGGCACACATTAAGCACTAGGTTTGGTTTGGTAACAGTATCCAAACAAGCATTTGCAATGCAATTGGTCTCGCATTTATGAGACTTTGAGCTATTGACAGTGTAAATAGCAATGCCTTTTATTTATGTGTTGTTTTAAAAACAGATCAATAAAAGGCATTGTCATTTACAAAGCCAGCAACTTAAACTCTCGCAAAGGCAAGATGTATTGCACTGCAAATGCGTTCGGCACCTATGCAATTAAAAAAAAATGCGTTAGGAGAGAGCTTGTCCTGCGGCAGGACAAAGCTATTTAAAATAGTGCTTGTAGGCTGTAATTAAAGCCCACTGAGTAACAAAACACTTAACAGGGGGTGTCGCCATGGGAGATTACAAATGAGACAAGGTGTTATTAAGGAGGGGCCTACTAAGCCTATTGACCAATGAACAACTACAGTTTACTGTAGACAATGACACAAGCCAATGAAAAATATGGGCGGAGCTTCAAGAATACAGCATGCCTCGCAGAGCAGCGAATGCGCTGCCAATGCTCGACCTAAAAAGGAAGATATAAGTATTATTATGACATATACTTCTACCTGATGATTCCTCACCTTTTGAATATCTATCCAAGCGTCATACTGGTCTGAAAACATTTACAATAGCTTTCCCTCAATGGTAAGGGGCACTAGCTTCGTTCTGGGGTTGGAAGTGACATAATGTAGCATCACAGGGACTACCAAGTGCCCAAACCTTTGAGATGTTGATTTCTTTCCTAAGATGGTGACCACATTCCATGTAGGTCATCTATGTCGATCGGTCACACTCCCTTCCTTTGTTCACCCTCTTCACTCTGCTAAGGAGGAAAGGCTGCATAGGCTGGATCCTGAGCATGCAGTCAATTTCTATATTGATTGTACAAAACAATGGACGACTATCTCTTTGTGGGGTTTGCTGACAGCAACAGAGGAACGTGGTGTAGAAAAGATTGTTATCCAGATGAATAATCCTTACATTAACATCTGCTACATAATGGCGCAGAATGAGTCCACACAGGGCTCACTTCCTGACAGCCAAGTCCTCTACATCTACCTTGGCTAGGTGAGTCTCTGTAGGCGACATCTACAGAGCAGCCACTTGTTTTTCTCTTGATCCCTTTGATAATCACTACTGCCTGGATTTGGAGGTGAGGGATGGGCATTTGCCCAGTCTGTATTAAAGGACTCCTAGGGGCATATTCTCAAGCCAAAGTGGTGATAAAACTATCGCCCCATTCACAAGCTGGTGATAACAGCCCATATCACCAGTTTACCTGCAATAGTAGCCGCAAAAAACATCACCACAGATGACCCCGGCAACTATCCCTAATGAGATGCAGAGTTTCCCGTGCAAAAAGCCGCAACAAGACCACTCCGCGACATTCTCAACAACCAGCCAGATCAGCGATAAAATCACAAAACATGAGATAAGGTGCGTTAGCAGCAGGAAATTAATACCTGTTCTGACCTGGTGTAAAGTCAGACGACAGCCTGCACTAGAAAAGGGAGTCCAGCCCAGAGCCACACCTGAAGAACATCAGATGCCATGAGGCCACTTTACATGCAGCTGGGAGCCTCAACAGGGTCACAACACCCACCGCCACCACAAAATCATGTACAAAAACATTCGCCTGATGTCGCACAATCACAACAGATAACATGCATGTGTCGTCACAAAAATGAGCATCACACATTCACCTTCCAATTAACAAACAGAAATGTATTTAAAAACCCTCAAAAGAACATTAATGATGACTCATGGTGGGTCTCCTCTGGACAGTCTGTAGATCACAACCTGCAAGACAAACATCCAGATAAGAATGTGTGTCATGCACTCATCCAAGGACAGAGAGAGAGCAAAGTAGAGAGAGATACAGAGAGGGAGACATAGCGAGAGAGAGAGGAAGACGGAAAGAGAGGGAGAGAGATGAAGACAGAAATAGAGGGAAGGAGAGAGGAAGACAGAAAGAGAGGAAGAGAGAGGAAGATTGAAAGAGAGGGAGAGAGAGAGGAAGACGGAGAGAGAGGGAGAGAGGAAGACAGAAAGAGAGGGAGGGAGTGGAAGACGGTAAGAGAAGGAGATAGAAAGGAAGACGAAAGAGAAGGAGGGAGAGACACAGAGAAAAGAAGAGAGGACCAGGGAGAGAGACTGCTGACACTGCGCACCCAGGCCTCACTGCTCACCTGCTGCCACCGGTGTGTCTCCAACCATGTGCCGGTATGTACTGCAGTTCACCAGGTCCCTCATCTGAAACAAATCCCTCATCTGAAACAGAGTCCAGATACATGAATGGCAAAGTACATAAAATTGCACACGCCATCATCACCTGTCTGGCCCTGCGCACCCAGGCAGCTGCACCCAGCCCCCTCCCACCGCCCTGCGGTGCATGCCTGACCCTGCGCACCCATGCAGCTGCACCTGAGCCCTTCCCGCGGCTCAGCGGTGCATGCCCGTCCCCGCGTACCCAGGCCTCACTGCTCACCTTCCGCCCACCAGCGTGTCGCAAAGAGGGCCCACCGCGTGCCGGTGCAAGCCCCAAGCCCAGGGCCCACGAACATGGCACCCTCCAAATCATGCAGCCCCGTGGGCCACCGGGTCTCACATTTAATTCTGGGTCTTGATTTCGCTATGGCAGAGGACATACCAGTGCACACGGCACCATTGTAGGCTGCACACCCGCTCAGCCCTTGAGGTGCCACTAAGTCTGTGATCCTCGAGGCAACGCCACGTGGCGGTGGGCACGCACTGCCAACTGGCTCAGGCCTACACTGCGGTCTAGCAGGGCTCACAACGATCGTCACCAGTCCGGACCACCAGGACGGGGCATCATCACAGGCTGCACACCCGCTCAGCACTGAAGGTGCCCCTACCTCAGTGCACCGAAAGTCACCGTCCTGTGGCGGTGTGCCTGTGCCGGATGCAGGGTATCCGGTGCCACCAAGTCTGTGCCCTGCAAGTCAGGGACCCTTTATGATTGAGTATCATGGTGCGGACGACATCATGCCACCTCCAGCCCTGGAGAATGCGATGTTACAGGGCCCTAGGCCCTCATGCCTACATTAACACCACATGGATACACCCAGATAGAGAGTGGAAATGGCCTTGAGCTCGTGCACCCGGCCCTTTTTATTGGCAGGGTCACATGTCCTGTGATGCATGTGCTGGATGGGTGTGGTGTGGGTGTAAACCAACCGTGAGGGAGTAGCTGTGGCATGCTTACAACTAGACCTGTGATCTGCAGAACAATAGAGGGTAGGCCTGGCACATGTAGCGTTGTCATCCCCTGAGAGCATAAACGGAGTGGGCTGGCCTGGCGTATGCCAGTCCAGCATAAGGGTTTGAACAATGACCCTGGGGCTCTGGGCGTGGTTCCGTCCTGGACTGAACAAGGAAGTGACTAATGCGTGTGTCTCTGTTGTTGTGTCGGCACCACCCAGACTGCAATTGGCAATGTGTCGCCCTGTGACCCAAGTCCAACGTCATGAGCAACATGGATGTAAGGGGGAATCTATCACCCTACATTCATCCATACTTCGACACTTGAACAATCATAGACATGACACATCTTTGTGAATATGAATGTTTAATGCACATTCAGTGGAGTGTTGCAGCTAGAGCAGTACAGGGCCATGCAAACCCCACTTTACAATGTTGGCGCATTGAGGGCCAGCCAAAGTATCTCACAGGAAAAGCCAGGAAGGGTTCCACAGCGGTATGAATACAGCACTACGAGACCTCAGGGTAGAAGTGTGCTATATAAATGCAAACACATTTACATTTACATGGAATTACAAGTCCAAAGATGAGGAAGAGTTCAGTCCGCAGTCTGATTGCTGTGTCATTGGCGATCACACAGTATATGGCAGTCCATGTCAAGTTCCAAAGTGAGTGTCGCAGATTGTATCGGGGGACAGTGGAAGGTGATGATGCAGAGTGTAGAATCAAGCAGAAATAGCAAGAGGGACACTTCGTGTGTTGCTCCATTGTGTTCCACCTTCTTGGTTACCACACACAATTCACAAATGCAGCAATTTCCGCATTTGTTATTTCCAACTGCTTTGTGTCCTCTAAGGGTGGTTTGGATCTCAGTCGTGTCGTCCCTGTATGTGTGTACCAGGTTTGATCTCAGATTTTTATTTTTCCTGTATGCGTATAGTGGACGCTCAAGGGTAGTTACATCTGGGCCGTTGTTCAAGATTTTCCAGTTATGGTTGATGATGTTTTTGACCTGATTAGCTATGACTGAGTGTTGGCTTACCATCACTATTTTGTCCTGTGTCTTCTTTTTCCCTTCTATGAATTGCTGAAATGTTATACACATGTCTTTATTTTGTTTTGTGTATTTTTTAATTGTATTTGAAATGTATTGGTTTCAAGTGTGTATCATTTCTCAAAGAATATTTCTTTGATTTTAATTGTCTTGTATTTTAATTACTCAGACATATGGTTTTTAATAAAATTAGATTGTGAACGATTTTATTTCTTTGTGGAAATTATTATATATTCCCCAGAATACAGTGGACTATAGGTTCTCCCCCGTGTTTCTGTAAATGGATGTTTACACGGGTCTGTGAGGTTTATTAGTGCACCCCAGGGATTTCCCCTTGACTTGCTGTCCTCTTACCCTGTTCCCTGGTGAAAGTGGGGTACCCTCTCTTTTTGAAATCAAGCAGAAATAGGCCATATGGCGGAGAAGCATGCTACTGCATCTTTCATACCACGAAGGCAGGTTCAGCTGCATCTTCGTCCACTGCTGTTTCATGTGCCTCACGTGTGTCTCCAGCACTGTGAGGCAGTGACTCATCATCAGTGGTCGGAAGTGAAATGTCTGCTGCACTGTGTGGCACTGACACTTCAGGGGAGGAGATTTGGATGGAGTGGTAACAGCAGAATGCATCAGCGCCAGACCTTGTGGCAGCAATGCCATGAGGATGGTCCTGAGGTCATTGAGGAACCCAGCTACCTCTCGCTGGTGTGCAGCTGTGGCAGCCGCTCTTTCCACCTGCGTCTGCTCCATGGCCTACATTAACCTCCGCATGTGTCGTAACTCCTGTGTGACATCTCTAGAACCACTCTGACTGGACAGTTGTTCTAGTCTCTGAGTCAGGGCTCTAGCGATGTCAGCCATGGTCCGTTGGAGAGCATGGAGTGGACTGTGGGTGTCCGGTAGGGACTGTGAGTGGTCACTGATGGGACTTAGACACCCATGTATGGCATCTAGTTTGACTGCCATGCGGTTGAACCCCACCCGCACCTGTTCAGTTAGCTTCTCCTGGCACCCCAACACACGGCATTGGAAGGCCATGTGTTCTTTGTGGGGGTCCTGGGAGGCAGCTTTGGTGGTGGGTACTGCCTGCTGCGTGGTCTGTGCAGGGGGTGGGGTCTCCTCATGGCAGCTGGGCTGCCCTGCTCCTGGAGGTGGGGAGCGGAGGCTCTCCACAAGCTGTTGGAGGGCATCGGAGTTGAAGCTGTGGTGGTCCTCCTCATCATCAGAGAAGAGAGGTTCGGGCTGCTCTGCAGGAGGTATTGGATTTCCCTCTGCAATGTGCAGGGAAGATTCAGTTTAACAATGTGTTCACATGTATGCTGTCGCATTGTACATGTTTTCATACAGACTGCATGACTGTGTACATTGTGGCTGTTTGGGAGGAGCTGCCTATTTTATGCGGGACAGTGGACATTTCTACAACATGACGGATGTGTGTTTGTACTTGTACATTATCAACTCACATTTCCCTGCAATGCCAAATGTGATTGGCCAGTTTCTACACACAAGCGGCACCAGTTGTGTCCTGTGTTCTGTTGTGGATGTGTAGTGGTTTGTACAACATTGTTGTCTATGATGTGGATGTGGCCTTCCTGTTATGTGTGTGTGTGCTGCATTTCGAGGGAGTTGCCCCTGCAGCTCTGATTTTGCTGCCCCTTATCCCTTTCATGCGGTGTGCCTTTAACTTCTGTGCTTGTACAGTGCTGAGATGTTGCATAATTGGGTACATTTGTCTCTTGATGGGAGTTGGGGCCGGGGCATGGTTTGTCCGCAGATTTGCTCTACTTAATTGTACATGTGTGCTATTGTGCCCATCTCCCCCGTCCCCCCAGTCCCTGGTCGTTACTCACCCTGGTGCTGTTGTATCCGGTCATGTTGAGCAGTGTCCGGTCCCCCAACTCCTGCCACCGCTCCCCACTGATGACTGTGGACACCATTTCCTCCATTGCGTCCAGCTACTCCTGTGGTGCAGGACTCCGACCTGAAGTCTGCATTGCTGCCTTCCGGTTGTTGGCGAGTTTGAGCTTGGTTTTGCGCTTGACATCATTCCAGCGCCTCTTGACCTCTTCCATTTGTCTTTTCAGCATTTCGACTGCATTCACCTTGTCCACGATGGACTGCCATAGTCCATTTTTTGTTGCCAATGACACAGTGGAGGTGACAAACAGTTGTTGATGGTGTTCTACCACCTCCGTTATCAAGATCCTGTTTTCCTGCAGACTGAACCGCTTCTTCCTCGGGGCATCGGGGCTAATGAAATGCCTGGAGGAAGTAAAAGGATGGATGACGACATCCTCCCTTAAACTTAACGGGATAAAACAGAGCTGATGCTCCTGGGCCCCCCAACCCCTACACACTTTGACTCCTGCTGGCCCTCATGCCTAGGTACCCCCCCAGCACCCAAGGACAACATAAAAAGCTTAGGGGTCTGGTTGGACAAAGACCTGTCCTTTAACACCCAGGCCACTAAACTCTCCGCAACCTGCTTTGGCCTCCTTAGGATGCTGAAAAAAGTCCTCCCACTCCTACCTATGAAAGCCAAGAAAGTGGCCGTCCAGGGCTTGATCCAGTCCCGACTGGACTTTAGCAATGTCCTGTATCTCGGTGCCCCTGACTACACACTACGTAGGTTGCAGATAGTCCAAAACTGCGCGGCTCGCACACTGCTCCAGGTGCCCCGTAGACTGTCAGCTAAACCTGGGCTGAGCAGCCTGCACTGGCTGCCGGTACGGCAAAGAATTGCCTTTAAGGCGATGTGCATATCCCATCGGGCCTTTTGGCACACAGGACCGGCAATTAGCCGTGAACTGATAACACAGTACCACCCCAGCAAAAATCTTCGCTCTAGCCAGGCTTGCCTGGCCACAGTCCCTAGAATAAAATGAGCAAGAGCTGACGGCAGGATGTTTTCGTACAATGCCGCCAAGCTGTGGAACACGCTTCCCCTTCTCCTCAGGTCTAACCCCAACTTGTCATCTTTTCGGAAGCAATTGAAGACTTTTCTTTTTAATGCTCACCATTAACTCCTCTTCCAGCTTCATACTTTGCTAGGCGACCACAACGATCCGTCAGCGCTTGGACACCCCAGGGCAGCAATCGCGCTTTACAAGTGTACGTTTCATTTCATTTAATTTCATTTCCTACTCTTCTTCTCCTTGGCCTTCCCTGACCCCGAGGTCCCAGGCTGGTCCTCCGGGGGCTTGTGGGTTTCTGGTTGTCCTCTGTACTTGCTCCGGCAACATCCATTGTGCTTCGCTGTTGTTTGGCATTTGTCTGGTTTTTTTCTACTTTTATGGTGATTTTTCCCGTCTGACGTGTGTGCATTGCTGACCTGTCGATGGTTTTCGCTGATTTTTGTATCGCGATTGGCCTCATCACAACTTTTTTTGCCTTTGTGTTTCTCATTTTTGCGGCGTCACGTTGACTTTATTGCAGACATTTGATACATTATCATGTGCCTATCGCATGGTACCGCCGCGTTGAGAATGCCACGTTAACAAGGCATTAGTTTACCACGATAGACTGCGATGTTGAAAGTTGCGTTAAGCAAATTTTGCAATAGTTATCACACGTTCTTGAGAATATCCCTCCTAGTGTAACTGTCCATTAGGCCCTACATTCCTGGGGTGGCATTTCTTGGACATCTATTTAAGAGGTGAAGAATCTGCACGTTGAAGTATCCATCCAAAGAAAAACTTACTTGCCTTCGGTAACAATGTTTCTGATGGAAAAGTCTCACTGATCCGACTCACCCCTACATATTTGATGGGTAGTCATGGGCCGCAAAAAAGATTTAATTACTCATGCTGTTGCTGTCAGGATCGCACTCCGCAGGATCCGCATGCAGAAATAATGCTCCACCTCCGGACCTCCCAAACACCCCGACTGTATATCACAGGGTGTTCAAGTGATACGGCGAGGGAAAAACCCCAAAAGGGGAAAAAACCCAAAAGAAAAGATTGAAGGAAGGGACAGCGAGGGAAAAGAAGCTGCAAGAGGAATACACAAGCATTAATAATGTTCTGAATGCTACTCTCATTACATTCTCACTACATGTAACGCAACCTGATTCACCTGTAATAATACTCATGTTTGCCCCTTCACACAGCAGTGTCTTCTTTGTCCCTCCTGCCCTGCATAACACAAGAAGCACGGTTATCAAAGGCAATGCAACAATGAGCTTCCTATATTAAGCTATCAATCTGGATACATGCCCTGCAATGTAATTTAGGCTAAACCTTTAAATGAGCGTTCCCAAAATAAACGAAGACTTCAGTAATCAAATCCACAGTAATGGAGTGTTGCCAAAAAGCAACTCAAATCAAACAAGCAGATTCCTCCTCTGCTAGGTAAATGTTAATGTTTGTCCCAGATAGCACCTCTAGTATCCAAGATAAACTAAACACGGCATGATGTAGTTACAGCACTACTATCATCCGCTTTAGTATTTGTAATCCGCAAGGTTTAAATCAACATCCTGTATTACTTTTTCGTGCCGGCATTGCGGAGGACTCCCCCCAGCAATCCGTCACTAGACTATAAACATACAGCCCCCATCCGGGTGTTGTTGGCATCAGTTAAGCAAATCTGCACAATAGTTCCAAAAACAAGAACTGTTAATGTTCCTTGCAGCCGCGAGGCTCAGGATGACTCGGGCAAAATGTCCCCCGAGCCGGTACCAGACAACACAAACAATGCGCAAGTAGCGCGAACACTTTACCCGACTCGTTCTCTCTTCTCTGCGTAACTGGAAACTCAGAGTTCTCTGTTCCAAATGCGAACAGGGTTATTAGGAATATCGGGAAACAGAACTATCCCTCCGGAACGAACAAAATCATGAGCACTGTTGCTTAGTCCCGCCCGCTATATCCTGTTTACAGCAAAGGAGCATGGGACCTGTAGTTCGTGGCCCTTAAGTCATGGGAGTTGTAGTTCAGGTAGGCGCGGTACGGACTTAGATCCTGACAGTTGCACTATGTTCACAACCTGATGTCATTCCTGTCCTGCTCCTTCAGCACACGGAAAAAATGAATGGGAGACTGCCATTGTTTTAATGATAGGAACATTTTGTCAGCCCTGTGATGCTATATGACATCATTTTCTACGCCAGAATGAAGCCCGGAGAGTTATAGAAAAAGTTTTACAAACCAGTTTAATGCCTGGATGTATATTCAAGCGGTGTGGAATCTGCAGGGTCGACAGAGTATTCACCAGAAGCTTTGTTACCAAAGGTAACTTTTTCTTCTTATAGTGGCATCTCCTGAGCACAGCTGTTGGCATACCGGGTCTTCCAAAGAATACCCAAGTATATATCTTAATGTGGCGCCTTCTGGGGGTCCTACAGTACCTAGGAAGGAAGGGCCCAGGCCTGCACTTCATGCCATTATCATTGTACGGCCACTTTCACTCACTAGGATGTGTATGTGAGTGTAATTGCAGAGTGCAAGATGGCCGCATAATTGTTCGGCATAGCTCACGGCAAGCCTCAAGTTGTGACTCCCTGGATGGAGCTAATGTATCGCCATCAAGAAGGAAAGAAGAAATAAATGGTTGTACTTTTGACTGAGTCCTGAATGACTGATAGGGACTGCTGCATTATCATTAGTAAGCTTTGCAGGAGCTTGAACGTGTAAGAGGGGAACTTTCAAAACAACATTAGTTCGCTTCTGACACAGCCTGCGAGTAGAAAGGAGCAGGTGCTGTGAACAATGTCTGTAGGGGAGCTCTACAGTGCCTGTGTTCTTTCAAGCATGCCATTGCCATGTTAGACCTGACTGAGAGGGGCCCAGGCACGACCCTTTGTGGATAGAAAGGACTGAATGGCCTGGCACTGAACCTGGTTAGGTCATCAGTGAGTAGGTTTCCTTAAGCGCTATCTGCAATTGACCCATCCTAGAAAGGTACAAATAAACATGTTCCATGTGCAGGAAGTAAATGGCGACCTGCTGTGAGTCACCGCTGAGGTCCACCAAAACAGGTGGATGAGTGCAGGGCAACTGCGGGACTCTAGGCACCCGTCAATGGGGTATGACTAGGCTGTGGGGTTTTAGGTTTAAACCTATAATAACTGATAAAACCCCACTGAAAGAGAAATAGCCTTCACCAGTGAAAACATATAAACACTGAAAAAACACCTGCACAACCGCAAACTAAATGCCATTAAAAGAACGGAAAAAGAGAGTGAAAAAGTCATTTTTTTTCTTCCTGAAGGGGCCAATACAATGTAACTTTGTTATACAAGCTAGCAATAAGAAAGACTGGGCTAACATTATTCTGATTTAGCTTTGTTGTTTAGGGATGCCACTAAAATATTGTTTCTTCTTCCTTTTGCTTTTTTCAGTTTTGTGATCTTTGGTCTAAAGATGCAGGGGTTAGAAGCATGCTTTACGTCTTGTTGAATTATTTTATAGTATAAACTGTAGAGAATCAGGAAATATCAAAATCATATTTGAAATTGTGGCTGCGTTTGATTCTTTCACTGATAGGTAAAATGTCTGGTTTCATAAGAATCTTTCCTAATATGTGTCATCATAGAGAGAGAATGGGTAAAAACCCTAAATACATCAGCCCACAGTTTCTAGTGGGTCAGTATTGATAGTAGGTGAATTGTCAACACCTCAGGTTTTAAACATGCAATGCAAGGTATAGTGACAAGTATATGTATAAAGAGTGCCATCACCAAGCATCTGGGGTAGTGGTGAAAACATGACACCAGGCATTTGGAAAACATGGAACGCAATGTCACTTGGAATGCTCTGCAAAAAAGGTTCTTTCCAAGTTCAACAAAGATTGACGTGATATTGTTTGTATTTGCAGTGTTTCAGATACGTATATGAAAAGGTTGTGTGATGACCTGTCAAAATTGATACCCAAGTTGGAGTGATTCCCTGTAGGAGATCCTTGCCACTAGGTAGATGGTATGCTGAAAGCATCTTTACAATCTTCAGAGTTAATGAGGGATGCTATTGATGTTTTAGTCCATTCTAGTGCACTATTTTCTTATGCACAGGAACTAAAACGCAAATATTTATAATGTTGTGCTTTGTGTGACATCAAAGAAAGAGTCACCCAACTGTTTCCCTTAGCTGATGGTTCTCCGTCCAAGGGGCTATGAATGCTATATTATTCATCTGACAACCATTTACAGAATTTTTGCTGAGTGATGATGCCAAAGGCAAGAAATGTGAGGATCTTTGGTCGCATAAAGAAAGTGATGTCAAAAAAATGCACTCTACTGCATTATTAGATTTGTTCAGGAAAACATAACTGCTGTAGTGGACATAATAAAAAAAACTAGAGTCTGAAAAAACCCTTGTCTGCCAAGTGTTCAGCATAATTGGTGTAGATGTGAAAAATCTCCTTGGGGGTAGGCTGGGCGACACATTTAGTGACTTTGGCACTGCAACATGTTCCATGTTAGAGTGCTTGCCACTTGGTAAGCAAAGCAATGTTGGAGAGCAATTCAGGAAAGTTTATTTTACAATGTATGAAAAATGGCTTGCAAATGATGCCTAGAAATGTCCCTTCACCACCAATGGCATTTGAAGTCAATGAAACCTCACTGTGATACTCTGTACAAGTTCTAGATCCCTTCAGTAAAGGGGAATTTCCTCCTTAGTTTCAAAAGTGCTACTTCATTTTTGACCGCTTCAATGGCTTTGAGGGCATATGTGCCCAGCTCAATGCAAATGTTGCAGAACCTGCCCTGAGAATTGCATTCTTCAAGTGCACCAGTATTGGCATGGAAAACTATGTCACTGGCCAGGGTTAACAAATTGTGTACTGGCTGTTTTGGCATTGCCCATCTCAAGTGACAATGTTGAGAGGGCCTTTTCACAGAAGTTTACATGGGAAAGAAAGAGCGAGGGCACATGACCAAAGACTCACTGAAAAAATGTCGTATGGTGTACTACAATAAGCTTAATTTGCAAAAATCTATTTGGACCTCATAGACACTATGCATACACTGTCTATATACCATGTTATATCAGTGCAGAAAGCAAGCAATAATAGAAGCAAAACGTTTCATAAACACCGGAAAAACACTTCGTCTGTTGTTTTTAGTGGCGCGAAAATGTGTAACCACTTATAACAACTGTTTTTTTGAGGTATTGAAATCACATGAAAACACTGAAAACCCCCCACTAGAATTTACCAAAAATAGAAACTGAAAGCAGGAAAGCCTAGGTATGACCTACTCACGAGATGGGATTGCCCACCTCGCTATGCATATTATAGATATTTAAAACAATAGCATCATACTTCAGAAAAAGCATTGGTAGAGCCAATAGCTTGGGGTTTAATATGCTGAGGCATACAGCATAAGCACATTAAATAGAGAAAATGTAAGAAACGAAAGGTGTGCCTGTATTGAAGGTTCCTGTGACTTTAATACAGTCATGTTTTTGTTTTTATGTCAATTAAAGGCCGAAGGCAAGGGACACTTCATTATAGCCCTTCTTTAGTTTCTATGACATAGACAATCAGGATGATAATGAAGACTCTCATGCCACAGAAGCTCCATTTGTCATAGAAACAGACAAAAAAATATATTGACGGTGAGCGGGCCTTCAACATACACCGCCTTATGTCTATAATGAACACAAAAAGGAAAAAAGATTTATAAAAAAAATACCTAGCCCTGGTGGCACAGGAAAGGCCTGTAGGGAAAGCAGAAGGTCTGGCAGGCAGCGGTAAGGAGCACACAGGACAGAGGGAGAAGCAGGCAGGAGGAACGAGAGAGGTGGCAAGCAAGTGGAAAGAGGAATACACAAGGGAACGAATGAGAACTGACAGGGAGAAACGAGGGGTAGTGGCGGGCAGTAGAAACAAAGAGCAAGAAACAAAGGAAATAGGAAGGGGTGGGAGAGAGCCAGCAGAAGCAAACACAGAGGCCTACCGTTGTAAAGTAATCTCACATGTAGTTGAGAGCAAGCACTGTACGGGAGGCGGAACGAAGCACTCTACTAGCCAATCACATCAATTGAGAAAGTAATACTTCTAAGGCTGAGGCAAGATTTGGCTAATAAAAATCTGACAATGTCTGAAAGAGGCTGGTTAAAAAAAGCTAACAGCTGAAGAGTGGGGACCCACAGCCCCGCTCTAAGCATATTGTATGAAAAACAACTGTTTAACAGCCAAAAGTTAACCCAGGCCTAGAAAGAACTGCGTTATTGTTTTACTGCCTGGTGACTCAGAGTCAGTACTGTAAGGCTGACTCTGGACGTTGAACTCCATTCTGGACGAGGGAGCTGGTCTGCATAGCAATCTCTTACCCTGCTTCTGTGATAGTAGAAAAAGGAGCATTATAGCTGGTGGAGACTTTCTGGAGCGGGTTTGATCTCTGTTCTTGGATTCCTTGAGGTTGAGACTGATTTTTAACAAAACATGAGATAATTCACAGAGAAAAAACTTCAGGAGCTAACTAGCTAATCAAAAGAGCATTTCCATTGACGGTAGCTCCACAACACTGGCATACAATGTCACTGCTTTTTTCATTTCTTGACTCTAGTTGATGTCTCAGTGGTAGTCGGAGAGTGAACTGCCTAGAGCATTTGCTCCCCATGTATCTACAATTGGAAAATGATTTGCTGTGATCTGCTACTTCCAGACAGGATCCAGGGCCAGTTTGGTCCAGGAATAATACTTTTGGTCATAAATGTCCTTATTCCTTGTTTATTGAAGTAGCACTTGGAAGGCATGTTTTATATGTGCACCATGAATTAATGAACAAAGAGAGGAAGGACATGCTGACTATGAACCATCTAGTCCCAGCATTCTGATTTATTAAGATGTATCAGGATTTCTCCCCTTAAAACCAGGCTCCTTGAGTCACAAGATAATTTGTGGACACTGCTCATTCCATCAGGAAATTATTATTTACTACTGAAGAGGGTGATGTTGCTAGACATGTACTCCCTTCCTCGTGTCTGGCACCACAAAGGTCAAAACTACAAAGGATCGCATTTCCTACATCTCCATGTTTTCTGGTACCAATGATCTTTGCAAACCTTTGGAGGACTCTGACATGCAGCTGCGCATTATGCCCAATGCAGGATTCCATTGACCCAGTTGAGACAAGCTATATCTCGCTGTGGACAAAGGGTTCGTCATTGAAAGTCATTTCCGGGAGATAGAAAATGCCTCATCATTGAAAGATTCATTGATGCGCCTCCTGTGACCATTAGATCTTTAAAGTACATAGGTGCATGACAATAGGGCCAAAGCATGAACTGCTAATCCAAAGTGAGGCAATTTCAGGCAAAACTGTAACCACCGTTTCTTCTCTGTATAATCAGCAACTGTCTTTATATTGGAAAAAGTTACATTATTGGTAAGAGCACTGTCTGCTGAGTCATATGTTGATATGTATTTTGTGCTGCGCTTGTTTTGATTATTTTTTACGATTTAGCTCGTTTTGTACTGTATAGATTGCCCTGCAGGTTTCCTGAATTATTTGGCTGGCCTGTACTCCTGAATGTGTTGGGTTTTGACTTCCTCTGCTCTAGGTCAGTCCCAGCTTGCTCCACCCTCTACATCCCAGGAGAACTACAGTTTTTTATCTTTTGTAATCTAAGGGATTGGCCTCCCATCCCCACCAGCCTAAACTATGCCCCTGCTTAACCTGTCCTCCCTGGGCTTCAAGGTCAAGGTAAGAGAGAAGACCCCACGTGTTCCAGGGAACAGGGTACTAAACGACAATGTAAGTCTAACGTTTACACTCTTTTATTAAAATACAGTTTGATCATTCTTTTAAAATGTATTATATCCTATCAATCTGTAGAAATATCATTCGAGCTATCTAAATACAGGGGGTTTCTGTTTGTTTTTTATTAATGGTAATGAATTTTATTGTGAAATGTACCTATTAGATTAGGGTGCTTTTTATGTATTGTATACTTATATTGTATTTTATTTAAATGTAAGAGATGTATTTACATTGTATGTGTTCAGAATATTTGCTTTTTCAGAAATTTTAAAAGAATGATCAAACTGTATTTTAATAAAAGAGTGTAAAGTTTACATATTAGTTTTTGGCCTGTTTCTAAAGAGTACACGCTTGGATGACATGTGATCTAAGTGTAAGTACCATATACATTGTTGTCCACTAGTCAGTCCAGGGATATTCCTAAGACTTGCACTCCCTGGGCTTCAAGCCAGGTGTCTAGGAAAAGGACAAGAAGGTTAAGGGCATCTTTCTCAGTGTTGTTCTCGTCTTGGCCTATCAGGGCAAAGTAGGACCCACAGCTATACCCCTGGCTCTCACTCTCTTACATCTGGCCCTCACCCTCCTCAAAACTCATCCTCCCCACAATCCTACATCCCACAACTCCCCTCCACAACTATTAACCCTCACCAACATCACCATTCTAACAATGCCTATTCAAGTCTCCGCAAGGTATTTTTAATGTAAGCTGACCCTTGTTCATTTCCATTAACCCTACTCACCCAATTCTGTGGTGGGGTTAAAATTGCTTATTATGGTGTTTATTTTCTTCACTCCATAAGGCATATACCTAATGTTCTAAAAAAGCACCTTCATTGTTTGCTCGTTCATTGCTTGTGGACCCCATCCATCATATCCTCATCTGAAAATTGTGCCTCTCGATGAGTTGCACCGATTCAGCTCCTGGGTGGAAGTCGAAAAGCATATGCCTTATGTCAGTTGTGCCTCTGTGGGTTGCTTCTCTTGCGCTCCTGGACAGACCACCTTTAATATTCCATCTCTGTGGGCTATTTCCCTATCGGTCATAGGTGGATCCCATAGACTACTTTCCCTCCCTTAGGCAGTGCCTCTCTATGGTCTGCTCCTTTTTCTATGCCTTGATGCATTATTCCACATTCAAGCAGGTCCTAAAAGCTGAGCTTCCACTGCCCGGGTATATTCACAAGCTCCCTCGGACATTCATCAATCTAATACTACAGGGATTCCTGGAAGGTGGGATTTGGTAATCCAGATTCAGCTTCTTCGGAAATTCGCTAATCGAACAATAGAAGGATCCTTGGAAGGTGGGATGTGGCAATCCAGAATCAACAACAGATTGAAAATGCAAGCACACATTTCGCTTGACCCACACCCAAAAATACAAGTGGTCTTGGTTGCTGAGCTTCTGCTACCCAGGGTTCACCTCATGCCTCACAAAAAGTATTCAAATAGTTACCAAACTAACTTAAAACCAGTACTGTATGTTCCTGGAAGCAGTGCTCCTTCTCCTACAGAGAAGAAGTGGATTAATAAACTGTAAAATACAAAATATTGTCATCACAATATGTTAAAAAATACAAATTTTTTCACTTAATACTCTACCTCAATGCGACTGTTCCCTTCTACATTCACTGTCACTAGATCCCCATTCCTATACTGCCAACCCCATCTTCTTTCCCTTCCCACACATGACTACCAACTTTCCTTCACCAATATCTCTCCTCTCCATCTATTCATTTACTTTTCCCATCTCAACACCCCCTGTACTCATCGCGCCTTTCCCAACATCCATCCCTTTGACACCTCTCCTATAATGCTCCCTCCATCCCGCTATCTCACCTTTCTTCTTCTACTGCATCTACTATCCATCATTCTCCATTCACCTTGCCTGCTCCATTTTTCCATTTGCTCTGCTTCTTTCCCATTCTTATTCCTATAACTCCCATGCTCTTCTAATCTTCTCCGAATTTACTCCATTCTTATATACAAATACCACACCTTGTCTCCAGCCTGAACCTCAGATCTCTAGCAGGTCAATCCTATTTCACTTAATCTCTCCATTCTCGCTAAACCTCACTCTTCAACCTTTCCTTTCAGCTACTCTTACTGCACAGAACAAACTTTCTTACTTACTCCTTCCACTCCACTCTACTTTCACCTTCACATCCCACCCTCAAAGTCACAACACACTTAATTTTAGGCAGGCCGTTACTCTATCTTCTTTCTCTTCAGCCTCCTAACCTACCCACTACTAACCATCTGCCCCTGGCTCAACTCATCTGCTTTCCTACAGCCTCTAAAATGCAAAATCAATTAACAAAAACAGTCTGAAAACTATGAAATGGTACCGCACGCCAACCCTGATCTGTCTTCATTACTGAAACCTGGCTATGTGATAATGTGCCACTAACCCTACATGAAGACATACTCCAAGGTTACAAAAAATTAATTGGAAAGTGCCCCAGGAAGATGACAAAAAGAGGACTAACCACTTTAGATAAAGCCTCTGTAACTATCAAACCCATCAAAGATTACACAGGTTTGAAATTGGACTGTTCCCTTCCTCTTCTCTCATTCTCCAAACTTCGACCCATTGTTTCCTTTTAGCTACAGATCTCCAGCTGCAAACGTACATTTGCTTAGCCTTTCCTGCACTTTGCTTTTAAGATTACATTTAAGAAATCCAACCTTTGCATACAGGAAGACTTCATTACATGGTGTGACAAACCTGAAGGGTCCAAGATTAGATACCACCTCTCTAATCTAGAATCATTAAATCTGATTGCATTGATCTCCAGTCTTGGATCCATGGTTTGGCATGCACTTATACAATGTTCTCACTCATAACTTCATCACAGAAACCAAAACCTATCATCTCATCTAAACCAACTATGAAATAATTCAGTTCAACCTTCATTTCTTTTTTTTTTGGTCCTCTTCTCACCTTTTAAGCCTCTGCGGGTCTTATGAAGCCGCTGTTACGATCTGTTGGCCTCCCGGCTTACCGCACTCGCTTAGGTCACCCGACCAATCCCTTTTGTGAGGGAACTCGGTGTAATCATAGGACCAGCTATATTAATCGTAAATTACGACCCCAACTCATAAAAAGATGCCAGATGTTTAATGGCTTATCCTCTACACCTTCATATTCCAGTCGGGCCATAGCAAATGAGGCTTTAAGCCAGTCCTCTCTTTTTGGTGAACAGGGATCTTTCCATTTCTTGCAGATCTCTCTCCGCGCTACTAAAACCAAATATAATAGAAGACCTCTGCGACTGTGGGGCTGCCTGACAAAATAAGCCATCATCCCCAAAAAGGACTAGTGAGAGATTAACATCGATATTGGTTTTAAAAATGTCCCGGAGTGAGTCGCCCACCTCTTTCAAAAAAGTATTCAGTTCCGAACACTCAAAAAAGACATGTAGGTCATTGGCTAGAGGCGTGAGGCATCTTGGGCATTTGGGAGGTGGCACTGGAGCGAACTTGGCTATCTTTACAGGGGTGTAGTAGAGTCTATTAATAACAAAAAAAATGATTCTTTTTCAAACAGGGGGGTTTGAGGTACTTGTATAATATCTTTAATGAGGGCTCAAAAAGGGACTCTGTTGAGGGTCCAAGGGGGGTTTGGTTCCACACCACCTCTAAGGGAGGAATCTCAAGATCTTCAGCTTCTAGTAGATGGTGATACCACACTGAGATTTCCCTCGAGTGGATTGACACAACCTTTCGATCTCCCCATTCCCTCTTACTTCCCCTTTTTCAGCGTCATACTATGACACTAACTGTAGAAATTTAAATCTACATAACCCTGTACCGATCTTAGCTCTCAAATATTCCCAGGGGTGAACCCCCTCGGAATCAACCAGCTCGGTCCAAGTGGTAATACCAGCCCTCTTTATAGGCAACGTCAAACTGTCTCTTAGGCAGTCCAGGGTTCCGGGTGCATCCCAAACGGGGGCAAGGTCCGAATAGTAGCCTATCCCCCAGCTGAGTCTCACCCTGTGCCACAACTCCAAAGCTGCCCTCAGAACCTTCAGGCGTACCCGCTTAAAGAATTTTGGAGACCCAAACTTATACAGAAAGGCCTCCACCTCCTTCAGCTCTCACCATCTCTCCCAGCAACCTACCCCAAGCTGAGTCCTCTGGTTTCACAAGTAGCATCCAAATGCTTTTAAACTAGAATGCTATTGCATACAGACTAATATCAGGAAGGGCCATCCCACCTTTAATTAGTCTGCGTCTAAGTTTCTTCCAGGCCAGTCGGACCCCCTTGTCCCCCCACACAAAACTCCTAATCTTACTCTGCACCTTGCTAATGATCTTTTTCGAGAAAGTTAGAGGTATAGTGGTGAATAAGTAGTAAAGCTTAGGGAGAATGACCACCTTTACCAAATTGATTTTCCCGTAAATGGTTAAAGGGAGATTCCTCTATCTCCTAAAAAGACGATCTATTTCTTTGGTCACTCTATTAAGATTAACCTGGGTAATTTTTTCCTGATCTTTAACAATGTAAATCCCCAAATATCTAAACTCTGTACTAACTGTTCCTATCCACTGATCCAAGTTCCAACACATTACTTCTGTCTTTGATTTATTAACTGAGTGACCAGACATGGACCCAAATCCAACCAATAACTCCGCAACCCTGAGAATTACCACCTCAGGATTACTCGTATATAATATCAAGTCGTCTGCGTAGAGAGCTATTTTAGACCTATAATGTTCAGACCTAAAAGGATAGATTGATTCATCTAATCTCATGGCTTGCGGTTCTATGTAGATATTGAATAAAAGGGGAAACATCGGGCAGCCCTGCCTGGTTCCTTTTTGAATGTTGAAACTCGAGGTTAATAGACCATTTAAAAGAATCCGAGCAGAGGCTCCCCTGGTAACAGTTTCGCAGGGTTTGGATAAAAATGGGTTTGAATCCCATTACCTCCAATACTTCCCACAGGTACACCTAGCAGACTCTATTGAATGCCTTGGCCATGTCCAAAGCAACTACGGCCAAGGGATCGGATCTCTGGACGGCTAGGTCGATATTGCCTATTAACAGTTGTGTCTGCTCCTGGATGTACCTTCCTGCCACAAAACCCTTCTGATCTGTATGTACCAACTTGGGGACCAATTTTGCAAATCTCCCCGCCAATATGCCCATAAATATCTTATAATCGGCATTTGGCAGGAAGATTGGACAATATGAATCCGCCTTTCGGGGGTCCTTTCCTGGCTTCAAAATCAGAACAACTGTTGCCTCCTTCCAGGACTCGGGGACTCTGCCAGTGGGACAATAAACTGAGTTAAAAATAGCACCCAATACAGGGGTCAACTCCTCTGCAAGAAGTTTATATACTTCACTCGGAAGTGAATCAGAGCCTGCAGCTTTTTTGTTCTTAGATTTTTTAATTTGCTCAGTTATTTCCTCCAAAGTGAAGGGGGCATCTAAGTTGTTCCTACTATCCTCAGACAGGGAAGGCAGCAATTTATTGCTCAACCAAGAGCGAATGGAACTCGGGGATGGAGCCAAATCCTCTTTATAGAGGTTCGAAAAAAGCGAAAGAAGACAAGTTTGCATGTCCTCATTGCTGCTTGATGTCTCCCCATTGCAATTTACTATCAGTTCTTTGATGTCATTCCTAGTACGATCGGCTCTGGCATTTCAGGCCAGTAAGGCTCCTGCTTTCTCCCTGTATTCAAAGTTTTTCATATTTCTAGAGTTCCATTACGCTCTGCACCTTGCATCTAATTTCCCTCTATACTCCTGTCTTGCCTCATCCAAGTCCTTCAGGACTTGCGAGAGACGCTCAGAGTCCCCATTACTTAACCCATTCCTCTCCTTCTCTAACTGACTTATTTTCCCCTTAATGCTTTTTAGTGCCCCAGCCTCTACTCTATTCTTGGAGCAAATGATGCCGGGGAACCTCCCCCTTAGGCTGGCCTTATACGCATCCCAAATAAAATCTATAGTTGTGGATCCCATATTTAAAGAAAATAATTCTAAAGAGGATGACTTCACAGCCTCAATAACTTCAGGGTCGAGAAGCTTGGCCCTATTCAACGTCCATCTTGGCTGCAACTGCAACCCTTTGTTCTGATATGAAAATTGCACTGGTGCATGATCTGAGAGGTGGCTTGGCATAACCGAAATCCCCCCTAAGTTGTACAAGATCGATCTATCTGTAAATATATAATGAATCCTAGAGGAGGGCTATATTTTTTGCTATAGAACGTAAAACCTGGTTGATCTCCCTTCTGGGCCCTCCATACATCAACCAAATTTAAATCTTGTATCATATTCAATGATGCATGACGTATCTTTGGGGCTCATACATGATGACTCAAATTAGACCTATCTTTTGAAGGATCCAACAGGACATTAAAATCGCCCCCCATAACATAAGGAGGGGACTCCAAAGTCAGTATTGATTGCAATTTAAATATGTAGGTCGGATCATCTACATTTTGGCCATAAAACGAGACACACACTAAGTCTACGTTCTCTAATGCCATTTAAGCCACTATCCACCTCCCAGAAGAATCTGATTGTGATTTTTTTATGGAACAAAGGACGACATGTTTAACCAAGATTGCCACACCTCTACAACGAGAAGTCTGTTGGGACACGCTAAAACATTTTATCCAAGGCACCTTAGAAAAGATTAAACACGTTTCTGTGTAGCTCAGGTGCGTCTCTTTTAATAAACAAACTTGGGCAGTAGAGAGTTCCAGATATGTGGTAAATATAATTTACCGGTCAAGTTTTACCGTATAATTACTGACAGAAAAGAATAGCTCAATTGAATGAGAGGCAGAGTCCGGGGTGTCTGAGTCATAAGGGCTTTAATTCAGGATGGCTCGAGCCATGGAAATCAATTCCATCAATACAAGGGTTCGGGGGTATATGCAATGATGGCAAAAAGATGTCAACGATTTATTAACAGTACATGACATATATAGTATAACGGTGCAATAGCAGTGAATACAGTAGGCGTGACAAGTGAATGTGCGTAGCAAAAAGGCGTGTACAAAGGCGTGCACGAAGGTGTGTGCTGGAAACGTCACAGAAAAGTGTCATAAGTGGGTGGATACATAGAAAAGTCTGCAGAGTCAGCTAAGACCTATAACTTGGGTGCGCGCGCAGCTGGTATGACGTGTGATTTACGTGTATCTGGAGAAAGCTAAGGGTCTGACTTTTAGCACTAGTAGAAGAGACAGAAGTCTGGCATGTCAGACCGACCTGTTCCTATAACATGTCTGATATCTGGTATTTGGGGTAGGTGTAATCTGAAGTAAAAGGTCTCTCGGGCAGAGGCTATTCTATACTGGATGCATATGTGTCTAAGTGCAATGCGCGGGGCCATGGGCCTACCATGGTAACGGGAGCTATGAATTACATGAGGGAGACAGGGAGGCTTGGCCCTTTGCTCTGCAGCCAGGGAGCTGTTTACCTATTTCACTAGACAGGAATGTGTTTTCGAGGAGGCTGAGCCGGCTACACTGATAACTTGAAGGCAAAATACTGTTTGGCAGGCAGGCCAGGCCGAGCCAGGCACCGCTTCGCTTGGCAGGAAGTAAGGCAGAGGTCAGGGATGCATCTCCACGTTGCAGCTTTCAGAGACAGAGACAGAAAGTGGTTCAATGGCAGAAATCAGGGCCTAGCTCTGCAGAGCCAGGAAAAACGTGAAAGTGCACCATGTAAAGACGTTGGCAAGGCATAGTTAGGAACGGAATTGTCAATCCATTCATGGTGGATCTGATAGAGGACATGTTAACGTTGGACGCAAATGTATTTGCGTCTTCAAATTCGGTTGCGGAGGGAAGTTACATGCACTTTAAACTCGTACATGGAGACGATGGGGTACACGTTAGGGGACATACTTGACCATAAAAATTTCGATTACCTCATTCCCTCCTTGTCCCCTACGGACCCATTAGGATATATCTATTTTCATGAGACCATCTATCTGTTCATATAACATCATTTGTTCTTCTTTCTTTCTTCGGGAATGGGAACGTGAACTTGAGCGGGGAATACAAGCTGTGGCGCACAAGCCGCAAATCGCTGGCCCACATTGGAGACATAAACAACAACTGAATACTATGGCCAATATAATCCCCAGGAATGACAATAGCTTCCATCCCCAGGCTGTTATTACACTCCAGAGCCAACCGGACCAAGTCCAGGAGCCTGGGTTCTGATGTATCTGATGGGCAATTTCGTGAAGTCTAGTGATGGCCTTATAGACTGATGGCGCGTTATTAGGAATAAACACGCAACAACTGGATCCGATGACTATACAAGCTCCGCCCCTATCGGCCAGGATGACGTCAAGGACAAGGCGGTTCTGAAGAACAACAAGTCTCATAGCAGACTGCTCCTCTGTTAAGTTGCCCAAAGCTGAAGTAGTCTCATTCACTACTGCTTCGAGAATTCTGGTCAATTTGCGGATTAGTTTACTATTGGAGACAGTGCCTAAATAAGGAAAAAATCCTTTATTGAAATCTGTATATTGTTCCCATGCGGTTTCAGTCTGATCAACTAATGGAAGATCTCTCTTGTGCCTAACAAGATTGAGGCGGGAATTCCTGTGATAGTCAGATGGGGCTAGAAAAACTGGTGGCAATAGGAATGCAATGAAACAAGTACCATCCCAGTCTAGAGGTAAACGTACATAAGCTGTATGGCCACAAATGAAATAGGAATGTCGGGAAGCTTTGAATGTAGACTTGCCTTCATCACTAAATTCGACCACAGTAGTACAGTCACTATGGCCTAGATGTACTGAACCATTCTTTCTGACGCATAATACACCTTTTGCTGGTAAAACTGATATAGATGGCAAGTCTGGACTAGTTTCTGACTGAACATTTAATATCATGAGGTTAAGTGTAAAATTGCCTAATCCATACACTTCATTTTCTAGATCGGTCCCTGTCATTTGTGGAAGACCTTCTTCATCTGGGAAACATGCTTTGTTCATGACTGTGTTCAGGTTCCCCCATATCCATTTGCCTTGGGAAACCCTTGAATCAGTGTCTAAAGAGGATATTAAACTAAACCATGCACCACAGGAACCATTATGCGTAAACGGGTAAGGAAAGAGGGGCAGAGCTCCCTTGTAATTCTGATAGGGAGGGAGTCGGCCACATATCCAACAATTAGTAGCATTGTTGATCTGGTGAGAATGGTGTAACATACGAATGAATGTATTGTTGCGCAGCGCAAGTCGATAAGACAATTCATGTGGGGGTAATTCACTAAACGTGTGCTCTGCAGTGTCATTAGAAAAAGAATGTGCAATCGGAAAATACATATATAACATCCAACTGATGCAAATTAATGTAAGACTCAGAAAAAACATAATAATCAGTGTGCAGATGCACCGACTACGGAGATTTTTACAATAATGATTTCTTTTCTGGATCTCCTGTCTATCTCTCTCTCTATTGGGGTCTAACTTGTACATGTCAAGAAACTGTCTAACCGCTTCACCCAGGAGGGGACTTAAACAATTAAACTGTCTGACTTACTAGACCTCAACTTCATGCGGAACTCCTGCTGAGGAGTTTTCTCTACCAGGGGGAGTTTAGTATCAGTCTCTGGAATGTGGCAGGGCTGGGAATCAGTCTTTGGCGGAAGTCCATAAAAGCGTTTTACATAACTCGAGTGGAGCCAGGTTTTTCTGCCTTCGAGTTTCACCGCAGTCCTGGTGGTTAACAAGACGATCTTCGGATCCTTCCAACGGGGCTCCAAAGGGCTTGACCTGTCGAAGTTGCGCACGACAACTACATCGCCGGGGACCAGCTCATGCGGTTTCACCTCGGTGTTGTCTGGAAAAGCTGCTGCAACCTGTGAACGACATGATTGTAGTGCAGACATCAAGGAAGCAAGGTAATCTGTCAGCATAGTACTTTCGACATCAGTAATCTTTCTCGGCATAGGCGTCCCCCACATATTAGGAGGTCTACCGAAGACCACCTCATACGGGGATAGCCCTGTCCTAGAATGGGCTACCATTCTCATATAAAAGAGGGCAACTGGCAAAGCTACTATCCAATCTACTCCTTTCTCTTTACACACCTTGGCAAGACGAGTTTTCAGGGTCTGATTATGTCGCTCCACGAGACCTGCTGCCTCGGGATGTCGAACACAGTGGAATTTCCACTGATAACCTAACAGAAGGGAAACCTGCTTCATGAGTTCGGACGAGAATGGCTGACCATTGTCCGAATATACGACACAGGGCAAACCGTACCGTGGGAAGAATTCACGAACCAACTGCTTGGCAGTGGTCGGAGCAGTGTAATCTGGGACGGGATATGCTTCTGTCCATCGGGATAGGGCACAGACAACTACAAGGACATATTTAAAACCTCTGCATCTGTCCATCTGGATATAATCCATCTGGAGGACTTCAAAAGGATGGTCGGGAGGATGAAATCCACCTCGCTCCACGGGAATACCTTTTCCTGGGTTGAACTGACAACAGATCATGCAGGTACGCACTTTCTGTTTTGCTGCTGCTCGTAAATGTTTGTTAAACCAGAGGTTCTGTAAACTGTCTAACATGGCTTTCTCTCCTAAATGTGCTGGGCTATGTGCAGTGTTAATAATTACTTGGACCATAGAGCCGGGGAGAAACCATGTGGTCTTTCCCTTCGTCATCCATCCCTGTTCAGCCTGGACCCCTCCTTGTTCAGCCCATTTCTTGATTTCGTCTGGAGTAGCATGTGTCTGTATGTCAATGACATCTTGTGTGGGGTCCCTAACTGTCATGCAATGTGTCAGTGATGATACGTCAGTCTTGGTCATATCAGTTGTATGAGTATGAGTCTGTGCTGTATGTTTTGCTGTTCGATCTGCAAAGTCGTTACTCTGGGAAATCGTGTCTGTGACTTTTGTATGTGCTTTGCACTTCATGATGGCTATGGCTGTAGGCAAATGTATTGCTTCCAACAGTGCTTGAATGAGGGGACCATGCTGGATTTTGGCTCTGTGAGAGGTCAGAAAACCTCTTTCTTGCCAGAGGACGCCGAAGTCGTGTACGACTCCAAATGCATAACGTGAATCTGTGTATATGTTTACTTTAAGGTTCTTGGCTCGTATACAGGCTTGGGTCAGAGCAATGAGCTCTGCTGCTTGAGCTGACAGGGTATCAATGCGATGTGTTTCTAAAACTTCAGTTTCAGTGGTCACTGCATATGCGGCCACTAGCTCTCCTGTACTTGTTCTCATACATGAACCATCCACATAAAGTGTCAGGTCTGGATCGGGTAATGCCACATCTGTCAAGTCTTGTCTGGGCTTCGTGATAGTATCAATGACCTCCACGCAGTCATGTGGAGTAGGATCTGTAGTGCTCGATGGTAAAAGTGTAGCAGGATTTAGTGTATTGCAGCGTCTGATTTCTATGTGTGGTTGGAATAATGTCAATTCATAACCTGTCAGCCGTGCTATAGTCAAGTGCTGAGTCTGTGTTCTGTTTAGGAGAACTTCCACAGAGTGTGGAACCTGTACTGTCAATTGATGTCCCAATACAATGGAATCACTTTGTCTGATTGCTAGGGCTGTTGCTGCAACTGATTTTAAGCACGCAGGCAAGGCCTGGGCTACTGGATCTAATGTGCTCGAAAAATAAGCACACGGTCTGTATTTGTCTGCTTGAACCTGAGTGAGAACCGACAACGCTGTGCCATCGCGTTCTGTGACAAAAAGTGTAAAAGGTTTGCTGTAACATGGTGTCGCTAAAACAGGTGCTTGACATAAGGCTTTCTTCAATTCGTCAAAAGCTTGTGTATGTTCCTGAGTCCATGGGAGGACAGCCGAAGACGCTGCCTCTTGTGTTGTCAACTGTATGAGTGGTTTAGCTAGAAATGCATATTGGGGAATCCATTGTCTGCAATAGGAAGTGAGTCCAATAAAAGCTCGTACTTCTTTCTGTGTCTTGGGTTGTGTAAGATGTGCTATTAACTGTATACGATCTGGTGTCAGCTGTCTCCCCTCTTTGGACAGCAAGTGCCCAAGGTACACCACTTGCTGGGCGCAGAATTGCAGCTTCGAAGGAGACACCTTGTGTCCCTTGTCCGCCAGGAATAACAAAACTGTCAGTGATGCTTGTTCACATTCTGGTTCACTCCGGGCGGTGATCAATAGATCATCGACGTATTGGAGCAGGGCAGTATTAGGAGGCATGTGAATATTGTCAAGTTGTCGTTTTAATGCTTGGCTGTAGATGCAGTGGCTTTCTGTGAATCCTTGAGGGGCGCGTGCAAATTTGAAGCTACGGCCATTTAAACAGAAACCGAAAAGATACTGGCTTTCCGGATCGATGGGGACACTAAAGAAGGCGTTCTTGAGATCGATTACAGTAAAGAACGTCGCCTCTGAATCAATAGCTGTTAATAAGGAGGAGATATCTGGGACCACAGGATACTGTGGTACAATGCATTTATTCAATTCTCGTAAATCAATCACCAGTCGATAAACTGGAGGTGCATTTGGATCAGTGCGTTTAAGAATCGGAATGATAGGGGAATTACAAACATTTGAGTCGGTTTCTACAACCACTCCTTGTGCAATGAGCTCGTCAACGATTTTCAGTAAAGCCACTACAGCATCAGGTGGTAACTTGTATTGTCGGATTCGGGGCAGTACTACTCCTGGCTTGAGTGTGACACGATAAGGGGTAATGTGCATACAACCTACATCAGTGGGGCCTTGTGCCCATAAATGTGCTGGAACATTCTGTAACCTGAGATCAAAATCTCTCAACACATAATGGCCCTTGAAATCACGAAGAAACAGCCTTACTCCTTCCGGAGAACAACAAATTACAGCTCCTAGAGCTTTCAGAGTCTTTATACCAAGCAGGTTTTCTGGACATGATTTCGTAAGCAATAAATCAGTAGTACGAGACAACGGACCAACTGCAAGGGGAACAGGTTTTTGATACTTCGTTAACAATAGGCTTTCCTGAAAATCCAAGGGAAACATTCTGTGAGCCTGAGAGGGGTGCCCCTGGAACCTCGTCATGGCTGATGGTAGTTCTGCTTGCCCCTGTGTCAATCAAAAACTTTCTATCCTTTCCTAATACCTGACTATGTACATAAGGACCCTCTTGATCTACAGGAACTTCAATAAGAGGCAAGCCAACCTCCCTCTCTAGGCTGTTTCATGTGTACTGCTGATAATCGGGGTAATCGGATTGTGCATACTGGTACATCTGTTGTGTGACATGCTGTGTCGCGGCAATGGGTTGGGGCTGTGGTACCGCTACGGTCTGTTGTGGAACATGCATAGGTTGTACGTTCTGTGGAACATGTTGTTGAACCTGGTCCTGTCTATGTGGACGTGGTCTCTCTTTGGTTTTACCTGTGGCGATATTGTGCTTCAGAACTGCACACTCGTTTACATAATGGCCTGGCTGTTTACAATAGTTGCATGTCCCTTTAACGGGAGCCGCCGAATTATTTGACTGTGTCGCACCCTTTTTCTGACCATCTGCTGGAACTGACTGAGCAACTAGCATCTTCATTTTCGTGTCTTTCATACGTCTCTGTTCGTGATCGTGTTCCTCTCTAATTCTGTTCTGGTGGTACTGTAACATTTGTAACATCTGGGAAGGTGTATTTGCTTGCCATGTGCTCTCGACTTTCAATACACGGTTCTTAACCTGGGGTAATGAATTCTCAACCAATTTGGTTACAAATAGGTGTGGGTATGACTCGCTACTTGTTTTCAGGCCACTATTAATGTGTCTTCATCGTGTTTCTGTTTGCAGGCTGAGATTGCGTCCCAGTCCTCCTTTTTAGTTGTCAACAATCTTGGCAAAATCTGTACTAATAATCCTGGTAACGCTTTAGTCTTATCCCCAAGACCTAAACCTGGGGTCCGACCCTTGTCTTCGTCTTCCAATTCAGTCCAATTAATCTTTTTGTCTCCCACCTCCCATTCTTTTTCTTTGAGCTTCTCGTAAATACCAGCAGGCAATAACACTTTCAGTATTTTCATAATATCAGAATATGTGTAATCTCCCATGAGTAGCATATCTTTTATTTCACGGTGAAAACCTGCTGGATCTTTATCGTGACTAGGCTCTATTTTCTTCATTTCCAATAATTCCATTTTAGTTATGGGCGTATATACATACACGCGTTCAAATGTATTATCTGGTTTCCGGATGGGATGTACTTCTCGTAAAGGGTTCTGTCTGTCTAGGTGGAAAGGGTTGCTTACTGGGGGTGGAACAGGCACAAAACGTGGGGTCAAGAACGTTCTGTATTTATGGCGTTGTTCGAGAATTACATTAATCAAATCAGTACCTAGGCCTCTCCATCTATGCAGGAGTAAGTCTTGCAATAGATTATACAACGGACCTGGATCAGATTGTTGATTCTCGTACTGTACAATAAGATGTTGGGTCATGTATATACCAGCTAGTCGCTGTTCTTCTGGAGTAAGACTTAAAAACGTTTGCACTACTAAGTCATCTTTATATATACTGTCATCCCCGGCCCATTGAACTGCGGATCGGGCTAGTTCCTGATCACGCAAGGTAGTGAGTTCATGATAACCTACTCTTTCTTTCAGGATTCTATCAGTAACTTGGAAAACATGTTCAAGGGAACATTTCTCTGGAATCGGGGAAAGGTGACGGATGGGTCTGTCAAAGGGCCTATCAAGAGAATACTGTTTAGGGAGTTTCGCCCTACCTACGTAAGCTATCGTGCCTGGAGGCACTTGGGTCGCTGCTGAATCTTCTGGTTCTTCCTCCTCTGAGGAGTCTTTATCGTCTGACTCGAGAGGCTTGTCAGTCTCTTGTCTGGCATGTATTGCTATTATTTCTTTACGGATCTTTCTAGTCATGGCCACTATACATTTCTCTTTATCATGCTTACATTCGGCAATATTCTGACTCCACCTCGACAAACCCTCCATCTCTTCCTGCGAAAAGCCTGGCTTGTCCAGTACCCTTATCAAACTATTAATCAGAAATCGCAATATCATACCCTGTGTCTCAACTTTCTCGTGTGCCATGGCTTCGCGAACACATTTTGGCCTTTCTCCTGTTCTAAGAAAATGATATATGTTGTCTAGATGTTCTGGCATGTCTGGTAATAACAGTAGATAGTCTGTAACACGGCGTAGACGTAGTGAGGCTAACATCATGGGTTTTGTCTTGCCAGGTACTGGATCGTATCTACAATCTGTCAGGTACTCTTTAAGTTTTTCGGCTGGGCTTGCTTTAGGTGTACGCGACATGGCTATTTCTCTCATTGTCACTCGGTGTAAGGGTGGTGGGGTATGATAGGAACCTCCTGAAGCGCCTCCTGAAGCACCCCCTGAGGCAGAACCATGGGCTTGACTTGATGTCAATGGATGTGGGTAAGGTATATTTATCGGGGACGACTGACTCCGAGTCGCATCTGTACTAAAAGGGTTATTAGGACCAAGAGTAAGGGGACCAGCGGGGGAAGTGACACCAGGTGCGGGAAGTTGATGACGTGGAGGGGTCGTGGATTGATCAGCAGGAATCAGCAGTGGCAGTTGTCGGGGTACATTGGCGTATGCGGGAGCTTCATCATCTAAATAGGAAGAAAGGAAACTATCTGCTGTGGTCGGTTTATGACGTACTTTGGTCGGAACCAATGGAGGGGGCAGATCATTCGGTATTTCCGGAGTTGCTTTGGGCCCTCGGCCAAAACTTGATACAGTCCTGGTATAAGAGCATTACTCTGTCTTTCATGTTGTTCGATTTTGACTCGCTGTCCCTCTTCTAGTAGTTCTTTTTCTTTAGCTTTTTCGGAATCTTCTCTACTCTTCTCTGCTTTTCTGAGTGCTTTCTCTGTCCGTCTATGTGATTCCTTGCGCCACAATTCAATGGCGTCTTTCTGTGATTGTCTGGCTTTCTTTTTCCATAACGCTTCTTCTACTCTCATGATGCACTCGGCATCCCATGTCCCTGTAACGGGCCATCTCTGATTCTCTGCCAGGTCTTTAGTATAATCCACCCATAAGTCTAAGTACAGTATGGCATCTAAGCCATGCTTGTAGTACATAAAATGTCCAGGAGTGTCCCTAGGTGGGATGGGAACTGCTTCTTCAAGTATCCCTTTCCTAGTTCCTATCTGTCGTAATTTCGAGAACAAAGGCATTGCTACCTCTATGTTGAACGCAAACACAATGAACACAGTAAATTATGCGAACAATCACTAATACCACGACATTAAACACATTGAAACATTTCGAACAGATACTGACTATTAACGAATTCTAAAACAAAAACAAAACTGAATCGCTGAATAACTGAATTACTAGATGTACTGCTGAACAGCACAGATACACTGCTAAAACAGTGCAGACCGGATCTGTGTACCCAAACCCGTCTTGACCGGATACAAATTAATGCACCCGTCTTGATGCGTCCCCAGCAACGGTACTCACCGGGAAGCACGGAACGGAAGGCCTCGGAAACTCGACTGGACTGGACCGCTACGACGTCACTGGTGCTGCGCACTACGCATGCGCCTCGACGCTTTGGACAGGTGGGCCTCTGGACACCTCGGACACTGTTCTCTCGGCTGGGCTCTGGTCGGGATCCTCCGCACTCCTCACCGCCTCGTCTGGATGTCGATCGCAGTCTCCGTCACCTCCGTAGGCCTGAGGGAGATACGGGAAAACCTGCAGATGCGCATAGAAGTCCGTCACGGCTGTGGCAGGGGGCAAGGCCTGCGACGCATCGCCGGCGCGTGGGGTGGGGGAGGGGTCCCTATTCGGACGCCAATTTATGTGGTAAATATAATTTACCGGTCAAGTTTTACAGTATAATTACTGACAGAAAAGAATAGCTCAATTGAATGAGAGGCAGAGTCCGGGGTGTCTGAGTCATAAGGGCTTTAATTCAGGATGGCTCGAGCCATGGAAATCAATTCCATCAATACAAGGGTTCGGGGGTATATGCAATGATGGCAAAAAGATGTCAACGATTTATTAACAGTACATGACATATATAGTATAACGGTTCAATAGCAGTGAATACAGTAGGCGTGACAAGTGAATGTGCGTAGCAAAAAGGCGTGTACAAAGGCGTGCACGAAGGTGTGTGCTGGAAACGTCACAGAAAAGTGTCATAAGTGGGTGGATACATAGAAAAGTCTGCAGAGTCAGCTAAGACCTATAACTTGGGTGCGCGCGCAGCTGGTATGACGTGTGATTTACGTGTATCTGGAGAAAGCTAAGGGTCTGACTTTTAGCACTAGTAGAAGAGACAGAAGTCTGGCATGTCAGACCAACCTGTTCCTATAACATGTCTGATATCTGGTATTTGGGGTAGGTGTAATCTGAAGTAAAAGGTCTCTCGGGCAGAGGCTATTCTATACTGGATGCATATGTGTCTAAGTGCAATGCGCGGGTCCATGGGCCCACCATGGTAACGGGAGCTATGAATTACATGAGGGAGACAGGGAGGCTTGGCCCTTTGCTCTGCAGCCAGGGAGCTGTTTACCTATTTCACTAGACAGGAATGTGTTTTCGAGGAGGCTGAGCCGGCTACACTGATAACTTGAAGGCAAAATACTGTTTGGCAGGCAGGCCAGGCCGAGCCAGGCACCGCTTCACTTGGCAGGAAGTAAGGCAGAGGTCAGGGATGCATCTCCACGTTGCAGCTTTCAGAGACAGAGACAGAAAGTGGTTCAATGGCAGAAATCAGGGCCTAGCTCTGCAGAGCCAGGAAAAACGTGAAAGTGCACCATGTAAAGACGTTGGCAAGGCATAGTTAGGAACGGAATTGTCAATCCATTCATAGTGGATCGGATAGAGGACATGTTAACGTTGGACGCAAATGTATTTGCGTCTTCAAATTCGGTTGCGGAGGGAAGTTACATGCACTTTAAACTCGTACATGGAGACGATGGGGTACACGTTAGGGGACATACTTGACCATAAAAATTTCAATTACCTCAGAAATAAAAATGGTCCTTCTATCCCTTGGCCTTGGTTTCCTGCCATTTTCCTGATTTACCTGCTTGGCTATCACCCCTACTTGGCGAGATATTCTTATGGCTAAGGTTGTTTTTTTTTCTTTTTTTACCCACTGCTCCCCACCCAGGTGCCCCCGCCCACCCCTCTCCCCATACCCCCTGTGTCCCCTCTGCCCATGAGGAACCCTCCATTCCAATAGGCTAAGCCTATTTGGCTCCCCCCCGGCCACCCTGGGGTACAAGAACAAAACTAACTGCATCCTTGCTGGGAACATGTTTTTCAGTGAAATCAAAAACTTCCCCCTTTATTCCCCACCCCCCTACATCCCTTCCCGCTCATCCTTAATCTTTACAATAAGGGCGTCAGCTTCCTCACTCAATTTTATCTGATACATATGATTGTTTCACATCACACGAAGTAGTGCTGGGAACGTCAACTGTGCCTTGGCCCCAATACTATTCAACTCCTCCAACCTTTTCCCCAACTCCCACTGTCTAATTACGGTAGTATGAGAAATATCCAATCTGATTTGAAAAGAAAAGGGGTTAGAGCTGTTGAAAGATATGAAGCCTACTTTTAAGGCGGAGGACAAAATCTGTTCCTTAACTGAATATGTTAAGATATTAACCAAAATCTTTCTTGGTTTTTGTTTAGCGAGGTTCCTCCTGAAGGGATCATGATGCACCCTTTGAATTTTACACACAAGATCAACTTCTGGCACTCCTTTTAGAATCGTTCCCATTAACACAGATATTACAAACCCCTTGATGTCAGATCCCTCCAGGGCTTCAGGGACATTTAAAAGCCTTAAATTGTTCCGCCAAGAATGATTTTCTAAGCGTTCGAGGTTATCTTTCAGTTCTTTATTCTGAGCAGATAGTTTGGCTACCTCCGCTTCGGTGGAACGCATGGAGTCCTTAATCTTAGGGATATCAATCTCGATAGCCTCAGTTCTTAGTGTGACCTCATCCAATCTTTTAGTTAATACTTCACAGGAGGCTTGAATTGCTGCCTGATTAGCCTCAGAGATTAGAAATCTATTAGTCATTTCTGCTTGATTGGTTTCGGACACCGTAACTCTACAGGCTATTTCATCCTTCATCGCCAGAAGTATATCAGCTGAAGAGTATGATGTTGTGTCAGGTTTACCTGCTATATCTGCTGTGCCTACATTGTTAGTGGCAACGTTGTCATCTGTTACACCAGGTTGTGCTGATTTAAAAGCATCAGATGACTCCATAGAAAGAATTTCAGGATCATTATTTGCCAATGCTGAGTACCTATTTGATAGGCTTACTGCCGGATGCATCATGATCGGGCGTATCTAGAGCCCTCTCCTTTACAGGACTTGAGATGCTAAGAGCCGCCAGAGAGTCACCCTGGCTTGCATTATCTGCAATATTGCCTACGGGGGCTGGCTGGAAGGAAGATGTAGAAGTTGTAGTAGTAGACATAACTTTATAAAAGGTTTTAAGCGATGGAGTGACTTTTATTTTAGGAGGAGACCCCTTCTTGCCCCTTCCCTTTCTCTTGACAGTATCTTACTTTTTGACTTTAGGCTCAAAGCCCTCGTCAGAGTTGCTCCCTTTGGTTTTACCTCGTCTGGTGCAAGCCCTTACTTCAGAGACTAGAGGGAAAACATGTGAAAGGTAGACTGTTTTTTCGTTAATAGGGTCATAAACTGACCTTGCACGAAGGGCGTATATATTTACTTTAGGAGCCTGGGTCTCCACTGCTACTCCTGTGCCACTAAGGCTGCAAAAATTGCCAAGACTGCCAATACTGGGCGCTCCTTCTGTATCCATACATTTGCCTAATGCCTTGGTGATTGTCACCCCAGTTCTTTTATGTGAGGTCAACTTGAAATGGTGCCCTCAAAGGGAGAAAGGAATAAGGGATGGCGACGACTCCCTACCTCAATGCCGGCATCCACTGCATGGGCCCCACAACAACTCACATTCTCCCTCGCTGTCTCTGTCGCAGGCGAGCCGATACTGCCACTGTCTCTGCCCCCGCGACCCGCAACAGGAACGGAGCTGAGTCGCGTCTCCAGCGCACTCGAGCTGCTTCCTCCCAGCGCCACCGCCAACCGCCGCTCGAATTGCCGGCTCCGCCTGCTCTGCCCGGTCTGCTCTCCACTGGGCCTGCAATTGGAAGTCCCGGAGATCTGGAGCCAAAAAGAACCCGGTCCAGGAGCATGTTAAAGTGAGGAGGGGGGGTCTAAGAAATACACCGTTGGTGCCTCTTTTAGCTGACAATCTAGCAAGGGCTCATAATTTTACGTGAGAAAGAAATCCCATGGGGGAGCTGAGCCGCGGCGGTTCAGCTAGCGGCCGCCATATTCCTCCGAGGCCTCCAAGCCTCCCTCTACAGCAACCTTCATTTCTTGGCACCATAAATGAAGATTATACCCACAAGCCCTAAAATAGCTATTAGGAGGAAATTAGATCTTCCCGCTTTCTAAGCACAACTAACCACTTCCTTACCTACCAGTCCATGAAAATCGTTTAGCAGTTCCTCCTCTGCCTGTCATCACTTCTTGGCAACCTTAAACTACTCAAGACATCTTCAGCTATTAACCACCCTCAGAAAGATGGCTGACACCTGAAGCAAAATTCCTAAAACAAATAAAACAACTCAAAGAAAACTTACAACCATAATGACAAATTGGTACTCCAACATCATCCCACAATTTAACAAGCCACTGTTAAAAATGGAATAAGACTTCAGGGTGTGTCTTAGAAGTGGCCTCTTATCAAATTAACTTTACCAGATAATTACAGGAATTTAGAACCCAGAATGCTCTACCTCCAAAGCCATCCACTCACAACAACTAGGTGACCACTGAGCAGATTGCTTAATCTTAAAAGCCAATGATCTGGAAACATATATATATATATATATAGAATTACTGCGCCTCAAAAGAAACTGTACGCTTACAGATGATTTTGAGCGAGCTGCACAAGACTCAATGGGAAGGTTCAGATTTAGAGGATATCCTGACAATACACTTAAAAAAGCATATGACAAAGTTTGTTTAATTCCTAGAGCAAGTCTGTTCAAACACCCAAGTGGGAAAAAAGTAAGTGAAGATAAAACTCCTCGCTTTATCACCACTTTCTCTAATGACTCCTCAATGATTCACAACATCATGAGTCGCCATTGGAATATTCTCAAAACAGATGGTGTTATTGGAAAACAATTATCATCCCATCCCAAAATCACTTACAGGAGGAATAGATCCCTAAAAGACACCTTAATACACAGTCACTTTGATGCTATTCAGAGACCACCACGACTGGGAAATCTGACTGGGTTTTTCCCTTGTCAAAACTGTAAAGCCTGTCAGTCAAGTGGTAAAGTTACCTCATATGAAATCCCAGATACAGGAACAGTGAGGAAAATTAACAAATTTCTCACTTGCACAAGCCCATTCTGTGTGTATCGTCTTGAATGCCCGTGTAAATTATACTATGTCGGGAGCTCAATTCACCCTGTCAAAAAGCGAATTCTAGAACACGCTAGAGCAATTGAACATAATGACCCAAACTATCCCGTAGCAAGACACTTTGCACTGAAACACAACAGTGATCGTAATCTCCTAAAATTCCATTGTCTGGCTGAAATACCCCTTAAAGATCGTGGAGGGAACAGAGAGCTACAAATGAGAAAACTTGAGTCGAGGTTTATCATAGACCTTCAGACAAAGTCTCCATTAGGATTGAATACAGGGGAAGAATTGGCCAGTCATCTTGGCTAATTTAGATGTAGGATCGCACTTTTATTGACACATTTACCTCCTTCTGATCCATAACACCTATTTTTGTCACAGTTTGCAAGATACAACTCGAAATGTTATACATTACTTTTCCTTGTTGCTGATAATGAATACAAATCGATGTACAGTAATTGATGAATTCATGAATTTTTTACATATTATTTGATAGCCCATTCAGGGCTTAATAACGTCTGTTTGTTTAACAAGGCCATACAATTCATGCATTATGTTAACCACTATAAGATGGCCGCTATGTTTATCAATTTCTTTGACTCTCTTTTGTGTTTACTTAACATGAGATTGACGTCAATACATAACTTTATTTAAATTGCCAATGAATTTGGTGCTAGTCACAGCAGACAAAGGCGTGATGCCGAAAAGCGTCCTGTTTTGATTGTTTAATAAATCCTAGAGTCTTGAAAAGAGAGTTGTGGAGTGCCGTCCATTCTTTTGCTACAGTAGAAGAAATTTGGAGCGTTCATATATATATATATATATATATATATATATATATATATTGCATGTCAACAAGGGCTTGTGAAGCCCGAAACGCGTATTGCCCTCTTTCACCAGCTGGCTATGCAATAAAAGAAACCTGTGAATTGATTTGGTGGTCCGTCTCCTGCCTTGCTTCGCCGGTCCGATTGGGGATTGTAGGTGGCGTTGTGGAGTTTCGCGAATATATATACATATATATATTACCTACTGGCAGTCGCCAGTAGGTATATATAGTTAGAACCTAGTTACCAAAGGAAATCCCCAACATTCTATTGGGAATAACTTTGGCGCCGATTGAGGAATCTGCGTGTAATTTTCCTTAAATTTGCTCATCTACGCTCCGCTCCTTCCCTGAAAGTTTCAAGGGGATCCGTCAAGCGGGGGCCGAGAAAAAATGGGGGTCCCAAAACGTGTTTTCCCCATGTTCATTTCCATAGGGACCTTTAGACACGACTACAGCCCGAACGGCTGAATGGAATTACACCAAACTTGGCAAAATGGTAGGGCCTGGTATGCAGATGTGCCTTTGCTATGTTTGGTGAAAATCGCTCCAGTAGTTTTTGAGAAAATTGAATTTGAAATTTTTCAAATGGCATTTTCTATGGGACTTTTAGACATGGCAACAGCCCGAACGGCTGAACGGAATTACACCAAACTTGGCAAAATGGTAGGGACAGGTATGCAGTAGTGCCTTTTCTTTATTTGGTGAAAATCCCTCCAGTAGTGGTTGAGAAAATTGAATTTGAGCAAATTATATATCTATATGCGCTCAACATTCTATTGGGAATAACTTCGGCGCCGATTGAGGAATCTGCGTGTAATTTTCCAGAATTTTGGCCAGCTCCGCTCAGCTCCTTCCCTGAAAGGTTCGGGGGGATTCGTCAAGCGGGAGCCGAAAGGGGGGGTCCCAAAACGTGTTTTCCCCATGTTAATTTCCATAAGGACCTTTAGACACAGCTACAGCCCGAATGGCTAAATGAAATTACACCAAACCTGGCAAAATGGTAGGGCCTGGTATGCACATGTGCCTTTGCTATGTTTGGTGTAAATCCCTCCAGTAGTTCTTGAGAAAATTGAATTTGAAGTTTTTCAAATGGCATTTTCTATGGGACCTTTAGACACGGCTACAGCCCGAACGGCTGAACGGAATTACACCAAACTTGGCAAAATGGTAGGGACAGGTATGCAGTAGTGCCTTTTCTATATTTGGTGTAAATCCCTCCAGTAGTTGTTGAGAAAATAGAATTTGAGCAAATTATATATCTATATGCGCTCACCGTACGCGCACCGTACGCGTACGGTACGCGTACCGTACGCGTACGTGCACGTACCCTTACGTGCGCGAGCGAGTTTCTGATTGGCTGGCAGTCGACTGTCAACATTCCAAACTGTCAAAACCAGGAAGTATTGGCCACCATCTTGTTTTTTAGGAGAACTGAGGCACAAGAGAGTCCAAAACAAGAGTGGAAAACACAAAGAGGGGGCAGGGTAGAGACCCCCCAAACCTCTAGCCCTTCTGAGGGGGTCCCAGAAGGACCCCCAAGGGCAAAAAAAAAAATCGAAAAAATCGAGGGGTACGCACACCATACGCGTACGGTACGCGTACCATGCGCGTACCCCGCAATTAAAAAAAATAATATACATTTTTTTGCACTTGGTGGTCCTTCTGGGACCCCTGAGAAGGGCTAGGGGGTCAGGGGGTCTCTACCCTGCCCCCTTTTCGCGTTTTCCACTTGTTTTGTGCTCTCTTGTGCCTCACTTCTCCTGATCTCCTGAGAAAGTGCTCAGGTGGTCCCAGAAGGATAATAACATATATAAACGGTATCCGCTAATAGAATTAGCATTTACAAAACCTTTGAAATTTATTGAAAAAAATATATGGGTTTCACGCCTGATATAGTTAGGAATTAGCATTTAAAAAACCTTGCACATTCACTGAAAAAACCATAGGTTTCAGGCCTTATATATTTAGGAATTAGCATTTAAAAAACCTTGCAAATTCACTTAAAAAACCATAGGTTTCAGGCCTTATATAGTATTATAGTTAGGAATTAGCATTTAAAAAACCTTGCAAATTCACTTAAAAAACCATGGGTTTCGGGCCTTATATAGTTAGGAATTAGCATTTTAAAAACCTTGCAAATTCACTTAAAAAACCATAGGTTTCAGGCCTTATTTAGTTAGGAATTAGCATTTTAAAAACCATTGAAATTGCTCCTATATAGTTAGTTGTACTAACTATATTTCGCGCACCCGCAATCTACTGCTGATGATGTCACATATTACATCATTCATGACATGGTCAGTGACATCACTGACGACATCACTGATGACATCTCATTTGACATCACTGATCACATCACTGATGATATCATTCATGTGATAATACGATGCACCTCCTCACACTCTAATATAACCTTTGATACACCCAGTGTTAAATACAGACTACCATTCTTGAAACCATTGACACACCAATACCAGTTACTACATACACACTCACTAATTCCTAGGTCTACACACACATTCACTCATTCACCCATAGAATCACTCATACATACAGTCACTCATCAATACAACACTATCATATGCACTCATACACCTATACAGACACTGCCACACTGCCACTCATCCATGGAGTTACTCACACACCTAGTCAGTCATGCAAAGAATCAATCACACTTCCATTTTCTCAACTATACAGTTATACACACAACACCTTACTTATTCAAACATATACTAACACATACTTACTCTCTTATACAATCACTGATACAAGTACACAATGATCCATACAGCCACTCGCACATTCACTGGCTCTCATGTATAGTCATTTATATATGCCAACTCTCACATGCACTGTGTTTTACATATGTACTTACTTGGACATGTAGCACTGAGATATCCATTCACTCACCAACTCACCCATGCACACAGTCAACTGCCCATATAGCTGTTTCCACATGCACTCTTGAACTCATACACCTAGTGAATCAACTGCTCACACATCTATGCACAGAGTCACACACCTCCCAGCCACCCACACACACACTCAGTCTCCCATTCAAATACTTGGGCAACCAATCAATAACCCATATAGCCACTCGTATAGCTACTGATCAACACATGCAGCAGCTTACACAACAACAGACATACTGATGCACACATTCAGACAGTTTAGTCACTAACCCATGCATTTAGTAAGACACATTTAATCACTCACTCATACAGTCAGTCACGCACCTACTAAATCCTTCATCCAGACACTTATACATCCACCCATTCTTCAATATGTAAAACATAAAAACATATTTAAACTTTACAGAAACACACAGTCACTGGATGATGTCATCAGTGATGTCATCAGTGATGTCAAATGAGATGTCATCAGTGATGTCAGTATATATATATATGTATATGTATATATGTATATATATATATATATATATATATATATATATATATATATATATATATATATATATATATATATATATATATATATATATATATATATATCCAAGGAGGATAAACAAATCCACTCAGAAAATGAATGTAAATTGCTAAAGTCGTTTAGAAGAAAGCTGAAAACTATTTTTCTCTCTACCGGGTCTAGTTACAAAAGTGAACTTACTTTAACTCTTACACGCTGTAGTAAATTTACCAGTTTTGACTATTCACCATTTACAAGCGTAAATTTATTACAAAGTGTTGGCTTACATGTCTCCTCCCCCCGAATCAATGGGATAGAGCCTAATTTATAACTTTAAAGTTATTAGTAGTTACTTTCTCAAATGTAGACGGAGGTGTCGCATATGGGTTTCCCTTATTCATTCCAGGTTGGCTTGGCTGGTATTTTACCAATCCAAAGCTTTAATACTGTTCCTGGAATGGTAAAAGGCTTTTGTTATTTTTCAGCTCAGCGTGGATGGCACTCGCTAATCCTACGCCTAAAAGACTTTGCTGTAAAAATGGCAAAAGGCTTTGTCACTTTGTAAGCTCAACATGGATGGCAGTGTGCTAATTCCCGGCTTAAAAAGTGCTGGAACACATTTGAGGGGAGCAGCTTTTGAGCGTCAATAGTATTGTAGACTGCTCCATATAAAGAAGCTGTTCGAACTACCTAGGGTTTATTGCTCTTTTTACATAATTTATGGGGCACTCTAAGCCCCAAGGGAATTGTTTTGACAATTTTTGCTATTACATTAAAATGTTATATATATATTTTTAAAAGTAGACCTGAATTACTATATTTTAGCACTATGTCCTATGGGGATTGTAAATTACATTTCGAAGTATATGAGAAGTAATATTGTAGCACTATTTAGCATAGTTCAAAATGCAATTTGTGAATACGGGTCTCTGTGTTTACGCTGCAGTTGTAAACTGCTCACTGATTTGCTTTTCCAAATTGCTCACATATTGCTACCTCTCACAGAAAGCATTGACGTGTAGCAAATCAATGGTAATACATTACTAAGTTAAACTTAAGTTTTGGTCTTAAGTTAAACTTAAGACAAACAAGTTTAACTGAGACAAAATCCTAGTCGTAAAATTAGGATTTTGTCTCAGTTAAACTTAAGTTTGTCTTAAGTTTACCTTAAGACCACAACTTAAGATTGACTGAGACAAAATCCTAACTTGAGTACTCCTAAATGCCTTCTGTGAATACCGAAAGTTGTAAAGTTGGGATTTTGTCTCAGATTACTTTTGTGACTCGGGCCCAAAGTTTTTGAATTGCAGACTAGACAGTCCTCTGAGAAAATACATAATCCCACACTGCAAACAGTGTTGGCCACCAATGGAAAGTGGGTACAAACAAAAACTATGCTGCATATTCTTTGTATATGCCCTATTTTAATAGTTGCACGTAGACACTTTCTGTGGATACACTCCAATGCCTTACAAATAGGAATTTACAGGGGGCTCTGATTCAGTGCTTGACTGGACCACATAACTAGTAACTTCGTGAAGTCTACGGGCCATGATCATACATTTTATGACACCGCACTGAATGTATCCAGCCTGCTGGGACATAGATTACACGTTGCACTTGCACGTTTTCTTTTAAAATGGATTAATGAATGTTATACAGCATAAGTTTTCCTTTTGTTAAAATAATTCACTGTTTTTAATCATGATACTAATAACCTATTTTGATAACGTATAATTATATGGACTTTTTTTATTTTTGCCTCCGTTTTTATTAATCATGCAAATAAATGTCTCTGCAGAAGAATCACTGTGGAAACACGGATTACCACAGTTCTTATTCTCAAAGTCTAACCTGTCACAGTGCAGCTGCGCTTTACCCGGAAATTGTGCACCCATGCATTTCCAGGTGCGGTAATACTGCATTGAGAGTCCTGCTTTAGGATTTGTAAGGAAGCAGTCGTTTTTATACATAAAATTGATGGTAAAATCAGCTTCAACCGTAAATGAGGGATGTTGAGATCTAGGAACAGAGGCGGTGTCGTCACTGCCTGGTTCACTCACAAAAGTCTGTCCTGCACAGGTGATTACGTTATTTACCTTCAGTAATTCTCTTTCTGGGGGATACTCTATCTAATTGCCGACTCCTCATCTAAATATATGCTCCAGACACCAGACTGGAACTGAAAAATTTTGTGGTAGTGCTCCAGCATGCTCGATACGTGGAGTCGTGTGGCTCTGCTCTGACTCTATACTGCCTTGGAAGTGACTGAGACCCCTGCATTTAAGCGCCAACCCTGCGAGCTGACATCAGTTTCTTATCTCTTTTCCCTCCTGCGCTATCAAATGCAGACCATGTCCAATTGTTGGTAACAGTGTATTGATTGCTAACTTGGGACCTTTTTAGATGTTAAAAAGAGGTCACTTCCTGGAATAGGGAGTTGAGAGGACAGTGATGAATCTGTGGTTAGTAGAAAATTCACCAGAAACAGCATTATCGAGGGTAAGTAACTTGTTCTCCTTAAGGATGCTTTTAACAGCAGATTTCTCACCTTGGAGTAGATCCCAAAGCAGCACCTCCCAAATGCAGGGCAGTCTGTTGAGTGGACTAAGACCAAATGTCTTGCAGAACCAAGAAGATGAAATATTCTTCCTGATGGATCTGGTTGTTAGGTCAATTCTTTATGAACGTATGCAGTGAAGCTCACGTCGCTTCTTGGCAGATGTCAAGAGCAGGTACCCCTCGCATGAACAAAATATTAGTGGACTGAAGCTGCTGGAAGGGCCTCTCAGACCTTCCTGGAGTTGCTTCTTGGACAGTGTGCAACAGATCTTGATTAAGAGGACTGTCCACCTTGGCAATGTGCTTTTCTGTACAGCCTTCCCTTTCTTTGCCACATAAAACACCACAAAAATCTGATCATCCACTTGATGGTCCTTGATATGAGCAATGTAAAAAAGTCAAGCTCTTTTGTGGATGGAACCTACAGTCCTTTTTGAGGTGTTAGGGGAGAAAAGAATGCTTTCAGAGTGATTGATTGCCTAATGTGGAAGGGAATCACAATTTTCAGTAAGAAAGTTGACTGAATTCTCAGACACAATTTGTCTGGAAAGAAGGTGATGTAGGGTGGTTGCACTGAAAATGTCTGCAGTTCATTCATGTGATGAGAAGAAATATTCACAATGAGGAAGGTCATTTTCAGAGTCAGGAGAAGCACCAAACAGTTATACATAAGCTTGAAGGGCAAACACATGTGGAATGTCAAGACCAAGTTAAGGTCTATTGGGGGCATCACAAACAATTCTGGAGGAAACATGTATCAAACAGTAATACAACCTCTTCACAACAGGTTATTTAAACAAGAGCAGTTGGTCCATCAAACACAGAAAGCCAGAAAGGGTTGAAAATGACCTTTACAGTGCAACTGCAAGGCCTTGACAGGCTAAAGACAATACAAACAAAAGGACATCTGACCCCTTCGTTTGTGATGTAATGGGTCCGTGTCCCAGGCACCACATCAGATTCCAAACTTGTCGCAGCATATATGGGTTTTGTGGAGGGGTTTTGGTTCATGAGGATGGTATCAATTATATTGGACTGCAAACAGAATGCAGTCAATCTCCACCCCACAATCTCCATGCATACAAGTTTGAGTTGCAGAGGTTTGGGTGGAACACTCTGCCCTGTTGTTGAAAAAGGATGTACTCCTGTAGTGTCAGCCTTATCGGAGTGCAGATCTTCTTGTTTGTGAGATCTGGGTACTATACTCTCCAATCCCTATCCAGGGCAATGAGGATTACTTGGGCCAAATCTTACTGGATATTCTTCAGAACTTGACGCAGGATAGGTTTTGGCAGCAAGGTATTCAGGGGTCGCATGTTCCATGCCTGACAAAATGCATATCCTAACACGTGATTTTGTGGAAACTCCAATGAGCAAAACTGTTGACACTGCGCGTTGTCGAGGCTAGACGCCACTCATGACCTGTCAGAGGATGTCTTCTCAATTTGTCCTCTTTGGTATTCAGGTTTCCTCCAGGTGGTTGGCGACCAGGAAGATGCTCTTGTGCTCTTGCCACCTCCAGAGGAAAAGAGCTTCCTGGCACAGGGCCCAGGACTCTACTCCACCTTTCTTGTTGCAGTACTGCATGGAAGTAGTGTTTTCCCTGAGAACCTACAACACCTTCTCTATTATGTCCTCTAAAATTATTCCAGTTGTCTTTCTTTTATCTCACTTCTCTCTTTTTTTCTCTATCTTTCTTCCTCACACATTTAGGCTGTTAGGCTCCCTTAATTAGTCATAATGCCGGACCTTAGTAAGTGACCCAACAACAAATCAGACACAAAAAACACAAACGTACCACAGCCTCTTTTTGGTACAACCATTTTGTTACTCCAAGACATTCTTTAGTGACTCCCTGTCTCTCCACTCTTCCTCCCGGATTGCCCCCTCCACTCTCGTATATGGGAACTGACCTGGTCAAGCCACGTTCCCCTGTGAGGGTGGCTGAGACCGGGTGCCTCTCGGGTCCTGCTACTGTTTGGGAGGCACTGCAGCTGAAGTGGTTGGCTCCCTCTGGACTCTGACATCTCTTGGTCTCCCTCTGGTGCAGTGGTACTCTCCAGAGTCTGTCACCAGGTTGGGGGTGATTACTTTCAGTTTGATGTTCCTCTCGGTTTTTCCCATTTTGTCTCCTCCTGACTCCTCCGTTACTCTTTGTTTAATCCTTCTTCTAGACCTCCTCTTCTGCCTGACTTACGTCTTCCCACTTCCTATAGGAAAGATGTGTCCTTCGACTGTTTCCTTCTTTTCTCCGTTTTCCTATTTGTTCTTTCCATTTCGCTAATAGCTTTCTTTTATTTGTTTTTTTCAGATTGCTTCATTACAATGACCCTCTGCCCTCAAACCTTTTCCCGGAAGTTATATCCTCCTTACTAATATTGTGAACTAAGCTCGTCAATACATCACTTCAGCAAGGGGATATTCCAGACTGCCTAAAATCGGGGCAGGTTCCGACAATTCTCAAGAAACCAACAGCGATCCTACGGACCTGCATAACTTTTACCCAATCTCCAACATCCCCACCCTGGCAAAGCTCCTGGAGAAATGTCTGCTTGCCCAACTCTGCAACCATGTAGACCATTTTAAACTCCTGGATCAATGCCAATCTGGTTTCCGCCTGGGCCATAGCATAGAGTTGGCACTAATGCACATTGTCGATGATGCCCTAAGAATGCTGGACCACAATGAGTCGTGCCTACTGATTCTTCTTGACCTCTCGTCAGCATTTGATACTGTCAAACACGACAACCTAATTCACCTCCTGGAATACAGGATGGGGTTGTCTGGGCCTGTGCTTAAATGGTTCTCTTCATTCCTCCAGAATAGACCTCAAAGCTTCAAGTCAAACCAATCCTCCTCCCAACCTGCACAGGTTAAGCTGGGGGTACCACAAGGTTCAGCACTCTCTCCCTTGCTCTTTAACTTGTTCATGGAGCCTCTAACAGAAATTCTGAAATCATTCAGCATTCACTATCACATGTATGCTGATGACACCCAACTATATTTGAAGATCGCCTCCCCTGAGGACATTTAGTCCCTCAATTCAGTCTTGCTGGAAACACAAATTTGGCTGAGACGGAACCATCTGAAGCTAAATACCTTAAAAATAGAATTCCTCCTAATCTCACCCCACAAGCAATCCCCGGTCATGGAGCAATGGCTAAATCAGCTTACTGCTCTCAACTGTAGACCTCACCTCGCTTGGTATTATAGTAGACCATAACTAAACATGCAAAAGCATATGAGCTCCCTCACTAAAGGAGCGAATTTCCAACTCCGCATCCTAAGGAAGCTCAAACCCTTTCTCCCTGCTCATGACCTAAGGTTGCAGTGCAAGCATTAGTGATTGCAAAGCTGGACTAAGGCAGCGCAACACTTTGTGGCTTGCCCAGAGCGAAAACAGCTCCTCTGAGGGTGGCCCTCACCTCTGCTGCTAAGCTCTTAATGGGTTCTAAAAACTACAACCACTTCTCTCCTGACCTGCTGGCTCTGAAGTGGCTCCCATATGAAGCCCGGGTACAGCTGAAAATTGCATGTATGGCACACAAAGCCATCAACTTCAAGACCCCACTTTACCTCGCTCAGAAACTTGAGTTCTCTTGTGGTACAAGAGCCTCCAGAAGTGCCAGCACCCTCCTACTCAAACCACAAAAATGCAAGAAAAAAAGACTTACAATCGTGCCTTCTCAGGCATGGCGCAGAGGATCTGGAACTCCCCCCCCCCCCTCCCCAAAAGCCAGGGTGATCCCTTACACTGTCCGCTTCAAAATGGAAGTAAAAGGACTCTTGATGAAGAAATATTTGCCTCAGTCCGCCTCTCCCACTTTACCTGGGGTCGTGAGCTGCGGTTTGTAGCCCAGAGGTTTTGCTCGTGTGACTGTTGGACACTTTTAAAAATCTTTTGTACATTTTGCTCCGTTGACTATGTATGTTTGCCTATACCCTTCCTTGCTGCATTATATGTAAAGCGCTCTGATACCCTCGTGGTCATGGTTGCGCTATATAAAACTTTATAAATAAATAAGTAAAGGAACCAGACCTGACTCACCAATGGAGTTGCCGGTAAGTAAGGGTTCCCTTCTTTTTCATGTCCCCCCTCTCCTCACAAACTCATTCCATTCGATTTTTCTGATAGGGAATAATAGAGAACCTGGACAAAAAAATCTACATTAACATGATCCTTTCCCTTTCTATATATAACCTCAAAGGAGTATGGTTGCAGAAAAAGGACCCAATAAAGAAATCTGGGGTTACACCCTTTGTTTTTGTGCATCCAAATGAGTGGGGCATGGTCTGAATAAGGAGAAAAGTGGCAGCTATCCAAATAGTATCAGAGCTTGTCAATGGCCCAATTGATGGCGAGGCACTCTTTCTCTATTGCAGGGTAATGGAACTTACATGGGAACAGTTTTATTCCTGACGGTCATTCAACTGAGATAGAACAGCACCCTATCCAAATTTGGAGACTCTGTTGATAGTTCTGAAATTGACACAGAAACAAATATTACCATCTTGTTTAGGAACTAGAATGTCATGTGGTTATTATAGGCCCGGTTACAAACACCATCATTTTCCATGCTCATGTTTCTTAAGTTTCCTTCTTTCTTACACAGTGACTTTTGACATACATTTTGCTTGCGTGTTTGTGCAGCAAATTATTGTCTGAAACTGCATTGCCTACATTTCCACTCCATAGGCACACTATAATGACACCTTGAACATTCAGTGCAAGGAATAAAGTTCACTTGAGCAAATGTTGTTGCATATTGTTGTCCGGTAGGCGACAAAGCTATCACAATAGGATAAACAATAGCGGCCTCACTGGGGTTTCGGCATTGCAGTATGAAATGAAATACCAGCATTTGTAAAGCGCACAGCTACCTCCAGAGAGGACCGTCTGGAATATTAAGCGAGCTATTGCCCAGAGTCACATGGTGCTGGGCTCACCTGCCGCCAGCACAGGGGATCAGACAGTGGTCCAGAGTCAGGCACCCTGGCCGCTGCGCCACAACTCTTCCGATGGGTGTTGGTATATATACAGCATTGCTTCCTTGTTGAAGGGAGATGAGCATTTTGCTGACACTGCAAGGTTGCTGCATGGCAGAATTCCAGCCCAGCTGATTCCTTTTTACCCTGTGAAGAGGGATGTCCAGCTGACGACCAAGACAGACACCCTGATGACACTTACAAGTAATGAAGAGTTAGACCACCTGGCTGGGCTTTGGCAGATCACCCTCCCTAGGGAAACTAAGTTAGAAAGCACTAAGTAGGAGTACACTATAATACAGTACTTATATGCCGCATAAATGTACTGCAATCGCACTATGGTGGAATGGTTCATCTTTTTCACTGTTCTCATAATGATAATTACGCTATTCTGTTTCATTGTACTGATTATCGCAGCACATGTATTTTAGAATAGAACCAAAATGCTTCAATAAATATTGAAATGTCTGTCTGAGTATTTCTTGTGTATTTCTTTGGGTATGTATGAGTAACCAAACAAAAGGGTTCTATATCTGTTGCCAAAATTTCCTTGGGGGATCAGGGTTGTCAATTACTGAGGTTGCCTACACATTTGTTACCCTATAAGGTTATTAGTGCAGATGGTCCACTGTGAGCTGGCAGCGATACCGACCAAACATATCCTGAGGTTGTTCATTGAATCAGAGTGCCACAATCTGGCATTTACGTTGTCCAACAAATGCACAGTTTTACCAGAGAAGTACAAGCTGTATGATATGGCACCGCCAACGTTCTAGGTTGGGCTCTTATTCAAGGGATCGTCAGAGTAGTTTTCTTTTGTGTACCCAAAGGACCCAACTCACCTACAAACGGGTGCGTCCATGGTGTTAGGGAACATATCCTCCTCAGCTGAGTAGGCAAACACTATGGCTGTAGGTTGTTCAACCTTTAACCTTTCAAAGTAGCTTCATGTAGTGGTACCCTCTATAAATTCGACATATGGCTGACCCAGCAGCACTCAACATACCTAAAAACTGCAGACATGCAGGTACTCAGAAGCTGCACCACCATGATTCCACACTTACGGGTGGGGAGGCTATCTTCGTGGTTGAGGCTCACGAAGCATTTAGGACTGAGGAATTCTATTCATGGGTTACATTCACAGCAGCAAACGACTGATTAAGGCTGTTTCACACTTACACTGCAAGTGACGTTTCAAATACCTAAACAGCTTACGAAACTCTAGAAATACCATTATCTTACCAACAACATCAAAATTGGTTTGAAGTTACCCTATCACACACTACAAAAGAAGTTAGACTAGGTCCCCTTAGTAATGAGGGAGCAAAATGGCCAGTCTTAGCCGACCTCACACCACATCCAAACATAGCTAATATGACAGCACCACAATTATGAACATTATTTAACAGTCTAGTCAGAATATATAGAAGTCTGACACAGTTCGTCATGCAGACAATGGCAATACATCCTGCGAGGCCTGCTCAAGCTGCACAACCACAATTTGTTACACCAGGTGTACACCCACAAACTATCAATGCAGTCAGGGTAAAATTCCTGGCAGATTGGAAGGAATCCTGTTCTAGATGGCACAAAAAACAAGTCAGCTAGAATCAGTGTTTCGCCATACAGGACCCCAGGAGAAACACAGGATTCTTACAATTCGCTTGCCAATGGGGATGGCTTCCCCAGTGGAAGACTGCATCACTTGGAGTTCAGTCTTTGCTGTAGTATATACCAGATCACACAGAAGACCCTCATTAGCTGCTTTGCCAGAGGTGCTTAAACAGATCCAGAAGGAGTACGATTCAGCCCTTGCCCTAGATTTGGGGATGAAATTGATGGGCAACTTTGCCACAGTATCCACCATTATGTTAAGTAACAATAAAGGGGAAGCAGCAGCGTTGGTGGTAGACCAGCGACTCACTAACTTGACTCCCAGAGAACAGGAGTGTGAGTTATTGAAAATTATTGAGGAAACCTATGCACCCATAGGTAGAGATAATTTGAGAGCCTGATCTAGTAAACCACAAGTTAAGAGTAATTCTGGAAAGGAAAACTCAAAGCAAGCACCCCAATCTTCTAATAAGGAGTGGAATAATAAGAAACATAAAGGAAAGACTAAGTCACAGTGTGGATCTCCTCAACAGTAGGCAACCAAAAAGAGCTATAATCTGTGTAAGTGTGATAATATTAAAACAACTGACAGGTATCTGGATACTGATACACGTTAAACTTGTTAATATCTGGATTTATCCGAAAAACGCTCGGAGAGAGAGGTGGATGGTCAGAATAGTATGTAAAAACGACAAAGGACTCACAACACTCTTCTGAATACATAACAAAAAAGGAAAATAAACTGAAACAGTCAAAGCCTCAATTCAAAAAGAAGGTAGCTTGACTAAACGTCAAGCATGTCACTGATATTGAGGACACTGCTTCTGAGCAGGGAATAGGCTCTGAATGTGCTGGACAGCGCAGCAGAAGTCACTTTCGTTTGCTGGAACCTGATGGATTGTCTGGTGGCAATAGCGTTGAGTGGTTATATCCAGGTGGAACCACCGGATACGAGGGTGAGCATCCCTCATCGTTTATATGAGATGAAACATCAATTACAGGGGTACTTGCAATTCAGCTATGATATTCTCTTGGCTGAAAAGGACTAGCCAGAATTTGTGATGGATTGCCCAGAGGGAGAAACTATAAATTTACCTACCTTCTCCGACCTCGTCCCAGACTCAGTAAAGCATTTGTATGCCAAGCAGTGGGTTTTAGCACTAGCCCCTAAGGTATACCGCAACTATATGGGGTGGGATGATGGTTTCCCTTATGTTATACCAGTGAGGTCAACCCCACAACCTCAAAGACAATACCCCATTAGCAAAAAAAAAACAAGTCAGAGAAATTCTCGCACAACTTGAATATCAAGGCACATACAATATGAATAACCCCTTGTTTCCAGTAATGAAACCAGACCATTAATTTTGTTTAGTATTAGATTACAGACACCTGAACACAGCTACATGTACATTTGCTTTACTAAACGCATCTAGTGCTGCACTAATGAACAGCATAGTACGAAAGAAATACAAAACAACACTAGATATCTCAAATGGATTTTTGTGCCAAAATTTGGCACCTGAAAGCAGGTATTTGACAGCATTCAGAGCTCTTGGTTCTCAAAAACAGCTCTGCCAATTGCCTCAAGGGTATACGAACATCCCAGGGTTGTTTTCAGCCAGGGTTACAGAACTTTTGCAAGAATTTGATGACCAGGCATTGTCCTATGTCGATGACCTATACTTGACAGATGATGACCTTTCTACAAGCTTGACAAGAATAGATGCATAGTTCTAAGATTTGTTCACATGGGCTACAAATTAAATTTTAAGAAATCAATAACTCACCTCAAGGTCCTATCCTGGGATATGAGCTGTCAAGGGAAGGCAAAAGCCTTGCAACACCCTTCTTAGACATTGAAACAAACACATTGAGGAAACTTCAATTCATTTTGGGATTCATACATTTTAGCAGAATTTACATTCCTGATTACGCAGAACGGGTTAAACCATTCTATAACTTGATTTGTCCAGACCTTTCAAGCACACACTGGACAACTGAAAAAACATAGAAGTTATGTCCAGTACAAGCTGACATGCTAGCTTCAAACCACTTACACACACGTAGACACAACAAGCCTGGTGATCCGTATCATGGGGGTGCATCAGGATATACCTATGCTACATTCAACAAGGGAGACACTGTTCCAATTGCATATAAATCACATTTATATACCAATGCTGAGATGCATTGTGCACAGACAGAAAACATTCTGACGGCGGTACAGACTGCTGTGGTGAGAGAGAACGCATTGGCTCAATTGTGACTCTGGTGCCAGCCTTAAAAGCTGTCACGAAAGCCTGCGTTCCCAATGCTAAAGCATTACATCCAAATGGATACAGTGAGCCAATTCTCTCACAGCAACAGTTGTAGACTACAGATTTGACTCTACACTACAAACACAAGTTTACCTGCAATACGAAAATTAATGCCCTCTGCCTAATGAAGTTATGTCTCTTGAACAGTATGACTACATCATCAATACTGACAGTTCTGCACAGCCGGTCATAGGGACAAAACACCAATTCTCCGCAGCGTGCGCTGCTGTTAAGGGTAGAATGCAGGATGGTGAATTCCACCCTGAAAAGACCTACACACAGTCACTAGGTGATTCCACAGCACAGCTGACAGAACTCAGAGCTCTAATTCTGGCACTTGAGAATATGGATGAGGATTTCCCACACTCATAATGTGTGATTCATATTATTGTGTCCAGTCTTACAATGAGTATCCACACTACTGGAATCAAAATTGATTCAGAGATCCCAAAGGGTACAACATAAAGGGCGAAGTGTTTGAGGACAGGTCGCTAAGTTGAAAGAATGCTTGCCACAGACTAATGTGAGTCACACCTTGAGCAAAGCTATTATTGGCCATGTCTATATAAACAGACTATGGACTTTGTCTTAAAATGCAACATCTGCCAGAAGATAAAGGGATACATTGTAGCACTCCACCACAGCCACCTCTATTGAGCCACTCGCTTGTGTTTATCTGGACCGAAGAAGCCCCTTACAATCAGATGAGGCTTACAAATAATCTTGATTGCAGTGGACTCCTGCTCTCGATTCCTATGGGTTTGGCCACCGCGATAGGCTGACGCCCTAACTTTTATAATGATCTTCAAGTCTTCATCGGGACATATGCTGTTGGAAGATTCCATTCTGACCAGGTCTGGCGTTCCCCTGTAAGGCTCACAAAAACGCCATGGGAAAATTGGGTGTGACTGCGCGGTACTCCTCCTCCTATCATACTGAGAGAAACGCGGTAATGGAGAGGAATAACCTGGGCTTAAAGCAGTCTGTAACAGCTAGGGTCCTAGGTTGAGGTCGCAGTTTGGTCCATCATCTATAAGGGGTCAATAGAGCACTCAATGATCTACCTAGAAAATCCCTGGGTGATCAGACTCCCTATAAGATCCTGTTCGGGAGTTAAGATGTGGGTACCAGACCTCAACAATCCCAGTACAGTGGCGACTGACACACCATTTAACATCAAAGAACATTTGGATGTTTTACAGGAATTGGCAATTTTAGCGAAGCTCAGAGAAACATCCAAGTAAAGCATGCCGCCACTAGTAAAGTGTAACAAGCATTTGCAATGCAATAGGTCTCGCATTTACGTGAGTTTGAGCTATTGGCATTGTAAATAACAATACCTTTTAATTATGTTTTGGTTTTTAAAACATAAATAAAAGATTTACAATGCCAATATCTTAAACACGCCTAAATGCGAGACCTATTGCATTGCAAATGCTTGTTTTCCTGTATAGTCTTGTCTTACTTCTCTTCCACTGAATTAATTACACTATCACCAATTAAATCAATGATTTGTTGGTGAAAGTTCAGTTTTGGAGTGCGTGTCCAGAAGGGCCTGGAGTGATGGGACACACTAAAAAGTGTGTCTTTTTAGCCAATAGAGTTGGAAAATATGCCTGAAAGTTACTATTCATAAAATGAAAGTTCTTAGAATATTGTTCCTCGTAATGTTCACTTAGAAATGATACCTTACCTCAGCGTGCTGCTTGTGCACACAGCAATGAACGTGTGCACACAAACATTGCATTTCAGCGCACAGAAGAAAAATATGAGAGGGAACATTGTATGTAAGCAACTTTGTGAATCGGTCCCTTACAATAGCTGCCGCCCCACACAGCACTCGCTGGGTTGGCAGACAGCTATTGTTAAAGTGAAAGCGAGATGCAAAAATAAACACCCATCCTTCTTAGCCAAAGCCGAATGAAAAATAATAGTGCTTACCGACTAATAAAGGAGACAGTGTAACACGCAAGTAAAAGATCAAGTCCTTATGGGCGGTCACAAAAGGAGACAAGGTGGTAACAAGGAGGGACTAAGAAGCCTCATTATCAATCGGGAGCCAGCATTTAACATGGACAATGACACCAGCCAATGAAAAATGAGTGGAGGCTTCCACAGCACTTCTACAGCATACCCCACTACAGCATGCCTCGCCAAGATTGGCTAACTAGTCCAGGGGAAGATTGTGGACAAGAATTAATTTGGGCCATCTTACCTGTCCTAGCTGTGAAGGCACCAGAACTGTACTTTTACCACCACTTGCTGGCTGCAAAAACCATCCAGGAAGTCCCAATGGAAACTTTGACCAGTGATGAAGCTTCTTCTCCCCGGAAGGGGATAGCTCATAACGAAGTGGCACTTCTACCCACTACATCAGCAACTACCATACAATCAACCTGTAAGGAAATACAGATTTAAATTCTGAAACCTGACACAGATAGTGTTTACATCAATGTACCCCAACTCGAGTCAACTCCCACTTCCACACAGCCTCCAAAGCTGCCAAAAATAGATCAAACAGGTTTGCCTGCTTTGTCGATTTTGATTACTCTTCATTGGATTTGTCGCACCCACATCCACTTCTACCCCTGTGAGATAGATTGTGTGCATTCTACTTTTGGCTGAAGACAACATACTTTGTTCTTCCATGGCTACCTGTAGATTATAATCTCATTACTTTTCCCCATCCTTTGGATTAGTTTTGGGGCAGTCGTTTTCTTGCTTCTGAACGGACACTGTCTCGGGATTCACAGGAAATAGGGACATATTAACCTATTTATATCAGTAAGTACAGGAACACCAAACTCAGCATCCCTGTTACAAGATGGAAAATACAGTTTAAGGTGATTACATAAATGCATAATTACATGGTTATGTGGTTACCTGCATCCTGATCATTCGTAATGGCTCAAGCCAGCTCCAGAATTTTGCCATAGTCTCCACTACGACTTCGCTGGTATCCGATTTTATAATACGCAGAGCCATTTGGGATGATCTTGTTCCCATTTTGGCGCAAACTGGCTTGAGCCATTTTTTGCGAGGCGCCTTGTATGCATGGCAGACGAAAAGGATATGCGACAGTCTCTTCCCCACATAGAAAGGAGTGACAAAGTGAGTCTTGGACAGACACCCAGTTTTTAGTAAACGTTTTTATACGGAGGCTTACTACTCTAAATTAGTGGTAGTGCTTCCTGTCTCCAGAACTGGTTATGATGTCCCAGTATGCTTCCATAATATGCTTAATTTTATGGCACAGAAAGAGCCTGTTAAGGAATTTCAGTTCACCTGGGAAAAGTATTTCTGCCAGATCATCTCCCTGTATAAGGCTTTATATTCCACTTTTGAGGGAAACAAGTTCCCTTCTGGGTCCCGCCATAAGTGGGTCTGGCCCATACTTGAAGAGAGCAACCTTAATCTTGTGTAAACATGTGATCTTGTTGGATTTATCAGCCTCTCTAATTGTCTTAAGAGCCTGCGCATAATCTGCCAACTCCAGGGTGTTTATAAGCTGTCGCCAATAGGCAAGAGGTCTAAAACCCGCTTCTTCTTCAAATGAAATACACCCAAGGTCCATCAATAAAGGCATTAAAGGTGTTGACATCAGGAGACCAGTCAATTCCCTCAGGAACTTGTTCTAAACTTTGACTAAAAAAGATAAATTTTCAAACCCCCGAGTTCTGCTCCATAGATTATTGACGCTCTGACCTTTCCTCGATAAATAGCCATGGCCGGGGCCACTGGTTTGGTTAGGGATAGTTAGTGTTCTTTCAGGAGAGCCCCCGCTAGTTGGTTGTGCTTTACCACCAACAGATCCATCTGTGGCTTCCAATTCATTCTCTTGCCCATAGAGACCCCAAGATAGGTAAAAGAATCAGTTTGTTCGAGGGGGACATTATTCATAACTACTCTTGCTTTCACTGATGTACTTTTGTGCAAAACTATAAATTTAGTCTTGGTGACATTAACTATAAGTTCATGGTCATGGCAGAACAAAATAAATCGGTTGAGGGCTATTTGAAGACCAACTTGAGTTTTTGACAATATTAAAGTATCCTCCGCAAACATCAATAGCGGAACCCTCGAACCAGCAAGAGTTGGAGCGTCCGTGGGATAATCAGATTAATAAGATACCACATTATTGATAAACAGGGAAAAGAGGGTAGGGGCTAGACACTCCCTTGCCGCACTCCCTTGTTAAACAAAAAACATTCTGTTGTCTCCCCTTGTTGTCCCCACCTTACTTGGAAATAAGTAGAGTCGTGCAATTTAATGATGAATGAAAGGATTCCTGCGGGCATCCCCGCTTTATTACGAGTGTCCCAGAGTTTATTACAGGGCACTAAGTCAAATGCAGACTTAAGATCTATAAATGCTGCGTAAAGGGTGCCCCCGGCTAAGATCACTGTGTTCCAATATAACATCATAAATCTAAAGATTTGGTCTATAGTGCTGACATGGGAGCGAAATCCATCTTGATAGGTGGATAGTATCTCGTTATCAACAATCCACTTGTTTACCCTGCCCTGCACTAATCTAGCCACCAACTTTTGCATAGTATCAATAAGACTGATGGGCCGGTAGATGGATGGGGAGGCTCGGTCCTCTTTTTGGTATATGGGGATGATCTCCGCCCCATGCCATGATTCTGGGTTAGGAGCAGCTCTAGCCATACCATTGGCAAGGATGAATATGTATTTCAGCCAATTCTCCCTGTCAGATTTAAATATGTCTGCATGAATGCCATCCGACCCGGGGCTCTACCTGCAGCCACCCCATCGAGTGCACATTCTATTTCTAGCGGGGTAAATGATAATATCTCCTCTGAGGCACTACACTTAAACTGATCTGAGTCGTGTATGTGAGAGGAGAATTGGGACTGAAAATATATGACCCAAGCTTCTGGTAAAACATTATTAGCAGCGACCGGGCCCGCGTTGTGACCTCCCCACTTAATTAAGTGCCAGAAACTACACCAGTTTTTACCGTTGCATGCTACTAGCAGATCCTTCCATCAGTTCTCATCATGGGCCTTTTTTGCCTGTTGTTTGATAGTCTTATATTCCGACCTCCTAGTCCTTACCTCCTGGACAGAGCCAGCCCTGATTGCGCTGGACAGATCCCTCTAAGCCTTCCTGCAAGCCCCATCATAACATTTAGCTGCTTTATGCCCTGGGCCCCTATTGGTTCGCGCTCTAGGTTTTACCAGAGAGGATCCAAGCTTGGCAAACAGAGCCTCATGATGTACTGTAAGGGCTAATAAGGTATCCTCAGTGAAATCCAATTGGGAAAGGACTACCAAGGAATCTGCTAGCGTTAGCTTGATTTGGGGTACAGTGGCCTCATCCGTGGCAACCTGCGCCCATTTTAGCCTGCGTGAGTCATTGGACATAATCACATCTGATGAAGACATTCTCAATTTGCGATTAGCAATTAGAGAATCGCAAATTGAGAATGCAACTTCAAGGGTGCAAGGGTGTCAAAAGGACACCCTGTTGCTCCCCTGAAATAAGCATGGGTGCACATGTGGCGCACATACATGCCCTAAGGGCATGTATGTGCTTCACATTGCACTTTGAAAAATGCAAAAAAGTGAATTTTTCAAAGAAATCGGAAATTAACACCAACTTGAAGTTGGTGGTAATTTGTGATTCCTTAAGGCTAAATTGCATTTTTTTTGGTGCTTCTTACATTGCATTTAAGGAATCGCAAAATTTGTGATTCCTTAAATGCACTTACGAAATATGGAATCGCAAGTTTTGCGATTCCTTATTTTGCATGCAGATTTGCCTCATACATACCACTAAGCAAAATTGCGATCGCAAACGCCAAAATTCTGCGAATTTCGGCATTTGCGCTCACAATTTTGCTTGATACATATGGCCCTTATTACTATAGGCTCACAACATCACCAGCAAAGAAAAATATGCTCACGGATACAAAGCTGATATATTCTGCATCTTTTCTTTCCCAGTTGTCTACAGAAGGGTTTGACTTTTGGAGAGACACTGTTACTTTAAAATCTGTTTGGGGGAACTCAAAATTGGTAGGTTCAGGGGAAAGAGGCATTATTTAGAGCATGCCAGATACCACCTTAAGAGGAGGTCAACTCTACTCCTAGTTTGTTCGTCCGTGAGGGTCACACAGTCGTGTATGGGAGGAACGTCGGGGTCATTTTCAGGCAGGGGCAACAATGTGGCAGGATTCAAAGTTGTGCATCTTTTTAGTGTGATGTGAGGTGCAAGTAGCGCCAGTTCGTACCCTGTCAGTCGTGCGCTAGTCAGGTGTTGAGTCTTGGTTTGGTTCAGGAGGGTGTCGACAGCATGGGGTACTAGCACGGTGAGGGAGTTGGAAAGTACAATTCCCTCGCTCTGACGGATAGAGACAGCAGCGGCAGCTACTGCTCGAAGGCAGGCAGGTAAGGCTCTGGCTACAGGATCAAGAGTGGCGGAGAAGTAGGCACAAGGGCGCTGCTTAGGACCAATCGATTGTGTTAGGACAGACAATGCACACCCCTCCCTTTCGTGGGTGAAGAGGGAGAAGGGTTTGGCAGGTCGATGATAAAGCGGTACGCTTTCTCATCTCCTTCACCTTGCTTCTTAACAATAGGTAGGATTGGGCTGTTGCAGACGTTGCTGACCACCTCTTCAACCACTCCTGTATCTACCAGAGACTGAATGATCGCTACCAGTGCCTTCTCGCCCTCTGGGGATATCCGATATTGTGGGAGTTTCGGGAGCATAGCGTCCTGTCTTACAGTTATATGAATAGGGTCAATCATCATTCGTCCCACATCAGAGTCATTTTTGGCCCACAGGTACGGTGGCAGGGTGTCAAGCAAGGACAGGTCAGCGTCAGTTATGGAGCACATGTGTCGTGAGGGGCAGGATCTGGGCATGTCTGGGTTGTCGTACAGGATGACTCGGATTCCATCTGGGGAACATCTAATAGTGGCTCGAAAATGTTTCAGTAAGTCAATGCCCATAATGGCATCAGGGGAGTTGGAGGAGAGCAGAAATGTCGCGTCAGTGGTGCTGTTTTCTAGATCAAAGGTAATAGGTACGGACAGGGGGTTAGTGGAGGGCGTTCCATCGAAACCTATCGACGTTATGTGTGAGCCAGACAAGGGTGCCCTTGGAATCAGTCGTTTTGATAACACACTACGTGTCGCCCCAGTGTCTACCAAGAATGGAGACTCTGTACCCAGGACCTTAGCGGTGACATAAGGACCTTGCTGGTCAACACAGAGCTCGACTGGATCCCTCCCTTGCCCCTGGCAGTCCTATGCAAAGTCGGGGGCATTTTCACCTTCGGACAGCTGATATTGGTTCTGTCGGGGACGGTCAAATGTGTTCAGTCTCCCTGATCTGTCATTGTTGGTGTCGTTGGTGTGCCCTCGTCCTTGTACTCTATTTCTCGGACCACCTGCCACATCCCTGGAGTCCCTATTTCTATTCATCTCTAGCATAACCGGACACTGGTATTTCCAATGGCCGAACCTTTTGCAGAAGGCGCATTGGTCATTGCTAATGTCTCTACGTCCAGTGTGGGGTGTGGGAGTGTGATCTTTAGGAGGTAGATCACTGGGGGTGGCTGATTGGTAGTTCCCCCTTTGATGTTCCCGTCCTACCGTTATACCTTGTATCTGGGCTATCATTACCCTTTCTTTTAAATCTTTCTTCTTTTTCTCGGACGCCCTATCATTCTCATTCCTTTGGTGCTCGTAATACTGAGCCATCTGAAGGATAGCTGCGGGTTTGGAGGCCCCCCAACTACTCTCACTCGTCTGCAGCTTTTGGGAGACCTCTTGTGTTAGGCCCTTTACGTAATTTTGTACAAACAGGTGCTGTCCGGTTGCGGTGGTCATGTCTTGGCCACTGTAGTCGGAGAACACTGTCTCGAACCGGGAGAAGTATTCTGACACATCTTCCTGGGGTTTCTGTCGACAGGCCGTGACTATCGACCAGTCTACCTTTCTTTCTGGGATCAGTGTCTTTAATTTCTGAACTATTCTGTCTGGGAGTTCTAGTATGTCTTTTACTGGTTTCCTTCCAGGTTCTCGTTGTCTATCTAATTTACCGAGTTGGTCCCAGGTATGTCCAAACAGATCCGTGTGGTCAGCCTTCCGGATTTGCTTCCACACGTCAGCCGGCAGGCATAACCCGAAGAACAAGTCAATGTCCGCTAAAGTCATTATCGTCGAACCCAAGGCTGTGCCTAATTCGGTATAAAATGCTGTCGGGTTCTTTCTTAAATCGGGCAGAGTTTGTTTAAAGGTTAGGATATCTTGTCGGTCCCATGGTTGGTAAACCCAATTATACACAACCCTCCCTTTTGCATCTGCATTATTAATATCATCGCTTGTTCCCTGGCCACGTGGCGGGATCCAGTAAGGGGCCGCCTCTCTGATGGGCATCATAGTATTGGCTACTTCTACTGAGGTCGTTTCAGGGACTGTAACCTTGGCTTCTGGTTTTTGTTCCATGAGGTGGCGGAGGACCTCAAGCATCTGCGTGAAGAGCTCCGTCGCCTCACATTCAGTCCCATCTCCAACATCAATCTTCCTATACAGCGTTGTTAGTTTAGCGGGGCCCTTACTTTGGTACCTATCTTCATATGCGTTCAGGGTGTGGTAGCTGAATCGCAAAATGAAATGCCGCCAGTGGCTGTCGGCATGTGAATTATATATGTTCATTGTGTACTCTTCGCTCTCCCTTCGTTCTACTAAGGTCTTTGCTATTTTGTCGATCCCATCCCGCTCATCTTTGCTCAACCTATTTGGTCTGGCTGGTGGTTGTTTGCTAGCCTCAGGGTTGTCTGACGATGTTGTTAATGTGGCTGGTGCGGAGGCCGTGAGGGCCGGTGCACTAGCGCTGAGGTCGTTCTCGTTTGCATTTAGGGCCTGCGAGTGTTATTGGCAGGGGGCATACGGAGGGGGCATGTAGATGATTGGGGGACCTAGTAGTAACTCATCGTTCGCCCGCTGTTTGGAGGGCAATTCAGGGTAGAGCGCAGAGGGGGTCCTAACAGGACATTGGCCTGTCGACCCTGATTCTTGGTTTCGCATAGTTTCCTTTCTTTCTTTTATTTCTTCTTCTAGTTGCTTTGCGGCTAGGTGGGCTGCCTTTCGTAATTCTTTCCCTATTTTTGCCTCTTCTCTTTTCTTTCGTTGTTCCGTTTCTTTGCGCCACATGCCGATACTATCGAGCATAGTGGGCGTAGTCTTATTTTTCTGTAGCGCTATTTCTAAAGCTTTTATTTTATGATCGTCAAAGGAACCTATCAGTGGCCACTGACTTTCAGGGTTCTTCTTTGTATATTTATGCCATAACTTAGTATAAGCTATAGCGACTAGTCCATGCTTAGTGAACATGTCCTTATTAGGGGTGCCCTCCAGTGGAGCTGGATGATTCATCTCTAATAAGCGGTCCGGGCTGTACAGGCTACCAACCAGTGGGGAGAAGATAGGCATGACGGGTTACAACGGGGACAAAGGTCTGCACTACCTATCTTATCACGACGGACAAAGACTAGACAGAATATTTCTATTCTACGTTGTTTGGAGGCCGTGAATACCTCAAAAGAACCAATACCAAACAATCAGTGTTCGGTCAATCAAACAATCAGTGGGGAGAATAAGTGGGTACGAAAAGTTTGCGTTACCCACCCTTTCTCTACCTGCAAAGAGAGACCTTGTTCTTCCCTGTTTGCAGACAAAGAATCTCCAGACAATAATCCACGAACGACAGTTCGGGACAACAGTGGGGGAGGAAGATAGGCACGACGGATTACAATGGGGACAAAAGTCTGCGTTACCTATACTTCACTGCTTGCAAAGAGAGAGCCTGTTATTTTCTCCGTTTGCAGACGGTGAATCTCCAGAGGGTTTCAACAAAGCGTAATACTAGTATTATCCAAACCAAACAATTTTTTCTCAGTTCGTCGTGTCTACACGACCTTACCCGGACCGCATGGACGGTTTCCTGTCTTCTGAATCCAGCGCCCGATCGTCCTCTCTTCTTCGTGATGTTCGTGGCACTCCTGATGGTTCCCAGTCAGGACCGTAGATCACTCGAGAGAGGTCTGTTCGGAACTAGTGAAGGTCGGATGATCGGCTGTCAGACGAGGGTCTATCGGACACGAGCTCTCCCGATCGTTGCAGTCGTTCACTCTGTCGTCGGGACCTCTCCCACTGGATCCACGTGTCACTGATGGGCCCCACGCTTTGGGACGCCAATTGTGGAAAAAGGTAGGGCTATGACCTTTTTCAAGATGTGCCCGGCGTTAACCGCCCTTGTACCATTCAAATTACCAAGCAATGAGGCAGGCGCCGGAGACCAGAAGGCAGGAAACAGAAGTTTTATTCCGACGGAGCAAAACACATCAGATCGGACAACAAGGTATCGTCTCGAGGTGCTCTAACAGCCTCTCGGAGGCCTGGCCTCTTATACACTGGTTTATGGCATGTGACCTTTCTTTATTACAATCAGAACATTGTGAACAACAAGGAAAGACACATCCCCGTAATCCTCGTGTCAATCCCACCCCCATATACCTTCTCAATAGAGGTCCTCAACCTGCTGATAAGAGGAGGGGGTCATCACGCAGCTGAGTGTTTCGCCAAGTCTTAGGATGTGTGCGTCTGATCATATCCCAGGGGGTGGGGAGGCCCTGATCAACAGTGTGTCCTTTGAAGAGGGGCGATTCCATACAATGAGGGGCAGTAAATGGTATCTCCCAGCTTAGGTAATGGCCTCGGACCTGTGTGGACAGCTGGACACGGGGGAAGGGGTCATCAAAGGAGTGGTATTCATGCCGCGTGGTCAATCCAGTGCGGAGGGAAGGTTGATCAACAGAGGGGCATTCATGGGAGGAGAGGAGGTGCTGGTCAGGCGCTGGCGTGACTCCCAGGGACAGGGTCATGCGGAAGGGTCATGCTCATGAGAGGGAGGGAGGGGGAGCCAGGGTGCGCGGAGGATGCTTGCTGGGTCAGAGGGGCGCGCTGGCAACCGAGCGTGGACAGGGAGACCATGATACCTAAAATGGTTGTCGTGCACGTTGTACATGGGTGACAAGCTGGCGCAGATGATGTTCAGTTCGTAAACTAAAATTCCACAGAGACCCGTAGAGTCAGGGATGCTGATTTGGTGCGCATCGAGGAGGAGATCATGGAGCTTGACTCCCAGTTGGAGGCAGAACCCGATCCCGCTCTCCTGCACGACCTTTCCCTCAAACAGTCGGAATACCGCGACCTTGCCACGAACGCTGCCCTTGCTTTAGCTAAGGAACAGCAGGGTCGGATATACGACGTCGGCGACAAGGCTGGGAAGTTGCTGGCCTGGCTGGACAGGAGAGAGATGGCTAGCCGTGTCGTACCCGAGATAATGGGGGATGACGGAGTTGTCGTCTCTGATCCCAGTGCCATTGCCGAGTCCTTTGCTGATTACTTCCGAGGCGTCTACACCTCTGTTTCGGACCGGTCTGAGACCGACTCGACAGCGCTTCTCTCGACCGTCGAACTCCCCTGTCTTTCGGACGAGGAGCGCGACGACTTGGACAGGGACATCTCTGTTGATGAGATCGCCCTTGCGATCCGCTCATTGCGATAGGGCAAGGCACCTGGCCCCAATGGCATCCCGGTTGAGTTATATAAGATCAGGCCGGACGTGGTTTCCCCACACCTGCGTAACATGTTTCTGGAAGCGCGGGACGCCGGCCTACTTCCCCTAGACCAGAGGTTGGCCACCATTGTGGTCATCCATAAGGAAGGGAAGCCGAGAGACTTGTGTCGCTCTTATCCTCCCATTTCTCTCCTTAATGCTGAGCCTAAGATTCTCGCCAAGCTACTCGCTAATCGACTGATTGGAGTTATCGGCGACTTAGTGCACCTGGACCAGTCAGGCTTTATTCCTCACCGCAACACTGCCCTTAACTTGCGTAGACTCCACGGCGCCCTGGCCAGGGCCCACACCCTGGAGGAGCCGGCAGTCCTTGCTTCCTTTGACGCCACAATGGAATTTGACTTTCTCGAATGGAGTTACCTTTGGGCGGTGTTGACGAAGCTCGGTTTTGGCCCGGTGTTTGTGGGATGGGTGAAGTTACTATATGCCGACCCACTGGCTAACGTTGCCGTCAATGGCCGCATCTCAGCATCTTTTGTCCTTCACAGAGGCACTAGACAGGGCTGCCCCTTGTCGCCTCTCTTGTTTGCGCTCGCTCTTGAGCCGCTCGCGGCCATGTTGCGCACACACCCGGATCTGCACAGCATAAGCTGGGCCCCTGGTTTCGAGGACAGAATCTCTCTCTATGCCGATGATATTCTGCTCTACCTCACTTCCCCTTGCAAGTCACTTATTGTGGCATGCGATGTACTTAGGCTTTTTGGACGGTACTCTGGCCTTGTTATTAACTGGGCCAAGCCCTCCCTATACGTACTGAAAGGGGACACACCGCGCCTCCCAAGAGGGTGTAACATCCAGGTGGCCAGCCAGGGCTTTAAATACTTGGGGATTTATATCTCTGGTAATGCTAAGGCGCGATACGACCACAATTTGCTTCCCCCTCTTCTGCGCCTCCGGCGTGATGTGGAGGGTTGGCGCAAGCTTCCACTTTCTTTACTCGGACGCAATGCATTATTTAAGATGATGTCTTTGCCCAGGTTTCTGTACGCCCTGCAGAACACCCAAGATCCGGTCCCCGCCTGCTATTTTCGAGAGATTGAGGGCCTTCAACGTGCCTTGCTCTGGGACGGCCGTCCCCGTGTCGCTATCACGAAGCTCACGCTTCCGTGGTACGACGGGGGTATTGCACTACCAGATGTGCGCAGATATTACTGGGCCTCCCAATTGGCGGCTATCAATCATGGTTTCTACGGTCCGGAAAATAACCCTGGCTATGCAATGGATAAGTGGCTCTTGTGTGGCGGTAATTACTACAGGGCACTGTATTCGAGGTCTCTGGATAGGCGGATGTCGGGTCCGACGAAAACTGCGGTCCACATTTGGCGGACGATTACCACGGCGCAGGGCTGGCAGGGCAGGCTGACTAGATTCACCCCATTGTATGATTCCGATATTTTGGGCAAGTTATGGCACACCAAGGGATTTGATACATGGGACCTCATAGGTATTTCCAGGGTGCACAATATGATCTCAAAGGGTGAGATTAAGACCTTCTCCCAGCTGCAGGCTGAGTATCAGTTGGGCAGCTCGGAATCCTTCCGTTATACCCAGTTGCGACACGCGCTGCTCTCTGCTAAACCGGCAGAAGGGGCGATTCCAGAAAGCTCCCCGTTGGAGGACAGGGTGTTAGATGGCCACATGCCTGGCAGTGCCATCTCACTGTCGTATAAGAAACTAATTAATGTTCGCACTGACCTCCTACTCGGTGTGCGGGACCAGTGGGTGCGTGATGGCCTGGAGATCGACGACGAGGATTGGCAGAGTGCTGTGTCTTCCCCTAAGGAAGTCGCCATTTCCTCTCGTCTTCGGCTGGTGCAGTTCAAAATCCTGCACAGGGTGTACGTGACTGGCCCCCGGCTTGTGCATATGGGCTACTCGACCGATGGGCTTTGTCGCCGTGGCTGCGGCGCCTCTGCTACTTTTATGCACATTCTTTGGGAATGCCCCGTCATAGCCTCCTACTGGAGACGTGTGCACCGGATTATGGACGAGGTGACTGGGGTGGTGGCGACTGCGGAAGCTAGGAGATGTCTCCTCAACATCTGGGAACCATCCGATCACAATGTGGCTCAGACGCAGTGGGTGACCCTTGGCAACATGGTGGCCAAACGCGATATTGCGCAGAAATGGGGGGCTACGAGGGCTCCCCTGGTGGTGCAATGGAAAGCCAACATGGATTGGTGTATGTTTAGGGAAAAGACGGTCTATGTTGCCAGGGGTAGGCCCAAAAAGTGTTTGAAAGTGTGGGGGGCCTGGAATGCCTACAGGGGAGATATTTGCTTGCCCCCGGAACCTGTCTCTCTGGAGGAACATCTGTCACCATAACCTGTGACACCAACTGTGACACGCTGTAACGCTGAATCCTGTTTCCTTTTCTTCCCCCCTCCTATCCTGATCTATTCTCCTGTATCCGTGTTTGTATGCCCGCTGCTCCCCCTGCCCCGATGCCAACACCTCGAAGGCTTCTACTACTCCATTGCCACTCTTTAGCGCCCTTTGGCGTTTTCTTCTTTTTCTTGTTCTATGTTCCTTTTCTGACATAAAATAATAAAAACAACCTTCACTGTACTGCGATAACTGTTCTTGCACTATTGCTCTCCTGATTCACTATGCTGCCTTGCCTCCGGGATGTTAGGCTGAATAGCTGTGTGCACTTTTCTAAATAAAGGTTTTAAAAATATTTTAAAAAAAAAACTTTGTCTCAGGCGAAACAACACTTGTAACTTCTCTCTGATGACATGGCATTTCAGGACACATTACTAGGTCCCCGTAAACCATGTCAAAACCGCTTCTTGTATGCAATCTACAACAAAGTGTGGAAGGTTTCATAGCAGGAAGCTGCTGAGAGACTGAGCGAAATTGACAGGGTAAATTTAGAAAAGGCTCCAGCAGTAGTTGATAATAGTATGACTACATTGTCCACTAGGATGTACTCTCTGGGTAACACAGTGTCATCTGCAATAGACATAATACAGAATGACACGTCCTCTTTACAACATGGGCAATCACAGCTTAGATCAATCATGCACTTTGATGCTTTGAGCAGACTGAAAGCCTTGTTGTTCCAGAAGAATGTAGCATTAACATCTGCAAAGAAGATGCTTGATCTCCAAGTTGCAAGGACTTCTTTTGAGATACAGTCGCTACTCCGCACTAATTTCTCAATGCATTTTGGGGAGCTTGTACACCGCTTTTTTAACATGTCTAGTACCGCAGAAGTAGAGCATTTTTTCAAATCAAAAGGCTTTGGGTTGGGGGCGGGGGTGGCTTGCTGCCGAGCAAGATGGCCGCAGCTTAGAGGAGCTCCGGGGTAGAGACCGACTCCCCAGCACATCTGTATATTAATCCGTAGGTCTGTTGTGTCCCAAAGGCATCTTTTTGTAGCTGACGATGAGCGGATCTTACCGATCCAATTCCGGCACTTCTCTGAGGACTGTGGCGCTGTGGAGAAGACGGAGACGGTAGCAGCCTGCCGAAGCGGCTCCCGCAGGGGGACTAAATTGTGGCACGCGCTCGCCTCCGGAGGGCTGTGTGCGGCAAATCTCGCTCGTCCTGTGTGGCCGTGGGAGGTCTGTGTCGGCCGCGGATTTGGCGGGAGTGGTGGCAGCCTGCAGCACTCATGCCATCTGCGAGGAAAGGAGGCCCGCCGCCCTCCCCTGTAACAAAGCGGCCCACTGGCTGCAGACTACGGCCTGCAGTTAACCTGCGAGGCGGACGGCGAGCTGGGGGGCGGTCTGATAACGCGACCGGGCATCTCCCTGCACTGTTTGAAGTCCTGTTCTGGCCGCCTTTGATGCAGAAAGTATCCCATGTGTTGCTGCTGGGAGCCTAATGCCCAGATTTGGTCGGTGCATATACCTGGAGACGGATCCGCCCGGGCGAAGGACGCGGGAGGAGTGGGGCGCCAGGTGCTGACCGCTGCCCAGGACACTGTGGAGAGGAGAGGCGAACTGTGTGGGGGCCAGGAGGGCCATCCGGCTACCGCTGACTGTACCTGATTTTGGCACCTAGCGAGTGGAGCAGGTCTCGGGCCCTGGGGATCCACCTAGAGCACGGCGTGAATTAGAGAATCCGGCCTAGGCCGTGGCTGTAGCCCGGGAGGCCTCCCAGACTGTTGCCCAGCATTGTATAGGACCGCGTTGAACAGTGGGAATACTGAAGTGATGGATTGGATATAACATATAGGTGTCTCCGCTGCATCCGCCCTACAAGTTACGAGACCCCCCTGGGCGGCCTGTACTAAGAACAGAATAACGACAGGCCGTGCAAGCCCGCAGGCCTCGTGGTGGGTATGGGCGAATACTGACCGGCGTTGTACCGCCAAATGCAAGATGGGGGCAGGGGCCCTCGCACGACCTCACAAAGTAACTTAGACAAATTTGCATATAATAAAGACTTTCCCCCGCTGTCGCAGCACAAAGACCTAGCGGATAAGACCCCAGATGACAGTTGGGCGCCTAAGGTCACACTGGCAGATATAACGGCAGCCCTTACTAATGTTCAATCGCCAGTGGGGTAAATCTCCACAGATGTCACTCTCCTGCGGGCCGATTTTCAGAAGATCACCGCCAGGGTCGCAGAGGTCGAGCAAGTGGGCAAATCTTTTTTTGAGACACCCGAGGAGGCCCACGACTGGGTGGAGGGATGGCAGCGAGTGGAAGGGACTGGACGGCCTGACAGACGTCGGAGACATCACAGAACAGAGGACGGCCACAGAGACCGAGAGCACGATATGGAGGGGGACCACCAGCAACAGAGGGAGGCCGGAGAATGGGATATTGGAATGCAGTTTGGCATCGGATTCAGGAGTTATGCAGTGGTGCATAACCGAACTCACCGTCGATCAGAGACGATAATGGACCTTTAACTAAAATTGCCTTTGAGGAGGGGAAAGATGCAACTTCCTCATGACTTCTCTACCCCTACAGGCAAGTAATCTTCATGGGGCTTGGGTTTAAGCACTGTGCTATGTTGGGGTGGTGGGCAGTTATGGGTGCGTCTGGCAGGGAGGCAGGGTGGGGGGGTGGAGGGCATGGGAATGTTTCTTTGTTCATGTTTGTTTGAATTATGATTTCAAGTGCAGTACTCAGATGTGCATTGTTCAAACGCAGTACAAGGCATAGGTGTAGCCCCAGTGATCCTGCAAGGCATCTCAAACACTTCACCAGACATGACACAACACGCCCCACTTAGCCCTACGCAGGCAACATGCTTGTTGACTCAGGTGGCTCCTCTTTCCCTGCTCACATGGAATGTGCGTGGCCTGGGGGACAAAATTAAGAGGAGCTTGGTCCTACAGTGTAACAAAAGGAGCTCGCCAGCGGTGGTATTGCTGCAGGAGACACACCTCACTGGCACCAACTTTAAAGCGATGGACAGATGGGGGTACACAATGATAGTGCACTCAGAATTCTCCTCAGGAACTCGGGGGGGGGGTAGGTATTTTGATGCAAAAGCAATCCCCACTGATAATCCAAAACACAAAAATAGATGATCAAGGTCGGTTTGCAGTCCTGATTGGACAGTGGGAAGGGCGATCTATTAACATGGTCTCAGTTTACGTCCCACCTGCATTGCATGCGATTACACTCCTGGCTCTCAGTAAATGTCTACTTGACCTTCCGGTGGGGGAGTTACTGATAGGAGGGGACTTCAACGCTACTATAGTCGGGACTATTGACCGATACCCTGTGAGGGCCAGTGACTCTGGCGTATCTCGCCTTGGCGGGTTTCTGGAGGCACTCAGACTTACGAATGTATGGAGATGGCACCACCCGACCACACGGCAATACACATTCCACTCCGAGGTACATAATAGTCTGACAAGAATAGATTATTTTTGGGCCTCAGTGGACAGCCTCAATAATATTGAAAGCATAAAAATCAGACCCAGGGGTATCTCAGATCACTCCCCAATACTCTTGCAATACACGTACAACCACAAGATGCGTTGGCGTATATACCCAATATACCCTGGCTACCTGCAGGTCCACAAAATCAAAAAGGCCATCACTAAGGCGACAGATCACTATTTCCGAGAGAATGTCGCATCAGTTGATTCCCCTACCACCCTATGGGAAGCATATAAAACAGTCTTGCGAGGGCAGGCTATCACATCTATTACAGGGCATAGGCGGAAAAAATAGCAAGAGCTGCTGGATTAAGAATTGGAATTGCATAGGAAAGAGACACACTACACTGTTAATCCAACACCCGCCACGTCCCAAACCCTGCGTCTGAAACAACAACAACACAGAGAACATCTCCGGGAATTGGCCTTGTAACGGTTAACGGCCGTGAAACACAGGGTATATAAAACAGGTGACAAGGCAGGAAAACTGCTTGCACGGCTTGACAAAAGGGAGCAGGGTGCTAGGTGGATAGCGCAGATCTCTACGGAAGGGGGCGGGCTTACTATGGACCCACGGACAATAGTACACAGACTAGCACATCACTTTCAGAAGGTATACACGTCCACCTCTACGATGACGCAGGAGGAGGCTATGGGTTATATAAAAGACATTGATATGACCAAACTCACCCCAGAGGCAGCGCTTGAGCTTGACACGGATCTCTCTGTGGAGGAAGTACAGGGGGCAATTGGTTTGCAACAGTTCTGGCAAAGCGGTAGGGCCAAAAGGGATACCTATAGAACTCTACAAAAGAACCGCAGGGACCACTGCCCCACACTTGCTGCGCATGTTTTCTGAAAGCCTCCAACTGGGCGAGCTCCCGCCAGACCAACGTAGGGCTACTATAGAGGCTATACTGAAACTGGGCAAACCTGCTGAAGACACCACCTCGTATCGCCCAATATCACTGATTAACGCAGAGGCCAAATTCCTTGCTAAGCTGTTGGCGACTAGGCTCAAACCACTCTTGACGACCCAGATACACCCAGACCAGTCCGGTTTTATGCCCGGCAGGAATACTGACCTCAACTTGAGGTGCCTGCATGGGGTGTTGGCCCGTGCTCCGTACATACAAGAGCCGGCAGTCATCTTGTCTCTGGATGCCCAAATGGCCTGTGATATAGTCGAATGGCCCTTCCTATTCGCCGTGCTCCAGCATCTGGGCTTTGGGCCCAATTTCTGTGCCTGGGTCCGTCTTCTCTACACTAGGCCGATGGCCCATGTTGTGGCTAATGGGCACATTTCTGACGACTTCCCCCTGACACATGGCATGCGTCAGGGATGCCCCTTGTCGCCACTGCTCTTTGCCCTGGTGTTGGAACCACTGGTGACATGGATTAGGTGGGACCCAATGATACAAGGACTTAAGTGGACTGAAGGGTCGGATAACCGCATCTCGCTAAATGCGGACAACGGCCTATTATATCTAACCTCTCCTAAACATTCCATACTAATTCTCCTAAACATCTGTGAAATCTTTGGGAGGGTGTCTGGATACACTATAAACTGGTCCAAATCGGTCCTTTATGTCCTACATGGCCCCCCACCGCAGCTCCCCCTGAAATGCCCACTTCAAATCTCCGAAAAGGTATTTAAGTATTTAGGTATACATATAACAGCCCACCCTGACGAATTCTTTAAACAAAATCTCCAACCCCCGTTAGACTGCCTTAAAAGAGATGCAACACACTGGGGGACCTTGCCGTTAACATTGTTGGGTAAGGCAGCACTGTTGGAAAACACGCCGTTCCCAGTCCCACTGTGCTACTTTAGGGCGGTAGCAGCCCAGGGCTCCAACTTACTGTGGTGAAATAAACCGGCGCGTATTGCGCAGTTCAAGTTAGTCCAGGGATGGTACGACGGGGGATAGCTCTCCTTAACATACAGTTATACTATTGGGAGGCACAATTAAAAGTCATTAACCAGTGGATCCAAGCCCCGCACAGACCCAGCATTTAAAGCGGATAGATCTGCCTTGGGACAAATGGTATGCTGTCTGCTCCCTACGACCGGAAGCTGACCACAGCACTGGTAGGACCCGCAAAGCACACAGTTTCCATATGGCACAAAGCTCAGACTAAACTTGGATGGCAGGGGGTTATAACTCAGCTGACACCTCTCCGGGACACAAAGCGACTGGGTAACCTCAGGAATAGTAAGGGCTTCGATAAATGGGACGACATAGGTATATCCACAGTGGGGGATATGTGGAGCAAGGGGGAAGTTATCACGTTTGAGCGTCTTCAATATGAATTGATCTCCTCCTAAATTTTTAGGTATATACAGATAAAGCACGCACTAACAACGGCATTACCACCTGGCACCGATGTCCCGGAGGCATCTCCTCAGGAGGACAGATTGCTGACAGAGTGTATTTTTAGGAAAGCAACATCATTTACTTACCGAAAATTGGTCAATAACCTGCCTGGCCCCACTGGACCCCTTAGGGGTAAATGGGCCAAAGATGTGGGCGACCTTGACGAGACTGAGTGGCAGGAGGCACTGGCTTCCCCACGGGTGGTGGTTATACCATCGCAACTCAAACTGTTGCAGCTAAAAATCTTACACCGATGCACAAGTTACTACTTGTGTAACGATATATCTGTAAGAGACATTAGTTAGTGATAGATTCCTTACCTTAGAATATCCCCAGGCGTCAGACTGGATCCGGAAACTTTTGCGTAGCAATACCCCTGCGCGCCGGTAGGCGTCGTCTGCGGCTCCGCGTCCGTCGTCGGCGTCGTGAGCGCCGGGATGACGTCGTCGGAGTACTTAGACGGCGCCCATGCGCGCTGACGTCAGTTCTGACACACAGCTTTTCCGCGCCAGATACGCAGAGCCATGATAGAACAAACACTGGTGCCATGAAACTAGGGCCCTGAAAGGGGATGACCTTAACCCTAGATATTGGTTCGCAGAACGGGGAGGATGGGTGGGTCGGTAAGGAATCTATCACTAACTAATGTCTCTTACAGATATATCGTTACACAAGTAGTAACTTGTGCATCTGAAAGAGACACGTTAGTGATAGATTCCTTACCTTAGAATAGATACCCCAGCAATACCAACCCCGGTGGTGGGTCTGCGAACCAATATCACACCAGAAAGTCCTGGAGGACGGAACGGCCAAAGAAGCCATCCCTCCGGACTTGACTCTCCAGGCAGTAGTGTCTTGCGAACGTGTGCAGCGAGGCCCACGTGGCTGCCTGGCAAATGTCCTGCAGGGGGACACCTCGGCCCAGAGCAGTTGTCGTCGCCGTGGCCCGAGTGGAGTGAGCCCGCAATCCAGCCGGGGGCTCCTTCCTAGCCATGGAGTAACATGCTTGGATGCACAAGATGATCCACCTAGAGATGGTCCTCTTGTGCACCGCCTTACCCTTCTTCGCGCCCACGTAACCAACGAAGAGTTGGTCATCCACCCGGAATTGGCATGTGCGATCCAGGTAGTAGGAGAGCGCACGTTTTGGATCCAGGCGGTGGAGCCTCTCTTCCTCTTTCGAGGGATGCGGAGGCGGAAAGAAAGTGGGCAAGGTAATGGACTGCCCGATGTGGAAGGCTGTGACAACCTTGGGCAGAAAGGAAGGTCGTGTACGTAACACCACCTTGTCAGGATGAACAGACAGGAAAGGTGGAGAAGAAGAAAGAGCCTGGAGCTCACTCACTCTCCTGGCAGAGGTGATGGCAACCAGGAAGGCCGTCTTCAGAGTAAGGAGACGAAGAGGACAGTTATGAAGTGGCTCAAAGGGAGCACACATCAGATAAGTGAGAACAAGATTCAAGTCCCACTGGGGCATCACGAAGGGAACAGGAGGGAACATGTGCGTGATGCCCTTCAGAAACCTACTTACAATAGGGGACTTGAATAAAGAAGGTTGATCTGGTAGCCTCAAGAAGGCCGATAGAGCAGAAAGGTACCCTTTAAGAGTGCCCAGAGCAGAGCCCTGCTGGGCAAGGGAAAGAAGAAAGAGCAGCACTTCCGAAAGGGGTGCAGAGAGAGGATCCACAGCCTTTGCTGTGCACCATGCCACAAATCTGTTCCACCGGCAGGCGTATACCGACTTTGTGGAGGGACGCCTGGCTGCCAGAATGATATCACAGACTTCAGGAGGCAAGTCAAATGGCCTCAACTGCCGCCGCTCAATCTCCAAGCTTGTAGGTGGAGACTGGACAGGTTCGGGTGCAGGACCGTCCCCTGCTGCTGCGACAGAAGGTCCTCCCGAAGAGGCAGACGAATCGGGGGATCGACTGACATGCAGAGTAGCTCGGGATACCAGTATCTTCGTGCCCAGTCCGGAGCCACAAGGATAACCTGGGCCCGGTCGCGCCTGATCTTCTTCAGCACTCTGGGCAGAAGTGGTATAGGCGGAAAGGCGTACAACAGATCGCAGCTCCACTCGCGACGAAAAGCGTCTCCGAGCGAGTGCCGCCTTGGAAATTCCAACGCGCAGAACTGATGACATTGCGCGTTCTCTTCTGTGGCGAATAGATCTAACCAAGGCTCTCCCCACTGCTGAAAGAGACCTTGCGCCACGTCCGAGTTCAGACGCCATTCGTGATCCATCATGCACCGACGGCTGAGTTCGTCCGCCCTGGCATTCAGAGAGCCTGCCAGGTGTTGAGCCACCAGGGTCACGCCCTGATGTTCCAGTCATTGCCATAGGCGCAGAGCCTCTTGGCAAAGGGTCCACGACCCCACCCCGCCCTGTTTGTTGCAGTACCACATGGCGGTGGTGTTGTCGGTGAACACTTGCACTACACGTCCCCGGACAGAGGGGAGGAATGCTTTCAGTGCTAGACGAATCGCCCGAAGCTCCAGCAAGTTGATATGGAGCCGGGACTCCGCCGGAGACCAGAGGCCTCTGATCTCCGCCTCTCCCATGTGGCCCCCCCAGCCCTGGAGGGACGCGTCCGTCACAACTACGTGCTCCGGGTGGGGTAGGGAGAGGGATCTGCCACTGACCCAGTCGCGATCCGTGAGCCACCACTGCAGTTGTCTCGCAGTGCCCTCCGAGATCAGGACATGATCGGACAGGTTGCCCTGATGCTGGGCCCACTGAAACTTCAGGTCCCACTGCAGAGCCCGCATCCGCCACCTGGCGTGACGCACCAGAAGGATGCAGGAGGCCATCAGTCCCAGAAGCCGGAGCGTCAACCTGACCGAGACTCGGGATAACAGCTGGAAGATTGGAACCAGAGCCTGAATATCCCGAACCCGCTGCTCGGGTGGATAAACCCGAAACTGCGCCGAGTCGAGAACCGCTCCGATGAAGAGGAGCTTTTGAGAGGGACACAGGTGTGACTTCGGCACATTGATGGAGAACCCCAGCAGGTGCAGGAGGTCGGCCGTAGTCTGGAGGTGGCTGACGACTGTCTGGGGCGAGCCCGCCTTCAACAACCAGTCGTCGAGGTAGGGGAAGACTGATTACCCCTGCCTGCGCAGATGAGCCGCGACCACCGCCATCACTTTCGTGAACACCCGTGGGGCGCTGGTAAGGCCGAAGGGGAGCACGGTAAACTGAAAGTGCTCTTGGCCTACCGTGAACCGCAGGTAACGTCGGTGGGCCGGCAGGACGGGGATGTGGAAATAGGCGTCCTGCAGGTCCAACGCTACCATCCAGTCTCCCGGGTCCAGAGCAGCCAGGACCTGAGCCAAAGTGAGCATCTTGAACTTCTCTGTTCGGAGGAAGCCGTTGACGTTCCGCAAGTCCAAGATAGGGCGTAGGCCCCCTTTGCCCTTCTTGGGCACCAGAAAGTAGTGGGAGTAACAACCACACCCTACTTCTGGCCCAGGAACGCGCTCGATGGCCCTCTTGGCCAAGAGGGCCGAGACCTCCTCTTGCAGAAGTTGCAAGTGATCCCCCGACACACGGTGGCATTGTGGTGGCATGGATGGAGGGGATGTCTCGAAGGGGAGGGAGTAGACCCTTCGGACAATCTGCAGCACCCACCTGTCCGAAGTGACTGTATGCCAGTGGGGAAGGTGATGCCGAACCCTGCCCCCCACGGGCGTCACATGGGCCTGAAAACTCGGACTAGGAAGGTTTTGAGGCAGGCGCTGCTGAGGGAGGTGTGGACTGGCCTCGCCGCGGGCCCCGACCGCCACGGCGGTTCCCACGTCCGCCACCGCGTTGCTGGACATTTTGCCGTGCGTGGCTGGCGGTCCGTGGTGGGGCGCCCCTTCCGTGGCCAGGAAAGGAGCGAAAGGGACCCGATTGCTGGCGTGGGGCCGTAAGGCCCAAGGACTTGGCCGTAGCCCTGGAGTCCTTGAAACGTTCCAGCGCATGGTCTGCCTTGTCGCCGAAGAGGCGACGGCCATCAAACGGCATGTCCAGGAGGGTGGCCTGGACATCGGCCGAGAAGTTGGCGGACCTCAACCAGGCGTGGCGTCGAACCGCCACCGTCGTTGCCATCGCCCTGCCCAGTGAGTCCGTTGTATCCAGCCCACACCGGATAGAAAATCGCGCTGCATCTCGGCCGTCCGCAAGGGCTTGGCTGAGTTTAGCCTGGACCTCCTCCGGGCATCTGGGCAGCACCTCCGCGACCGTGTCCCACAGAGTGTGGGTGTAGCGGCCCAAGAGACAGGCGGTGTTCACAGACCGCAGCCCTAGGCTTACAGACGAGAAAACCTTCTTCCCGAACTGCTCATATCTCTTGGATTCCCTGTCGGGCGGGGCCGACGGGAATGCGGTTTGGGAGTTTGAGGCCTGGATGACCAGACTCTCGGGGGTGGGATGGGTGGACAAAAAGCATGGGTCGCCCGGTGCCGGGCGGTAGCGTCTGGCCACGTTCCTCTCCACAGGCGGGCCTGTGGCGGGCTTGGACCAAGTGCCCAGAAGAACGTCACACAAGGCCTCATTGAACGGCAGGAGGGGCTCCGCGGAGCCTGACTGCGGTTTGAGGACCTCTGTGAGGAGATTAGTCCTCACGGCCGCGACGGGGAGCTGAAGGTTTAAGGCCTTAGCTGCCTTCGTCAACACTACACTGTAAGCAGAACCCGCCTCCGAAGCCACAGTCGGGGGCGAAGTAAATCCAGTGTCTGGCGAGGTGTCAATACCACTGGCCTCCCCAAGCTCATATGTCCAGTCCTGCTGTGACTGGCAATCATGTGCCAGAGGGTCCTCGGACCCCTCCCAAGCCTCCTCGTCACCTGTGTCCTGGAGACCAGGATTAACAGCCAGGGCCTCCTCGTGGAGATAAAAATCTCCAAAGGCCGACGGAATCGGCGCCCAGCGGCGCCCTCCCGACGCCTGAGCAGAACCGCAGGAGACATTGGGGGCGGCAACCACATCGGCTGCCGGGGACGACACCTGAAGGGACGGCGCCGGCGAGGTCGTAAGGTCGACCGGCGAGGTCCCGGAGCCGGATCCAGCGAGGTCCTGCGGCGCCGAGACCGAAGTCGCCAGCGGCGCCGGGCCCGAAGCACCCGACGTCGTCGGGGCCGAAGCGCCCGACCCGCAAGGACCTCCAGACGGAACCGATCGACCCGAAGGCGCCACGGGAACCGACTGAGGAGGGAGGGCCCTCATGGCCATGAGGTACCTCTCGACCTCCTCTTGCGTCGCGCCGTGCCCAGGGACCCGAAGGTGTGGGGCAGGCGGCGACGCTTGCGACTCCCGCGGAGCCGCGTGGGCGGTGTCGCCCGAGTCCCCGGCCGCATCGTGCGAGCGTCGGGGCGGGTCGGAGGATCGATGACGTCGCTCCGACCTCTCATGCCTCTTACCTGAGGACTTGGAACCAGACGAACCGTGTCCACTCCCGGAGCGTCGATGACTCCGACCTCGCGACCTGTCCCTCGACCTCCCGTGGGACCGGGACCTGGAGCGGCGCGGGGCCGACTGCCTCAGCTCGAGACGCTTGCGGGACCGCTCCCGCCTAGCCTTCGACGTCAGGGCCCGGCAGTCGGAGCAGGTTCGATCGTCGTGGTCGAGGCCTAAGCACTTCAGGCACCGGCGATGGGGGTCCGTGACCGACATGAGTCGGTCGCACTTCGAACAAGGCTTGAACCTGGGCATCCCTGGCACCGATAGTCGAGAAATCGACAAAGAGAGAGAGATCAAAAGGATCAAAAATTTCAGTCAAAAATTGACTGGGGGTAGAGCTTCTTCCGGATCTGCGCTAGCTGGCGCGGAAAAAAGAAGAACTGACGTCAGCGCGCATGGGCGCCGTCTAAGTACTCCGACGACGTCATCCCGGCGCTCACGACGCCGACGACGGACGCGGAGCCGCAGACGACGCCTACCGGCGCGCAGGGGTATTGCTACGCAAAAGTTTCCGGATCCAGTCTGACGCCTGGGGATATTTTAAGGTAAGGAATCTATCACTAACGTGTCTCTTTCAGATCTTAATATACTAGACACACCTTACACAAGATAGGTAAAACACCACACCCGTATTGCTTATGTCATTGTGGGGACGAAGGTACCTTTTTTCATACCATATGGCAATGCCCCAAAATCATGGAATTCTGGGTGAAAGTGATGAGAACGTTTTCCCAAACAAAGGACGTCTCACTAATACCGGAGCCCAGACGCTGTTTGTTAAATGTTTGGGAGCCCAATGACCTCACTCACCAGGCACAGGACTGGGCCACATTGGGGATGATGTTAGTCAAGCGTAATATCGCACAAAAATGGGGCTCAGCGGAGATACTGACACTGGCCTCATGGTGCAGGGACATGGACAAGGCATGGTTGCTGAAAGAACGGTATTCGCCAATCAGGGGTGTCCTTGGAAGTGGAGTAAAGTCTGGGGGGCAAGGAACAAATTTAGGGGGGACATATGTGAACCATCAAGTGATCGTGATGAGGATGGTTTGGAGGAGGAATAACGCTGCAGGGAACGTTGATACTGCGGTGGGAATGGGCTATGATGGGAGATGAATTGCCTGTAACAATTATGACCAACTGTATATTGAAGATTGATAGTGTACATCTGAAACTTTGTAAATTGCTGTATAGTGATTTCATTGTTAATAAATCAATAAACATAATAAAAAATAAAAAATAAAGGCTTTGGGTTGGTCAACACCTTCCAGACAGTCTTCTGAGTTATTCCATTATTCATACACTCCGTGCTTGGAAGAGTTTCTGGAGGTCTTCGACTGGTACTGTTCCTGAATGTAAGTACAGAGGTTTTATGTTTTCTGCTTCACAATGGATGCCCCATCAAGAGGCCTGATGGAACTGGCACTACCACATGTGCTCCTTTGGCGTGACCGCATGATACAGTGTTTTGGCGCACCCTTGCTTCATGAACTCAATGAGCATTGGTTCTTGTCCTTTCGGCCTGTATGGCTACAGTGTGGGCAGCCCGTATTCCTCTGTCTGCTATGCATTTTCGAGTGTGCCCTGGACATACGCATAGGAACGCAACAGGCTTCACCCATGGACATGGAACTGCTTGTGGACCCCCTAATGGCTTACTTTTACTGGTTTCCTTCTCGCTTGCCGTTGCTTCTGAATGCATTTCACAAGCCTTTCTGGGATGCTTCAGCTGCTCGTGATCTGGATCTTGGCTCAGCTTCTACAAATTCCACCCTGGCTGTTCCTCCTTCTGTGGCTACTGAGGAGGGTGGATAAGAACACATTTGGTCTTTGGATCTGCTCTGATTGGTGCCTCTGGGAACATTATCTGCGGTTGCTGGGAAGAGCAATGTTCTGTATACCTCTCAGAACACGTAAACATTCTGACGGTTTGGAATAATGGGAACTTTTTTATTCTGCTTTTCTTTTTATGCTAAATTGCTTTTAAATTATTCTTTTTTTAATAGATTGCTTGATTATAATATTTTATGAATTTGGCTTTTGCTATGCTCTTGGTTCAATGCATCATTTAGCTCTTCAGGATTTTAGGTTTTTATGGATATTTTACCTTATGTTTTATCATAGTTTTAATAGCTTTTATTGTCTCACGGCCAAAGTATGGGAGTCAGGTGGTTAGGATAGGCACGGTTAGAAACACCATCATTTTAAAGGCTCGTGTTTCTTAAGTTGTCTTCTTTTTTACCCAGTGACTTTTGACATACATTTGCTAGCGTGTCTGTGCAGGATAATATTCTCTGAAACTGCATTACTTAAATTTCCACTTCAGAGGCACACTATCACGACACCTTGAACATTCAGTACATGGGATAAAGTTCACTTGTGCAAATGTTGTTGCATATTGTTGTCCAGTAGGCGACAAAGCTATCACAATAGGATAAACAATAGCGGCCTAACTGGGGCTTTGGCATTGCAACATGTTTGTTGCTATTATACAAAAAAAACACAAAAAGGAGGGCCAGAGGAGATTTAGAGACCAGCAGGAGTTGACTTCCCAATACTTGTAATAGAACACAAACTCCTGGGTTTAAACAGAGAAGAAAGAGGATTGAGAGTCGGTCAAAGTACCTAGCTAAGGTGGAGCATTCCTTTTAAAAAAAGGACAATTTCCCTCATCCACCGTAGGTGACATGCTTCATCATCAAGAACATCCTTGCACCGTGATGTCTAGTCACGGTGCGGGCTACAACCTCCTCACTAGAGGAAGGAGCACAGGAATGTTTTCAGAGGTATAATAAATACCTTTCTAATCAGCGAGAAGTGGTGATGGGAAATGTGATACTTAAAACTGGCTGCAGAGTACGCCAAACACTTTATTTGTTTGTACATCAGTCAGGATTAAAACAAGCAAGGTCAGCTAGGTATATTTTACCCGCTGGAAGTTTACCATCAAAGTAGGTCAAAGTGTTTCTGCCTATAACCCTCTTTAGAGGTATGGCAGCATTCTTCAGGACCTAAATAAGTGTTGCTTCTGCTCAAGAAAGTGTTCAAAACAATATGTGATAAATATGCAATACAAAACCATCCATCAGTCCAATTTCAATCCAAGGAGGGAATCCACTGGCGGTCACCCGCGTACGTCGGGCATGGTGCCTCAGCTCAGGTCCTCTGACCTGGCAATGGAAGTAGCCATATCTGAAAGACGTCTTAGGGAGCTTATTCTCTGAGCCTCATGCCAGGATCTGCGTTGTTGCAATATTGCAAAAAACAAATTTAGCGCCTGGGAGCTGAGTGTTGTTACACAGCAGAAAGCAGGGCCTTTGCTGCACAGAAGGCTTCACTACACATGCCAGGGGCGTCCTAATCTGGGCCCGCAGGGGCCTAGGGTTCACTGCAGGAGGTGTGCACAGATTCGGGAGGTAGATATGTGGTGATGCGATGTTGCAAAGATGACCTGGTGGTCTCGATGGTGGAAGTGTATGGACCCAATTACAACCCCCAGTTCTACCATACTCTAAATGCCCGGCTGGCTCAATAGGGCACCCTGCCCCGAATCTAGGGAGATGATTTAAATTGTATGCTATGCCCTTATCGGGATGCTATTGAGGCCTGCCTCGGCGGCGGCCCATGCCATTATGGAGATAGCGGCCCAAGGAGAGTTACTGGATATTAGGAGTCACCGGTCCTCCACAGGGGCAGGGTGCACATACTACTCCACAGTAAACGATATCCACACCTGCATCGATTGCAACATTTCTGATTGTTATAATGGAAGTTGCATCCCCGCATCTAGTGGGTGCACACCACTGCCATGCACATATTCAGATCATTCAATGGCCTTGCTGGAGCTAGAGCTGCACTCCTCGCGACCAGCCACGTTCACATAATGCTTTCCCACATATTCACTGTTAGACACTGTGTTCAGGGAGGAATTAGCGCAGGCTATTGTAGCATTCTTTGATACAAATGTAGGCTCTGTGGATACGTTTGCAATGGTGTGGGAGGCCTTTAAAGTCTATATACGGGGTGTTACCTTGTACAAACATGTCAGGGTCCTTGAGTCGCTGTGGGCCTTCTGACATGACTGGAAGTCGAATTTTCATACTTAGAAAGGCAGCACAGGCAGACAGCGCCGAGAAACCTATTTATCAGTATGAACACCGAGGTGAATGACTATCATGAAATGGTGCAGAGTGAGGTGAATCACTTAGGGAAATACGCAGTCACCCGAATGTATGGCAAGGGAGAGCACCCTGGTGCTATCTTGGATGTGCTGCTGCGCCCCTGGCGGGATGATGACCCAATCCTAGAAGTGCAAGATGAATAGGCGTAACCGTTACACACAACCAAGTTGTTCTCCGACCGCTTCTGCTTTCCCGGGACGACAGCATTGCACCTCATGCATATTTCAATGAAATGGCTCATGAGGGAGCACCTCATGGTCGCACAACGCCCTGAGGAGATATGTGCCACGCCCAAGGCAATGCCATCCAGGATGGCACCAGGCACAGATGGGCTCACAGTAGCCTTCTACAAGGCTTACCAAGACCTACTGATTCCCCATCTGGTTACTCTGTATGAGGAAATGGTTAAGAACGGTCATATGGCTACCATGTATGAGGCACTGCTGTTTACTATATTAAAGCCCGGGAAGCCAGCGGATAATCGCTTGTGGTACAGTCCGTTGTCACTCTTAAACGTGGATACTAAAATCTATGCAAAGATCCTTGCCAATCTCTGCTGCTCCCAGGTACAGTGGAGCCCGAGCAGGGTTTGTTCCGGGTCGCACTATAGCATATTATCTTAGGACACTTTTTGGCACAATTCAGCGGTTGGACCCTGATGTGCGCACCACGGCAGTCTTCCTCGATGCTGAAAAAGCTTTCAACTCATAGGGTGAATCTTTATGAGGGCAATTCTAAGATAGTTTGGGGTGGGTAATGTCTTCCTACAACTAGTGGAGGTGCTCTACATGCACCCAACTGCCCGAGTTCGGATCAATGGCGTTGTCACCGCACCTATTGAAATCACAAGGGGTACCAGACATGGGTGCCCCTTGTCTTCATTGCTGTACGCCTTGGTGGCAGAGCCATTAGCTTGCGCACTTCAAGAGTACCAGGCACATGGAGGTCTGCAGTTAGCACATTACTATCTAATCACTTCACCATACACGGATGACAACCTGCTGTAAGTCTGTGACCTGAAGCATAACCTGGCCCTGGTGCTACACGAAGTGGTTTTGTTTGGGGGCTGTGAATAAACTAGGACAAGCCTATCATTTTAACGCTTACTCTTGCTTTCTCATGATTACACTAACTTGGGCGGGGAAGCAGCTACGAGTACAATGGGAGATCTTGACCTTACCATATGCTATGGGAGGACTTAAGGCCCCGACCTTGACACATGCTATAGGGTGACCCAGTGTATGTTTGCCCATTATTGGGTCCATGGCCCACAGGATTTACCTCGTCTGTGGTTAGAGCAAGATGAGGTGGCTCTAGACATATTGCCTCATGCTGTGTTTGAGACACTGATTCAGCACCACTGTACATTTGATTTTCTACACTATGATCGACTCCTGAGAGCACCTCCTGTAACAATTTGTCATATCAATTACTAGATTTGCTTTTGTTGTACTGTATAGTCTATGACGGACACTACACACTGATGCGGCGGGCCGGGTGGTATCGCCTTACGAATGTATGCATCTCTGTGCTAACACCATAATATAACAAAACATATCTGTTTTTAGCTCTCCATTTACGATTATATGTATTTCCGTGCTTACATTATAATGTAACTAAACATATTCGTCACTATTTCCCTATTTTTCCAGATCATTGCTTTTCTGGCGATTGGTAGGCTTCGTATCGCACAGCTGACACGATGTGGGCACGAACTTCTAAAACAAATTTGGGCCATTAAATTATTAACATGTGTCATGAAGTTTTGTAGGTTTAAGTGTTCCGTCAAAATTCTGATTAATGGGGTGTGGAATGGTTTGATCTATGGGCATAACTGTATACTTTTGTGATGCTGACCAACTGTTTAAACTGTACTGGGTTTGCTTATACTGATACCCCCTTTTTTTCTTCTCGTTTGAAGTACTTTTCACGCTGTGATTACTGTTTTCGTAATTTACGATTTGCTTGTACGAACCGAGATACACGTTGATTTGCTTTATGCTGTTGACCATATATATTGGCTTGAATGCAAGAAGGTACTTCGTTTATGCCTGTTGGGTATGTTGGATGTCCGCACTGGTTGCATGGTGACAGGTTTTTGTTACTGTGGCTGTCTAGTTGTGACTTTTTGAAACTGGCCTTGAATGTGTAAACACTGGAAAACACCAGACAGGTCTATGTGCACCACCATGTCTCTTGGTCATTGGTTCTTCCATATGTGAAGCATCTGGTCACAAATTATGTTTCTTGTTACGGACCAAAGAATGCATGGGATGGTCAAACTGCATGTTTTAGCTTTTTTTGTTTCTTTTCTTGTAATTGTCATGCAATGTTTAATATATATATTGTCAAAGTTGTGGATTGAATTATGACCAACTGGCTGACCTTGCTTGCTGTTGTTTGTAGTGAGTAGCGATGGATCTGGGACTCTGATATGACCTTCCTGCTAATAAACTGTATTGTTAGCAGTACAAGACTCCTTTTAGTAAGTGCTTTCGTAAGCTTTCTCAGTATTAACTGTAGGTTGTATCAGCGAGCCTGGTGAGAATGATGTGAATAAATGTACAGCTCAGAAACTTTCTCTCACAACTGTTATGAGACACTATTATCTTGTGTTCCTATGCCCTGCTATCCATCCCTATTTGTTTTTCTCAGTGTGTCTTTCTTTTCAAAGTGTTATGCTCTCTTTTTAATAGTATTACCTTTTTGGCACCACCTATATAGGAATTTTGGGTTTTGACAAGATTATGGATAACATATTTGGGTGTGTTTATGAAATGTATGTATCATAGACTTTGCTGTGCATGTTTGTTCCCTACTAAAGAAGTCCCTTGAAGAATGTTAAATATCCAGGGATTGGAAATCACTGTTGAGTGTAATGTGGGTGTGATGAATTTATTGTTCTTAACTCAAGGGTTTCTCTCTATGTACGATATGTGTATTAGTATTGATGTTTTTATGTTTTTTATATGGAATGCGTATTAGTTATTGTATTTATGTTTGTCCTTTTTAATTGTGCACGCAGCGCTGAAGAAGGCGTTGTCTAGGGCAAAACATGTTGATTGCGTCTGTATGTCAAATTTTAAAGATTGAAAGAGAAGACATAAAAAAGAAACATTCAAGCAACACTGGACTCTTCGGATAATTTTGGAAATTATTTTAATAGTTGATTATATGTTCAATTGATCTTCCTTGCTTATGTGTTGCCTCTCATCTCTTGTTTTCCTTCCTGGAGCAATAGGCTGGGTATACTCGCCCCCTATACTACTATCCTGGTGCTTATGGTTCCCCTTAGGCCAAGAACGGTCAGCGGTACAGGCGTTCAAGGAGTCAGCTATACCCACTATGTGGGATGTCTTCAGTAAGGGTGCAATAGGCACTCCGTACAACATCTTCCACTTGACCCGCACAGTACCCCACCCTAATTTTACCACAGACTTTACTACTCTGCATCTGAATGCCACATGACTTATACTGATCAATGACCCACCTTTGAACACTGTGTTTACAGTGACACTCTTTGTTATTGACAAATGTTGTTAAGCGCTCCGATACCTTCGGGTCTGGCTAGCGCTATATATAACTCCAAAATATATATATTTTTTTAATTGCTGGGACAAGTTACGAGACTACAGTGACAAATCCACCGCTACAACACAATTTCACCATCACAGAGCACGACATACACTGCGGGGACTCCTGGGAGAAGATATCTTGGAGCCCCCAGAGATGCTGTTTCGGTTTTCTTTTCTGCAAATAGTAGCCCTCCTCTGTGTAGTGGTGAGGATATAGGCGCATGAGCAGGAGGCGTGCAGGCCCGAGGTTACTAGAGTCAGCTTTGAGTGGCAGAGGGAACTAGGCATCAAGATTAGCAAACAGAAATGGCAGTACTGCTGCACAGTCATTAAGACCGTTACCTTGAACAGGCATGTCTTATACACTTTAAATACGTCAATTTGGTGTACTATATCCCAGCCCGCCTAGACTGTGGTGGGCTGCGTGATAGTGCAGGCTATCCACGTTGTGAGTAAAGTGAGGCTAGATTTGAGCTATTGGCTTGGTTCTCCTCTGGGGGTGCAGAGGTTTTGGCAGGCAGTATTTCAGGAACTGGAGGTCATCCCTCCTGAATCACTGTAACCGCAGCCATTGCTAGCACTGCTGGATATGACAAGGGGGTGCAGAATGAAGTCAGGCGGCTGGTGGAGATTGACCCGTCAAGGCCCGTCCATGCCTGGACCGCGCCCAGCACCAGAACGCCTGCCTCCCGCGAATGCCACAACGTCCGTCTCCGTTACGATGCCAGCACCCTCCTCGCACTCAACACCGGACGATCGAACACCTGCTTCCGGGCCGCCCGAAGCGCACCCAAGGACCCTTCACCTGCCGGAACTGCAGTTTCACCAGAATCCAATCCACCAATCCACCCACCGGGAAACAACTCAACCACCTCAGCTGCATCTTCTCAACACCCGCACCGCCCGCAAACACGCCATTGAACTCTGGGGCTTACTGGACTCCACCTCGCCAAACGTCGCCTTCCTGACGGAGACCTGGATGAACCCCTCCTCGGCACCCGACATAGCCATAGCCATCCCCGACAGCTACAAGATCACCCGCAGGGACCGCACCAATGGAACAGGAGGAGGAATCGCCATCGTCCTCAGGAACACTCTCAGAATCTCAACCAGCACCGCCGACAACCTCAGCACCGCCGAACACCTACACTTCCAGATCCACACCAATCCCAACACCACCCTCAGAGGAACCCTCATCTACAGACCCCCTGAACGCCAGCCACAGTTCAGCGACTCCATCGCCGACTTCGTCAGCACACACGCCCTCGCCTCCAGAGACTACATCCTCCTCGGGACCTGAACTTCCACCTCCAGAACAATAACGACACAAACTCCACCACCTTGATCGACAACCTCGCCAACCTTGGACTCAGACAGCTCGTCACAACACCCACCCACACTGCTGGCCACACGCTTGACCCCATCTTCTCCGCAAACTCCCACGTTGCCTTCAGCCACACCACCAAACTCCATTGGACCGACCACTGCTGCATCCACTTCACCTTCCAGAAACTCACCACGCACCACCGCACCCAACAGATCCTTCGCCGCTCCTGGAGCAAAGTCACAGAAGACCAGCTTACCACCACCCTCGCCCGGAACCCACCCGCTGATCCCACCGACCCAGACACCGCCGCCCGCAACCTCAGACAGTGGATCGAAGATTGCGCCAACACTCTCGCCCCGATCAAGGAACCCTCCTACAGACACACCAGCAAGAATTCCAGCTAGGTCACCGAGGACCTCCAGGCCGCCAAGCAAGTCTGCTGAAAACTAGAGAAGAAATGGCACCATGATGAGACACCGGACAGTTACGCGGCCCACAAGAACACCACCCGCAGACACCATCAGCTCATCAGATCCGCTTTGACAACAACACACACAACAGCAAGGAGCTCTTCAACATCGTGAAGGAACTCTCCAACCCCAGCTCCAACACCAACAACATCCCACCCTCGCACGACCTGTGCGACTCCCTTGCCACCTTCTTCCATCGCAAGATCGCAGACATCCACGGCAGATTCATCGTCTCGACTACCCCGACAGCCCCTGAGACCTCTGTCCCCAAGACCACCACCAGCACCGACCCCCTCCTCTGCTGGACCAACATAAACGACGACGACATCATCAAAATCATGAACATCATTCACTCCGGCTCTCCATCAGACCCTTGCCCACACCACATCTTCAACAAAGCCAGCACCACCATCGCACCCCATCTCCGGAAAGCCATCAACATCTCCTTTGAGACAGCTACCTTCCCGGAAAGCTGGAAGCACGCTGAGATCAACGCCTTACTCAAGAAACCCAAGGCCGACCCTAAGGACCTCAAGAACTTCTGACCCATCTCCCTGCTCCCATTCCCGGCAAAGGTCATTGAGAAGACTGTCAACAGACACAGACCTGCTACCTCGAGGAAAACAGCATCTTGGACCCATCCCAGTCTGGGTTCCGTAGCAACCACAGCACCAAAACCGCCCTCATCGCTGCCACCGACGACATCAGGACCCTGTGGACAACAGCGAGACCGTGGCCCTCATACTCCTGGACCTGTCAGCCACCTTCGACACCGTCTGCCACCACACCCTACACACATGCCTCCATGAGGCAAGGCTCTGGACTGGACCACCTCCTTCCTCTCCGGCAGAACCCAGAGCGTCCGCCTACCCCCTTTCCGTTCCGAAGCCACAAGATCATCTGTGGCGTACCCCAAGGCTCATCCCTCAGCCCGACATTGTTCAACATTCACATGGCACCACTAGCCCTAGTCGCCCGACTGCGCGACCTCAACATCATCTCCTACACCGACGACAACCAGCTGATCCTCTCCCTCACTGCCAAAACCAACCTCCACAAAGGCATGAAGGCCGTTGCCGAGTGGATGAAGAACAGCCGTCTGAAGCTAAGCTCGGACAAGACAGAAGTTATCCTCGGCTCCACGACCTCCAACTAGGACGACTCCTGGTGGCCGACCGCACTGGGAACAGCACCAACACCCACCGACCACGCACGCAACCTGGGGTTTAACCTCGACTCCACTCTCTCCATGATAAAGCAGGTCAACGCCGTCTCATCCTCCGGCTTCAGCACCCTCCACAAGATCTACAGGTGGATCCCCACACAAACAAGAAAAACAGCCACCCAGGCCCTCGTCAGCAGCAGGTTAGACTATGGAAACACTCTCTAAGCAGGAGCCCCAGCCAAACTCCTGAAATGACTACAACGCATTCAGAACGCCTCTGCACGCCTGATCCTCGACATCCCTCGCCGCAGCCACATCACACCCCACCTGAGAGACCTGCACTGGCTTCCCATCGACAAGAGGATCCCCTTCAAGCTCCTCACCCACGCACATAAGGCACTCCACAACACCAGAACAGCATACCTCAATCGACGACTTAGCTTCTAGACCCCAACTGCTAACTCCGATCCGCCGACCTCGCCTCGCCACCGTCCCCCGCTTCCGAAGAGTGACCGCCGGCGGCAGATCGTTCTCCCACCTCACCGCCAACACCTGGAAAACACACCCCATCCTCGTACGGCAGACCCAGGACCTACTAACCTTCAGAAGATTACTCAAGACCTGGCTGTTCGAAAAGTAGCAGTACCCCCCCCCCCCCCCCCCCCCCCCACAGCACCTTGGGACCCTCAAGGGTAAGTAGTGCACTTTACAAATGCACTGATAGATTGACTGATTGATTGATTGACTTGTTATTTGCATGGCGTAGGATAGCGATGAGCTGGGCTCACTTCCGCTACCAATGCTTAATGAAAGGTACAACGATATTGCGTACTGCAGCATGCAGTCTGACACTTACTATGAGCGGCTCCCAATGTGCAGCCACCCAAGTGATATTTGGGGGCCTTAACAAGTTTACTTAAGCAGAGTCAGGGCAGAAGAACACACCGAGAAGGTTAGCACGGGTGGGGCAGTTGAGTAGATGGGATATGGGGTGGCGCAGCTTATGTATGCTTTTTTTCTAGGATGGAGTGTCTGCACTACGATGCACACCTGTCCCATGTGCCCCAGGCGCTCCTGGGCTACATGTAGAAAACTATTGTCATGCAGACTCAACCTTGCTGATGCTTGTATGATGTAGTGTTAGTATGGTTATGAGTATAGTGTTGTACAAGACAGTAGAAGGGGTGACTGAGGAAGACAATGAAGCAGAATATAGCAAAAGCGACAAAGCCGGAGGGAAGGAAGAATAATGTTATAAAAAAAGAGAGCTAAGTGTAGAAGGGAACAAGAGGAACCTAACATAAACCGAGATGGGGTGCAAAGGATAATGAATGAGAAAGAAGAGAGAAGCAAAATTGTGAGAAAAAATGAAGATGAGTAAGCTGTTAAGACAGAGACAAAGGAAGGGTAGTGTGAGGATTAGAAAAAAAGGACACGCAGAGGTCACAACAGTGGTAAAAAAGTAAAGTTAGATGTAAAAAGCAAGCGAAAGATAAGCCGCCTGGACAAAGATGATCTATAAATAGAAAGAGAACATATAGAAAAAGAGGTATCAAGAAGAGAAGTAAGGCGATAAACAAAAAGGCAAAGAAGAAATGACTGAGACAAAGACACAAAAACATAGCGCACAACACAATTACAGACACTTTCAGTGGGATGGATAGACATCCAGAGGCAAAAGAGCGATATACACAAAAGAAATGCATCATAACATTGCATTCATTGTCAGTATTCATGATGTTGCAGAAGTCATTACAGTCAATTTCCCTCATGTATCTGTTAGCATTAACATGATGCTAGAGGCCAGATTTAATTCCATCCCCGCAGGGCTAATTCCCCCGCTGTGCTGGGGGGCGTGCACAGTCTTGTGGTGCTCGTGAAGAGCTCAGCTCGTCAGGCAGCACAGTGGCGCTGTGCTCATGACGAGCTGAGCTCGTCATGACCACGCCCGTTTCTATAGAACGCTCAGCACAGCGGAGGAATTAGCCTCGCGTATGAGCGCCACGCGTGTCATGACAAGCTCAGCTCGTCATGAGCACAGCGCGACCGTGACTCATGACGAGCTGAGCTGGTCATGAGCACGGAAGGGGTTAACACTTATTCACGCAGCACAGTGAGGCTAACACAAATGCTGTGTTGCGTGAAAAGGAGAGAGGACAGTGCCATATTCACAGAAATATGGCACTCTCCTCCCCTTTCCCTAACACCGGCACAGAAATCAGCTGCCGTGTGCCACAGAGAAACCTTTGTGCCATAGTGCAAGGGTGTCTCCATGCGTGCAGCATGGGTTTTGTACTGGTAGGGTTGCTTTCCAGTACAAAATACCATGCTTAGACTAACTTTAACCCTTTAACCTCTCTGAAAGTGTGCTGTAAAGTGCAGCACTTGTAGTACAAGTCGGGAAAGGAGTGAGAAATTAAAGTATTTCTCCTTCTTTGCGCTTATTTCAAAAGAGCACACTTTTCCAAGGCAAAACACTGTCTACTTTATCTAGAAAATAGGGTTTATCGTCAGAAACCTTGGGTGGTTGCATGGGAATGTGCATGCACTACCCATAGTACGCTCCCTTGGTGCTAAGTAATGCAACCGCTTCGTTGTACTTTCACGCTATTTCCAGCGCTAAACAAGTTTCATGCTTGAAAGTAAATCGTAAAAAAAGATTTGGCGCTGATTTGCATAATTATTGTGACACAAACACGGTGTAAAATCGTAATAATGTCCCATCAAATCACATACAGATGCACTTGTTGTTAATGTCTACTTCATGTGCCAAATCTACTCCAGTACTTGTGAATAAAATACTTTATTTGTTTTCACATGAGATTATTATATTTGTCATATTTTTATTAGGTTAGGCTACAGACCGCATTTAGTTGCCTTGAAGGCCTCAAGTTCTCAATTCATCAAAAAATGTACAATAGGAAGTACACAGAGACATTGTGTGATTTGGGTCAGCCCCCTGAGCCATTTGCTTTCATGTGTTTTACGTGGGTTGCCATTGCTTGAATGGGCTATTCATCAAGGCTCTGGTATTTCTTGGATGGTTAAGCTGTCCAATTTGTGTTCCCATTTGGTTTTCGTGATGGGGCGTTACATAGTCTTTTTCTAAGACATTAGATGTGGCATGATATGTAGCTTGTAAGTGAGGTAGGGGATGTTGCTGGGTGAATGACCTTTGCTGGCAAAACAGGATTGTAATTGCTGGTTTTGGGCATTTTTGTTTAGGAAGGCCTTGCTCTTTGGATGCCATAGCTTTTCAAAAACACACAGAGCTGTTTTCTAATTACCCACGCACGTTCATTTATTTTACTTTAGTCAAGATGATTTGTTAATTTACAGCATTTTTTGTTCACAAAGTTAAGACTTGTGAGCACACAGACTTCCTAAAAAGATGTAACAGAAATACTGACCCTTTCTGAAATGTGTCTACTATGCAATATTTAGTTGTGTACACCTTTGAAGTTCATCACTTACAAGACAAACGTCATTCTTTCTCTTTGAGGGTACAGATTAACTCTGTTAATGAAGTTTGTTCACCAAAGGGTCAGGCACCCAGTTTTCACAATGCATTGGCTCAAGATGTTTCTTCATTATGGGATTTTCTTTCTAGGACATAAAAATGTTGAAGTACAATGCATCTTCTGGTTGGTTTCACGACCTTCTACTGTAACACCAGTGCATCAGTTATCCCACTTAAAGCAAAACTACAAATTAGGATAAGAGCATGGGTGGCAAGAAACAGCAGCATGCAATGTATAAAAGGTTTTCCGACTAAAGGAAACAAAACCACATTTGCCGAAACTACAAGTTTCTTCTATTTATTGCACCGTACTGTTCTGCCTTGCCTTGACTATGTCGTTCAATTGCTTCCCTTATTTTGAGTTATTTGTTAGGGGCTTTTGTTCCAGTTTCGAATGTGCTTCAACCAAACCACAAGCCAAAACATAATTTCGAGGCCTTAGTCACTTCTTTAAGAGTGGTTACAGGGAGGCGCACCCGACTTTTAAAGCCTCAGACCATGAGTGTGGCCTGTTACAAAGAACTCGCAAATGACCATCCATGAAGGAGTTTTAGGGTCAGGCAGTATTAAGATGACATTTTATTTATTAAATCCTTTGAGGTAGCAGCACTAAAGGTGGCCCTGTTGACTCATGGCCTGGGCGCAAGCAGCTATCATTTGCACATTTACGTAAATGATGACAGTATGATGATCAGAGTGAATGAATGACCGCCTCACTTGTATACTGAGGTAGGTTCTAGGAACAGAATTGCCGCTGGGACCCGCATTCTGAATCCTGGTCATGCTATTACTCAATGGTTGTAATAGAGGACAACATGCGGTTTTCGTTTTATTGCACGGTTAAAGCACACTTTCCAAACTGTTTTTCCATTTACATTTTTACAGATAAAACTGGGAAAAACAACTTGTAATGTGTTTTCCATTGGGAAACTGAAACAGGCGCTAACTGTAACGCACCTGATTTCACATTTCCAGAAGGCAATCCCTGGTCACCTTACTTAAAAAGTTGACGAAGTGGAGGGCAGAGAGTTACAAAACTGTCCTTGGCGGATGAAACAAGTCACATACCTCTCGCCTCTGGGGTCAGCGCTGAACTTTTGGGCACAAAATGGCGCCGCTGGGGAGTAGCTTTCAAAAGCACGCAAGAAGCCCCGTCCTGCTGCAGCCACACACGGAAAAATCCACAAAAGGATACGGAGTTGGTAAAATACAAACACTTTATTGCAAGATGTAGTGTCCATGACGTAAGGCGCAGTACCAGGTTTCAGAGAAACGTCAGCCTGTGCAACACTGCTCAATGCTGGCGCCAGTAAAGAGAAAACGTGACATGGTAACAGACAAGCAGAAAAGTGTTAACCAGTTCGGGGGATGCGAGTTTTGAGAGACAGGAAAGTTGAGTAGGGGAGCCGTGAGGACCAGCCTCATAGAGGTTTATCTGTGACAATAGTTCTCCAGCCTGAGATTCATAAAACTAGAATATTCGCCCAAGGCTGCCATCTGGCAGCTTCTCCTGAGCAGAAAAAGGGATTTTGAGGTTTATGAATCTGAGGAGAGTCCTATGAAAAGTTATTTACTTATTTGCCACTTGTAACACCAGTTCTCTAGTTTTAGACACTACCTCAGTCACATGCTTAGAAAAGATCCTTAGACATAAGATAAAGAAAAATCCTTCTGAAACTAGTAGAGAGTTAAAATAATTCCCCTGGCATAAAACAATTAATCCCTCTGAAACTACTAGATGCTGTGAATAATTCACTTACATGGAACAATAAATCCCTCTGAAACTATTTTTTTAACGGTTGTGAATCTACGAAAGAGACTAATGCTGGCTAAATAAGGCTTCTAGACGTCCTTCATTACTGGTGTCAATCTGTAACCAAGACGCCTACCTGCTTCAATCACCATCAGCACCAATTCCCCAAGAGGGCTCTACTCCTGTATGCTCAGCTCTGTACACTTGTCAAACATCTTTGGCCTGATGAACCACGACAGGGCGCGCTGACGCGGAGCCGAGCTCCCGGAACAGGCCGGGTCCCATCTCTGGGACCCTAAGTGCACATTAGAGTAAAGCAGACAAGTCAGCTGTCCGTACTGTGGCTGGCCCCCGGGGGGCGCCCTCGTCATCAGGAGGCTAATGCAGGTCCGGAGCCCCGTGAACGGAGTGAGAGGAGAGTGCGAGCGCGCACCGTCAGCAGCCTGTCTCAGCATCTATCAGAGAGAGGTATGGAAGTCAACTTTATTAACTGGAGGTGCCCGAGCCACAGGTCTGCGCCGCCCCAAACATTAACATCTGTAACCAACAACAGCCCTCTGATACTCCGCTAACCCAAGAGACAGACGCTGTTATAGGGCCACCCTTTTCTTGTGTGCAAGGCATTTTGTCAAAATGAACAAAAATACCAACAACAAAATGAAGAAATGGGATATCACAGTTTGAGTTTAGACAATAATGGTAAAACGTTAAATACAAGTGCAACTATGCATTCTGTTTATATTAATTATGTCAGGGAAAGAGGGTTATCACTTGGGGAGACAGTAAGGGTTAAAATTAGGGTTATGATTAGGGTAAGGTATAGGATAGGAGTTCCCATTACTGTTCATATAAAGATTAGTGTTATCGTCATGGTTGGTGTTAGGCTCACTGTTACATTCTGCCTAACATTATGGTTATGTTTAGGGATAAGGAGGGTGTCAGGGCTAGGGTCAGCCAAAGGGTCATCGTTAGGATAAGGGTAGGTGTTAGGAGTAGTGTCGCTAGTAGTACTGGTCCTTCCTACCTACAGATTAAATGCCAATAACTGCATTTTTGTCATTATGGTTAGCCAAGTCCTCCTTCATAAGTGCTTTATTATGACACAGATCCTAAGACGACGCTCTTGAACTCACACACAGAGGGGCAGTCAGGACTTTGATGATCGTTAGGGGTGTCTGGAAGGAGGCGCACCGCCTCCTATGTGGTTTGCAGGAGGTTTCAGAGAGAACCGACACAAAACAAGGATGCCCATGTGCTTTAGGCAGCTGTTTGAAGTAGAGAGGAACGAGCTGAGTACCCATACCCGTTGCTTTGAGCCTACAGCTGAACTTGGAACAACCATGCTCAAAACCCTTAGCCTCCACAGACACAGAGTAACCTGGAGTTCACAGCATGTGAGGACAGCTTTAGTAACACATGGTCTTGCGATGCAGGGTATGTGCCCTGGACAGGAACGGGTGGTCCTACTGCAGGTTTCCCCTTGACCAGTCCTCCTTCTCGAGATCTGTTAACAATGGAAGGCACCAGCGGCCCTGAAACCACAAAGAAAAGAACTAGTTACTTGCTTCGGTAAGGCTCCTCTGGTGGATATTCAATCTAGGGAGAAAAAAAATAATAATGAGAGGGACCTTTTATTCACCAAAGGAATAGGGTTTCGTATTCAACTAAGAAAATATAAATTCTTCATTTGGCAAACCACTTAACATTCTATAATTTACATAATATTTCCACTAATTACCGTGGTACTTCCATTCATACACCTCTGTATTCTCACATTAACAGAGAGAGTATACCTATGTGTATACTCCTCTAAATATAATGTACCACTACGTAAAACATGTACATATAAAAAATACTTTATGAATCTTTTTAAAATATTATTATTCGATGCATATAAAAAAATATTCTCGTTTTGTTACATTGGTTTAGGAACAGATTCATCAACAATTCCACAATATTAATGTTTCATCAGTCATTCCTGGGATACATAGGGTTAAAGCAAATAAAGAAATAGAAAAAGGATGAGAGTATTCGCAAGACAATTCACTTTGCCATGAAACAGCCTATCTGTGTTAACATCTAATCTGAGATATTGCACAATAGATTACCAATATTTCATTTGCTGTGCCAACACGTTTCACAGATTAGGCATCAAATCTGTCGACGCGTTTCAATGGTATTGTTCTGGTCTACCAGGATGACTTGGGCCCAGTCGTTTTTGATCTTTGTCAGAATTTGAGGCAGGAGACAACATTGACAGAAAGACGTTCAGGAGTCTCTTACTCCATTCCAGCTGGAATGCCTCTCCTGATGAGTGCTCTCGTGGAAGCTCCAATGCGCAAAGTTGTTGACACTACACATTCTCGATGGTGGCAAAAAGACCTAGCAATGGATCCCCCCACTGTTGGAAGACACTGTGTGCCACTTGGGGATGTAAGCTCCACTCGTGATCTGCCAGAGCAATCCTGCTCAGTTTATCATCCGCCCTGGTATTCGGGGACCAGGCAGGCTGCTTGGCAATCAGAAAGATGCCATGGAGCCCAAGCTACCTCCAGAGCGGCGAAGACTCCTGTCACAGCATTTAAGACCCATCTCTGCCCTCCTTGTTGCACTACCAGATGGTTGTGTGTTACTCATGAGAACCAGTACCTAGCCTTCCCTTGATGGGTGCCTGGAAGGCCTTCAGTTAAAGTAAATTGATGTGGAGCTGGCCTCTCTTAAAGACCAGGATCCTTTGATCCATGGCACGTACAGAGATTTGATCTGCGACTTGGGAGCAGGACCTGAGTGAATGCCACAATTTTCTCTAGTGTTCGGTGACATACAACTTCACCTTCCGGTCCCTGATAACCTCTGGGGGCACAAGTGCACACCTATCACATGACTTAGGGCCTGATTTAGAGCCCAGCAGACAGGTTACTCCATCACAAATGTGACAAACATCCCGTCTGCTGTATTATAAGAGCATTATATCCAATGGCACTTTTAATACGGCAGTTTGTGAAGGAGAACTTATCCACCAAACTCTTATTCAGGCCCTTAGAGTTGTATCTTGCGCCCAGACACGAAAGACACACTTCATGACTTACAATTGCTTTCTGCAGTCAAGACACAGAATGAGTTCTTTTTGTTTAATGGGAATATTGTTGCCTAGCACACGGTGAAAAAGTATGGAAGTTGTTGGTAAACCTAAAAATTTGGTGCAAGAGCTCCAGATCAGCGTCCAAAGCCGCAGAAAGACAGGGATTGACGTCCACAAGCAAGTCCTCACCATCACTTCCGTGGTGCTATGGTGCTAAGCTTTACAGCATCACCTAGCTGCGTGGGAGCACTTCTCAAAACATTTCTGGATCCAGCCTGGAGATTATTCTAAAGTGAGGGATCTGTGGTTGGAAGTATCCATAAGAAATATGACAAATTCACAAAGAAAGCAAGCCTGTTCTATTCACCCCGTGTCTATTTGAACAACAATTCCACCAACCACTGACCTGTCACTCTCTTGTGTTCTGCTGTAGAGTACCCCCTGGCCCACCTAGGTGGATAAATGAATATGGGAAAGGTAGTCCATGGTTATGAATCACAGGAAAAACCCATGACGGAAAAGTGAACATTTAACTTGAAATCTAATGCAATGCAACCCTGATTTCATATAGCTCACGCTCACCATTTAGTTGGCGTCTATGTGGTTGTGGGTTTGCCCGTGGGCAAGAGGCTCTGTGAGGAAATGCTTTGAACATACCTTTGCCCACTAAGTAAATGAAGTGTGAAAAGAATGTGCCCCCAGAGCGACCGCGCAGCGGACGCGCGAAGCAAACGCGCGCAGCGGGAGCACCGATTGAGCGCCGAAGGTGCGCCAAAGGTAAGCCCGTCTGCGCCCGTCCGCGCCTGGACCGCGCACAGTGCCAGGTCCCCTGGCACCCGCAGACACCAGCCCACCCGCCGGACCTACGACGCAACCGAACTCTACGCACTCAATGCCGGTAGAATCCCGGGCTGTTATCGAGCCACCCCGAGACGCACCCACGGACCCTTCTGCTGCCACTCATGCAAGTTCACCTGCATTCGGACCTGCACAACACCAGCACCGACCAAGCCGAACTCCAGCAGCAACCACCTCAAGTGCATCCTGCTCAACACCCGCTCCGTCCACAGACACGCCGTTGAGCTCTGGAACCTGCTCGACAGCCCCAGACGTCGCCTTCCTCACGGAAACCTGGATAAACGCCTCCTCAGCACCCGACATCGCCATCGCCATCCCGGACGGCTACAAGATCATCCGGAGGGACCGCGTCAACCAGACAGGAGGAGGCATCGCCATCATCCACAGGAACACCATCCGCATCACGACCAACACCGACGACCCCTCGCACCCGCCGAACACCTGCACTTCCAGATACACGTCAACCCCAAGACCACCCTCAGAGGCACCCTCATCTTCAGACCCACGGGACCACGCACCCAATTCAGCGAAGACATCGCCGACTTCATAAGCCCGCACGCCCTCCCCTCCGCTGACTACATCCTCCTCGGGGACCTCAACTTCCACCTGGAGAACAACAACGACCGCAACACCACCACCCTGCTGGACAACCTCGCCAACCTCGGTCTCAGGCAGCTGGTGACCACCCCCACCCACTACGCCGGACACACACTCGACCCCGTCTTCTCATCTACCAAGGACGTCGCCTTCAGCCACGCCACCGGACTCCACTGGACGGACCACAGCTGCGTCCACTTCAGCTTCAGAAGGACCACAATCCACCACCACCAGCAACAGGTTGCACGCAGAAGCTGGAACAAGATCACAGCCGACCAGCTCGCAACTTCCCTGAACATGAACCCTCCCACCAGCGCACCGAACCCAAGCCAGGCGGCCACCAACCTCGCGAAGTGGATCAGCAACTGCGCAGACGAGCCCGCCCGTCTGCGCAGACGAGGCGGGCTAGCAGACCCGGCAGCAAGAAAGCCCCATGGTTCACCGACGAACTCAAGAGCTCCAAGAAGAACTGCCGAGCCCTCGAGAAAGCCTGGCGCAGAGACCCAACACCGAACAACATGACTGCCCTCAAGCTCGCCACCCGAAAACACCACCAACTGATCCACGCCACCAAGAAAACTGCTTTCAAGGAACGACTGGACAACAACGCCCACAACAGCAAGGAACTCTTCAACATCGTTAAAGAGCTCTCCAACCCCAACGCCGGAAACAACGACATCACCCCATCGCAAGACCTCTGCAACTCCCTCGCCTCCTACTTCCACAACAAGATCGCGAACATACACAACAGCTTCAGCCCTCAACCGACGCACGCCACGACTGAACCACCGCCCCCCACCACCATCCTCCGCGCCTGGACCCCGATCAGCACCGAAGACACCGTCCGCACGATAAACTCCATCCACTCCGGTTCTCCGACCGACCCTTGCCCTCACCACGTCTTCAACAAGGCCGACGCTGTCATCGCACCCCACCTGCGGGACATCATCAACACCTCCTTCGACACCGCCACCTTCCCGGAGAGCTGGAAGCACGCTGAACTCAGCGCTCTACTAAAGAAGCCATCAGCCGACCCCACCGACCTCAAGAACTACCGCCCCATCTCGCTGCTCCCGTTTCCTGCAAAAGTCATCGAGAAGACCGTCAACAAGCAGCTGGCCGCCTTCCTCGAGACGAACGGATCCCTCGACCTCTCGCAGTCTGGCTTCCGGGCCAACCACAGCACCGAGACCGCCCTGATCGCAGCTACCGATGACATCCGAGCCCTGCTCGACAACGGAGAAACAGCGGCCCTCATCCTTCTAGACCTCTCTGCGGCCTTCGACACGGTCTGCCACCGAACCCTAGTGCAGCGACTCAGCAACGTCAGAATCCAGGAGAAGGCACTGGAATGGATCACCTCGTTCCTCGCCGGAAGGACACAGAGAGTCCACCTTCCCCCGTTCAGATCAGAAGCCACCGAAGTCATCTGCGGCGTTCCTCAAGGCTCCTCGCTCAGCCCAACCCTCTTCAACGTCTACATGAGCCCCCTCGCAGCCATCGCACGCCAACACAACCTCAACATCATCTCCTACGCCGACGACACCCAGCTGATCCTCTCCCTCACCAACGACCCCGCCACCGCCAGAGCCAACCTACACGAAGGGATGACAGACGTAGCCAAGTGGATGATGAGCAGCCGCCTGAAACTGAACTCAGACAAGACGGAAGTCCTCATCCTGGGATCTTCACCCTCCGCCTGGGACGACTCCTGGTGGCCCCCCGCCCTGGGCAGCGCACCCAAACCAACAGACCACGCACGCAACCTGGGCTTCATCCTGGACTCCTCCCTCTCCATGACCAGACAAGTCAACGCCGTCTCCTCGTCATGCTTCAACATCCTGCGCATGCTACGCAAGATCTTCCGGTGGATCCCCACCGAGACTAGGAAGACGGTCACCCAGGCCCTCGTCACCAGCCGTCTGGACTATGGAAACTCTCTCTACGCCGGAACCACCGCCAAACTCCAGAAGAGACTCCAGCGGATCCAGAACGCCTCAGCACGACTCATCCTGGACATCCCCCGCCGCAGCCACATCTCCGGACACCTGAGAGATCTGCACTGGCTCCCGGTCAACAAGAGAATCACCTTCCGTCTCCTCACCCAAGCACACAAGGCCCTACACAACCAAGGCCCAGGATACCTCAACAGCCGCCTCAACTTCTACGCTCCCACACGCCAACTTCGATCGACCGACCACGCCCTCGCCGCCGTCCCCCGGATCCGAAGAGCCACCACAGGAGGAAGGTCCTTCTCCTACCTGGCCGCCAAAACGTGAAACTCCCTCCCGACCCACCTCCGCCTGACCCAGGACCACCTCGCCTTCAGGAAGCAGCTCAAGACCTGGCTGTTCGAGCAGTAGCGGACCCCCCTCCCCCAGCGCCTTGAGACCCTCCGGGTGAGTAGTGCGCTATATAAATGCTGTGATTGATTGATTGATTGAGTGTGTTCCCTGTGGAGGAGGTCCACAAGAGTGGTGGACCTTGAGACCATGTGAATTTGGTATGTTTGGGTTGTCTTTGCAGGGTGTATCAGAATTGGCGTTGGTATTCTGAGCCTCTAACACAAGCCAGCTACAGAGCTGAATTTCATGTCTTTCAGTGTCCATTCTCAAGCTCCAAGCAAATGCTGCAGGGAGTACTGATTTAGACCAAAAGATGTCAGGGGTGTGAAGTGTAAAGTACTGTTCTTTGTTTTTTTTTTTTTAAACAAAAAATATAATGCAGGATATTCCGGTATATAGACAGATTATCAACTTGGAAATGTCGACTTACACAAATATCGAGTTGGAAATATCGTGATACAGAAATATCGACAGCAAGAATATCGTGGTCAAGAGTATCAACTTTAAGGTAGGAAATATAGCTTTTAAAAATATCGAAGTCATTAATATGGTTTGCTAAAATATAGTCGTTTAAAATATCGATTTTTTTCATAAGTGTTATGAATTGTAGGACCAGATGTATCAAAGGGTTTTACCCATTCTGTGCCTATGGCAAAATGTGTTCATACATATGGCCCTAAGTTTGTATTTTAAATGCATGTGATCTATTTTTTTGTATAAGCATTGATTTCGTTTTTTAATATATGTGTTACATTTTTAGTAGTTAACAATTTTTTGAATTATATTTTGCACTTTTTAGTTCTGTATCGCATTGTGGGTTTATAGGGGAATAGGGTGGGAAGTAATGTAATTATAATAAATTAATGATTATTTAGTAATATTTATTTATTTAGATTTTATAGTGCTAATTGTGGGAAGTAATTTATTATAAATTAATTAATAATTGGTTATTGACTAATATTTTTTTTTAACAAAAAATTATTGTTTATTTTCCAAAGTACCATACGGGCAAAACCCTGCAAAGTAAATACAAATAGTGAGCGTGGCATACAGTTTGATTGCTAATTAATATTAATTAATTGGTAATTAATTATGGTAATTGTGTTATGTTTTTAGGAGAGGGTTGTGGGGTTATAGGGGTAAAGGATGGTAAGTAATTTAATTATCATAAATTAATGATTTAAAAAAAAGTATTCATATTTATTTAATTTAGATTTTATAGTACTAATTGTAGGAATTAATTTATTATTAAGTAATTATTAATTAGTTGTTAATTATTAATTGAATAATTGGTAATCAATTATGTTAATTGTGTCATTTTTAGGAGTGGATTGTGGGGTGTATGGGGTAAAGGGTGGAAAGTAATTTATTTTAATTAAATAATAATTATTTGTTAATTAATGCTAATTAATTAATAATTAAAATTCATTTTAGATATGAGTTGTGGTAAAGGGTGGAAAGTAATTTATTTTTAATTAATTATTAAGCAGTTGTTAATTGATATTATTTTTTATTTTACAATTAATTATGGAAATGGTGTAATGATTTTTAGGTGTGGGTTGTGGGGTTTATAGGGGTAGCAGGTGGAAAGTAATTTATGTTCAATTACTTTATAATGACTTGATCATTAATATTAATTCATCAATTGATAATTAATTAAGGTAATTGTTATTTTTTTGTGTGTACGTTTTGGTTTTATAGGGGTAACGTTTGGGGAGTAAATACATTTTTATCTGTTTTAATTTGTTTATTTAATTAATAATAATTCTTTAATTGATAGTTAATTATGGAGATACTTTTTTAACATTTAGTTGTGTGTTGTGAATTGTGCGGTGTTATAGTGTAGGAAAAGAAATATTACATTTATGTAATAATTAATGTTTTTGTTTATAAATAATTTCTAATTCAAAATAGTTATTTGTTTGTAAATTATTTTTAAATGTATTTAAAATAATATTTCCAGGAATTTGTCATATCTATGTAACATTATAACACGTTTCTATTTTTTAGCCTTTTCAAAATATTCGAAAATATTTTTCATTTTATTTAATTTTTTAAAAATATTTTGTGTGGGTAATATTTTGTTTGATTTTAATTTTTAACTGACTGGAGTGGGAATATTAATTTTTACTCCTACGCTATCCAACACTTTCCCTATTGTTGCACTCACTGGTGTGGAAATAGTAATTTTTACCCCTCCGCTATCCAACACTTTCCATATTGTTGCACCAACTGGAGTGGGAATAGTATTTTTTACCTCTCCGCTATCCAATACTTTCCCTAGTGTTGCACTAACTGGCATGGGAATAGTATTTCTACCCCTTCGCTATCCAACACTTTCCCTACTGTTGCACTCACTGGTGTGGAAATAGTAATTTTTACCCCTCCGCTATCCAACACTTTCCCTACTGTTGCACTCACTGGAGTGGGAATAGTAATGTTTACCCCTACACTATCCAACACTTACCCTACTGTTGCACTGACTGGATTGGAAATAGTAATTTTTACCCCTCCGCTATCCAACACTTTCCCTAATGTTCCACTCACTGGAGTGGGAATAGTATTTTTTTACCCCTCCGCTATCCAACACTTTGCCTACTGTTGCTCTCACTGAAATGGAAAATTGAAGTTTAATGACTTTTAAATAGTTTGATGTTTTAAGTTATAATATAATGTTTTTTTATTAGATTTAATGTTATTTGTGTATATATATATATTAAGAGACATGAAGTTGCTGCTATCCCAATTGGGCCTAAATGAAGCGTGGTCAAATAGAACTTCACCCCCGAAGCTTACGCTCAAGAAATTATATTGGGACTGGATCTCCTCAAAAAGAAACACTAGTTCTACTATGGGTAGGCTTACGGAGGATTTTCTGAAGTTTAAAGACCAACCCAAGCGGGAAGTGTATCTTGACATTATTGAAAAACCCTTTGATAGGGCTTTATATTTCAAATTCAGAGCAGGAACCCTTCCCCTTCAGTCTTTTACATCCAGTTGGAAACTACGTGAACAAACCACAGAGCTTTGCCCAGTGTGCTTAAACAAACCAGAGACATTGGCGCATTTTATGTTCGAATGCAGTGAGTATGCAAATCCAAGAAGGGTTTGGCTCAAAAATGTATGTCGGCAGCTGGGTACTAGGAGCCATGTGACTGCAATCAGGATATTAACGTCTGATAGCCGTGCCACCTATGCTTGTGTTTTAGCCAAATTTTTATCATGGCTTGGACCATCCGCACCAAAAGGCTCAAATTGACTGTTTAATTCCTTTTTAAAACACATAGTGTTTCTTAATGAACTGTTTTGCAATCTGTGAGAATGTTTTTTACATGCTTTTCTGATCTTACAAATTGTGTAGTGTGATTTACGTGCTGCTTTTATGGTAATTCTTTTTATCGAAATAAAGCCTTTTTGACTTTGACTTTGAATATATATATATATATATATATATATATATATATATATATATATATATATATATATATATATATATATATATATATATATATATATATATATATATATATATATATTTACTAGCAGCCCGTCCCGACGTTGTCCGGGTATGAATTGCTGCCGGCCAGTAGTATATTGTTTGGTAGGATTTCGTTTAGGTAGCATTTCTTATCTGTGACAGACCTGTGAAACGCTCCGATTCACAGTGCACTGCTGATGCACTTAAGAGTGCGCGTTCAGTAGTGTGTGAACTCGAGTTTCCCTACTTTATTTTTCCTTGCAATATTATATAGAGCAAACTCGACAACATGGCATGAGCACAATTTACATTACAGAAGAACACATTCATTTGTGGTAGGCACGGGGAGACAAAGAGATTTGCCTGGAATCACAGGATGTTGAGCTGATGCTGAGATTTGAACGCAGCTCCCCAGCTCTAAAGTTCACAATTCTAGAACTTGTGGCGGGAGGTGTGTCTAAAAGTGTATGTCGGTGCAGGCCATCAATGAGAGAGACCTGTGCATTTTTCAAATGGGTGGTGAAAAAATATGAGTATGTTGCTGGAGATGTGGGCCGCCGTGCCACCAATGTACTTACCGGGGGAGGGTAAACACCCATTATTCCGCAACTTTCTTTCCGCTTACCATCACTCCACATACTTTCATTAAGAAAGTACCAAGGGCCTCATTTATGAGGCTATGCTTCACTTTTACGCCGCTGGTGCGTCACTTTTTGTGACGCACCAGTGGCGTAAAAAATGCGCCTTGTTGCGCCATATTTACAAAGTGACGCATCTAGGTAGATGTGTCACTTTGTAAACCCCTGCGCCACATTATACCTGCGCCAGGTATAATGTATGCAAGGGGGCGTATTGACGCAAGAAAGGGTCGTAGAAGTGACGCAGTGAAATCTATGTGATTTCACTGCACCACTTCTAGGACACAAATGCGTCAATTTCTTACGCCTGCCTCACAGCAGGCGTAAGACTGACGCAGGCCCTTTCACGTGGGGCTTGCCCCATGTGAAAGGTGACATTGCTGGAGTTGCGTCACTTTTGTGACACACTCCAGCAATGCGCCACTTTTGCGCCATACAGATACATCAGAAATACTGACGTATCTGTAACTCCTTGCGCAATGATGCGTCATACTGTAAATATGACACATCCTTGGTGGTGCAAGGAGGGCGCAGTGAAAAGTGACGCATCGCTGTTTTCATGCAGCGATGCGTCACTTTTCATAAATGAGGCCCCATGACTCCCCAATGCCATTATAACGCATGACATTACATTTTATATGCTTTTACCATGCATACATTTACAACGAAATTCGTTGTAAATGCATGAATGGTAAAAGCATGTTTTTTTCAATGCTTGGATAAGGTAAGTATGGGTATAGGTGTATATGTTTTGGGGTACTGAGGGATATGTTTTGGGGTGTTTGGGTATTTTAAGGATTCAGATACAGTTTTGGGTTATGGGGTACAGGGGTAGTTTTAGGGTTTAGGGATAGGTATGGGTTTTAGGGTACAGGGGTATTTTTAGGGTTCAGGGCTGGGTTTGGGTTTTGGGGTATAGGGGTAGTTTTAGTGTTTAGGGCTAGGTTTGGGTTTTGGGGTACAGGGGTATTTTAGGGTTCAGGGGTAGGTTTGGGTTTTGGGGTACAGGGTTACTTTTAGGGTTCAGGGCTAGGTTTGGGTTTTGGGGTACAGGGGTATTTTTAGTGTTCAGGGGTAGGTTTGGGTTTTGGGGTACAGGGGTATTTTAAGGGTTCAGGGCTAGGTTTGGGTTTTGGGGTACAGGGGTATTTTAGGGTTCAGGGGTAGGTTTGGGTTTTGGGGTACAGTGGTATTTTTAGGGTTGAGGGCAAGGGTTGGGTTTTGGGGTACATGGGTATTTTTAGGGTTCAGGGGTAGGTTTGGGTTTTGAGGTACAGGGGTATTTATAGGGTTCAGGGCTAGGTTTGGGTTATGGGGTACAGGGGTATTTTTAGGGTTTAGGGATAGGTTTGTGTTTTGGGGTACAGGGTATATATATATAGGGTTAAGATGGGTTCATGTTTAAGGGTGTTGGGGTATTTTAAGGAGTATGGGTGGGTTATGATTATGGGGTGCAGGGGTATTTAAAGGGAGCAGGGTGGGATTAGCACACGATATGAGACATGGCATGAAGGGCGGGACGTACCACACGCCCCCAGCGTTAGTCACGCCCCCAGCACACGCCCACAGCACAACACAGACACGCCCACAATGGACTACTTTGCTGGCACGGTTCTTTTACCTTTTAAATGTATATGGTGGGCGTCTGCATAGCCCATGTCCTTCTGCTGCAACTGCCCTTTCCAACGCTGTATTGGGTGTTGTGATTGGTGCTGTGGTTCCTGAGATTACCCGCCTCAAAAGTTTGGGCTCTCTCTTTATTATATTAGTATGGATTTGTATATTTTCATATATACAATTATAAAATAAATAAAAATTAATAGTTTATAATTTGTTTTAAAGTACATAAATATATACCTATTTTATATATGTATGTTTATATTTTTACATGAAATGTATTTGCTATATTTGTTAAAATGTATATTAAATCTAATTTATTTTTCAGTTAATTTTATTATTTAATATATTTAATATTATTTTTAATACATATATTAAAATGAATATTTTGTCCAACTACATGTTTTACATCGATTTTTTCTCTCAATATTTTTGTACTTACCATTATAAATATGGGATGTCGATGTTTTTGACATGGATATTTATCACTCAATATTTGTGTATGGGGATATTTTGGGGGTCGATATTCGATCTGTGAACCAGAATTACATATTTTTCCAGGTTCCAGGTGGGTTAGTCAATGGGTAGTGAGCAGATCTCTATTGTGTACCACTTGTTTACTAATGATATCCATGGGTCTTGAATACTATTGTATTTTTTATTAATTATTAAAAGATATCATTAAGGCTTCCACTCTCCCAAGGTTTTTGTATGTCCAAGAGACCAGGCTCCGGGTGACCAGGCTTACTTACACTAGGTGGTGAAGAGTTTTCCGATTTCGGTTAGTCTATGACACAGACAAAAAGATTAAAGAAAGGCCAATGCACCGTCAGAGCTATATCTTTAAAAGAGAATTGTTGTGGTTGAGGTTAGAGTATGGGTCTTTATTTACAAAAGAAAAATGTTATGTAGCACACTAACAATGAAGATAAACAAGAAAAAAAATGGTGCCAGCTCATTCTGGACTGAAATATTACATACTTTTGTAGCACTTACCCGGTAACATGCCAAAATACAAATAATATTTGGGCCCATGGGCAACTTGTCTATGTGTCAAAAATTACAAGTCCTTCAGGCTCTGAAAATCTTCGGCTTTCTTAACAATGGAAAATGTTTTCTCAAAGAATCTAGGTGCAAGACAGAAAGGCACTAAGCATGCCACGTGTTATATGTCTGCTCTTTCTCCTAGTTTCTCCATGGTCATGATCACAAATGTGGTCAACTCAGTCGATTTGAAACGATGTAGCTCAGAATTCAGAAAACATCTGGCACAAAATTTGAAAATTCACCAACCAAAGAGGAATGGCATTCCCAGCTCACAAAGACAATAGACTCTGGTGGTCTCTGAGCTAATTGGAGATTTCAGGTAGAAAGCACACCAGTGCAAAAACTGCTACTGGTTCACAGGTGTCACACCAGGGAAACCAGAACAGACTTAAAAAGGAACACACCGCATACATTGTTTGCTCTGGGAGGTCGACCTTTCATACTGTACATGATCTCCAGCCACAAAACATGTAAACAAGATCACACAACACACACTGATATGAAATGAAGGAGCCCATTAACTGGTGATGGCAGATTTTATTTACATTTTAGAGGTTCAGTAGGTACTTCTTTCAGGATAACAGGTGGCAATAAAAAAGTTTCTAGATATGATGAAGGAAAGTATCAAATCTCTGACGAACATGAAGGCGAAGATTATGTTATTTTCTCCGCTATATTTTAACATAGCAGTCTAGTAAACCACATTCTTTTCCTAGTCTTGTAAACCACATACTTTTCCTATGAACCATCGGAAAAATAAAAGATAAAAAGAGGACAACAACAATCGTCCAATCATAATGTCCCAAACAGCAACATAGTCGTTCCTTGCCAGCGATTCACCCTCTTTCTTCATACGGTGAATAGCAGCTCATCCTGGACTCCAAGAGCCTGATTTAAATATCGGCAATGGGTTACTCCATCACAACAGTGACGGATATCCCATCCGCCAAAATCTCAATCCCATAGGATATTATGGGATTTATATTTCAGCGGACGGGATATCCATCCCAGTTGTGACAGAGTAACCAGTCTGCCGATATCTAAATCAGGCCCTTAATCTTATTTGGAGACTTTATCATCTGAAAAATGAACGTGTATAAATTAACTGTTTCTCTACAGTATATATCAACACATTACAGAGATGTACAACCATAATGAATAATTCGACATTCATGACCCCATTTAATCAACAATTGAAAACCATGTTGATAACATAGTATTACTCACCGTTAAGCAAAAAAGGTAAACCACAATGAAGGTTATCAGCAGCAGGGGTGTGAGGGGGGATTCATTGGTCTCTGACCCATGGGTGAGAATAATCCTCAACTCTGTGTCCTTAATGGAAATTAAACTTTCCTTCACAATAGCTAGGAATTAATTTTATTCTATATCAGGACTGGAGGCGAGGATTATCCTGGTTTAAAGCTTACTAACTACCAGTGAAGCCAGATCAACGCCAGATGAAAACAAGTTACTTGCCTGTAACTGTAGTTCTCCAGTATTGGAAGCTTTCATAGATTCACATACCTGAATCATTTCCCCGTCGTTGAGACGGGAGTCTACGGTACATAAAAAAGTAATGGTTAGCAATATAGCTAACTGTAAAAAAGGCCTAGGCCCATATTTCTTTTGTAACCCATAACTTTCGTTATGTAAAAAAGGACCAAACTTTACCCTTAGCCAATCAGAGGTACCCACCCTCTAGAACCCTCCTGAGAGAACCTCTTGCCCCTCAGATTTTCTACCTGCACGTTGTGCTAGGGAGTCTCCTTTGAGCTCTGCTCAAAATCTGGATTTCTAACTTTGTAGAAGGTTCATATTCAGGCTATTTCTTCTGGATTAGAGAAATTATAATCTACTTCTCATCTACATTCCTGAAAATGACTGGAAAGGAGAAAAAGGGTCTGTTTAGAGCCTGTGCCACCTGCTCTAAAAAGACACTCTACACGGATGACCCACATGAAGACTGTATATATTGTCTTTACCCGGACCACCAAGCAAAGGATTGCAAGGTATGTCGCACTTTCTCTAGTAAGACCCTTAGAGATCGTGAAGGACGCCTTCTGATTTGGCTTCAGAAGATCAAGGCCAGAAAGGAGGTGGTTTCTAGTGATAGTGACCAGGAATCCTCCACTTCTTCCAGGAGATCTCGGAAAAGATCAAGATCTCCTCAGGCTCATTCATCAGGAGACCATCCTGAGAAGGCCCTAAAAAAGACCAGCCAAGGGTCTTCCGGGCGTAGACCTTCAAAATCTCCTCAGAAAAAATTAAAGGAGAATAAAGGACTCAGTTTAAAAGAGAAAGAATCAAAAAGAGCTGCTTCTGAGCCTTCAAATACACCACCTTTTGCTCCGGCATCAGTCACGAAGCCATCCTCTAGTATTCCTGAGGAGAAGGTGAAAAAAGTTCTATTAACACCATCCCTGCTGATGATATCCTTCTCCTGCGCTGGGCCATAATAAAAACGGGTGTGGTCATGACGAGCTTAGCTCGTCATGAGCACACGAGAGGTATAACTCATAAAGAGCTGAGCTCGTCATGAGCATCGAAGGGGTTAAGGAAGTGATTTGGCTTTCTAGTCTTCATTTAAATACAGTAGTTTCTTGAATGGTTTTATAACATGAAGGTTGGCCTTTATCTGAAAGTGTGACGTGAGCGCTCTCCCTTAGCATCCGAATCTGCCGGAGAGTCACCCATATCAAAGTTTGCCAAAGGGGAAGGCAAGTCCAGAATTTGACTCTCCTGGGGGACCTCCGGTGGTGTTTCAATCGACTGGAGGGCATCACGTGCCAGGAAGGCCCACTTAAACCTATTGAAGGCACCCAAATCAGTAGTTTACACTTGGCCTTACCTGAACCCACACCTGGCTGCCCCGGAGATCATGTGGCCTGTGGGCTGGCAAGATCCTCCCTCGAGAAAATGGGTCCATTGGTAGATGTCCATCCACTGCTGTAAATCCGGCTCATAGGAAGCCAGGGCAAAGGAAACCATCTTGTGAATAAACTTGTTGCCGCGTCACAAAACTCATTGCTCAGGGGAAAATACTGGACCTACTCTTCCTCTACAAAAGAGACTGCCTCATCCTGCATTGCAGGGATGTGGGCGCTGGGGTTACCAGTGCAGTCAGGTATGTATGCCGAAGCTCTGAGGAGTTTTTTGTCCCCCGGGGACACAATGCCCTATTCAATTAACTGGGCAGGGCCTGGGTGAGTGTCCCAATAACAAGCGCCTCATCTTGTTACTTAAAGGTGCCAGATACTGACCCTAATGGGCATAAACAATACTGGTAAAAAGACTTCGAGTACAGACCCTGCAGATATAGGACGTAACACTCCAGGCCACAGCGGTTTATGCAGATGCTCCGCAATCGGTAGCAGACACCGCGATCATCACCAGTGATAATGCGTGATCCGATCACAGATCTGCAGAGGAGCGCATCTCGATGAGACAACTTAGGGCCCTCTGGCGGTTGGCGGGGATTACCCCGCACCCCTAGCCTGCTAGCAATGAAGCTCCTGTGAGCTAACCCTGTAAAGTGAAAACACAGTAAAGGCAAAAAACACGAAAAAATACTCAATAACGCATATAAAAGGGTCAGGTCCGATGAGAGACTCTGGCATCTGAACCTTGCTGGCAGCAGAGAGGGGAGAAGAAAGAGGTGGAATCACTAGCAAGGAAGGAGTGTGTTGCTGTTTGGGACATTATCATTGGACTATTGATGTTGTTCTTTTTCTCTTCTATTTTCCTGATGGTTCATGGGGAAAGTAGTTCTTTATGTGGTTTTACATGGCTGCTATGTTAAAATAAAGCAAAGAGAGTACAGCCTAATCCTCGTCTCCAGTCCGGACATAGAATTCTAGTTTCCCTGCTCTACTAATCACCTGCAATCAAACTGCTATGCTCCCACTGCCAAGTCAGCAGACAGTACCCTGCCTCCACTATGAGTTATTATAAACATACATTTCAGTGTACAAAAAAACATAATATATTAATATTCCATTGGTGACTATCTTACACTATAACTATGAAGAGTTGAGTACAGTTATGTACAAACGGAACGTTCGAACTACATTCCAACATTGAGTCACTGGATTGCCTTTCTGAACACAGCCAAGCCACCAGAAGCTGGAGCTCACAATTAAACAACACTTGCAAAAGCAATTGTCAGAAGAACCAGTGACTCTGACTAAAATAAAAATAAGGACAAAGAGTGTGACAGCTTCAGCTCATGATTTCCTCATTATTCATTCTGCAAACATACTTCTATATAGCTACAGATTTCTTACCTTAGAATAATCTTCAGGTGTCAGACTAGACCCAGAAACGTTTCGAGCAGTACCTAGATCTGGAAACTTTTCAAGCAGTTCCTCCGAGTGCCAGTAGGTGCCATTGTTTAGCTCTGCATCAGCCGCACCGAAAGTGACATCCGTGGTGCCTATAGAGGCGCCACCCCAGCACACTGACATCAGTCACTTTTTGCAAACTTTCTATTCCAGAAGAAAGGCGCCATGATGGCAGCTGATGTAACAGTGTGCAGAAACTAAGGACCTCATAAGGGTTACCCTATGATGAGAAATCTTTTTGTAGATTGGGGAGGATCAGTAAGAAATATATGCAGGTAGATAATCTCTACCAGAAAAAGAGTTAAAGTAGATAAGTAACTTGCTCATCTGATGGAGACTTCTTGCTGCAGATTCTTTACCTTAGAATAGATACCCAAGCAATACCACTCCAGAGGAGGGTCTACAAACAGATTTAGACTAGAAAGTCCAGGTGGACCAAACTGGCAAAGTGCCAGTCATGACGGACCTGACTGTCCAGGCAGTAGTGCTTGGTAAACCTGTGCAGTGATCCACACGTTACATCCTGAGAGATGTCCAGGAGGGGACTCTGCAAGCTAAAAGAGTGGTCACAGTTTAGACTGGTGGAATGAGCAGAAAAGCCCTTAGGGGGTTGCTTCATGACCAGTGCATAGTAGTTTTTAAAACTAAGTATAATCCATTGTGGGCTGGTCGTTTTCAGAAAGTTTTTCCCTTTTATCCAACTAGTGTTCCTTAGTACGATCATTGTTGAATTATAACACTCATTTTGGGCCCAGGCAATAGTCTCTCCTCTTCTTTGGAAGAGAGAGGCGGAGCAAAGAAAGTCTGCAGTGTGATGGTTTGGCCGACGTGGAACGGTGTCACCGATGTAATGACCACTTGAAATGCAGTTTTTATGTTCAAAAGTCGTAAAGGGCACTTGTGGAGAGGCTCAAAGGGTGATCACATCAAGAATGTTAAAACCGGATAAAAACTCATTGGAGTATGACGAAGGGTTTTAGAGGGAGCTGATGCTGTAGATCTTTTAAAAATCGAGTCACAACAGGTAACTTTGCAAGGAGGGCTGATCTGGCAACCTCAAGAATGCCAATATGGCCAGAAATACCCTTTACTATCTCCAAAGCAAAGCCTTGTCAGGCTAACGAAAGAACAAATAACAAAACTTCTGACAGAGGTGCAGAAAGAGGATCGACCTTTTTGGTAGTAAACCATGTCATAAATCTGTCTCAATAACAAGTTTATACATTTTTCTTTGAGGGACAACTGGCTGCCAGAATGACATCACAAACTTCAGTAGGGAAGTCGAAAACTGTCAACTGCCACCGCTCACTCTCCATGCATGAAGGCGGAGCGTGTGCAGGTTCAGGTGCAAGTCCCTGCCCTGTTGCTTTGACATTAAATCCTCCCAAGGGGCAGCCTGATTGGATAACCAAGGCTCATGCTCATTAGTTTGGATACCATACTCTTTGTGTCCAATCCAGGACCACAAAAATAACTTGAGACTGGTTGTTCCTGATCTTCCTGAGAACTCTTGTCGAGAGTTAAGGTGTAAAGGAGACCTGAGCTCCACTCGAGATGAAAGACGTCTCAGAAGGACAGTGCTGACATTGTGCATTCTTGGTGGTGGTAAATAGATTGCATCAAGGTTATCCCAATCTCTGAAGAGACCTTGTACCACCTCAGGATGGAGCTACCATTCGTGATTTACTAGGCATTGTCCGATCTGGTATTTCAAGAGCCACACAAATGGTGAACCACCTGGGAAATGCCTTGATGTTTCAGCCATGTCCAGAGGAGCAGAACCTTTTGACACGTGGTCCACAGCCCCACCCTGCCCTAGTTGTTGCACTACCATATGGAGGTGGTATTGTCCCTTAACACTTGAACCAGCCTTCCTTTGAGGGAAGTAAGAGGCTTTCAGTGCTAGTGAGATTGCTCTCAGCTCCAGAAACCAGAGTCCTCCGATCTCAAACTCACACAGATGGTTGCGCCAGCCCAGGAGTGACGCATCTGTTACTGCAATCATCTCTGGGTGGGAAAGGGAGAGAGGTCTGCCGCTGACCCAATCACAATTTGTCAGCCACCACTGCAGGTCTTAGCAGTTTCCTCCGATACTTAGACTAGGTCGGGAGATTCCCCTGATGCTGCGCCCACTTGGACTTCAGGTCCCACTGCATAACCCTGTCATGAGTCACAAGCAGTTGGTAATGAGGCCTAGCAGTCTCAGTGTCCGTATCACCAAAATCCAGGATTTAAGCTGAAACATCGTAATCATAGCCTGAATATCCTAGACCCGCTGTTACTGAAGATAGGTCTGAAACTAGACTGTATTCAGAACAACCCGTTGAAAGGGAGCTCCTGAGTGGGAGTCAGGTGTGACTCTGGTACGTTTATAGAAAACCCTCAGAAAATGCAGAGGGTATGCCATAGTCTGGAAGTGGGAGATGACTGCCTGGGGCAAGACCTTGATCAACAGCCAATCATTGAGGTAGGGGAAGACAGGAACCCTTGACCTCCGCAGGTGTGCTGCAACCACCAAAATCACCTTGGTGCCACTGAAGGGGCACTAGTGAGGCCAAAAAGGAACATAATAAACTGCTAATGTATGAGTTTAATAAATACTTTGCAGGTCTTCTCTTATAGCTTTTTGTTTTTTAATGACCCTCCGAGGGGGTCAGTTCAAAAGTCCAAGCTCCGCACCGAGAAGAAAAAGAACGGGCGTCCTTTCGCGTTGTGATCAGACATATTGAAGATGGCATCCCTGCCGGGCCTAGCGTTGTAAGCAGGGTGGGGGCCCCTAGGCGAGTGGCACAACCTTTGTTTGCTAAGGATAGTTTTACTACCTGAGAGAGAAGGTGCCGGGGATATTGCCACCAGGAGGGGAGGAGGAGTTCACTCCAGAACGTGACGCCTGCGGGTGACTGGAGAGACTGCGGCAGGGCCCTTTTGCCTGAGGAGGGGCGGACGAGTGGTCCCCCGAGTTAATAAGGTGACGCCTGGTGGATGATTATAGCGCCGAGCTGGCCATCTTCTCCCCTTCCCCCTCGTACTTGACTATTTGCCTGAATTTGACCGCCCCCCCCCCCCTCCTGCGGTGCTCCGTCCCTGTGAAGGTACCCGCTTACGGGCACGATTGGCAAGCATCACGCGCATGGCAGACAAGGGGTGACTTGGATTATGACCACGGGACTGTGGAGGCGGTCTAACACCTGAAACTGTACGAACTCGACATGGGGAGAGACAGAGATCCGAAACAGGGCCAGGGCAAGATGGACCAGTATACGAAGGTCGTGGCCCCCCCGCAGGAGGAACGCCCGGGAGCCCGTTAGGACACGGATACCCTCCTCCAAGCAATCCAGGCACCCAGGACGGTGCTAGAAGGACAGATTGGCGCTGTTGGGTCGGAGGTAGCGCTCTTGCGTCAAGACCTTAGGAACTTGGCTGAAAGGGTCACAGAGGCAGAGATGCGGCTAGGAGAGACGGAAGACTCAGTACACAACCTCAGCAAGGGCATGCAGGAACTTCAATCCCCTCATAGGGACCTTCTATGGCGGGCGGACGACGCGGAAAACAGAGCGCGACGGAATAATCTCCGCTTTGTGGGCTTTAGAGAAGGAATTGAAGGGACAAATGTACCCGAATTTCTCTATACCTGGCTGCTGCACACCTTCTCGGCGGGACAAGTTCTCCTCTAGTTTTGTCATAGAAAGAGCCCACCGAGCACTGCTGGCCCGACCACCTGCGGGGGCCAGCCATGGCCCGTAACAGCACGCTTCTAGAATTTCCTAGATAGAGATATGATACTTAGAGAGACCCTAAAACTAGGGGAGATCCGATACGAAAATACCCGCATAACCATCTTTCCGGACTACAATAGAGAAGTACAAAAACAAAGGCGCACTTCTGACTCCGTGAAAGCTAAACTGCGAGAACGCAAGATACAATATATGTTGCTCTTCCCCGCGAAACTGAAGGTTCTCTTCCTGGGCCAATCCCACTTCTTCCAGACCCCGGGGGAGGCTTGGCAATGGCTGGAGGAGCGTCCCCCTCTGGGGTGCCTGGAAACACAGACGGGCGATGGGGCACCCTCCTGTGGTGCTGGTAACCGACCCTGCAAACGCAACGCTCGCTTCGGCCCCGGCAGCTACGAAAGGGTCGCATCTTGGAGGTCACCCCATATGCCCAGAGGGGCACAGGCAGACGAAGACGACGCACGGGTGGATCTCTCGACTTCCGGCTCTCGTTGGGCGCTCATGCTCTCCGACCCTCCAGACGACTTCAGAGGGGAAACGACACTGAGAATGACGATGGGACTGAAAGCGGACACTCTACCTCCGGAGGAGAGGAGGTGGTAGGCCCCTCGATGCACCCCTTGGCGGCTGAAGTACTGGCGATGGAGCAGGCAAGGACTGAGGCGGGGGCATTCCAGACTGAACCCCCGGATTCCAACTCCTGAACAGGGGCCTGCGGGGACAACCGTGGTTCGAACTAATATGCTGGAGCTGACAAACTGGACACGCACGCTATCTCCTTTCTGATCTTTCTCAGCTGATCTTGACTCTTTTCCTACTTTTCTTCCTTTTCTCTCTTCCATTGACGTCTTTGGCCTTCTATTTTCTGGACTCTGTCTTGATGGTTCTGGGACAGCTGCAGGAGTTTTACGCTTGTGGCGTAAGTTGGGCACAGGAGGGCCTGCCCTAAAGACTACCCCGACATATTGCTGGGGATGAGTCATGGGAGGTGGGGGGAGAGGGAAAGGGGGCTGCACTTGTTTTCTGGTTGGGAATGTTTTGGGTTATGTTTTGTTTAATGTTTGCTCGGCACACTGACTGCAGGTTTGCACTGGTCGGCGCACATTCCATCCACCCTCCGCTAGGGATGAACCGGACACATGCCACCCCATGGCCTCCATGACGGTGCACGGAACCCCCGAGGATAGATTAGTGAGCGGCCCCTATAAGGTTCTCACGTGGAACGTAAATGGTCTAGGGGACAAAATTAAAAGAGGACTGGTGACGGCACATATTAAGCGATTACACCCAGATATAGTCCTCCTCCAAGAGACCCACCTTAAAGGAACTAAGTGCTGGTTCCTGGCGAGATGAGCCTATAAGGTATTGGCACATGCGGGGTACACGGCCTGCTCCCGGGGGGGGGAGCTATTTTGATTAAAAAATCCCCACCTTTTACAGTGACTCGGACCTGGACAGACCCCCAGGGGACTTACGTAGGGGTGTCAGGGACGTGGGGGCGACAGAGGGTCACAATAGTCTTGTTAGATCTGGGGTCTCTAGTTGGCAATGGTATTCACCTGTGTCCAAATAGGGATCCTTACTTCTAAGTCAGGATAAGGGGATTACACTCCTTAATAACCCCTGCTCACCCACTTGGTAGCTTGGCACGAGCAGACAGGCTTATCTCAGAGGCAGTGTGTTAATCATTTGTGAATATACACAGTAATATAGTGATAACACTACAGATGGACACAACACAGGTTTTATAAAAATAAGTATTCTTTATATAGACTTAAACACCAGACCATAAATGACAAAAATCCACAATACTACACTTAAGATTACTTAAAAGATGATTAAAGTCTCTTTGTTCAAGTTGATGGTAGATGCGACAAAGTTCTCAACAAAGTACCTGGATGCGTAACGCAAAGTAAACAAAAGGACTCACAGAAGGGGAGATGAGTCAGATTCAGATTCAGATTCAAAGAACTTTATTCGGTTAAAACAAGTAACCAATAAAAGTAGCAGACATAAAAACAGATTACAATAATTACAGCTCATAATGTGAGTTCACTAAGGGAGATCATTAGAAAGTTATTCACTAAGAATTTTTTTTTAAACCATTTCAGTTACCATTTGTTTCCGTAATTTGAGAACACTTTTTAAAAAACTTAAAACCACAGTTACAGTTAAAACCGTATCCATTCTCTGGACTTCTAAAAAAGCTGGGCGGCATCTGGTTAAATTAATTTCTTTTAAAAAAGGGACGATGATTTTTCTACGAGAGGCACTATACAGTCTGCAGAAGAAAAGGATATGAATATCCGATTGATGTGACATGCCATCACACAAGCAAGTGGGCAATATACGCATCCATGAGTTCATACTAGGAAAAGACACCAATCTAAAGAATATACAAAATCTAAAACGAGTTAAAAGAAAGCGATCATAGTTTGTCATGGGCAGGGATAGGTATGGCTGTACAGACTTAGTCTCACATAGAGTAAGGAGGTGGGAATGTACTGAATGTTTCAGAGTTTCAGCTCTCCTCCTCTTATACTCAAGATGGTCCAGGCAGAGGGTTTTCAGTGTACTCCTTGAGATGCTATCCATTGAAGATGGATCCGAGTAATAAGAATAGCACCCAATCTCAGACAGGAAACACTTTACATATCCCTGCCATTCTGATCTATCCACATGATCCAGGCTGAGGGTATCCTGTAATAGAGCCCGATTCATAACACATTCATTAGTGGTCCATACCCTATGCCACAAAAGGATAGGTTGAATTTTAATAATATCTGTTATGTAGGGTTGAGCAAGTTCAGCGTGACAGTTAAATGTGGCAACACACTGTGGAACTGCGAGGACTTCCCTCATAAATTTGTTTTCCACCACCTGGATTGGATCTACATTTGCGTACCCCCACAAGCCTGAGCCATACATAGCCACAGATAAGCATGTTGCTTTATATATAGTTAACATTTCTTTTATCGGCTTCCTGCCCAATTTTCTAACAAAATTCTTTAAGGCCATGATCGTTTTCATAAATAGGAGAGTTCTGGCCTTAATTGCGCTTGTCCAAGAACCTGACTCATGGAATAAAATGCGCAAATAGGAAAAAGTTGGGGTGTTGTCTAATGGAACATTATTTAAAAACATCCGTTTCATTGGTTTACCTGATTTTGGACCACAGTTCATTGTGAAAGTTTTACTACAGTTTACTAGTAGGTCTAGATTCAGCATGAAGTTCTCAAAACTTACTACTAGTTTTTGCAAAGCCTGAGGAGTACGTGCCATAAGCACGGCATCATCCGTATACAAGAGCGCAGGGATTGCCCTCCTCCCCACCCTGGGCATTTCTCTGCACTCCTGCAGCAGGTGATGCTCAAGCCCATTAATATAGAGGAGGAAAAGAAAAGGTGCTAAAACACAACCTTGACGCACTCCACGGCCCACACTAAATTGTCTGGAGCATTCGCCCCCCCCCTACCGTAACGAACAGAAGCTGTGGCTCCACTATAAAGTTCCCTCAGGAAACAGATGATGGTGTTGTCCACTCCCAAACTTTTCATTATTGCCCACAATTTGGTGTGTGACACGCAGTTGAACGCTGATGAAAGGTCCACAAAGGTAAAATACAAGCGTTCCGATTTTATCCTTATGTATTTGTGTTGCAATAACATTAAATTTAGGCCTTGCTCGATTGTGCCAATCCCTTTTTGGAAACCAAATTGCAAGTCGCTCATGACTTCATTTTCCTCCGCCCAGCTTTGGAGTCTTGCCAACACTATTCGTCCCAGGATTTTTATTGAAGAATCGAGAAGGGAGATTGGCCTGTAGCAGGCACAGCTGTTTCTATCCCCCTTCTTATAAATTGGGACGATGACAGAGGTAAACCAGGAATCTTTCAAGCCCCTCGATAAAGCCGCATTAAAAAGTTGTACCAACATTGGGCCCCAGATTTCAGTGTTTGCTTTAAATAGGTCCGCGGGGATCCCGTCAGGCCCAGCTGCCTTGCCTCCTTTGGTAGCTCTCAGGGCACGCAATACCTCATCTAGTGTTACAACCAAGTTAGAGCCTGGTTGTAAGTCCAAGCTAATATGAGGACCTCCTCTGCAAGTATCATCCTGTGCCTTATAGAGATTAGAAAAATGATCCACCCAATTATCCTCGTTTATTGCGATCTCAATTCGCGCCGTATGGGTTTCGTAAGGTAGAGGGGTGTTAATTACTTTCCAAAATGCGGCGGAATTTTTAGTTTTTGAAGCCTCGCAGAGTGAATCTATTGCCTCCTTATTTAGCATAGTTTTCCTTACTTTGAGGGCCTGGTTATTCGCAGACCTACATGCTCTTATTTCACCTGTGTCCCTGGGGCTTCTGTGTACTGCATGTTTTAAATTTTTCAGCGCCCTGGTGCATGCGTTATCGAACCAACTCTTGGACCCCTTACCTCTACGTTTTGCCTCCACCCTTAAGCTACTTTTTATATTTGTGGCTATTATACCAAAGTGCTCAATTATTTGATCATTACTAGAATTGTCTCCCAAACAGGTCATAAAACTAGTGGAGCGCGCCTCCCAAAGTTCCTTGAAGAATGTTGCGGGGATTACTTTACTCCAATTGAGTGTGTACCCATTTTGTCTCCCAAGAACCACATCAACCGCTGCCTCAGCAAGAGGCGCGGCCGTCGATGGGTCTGGGAACAAATCTGCTACCTTGAGACATTGGGGGAGATGGTCACTTAAGGGCAATTGGATGTTTGTAACCCCCACCACTCTATGTTTAAGATTGCTGGAGGAGATGATAAAGTCAATAGTTGACATGAAACCTCTACCAACAAAGGTCGGGGCGAAGGGTGTGGGTTTTAGAGCTGTTTCATTTGCAGACCCCAAGTCAAACATGAATAGTAATTCGTTCAGCAAGTCCCCCATCAAAGTGTGATCAAAATGAGTTAGATGAATATCTCTCGCTGTCATTAGGCCACATAGGCCCTGGCTCCCTTTAGTACAGAGTGAACAGTTAAAATCCCCCCCCCCCCCCCCCCATAAAATTACTAGTTCTCTGTCATTTTTATCTACCTCTAATTGAACTGCGTCCTTGAGCTGCTTCATCGCAACCACAATTTCATCCCTCGGGACATTATTGTAGAAGTTAATAATAATCACCTTCGCTCCTTTAAAATCTCTTAGAATTATGAGCTGAAAGTAATTAGAATATAAATGACAATGAACCTGCTTGATTTTGAGTTGATTTGAAACAAAAGTGGTCAAACCACCCTTTGCCCTTCCAAAGTGGCCTCCAACTGCTGAGGTAAAGAAGGTTCTATAACCATTTACATGGATTGGGTCCTGAGTCCATGTTTCTTGCAGGGCCACTATATCCTGGCCACTTATTACAGACTCCCAGACTGGGTTACTAATTTTTTGCCTCAACCCTGCTACATTCCAGAAAAGCAGTGCACAGAGGTCACTCTTCACCTGTGTCGGGCCATTTCCTATCTTTTCCCTGCTCCCATTGTTATCGCCTACAATAGGTGGCGTCTGGTTCAGGATAACACTGTCAGGCGATGTCAGTCTATCGAGAGTGAGGTTCTTATTTAATGTGGGCGATTCTTGAGATGACTCAATGGGGGCCTCAATGTTATTGGAGAGAACCCCACCCTTAGTAGAAACTTGAAAAACTGGGGGAGAGGGGTTTTTCCCAGCCACAGTTTCTCTGGGAATCTGGGCTTGCTGTCAGTCTACCCCATCCAGACCGGAGAAGATCTGGAAGCGATTTTGGATTGGTAGGTTATACATGTGTGGAGGCAATCCTCTATTGTCCCATGGTCTCCCGTGAGTGAGGTTGGGTCCCAAGTATGGTGGGTATTGATTACTGAAAGAGGGGTATTGATAGACTTGATGCTGATTTCTGGGATAAAAGTCCTCCGGCCTCTGAGTGTAAAAAGAGGGGTCTTGGCCATTTACATAGACAGAGCTACCCAGCACAGGTGGTACCCCCCCAGGTCCAACCCTATCCCATGATCTTGCATTTCCAAACCCCCGTTGTTGGTAGACTGGCTTCTTAATAAGCTGCCTTTCCCTGCCTCAGCTATTAAAGCTTTTTGGCGGTGCATAGGGGTAGAAATAGGATAGAAGATGTGTGGAGATGGAATCGCAGCTTCTAGCATCGAACCAATCACCAATATGCCTCACAGCCCTGTGATCCTTAAAATTGATGATTATGACATCCCCATTTCTATCCTTTGGCCTGGCTCCCACCCAGTTTGCACGCCTTACACTTAAAATTTCACCATTTATTGATGCAGGTAACGGTCTGTTATCACGGAGCCAAAAGGCAACCTTGTTCCGTAGTGCTCCATGATCTTCCCATTTACCTGCGGGCAGTTCTGGGACCCCTGCCATTACAATAACATAAGGGGCAGAATCAGGGGATAAATCTATGATAAGACTAGTTTTTTCGGGAGCGATGGCCAGAGCATTCCCTTTACTTGGCTTAGTCGTTAATAAGTCCTTACTACCACCTTGATTTTGAATTCCCCCTGGTTTAGATGTTTGCTCCTTGGTTGCTGGAGCCGCGAGTTGAGTTGTGGCCAATTGTGGAGTTGGAGTTAATGACGTAATCGCAGGACTACCCGATCTTACCCCTTCTTGCACAGATTTCTGTTTTTGCACAGGTGCCGATATTATAGGTGCTGGTGTTATAGGTGCTCGTGATGGAGGGGGAACTGTTACTTTGGATTTTACAGGTGGGTTGGCACTTAATGAGGAATTCGTCTTAGCTTTATCGAGCCCCTTTACCAGGTCAGATAGGAGGAGGGAGTTCTGTTCGACCTTCTTCTCTATTTGATCTAGCATACTAGGGTTTGGCCAGTTTGTGACTGAGGAGAGTGAGCTACCCCTTTCCTTATTTTATGTGCTCTATTATCCAGTTGCTCGCCCCCCCTTTTTTTGCTGTTTCTCGTAATTAGGGGAGATGTAGGAGGCTTGGGCGACAGCTCAATAGGGAGTTTTGGGGAGCCCGATAGCCTAACACTGTCATTCCCACTAGGTAAGTCCAATAGGGATAAACTAGATGGTGTACTAGACAAGAGATGTTTGCTTATCATGGTGGGGTCAGCAGAAGGGCTTTTAATGTTATCTGTGACCCCTGAGTGTGATAAATCGATAAGCAGCAGAGAATCTCTACGGCGTTTGGGCGAGATTGCATCCCCTATTTCTCCTAAATTAGATGATCTCATTTCTGTATGTGGTAGTAAAGTTCCAAACTCACCCCCCCCTCCTTGTGTAATTGTATGGCTGGTTTTCCTTTGCTTCCCCCTGCGTCTTACTCGGGCTTTCTTAAATCTTCTAGGAGATTCTTTTGCTGCAGGCTCATATATTTCAAGAGAACCTATGCCTGTCCCTATAAGGGCTTGAGCGTGGGAACCCTCGTCATGCTGACCCGCATGGACCATGGCAACAACGGTAGTTACTTTGCCTGCAGGGGCAGAGGGGACCTCTGACAAAGGTGTGTCTGTAACAGTAAATGGAGGCTCCGGTGTAATTGCAGGAGAAGGCTCCAATCCCAAAGACGCCCTTCTATTGCTGTTGATTTGCGCAACCTTTTTAATTAAGTAATTGTCCATAGTTACCAGATTGGAGGGCATAATGGGGGATAGTTCCGGTCTCAAGTGGGAAACAAAAGTAGATTATTAACAGTAGTTTCTCACTCACATGTGCAGTTTACTGGAATCTGGCAGGGAACAGTGATGGAAAGGGGATGGCCCCGGCCCGGCTCCTCGGTCCCCGGAGGGCCACAGAGGGCCCGCCCTTTGCCCGGGCTTCGCCCCCGGCTACGACCCGCGCGCGTCCCGCGATGCGCGTTTGCAGGTCTGATTATATGAATTGAGGGGGCGTGGCACTGGGAGGGGGCGCGGCTCGGCCAGGAAGAGGAACCAGCTGTCGATGACTCCAGGAATGCTGGTCCTCGCAGTCCCGGTCAGCGCGCCTCTCCCTCCTCTGCGGCCACAGAAGTCTCTCTCTCACCTCGCCCTGCGTCCCAGAAGGGCAAAGATCCACACGCTGTCCTCGTGTGTCAGGACAGCAACACAGGGCTTCAGAGCGTTCACGAGCGGCTCCCGCGAAGCGGGGGCCGCGAGGAGCAATAAGCAGCTGGCAGGGGGCGTGGCACTGGGAGGGGGCGCGGCTCGGCCGGGAAGAGGAACCAGCTGTCGATGACTCCAGGAATGCTGGTCCTCGCAGTCCCGGTCAGCGCGCCTCTCCCTCCTCTGCGGCCACAGGAGTCTCTCTCTCACCTCGCCCTGCGTCCCAGAAGGGCAAAGATCCACAAGCCGTCCTCGTGTGTCAGGACAGCAACACAGGGCTTCAGAGCGTTCACGAGCGGCTCCCGCGAAGCGGGGGCCGCGAGGAGCAATAAGCAGCTGGCAGGGGGCGTGGCACTGGGAGGGGGCGCGGCTCGGCCGGGAAGAGGAACCAGCTGTCGATGACTCCAGGAATGCTGGTCCTCGCAGTCCCGGTCAGCGCGCCTCTCCCTCCTCTGCGGCCACAGGAGTCTCTCGCTCACCTCGCCCTGCGTCCCAGAAGGGCAAAGATCCACACGCCGTCCTCGTGTGTCAGGACAGCAACACAGGGCTTCAGAGCGTTCACGAGAGTCAGTTCTGTGACCTGGGGGAATGGTTGCGTCCTTCCTAATTGCTTGCGCAGAGTAGGGGACTCGTCGTGAGCCTTACCGGTGCGGAGGTGATGCGTAGATTACGGCCTCTTGCGGTGCGCAAGATGGCGCTTTGATGTGATGCGATGACGATGCGATGATCCAGTTGCGATGCGAGAAGATGGCGCCCTTGATGCGGCGATGAGATGACGCCCTGGCAGCATTGCGGCGACTCTGTACTTTGGAGCCGCGACAGGCCCTGCGACGCGCTTCCCTGGCGATGCGATGGCGACTCTCTCAATGGCGTCACGCTTCTCCGATGATGCGACAGCAGGCAGCTTTGATGAACACACGCTTCCAGGGAGATGCGACGAAGGCTCGCTTCTCGGCGTTGCAATGATTTCAGCTGCGGCAGCGACACGCTTTTTCTCAAAGCGTCATGCTTCCAGCTCCCAGCGGCATGCAAGTGACTGGAGTCAGAATTCCCAGCAAGGAAATTCAGGAGGGAGCTGGAGGTTAAGTCTTTTGGCCCTGAGACTTCAGCAGGAGGCAAGCACAGGTCAAGCCCTTGGAGAATATTCTGTAGATGAAAGTCCTTACAAAGTTCCTTCTCCTTTCCCTTGGCAATGAAGCAACCACTGCAGGCCAACCCAGCAAACAACACACTGGCAGAGGGGAAGTCCAAACTCTTGCAACTTCCTTGGTTCTTCTCCTTGGCAGAAAGGTTTCTTGTTCCAGAAGTGATCTAAAGTCTGTGGGGCTGGGTCCCAATATTTATACCCCAAAATCCTTTGTTCTCTAAAGGCAGAGTGGCCTCTGCCTAGTTCAAATCAGTTCCTGAGCCCTTTGTTTACATGACTCTCCCCTTCCTTTCATTGTGCAGGGCAGAGACATCAGCCGCCCTACAGGAGGTGGAGCCAGCACAGGGGAGGGAAGATACAGCTCTGGAGCATTCTGTTGACAGCATTCCTCTTCTCCTTTCACTGTTCAGGGCAGAGACATCAGACAAGCCACATGGGGTGGAGCTAGCCTTGTAGAGGGAAGGCCCACTCCTATTCAGGTCCCAGGTGCACCCTCCCCCTCCCATCTGGATGTAAATCTCCCTATTCACCACTGGGCTGTCCCAGACTGTCTCCTGGAATTTCCCCAGCCCTGTCACACACAAACCCAGACAAGGAATATACAACTCAGCAGAGGCGGGCTCAAATGGTTAGACAAGCAAATCTGCCTTGTTGCGCCATATTTACAAAGGGACACATCTAGGTAGATTTGTCACTTTGTAAAACCCTGCGCCACATTATACCTGCGCCAGGTATAATGTATGCAAGGGGGCGTATTGACGCAAGAAAGGGTCGTAGAAGTGACACAGTGAAATCTATGTGATTTCACTGCGCCACTTCTAGGACACAAATGCGTCAATTTCTTACGCCTGCCTCACAGCAGGCGTAAGACTGACGCAGGCCCTTTCACATGGGGCTTGCCCCATGTGAAAGGTGACATTGCTGGAGTTGCGTCACTTTTGTGACACACTCCAGCAATGCGCCACTTTTGCGCCATACAGATACGTCAGAAATACTGACGTATCTGTAACTCCTTGCGCAATGATGCGTCATACAGTAAATATGGCGCATCATTGGTGGTGCAAGGAGGGCGCAGTGAAAAGTGACGCATCGCTGTTTTCATGCAGCGATGCGTCACTTTTCATAAATGAGGCCCATGACTCCCCAATGCCATTATAACGCATGGCATTACATTTTATATGCTTTTACCACGCATACATTTACAACGAAATTCGTTGTAAATGCATGAATGGTAAAAGCATGTTTTTTTATGTTTGGATAAGGTAAGTATGGGTATAGGGGTATATGTTTTGGGGTACTGAGGTATATGTTTTGGGGTGTTTGGGTATTTTAAGGGTTCAGATATAGTTTTGGGTTATGGGGTACAGGGGTAATTTTAGGGGTTAGGGATAGGTATGGGTTTTAGGGTACAGGGGTATTTTTAGGGTTCAGGGCTGGGTTTGGGTTTTGGGGTATAGGGGTATTTTTAGGGTTTAGGGGTAGGTTTGGGTTTTGGGGTACAGGGGTATTTTAAGGGTTCAGGGCTAGGTTTGGGTTTTGGGGTACAGGGTTATTTTTAGGGTTCAGGGCTAGGTTTGGGTTTTGGGGTACAGGGGTATTTTTAGGGTTCAGGGTTAGGTTTGGGTTTTGGGGTACAGGGGTATTTTAAGGGTTCAGGGCTAGGTTTGGGTTTTGGGGTACCGGAGTATTTTAGGGTTCAGGGGTAGGTTTGGCTTTTGGGGTACAGTGGTATTTTTAGGGTTCAGGGCTAGGTTTGGGTTTTGGGGTACAGGGGTATTTTTAGGGTTCAGGGGTAGGTTTGGGTTTTGAGGTACAGGGGTATTTATAGGATTCAGGGCTAGGTTTGGGTTTTGGGGTACAGGGGTATTTTTAGGGTTTAGGGATAGGTTTGTGTTTTGGGGTACAGGGTATATTTATAGGGTTAAGATGGGTTCATGTTTAAGGGTGTTGGGGTATTTTAAGGAGTATGGGTGGGTTATGATTATGGGGTGCAGGGGTATTTAAAGGGAGCAGGGTGGGATTAGCACACGATATGAGACATGGCATGAAGGGCGGAACGTACCACACGCCCCCAGCGTTAGTCACGCCCCCAACACACGCCCACAGCACAACGCAGACACGCCCACAAGGGACTACTTTGCTGGCACGGTTCTTTTACCTTTTAAATGTATATGGTGGGCGTCTGCATAGTCTATGTCCTTCTGCTGCAACTGACCTTTCCAACGCTGCATTGGGTGTTGTGATTGGTGCTGTGGTTCCTGAGATTACCCACCTCAAAGGTTTGGGCTCTCTCTTTATTATATTAGTATGGATGCACCCTGACCTTGGGCCTACCATAGGGGTGTTTAATATGAAGCAAAGGGAAGGTTTAGGGACTGGCAAGTGGGTGCACTTGGCTAAGTCGACATGGCAGTGCTAGACTGCACACAGGCCTTGCAATGGCAGGCCAGAGACACACTTTACAGGCTGCTTCTGTGGGTGGCACAACCAGTGCTGCAAGCCCACCAGCAGCATTTGATCTACAAGCCCTGGGCACACATGGTGCACTGTACTAGGGGCTGACAGTAAATCAAATAACCTAATTGTGGAATAACCAATCAGTACATCAATTTAACATAGGGAGCACTTGCACTGTGGCACTGATTAGCAGTGGCACAGTGCCCAAAGCATAAATCCAGCAAAAACATATCAAAACAGAGGAGGCAATCCGTCAAAAAAATGGAAGGCAGACTCACGCGCCCCCCATCCCTCCACCCACCCCCCAGAATAACAGCGTTGTGAACATTAATTCCATAAGATCTAGCCACCCTAACTATCTGTGACTTGCCAGCAGTGCTTATGTTGGTTGAAAATGCTAAGAATTAGTTTTTATTTTAAAAAAAGGCTTTGACAAAACATCAAAACAAGCATTTGCAATGCAATAGGTCTCGCAGTTATTAGACTTTGAGCTATTGGCATTGTAAATGGAAATGCCTTTTATTTATGTGTTGGTTTTGAAGACATAAATAAAAGGCATTGTCATTTACAATGCCAATAGTTCAAAGTCTAATAACTGCGAGACCTATTGCATTGCAAATGCTTGTTTCGGCTGAGACGCCGACAACGCAGAGCAGCCTTAATATTTTATGTAATGGAGTGAATCAAAAAACAAATAACCCTAACAAAATCTATGGATAGTACATGCAAAAAAAATCCACAAAAAAAAATACAAGACTACAATATTGACCGTATTTAAACAACTCCACATAAAAATGTTGTGCCTACAACTTGAATATGTTGGGGATGGGTTAGAATAGAACATAGTCACTGGAGGCTAGATGGCATATAATGTGCGTGACTAGGGAAGAAGCGTGGCCGAAATATCTCAAGGCATGGCTGGCGATAGATAGATAGAGTGAGGGCGATAGATAGATAGAATGAGGGCGATAGATAGAGTGAGGACGATAGATAGATAGAGTGAGGGCGATAGATAGAGTGAGAGGCGATAGATAGATAGAGTGAGGGGCGATAGATAGACAGAGGGCGATAGATAGACAGAGGGCGACAGATAGACTGAGGGCGATAGATAGAGTGAGGGGCGATAGACAGAGGGCGATAGATAGACAGAGGGCGATGGATAGATAGAGTGAGGGTGATAGATAAAGTGAGGGTGATAGATAGAGTGAGGGCAATAGATAGATTGATAGAGTGAGGGGGATAGATAGAGTGATTCTTCTGGAAACATACTTGGGCAGCCTTGAAGTCCCCTACCTGTTGCTGGCCGGGACAACTGAGCTCCCCTTCCCTGCTGGACCTGCTTCTCCGCGCTGGTGTTCCCGCTCACCCCCCGCCACCGCACCTTTGCACCTAAGGTGCGGCCGCCGAGTGGGGGCGAGCTTTCAGTCATACCTGGGAACTACAGGTTCCATCTCTCCTTGCGACCGGAAGCCGCACACTTGAATTCCGCGCCAGGAGGTGAACAAATACCTGCGTCCCTTTCGGCAGAGCGTGATTCTTCTGGAAACGGACTTGGGCAGCCTTGAAGTCCCCTACCTGTTGCTGGCCGGGACAATTGAGCTCCCCTTCCCTGCTGGACCTGCTTCTCCGTGCTGGTGTTCCCTCTCACCCCCCCGCCGCCGCACCTTTGCACCTATGGTGCGGCCGCCGACTGGGGGCGAGCTTTCAGTCATACCTGGGAACTACAGGTTCCATCTCTCCTTGCGGCCGGAAGCCGCACACTTGAATTCTGCGCCGGGAGGCGCACAAATACCCGCGTCCCTTTCGGCGGAGCGTGATTCTTCTGGAAACGGACTTGGGTAGCCTTGAAGTCCCCTACCTGTCGCTGGCTGGGACAACTGAGCTCCCCTTCCCTGCTGGACCCGCTTCTCCGCGCTGGTGTTCCCGCTCACCCCCGCCGCCGCACCTTTGCACCTAAGGTGCGGCCGCCGAGTGGGGGCGAGCTTTCAGTCATACCTGGGAACTACAGGTTCCATCTCTCCTTGCGGCCGGAAGCCGCACACTTGAATTCCGCGCCAGGAGGCGCACAAATACCCGCGTCCCTCTCCGCGGGAGCACCCGGGCTAAGCCCGGGACAAGGGCGGGACAAGGGCAAGACCATCTGTGGCCATCGGAGGCCAGAAGAGGCTGGGCTGGACCACACCCCTGATATCCGAGACATTGGTTAGTAGATATTTGCGTTCAATATTCTTTACTCTTGTTAGGCCATATGGCAGCTAATCGTAAGAATGTACATAGAGCGGGGGAGGTAGTCATTGGGTCAATGGACGCTTTTTTAATTAAAGCTGAATCTATATTACAACATGAGATAGCTCTGACGGAGAAGAGACTATCGCTAGGTAAAGCGGAGGTACAGAAAAGGTCCTCACTAGGCAAAATTAGCAATGCCAAATCGCCCGCAGTAAATCTCTATCCCACAGCTCTTATAAACAAGCTGGGTAACGATCAGGGGCCTGGTAGTGGACAAGAAGCAGATATATCCACTACTGATATGACCGAAAATAACCCTAGAGGCCAGTCCCTAGCTTCACCATCTCTTCATCTGGATACGTGTATACCACCCTCAAGCCTAATAGTGGTTTTTGGGGGGCCAGGCCAAAGATTGGTGTTAATCAGGCAAAGGGCAGGCAAATGGTCCTAACAAAGTCTATAAGTACACAAACAGAAAATGATAGTACCCTTTATGATATCGGGCTGGAGAGACGACTAGGGAAATTAGAGACAACAATGAAGGACTCCCTAGAAGCTATGTTAAAGGAGAAAGTGGAGGGCCTCGAAAAAGATCTGGTAGCAAGTTTAACACATTTCACGGCAAGAATAGAACATATGTATAAGAAACTAGGGAATGCGGAACGAATATCCTACTCGGAAGGGAGTAATCCTTTATCACATCATATTCCAATAGGGAGGGAAGCAGAGGGCCCAGTGATAGCTAAAAAACAACCCCAAAAGACCGTAAACCTGATTGAGGGAAACAAGGACCATACACATAACATAGCACATGATAACACTGGATACGCAGGTAGATTTACATCACAGGGAAGCCCATGTAAAACACTGGTCAAAACTAAGGCCTATAGCCCAAAAGGATCTGACTTGATGCCAAATACTGACGTTCTACAACTGCCACCGGCATCCTCACCCTATGTAATAGTTTTAACAGGGGTGCCCTCCTTAAAAAGAGACCAACAAGAACCCTGGCAAAACCTCTGTAACAAGGTAGTCGACTGGCTGGTAAAATTCAAGAGGTTCCACCCGGGAGATATCCATGACATCTTGATGGTCCGTAGGGTTGGGTGGTTGGGCCCCTCCTCAAAAGATATCAGAGGAGAGTGTGTGGTGATCAATTTTAGGCGCCCCCAACAAGCCAAGAAGGTCTTACACTGCATGGAAGAACCCCACAGTGTAAATCCGCTTATTAGTGCACTTCCCCTGGGGTACTTCTACAAACCAATGTATGATGGCAATCCAAGACAGCAGTCTCTTCCAGTCTCGTTAGAGAATAGATTTGATGGCTTTGTTAATCTAGAGGAGGTGGATTGACTACTTAAACCTAGTTTAATTACATCCCCTCTGGAGGAAACCAATAAGGAGGTTGAGCGGGGTGAGGTAACCCAGACATCTACTACCAAGCACACATTAAATACATCGGGACCGGGTGCTACGGGCTCAGGTGACGATTTATTATTAACAACCAATAATAGTAGTATTAAGATTGCAATGGACAGTGGTTGTAAAGTCCAAAAAGGAGGAATGGGCGGTACACTCACTAGAGTAGAGGACACAGTTGCTCAAGTTAGCCAAGTGGTCCCACAACTGGCATTATCATTGAGAATTCCGGAAGTCAAATTTATGTCATGGAATATAGCGGGCCTGTCGAGGAACCTCCAGGACATTGTCTGGTGCAGATACACCGATGAGTACGATGTAATACTGCTACAGGAGACATGGGCCTTAGATACTCCCCATAGGCTTGGATATAAAACCTTTTGCCGCGAAGCTATTCCGTCTGTAAGAGGAAGAGCGTCTGGGGGTCTTGTGATTTGGATAAAAATTACAATGGAAATTGAAGTTACCCCCCTCTCTATTCCATCCCAGGACCTTCTGGGTGTAAAGATGGTGACTTAAAAACAAAGAAATTGTCCATTTAATGAATGTATACAACAGGCCTAACCCTTTAAACAAGGAATCTAGGGTAATAGAGCAACTTGACTCGTATCTTGATTCCTTGGGGTTTAACACGCATAAAATAGTAGGCGGGGATTTCAACTGTAAATTTGAGCCATTATTGGGTCTTGATAATATATTTGACGATCAGGACCAGGCAAACAATATCCCTGCACTAGATAGCACAGGGGAGGTAAAATGTACGGTTGCAGCAACCCAAATTTTACAGTTAACTGTGGGGCATGACCTAAGGCTTGCAATGGCCACTTCCAGTCAGATAGACCAACGGCCCCAACATACCGTAAAGGCAATGCCAAGTCGCATATAGATTTTATATTGGTTTCCTTAAGCTTATGGTACTTAATCAATGATTTTAAAGTTGTCTTCAGGACAGTGACCACCTGCCGCTACAATTAACCTTGGATTCCCAGCCTTTTTTAACTAGCAAAGTCGAAGGAGATGCACTAAATGGGATGGACGGTGTTTCCAGATATCCAACAACAGGCCTGCTGTGAAATGGCCTTACATTCTAGCCAGGGAAGCTATGATGGCAAATATATATAACACCTTCTCAGATACTGTTGCATCCTGTCAGAACCACTCATTAGGCGCACAGGGGTGCTAGACATGCACTACCTACTGGTAGATGCTTTAACACCTCTTTTGAGTAAAATCTATGAGAAGGATAACATTTCAAATAGTAGTCACACTAACTTAAGTAACCCTTGGTACAACAAAGAATGCCGCGTAGCCAAGACTCACCTGATCCAGGCAGTTAAAACTAAGAATATACAGGGTATAAGAGTTAGCAGACAAGCTTATAATAAGATCCTTTTACAGTCGAAGAAAGCCTGGGATGAGGACATTTGGGAGGACTTATTACCTGCAGCTAAAATGAGGGATCAGGGTACTTTCTGGAGCCTAATATCAAAGGGGAATAAGTCGGGCAGAACCTCTATGGGCCTATACTTAGATGAAAAAACATGGTGTGACCATTTCTCTAAGTTATACTCTCAAAATGAGGATGGTTCGTGTATAGAAGAACACGAGATGGAATTAGCATCCAGCTCAGTTACCTTACATTTTAACTTAGAGGAGACCATCCAGGCTTTACAGGCCATTAAACCAGGGAAAGCCCCAGGACCTGACAAGATCCCTGGTGACCTGTTAAGACATGACATGGAAGTCTGGGGACCCTATTTAAATTATTTATGTAACTCCATAGTAGCAGGCACGCAGATTCCTGAGACTTGGAAAGGGGCAGAAATATTAAAAAAATGTAAAAAAAAGGGCTCGGTATGATCCAGCTAATTATCGCCCAATTAGTTTAATTGATCTTTTACAAAAAGTCATTGCCAGACATATTTTAAATAGACTTCTAAGTTGGATGGACGAGACTCAGGTACTGACCAAATATCAGGCAGGGTTCAGAATAAAAACCAGCACTATAGACCAAGTATTCAGGTTCACATGCATCTGCTGGAAATATATTAACATAAGGAAGGGCAGTTTGTACGTAGCTTTTATGGATCTAAGGGCTGCCTTTGATCTAGTCCCTCGTACCCTTTTGTGGGACACATTAAAAAACATGGGTGTCCCAGGCGAACTACTCGCAGAATTAATTAGACTCCACACTTGGAATTTCGCCAAAGTAAGATGGGGGGAAGGGAGGGGAAGTAACTAAAGCCATACCTGTGAGACGGGGCGTACGTCAAGGCTGCGTATTGGCGCCTATGCTCTTCTCACTGTATATTAATGACATACCTGCATACCTGGGGAATTGTAGCCATGATTCACCAAAACTGGGGGGCGAAGTGATCTCAGCCTTATTATTCGCTGATGACACTATCCTTATTTCACAAACTCCTAAGGGACTCCAAAATTTGGTGAACTCTTTCTATAGTTATTGTGTGGAAAAGGGACTAGAAATCAACTCATCTAAAACTAAATATATGTCCATAAACCCGCAAAAATCATTTCAAAAGAACTTGGCCTTAAATAACCAAAAACTGGAGTACGTGGGGAGCTTCAACTATCTGGGTATTACGCTGGATAGTAATTTGTCTTGGAAGGGGCACCTGGAAAAAAGCTGAATATCTCTTAAACAGAACTCGATGTCCATACTAAAAATTCATGGAGGGAGCCACTCCAAGGCTATTACACCAGCATTGGAAGTTTTTAAAGCTAAGGCCCAATCAGCGGCACTATATGGGGCTGAGATTTGGGGGTCATCCAGCAGGAAGAACTTTGAACGGGATGAAAATAAATGTATTTGCAGCCTACTTAAAATACTGTCTAGAACTCCCCTAGTACCAGTGTTTTTGGATATTGCTATTAAACGTACTGATCATCAAGCAACTTTAAGGCCGTTATTGTATTGGGTCAGGATATGGACCACTTCAGAATTGATTAATTATAGAAGTGGCCTGTTAGAAATCATGCAGATTGACAAGTATAAGAATATTGCGTGGCTAAAACACATCTCATCGTGGTGTATTAGGCTAGGGCTATCCCATTACTGGGAAGAGCCCTTGAGATTGACACCTCATAGCAAAAAGCTTCTAAAGTCCACCTTTTGGTCCTATATTAACAATGATATACTGCAAAGTTCATCTATTGGTACGCTGACCCAGACGTTCTTGTCTGTTAAGGATAGTGCTTCCTTCGAACCCTTTATGAACGAGGTAGGTCCTCCTTTGGCGAAATCCTTATATCTACAATTTAGATATGGGGTCCTACAGACAAAAGCATATACCTGCAAGTGGGGGGGGGAGGGCACTAAGGATACTGATTTGTGTACTCTTTGCTCGCAAATGGTGAAGGAAGATGATGTTCATTTACTTTTCTTTTGCTCAGTATATAAGTCCCCTAGGGCTTGATGGATTAGATCTTTATGTAAAAATATGGGCGTTAGGTCCTTTAAAAAGGCTGAACGTATATTCAAGTCTGACACTTCACAAATGGTAGTGTTCTGCACAAGCAGGTTTCTTTTTAATGTGTACCTGATTAGGAAGAAGCTTGGTTTGTAGCTATAATTTAATTAACCTGATTCTAGTGTCCGCCATCTTTGCACATTTGTATATAGTATGTTTTAAAAGATTTAATTTTTATTCTGGCTATTAAATTAAATTTTACTGTATTTATGTACTTAAATTGTAGGTTTTAGGGCGAAAAATGTAAATATGGATTAATTGTATATTTATTTCTGTTCCAACTCATTGTTGCCTGCTCACTTGGATATTGTCTGTAAAATGTTTTTATAATGTTGCTTTTATGGCTAAAAGATAGCCGAAATAAAGTTGAACGAACGAACGATAGAGTGAGGCCGATAGATAGATAGAGTGAGGGCGATAGATAGATAGAGTGAGGGCGATAGATAGAGTGAGGGTGATAGATAGAGTGAGTGTGATAGATAGATAGAGAGAGGGGCGATAGATAGATAGAGTGAAGGAGATAGATAGAGTGAGGTCGATAGATAGATAGAGTGAGGGGCGATAGAGTGAGGGCGATAGATAGACTGAGGGCGATAGATAGATAGAGTGAGGGCGATAGATAGAGTGAGGGCAATAGATAGATAGAGTGAGGGCGATAGAAGAATAGAGTGAGGGCAATAGATAGAGTGAGGGCGATAGATAGATAGAGTGAGGGCGAAAGATAGAGTGAGGGCAATAGGTAGTGTGAGGGCAATAGGTAGAGTGAGGGTGACAGATAGATAGAGTGAGGGCGATAGATAGATAGAGTTAGGGCGATAGATAGATAGAGTGAGATGGCCTCGTGGTGGACGTGGTGGTGGACGTGGTGGTGGTGGAGGTGGGGGTGGTGGTGGTGGAGGTGGGGGTGGTGGTGGTAGAGGTGGGTGTGGTGGTGGTGGAGGTGGGTGTGGTGGTGGATGTGGTGGTGGAAATGGTGCTGGTGGACGTAGTGGTGGTGGACGTAGTGGTGGTGGTGGATGTGGTGGTTGTGGACGTGGTGGTGGTGGATGTGGTGGTGGTGGTAGACGTGGAGTTGGTGGATGTGGTGGTGGTGGATGTGGTGGTGGTGGATGTGGTGGTGGTAGACGTGGTGTTGGTCATAGTGATGGTAGAGGTGGTGGTGGTAGTGGTGGTGGACATGGTGGTGGTGGACGTAGTGGTGGTGGACGTAGTGGTGGTGGACGTAGTGTTGGTGGATGTGGTGGTGGTGGAGGTAAGTTAGTTAGTGAGAGAGTGAGTTAGTGAGAGAGGGAGAGAGAAAATAATCAGGCAGAAGGAGAGGAGGGAGCAGTGCATCAGTGCAGTAGGACGGGAAGAACAGGAGAGCAGGTCAGGAGAAGAGGGATCTGAGGACATAGCAACATCGGGGCAGATGGGGAGGGATCTTAAGGGCAGTTTACCAGGGTAGAGGACAGTGAAGAGCAGAAATGGGGCAGGAGTGGAGAAGGCATGGTAGCAGTGGGGTAGAATAGAAGAGGCAGAAGAAGATAGGGGAGGAAGGGGAGGTGTAAGGGAGGAGGAGGAGAGGAGGGAGCAGTGCATCAGTGGAGCAGGACAGGGGGGAGAACATGAGATCAAGTCAGGAGAAGAGGAATCTGAGGACATAGCAACATCGGGGCAGATGGGGAGGGATCTTAGGGGCAATTTACCAGGGGAGAGGACAGTGAAGAGCAGAAATGGGTCAGGAGTGGAGAGGGCATGGTAGCAGCGGGGTAGAAGAGAAGAGGCAGAAGAAGATGGAGGAGGAAGGGGAGGGAAAAGGGAGGAGGAGAAGGAGGAGGAGAGGGAGAAGGAGAAGAGGAGAGCGGAGATGAGAGGAGAGGAGCAGTTTTTAGGAGGTATTATGACAGTGGAGCAGGGCAGCAGGAGGAGGTGGTACGGGCAAACAATTGGGGGTGGTAAAGCAGGGAAGGAGAGAGCAGAGGAGATGGAAAGGGTGGCTAATGGGGAGGTGGAAATAAAGTGGGGGGTCAATGGAACACAAACAACTATTTAAATGGGTGCAAGCATCCTTCTGAGATCACTGCAAGGCACATACCAGCGCGCGCGAATGACATGCATTAATCAAGCGCCAAGAGGGCGTTGAGCGCTATAACAATGGGCGGTTTTGTCAGTGTTAGAACTCACTTGCATTGTGTACTCTTGTCAATATTAGGATGTGATTTTGGACTACAATTTTTCATCAGGGAGATGGTGCACCGACCCTGGAGACCTCTGAAGTTTGAGTGCTATGCGTTCTCAGTGGAGCGCTTAGTAGGGAAATCTCTCAGCACCCTCCGGTGGTGGAGCGGAGTTCTCCGCCTGCGCTTAATTTTGACGAGCTGTTGAGGGCAGCCCTTAAATTTTGCACACCTCTGACCTAAAGCAGGGCCTGCTCTCATTGCCTAAGGGGGAAGCAGATCAGCCGCTGTGACTCGAGCCTACCAGCACCTCGGGGGTATGCATGCAGCACCACTGCATCAAGCTGGGGTAGGGCTCGCAAAAGGCCCAAGGGAGCAATCCCGTCGTCACATGCGGCACGAGCACCACTCTCACCTCGAAGGAGCGTGTGGCCGCTGCACACAGTCTCTCATCGCTGGGGGCCCACAGAGAACCCCAGCAGCAACACTCCCTCGTCGCCAATGTTGTGTCGGCGACTCTGGGGCATAAGGAGTGCCGACCAGGGTGCAGGTATTCGATCAATCAATCAATTGTGTTTTATCTTTGCATACTGCTAAGCCTTGTAGAAAGGGTGACATGGAGACTCTGGGCTTACTGGTCTGGGGTTCTAGCGCAGGTGCTTTCGCTGACCCCGCCTGCCCAGCCCGCTATTTATTGCGCGTGGCCCACTTGATCCCGGGACCACACCAAAAAGCCTGCACCACGGGTACCAACTTCTAAATCCCCCCCCCCGCGTGCACATTCTTAGATTTAAATCAGTACGTACCAGTTAATTCACTGGTATGACATTACACCTCCCTCCCTCCCTCTGTCTCCCTCTCTTTCTCTCCCTTCTCCCTCTTTCGCTCCGTCTCTCTCCCTCTCCCTCTCTGCACAGTACAGTGCACATATGCACACGCAAAGCTTGAGCAATAGCCACATTAAATATATGTTCGTAGCCGCCTGTAAGCACAGCTGCCACGAGCTGCGGGCCCTCTGCCCTGGGGCTCCGCCTTCCACCCACGGACAGACACAGGGGCTGGGGCCTAAGACTGCCCGGCCTCTGCAGCTGCCTCTCTGGGGCGGTCAGAGCCATTTCCTGGATCTGAGAAAGAGTTGCCGAGCTGTTGGTTAGGCTGAGATTTCGACAGCTGCAGGAAATGTGAGATAGAATGAGGTGCCTTGTCAGAGCTGTAGTGGAGCACCAGAGCTGTAGGGAGACAGGAGAGGTGGGATTGCATGTGTTTTACAGGTCAGGATCGAGATGCCTTGGCAGAGCGTGGGGATTGCAATTCAGGATATTGAGCGGTTGCTGCAGGTCATGTCTGGTGTGCCTTGGTGGAGCTGTATGGGGGCAACAGTAACACAAAGAGGCAGCAGTTCAATATCGAGGTGTCTTATGGGGATAGTGGGTGTGAAGAGCGGTGTGCAGCTTCAGGTGCCGTAACAGAGCTGTGGGGGTTGGAGGGGGGCGGTGGGGTGGGTGGGGGCAGGAGGGGGTTCATTCCTGCACCCACAGAAGGTGCTAGTGGGCAAAAAATGAGGCGCTTCGTCAGAGCTATGTGGGAATAGCAGTTCTAGGAATGCATGGGCGCCTGCTGATCTATATTGAGGTGCCTTGGCAGAGCTGCATGAAGATATCAGTGCTGGAACCTAAGGGGGTGCTGCAGGCCAGGCCTGGGGTGTCTTGGCAGATCTGTGTGGGTTTCAGTACTTGAAAGTAGTGGAATAGGAGGCGGGTGCTGCCAGCCTGGACTGATGTACTTTGCAAAGCAGTGTGAAAGAAGTTTAAAACAGGCAGTGCGGGGGCCGCCACGGGAGGAGCACAAGGCCAAACAAACCTCTTGAGGGCGGGCTGTGGCATCTTGACATGCAGCGTGTTGCCTAGCATTGACTGGCACAGGAAGGAAGAAGGGAAAGCGGGGTTTCCTATAGAAAAACAGTATTGCTGATTTTTCACGGCTTGAGAGTGGGGTGGGGGTAGAGGGAAGAGAGGAACAGAAGACACACTCAACCTTTGCTTGACATACGAGGAGGGGGGAGTGAAGGCGACTTGGAATGCCTATGCGCAGCCCAGCTCTTGGGAAGACTTTTTTTTCAGCTTGCTAAATAAACAAGACGTGCAGTGCGAGTGCCGGTCCCGCGAGAAGGGGCGGGACTGTGAGAGCCGATTCCGACGCGTGCCTTGGGATTGGGCCGCGCGACGTCACGTGAGCTGTCTATGGTAGAAGCTCACGAGCGCGACCCAATCCTAAAGCGCGCGTCGTAATCCGACTCTGAAAATGCCTTTCCCATTGAGAATGCTGGGCGCACGACCAGGTCATGTCTCCCCTCGTCGTTTATTCGGCTGAGACGCCGACTATAGTTCTCGCTGCGAGAACGCGCTTAGCGCGTTCGTCGTATTGAGACCTAAAAAGTAGGTCAAAAATTGACCGGTGGTAGCTCTCTCTGGATCTGCGGTAACTGGCACAGAAAAAAAAGAACAGATGTCATTGCACTGGGGTGGCACCTATAAACCCACCACCCATGTCACTTTCGGCATGGATGCGGAGCAGAATGACACCATCTACCGGCGCGGAGAGGTACTGCTCGAAATCATTCCTGATCCAGTCTGATGCCTGGGGATTATTCTACGGTAAGGAATCTACAGCTAGAAGGCTCTATCAAATACACAAAGGTAAACTGCTGAGTAGAGCTGACTTTAGTGCTAAGGACCAACATCATTGCAAGCTATTGAAAACTTTTGGCCAAATACCCTACTAAAGGCTTTTGTCCCACGTGCCTTTATTTAGCTAATCATGACATGCAACTGCACAATGACATTACTTTTGGTCGGCCCTGCATTTCTGCTGTCAGTAAACTGGGACCCGTTCCAGCAAGTGCAGACTTACCTATGCTGCCACACTTGTGCTCCGTCACACACTGCTACCATCAGAAGAAGCAGGTGGGCTGGCCTCTGCTGACCGCTTTGGAATGGCTGCTATAGCACTGCCGAGGAGACCCCGTCGAAGCACGTAAGGGCAGGCGGGACCCGTGGGAATATCTGCAAAACCTGAGGAGGAACAAATAACATGCATCAATGAGTAACTTGTGAATTTCAGACCAATTCTGTGACCAATTAAAACACTCAGCAACAGTCAAGATGCAGATCAGCTCAGAATGCATATCTCTGTGCTCTGTCATTATGAGACTTTTGGTCACTGTTTACTGCTTGGCCTGTGAGAATAAGGGATTTTCTCTGTGCAGACGTGCCGATGAGAGTAAATATCATTGTACCCTTGTTGCGTGTTTATCTAGGTTCCTGATCGATACTGTGACCTTATGCCCCTATTCGGCTATAAATCCATTTATTCCCTATATTGGCATAACCGTTCAAGTGCGATTTTCTGAAAAGTCATCTCTGGCCTCACACGAACAGAGCCACATTTCAGCATAGTTCCCTCTGCCACTTCCTTTGCGACCAATTAGTGCAATGACAGAGCAGCAGTCACTATCTGATATTCCTAGATAACACTCCGAGTTCTTCAACAAGATAAAAACTTAGCAAACATGGAAATCCCCGCTTGCTATGTTTTGATTAGTAATGGAACTCTAATGAGCAACTGATAACTATCACTTCCTAGTGACATCTTTAATTGACGTCTTATGTCCAGCAAACTTGCGTCAAACCCGGCACCTGTCAGGTATAAATATTACCAACGTTGCCTTAAGCAATGGAGAGCTACTGTTGCTGATGCCAGCTGCCTGCATGACCCCGTGTTGGTAAATCTAGCACTCTGTCGCTGCAGCCTGCTATCCTGTGGTGGTGAAGCTGCTGATACCATTATCGCCGCTACAGCGCGAACTATGGTGCAGTACGCTTAAGGAGCTGAACAGTCGTCCCCCTGCGAAGACATCCAGCAGATTCCAGCTGCCCGCGGACGCTGTCCCCCCTCCTTCCTCGACGCGCTGAAGAGCAGCCGCTGCCTTTCTCGTGCAGAGAAATCCAGCTACAGCGTTTCCGGTTTACCCTCGCAGGTGACTGGGATATCGAGAGAGACCCCTGAAGGAGATACCAATCCTCCATCATTCTATTCAGAGGTATGGTTTTTATCGACTAAACCCTTAGACAAGAATTCTTGAAACAAACCTTGGCAAAACCAACTTAACTTAAAGCTACTTACTTGCTCCCCTTTCACGTGTTAGGCTTAGGTCAGGCACACTGGGGTAGGCTTAGTTAGAAGCACCAGTTGAGTATGTTAGCCTAATGTATATATGACTGTATAAATGTTTTATTACTTTTAAACCATTGTATGGCTAAGAAACCATATCAATGCTTTTACAGTTCTATCTCGCAATACTTATCTTACTGTACGTACTTTTTATAATAACAATTATTGCAATTGTGGCAATACATTTCTCTTGTACGAGAAGAAAGACTGTTCAATAAATGTTAACCCTTTATTGACAAACGCCCGTCTCTCTATTCTCTACATCTCGTGAAAGTAAACTGCACTAGACTGACTGAGTGAAATACATGTCTATTGTTTCACACGACCCTAGAGATTGACTCTTGATCTGAGGAGCAAAGTTGTCATGTTGCACGGTTGTTGGAAAACTGAATCCCTTCTTGTCTGTGCCAAGGAAGCTGATCACTTCCCATGCAGAGAAGAAAGTTTCCAGTGACCTCTGAGCTAGTTGGTAACACAACCCAATTAAGTTTAGCATAGTCAGTGGAGGCCTGGAATATCCGCAGTTCCACGTCGATACTACTGTTTATGTTATTCCAATGCGCAGGGCCTAGTGGGAAACTAGGAACTACACTACATGGCGCCCAACGTTTGGTAAGGCGATAAACTAACGCAAGACTTATAGAGTAACTCAGTCGTGCATATTTCACAGACCCCTTTCTCCCGTAAATACTCCAATAGACGTCTGGAGTGGGTGAAAGGTTAAAATCCGCCCGACCTTAGTAGGAAGAGATTCCTATGTAAAGCTCTGGTTTATTCAACGTTGAAGGATACAGTGTTCCAAAATATTGTGCACCTAATCTTTGTCTCCTTGGAGACCTACTCTGCAAACCTTGCATTTTTACAATGCCAGAGAATAACGGAACCTCTGGGGCCGCAGTAGATGCGACTCAGCAAGGTCCCGAACACACAGACCCGGATGCAATAATCATCCCGGTCCACTTAAGAAGATCTATAACTTTAAAACTTATAGATAACGGACTGACACCACAAGGTGGTACAGTAATTTTCGTGATAGAGGCTCACGAGTATCGGCAGACAGAGGTATTCTATTCATGGATAAACTTTCCAGCGGTAAACGCTATAACAAAAGAGTTTCACTATTACAAAATAGAGAAACCTCCGGAAGAGTACGCTCCTTTCGAGGAGATTGAAATTCCACTTAAATTTCAAGAGCACCTGCTCTGGTTTAATGGCGCCCTAAAACACAATGATCACATAACCAGGCTCGGTCCACTAGGTAGACCAGGAGCAACGTGGACGGTTCTAGCCAGCTACACACCACATCCTGACATTGTAAGAATGTCTAAGGAAGAACTGTTAGTACAGCTCAAAACACTAATTAAAATACATAGGCAATTAGTCCAATATGTAATGCGGACTGCAACAGTCCAGCCAGCTGTTAATGTACCACAGCTGACCCCTCATCAGGGGAACACAAATAAAATTACACCACAGAACATACAGTCATGTCTTGGTAAAACACCCATAAAACGGGAACACATTCCTTTCTGGTTAGCACAGAAAATCACTCAAATAGAGGCAGTATTTCCTGATACTACCCCTATTGAGAAACACAGAATCTTGACCATCTGCCTTCCTATGGGAATCGCACCACACGTGGAGGACTGCGACACTTGGGGTACAGTCTTTGCTTCCATCTACACAAAAACACACGGTGTTCCGTCTATGGCGGTAATACCAGAAGTGCTAAAACAGATTCAAAATGAATTCGGTCCAGAGCCCGCTTTAAATCTAGGTATGAAATTACTGAAAGACTTCAAGCAGGTCTCGGCTATAATATTAGCCAACGTAAAAGGAGAAGCAGCATCTGTGGCGATCCGCCAGAAGTTGAAGGAAACAGATATAAAAGATCCTGTTGAGCTTGCAAAAATCATAGAAAAATGCTATGAAGAATTAGGTAGAGACAGCTTGGGTGGGAAACCGGTAAAGCCCCAACTGCTCGAAAATCCTGAAAAATTATTTATTAAAAATAATTTAAACACTCCTAAAAAGAACTGGGATGGAAATAAACAATCCACTCCCAAGGAAAAAGTTTTCCAGTCCAGAGGAAGGTCTCCTCGACGGAGGGAAAGAACTCCGACTCGAGAACGCCAGTCTCCCCAGAGGGAGCCCTCTGAGAAAAGATATAACCTTAGAAATAGGGATAATCTGAAAAAACCTGATAGATATCAAAGTATTGATACACGTCCCTCTCGATCTCTTCCACAGAATTCGGAAAGAAGAGGACGGTCAGAACCAGGAGAGCACACCAAGTCCAAAGACAAGGAACCTGCTCAAAATAAAAAATCTCAATTTCAGAAAAAGAAGGTAGCCAGTATTAGAGTAATCAACCATGCCGAGAATACTGAGGACACAGTTGAAAAACGGGGAGTGGGCATTGACAATGTTGGACAGTGCAGCAGAAATCAGTATAGCACGCAAGATCTTGATGAGTCATCTGGAGACAGTGGACACGAATGAATACATTCAGGTTGAAACTGCCGACACCAGACTTAGCGAGCCCCATAAAATATACGAAATAACATTGCGTATGGAGGGTGATAAGACTAGGAAAATTAAGGGTCTATTTTGGGATAAGCTCTCAAAAGGCTATGATATTCTGTTAGCTGAAAAAGATTGGCCCCCGGAGTTTGTCAGGGAGTGCCCTCGTGGCGAAGAAGTGATTATGCCTGCCTTCTCGAATCACAATTCCGATAACAACTTTCCGATTTAAAAAGTGCCTTGAGTACATACCTGCTGGCCAGTATGAACAATTGGGTAACGGGTATGTAAAATCTATATGGAAATTACCATACACTCATTCTTGCTATAGTGACAGTGACAAAAATGTATTTCTTAGTGGTGAGAACTGTAAACATTCACTAAGCGGTATACTTTTGTGTCAGGGTATTAATTTACACGGAGCATGTGATGGAAATTCAAACCACCTTTCATGCCACCAGCTAGTCACACCTGCAACTCAGATAGAGCCCTTCTTTATGCAACTTTCGAACGGGAGTTACATTCTTAGAACGGATCACAGATGTTGTGGCCTCGCGCCAGGGAAAAGTTATCTAGTAGAAGTAACATCCATGGTCAAATGCTGTATGCAAGCATTGTTTCCGAGTGGGCCTCCAGACATAGTGACTCCCCTCTGGCCTCGTCTGAATCTCTATTCTATACGAATTGATACATTAAGCAAAATGAAATCTGTACTTTTACAGACAACAGTGCCTATAACGTCATCTAAAGAGACGTATGATCTTCTAGTTGCAAGGACAGCTACTGAAGTTCATGACCTTTTATCAACAAATTGCCCCGTGCATTTCGTAGAAATGTTCAGCCAACTCCTTAACATGTCTAGTGCAACAAGCATCCCAGGCATATTTAAGACAGTCTTTACGGGACTGCTAACACCCTTCCAGGCAATTTTGGGAATCTTTCCTAATTTTGTGCACTCCATTTTTGGCGGCATACCATTATTTTTGGGACTCGTCGCAGGGATTCTATTTTTGACCCTCCTGCTACGTTATGGCAAGCCTCGGCTCAGACATAGCTCCCATGGGAATGGAAGAGACAATCCTAGCAATGCGCTACCGGGACAGGATAACTAACGTCCTTGGATTGGCCAGGCTGAGAGATCTAAACATGACCTGGTTCCTTTCATTCAGACCGATATGGCAAAATTGCATTTTACCTGTGCTACGGTGTATGCTTCGCGGAGATGAATGCGTGTTGGACATCTGTCTTTCACTTCCATCAGCAGTACCAATGGACGTCGATACTTTGCTCAGTCCAATAACGGCTCACGCATTGTGTTGTCCCCAGCGGCTACCAATCCTGATGACGGCATTCGTGGAAAATCCTGTACTACAGCCAAGTGGTAACAGTGGAGCGAGTGACAAAAGCAACATCATCCAGGTACAACATTCTGTGAGCATTGCTGGTCCTGCCTTCGATGACAGCAATCACTCTCACACCTGCCAAGTTACAGCACTATCTAATTTGGTTGAACTATCACCTGAATTTGTAGACCAATTCTTTGAGAGCCTGTCTGATACGATGTTCTCACCCATAGAGAAACAATAACTTTTTAGAAGCTTTCCGACACACAGTGTTCCCATGAACTCTGAATTCGGCCTTCAGTTTTGATCAACAAAAACTGCCAAGAGCTTTGGAAATATATTTTCTTTGAATTGGACAATTTTTTTCTAAATATTGACCTTTTTTTGGCACGAACAATTCTTTGCTTAACGTAAAAACTATTCTTAGAGAACAGAAGCTTCACACTATTTCTAAACACATCTAGAGACATAACAACATTACACCAGCCTCTAGCACACATGTTATTACAATGCATTTTTATGTGATGATTTATCTCGCTTTTTCTTCTGTCAGAGATACTTCATGTGTAATTCCTTTTGCATAATCGTTCATTGATTTCATATGCAATAATTCTTGAATGATTACTATGCTTTAAAAAACGTACAGTACCTATATTCCATGTATTACAAGTACGCCTATTTCGAATGCATTTATGTATTTTGGGGTGGGCAATGTTACACATGCATCGAATTGCTTAGTTTTAGTAATTTTGATGGACATTAACCCGTGGAGTGGGTGTTGCGTGTTTATCTAGGTTCCTGATCGATACTGTGACCTTATGCCCCTATTCGGCTATAAATCCATTTATTCCCTATATTGACATAACCGTTCAAGTGCGATTTTCTGAAAAGTCATCTCTGGCCTCACACGAACAGAGCCACATTTCAGCATAGTTCCCTCTGCCACTTCCTTTGCGACCAATTAGTGCAATGACAGAGCAGCAGTCACTATCTGATATTCCTAGATAACACTCCGAGTTCTTCAACAAGATAAAAACTTAGCAAACCTGGAAATCCCCGCTTGCTATGTTTTGATTAGTAATGGAACTCTAATGAGCAACTGATAACTATCACTTCCTAGTGACATCTTTAATTGACGTCTTATGTCCAGCAAACTTGCGTCAAACCCGGCACCTGTCAGGTATAAATATTACCAACGTTGCCTTAAGCAATGGAGAGCTACTGTTGCTGATGCCAGCTGCCTGCATGACCCCGTGTTGGTAAATCTACCACTCTGTCGCTGCAGCCTGCTATCCTGTGGTGGTGAAGCTGCTGATACCATTATCGCCGCTACAGCGCAAACTATGGTGCAGTACGCTTAAGGAGCTGAACAGTCGTCCCCCTGCGAAGACATCCAGCAGATTCCAGCTGCCCGCGGACGCTGTCCCCCCTCCTTCCTCGACGCGCTGAAGAGCAGCCGCTGCCTTTCTCGTGCAGAGAAATCCAGCTACAGCGTTTCCGGTTTACCCTCGCAGGTGACTGGGATATCGAGAGAGACCCCTGAAGGAGATACCAATCCTCCATCATTCTATTCAGAGGTATGGTGTTGACTAAACCCTTAGACGAGAATTCTTGAAACAAACCTTGGCAAAACCAACTTAACTTAAAGCTACTTACTTGCTCCCCTTTCACGTGTTAGGCTTAGGTCAGGCACACTGGGGTAGGCTTAGTTAGAAGCACCAGTTGAGTATGTTAGCCTAATGTATATATGACTGTATAAATGTTTTATTACTTTTAAACCATTGTATGGCTAAGAAACCATATCAATGCTTTTACAGTTCTATCTCGCAATACTTATCTTACTGTACGTACTTTTTATAATAACAATTATTGCAATTGTGGCAATACATTTCTCTTGTACGAGAAGAAAGACTGTTCAATAAATGTTAACCCTTTATTGACAAACGCCCGTCTCTCTATTCTCTACATCTCGTGAAAGTAAACTGCACTAGACTGACTGAGTGAAATACATGTCTATTGTTTCACACGACCCTAGAGATTGACTCTTGATCTGAGGAGCAAAGTTGTCATGTTGCACGGTTGTTGGAAAACTGAATCCCTTCTTGTCTGTGCCAAGGAAGCTGATCACTTCCCATGCAGAGAAGAAAGTTTCCAGTGACCTCTGAGCTAGTTGGTAACACAACCCAATTAAGTTTAGCATAGTCAGTGGAGGCCTGGAATATCCGCAGTTCCACGTCGATACTACTGTTTATGTTATTCCAATGCGCAGGGCCTAGTGGGAAACTAGGAACTACACTACACCCTGTGTTCATATGTGTCTTGTCATTTTGAGACTTGGGGTCTCTCTTGGGGTTTGGAAGAGCGGAAGCATGCTGCAAATCAACAGCATTCATGACTCTCTGAACTTGTGGCTCCCTGATTCTGTTTAGAATCGGAGGAAGCACTGTGTACACATCAGGAAAGCCAGCACCAGCGGAAACCTCTGACCTGATGGCCACTCGGCTAATGATGGTCATCCAACCCTACTGATTTCAGGGTGACCACCACTCTTTTTTCTTGCCCCTATCTGCCATTTGAGTCATGGCAAATGCGGGTAGGGGAAATGTAGCATGGTCTCTATGTGTGGGAGAAAACTCCCTGCATAAGGCCATTTGTTTTTTTGTATTGAAAAAAAAACCTCCCACTTTGGGAGTTTATTTTCTCAATACAACACAGTTTGCCATACTGATTCTTTAAATCTTCAGTGCTGTGAATGGAGACACTGCGGCTCTCTACAGAGCACAAAGATCCCTGCCAGGAAGGCAAGCAGGGGTGTCTAAATAGGGATGATCCTCCTCAATGAGGTGGTAAAGATCACAGCCTCCATTCCCTAAGGGCCCATCAGATGGTCCACCTGGATGGTGATGTCATAGCCTCTGCCCACGTTGCAAAAATGAAATGCCGTCCACCAGGGCCTAAATGACCCTGCTGATTCACGGTGCATGGCTAGGTTTCTGTTCAGCTGTGCCGGTGAACATGGCCATTTCGCAATGCTTTCAAAATTGCACACTCCCCATTCTTACCTTGTTTTAGCTGGATGAATTTGCAAATTGGTTGTCAGCAAAGAGGAAAAGGTACACAGTAATTACACTCTCACTGAAAACTGTAGCTAATTAGCAGTCAGTGCCAAGTGTGTGGAAAAACAATCTGTAGATTAAGGGAAAGCGAGTAAATCGTCAAAACAAGCGAAGTTTCAATAACCAGGAATTTTGCAAACTTTGCTGACACTATAAAAGGTTTGCACACACCTACTGACCTGTGTGCAGCTAGTTCTCTGAGAATAGGCCACTCTGGATTTCTAGTTGTCTCTGCTGAGTGAGAGTGACGTTTTCTGTGTATCATTGTAATGTTGCTCTCTGAGAATAAGATACAGAAACTCCTTTACCTTTTGAACCAGACAGCCAGACAACACTTTTGGGAGATACATATCCCATTCACTCAATCTACAACTTTTTCCGCTATTTTGAAGCTAAAAGTGAAGAACTTGTAGAACGTGTCTGTTATATGCTAAGATTCACTCATATTACAACTTTTCTTGTTTCTTTTAATGCTAAATGTCAAGAACTTGTGGAACGTGCTTGTTATATGCTAAAGCCCTGAAGAAGTCCCAAGAGGGACGAAAAGCGCGAGCGATCAATTGAGTGCTGTGATTTTAAGGAATTTGCACTGAATAAAAGAATACGCCTAACAATATGTTTCGTTTGGGAGATACCACCTTTTTCTGACATGTGACGGACTTTGGACACTGATATCCATCTATAAAGCATTTACTTGTTTAGTTGAGTGCAGAGCCATTTGTGTGTAAATTTGGTTTGGCGAAAGTTCCTTCTCCATTATTGGGGGTCTATGAGGGTACGTCTCTGGCTCATTGCACCATGTTTAAATTCACCTTTAAAGCCACGATACGTTAACGACTGGTGCAGGATTTTATTGCCCTGACCTTTCCCTGTGTGTTTGTGTACAGAAACTCTGTGTATGTCTGGATTTACGAGAAAAAGGCCACGTGACTGCATTATAATCCATCTCGCCCACTCACCCTTCATTACGACCTCAGGCAGTCCATAAGGCTCATACTCTGTGTCATCGTAGGCCACAGACATCTGGTCCCGCTGCCTCTGAAGCCGCTGCACTAAATCTGCTGGGTTTTCTCGCCATGTCCAGGCTGGGCTGTCCTGCCCCTCCATGTTGCCTGTCGATTCCAGAAGGTCAGTCTGGGACTCTGAGTGACAGAGCTCTGGTTTTGCAGCCCTCCGTAACTCATCTAGTTCATTCTGAACGGCAACAAGTGCCTTGGACAGAGTTTCATTGGTCTCCTCCAGGGCCTGATAATTATCCACGAGTTCAGAGTAGCGTTGTTCGAAGTGATCTCTGGATCCCAAGCTCACACTTCTGTGGCACTGCCGGTCAGCCCCTGCAAGGGATATACCTACAAAGATATGGATATGCAGATGGACCTTTGAGTATACACACAAGGACAGAAATCTGCCCAAATACCATTATGCCAAGGTAAAGCAAGTGACTTATAGTAACACCAAGGCTGACCACAACTCACCTGGGCCCTGTATCAAAATCTACTTAGTTATCTGCATTTGTATTTATTTAATGGACTTAACATCTCATCACGAAAAGCTGCATACTTTGCAAAAGCAATGAGTAATATCAGTGCAGTAGAAAACCATGGGTGTGACAAAATAGTTTTTAGTAGTTTTTAAAAATATATATGACATAAATAAATAACAATCATGTCTAGTGAGGATCCTCTGTCAGTAAGTTCTGAGAGCTCATGAGTGTGCCACAAAAACTTTGCTTTGAGTCGTCTTGGACGGCGAGGTGAGTTTTTTGACTCTTCATAAATGCTTTGAGGGAGTGCTCTCAATTACATAGAATAAGTGGCTCCCATTTACAGCAGCTTGCAGAGAAAAGGTTCGGAATTAGTACAGTGCATGGAGTGATTTAGGCATGGCCTAGTGATGGTAGACTGCAAGGCAGGCAGGTGGAAAGTCATACAATATTTTGAAGCACTGGATATAAGTATAGTGTTATACAGATTGCATTATGAATTCTCAGCATACTCCCTCTGATCTGAAGAGAGAGCATCTCAGACTTCATGTGTTACCAGAATATCGTTATCAAAATATTGTTTGACAGAAGTATTGTGCGCTTAGTATCGTCTACAAAAATATTGCCTCGTTGGAGTTAGTAGGAAATTTTTAACAGATACGTAATATTTTTGTAAAGAATATTTAGGACACAATACTTATGTCAATTGATATTTCTGTATATAACATTTTGACTTACAACCTTCTGACCTTCTCTTATACACAAAGTTTAAAACCCTCAGATATACCACCTTGGGAAGCATATGTTTTGGATCGTCCCAGAGAGCCTACAACAAGGCAACACAATAGCCTCTCTTTGATACCCTCAGGACAAATAAATACCTTGAATATCAGCTTCTGTATGATTGCTAATGAGTAGGACCAAACACCGCTGTGTGGTGGTAACCCAATTACTTGCTGGCAATCTTGATTTCACTGAGTACTACCCTTCTTCATCCCAGAATGTAAATCTTGAGGGTAAGCCCGCCCAAAGATAGACACTTCTGTTTTCGCAACCCATAACAAATACATTACTCCTCCCCCACAGTTGGGGCCCATTTATGGATGAGCCTTCTCTGAGAATTCATTGTAATAGCCACTTAAGCACAACATATGCCTATGTTTGCCCAAATTTGATAGGAAAGTACAGTATGGGGAGGGGAGGATTTAAGACTACGAGTAAGAACAGTTTGACAAAGTGTAATTGAGATTAAAGGTATGTAAGTACATTTTCACTAGGTCTCTTATCTCATTGCAGTCCTTACATCAGAGGATTGCCTTTACAGCTTTGTGCCTTGTTTTTAAGGCTCTGCATGAACAGGGACCGATACCGCTCCAAAATCTATTTTCCTGGTATCAGGGTACCAGACTTCTGAGATCCTCCTCTGCGTTCCTAGTGACGATCCCCAGGATCAATAGAGTGAGAATGGGCGGCCGTGATTTTAGTTTCACAGCCGCTACACTTTGGAACACCCTCCCGCTGACACTGAGGAGTAGACAAGATCTTGCCTCTTTTAAAAAGGACCTTAAAACCTTTCTGTTTCCCAGAGTAATGTAAGATGGTCTATCTGCAGGAATAATGTGGTCTCAGCGCCAGGATACCCTTTGGGTGGCAGATGCGCTTAACAAGCAATAAATACATACATACATACATCATGCAGAGCACCAGCCAGTAAAAAAGACTTTGGTCAACATTTACTGTTTGGCAGATGCGGGACATACTCCCGAAATCAACAGACAGCACATCTACCAAACCTGCAGATAACCTGCCTCATACAGAAGTGGAGAACTACCTGTTTTCCAACACAAGGGCAACAGCTAGTTTCAATATTAGCTAATCAACCAAGGTACTGCCGGCAACCTTTTGAGGCCTACGTTTGATATTTGCATCAGCCTACGTTTGATATTTGCATCAGCCAAGTAAACAATGGTGGGCACAAACATACAATAATTCAGAAAAGACCTGGATGGGCTCAAAGAAAATCTACCAGTGCATAAGAGGCATTTTCCTTTTTTTTTTACAGAAACAAACTTCTACTTTGGGGGTTTGTTTCTGAACAACAAATAACGCTAAGTGGACCACAATGACATGGCATCATTTCACTTTCAGCCCAAATTCCAGGCTAGTGCAGTGGGAACTTGTGATACAGCAGCAGATTTGCTTTAGGGCTGGGAAAGGCGGGGGCTATGGCACCTCTGGAGTTTGGTAGCACAACCCTCTTAATTCAAGATGACTGCCCAGTGGCTGAAAACTGTTTAATCCAAAAAAAACACTATGTTCATTAACAACATAAGAAGTTACAGGTTAATCTGAGGAAGCCATTGGCTTTAATGTGGCCATGGACAACTTCTTGCTCTTGTGGTAAGTGCCAAAGGACACAGAGGCTCAAATGACTAGAAGGATGTGGGGCCATATGTAAAACGCTTCCATTTTGTTAATCGCAAAATGGAATTTACAACAGTGTCTTAGACTCTGTTTGCGATTCCTAATGGGGTCGCTAATTGCCTGCCTCATTAATATTCATGAGGCAGGTGCAATTTGCGACCCTCATTGGGACAAGCTATCTGGGGTCAGCGTCAGAAGGCCACCATGTCTGTGTCTGCTGTTCAAATAAAGCAGTTTTTTAAAAATGGAGACCGTTTTTCCTAAAGGAAAACGGGATGCATTTAAATAAGAAAAATTAAACATTCCTGCTTCGTTTTTTAAGAGTAGACAGTGATCCATGGGACCACTGCCTGATCTTAAAAAAATGTTTTCGCTGCCAGTCACGAAGGGGAAGGGATACCCTAGGGACCCCTTCCCATATGCTTACCACCATTTTGGAATAGGTGGGAAACTGCAAGTGTTTTGTAGCCGGAAAACAATCGTACATTGAAGTGTGACTCGCTATTAGGAAGGGACACCCTTGGCACGCCCCTTCCTAATAGCGAGTCGCAAACCCGATTTTGCGAGTCGGTAATTGATTACCGACTTGCAAAATAGGGTTTGTACATTGGGCAGACCTATTATCCGAAAAAAAACGGTTGTATATATAGCCCGTGGTTCTGCCCACCAAGACACAAACCTTCCTTCCCACTTCCAAAAGATGTTGTAAATCATGAACCCTCAAACCAAGAGTTGATTAAAATTAAGAAGCCTAGATCTTGGCTGAGATATAAATCAAACACCATCTCCAGAATTACCCCCTGGAAAGCCAGTGCATAACTGCACATGGAAGAAAACATACACTTTGAAAAACAATCACGTACCAGATCCCTCACCCAGACAGTTGATGTGACATCCTCCAAAAAGAGGTCTAAAAATTGTAGAAATTAGTAGATATTCTGACAAAGGTTCTAAATGGCTAATCGGCATTATTCTATAAAAAATGGGAAGATCCTAAACTGGAAAGAGATACCATACATGATGACACGGTTATTGAAAACAATGAAGGAGGGAAGTATTCAGGCTTAACTGCCCCAATCTAGCCCTAAGGATGTCCAAATGAGTGAACTGTTGCCAGCTGAGCTCCAAGGCCTCACACAGTCATGCACATAACAAGACCCTGTAGAAGGGCTTAACATCCGAAAAGGTTATAGGCGATAATCTGAAGACCATGATGAAAGGAACTTCCAATATTCGTTGCACGCCTTAATGTCGAAGGCCACCTGGACTGCTGGATTACAAACGCTAACTCCTCAGAAAGTCCTACTGGAAAACAGATAAAGTTACACCTCTACCACTTTGTTTGAGTTATTAAAGACCCCAGAGACCAAAGACACATTCTAACAAAAACATTTCTAACAGAGGTATAGCAATGCTATTTATATTCCTATTCCAACCAACAACATCAGCATCAGCATCTAAGGGGACTGCTATTTGATGTAAATGTTCCGTAAAATACTTAAGAATGTAAATGATTAATACCAATCTATAACTCTGTAGCTAGTGAGCACTGACATGAAGGGTTTTGTATGCTGAAAGCTTCTCCTGTTTTTTTTATCTTTTTATGGATATATATATGGTATTTGTGTGGTGTAAACCTAGCCAAAAGGCAGCGGAACACTGTATTGGGTCAAAGACAAGCATAAAGGCAACAAGTCATAAGAGAGGGAGCTGTCTTTTTAAAACTATTAATGCACTGTGATGCAGTGTTCTTTAAAGAGAAGGGTCTTAAACTCTTTTCTAAATTGGAGCGGTATTGGGGCAAGGAAGCTGTACCAGACCCGGGGTGGATAAATGGAAATGGCGCTGCCTTGTTTTTTTTCTTCAGTCTGATGGTGTCCTTGCTGCAGGTGTGCTGAGAACCACTGGAAATGGTGAGATCATTTGCAAGATTAGTGGGGGTGCTAGTCATGATGACTTTATAAATGATGCCGCTGGTTTTGAAGATGTTGGAGGTCGGCAAAGGGTGCCAATGTCATTTCATCATAAGGGGTGGTGTGATCATATTTCTTCATGCTTTGGATTAGATGTGTGGAATCTTGGAGACAATGGAGTAGGGTATTCCACTATACAGATGCAAGAGTACAAGGGCTTGAACAATTGTTCTGTAGTTACTTTCTAGAAGAAACTATTTCATTTTGATAGAAGAGAGAGATGATACAAGACCATTTTTGTTTGTTGGCACTGTGTTCCTTGAGGGTGAGGTTGTTGTCACTGGCGAATCCAAATGACTTGGCATTCAGTGAAAGTAGGGGTTCACAGTTGTCAAGGTTCATGTAATTGATCCAGGTTTGTACAGTTTCTTGTCTGTTGTTCTTAGCAAATAACAGGAAATCTGTCTTGGTTTGGTTGAGCTTCAGGTAGATGCTGGACATCGACGTCGGGATAATGTGCAAGCAGTGCTTGAGGCATAGGATGTCTGAAGCAGATGAACATTTTTAAGTACAGCTGTGCATCCTCTGCACATTGGTGAATCTTGATGCTCTTATTTGTGAGTAGAGTGTGAAGTGGCCGCACATATAGGTTGAAGAGGATAGGTGACAGTATGGAACCCTAGGGGCCTCCGCAGGTGATGAACAAGTTACTTACCTTTGGTAACACCTTTTCTGGTAGAGACTCTATTCAATCTCAGATTCCTCCCCTTTTGAATATCCATAGCCATCAGACAGGACCTGGAAATGTTTTCATAGCAATTCCCTTGTGTGCAGATGGGTGGTGTCGTGCGGCATCATTCTACTTCATGCCACACTATACCACGCAGAAATGATGTCGGACCAGTGTATATACGCCACCTGTTCCCACTAGGGTGAGTTTCTTTCTGAAATACATCCATCCCAACAGACTTGGAGCCTATAGCACCTGATGTGAAACAGTGTGCATAACTTTGGACTGAATGAGATTCTTCCACGAAATGGGGAGTAGGGAGGCCAGGTGACGAATCTGAGGTTAGATTGATTCTCAACCAGAAAAGGCATTACGGAAGGTAAGGAACTTTTTCTCCTGATAGACTTCTACCGCAGATTCTTCACCTTCTGAATAGATACCAAAGCAGTAGCTCATATATGCTAGGTCTGTGGAATGGCTCAGACCAGGGAATACTGCAGGACAGATCTGGTGAAATTCCCATTCCGCTGGACCTGCCTGTCCAAGTGCTTTGTGAAAGTAGCCTGGAAAATGTTCAATGTAAGCCTGGAGCACAGCACGCCTAGCGCCGTGGTAGCAGCCTTTGCATTGTTGGAGTGGTCGTCCTGCCTAAATTCTCCAATTCTCTCAATGTAAAAACTAAGGTCTTTTTAGGATCAAGGAGATGCAGTCGTTCTCCTTCCTTTGATTAATGAGGCAATGCATAAAATGTTGATACAGTCATGGATTGTCCTTCATGAAGGGGCATGATTACCTTGGCTAGGAATGCTGCTAGAAGGGCTAACTTGCCTAAGAAAAAAGGAGACAAATGGTGGGACAGAAGATAAGCCCTGAAGTTCACTCACCTGCCTGGCAGATGTTAAGGCGATGAGGAACACCATTTTAAGTGTGAGTAAGCGTAATAGGCAACTGTGAATAGGCTCCAAGGGCAAGAATTTCAGGTATGTTAAGACAAGTTTTACATCCCACTGTGGCATTCTAAAAGGAGTATGTGGGAACATATAGGTCAGCCCCTTCACACAACAGGTGATCTAAAGAGGGATGGCTGATCCGGTAAACATAAAAAAGCTGCCATTTTGCACTATATTTTGTATCAAAATGCATCCTCACACCCGTTTTTGATGTGAAGACACATTTAATGCATTCCTTGTGTTTGCTTTGTTCTAGTACATGCCCACTAAGCTTTTGCTGTGAATGGTGGGTAATTACATAATGTATAGTAATTATCCAAAATATGCAACATTATGCTAGTGTAACAGAAGTTTTGCCTAGTCCTATTTAGTAGGCCTATTCTTTCCCAGCTGAAAAGTAGCTGCTTTGTAATAGCGAGGGTATGAAACCCTTCCTCTGCCATCTCCAGTATTCCTATTACTAGCAGTAGCTGGCGTTCGGGTGTTGCTCTGGGCTGCAGGGTCTCCATAATGCCTGACACTGTTATATAAGGGGCATCCAGTGGGATGCTGAATTTGGATGCCTCTCTTGCCAAAACTTCTTGGAAAGTGGTGTCATTCAATGGTGAAACCCTTGATGGTGCAGCCATGATGGGGGTAGGTGTGTCAGAACTATCACAGTCCTAACCATCTGGGCATTCTTTTATGATTTCACTTCTTGATAGGCGGTATTCCTCAAATTCCATTGAAAAAAGCTTGTTTCTGACCGGCGACACTAACATCAGCCTAAAGACATAGGGGCAGATGTATCAAGATTCCAATTTGAGAATTCTAAATAGCGATTTTTAGCGAATCGCTATTTAGAATTCGCAAATTGGAATGTATGTACAAAATCGCTATTTTTTAGCGATTCCTTATTTTTCCTTATTTGCGAATTCGCATTTTGCGAATTCGCAATTAAGGAATAATTCCCATGCATTGCTATGGGCCAGGAGGCCCATAGGAATGATAGTGCAATAATTCTCAAATTGCGAATTCACAATTTGCTAATCGCAATTTGAGAATTATTTCAAGGGTGCAGGGGTGTCTCAAAGACACCCTGCTGCACCCCTGAAATTTACATGTGCGTGCATGTGGCACACATACATGCCCTATGGACATGTATGTGTGTTACATGCCACCCTCACAAATGCCAAATAGGGCATTTTTAAAAGAAATCGCAAATTACCACCAACTACAAGTTGGTGGTAATTTGCGATTTCTTAACACAAATTTGCAATTTCAAAAAGTTACATACATCTCATTTAAGGAATCGCAAAATTTGCGATTCCTTAAATGCTTAAGCAAAATAAGGAATCGCAAATTATTGTGATTCCTTATTTTGCAATTTTTTGATACATATGAAAAAATGCTAAAATGCCTTTTGCGAGCCGCAAAAGGCTTGATACATCTGCCCCCAATACTTTTGATGTTGGAGGTTGTGGAAGCTGGAGAGGCCACAGTGGGGTTTAAAGAGGATTTTATTAAGCTATTCTAAAAAGAAGAAGCCCCAGATGTGGTGGTGTGTCCACTGGAGTAAGAAACAGACATAGGCCTAATTTAGATCTCAGCAGACAGGTTACTCTGTCACAACAGTGACGGATATCTCATCCGCTGATATATAAATCCCATTCCACCCGTCCGGCGAGATCTAGGCCCATAGTCTTTTCCTCAGTGATGCTTCCTGAAAGGAAGAGTGTGTATTCACTGAAAATTTCAATGTCAATCTTCGCCAAACATCGAATATTGTTTTGACATCACATGTATTGACGTTAAAAGATGCCTTAACAGAAAGTAGCACAATGTCGAGGAAGTTGGTGATGGCAGGCATCTTGAATGCTTTGACGTCAATTAATTACCTTAGGTCAAGTGCCTATAGTGTTTCGACATCAACATCACTCCCGATCCCCCCTTCGTCAGCAAACAGATCATTTCTGTACCTATCGCTGATATTGAGACCTTCAATGTCAATCAGGATGTTATGATAGAGAATGCCTTCTTTTTTTGGATATCTTCTCCTTGAAACTCTCTTGCAGAGAGACCTTTGGTTCCCAATGCTTCTCAGTGGAAGTAGATACTTTTCTGGTAGCGGATTTCTTTTTTTAAATTGTTCTCTTCTCTGAAATGTTCCAATTTCCCTCTTAGGTCAAATCCCTCCAGGTACTTGAAGGTCCTTCTAGACATCTTAGAGCAAACTTCACATTCGTTGTTGAATGCGTGGCTTGGAGCCACATTCCACAGATGTGCAGCATTCTTCCTTCATCATAAAAGGCATCTTACAAAATAGAAGACAATTTGACTATAAAATAAAGAATAAAAAGCCAAAGAAAGCCTTAAATTGCTTTTTAGCAACAAAAAAAACATTGACTAAAGGTGTCCTTTGAAGATTTCTGGCAGACACACACAGTGTTTCAAGTGCTCCCTCCCGTTAGCTGGGAAAAAATTGAGAGGGCACTGTCAGAACAAGGCATGATGAGATTGAACGCTTCTAGACCTCTTAAATGTGCAGGGTTTATTTTAATACTTCTAATGGTAAAGGTATAAGGCTTCCCTTTTCCCTCACTGTAGTCATAAATAGCCAGCATATTAGATTTAAAGGTGCAGTAATGTGGTTTTCACTAAGGATTTTAAATATGAAACAGTCAACATTTTCAGAATAAATGAGACCTATCAGGGCCCCTGCACACTGCAGGGAGCTGTGTTGTAGCTACACAGGACTGTGCCAAAACTCCCAGGGCATCCCTTAGAAGGGTGTTTGGTCTAAGAATCACAACTGGGCCACATAAGAGCCTCACAGCGGATGATACCATCAAGGAGTAAATAGTCTTGCGTCGGGAGCATTCAGCAGCTTCTGTAGCGTGCATACAATTTTCCTTGAGGTCTCTACATTGTTTTCGTCAAGCTTAGAAGTCGAAGAAAATAAACCTTCTCAGGAGGATCTTCTCTCAGATAACAAAACCACACATTGTGCCTACATGGAAGCAACGCCGCTGCCAAGGCTGAACACTTCATCTTATTTTCAGCAGCTGGACCTGCTTCTCAATCATTGCTTGCAATGGTGCACAATCCACTCTATCCTAAATAGCCTACAATAAGTGATGGTTCCCACCCCAAAGCAAACAGGGCAAGTACATGGCATAAGCTATTACCTTCATGGATTAATTGAAGGCCATAGTTATAGTTTGGCAGCGGAGTATACACCATCAGGACGGCAGAGGACAATACCTCAGGCATTCTGAGGGATCTCCGCCTGACATACTTAGAGTTCTCTGCCAACCATGTGGACAACTCTATACACTGAAAGGAACAACTATCATGACAGCACCATCAGCCAGGACAACCATCTGTCAAACCTTTCAGAAGCTTTATGTTTTTCAAAAGCAGACTCCCAAAGCGGAATTTGGCCTTTGAAATACAAACAACGAATAAGTAATCTCCTAGGGTGTGGTGGTCATTACTGGGTTTTTTCTGTCCCTTTTTTTCAGACGGAAACGGACCAAAAACAAAAAAAGACTTTAAACTGACCACCCTAAATAGGGCAGACAGTGTCAAGACCTTCTTCAGGCAGCCCCTACTACATTGCGGAAGTATTTTGTTGAGGCAGGAAAAGGGGCCTTAGTGATTTACAAGATCAATTTATTTGTAACTCCAATCTATTGTCAATAGGATCCGATAGAGACATCCTCAGATGCCATTGATTATGCACATCAAACTTGGCATCAAAGTTTTCAAATGAGTTAGGGAAATCTGTGTCAAATTGCTGCAACAGATGCATTTTAGTAAGAAATCGTGGATTACTGTTCATTTCAGGGTCCATTTCTTCCCTTGTCTGGGTGTCCCAAATAGTTAAGCAATGGCAGCTCAGGCTCAAGAGGAACATGCAACTTGCAAATCATCCCCAACTGAGATGTAGGAGGCTGCAATTACTCTAAATCATGGCTGATAGATCAGGAACTTCCCCTATTAACAGTTGTTGAGGCCTCTCCTTTCATGGAATGTTCATTAATTTTAGCTAGGCAGACTTTTTAATTAATCATCTAGCTACAGCATATGTGGCTATGGCTATCCCTCTTGTAAATGTGCCATATGTCACAAGAAGCTATAATGCTGCATAAATGCATGCAAATGCTTTGAACAAAGGTATTTGCAAACTAAGATTGAAGCCATGGCCATTTTATGGACACCTGGACATTTTGTGATATTTTCTGCAGACATTTTCACCTCAGACCTTACTGACACCTTTTTAGGGTATTGGCTAAACTCAAGTCACCAATTTCAATGGCACTGCACCCTTTTCCTCACTTCATACACTCAAACCCTCAGTGAGGATGCCAAAGTGGCTGTTGCAGTTACAATAGCTACATATTGATGTCCTCTATAGGCCTCGGCTTGGACGATCTTGGAGGTCCTGAATCTCACCAGCTGACAAAAAGATCAGCTTCCAAAGTCTGAGAAGGCACAAGAACTAAACTCTGGGTGAGGTTTATTGTAGATCAGGCTCTCCTTTGCCTCTTTTGCTAGCTTAGGTTCATAAACGGAGTGCTGGAAAAGCTGGCATTTAATCTACTGCTGCACAATGTCATTCTTATGAAGGAACAGCAAGAAAAGCATCACAAAGATTGTCATTTTTTAGACCTTACCTAGTAAACATTTAGCTGGATAACTCAGAGGACGAATATATGCTCGAAGATTTTCAGTAGCTGATGCCACATAGGTGGTGGCGTAGAGAATGGAAATCCTGCCATCTTTTGGGGCATTGCTAAAATTTCTAAAGCAGTAGTTCTACTTCGTGGTGTTCAAAGCCAAGGTAAAGCAGTAAGTTGCAAAGTGCATCAAACGGCAAACCTCTGGGTCCAGTTTTGATGACTGCCAGTAAGAGGAAATGGATCTATCTTAGTTTCACTGCTACATCACTTATCTCAATCCGATGGTTGCTGTTAACCGATCTGTTTGGATTAGGAAGTAGTTCAATACATCCGTACTGGAAACCTATCACACTTATCCGTAACCAAATCAAAGGTCTGACACATAGACAACAGAAAACACGCCTCACCTAAATTTCCGTACAGGTGGCTGATACTGTGATGTGATGGTCAAGAACAGACACCAAAAAGAAAAGGTAAATCTACTACACAAATTTCTCCCACCAGAAATGACTGTGATAAATCGATGATAGAAGGATACACACAGAGACTAGATCAAACCATAAACAGAGGTATATGTTTTTTCAAAAAGTACTATCAAACACAGCACCCATTTCATGCTCCCTCTAAAACACAAGCTTTGTGTCATAACCAGCACCAGGGCATGTTTGAAGTTCCTAGCAGGTGTAACACTCTGACTGGGGGTCATCCACTGTGCGGAGCAGAGTAAATGTCCAGGCTGTTCAGGAGGAGGGAGAAGTGATTGAAAATGATGGTTGTTGAGTTAATTGCAGGCTGGTGGAAGAAGATGAGCATGCACATTTTAAAGTCCCACTCCATGATTCACCAAGCCCTTCTTCTGAACTTTTGTTGCTTTCTTTTCCTAGGCTCCCTCAGGTTCAATTCCTAGATTTTCCCTGGCATACCGTCATTTAGTTGCAATACTATCCACAATACTGTTGGCTTTCTGGTTCTTTACTACTCTGACTAGGAGTCTGGTAAGTCCATTTCTCTTTTTCTTCAGTTCTTGTGGTTGTGCCTGTATTTTCAATATCTTGAGTCCCTGAGTATAGGAATCCACACAGATCTATAGGTGTTGATGACTCTGTGGCCCTTAGAGACCTCAATGTCAAATGACTATGTCTCCCGATACCACTGAAGGTTTCGCATCAAGTCACCCCTCAAGCCTAAAAACTACGTGATTCACAAAGAATGGTGGCTCCTCACATCATGCCTGGATACTGTTTAGCTCCAACACCACAGGACACCACTTGTGTTATCGGAACTGATTCCATAAATATTTGCATGGCTGTCATTGCACCCAACATCCCAGTGGTAAAAGATACAACATCATGCATCCTTTAACCACTGATGAGATCACATGTTGGGTGGCACTGACAGCCCTTGAAAAGTCTCTTATCTGATGCTGCAAATGTAGAGAAAGAGCAAGGAGTGGAAAATGCTATCAAAATAACCATAGCTCTTAGAGACTTGTTTCCTCTCTATTGCAGCCACTGCCTTCCTGACTAAGGTGTTGCTAGGGGTACTACAGAACAAGCCAGTGGCCACCATGACAACAGCAGTGAGGATTCCTGCCAAAATCCTTCCACTCTTTGGAGGGATTATATAAATTGTTTAAGTTTATCAAGCTCTGCTTATAAATTAAAAGCTTACATCAATGATGTATGTTATCTGTTGCTGCTTATAAAGTGACAGATTATAAGAGTGGCATACCTTACAGTATGTGATCTAATTTCATTCTTCGTATAAATTAGCATGTGATGTTTGATTGTATGTGAGAGTGCCTCTCACTGATTATACGGTAAACATATTTGTCAGAGGCTACCTTTTACAAACAATAAGCAACTATCATCCAACATAACTAATGTCAAATCTGGTTAAAATTAATATACATGAGTGAGCCCTCTCTAACAGAAAGACGGCACACTGTTTATAAGTTAAAGCAATGCCAGGGACCTCTCTGTCCAGTTCACTGTGGGCTTCGGATTAAGGGTGCCAGTCCTGCCCAGCTCTTTGCAGGCCTTGGATACACGTTACTGGTTATATGTTAACATCTCACCCAAATATCTGCAACTTGTTCACTGTCAGTCACATATACATGGCAGTGGTTTTAAGTTAAGGTGTAATTTATACCTTGGCTGTATGTATACTCTGTCAGAACAGCAACAGGGTATACATACCACCAAGATAAAGGTCTGACCCCCTGATTTAGATGCCGGTGGACCATAGGTTTAATCACAGCATAGACTACTCTGTCTCCTCTGAAAAAATCACTCCGAAGGCCCGACACAGTAAAGGGCCATTGGATGCTGACCTTTAATTCCACCCACCTGATTTAGATGGATGAAATTAGCGGCCTATTTTCACTGCCCGCTACTGGCAAGAAAACCCTGACAGTAAGGGGAAGAGGTAATACATCTAAATGAAAAAAGAAACTAGAGTGGTACAAGGCTCCATCAATTTGACAGAACCGTGCATCAAACTTCAAAATGCACTGACAGAAACCGCGGTGACAGCGGGATCTGCCAATGCTTCAAGTAATGACTGCCTGCTTGGCAGCCATTTCTGAATTTGCGGAGCGGCCCCTTCGTCAGGGCAACGGAGTATGCACTCCATTTCCCTGACAGAAAAACAGGCCGCCGTGCCAACTTCTAAGTTAGCCCATGGTCTCTAACCAGGAGTGTCTGGGTCCTATTCACTGTGGGCCTCAGATGCATATGGCAATGGTCATAAGTTTAGTCTCTTACCAGGAAACTTTGTGTTCTACTTTGTGTTCTACTTACCATGAGCCTCTTATACATGGTTCTGGCTGTAAGGTAGCATCTTACCAGGAATTTCTGGGTTTAGCTCACTACCAGTCTCACATACATTCCTCTGATTATAAGTTACTTTCTTACCAGGAGACTCTGGGTCCTGCTTGATATGGGTTTCTCCCAGGTCTCCAGGGCTCGAGGGATGCACAGCAACACCATCCGTGTACAGCGACTCCTTTAAACATGGTTTTCCTATTATATCAGGCTGTGTACCTTTATCCATTTTTCTGTGGGAATGCAGTAACTCTTTCACAGATGGACTCTGCAGGCTCAAGGTCCTTGATTCTATCACAGAAAGTGCATTTTGTTTTATCTGATCTGACTGACCCCTTTCCTCCACCACCCTCCGCAGTTCCTCCTTAGAATGTTCGGTTTCATCTAGCTGTCCACCTATTGCCTTTGGCTCGGACTGTTTGTCCCCGACCTGTGTCAGTCCCTGTAATGCACAAGTTTCAGATGGGTTCCAGTACTCTGACATTGTATCTTTTGTATGAGAGTCTGAGGGTTTCACAGTCTCTGGCAATCTCCCTTTTACTGAAGTTTCCAATAGTCTCTCCTGTACCTGAGGTTTAAATGGTGTGTCCGTTTTTGGTGTACCCTCCAGTACACCAGGCACAGATGGTCTCTCCATTTCTTGCAGTCTCCCTTGTACATATGTTTCCAATGGTCTCTCCCTTTCTGATATACCCTCCTGTACAGGATACTTAATTGGGCCCTCCATGACTGTCACACTCTCTTGCACATGGGTTCCCAAAGATCGCTCCCTTTCTGCCCCACTATCCTCTATCTGAAGTGCTGGTGGTTTCTCCCTCTCAGGCTGTCTCTCCTCTTCCTGAGGCTCAAATGGTCTCTCCACTTCAGACATCCTCACCTCCATCCGAGGCTTGGATGGTCTATCCCTTTCTGGAGGTGTCTCTTGGAACTTAATTTCTAATAATCTTTCCCTTTCTGGAAGTGTGTCCTGTACCTGAGGTGTAGACTGTCTCCTTTTCTTTTGAGATGCTTCTTGTACCTGAGTTTCCGAAGTTCTCCCCCTTTCTTGCAGTCTCTTCTGTACCAGTGTTTCAACATCTTCCTCTCCTTCTGCGTGATGCATTAGCTGTCTCTCCCTTTTCTCAGAATAAATATCACAGGATTCCGGAAATTCCTGAACTGTGGCGGATTCTGTCTGCACTCCCCCAGGCCCCTGTCGTTGGGGGTGTGTGGACTCTCCATCCCATTGCTTTCCATCTGACCCATGTCCCGGGAAGTGTGTGGTCCCCCAATATTCCAGTGTTCCTCCTGGCACCAGACTCTGATGGGGTGTGGTATCCAAAGCTTCAGGTTTCCCCCCTGGTCTCTTGCTCTGGCTGGCTGTGGCCTCTCCATCCCCTTGTATTTCTTGTGGACTCTGTCCCTTTGTGTGTAGATGTTCTCCATTAACTTGCGTTCCTTCTGGCTCCTGTCTCTGGCTGTTTCTGATCTCTTCCTCTCCTTGCATTCCTTCGGGCTCTTTCCTCTGGGTTTGAGTGGTTTCGCCATTCACCTGTGTTACATGCAATATCGGTCTCTGAGCAAAAGGGATCTCCCCATTTTTATGTTTCCATCTTGAGTCCAGTTCACTACCTTCTCTTGACAAGGTTTCTGACACCTTCACCAGTGGTCTGCAGCTCCTTTCATGTCCATCCTGGGAGGTTCTTGCACTGTCTCCTATTTCCCAGAGCCATGCTTTCTCCACCAGCACCTTAGTGTCCACCTCATGCACATCAATGTAGGTGGTGCCACAGTCCCTTCTTTCGCAGAGTTTCCCCTGCTTCCACAATGGTCTGCTCATTAGTGTGTGTTTTTGACTTGTGGTCACTCCACCATCTATAACCCATAATTTAGTTTCAGTCTGCAGAATCTTAGAATCTCCCTTTAGCACTTCTTTTGAGGTTATTTCAGGATCTCCTCCCCCTAAAGGATCAGTATGGGAGTTAATGTTCACCCAAGGTATGTTCATGGAAGTTGATTGGTCACCTGAGCCTCCATAGTCACAAGTGTTTAGCCTTCCTTGTCGGTCTGTTTTTTGATCCAGGATATCACTCACCATCCTGCGCATGACGTCCACCTGAGGCAAATAAAGGGAAGCATAAGAAAGGCATAATGGATCAGAAGAGAGCTGCAAGCATATATAACAAACACTAAGAAATGCCTCCTATACACTAACCAAAAGATCCACAGAAATGAATTCTGTTTAGTTACAGTGATACTGATTTTAAAGCAGAGAACCCCAAAATCAAGAAATGTGCAAATATGGTTGGATAACAAAGACCAAGCTACGTTTTCAATTTCTAAAGACAAAACTATATAATAAAACTCACAAAGAAGATTGTTAAACCATTGATATATCTTGCAATCCAGCTACCTAGTATTCAAGATCTGAACCTGGCCCTTCTCTGCCTTTGAAGATGTATGTTTGGTGTCTCCTAAAAGGCCCACCTTGAGCAGACACCCTTGGAAAAACATAAGCTACAATCACAATGGAGTTCTAGGAAGATTAATACCATTTTCCAAATATACACCATCATCCAGAGGAGATTCTACTGTTGGAAAAAAATAATTCTCCTATAGCATATCTCATTCTTTGTAGAATCCAAACTCAAATTATTCTACAGTAATGCCATGTTATGTAGGAGCTGGGAGTTTCAGTTACTGCTTTAGGCATAAAAATATCAAAACAGCGTAGACAACATTACCATCAGTCGTGGGATCACAGTTCAGAAAGCAGAGTAAACAATGTGGGGGATGAAGCTGAGGTGTCAGCTCTACAGTTAGTATCCAACCTAGAAATGCCTACTTTAGCAGCTTTACCTTTTGCAGGGAGGCTTTATGCCATCAGGTGTTTTGCTGAAAACCTACTTACTTGTAACTAAGAAATGGAAGACGCCATCTTAAAAAAAAGATGTCTTTGCTTGCATTTTTAAGAATAATTGCACAGAATACTACCAACAAAACATCAGGTACAATTGAACACCTGTTAATTTGTGTTTGTGCAGGTTTTGAAAATTAGTGAGTGCACAATCTGTGCCCATTTGAGAGTTAAGCATTTTTGGATGGGGAATTAAGTTCTAAACTATTCCTTATTCAAAAGTGTACTTTTTACCCAGCGATTTTGCTACCTGGTGACTAAAAAGACAGGCAGAACAATTGACTCATCAGGGTAAAACCCTGCGGTCAAATTTAGGCACAGAAGTGGGATGTAGCTTTAAGACAGCTTACTTTTTATGAACAAATCAAACAAGTTACTTACCTTTGGTAATGGTCTTTTTGGTGGATACCCTATTTAACTGAATATTCCCCATCTTAAAATACTCCCCAGGTGCCAGACTGGACCTGAAAACTTTAGTAATGCTCATGTACATTGGTTGGTTGGTTGATAGCTTTATTTCGATATGCATATATCATAAAAGCGTTTACATAACAAATTTACAACAGCACATCGATAAAGGAAGGGACTGGACATTAAAATCAACAAGTAAAAATGGCAATTGATCAGAATAAATTAGTTAAAAAGGGATTAAATTGAAATAGACAGTCTTTTTAAGCGGATCAACCAAGCCCATTTAAAAAATTTGGATACTGCACAAACAATAGGAGGGGCTGTGTCCGTTAATAAGATCCGTAGAGCCACCAAACACTGTTGAGTGCCCAATTCTCTACAAAGTGGTTTGAGCCAGTGGGATCTAGGGCGCACGTAATCCGGGCATTCGAAGAGAAAGTGTGCCACAGTTTCGGGTCTATCGGTACATAAGGCGCAGTGGCGTGATGCCTGCTTAGGCGTGTTCCATCTGGAGAGGAGATCGGCTAGGGGTAGGGTCCCTAGTCTAAATTTAATGTAGAGAGCCCGATCCATGGGGATGGTAATAATGTCTAAATATGGCTCAAAGGCAACAACGTCTTTAATTTCCATTACATTGTTAAGTGGCGCAGTTGCAGAGGCTGCACACGAAGGGGGCTTGAGAGCCGGCGCCATAACGATTGCCTGCCCCCCTGCCCACCCCCCCCTCCTGTGACAAAGCCAGCTCGCGCCCGGGTTTTGGCGCGCAGAAAAGCACAAGGCGCGAAAAACAGCCTGGCCTTGCCCCCCGTCGACTCCCGCGGTGACCCCGGACAGGCGCCTCTCGCCATGCCAATGGGGACGATGCAACATACATACCCCCCAATGGGGCAAGGCCAACGAGCTAGGCAGGGAACAAAGGGGGGGATATAAGGCCTGCTACCCCAGGTAAGCTCCATGTTCACGGCCGGAGCGGGGGAGCAGCATCTTGACCTGAATCTTTTTCCCACCCATCCACACCTAAGGAACAGCAATGTCGCAGGCTGAAGAGCAGTTGCAAGCAAGCAGAGAACTATTTGGATAATGGTTGGTAAGGAGGCACACCGGAGGGCGGTGTGCCAGGATTGGACCACTAACCCTGGGATGCCTAAAGGCTGGGAGAGCTGGTCTAAGGGCAGAGGGTAAGACCCCTCACCTTCAGATGCCTCATGGCTAGGTGAGGCGGCTTAGCGAAGAGGGGGGTAGCAAAACGGAGACGGCGCTCGCAGCCCAGCCCCCACCGGATGGCAGGGCACAACTAGAATTGGACAAGGTAGCGAGTCGTGGCCTAACTCCAGGGACAGAAGCTACTCCTCCCCCGCGCAAAGGGAGCCAAAATCCAACCTACCAAAGAAAAAAACGACCCACAAGGGCCAAAAGAGATTAGAAAGCAAAAGTACAAAGTTTATGCATGTTGTTGTTGTATTCCTAAACTGCGGCCAACAAATGAGTACAACAAGACAAAAGTGTAAGTTGGTTTCTTGTGCAGAATGGGGAATACAACAAGGGGAAATGTACGAATGGGGAGATGTGGGGCAAGTGCAAGGGTTATGCGCTTTCTGTTGGCTCTGTCCACCCTACAAGTGATAGATTGGAGCTGCATAAAAGAGCCACCCCCTGTGTGCTGGTGTCATTTTCTTCCTGGGCATTGGTAACAATCGCACTCCTGGTTAGCTCACTGTAATTCTTGTAAATAATTTAGAGAAAATTCAGTGAATTAAAACTTTGTGAGTGTCGGAGGGGACGCTTTGTCCTCTGCAGGAAAACGCATCATTTTGTCATTTTCTTCCTTAGCACTTTCTATGCCCTCAGACGCTGGGCTTGAAACAATTATTGGTACCAGTGTGCCAGTTCCTAACTTTAGACCTTTTTAGATGTAAAAAAGAGGCTACTCCACAAAAAGAGGATGTGGAAGAGTGGCAAGGAATCCATAGTTAGATAGAGTATCCATAAAAAGGAGCGTTACACAAGGTAAGTAAATTGTTGTTCAAATTAGTACTACTAACCACAGATTTCTTACCTTAGAATAGATACCAAAGCTGTAACTCCCCAAGGTGGAGAGTCTGTGGAGTGGACTTAGACCAAAAAGTACTATAGGACTGAACCAGCGAAATGCCCTTCAAGGCAAACCTGGTTGTCAAGGTAGTATTTCTTCGTGAACATATGCACTAAGGGCCAAGATGCAGCTTGGCAGATGTTAAGAACAGGCACTCCACAAGCACTGGCGGTGGAGAGGTAAGGATATTTTAAGTTTAGGAATCTGTGGCTAGATGTCTTACTGAGCCTCACCGATGCCAGCTGAAAGCCATCCCCCTCCCCACAAGCCATAAGCGGCGGCAACCACGGGATTGGACTGCCTGTAAGTTAAATCAATAAATTAACTAACTTCGAGGAGAACTTATCCAGCAGAGGAGAGGAGGGTGCCAGCTACCAGCCGGTTTGGTGACAAGACCACAAGCCATACTCTCCATCCCCGGCTGCCAGCCTGGGTGCAATTGACTAGGCATTGACAAGGCAGAGGTCAGCACACAAGTCCAACCAACAAGTTCAAGGCTCCTCCTGAAGAGCACCTCAGCCTCCCATTCCCCAGGCGAGACCCACCTCTTTAGAGCCCAGTCGATAAAGAGAGCACAAGGAGATTACTAGGAGAAACTGGAAGTCCAGCATCAAGCTCAGTTGGACTGCGAACCTGCCAAAAATATCAACACCATTGAATAATTGCGCCCACCCACAAGAAAACCGAGACCTCTGACCAGAAAAACACTGCAAACATAAACAAGTGTTTAGTGCTCCCAACTATGGCCCAATAAAAGAAGTCTGCCAGAAACTCCAAATCCACGCCAAGCATGCATCGATCGGGATAACTATGCCGCCAACACGGACTACGGACAGCACTGTCCAGGAGCCACCCCCCAAGAAAACCAAACGCACCACTTCCAGTCAGCTCCTTTCACAGGGGGCTCGGGTCCCCAACAGTGCCAGCTAATAAGTCCGAACAAATACAGGATTTGCACAAAACCTCCCTACGCCAACATGAAGCAGAGATCAAGCTCCTGCTCGGGCACCAGTGGTGCTCCTGAACTGAATACAGCAGTAATATTGCAGATCACAGAAGCACACATTTATCACCACAGCTCCTCTGGCCCTGGAGAGCCGAAATAGCACTTTTTAGCAACAGCTCTCAGGCCGAGAATAAGTTTGCAGGCAGATAGTCCAACCACTGTAAACACCAATAAGGATGAATTAACACCTTTCTATTAACAAAGCCTTGAGATGAAAATAGAAAGAACACTAGAACCTACCCCAAAAACTGTTCAGCGCACAGGAATAGTTCTGTGATACTCTTCCAGAAATGCAAGACAAGAACAGCTTCAAGAACCTTTGCACCTCAACTTTCAACGGTACACAAAATTTCATAGAAAGAGCACTCCTCTGGCAAGCATCAAAAATGGAATTACAAATTGATCTTCTGGAATCCAGTGAGCAGCGCCTAGCCAACCTAAGCATAAGGGTGGATACCACTGAACAGAATATGCTAGACTCCCAGAACTTCAAAAGGTGCTAGTGCTAATGTGACAACATCATAGACAAGTGGGCGCTACTACCCGTGGTCCTTGGCGAGATAGCAACCATAGTGAAGGGAAAAAACGTCAACTCTGAATTCCCCAACCCGGATCCTTACAGCTCCCAAGCACCAACAATTGTAGAAGAGGCATTCTTTGCCCAGGCATCAATAATCCCAGAAGAGGCACCCTTCACCTCATTCTCTAATTCATTGCTCAGCCTATTCAACAAATATGATCCCGCGACTCAACCTGACTTGGTCATACTACAGTCTAGGCCACCAGCAGTAAGCATCCACCATGAAACTCCACCTGAAGTAGTGCTTCCTAACGAGGTGCTGACTGGTGCAGGGAAACACCTGGGCCCCCTGTCCAGGAGGGCCAAGAAAAAGTTGCGGAAGCAACACAAAAAGGCTAAACCCGAAAGAGTGGGGCAGCAAACATCCCCACTGAGCAGACCTCCGCCCATCAGTCCGATAAACCGATTCATATCCAAAGTACCGTTATACCCAATCTTTTCCTCTAAAACAGCCCAGAATAACACCCTCAACAGGGGGGCAATGTCCAAGAAACAAAGTCTCTTCTACTCATTACGAAAGCACCCGTTATATAGGCCTCGGAAGTGGCACTCCTCGATCCCAATCTCACGAAGTCCAAGCAGTCATCCGGGCTGAAGGTCGATGCCAGTATTCAGTCTTCTCCTCCAAAACATCAGGGGAACATAGCCCCAATCCGGCACGCATTGACCCCCACCTATTCCATCACTCCACCAGCCCGGCCTTGGCATTCACACATTGCACAAAAGCCTGCCAACAGCCCAGGCCAATCAGGCCTCCTGCAAACATGTTAACCTGGACTCAGTTTTCCGAATACACAGCATACTACAAGGCAGGTGCCAGCAATTCACCTCCCTTCAATGGTAGTCGACAGCATAATGAAGTAGTGCTATCCCCAAGGTACTTTTACATAGGGCCCTTTGATATCCTGAACAGGAGCAACATTTTGTGCCTATTCCAACATATTCCATCTCTGGCCCATATTCAATCAGAGAGCCTCGAGTGGGTAAGATATCAGAACTTTCAAGAGGACTTGCATGGCGAATACACTTTGGTGGGGTTCCGCTACCAGCACTTTCCAACAGTAGTTCTCATGGAAGCGTCACAGTTCTGAGACATATCCACACGTCCTCTATTCCCCGCGGCAGGGTAAGGAAGCTCTATCCGTCCTGCGTGGCACCCACAGGACTCAAGTAGGTGGGAGAAGTCATCGAGCTCCGCCAAAGATTGCAAAGGACCTCTGAATAACATGCAGCAACAATCAACGTGTCGCTCACTTCAGTTAAGCTAAAGGGGAGCACTGAAGGCTCGGAACCCTACCGTGTGCCATCCCTAACACCTGCCACAGACAAGCAAAATCCATCACAAACAATAAGGCAGATCGCTCCCAACAATTAACAATTATTTCATGGAATGTTGCAGGCATCAAACAACTTGTTGGGGAGAAAACTTCCCTGGACTACCTTCACCAAGGGGACATACTATGCTTCCAGGAGACTTGGGCAATGGCAACAATGCCAACAATGCCAATGGCTGGATAGTATGACCTCCATAATGCTGTCACAAAAAACAGCCTATTTGGGCAGCCATCCGGTGGCCTTTCTATCTTCATTAAACATGAACGGAAAATAGTGACCTCTGCAATCCTCATCAAGTCCAGCTCACTTCAGGCCCTGCTCATCAAAGGCACAAAGCTAAACTCACTACCTCTCCGCCTGATACTACTCAACTCGTACATCAACTCAGCCCCGCTCCTGAAATGAAAGGCCCTGGACCTTTTAGCAAAAACCATAGATGATCTGTTGAATAAATACAAGTCACATTAGGCAATCATAGTAGGGGACTTTAACACTAGGGACTTAGGCAACTATATGTTTGTTCATGAAGGGCTGGCCCTCAAACCTTTTGCCTTTGAAATAGATGAGAGGGACGAAAGCTATCATAGACCTTTATGGCCAACACTACAGCTAGCCTCCACAATTTGACTACCTACACCCTTGCTGTGGAACGCTCAGGGGAAGAGCAACACAGAATCCCTCACAGAATCAAATGGTCAACAAAGCTAGGGGTCAAACTCTCGGCATGGATTGAACCACGGAAGTCTGTCAGCAATAAAACCAGTTTCACAACCGTAGCCGGCCACTGGGAGGGTCTTGTGGCCGACCTCCAGAGGACAATGAGCAAAGGTGAACGAAACACTCCGCACTGGCTACCATCCACCCAGAGCCTCCACTACTCAAAGAAAATTATTCCCAGCAAACAGGGCCTCAACAGGGCATTAGCCGCCAGGAGACGAGGCTCTAAATTAGGAGACAGCAAATCTATTTCCCTGCTCAGGGCAGCACACAGGAAGGAAGTATGGAAGCACCGAAAGAAACTCAAGGAAGAAAGTAGCGTGACTCAAAATCTTTACCCTACTAAAAGTTAAAAACCAAGTCCGCCTATGGAGAAACATTAACTGTCTAGACAATCCGGGGCCCACAAGAGAGAACGGAGTGGCAGAACAGGACTGGCTAAGGCAAGTGAACCGGATATACTCAAGCAGCCAAGATAATGGAATAGTCCCTGAAATAAGTCGTCCAATCCCAGTCCCCAGGGACCAACACAACATAACAATCACAGAAAGCACAGTACTCACCACAATCATGGAAATGAGGAACAACAGGGATCCAGGGCCCAACGGGATCACAGCCATCGTATTCAAATCATGAGCATGAATTCTGGCAGTCAAAACGTACCTCTTTGTATAACTTCGTGCTTGCAACTGCAATACTAGTGTCCAGGAGGGGTTCAATTCTCTTTCCCATTCACAAAAAGGGAGACCGCTCCAATGCGGCAACTTAAAAACAAGGGCGTCACAGTCATCCATCGACTAAAGCGCCTCAGTAGCCGTTTACAAAGCCCAACAGCTGAGACCCGTCTGACAGTACTAAGAGCAACATTTATCCCTGCCCTTAAATATGGCCACATGGCCTTCCCTGGTGCCCTCAACAACTTTCTAACAAACTCCCAGATCAAGGCCTACAAGACCACTCTACTTGCTTCCCGGGCAGACCTCTCTACTTGCTTCCCTGCAGGCCGGAAGATCTGGATTGTAGCTTTGCTAGGGGAATGCTGATCTGGGTGACCCCTGGGGCTCCACTGGAGGTTTTGCACACACTTGTCAACACTGAAGGTGGCTATGCAATACTGGCTGTTAGAAGGCCTCCCATTGGCCCTGGTGTCGCTACACGCCCCCATTGTAAACCAGTCTTCCTTCTTGCAATCCCTGATCGTGACTCCAGTGTTGCGACAGAACGCTCTGGCTCCGGCTTACAGGGGTAGTGATTTTAACTGAACTCCCAATTTAGAGATGGATCGGTAGCCCCCCTCCCCCCTCCCCCTCCAGGCACCCAGACACCAGGATATATTCACACTATTCCGGTTTCCACAATTTACAAACTAGAAGAGATCTGTGCTATTTATAGAAAGTCTTTTAGTAGGGTGTCCCAAGTGGGATATCTTGGATGCACACTTTTAGTTCATTGTCCGCTCCATGATGCCCCGCTTTGCTCTCTCTTATCTGAAACAATTACTTAATATTTTTGTGACAACGAGGGCACCCACCTGGGGTGGGGATAGAGTGTAACGCAATCAAGGTTGTGCTCCAGGGACACATGATTAAGGTGGTTCGCGACATTCGGATGACCCTCCGCACTGAACGTAATAATTTCGAATCTGAGAGACGCCGGTGAGAACAGGCTTCCCCCACTGCCCCACCGATCACAGCTGCGTTGGCTCAAGCAAAATGATCATATAAGACAGGCTAGGTGCCCTTTACCAAAGGGAATACCTGGCTAGAAGACATGTAGAGGGAGATAAGGCTGGTAGGTTGTTGGCATGGCTCTTAAGATCTGATTCACCCAAAAGCCCGATCACAGCCATCAGGGATGGAAGCGCTGGGTTGTCAACATGCAGGATGAAACTAACACTGCCTTTTACTCGTATTACGCTTCTCTATAAACAGCCCCTCAAGTGTGTGACCCAACTGAGATTCACTCATTCCTGGATGATGTTACTTTCCCCTGAATCTCACGGCCAGTATATTGAGTTGGAATCCCCCATCACAGAACCTGAAGTAGGAGCTGCCATACAACAGATGGTAAGAGGCAAGACTCCTGGGGCTGACGGTTGGCCCCTGGAGTATTATACGACCTTTCTCATGCAACTAGCCCCTCGTTTATGTCAGGTATACGCCAATGCATATGCAAAAGGCAACTTACCGTCCTCCCACCGTGAGGCCATGTTGGTGGTCTTGTCCATGTCAGGCAGGGACCCATTGCTCATTAGATCTTACTGCCCACTATCCCGTCTAAATTCCAACTATAAGATCCCAGTACGCTTTCTAGCCAATAGAATAATCGTGGCTGCTCAATTTATTGTCCAAAGCGACCAGATCGGCTTCATACCAGGCAGAAGCACCTCCTTTAATTAACGCAGACTCTCTATGCTAATGGATTGGAAGCGTACATCAGAACAACAAACATGTGTCACCTCACTAGACCTTGAGGAGGCGTTCAACACCTTGGGCTGGCACTATTTACACTATTTACATGCAGTGCTATCTGGTTTTTGGATGGGACCCAAATTCTTGAAATGGATTTCCTTACTGTAAAATTTACCAATGACACTAGTGAAGACTGGCTCTGTTATCTCAGACCCCTTTGTCATTGAGCGGGGCACCTGGCAGGGATGCCCCTTATCACCACTCATAATCGCACTAGGAATGGAACCACTCCCCTGAACGCTTAGACCGGGGGCGGCGGACTGGGGAATACAAGGATAAAATCAATGGAACATGGTTCCCCTGTATGCGGGAGACACGTTGAAATATTTGCGCAGAGACGTGCCAGTCTTACCAGAAGTGATGGCATTGCTGGAACGTTTTGGCGGTGCATTGGGATAAATTCCTCTTATTCCCCATGACCCCCCTGACTCCCGATTCAGAAAAGGGGGTGGTGATGGACAGAGTATCTGAATTAAGCAGACCACTCCTACCCAGTCCAAAGATCGTGGCTTGATCCATCACCGTTTTTTAACCTCACTGCACCATCCCAGCTCAGAACCTGGCTACATGCAAATTAGTCTGTCCCTGGCCCAGTGCATCATGGGAACAGGGCAGACCAAACTACCAAGCCAATTCTTTCACTGGAAAGGAAACAAGCAAGCCGGGCCGAAGACGGCTGTAATGCCAGAAACCGGTCCCCGGAAGCTTGTTTCCTTTCCAGTAAAAGAATTGGCTTGGTAGTTTGGTCTGCCCTGTTCCCATGGACATTGCGGAGGATCAGTGTGCTTATTGTAAGGAGTTTGGGCATTGGGCCGACGATTGTCCGGTACTTCGTGAACAGCGTAGTCAGCGTGGTCGAGGTAGTGGAAGGTCAAGAGGAGGTTATACTGGAACGAGAGGTGGTGGGGGTGATCGTAGACAGGCTGAGGAGAGGGGCCGTGGCCAGGACGAACGAAATACGTTTGATAGACGGAATCAATATCAGATTTCAGAAGGAGAGAACGTGGAACATCAGGATTATGTGCATGCATAGGATTGCGTAGGATGGGGTAAGGAATCAGTTGAAGTGCCAGTAGATCAGCAAGGTCCATATGTAACAGCGGGTATTTTGGGTTCTACTGATCAGTTTCTAGTCGACACAGGAGCTACTCGTAGCGCTCTGTCGAAAAACTTGGTTCCGAGGGCTCCCCTGTCTGGCGAAATGATTACGTGTGTAGGGTTTGATGGCACACCATCCCCCAGCCCATTGTCCAAGCCCCTTGCACTATGCATTGACAAATATTTTAGTTTTGGCCAATTTTTGTTATCGCCCCATACCCCGGATAATATCTTGGGCATTGACTTGCTTAAATATTTTCGAGCAACAATACGCTGCGCTCCAGAAGGAGTGCGGGTTATTCTGAATGACAACTACCCTGACCCTGACGATTGCCCCGACCCTGATAGATTCTGTGTCATTTTAGATATTCCTGCTCTGGCCTCTCTGCCGCACACGTTGTGGGCGACATCAGATACGGATGTGGGAGAGATGCGCATTCCACCAATACACATTACTGTTAAGGAGGGGGCCCCCCTACCACGAGTGCCACAGTATAAGATTTCGAAGGAAGGTGAAATTGCACTGACGCATATTGTTCAGGATTTGATTTCCGCAGGGGTGGTGGAGGAGGTCCCTTATAATGTTTGTAACAGCCCTATTCTACCGATTCTTAAAAGAGACTCAGATGGCAAGATCTATCGATTTATTATTGATTTGCGTGAAATAAATAAAATTGTCATTCCCCAATACCCGGTGGTGTCTGATATTACGACCTTGCTTACCTTGGTTCCACCGACAGCCACCACCTTTAGTGTTATTGACTTAAAGAATGCGTTCTTTTCCATTCCTGTTCACCCAGATAGCAGATATCTGTTTGGTTTTACGCTCAATAATAAATCGTATAGATTTTGTCGTGTTCCCCAAGGTTATACTGAGAGCCCTAGCATCTACAGCCAGGCTTTGAAACGTCAACTAGATTCCTTTACATTGCAGTCTGGCGTGGCACTCATCCAGTATGTGGATGACCTTCTGCTCGCCGCCGACTCCTATGCACAATGTGAACAGAGTACGCTTGCGTTGCTTTCCTTTTTGGCACACAACAATCACAAGGTTTCCAAGAAAAAGCTTCAATACTGTAGACCCCAGGTGACCTACCTCGGTCATCTGTTGTCTAAGGAGGGGCGGGCATTAACATCTGATCGAATTCAGGCAATTTTAGACACACCAGTCCCCCGCACGCAGAGAGATGTTCGTGCCTTCATAGGGTTGACATCTTTTTGTAGACAATGGATCATGGGTTATTCACATATCATAAAACCTTTGCTAGCATTGTTGTCCAAAACTACACCGATGCCTCTTGAGTGGACAGACGAATGTCAGAAAGCCTTTGAGCAGTTGAGACAGGCTCTTTGTTCTGCACCTGTGCTAGGAACACCAGATTACACGAAACTTTTCACACTATACGTGCACGAGAATGATGGGTGCGCATTGTCAGTGTTAGTGCAGTTACACGGGGATAAGCAGAGACCATGTGCATACTTCTCTGCCATTTTGGATCCTGTAGCACGAGGGTTGCCTGGGTGTTTTCGGGCGGTAGCGGCAACAGCAGTAGCCATACGGCAGAGTGAGGGCATAGTGTTATCACACAAACTATTGGTGTTAGTTCCCCACGCAGTAGATGCCCTGTTAAACCAAACAAAGACCCAATATCTTACGAGCGCACGACTTACAGGATATGAGCTGACGCTTTTAGCGCCTCACATAACATTGAAAAGATGCGCTACTTTGAACCCCGCGACTTTATTGCCCTATCCGGCCGAGGAAAGTCAGGAAGACTGTTTTCCTGACTGAGGAACAGACAAAGGGTCGTGTTGACTTACAGGATGTGCCACTTCCTGATGTGGATGGGGAACTGTGGGTTGATGGATCGTGTTTGAGGCTACCAGATGGTACGACTTCCGCAGCATATGCGATCACGACTCTTAAGACGGTGGTTGAAACAGCTAGAATACCACAAAAATCGGCTCAGGCAGCAGAGCTGATAGCCTTAACAAGAGCCTGCGAATTGAGTGCTGGCCTATGTGTGAACATATACACAGACAGCCGGTACGCCTTTGGAGTGGCCCATGACTTCGGACTTCTCTGGAGGGAACGCGGGTTTCTGACATCACACGGAGAGCACATTATGCACGGAGAGTTAGTGCGTGATCTCCTAAACGCGTTGCTTTGCCCCAAGAAAGTAGCAATAGTGAAGTGTAGTGCCCATAAAAAGATCACGGATAAAGTGGGTCAAGGAAACGCCTTTGCAGACAACATAGCAAGGCAGACGGCCATGTCCCGAACTAGCTCCCCTATGTACGTGGTACAATCACAGGCCGAGAGATGGAGTGATGCTAGAGCAGAGATACGGGATATTCAAAAATCAGCTACAGAATCTGAGTTTGCGGCTTGGGCAGCAGATGGGGTGCTAGATGACGAAGGTTGTTGGAGAAGCAAAGACATGGAGAAGTGGAAATTGCCTGTGGCTTACTTACAGGCGATGGTCCAGATGACTCATGGACTGGCCCACGTCGGAGCTCTTGCAATAACTCGGCTTTTAACACGAGTTTGGGAACATCCCGAGATTGCGAACACCGCAAAGAGAGTAGTGCAGACCTGCCTGGTATGTTTGCAACACAATCCTGGAAAGGGGGCCTATACTCCGAAAGGTGAGTTCGTTCCACCTTCTGCACCGTTTGAAGTGCTTCAAATGGATTACATCCAACTCGAGCGCTGCAATAACTTGAAGTACGTCTTAGTGGTGGTGTGTGCTTTTAGCAAATGGGTTGAGGCCTACCCCACGAAAGACAATACGGCTTTGACAACAGCTAAGGTGTTGCTTAAGGAATTCTTTCCTCGCTTTGGAGTTTGCAAATTTTTGTGGAGCGATAATGGGCCCCATTTTGTTGGGAAGATTGTGGAATATGTACTGAAGGGGTTAGGGATTCAGCAAAAGTTCCACGCTGTATTCCACCCTCAGTCAGCAGGTTTGGTCGAGCGGTACAATGCCACTTTGAAGCTTAAGCTGGCCAAAATCGTGGCGTCTACATCGTTGAAGTGGCCAGATGCATTGCCGCTAGCACTGCTCTCTCTTAGATCAGTACCCCACTCACGAACAGGCCTTACGCCCTATGAGGTGGTGTTTGGCCGCCCCATGAATATCTGGGGGGTGCCCAAGCCGCGATTAATACATGATGTGCCTTGTGTTATGATGAATGATTATTTGGCACGATTGACAAATGATTTGCTCTCTATTCATCAACAGGTTCGAGAAGCGCTCCCTGATAACTCCACTGGAGAAGGCCACGATCTTCGTCCTGGGGATCATGTGATGATCCGCTCGTTTGAGAGAGCAAGCAGTTTGGAGCCCAGGTGGAAAGGCCCCGAGCAGGTCCTCTTGGCGACCCGCACCGCAGTACGAGTGACGAACAGAAAGCGGTGGGTGCATTCGACCCATTGTCGCCGTGTCTCTCCGGACCTGGTGACTCCTGCTGTGCTGACTGATTACAAAGAAATCTTGGAGAAAGAAAAGAGCCCAGCTGTGACGTCGGCCGAAGTGGAGGGAGTCTTCCCGGACCAATCTGCTACTGGAAGAGAGCGCTACAATCTACGACCGCGATAAAGAAGATTTTTGTTCCTTTTTAGACTGGTTGGTAACCGCTCCAGGTTTGTGAAACGGAAACCGGGAATTCCAAGGGGGGGGGATCAGTTCTGCCAGAGTAGCGACACCCGTCTTGGCCCGGAGAAGAAAACAACGGCTACCTCGGAGTTCAGCACCGTATTTTTCTTTTTTTTTAGGGTATACACGCACGTGTATCAGAGACTATTTGTGAAAAACTGTGAACAATTTGTGTCGTTTGAGACTTTGCACAGACTTCCTTGAACTATGGCATCAACGGCATCGCGTGATAAGAAAATACTGGGTGCCTTTCTTTTTGTTTTCACGATTGTGGTGATAGCTGTTATAGCTTGGGTAGTTGAACTTGTGGTGCCTGTACGAGAACACTTGCTGCCGACTACCCCGGCACCGTCTGAACATTTCCATTTTACATTGCCATTCCATGAAGAACGCCATCGCCAAACGTACTTAAATAACAGCTTCATTCAGATCCTTCACCACACGCATAATATGACCAATACCTCTAACTGCTGGGTGTGTGGAATGTTGCCTGGGCACCAGAAGAGAGGGGGCACCCCACTTATTCCACTCCCGTTTTCGCACAATGGGTCATGCAATGCCTGGTACACCCTCCTCTTTACTTTGAGATGGCCAACCAAAGGGGGGGTGCTTTTCCGTTTGAATAAAGTATGTTCCCATGATAAGGATGGGTTTCCCCGGGCTGAGGGTACACGCTTTGAGTGGGAAGAGTATAGGCCTGATAATGTATCTGCTCCACGAATATATAGCAATCAGCGAAATGTGAATGTATCCAGTGCTCATGTCATAAATGTCATTGCCACAAAGGCCGATTTATGTATCCGAAACAAGGGCACGATTGCAGTGGGGAAAAGCGAATGTAATATTACTCTCACGTTTGATAGCCCGAATGGCATTTAATTTGTTGCATCTCGAAACACTTACTTCATCTGTGGAACGAAGGGGTACCATCAGCTTCCAGTGGGGTGGTTGGGCACATGTTATGTATCGTTTGTGCTACCTCCTGTATTCATTGCCCCTCCGATGTACCACAACGACTATACTCTGTACCACGATTTTGTTCTGAATAGAGTTAAGCGAACTGTTGCTCTAGAGGATATTGATCAAACGGACACTGCTTTACAACAATATGTGGATTTCAATCTGGGACTATTCTCCTTTGTGGGGGCTGCATTGAACAGCCGGAAAATCAGACGGCTGACTCGCGTTGTCGAGGCTGTTGCGAATGACACTGCTGTTGCCCTGGGGAATATTACCGAAGAACTGCAGATTTCTAGAATTGTCACCCTCCAAAACCGGATGGTGCTGGATGTTGTTTTGGCTGATCGTGGGGGGGCATGTAGAATCATCGGAAGCAGCTGTTGTGTCTATGTCCCTGATAATTCTCCATCTGTGTATGATGCGATTTCCAAGCTGCATAAAATCGCTGCCGAAATACACCCGGACAATGGAACTTGGACACTTTCTGGATGGTTCTGGTCCATGATTGCAACTTGGGGCTGGAAACTGTTGACAATTCTTTGTATACTTGTGGGAGCAATGTTCTTTATATGCTTGTGTATCCAATGTGGCCCTGCCTTATGTTCAATGTGTCTATCAGCTTGTTTACCATCGAGACGAGCTCTTGCTCAGGATAAAATGATGCTACACACAGAGGTGACAAAAATTATGTTAATAGACATCGAGGACGAACATCCAGACTATGTTCATTATGAGGTAGATTCAGCTAAACGCTAAAAGGGTCGTCTGTCGTAATTGGCCCGATCGGATTAGCGATTAGCTGAACCTACACGTTTCGCTTCTTAACTTGGCTATATACGATAAACGCCATTTTGAATGTTGCAGCGGCCATCTTAGACCATGAGCGGCCTCGTGGCCGACGTGCCCTTTAGTCCTTTGTCCGTTCCACTGACCACTCTCATCTGCCCAGCAACAGGCTATTTTTAGTACTGGTCAAGCCACACATGCGCAGTTCTCACTGACCCGTAAACCTTCAGGAATGTGCCGCTAACTGACCAGTGGGTTTGAAACTCTCCAATGAGCTGGCAGTATTCCAAAACATGACCATATATGTCTCTAAAACTGTGTCTTAACTTATGCCGCCTATCTTTTATTGCCCCAAAATTGTATATAAACGGGTCACACCGGTGTTCGGTGTGATACCTCTTGCATTACCGAAGGGTGCTGTTTGAGTGTACCACCACCCCATGGGGTCCTAATAAACTTGTTCTTTGCATTTTACAGTTTCCGTGCCAACAGTTCTTGTGTAAGTGGGTAATCTCTGGAGCGTGTAGGCCTTGGGAACCCCGAAATACTTCAGATCAAGCCCTGATCTTTGGACTGGGTAGGAGTGGTCTGCTTAATTCAGATACTCTGTCCATCACCACCCCCTTTTCTGAATCCCCCTGACTCCCAGCATACGGGAAGCCCTGCTGCACACACCACTACCCTGGTCCTGGGACAGCAGATGCAAGCCTGCGTCGGTCTGCCAAAGAGAGCTTGGACGCAGGAAAGGTACCTGACCTGTGGGAAAGCTGAAAACTGCAATCCTGACATGGACTTTAGTTGCCTTGGAGAGAGACAGGTCATAGATGGAAGGTTTGGAGAGCACCGAGTCATTGTTCTGTAGTGACTGACTCAGAAGAGCCTTTCAAAGGAGTCTAGCGGTCCAAAGGAGTAGCTATTTCATAAGGGTACATTTCTGGAGAGTATATTTAATTTTCAGTGAAACTAATCAGGTCGTCTGATAAAGTAAAACAAAGTCTTTCCCCATGACACACAACACTAACAAAACTGAAAATAACCTTCCTTTATGTTAGTTATTATTGCTAGATACCCCCTATAAATTAAATAGGTTGTTCTATTGTTTATTATTTAATTATATTGTTTATTGTAACTTGTTTGTTATGCACAAAAGTGTCAGGCAAAAATAGCAAAGACACAGGAGGTTGTAAATTGGCATGTTGTACCATTACATGCAAAACTGTGGTAAGTTAAATCTGACTGCTCAATGGAATTCATGATAATTCTCTATATAATGTGTGCTAGGCGTAACCACACACATGGGAGGGAATTTTAAGCATATTGTGGTTTCTGATTAATTTTAGGTAAACTTGCACAGTCTCTGAAGCCTGAAAGCTACTCTTGTTCACACCATCTGTTCCAACACTGTTTTGACAAGCCTGTAAAGTATATGGGGTTGGAGCATGGCCATGCTCCGAAGGTAGGTTTTGGTGGGTGCTGTGAGTAATAGAAAGCATGAAGTAAGAGTGTTTGAGTCGACTAGTGGTAATGAAAACATGGAAAGCAGTGCTCCAATAGCTTCCTTATTCTAAGGTTTTAGCTCTTTAAAAAAATCAAGATTATGTAAAGTTCCCTACAGCCGAGTAAGCATGGTTATAACACAAGTAGAAATATTTCTTGGTTTTGGTGAAATTATGTCAATTATACCTCAAACTCAACAATTCTCCTAGCAGAGAAAATTGGGACCTAAAACATTAACTTAGTAAGAAGATCAATGTCACAAAAAGGCATATATGGAAAAAATGTGTGCATGAGGGAAGGCACAAGGCGCAAATCCCACTTGAGAGACTGGATTTGTAATGGAGCTAAGAGTCGCTGCTGAAATTGAGAGTTTTAGATCCTCATTCTTTATAGAGAATGTATTAGCAAGCTGTTAAGTTTTACTACAGTTGGTGAAGCATTATGTTTACACAAATCCCCAGGAATTTCTTTATCCTGACTTTTAGTAATTTTATGCTTGTATTACTCTGATTGCGGCAGCTCATGTGAGTCTAATTGGCCTTCAAATAAATCAAAAGACTTCTCCAAGAACGCTGTACTGCATTTTGTTTTAGCTCTTGTCTTTCTTATAATTGTTTATATAACTCATTAAATATATTGAAAACATTGCATTTTCAAAGGAAAAACTTCTGATGGAGGGATTGTCATCCTCCAGCCATTTCAGGGACGAGGTCCTTCACCTCTCCACAACATATCTCTGGAATCAAACCTTAATCAAGAAACAGATCCTCCATCCAAACATTTTCAAAAACAACATTGGTACCTTAATGGAAACTAAAATCAAAATTCTAAAGTGATACACATAATAAAAACACTATTAAATTGTTATTCATAAAAACTGTTAGAATGATAGTCAAAATCACCTAACCAAATACCCAACCAATTCTTTACACATTAAGATGTTGTCATATACATACCAAGTGCAATTGGAATGTCTGCGTACCCAGTAATGCCATTATCAGTTTTCACTACATGTGCTACATGTTGAAAATCTTGTCTTGTGTCAGTGCAATGCTGGGACTAAAAGTCCTTGTCTACAAGCAGAAACCTGAAATACGCTTAACATCACTTCCTGTCGAACTGCATGGTATGTCTCATAGAACATCAAGTCCATCATCCCATAGGCATTGATATAGCAGTTTACCATGAGTAAAAATAAAACCACATAGTTTCAGTGGTCAAGATCTGCATGAACACATCTCTAAGTACCATTTTGTCCCCTTTAGCTTCAATCTAAACATGGAGCATCCTGGAAAGCTATTAAATGGTAAACAACATTCACTAATACCACTACAACACTCAACTTCAAATGAAAATCTCTTTCTCTCCTTACAAACAACACTTCACACATGCATGCACCTTTCTTTTAGAACTGGATGCTCAGCATAAACCTCAATCTAGCCCCACCAAAACAGAATTCCTACTATTAGCTCAGAATAACAAACTAGAACTAGGACAAACATGGATTAACAAAATGTATCTGGATGGATTTGAACTACAACTTTCTCCCAATGCCAAGTGACCTGGGATTATTCTGGAAACCGACCTCGCCATCAATGAATAGATTGGGAAGAAAACAAAGTTAGCCTGGTACCAGCTCTAGTCATTAAAGTAAAATGTTTCCACCCTGAAAATGGCTTTGGATTAGCTATTGAATTCCTCATACATTTGAATCTGAATAGTGGCCGCACCCTGCTCCACAGCCTCCCAGACTCTACAGTGCCCATTTTAAGTGCATCCTAAATGCCAAAGCACAGCTCATCAAGGGCCTGCAAAAATATAACATCACTCCCATGCTGACTGAACTCCAATGGAATCCTTGCCGGCCCGCACATCATCAAAACCAGCTTATATCATCTACAAAGCCATCACCACCTACATTCTCACCTATCTGGTTGATAATATGCCCCTCTCAATGGCTCTCGCCATGCGTGCAGCCAGAACACCATCAGACTTGGGCCAACCAAAAGCACAGAAACAATAAGATAACAGGCCTTCTCCATTTATGCATCTAGGATTTGGAACAAACTCATTACATCCATCAGGACCACCCTTACACTGCTGAAATTTAGGAAAGAGCTATTGGCATGTGTCTTTAAAAAACAGTATATCACAGGGAGCAACATTCCACATCTAGTCTGGATCCCAACCAAACCTCAAATCATTTGTGTACAAATATATATATGTGATCAAGGGCTCTTGAGCCCGAAACACGTCATCTGCCATAAGCTGTACTGGATGTAAAAGGTTAATAAAGACATCTTGCCTATAGAAGCGGTCCGTTTCTCCTTCTTCGCCACCGCGCTGTGGTGGAAGTAGCTGGAGTTGCTGTATATATATATATATATATATATATATATATTTAAGTTGCTCGTTTGTTGCAATCCTTCGAAGGAAAATAAACAAGGGCAGACCCAGATTCTGTGCAAATTTTGATTAAATTCACACCAAAAGTCTTCCGCCATGGCGCATTTCGGCAGAGCCCTGCCTTGATCACATGATATATATTCAGATTGTTGGGATATGCTCATACACGTATCCCTTGCTCGAACAACATGACGCCGCCTGGCAGGCGAGGGGTTTCCTGGCCGGGGCTTGTTTTCCACAAATGAAAACACAGGACTCGGACGCATTAAGCGTTAAGAATCACAGCGGGAATACTAGGACAATAAGGCACGGCGCCCATCCAGGGGCGTGTCACAAATATAAAGAAAGGCCCTCCCTGCTACCACTCTGATAATCAGTTCGTCACCCTCTGAAGAAGAAGGCAGCCGCCTTCGAAACGCGTCAGGACTTTAGACGAATCAGGACTGCATCACGAACCTTGTTCCTTCGTTCTCATGCTATTCAGCTACTTGTTGGAAAATAAAGCCCTCACCAGAAGCCCTGCGAGTGTGGTTAGTGTTTTTTAACACATGAGCCTGCATATTTGAAAGGTCCCATCACCTTTCTTTGCCGCACCCGCATATTGAAGAGTGTACAGCGCCCTGATGGGGATTGAGCGTCGCAGAGGAGCTGCATTGCGCTGAGCACCGCCACACGACGGGATGTTACGAGTCCAGAAACGGCGAGCATTCAGCTTGTTGGGATATGCTCATACACGTATCCCTTGCTCGAACAACATGACGCCGCCTGGCAGGCGAGGGGTTTCCTGGCCGGGGCTTGTTTTCCACAAATGAAAACACAGGACTCGGACGCATTAAGCGTTAAGAATCACAGCGGGAATACTAGGACCATAAGGCACGGCGTCCATCCAGGGGCGTGTCACACATATAAAGAAAGGCCCTCCCTGCTACCACTCTGATAATCAGTTCGTCACCCTCTGAAGAAGAAGGCAGCCGCCTTCGAAACGCGTCAGGACTTTAGACGAATCAGGACTGCATCACGAACCTTGTTCCTTCGTTCTCATGCTATTCAGCTACTTGTTGGAAAATAAAGCCCTCACCAGAACCCCTGCGAGTGTGGTTAGTGTTTTTTAACACATGAGCCTGTATATATATATATATATATATATATATATATATATATATATATATATATATATATATATATATATATATATATATATATATATATATATTCACTGAAAAAACGATAGGTTTCAGGCCTGATATAGTTAGGAATTAGCATTTAAAAAAAAACTTAGAAATTCACTGAAAAAAACATAGGTTTTAGGGCTGTTATAGTTAGCCGGACATTTCACTCGTACAAAACCATTGAAATTCCTCCGATATAGTTAGTTGTACTCACTATATCTTGCGCTCCCGCAATCCACTGCTGATGATGTCACATATAATATCATTCATGACATGGTCAGTGACATCACTGATGACATCACTGATGACATCATCCAATGAATGTGGTTTGGTTAGTTATTTAAATATGTATTATATATATAGCAATTTTCATATATAAATATAAATATATGGAGGGAGGATTTAGTAGCAGTGTGATTGACTGTTTACTTGACTAATTTAAAGAGTCTCACTAAATATTTTGGATAGTGACTAAACTGTGTGAACATCTGTATCACTTTGTCAATTGTTGTGTAAACTTCTTCTCCAGTTGGTTACTAGCTATTTGAAAGCCTATATTAGTTATTGATTAGTTAACTGAGTATTTGTATGGGAGAGTGAATACGTGTGTGGTTCGGTGGGGGATGTGTGACTGCCCAAAGATGTGTGAATAGTTGACTCAGTAGGTATATGAAGTTAAAACTACATGTTATAACAGTTGTTTGGGTGAGTGAATATCTTTATGGGTGCGGTAATGAGCAAATACCTCTCTCAATGGTACATGTCCAACAAACTAGAAAAATAAAAGACAGTGTATGTGTCAGTTGTTGTTTATAATTAGGTATACATAAGACTCAGTGATTGTATGAGTGACTGTGGGGATAACTGTATACTTGTAATAGTGTTTTTATAACACACTAAGTATAAGTTACTATCTATATGAATAGGTAAAGTGGTGTTTGTATAAGTGTGTAGCTAAGTAAATGTAAGTATGATCCATTGTTTGCATAAGTGAATAGGATGACTTCATAAGTGAATAGGAGGTGTGCTGGTGTGTAATGTTGATATAGGTGTATAAGTATATTTGATAGTGTTCTATTGATCATTGACTGCATGTATGAGTGAATCTATAGGTAAGTGATTAGATGTGTGTATAGATCTAGGAATCAGAGTGGGTTTTTAGAAACTTGTATTGGTGTGTCAATGGCTTCAAATTTGGTACTCTGTATTTTACAGTGAGTGATGAAAGGTTATACTAGTGTAAGATGAGGTGTATCGGATTGTCACGTGGATGATGTCATCAGTGATGTCATTTGAGATGTCATCAGTGATGTCACTGACCATGTCATGAATGATGTAATATGTGACATCATCAGCAGTGGATTGCGGGGGCGCAAGATATAGTGAGTACAACTAACTATATCGGAGGAATTTCAATGGTTTTGTACGAGTGAAATGTCCAGCTAACTATAACACCCCTAAAACCTATGGTTTTTTTCAGTGAATTTCCAAGGTTTTTTAAATGCTAATTCCTAACTATATCAGGCCTGAAACCTATGTTTTTTTCAGTGAATTCAAAGGTTTTTTAAATGCTAATTTCTAACTATATCAGGCCTGAAACCTATGGTTTTTTCAGTGAATTTCAAAGGTTTTGTAAATGCAAATTTTTAAATGTAATAATTGTTATATTTATTTTTTTGATACTGATTTACTACATTTTTAAACTATTTATTTTTAGATATTTTCTTTTTAAATTACATTATAATAACATTATACATTACATTACAAAATATACTTTCTCAGAATTAATTACTTTAGTTTAAATACTTTGCAAATAGGCAATAGACTGTTAAGTACAGTAGTTACAGTTGTTGCAATGGGCAACACAATCTCAAACACAATGCAACATTGACCTCAATGTGAATTTCTAGTTAAATGCAATTAGTTACTTTATGGATTACTTTTCTAACCATAGAACTGGATCCTAGATTTAGTCCTTGGACATCTCCTATAAACGGTTGACTAAAAGAGTTTTAGTTACAGTAGTGATTTTTAAGGAATATTATTGTATTTTAAAAGTTGAAATTCCTTTAGCAGGTAAGTAGTGCTATTAGCACTTTGTCTTACTCGGTGATGGATCCTGGATCCAGCACTGCTGTATCTCATGTAAACAGTCGAAAGAATGCGTTTAAGTCATACACGCAATTTTTTAGGAATATTTTTAGTTTGTGAAAATAGACACTTAGAAACTTTTCTGATGAAAACCAGACAATGGATTCCTATGGAAGGAAATACAAGTTACTGATAAGTATGGTTAGAATTACTTTTCAGGGTCAGTGCTGGGTTAAAAGATGCAGCACTGGGTTCTCTCCTGATAACAGGTGAGTAAATCAGAATTCGTTGTTCGGATGATTTTAGGTGAATATTTTAAAGTTCCAAAACTCCACACTTAGAAGAATTTCCAAGTGAAACCAGTCAATGTTACCCTATGGAAGGAAATTCACTTAGCAAGTAAGTAGTTATATCGTTACCTTTTCTTACTCAGTGGTGGATCCTGGATCCAGCACTGCTGCATCTCCTGTAAACAGTTGAAAGAATGCGTTTAAGTCATACAGGCAATTTTGAAAGAATATTTTTAGTTTTTGAAAATAGACAGAAACTTCTCTGGTGAAAACCAGACAATTGATTCCCATGGAAGGAAATACAAGTTACTGGTAAGTATGCTTAGAATTACTTTTCAGGGTCAGTGCTTGGCTAAAAGATGCAGCACTGGGTCCTCTCTTGATAACAGGTAAGTAAATCGGAATTCGTAGTTCGGCTGATTTTAGGGGAATATTTGTACACAGGTGAAGGAAGGGTGCGGGGCCTGAGGTGACATGTGTGCAAACACGCCCTGTGGCGCGTTTTAAGTTGGGGAATTAATTCCTCTTCAATCCTGCGGTCCCCTGGGGGCCAACTAGCCCACCAGGTACCTCCAGTATGACCCAGGGAGCTGCGTTGCAAAGAGGTGTTCAGAGGCCACGCCCCTTTTTACAACACTCTGCAACACAGCTCCGTGGCACTTACTAGAGGTACCTAGTAGGCTAGTTGGCCCCTAGGGAACCTCTGGATTGAAGAGGAATTAATTCCCCAACTTAAAACGTGCCACAGGGCGTGTTTGCACACATATCACCTCAGGCCCCACCCCCTACCTTCACCACTGTGCAAACGCACCCCGTGACGTGTTTTAAGTTGGGGTATTAAGTCCCCTTAAATCCTGAGGTCCTCTGGCGGCCAACTAGCCCACCAGGTACCTCCAGTATGCGCCAGTGAGCTGCTGTCGTGCCTGCCATATTGGTTGGCAAAGTCAGAGCGGAGAACTGGTTGGCAAGTACGGTAGGAGTCCTCTACAAGCATACGCGAACAGCAGCGCCTGCACATTAAGCTGATCTTAAGCCCGCCTCCCGGTTCCCATTACGCTTCGGTTTCTCGTTGCGGTTCCGGGGCCAGTCTGTTCGTATCCGGGTCACGGTGGTGGCGTCTTCGGGCTCGTCGTGGTTTTCGGCGTCTCGTCGTGTAAATTACACGGAAGTAAGGTATTCCTCCTTACGAAGAACTCTTCTGTTATTACTGCGTTTAGATATAAGAAAAGAGCTTTGGTTACATAAGTGACGTTTATCTCTAGGTTGCTTTGTTTCTTTTGGCGGTAGTTCCGCCCGTTACGAGTTTCATTTTATTTGGTTGGCTATCAGTTGTATTGTTCATGTGTACCGAGTGTAGGTTTCACATGAGTTTATTTGTTTCTCTCGTGATAGTGCTTTAGATGCGCTACAGAAATATCCTATTGATGATTCTAGTTCAATCGGCTCTCTTATGGTCAAAGAGCATTTGTTTGTCGGGTTCTCTTTCTATGTGTATCCTGTTAATCATATAGGTGAGATTTGTATTAGGATTAATTCAGGGTTACCCTCCTTTGTGAGTCACACCCTATGGTAATTAAGTTTATCGTGTTTCCAGAAGGTCCACGTACTCCTGGTATAAGAAGCCGGTGCACCTCGCACTCCTGTTGTAAGTGATCACTTCTCCTACATTTATTACCGTGCCAAGAAAAGGAAAGGCAGTTAACAAGGAAATAGGAGCGCATAAATAGACTAGAAAATAGGGAGGGAATCTAATGCTTTCTTGTTTTCCTTCCTTAATATAGTTGCATACCAAGAGAGATACACCAGCCTCCTGAGTTCCCACTGTCTTCCTACAACTTTCCACAAGAGAATCCTGTTTTTTCCCCCACTTACCTTGTTTTGTTTTCCCTTCTTCCCCCAAGACATCCTCAAGTGTTTACCAGGTTACATGTTCTGGCATTTGATGGTGTTAGGGGGAAGTTGAGGACTGGTCTTCACTTTTATGGTACTTCTGCGACAACAGCTGGGACTGGCACGACAGCTGCGTTGCAGAGAGGTGTTTAGAGGCCATGCCCCTTTTTACAACACTCAGCAAACGCAGCTCCGTGGTGCTTATTGGAGGTACCTGGTGGGCTAGTTGGCCCCAGGGTACCTCTGGATTGAAGAGAAATTAAATCCCAAACTTAAAATGTGCCACAGGGCATGTTTGCACACATATTACCTCAGACCCCACCCCCTACCTTCACCATTGTGCAAACGCACCCCGTGGCGCGTTTTAAGTAGGGGTATTAAGTCCCCTTGAATCCTGTGGTCCCCTGGCGGCTAACTAGCCTCCAGTAAGCGCCACAGAGCTGCGCTGCAGAGAGGTGTAAAAAGGGGCGTGGCCTCAGAACACTTCTCTTTAAAAAAAAAAAAATTCTTCTTTTTGGGAGGGGGGTCGCGTGGCCCCCCTCCCGGACCACTACTGGACCGGACCAATCTCCCCACGGTCCCAGCCGGCTCACCGCATCCTGCGGGTGCCGGCATTGCTTTTCCACATGGGGAGCAGCTAACATGCTGCTCCCCCTGTGGAAAAGCAATCTACTTTCCTATTTGGAAGAGAGAGCAGGTGTCCTGGAGAAAACGCCTTTTGGCACCCCTCTTTATTCTCGGCCCCCGGTTGATGAATCACCCCGAAACTTTCAAGACAGGAGCTGACTGGAACGCTCCATTAATTTTCAAAATTTGCGATGATTCTTCAAACAAAGCCAAAGATATAGGCAAATCAAAAACTGCCAGTAGGTAATATATATATGTTTCCAAAACGTACCCAGAGCTTTGAGGACGCGACTCCCAGGAGTTCTGTTCACTGTGAACTTTATTGCACAACAGCCTACTCACTCTGATTAGTCACAACTTCCTGGCGGGTTTTAGGGCACGGCCCCTTATTCATAGGAAACAGCTGTCAGGTCACAGGAAAGCACTACGCTTATTGATTCCACATATTGCGTGCCGCTCACAGGTGAGTACTACTACGGCATGCTGGAAATCATAATGCCGCATATGTTCATCTGTTAATCTCCCCTCCAGTGGGGTCCGTGATTCCTGACACCGATAGTCTGCTTTAAAACACAATGTATTGAGCCCTCCAGTGGGTCTCAGGGTGAAAGGGCAGCCGTCACTGCGCTAAGAACTCCACGCTGCAACAAGGCTTTGGCACAGTTCCAAGCCCGCAGTCCCGCATCTTTGGTAGGCGGGTGGTGCAATCCTCCACGCCCGGAGCTGCCGTGTGAAATTTGTTTCCAAAACGTACCCAGAGTTTTGAGGACGCGACTCCCAGGAGTTCTGTTCACCATGAACTTTATTGCACGACAGGCTTCTCTCTCTGATTAGTCACAACTTCCTGACGTGTTTCGGGGCACCGCCCTTTATTCATAGGAAACAGCTGTTAGGTCACAGGAAAGCGCTACGCTTATTGATCCCACATATTGCGTGCCATTCACAGGTGAGTAATACTACGGCATGCTGGGAATTGTAGTGCCGAATATGTTCATCTATTAATTTCCCCTCCAGTAGGGTCCAGGATTCCTGACACCGATATTCTGCTTTAAAACACAATGTATTGAGCCCTCCAGTGGGCCTCAGGGTGAAAGGGCAGCCGTCACTGCGCTAAGAACTCCACGCTGCAACAAGGCTTTGGCACAGTTCCAAGCCCGCAGTCCCGCATCTTCCGTAGACAGGTGGTGCAATCATCCACGGCCGGAGCTGCCGTGTGAAATTTGTTTCCAAAACGTACCCAGAGCTTCGAGGACGCGACTCCCAGGAGTTCTGTTAACTATGAACTTTATTGCACGACAGGCTTCTCTCTCTGATTAGTCACAACTTCCTGACGCGTTTCGGGGCATCGCCCCTTATTCATAGAAAACAGCTATCAGGTCACAGGAAAGTGGTACGCTTATTGATCCCACATATTGTGTGCCGCTCACAAGTGAGTACTACTACGGCATGCTGGGAATTGTAGTGCCGTATTTGTTCATCTATTAATCTCCCCTCCAGTGGGGTCCGTGATTCCTGACAGCGATAGTCTGCTTTAAAACACAATGTAATGTAATGTAATGTAATTTGACTTATATAGCGCACAAATCACCCGAAGGTCTCAGGGCGCTTGCTTAGGGAACCCGTCCTGGTATTCCCTTGTGAGATACCCCGGCAGGGTATCCACAAGGTGAAAGCCAGGCATCCCGCCACGAGGGGCCGTAGTGGAGATTAAGCAAGCTATTGCCCAGAGTCGCAGAGTGTGACCCCGTGAGTTGAGTAGGCACCGGCGCGAGAATTATCGAGTCCGTGGAATTTTTGAGCCCGAGACCCTGCCGCGTCGGGAATCGAACCCTGGTCCACGGCCGCTCTCAGCCTCCGGGTCTGCCGCCTCTAACCACTGAGCCACAGCCCTCCATTGGGCCTCAGGGTGAAAAGGCATCCATCTACATATAGAAGTAGGCTGGTGCAAAGAATCAGCCCTCATTGTGGGACTAAATGATTTAAAACTAGAGAACACATCAGAATGTCAGTGTTTAACGGGGAAGGAGGTTCTAAATCTACAACCCGAGAGGCTCAAATTAAGGTATCAGTATCCTCTCTGGAGATGCTAAAAAACTTGTATTTTTGGAGAGTTCAATCTACCAGGGTTATTGTGCAGAAGATATACTGAAAACTGTTATGATAAGTCAAATAGAACTGCCTCCCATAAAGACATTCCAGCTTTCCCAAAAAGGAGGCAAATGTATGGTACTAAGTGTTGTTTTCTGTGGAAAACAAGAGTATGATGGAATCCTGAGCTGTTCAGCACTGCTCCTGCACCATGGTCTTGTCCGCTAAGGGCACCTGTTGCCCCATTCATGTAAACGCCACAAGTAACGTGAGCTGTAGGTTTTTGCCTATTAAAATAGACAAGAGTGTCTGTATTGCAAGTTTTCACCACACAATATACTCTCTGACCCAGTGAAAGAACCTCACTCAAAAACATGATCTCCTCAATGTCAAATCATCTTCTTCACCATGATTCCTATCGATTGAGGATGCAAACTTGATGACTTTTCTTTGTTTTTGGGAGCTTGAGTCTTCACCTCCGAAGCGAACAGCAGAAAAATATAGAGCACACTTTGGGGCATTGTGGACTTATGGTGGACGTCATTAAGAGTCAAAAAGCTCTGTCTTATTTGATACCCAAGCACAAATATTAGGTTTGTTTTAAAAGATTTCAGACCCAACCACTAGATGGTGAGTTAATACACAGGATGTGAATCTACAAAACGGATTTCAGCTGTAAAACCAGAGCAACCCACTAATCTTGGGTCAGGAGTGTCCACTGGTGTTAATAAGAAGAGAACCCTTTCACCTCGCTGGGGACAATACATCAACAGGACCATTACCATGAAGTCAAGGAGAGCAAGTTACTTACCTTTGGTAATGCTTTAACTGGTAGAGACTTTATCTAGCCTCAGACTGCTTAACTTATAATATTGCCTAGGCGTCAGACTGGCTCTGGAAATTTTCTAGCCGTATGCCTGCACGCCGGTAGTTGGTGTTGTTTGGTTTCGTGTCGGCATTAGATGTGACTTGCACAGAACCTATATAGGCGCCACCGCAGCACACTGACATCAGTTTCTTTTTGCAACTTTCCACACCAGTAGTGTGGTGTCCGAAAAATGCTGACATATTTACTAAGGCCCTCAGAAGGGTGACCCTAAAGACTCAGTTTGCAGAGAGGTAACTATGGAAGGGCAGGTAAGGAACCTGCAGCTAGATAGAGTCTCTACCAATTAAGGCGTTACCAAAGGTAAATAACTTGCTCATTTGATAGAGACTTCTAGCCGCAGATTTCTTACCTTAGAAAAGATACCGAAGCAATGCCTCCTCAGAGCCAGGTCTGCAAACAGATTAGACAAAAATTCCTCCAGGACTGAACGGGCAAAGCGCCAGTCACAACGGACCTGACTGTCCAAGCAGAAGTGCTAGGTGAACAAGCGCAAAGACATCCATGTTGCAGCCTTACAGATGTCTAGGACAGGGACTCCGTGAGCTAACCAGTGGTCGAAGACTTGCCTCTGGTAGAATGTGCATGCATGTGCTCAGGGGGTTGCTTTTTTGTCAACGCACAACAGATCTTTATGAAGAGATCTCCCCCATGGAGTGGGTGGCATTATTTTTCAAACTGTTTGGTGAACTAATGGTGCCCCCGACTCAAAATTGAACGGATAGACCAATGGTTTGGCGGACCGGGTACTCCAGCACATTTATGATGGATTACTGTGTGTAGAAAAAACCAAGAACCTAGTAAGATGTCTGCAGTGAAGCATATCTGCGCATACAGCTAGGTCATTCAAGATACTGGCTGATCCATCAGTTGGGATTTCAATAGTCTGAAGTGATAGCTTTAATCAGTCTAGATATTCAGTAACATTAAGTGAGAGCAGGTAAGCACATTTATCCAGATTGCACTGTTCTTGAGATGGTAGCAAGCAATTATAGATATAGAATTGATCTGACCAACGGAAAGCGATAAATCCAAATAACATTCCTTTCCCTAAGTATTCAAATCTTTAGCTTTCCTATTCCAAAGGATGGAGGTCCTGGTCCCTTGCATTATTGTTAGGGCAGTCATACCTGCTGTTCACTGTGCAGGAAGATTACCCATAATGGAAGAAGGCTTATCTCTGAAAATATTGTATATAGAATCTAATGTCTAGAAAACGGATGCTCAGAATCGGCTATCTTGCATGCATACAAGGACAGGTCCTATTATTAAAAATTCTGTGCACTAAGGGGCTTAGTACAATTGAAAAGAGGCAATCCTGCAGACAAACCATACGAGGTTGGTTCAGCAATAGAAATCAGATTCAGGGCCTTCAGAGGCTTTGCCACAACCCTATGAAACAGTTTTTGTGGAGTAAAGTTATCACATTTAAAAAATTTTGGGAAGTATATAGCATTTATCACGAGAGGCATTATGGGTCTCATCTTCTTATTTTTTAAGAGAAAGGCCAGCTTGTGTTTCTGAAACAGAGTGGTAGTTGAATATTAGAACGTTGAATTCTGTTTTCTATTTGTTCTGCTAGAATATTAAAAAAGACTCTACCATCAAAGGTGGCACCACGGCATCATTGACCCGCATTAAAAGGAACTAATGCTGAATACCTTTCATCACACCACGTGGGGGAACATAAATCTCCTCGGTAGAAGGAGGTACTACTTATAAGGTATCTGCAAGAGGAATACTATTCACTGTATTATAGTGAATGTTCAGTCATACTGGACCTATGATAAGGTAGGCAGAAGGGCTGAATTCCAGATCACAACTTCAATTAAAAAAAAGTATATAGAAGGACAGCTGGTTCTTCCTTTAAATATTTGGGTATCCATATCACAAGGGACCCGACAGAGTTTATGGACAAAAATCTGGGACCCCCAATGGCGCGACTCCGACAGGACGTTACGTTTTGGTTGGGGCTGCCACTAACACTACTAGGGGGAGCCGCACTGTATAAAATGATGTCACTGCCCCGGTTTCTGTATATACTTGAGAATACTGCGTATCCGGTGGCCCCGAGATTCTTTCAGAGAGTAGCGGCATTAGTATCCACTCTTTTGTGGGGGAATCTCCCAGCACGCATCGCACAAGTCAAATTGCACAGGGGGTGGTATGATGGAGGAATCGCGTTGCCTGATCTGAAATTATATTACTGGGCGTCCCAACTTAAACCCATAAACCCATGGATACACACGCTGCAACACGAACCAGCATTTCAAGCAGACAGGGCGCAATTAGGAACAGATACTTTACTGGCTCCGTTATATGACCAGAATAAACTGCGTAAACTGGTAGGGCCCACCAGACTAACCGCGACGCTGTGGCATACTGCGACAGCGGCATTAGGATGGAAGGGGAGATTAACCAAACTTACACCACTGTGGGACTCTCGAGCCTTGGGAAACATGAGAAACAGCAGAGGCTTCGAGCATTGGGATACCATAGGGATATCTACAGTTCGGGATCTCTGGGAAAGGGGTGGAGTACTGCCTTTTAGCAGACTAAGAGAGCTATATGATCTAGGAGAAAGAGAACTGTATAGGTACATTCAGATACAACATGCACTGCTCGCTGCCATACCCCCAGACACGGTATTGCCGGAGTCCTCTCCGCTGGAAGACCGCCTACTAACGGAGTTTATGATTGAACGGGCGACATCACTTACATACCGTAAACTACTCAATAATCTATCTGACCCGATGACCCTGGTTAAGGAGAAATGGGAGAAAGACACCAGTGAGATGGATGAACATGAATGGAACGAGGCGCTGGCGTCGCCTAAAGAAGTAGGCATTTCAGCACGATTGAGACTGGTTCAGCTAAAGGTTTTACATAGGGTATATTACACTAGAACTATGTTACACCGCATTCACAGAGCACAGCACCCTTACTGCCTCTGTGGGTGTGGGGAGGAGGGCACGTTTTTTCACACTATATGGGACTGTCCCCATATCCAGGAGTTCTGGAGACAGATAATGCGAACAATATCACAGACACTGGAAACTTCGCTGCTGCCTGACCCACGAAGGTGCCTCCTAAATGTATGGGAGGCAACCGACTTGTCCAGACATGATCAACTCTGGGTCACGGTGGGCTCGATAGTGGTGAAACGTGATGTGGCGCAGCGATGGGGAGCGACAGACGTGCCAACAAAGACTCAATGGTGTCTTAACATGGACAGGGTTATGGTTACGGAAAGGGCAGTATACACTAACAGAGCTTGTCCGGGGAAGTGGAATAAAATCTGGACCAAGTGGAACATATACAGGGGGGAGATATGTGATCCCTTACCGGAGGACGATCAAGACATGTCGGATGACGAAGGGGTAGGGGAATAATTGACCGCACAAAGCCAGGTGGGGAGGGAAGACTCGGAACTCGGGAAAATCTAAGCTGCTATAAGATAGACTTATGAGTGCGATATGAGGGGATATCAGGGGAGCGACGCCAGGGGGTAGGAGTCCACTCCCATGGTAAGGCCTTAGCGTAGGCCTGGGGGACCCGGACGGAGGAGACATGGGAGAGAAGCCTCACTACTCACTTAAGGTAACCAATAATCAGCACTGCTGGACCGCAATGTGATTCCTAAAGTTTTTTTGAAGTTATCTGTTGTTATTGTAAAAAACGGAAAACCAAGAACCATTATTTCTCAGCAGACAAATGTGAATACTGTGCCTTTTACTTGTTGCAGATGTACAGATTGCAAATGACGAACACATAGATTCCAGACTTATGTTACTGCAGGATGTTTGTAAGATTGTAATGGCGGCCAGCCCTAAGGGTTGTAGGCCTACAGCTGTGTAAAATTGAAGGTACAATAAAGGTTTTTGGAAAAAGGAAAAAGTATATAGACTTCAAGTGAATGGCTACAAAAGGTTGAGAAACAAGCTTTGATAGCACATGAGTTTACTCCAAAATTGTTAATGTTAGTGGTCCTGCCAAGTGGCTTACTAATATACGTGCAAATCGTCTAGTTCATCTTTTTGGCTGACTTCTTGTGTATTTCTTTGGACAAGGAGAGGGGGATGGACCTGGGCAGCCTCTAGTATGTGTCTCAATATTTGTTACTAACAGCCCGTCCCGACGTTATCCGGGTATGAATTGCTGCCGGCCAGTAGTATATTGTTTTGTAGGATTTCGTTTTGATAGCATTTCTTATCTGTGACAGGCCTGTGAAACGCTCTGATTCACAGTGCACTGCTGATGCACTTAAGAGTGCGCGTTCAGTAGTGTGTGAACTCGGGTTTCCCTACTTTATTTTTCCTTGCAATATTATATAGCGCGAACTAGACAACATGAGCACAATTTACATTACAGAAGAACACATTCATTTGTGGTAGGCACGGGGAGACAAAGCGATTTGCCTGGAATCACAGGATGTTGAGCTGATGCCGAGATTCAAACGTAGCTCCCCAGCTCTAAAGTTTGCAATTCTAGAACTTGTGGCGGGAGGTGTGTCTAAAAGTGTATGTCGGTGCTGGCCATCAATGAGAGAGACCTGTGCATTTTTCAAATGGGTGGTGAAAAAATATGAGTATGTTGCTGGAGATGTGGGCCGCCGTGCCACCAATGTACACCCATTATTCCGCAAAATTTCTTTCCGCATCCCATCACTCTGCATACTTTCATTACGAAAGTACTATGACTCCGCAATGCCATTATAACGCATGGCATTACATTTTATATGCTTTTACCACGCATACATTTACAACGAAATTCGTTTTAAATGCATGAATGGTAAAAGCATGTTTTTAAAAAAAATGTTTAGATAAGGTAAGTATGGGTATAGTGGTATATGTTTTGGGGTACTGAGGTATATGTTTTGGGGTGTTTGGGTATTTTAAGGGTTCAGATATAGTTTTGGGTTATGGGGTACAGGGGTAGTTTTAGGGTTTAGGGATAGGTATGGGTTTTGGGGTACAGGGGAATTTTTAGGGTTCAGGACTAGGTTTGGGTTTTGGGGTATAGGGGTATTTTAAGGGTTATGGGGTAGGTTAGGGTTTTGAGGTACAGGGGTATTTTAAGGGTTCGGGGCTAGGTTTGGGTTTTGGGGTACAGGGGTATTTTTAGGGTTCAGGGCTAGGTTTGGGTTTTGGGGTACAGGGGTATTTTAGGGTTCAGGGCTAGGTTTGGGTTTAGGGGTACAGGGTTATTTTTAGCGTTCAGGGCTAGGTTTGGGTTTTGGGGTACAGGGCTATTTTTAGGGTTCAGGGGTAGGTTTGGGGGTACAGGGGTATTTTAAGGGTTCAGGGCTAGGTTTGGGTTTTCAGGTACAGGGGTATTTTAGGGTTAAGGGGTAGGTTTGGGGTACAGTGATATTTTTAGGGTTCAGGGCTAGGTTTGGGTTTTGGGGTACAGGGGTATTTTTAGGGTTCAGGGTAGGTTTGGGTTTTGAGGTACAGGGGTATTTATAGGGTTCAGGGCTAGGTTTGGGGTATAGGAGTATTTTTAGGGTTTAGAGATAGGTTTGTGTTTTGGGGTACAGGGTATATTTATAGGGTTAAGATGGGTTAGTGTTTAAGGGTGTTTGGGTATTTTAAGGAGTAAGGATGGGTTATGATTATGGGGTGCAGGGGTATTTAAAGGGAGCAGGGTGGGATTAGCACACAATATGAGACATGGCATGAAGGGCGGAACGTACCACACGCCCCCAGCGTTTGTCACGCCCCCAGCACACGCCCACAGCACAGCGCAGACACGCCCACAAGGGACTACATTGCTGGCACGGTTCTTTTACCTTTTAAATGTATATGGTGGGCGTCTGCATAGCCTATGTCCTTCTGCTGCAACTGCCCTTTCCAACGCTGTATTGGGTGTTGTGATTGGTGCTGTTGTTCCTGAGATTACCCGCCTCAAAGGTTTGGGCTCTCTCTTTATTATATTAGTATAGATGAAAGAAGTAAAGAAGTTTCATCTTCTGTATTTTTACTCTTGTTGAGGATAAAAAGGAGTGTTTTATATATTTTTTGGTTCAGTGCAAATGCATCAACTGAGGTCCATGGTACAAGGTTGGTGTATGAAACACTGGCAGAAAGAGGGTCTAGACTATGATGGAAGGAAGGTTCCCTAGGACACAGGTTTTGTCAATCTTCCCTGAAGATAGAGGCCCTCTTAAACTTCTTGGGATATTTGGTAAAAATCTTATTTGAGCCAGTCTGCTTCAATCCTGTGCAGCATGATGCAGACACCGGCACCCTCCTCCATGGCACCTTGAGAGCCTTATCGGAGGTAAAAAGGCTGTTCACTGCCTCAGGTCCCCAAGACTTAAAGTTGAGTGCTTTCCTGGAGAGAGGTGCTCTTGTGCAACTGGAGTGTACACTATTTAGTGAGTGGAATACATATGAGAATTCGGGGGGCAACCCTTACAATGTTACTGATCGAAGCAGCACACCTTTAATATGGATTCCTGACACCGATAGTCTGCTTTAAAACACAATGTATTGAGCCCTCCAGTGGGTCTCAGGGTGAAAGGGCAGCCGTCACTGCGCTAAGAACTCCACGCTGCAACAAGGCTTTAGCACAGTTCCAAGCCCGCAGTCCCACATCTTTGGTAGGCGGGTGGTGCAATCCTCCACGGCCGGAGCTGCCGTGTGAAATTTGTTTCCAAAACGTACCCAGAGTTTTGAGGACGCGACTCCCAGGAGTTCTGTTCACCATGAACTTTATTGCACGACAGGCTTCTCTCTCTGATTAGTCACAACTTCCTGACGTGTTTCGGGGCACCGCCCTTTATTCATAGGAAACAGCTGTTAGGTCACAGGAAAGCGCTACGCTTATTGATCCCACATATTGCGTGCCATTCACAGGTGAGTAATACTACGGCATGCTGGGAATTGTAGTGCCGAATATGTTCATCTATTAATTTCCCCTCCAGTAGGGTCCAGGATTCCTGACACCGATATTCTGCTTTAAAACACAATGTATTGAGCCCTCCAGTGGGCCTCAGGGTGAAAGGGCAGCCGTCACTGCGCTAAGAACTCCACGCTGCAACAAGGCTTTGGCACAGTTCCAAGCCCGCAGTCCCGCATCTTCCGTAGACAGGTGGTGCAATCATCCACGGCCGGAGCTGCCGTGTGAAATTTGTTTCCAAAACGTACCCAGAGCTTCGAGGACGCGACTCCCAGGAGTTCTGTTAACTATGAACGTTATTGCACGACAGGCTTCTCTCTCTGATTAGTCACAACTTCCTGACGCGTTTCGGGGCATCGCCCCTTATTCATAGAAAACAGCTATCAGGTCACAGGAAAGTGGTACGCTTATTGATCCCACATATTGTGTGCCGCTCACAAGTGAGTACTACTACGGCATGCTGGGAATTGTAGTGCCGTATTTGTTCATCTATTAATCTCCCCTCCAGTGGGGTCCGTGATTCCTGACAGCGATAGTCTGCTTTAAAACACAATGTATTGAGCCCTCCATTGGGCCTCAGGGTGAAAAGGCATCCATCTACATATAGAAGTAGGCTGGTGCAAAGAATCAGCCCTCATTGTGGGACTAAATGATTTAAAACTAGAGAACACATCAGAATGTCAGTGTTTAACGGGGAAGGAGGTTCTAAATCTACAACTCGAGAGGCTCAAATTAAGGTATCAGTATCCTCTCTGGAGATGCTAAAAAACTTGTATTTTTGGAGAGTTCAATCTACCAGGGTTATTGTGCAGAAGATATACTGAAAACTGTTATGATCAGTCAAATAGAACTGCCTCCCATAAAGACATTCCAGCTTTCCCAAAAAGGAGGCAAATGTATGGTACTAAGTGTTGTTTTCTGTGGAAAACAAGAGTATGATGGAATCCTGAGCTGTTCAGCACTGCTCCTGCACCATGGTCTTGTCCGCTAAGGGCACCTGTTGCCCCATTCATGTAAACGCCACAAGTAACGTGAGCTGTAGGTTTTTGCCTATTAAAATAGACAAGAGTGTCTGTATTGCAAGTTTTCACCACACAATATACTCTCTGACCCAGTGAAAGAACCTCACTCAAAAACATGATCTCCTCAATGTCAAATCATCTTCTTCACCATGATTCCTATCGATTGAGGATGCAAACTTGATGACTTTTCTTTGTTTTTGGGAGCTTGAGTCTTCACCTCCGAAGCGAACAGCAGAAAAATATAGAGCACACTTTGGGGCATTGTGGACTTATGGTGGACGTCATTAAGAGTCAAAAAGCTCTGTCTTATTTGATACCCAAGCACAAATATTAGGTTTGTTTTAAAAGATTTCAGACCCAACCACTAGATGGTGAGTTAATACACAGCATGTGAATCTACAAAACGGATTTCAGCTGTAAAACCAGAGCAACCCACTAATCTTGGGTCAGGAGTGTCCACTGGTGTTAATAAGAAGAGAACCCTTTCACCTCGCTGGGGACAATACATCAACAGGACCATTACCATGAAGTCAAGGAGAGCACGTTACTTACCTTTGGTAATGCTTTAACTGGTAGAGACTTTATCTAGCCTCAGACTGCTTAACTTATAATATTGCCTAGGCGTCAGACTGGCTCTGGAAATTTTCTAGCCGTATGCCTGCACGCCGGTAGGTGGTGTTGTTTGGTTTCGTGTCGGCATTAGATGTGACTTGCACAGAACCTATATAGGCGCCACCGCAGCACACTGACATCAGTTTCTTTTTGCAACTTTCCACACCAGTAGTGTGGTGTCCGAAAAATGCTGACATATTTACTAAGGCCCTCAGAAGGGTGACCCTAAAGACTCAGTTTGCAGAGAGGTAACTATGGAAGGGCAGGCAAGGAACCTGCAGCTAGATAGAGTCTCTACCAATTAAGGCGTTACCAAAGGTAAATAACTTGCTCATTTGATAGAGACTTCTAGCCGCAGATTTCTTACCTTAGAAAAGATACCGAAGCAATGCCTCCTCAGAGCCAGGTCTGCAAACAGATTAGACAAAAATTCCTCCAGGACTGAACGGGCAAAGCGCCAGTCACAACGGACCTGACTGTCCAAGCAGAAGTGCTAGGTGAACAAGCGCAAAGACATCCATGTTGCAGCCTTACAGATGTCTAGGACAGGGACTCCGTGAGCTAACCAGTGGCCGAAGACTTGCCTCTGGTAGAATGTGCATGCATGTGCTCAGGGGGTTGCTTTTTTGTCAACGCACAACAGATCTTTATGAAGAGATCTCCCCCATGGGGTGGGTGGCATTATTTTTCAAACTGTTTGGTGAACTAATGGTGCCCCCGACTCAAAATTGAACGGATAGACCAATGGTTTGGCGGACCGGGTACTCCAGCACATTTATGATGGATTACTGTGTGTAGAAAAAACCAAGAACCTAGTAAGATGTCTGCAGTGAAGCATATCTGCACATACAGCTATGTCATTCAAGATACTGGCTGATCCATCAGTTGGGATTTCAATAGTCTGAAGTGATAGCTTTAATCAGTCTAGATATTCAGTAACATTAGGAGAGAGCAGGTAAGCACATTTATCCAGATTGCACTGTTCTTGAGATGGTAGCAAGCAATTATAGATATAGAATTGATCTGACCAACGGAAAGAGATAAATCCAAGTAACATTCCTTTCCCTAAGTATTCAAATCTTTAGCTTTCCTATTCCAAATGGTGGAGGTCCTGGTCCCTTGCATTATTGTTAGGGCAGTCATACCTGCTGTTCACTGTGCAAGAAGATTACCCATAATGGAAGAAGGCTTATCTCTGAAAATATTGTATATAGAATCTAATGTCTAGAAAACGGATGCTCAGAATCGGCTATCTTGCATGCATACAAGGACAGGTCCTATTATTAAAAATTCTGTGCACTAAGGGGCTTAGTACAATTGAAAAGAGGCAATCCTGCAGACAAACCATACGAGGTTGTTCAGCAATAGAAATCAGATTCAGGGCCTTCAGAGGCTTTGCCACAACCCTATGAAACAGTTTTTGTGGAGTAAAGTTATCACATTTAAAAAATTTTGGGAAGTATATAGCATTTATCACGAGAGGCATTATGGGTCTCATCTTCTTATTTTTTAAGAGAAAGGCCAGCTTGTGTTTCTGAAACAGAGTGGTAGTTGAATATTAGAACGTTGAATTCTGTTTTCTATTTGTTCTGCTAGAATATTAAAAAAGACTCTACCATCAAAGGTGGCACCACGGCATCATTGACCCGCATTAAAAGGAACTAATGCTGAATACCTTTCATCACACCACGTGGGGGAACATAAATCTCCTCGGTAGAAGGAGGTACTACTTATAAGGTATCTGCAAGAGGAATACTATTCACTGTATTATAGTGAATGTTCAGTCATACTGGACCTATGATAAGGTAGGCAGAAGGGCTGAATTCCAGATCACAACTTCAATTAAAAAAAAGTATATAGAAGGACAGCTGGTTCTTCCTTTAAATATTTGGGTATCCATATCACAAGGGACCCCACAGAGTTTATGGACAAAAATCTGGGACCCCCAATGGCGCGACTCCGACAGGACGTTACGTTTTGGTTGGGGCTGCCACTAACACTACTAGGGGGAGCCGCACTGTATAAAATGATGTCACTGCCCGGTTTCTGTATATACTTGAGAATACTGCGTATCCGGTGGCCCCGAGATTCTTTCAGAGAGTAGCGGCATTAGTATCCACTCTTTTGTGGGGGAATCTCCCAGCACGCATCGCACAAGTCAAATTGCACAGGGGGTGGTATGATGGAGGAATCGCGTTGCCTAATCTGAAATTATATTACTGGGCGTCCCAACTTAAACCCATAAACCCATGGATACACACGCTGCAACACGAACCAGCATTTCAAGCAGACAGGGCGCAATTAGGAACAGATACTTTACTGGCTCCGTTATATGACCAGAATAAACTGCGTAAACTGGTAGGGCCCACCAGACTAACCGCGACGCTGTGGCATACTGCGACAGCGGCATTAGGATGGAAGGGGAGATTAACCAAACTTACACCACTGTGGGACTCTCGAGCCTTGGGAAACATGAGAAACAGCAGAGGCTTCGAGCATTGGGATACCATAGGGATATCTACAGTTCGGGATCTCTGGGAAAGGGGTGGAGTACTGCCTTTTAGCAGACTAAGAGAGCTATATGATCTAGGAGAAAGAGAACTGTATAGGTACATTCAGATACAACATGCACTGCTCGCTGCCATACCCCCAGACACGGTATTGCCGGAGTCCTCTCCGCTGGAAGACCGCCTACTAACGGAGTTTATGATTGAACGGGCGACATCACTTACATACCGTAAACTACTCAATAATCTATCTGACCCGATGACCCTGGTTAAGGAGAAATGGGAGAGAGACACCAGTGAGATGGATGAACATGAATGGAACGAGGCGCTGGCGTCGCCTAAAGAAGTAGGCATTTCAGCACGATTGAGACTGGTTCAGCTAAAGGTTTTACATAGGGTATATTACACTAGAACTATGTTACACCGCATTCACAGAGCACAGCACCCTTACTGCCTCTGTGGGTGTGGGGAGGAGGGCACGTTTTTTCACACTATATGGGACTGTCCCCATATCCAGGAGTTCTGGAGACAGATAATGCGAACAATATCACAGACACTGGAAACTTCGCTGCTGCCTGACCCACGAAGGTGCCTCCTAAATGTATGGGAGGCAACCGACTTGTCCAGACATGATCAACTCTGGGTCACGGTGGGCTCGATAGTGGTGAAACGTGATGTGGCGCAGCGATGGGGAGCGACAGACGTGCCAACAAAGACTCAATGGTGTCTTAACATGGACAGGGTTATGGTTACGGAAAGGGCAGTATACACTAACAGAGCTTGTCCGGGGAAGTGGAATAAAATCTGGACCAAGTGGAACATATACAGGGGGGAGATATGTGATCCCTTACCGGAGGACGATCAAGACATGTCGGATGACGAAGGGGTAGGGGAATAATTGACCGCACAAAGCAAGGTGGGGAGGGAAGACTCGGAACTCGGGAAAATCTAAGCTGCTATAAGATAGACTTATGAGTGCGATATGAGGGGATATCAGGGGAGCGACGCCAGGGGGTAGGAGTCCACTCCCATGGTAAGGCCTTAGCGTAGGCCTGGGGGACCCGGACGGAGGAGACATAGGAGAGAAGCCTCACTACTCACTTAAGGTAACCAATAATCAGCACTGCTGGACCGCAATGTGATTCCTAAAGTTTTTTTGAAGTTATCTGTTGTTATTGTAAAAAACGGAAAACCAAGAACCATTATTTCTCAGCAGACAAATGTGAATACTGTGCCTTTTACTTGTTGCAGATGTACAGATTGCAAATGACGAACACATAGATTCCAGACTTATGTTACTGCAGGATGTTTGTAAGATTGTAATGGCGGCCAGCCCTAAGGGTTGTAGGCCTACAGCTGTGTAAAATTGAAGGTACAATAAAGGTTTTTGGAAAAAGGAAAAAGTATATAGACTTCAAGTGAATGGCTACAAAAGGTTGAGAAACAAGCTTTGATAGCACATGAGTTTACTCCAAAATTGTTAATGTTAGTGGTCCTGCCAAGTGGCTTACTAATATACGTGCAAATCGTCTAGTTCATCTTTTTGGCTGACTTCTTGTGTATTTCTTTGGACAAGGAGAGGGGGATGGACCTGGGCAGCCTCTAGTATGTGTCTCAATATTTGTTACTAACAGCCCGTCCCGACGTTATCCGGGTATGAATTGCTGCCGGCCAGTAGTATATTGTTTTGTAGGATTTCGTTTTGATAGCATTTCTTATCTGTGACAGGCCTGTGAAACGCTCTGATTCACAGTGCACTGCTGATGCACTTAAGAGTGCGCGTTCAGTAGTGTGTGAACTCGAGTTTCCCTACTTTATTTTTCCTTGCAATATTATATAGCGCGAACTAGACAACATGAGCACAATTTACATTACAGAAGAACACATTCATTTGTGGTAGGCACGGGGAGACAAAGCGATTTGCCTGGAATCACAGGATGTTGAGCTGATGCCGAGATTCAAACGTAGCTCCCCAGCTCTAAAGTTTGCAATTCTAGAACTTGTGGCGGGAGGTGTGTCTAAAAGTGTATGTCGGTGCTGGCCATCAATGAGAGAGACCTGTGCATTTTTCAAATGGGTGGTGAAAAAATATGAGTATGTTGCTGGAGATGTGGGCCGCCGTGCCACCAATGTACACCCATTATTCCGCAAAATTTCTTTCCGCATCCCATCACTCTGCATACTTTCATTACGAAAGTACTATGACTCCGCAATGCCATTATAACGCATGGCATTACATTTTATATGCTTTTACCACGCATACATTTACAACGAAATTCGTTTTAAATGCATGAATGGTAAAAGCATGTTTTTAAAAAAAATGTTTAGATAAGGTAAGTATGGTTATAGTGGTATATGTTTTGGGGTACTGAGGTATATGTTTTGGGGTGTTTGGGTATTTTAAGGGTTCAGATATAGTTTTGGGTTATGGGGTACAGGGGTAGTTTTAGGGTTTAGGGATAGGTATGGGTTTTGGGGTACAGGGGAATTTTTAGGGTTCAGGACTAGGTTTGGGTTTTGGGGTATAGGGGTATTTTAAGGGTTATGGGGTAGGTTAGGGTTTTGAGGTACAGGGGTATTTTAAGGGTTCGGGGCTAGGTTTGGGTTTTGGGGTACAGGGGTATTTTTAGGGTTCAGGGCTAGGTTTGGGTTTTGGGGTACAGGGGTATTTTAGGGTTCAGGGCTAGGTTTGGGTTTAGGGGTACAGGGTTATTTTTAGCGTTCAGGGCTAGGTTTGGGTTTTGGGGTACAGGGCTATTTTTAGGGTTCAGGGGTAGGTTTGGGGGTACAGGGGTATTTTAAGGGTTCAGGGCTAGGTTTGGGTTTTCAGGTACAGGGGTATTTTAGGGTTAAGGGGTAGGTTTGGGTTTTGGGGTACAGTGATATTTTTAGGGTTCAGGGCTAGGTTTGGGTTTTGGGGTACAGGGGTATTTTTAGGGTTCAGGGTAGGTTTGGGGTTTGAGGTACAGGGGTATTTATAGGGTTCAGGGCTAGGTTTGGGGTATAGGAGTATTTTTAGGGTTTAGAGATAGGTTTGTGTTTTGGGGTACAGGGTATATTTATAGGGTTAAGATGGGTTAGTGTTTAAGGGTGTTTGGGTATTTTAAGAAGTAAGGATGGGTTATGATTATGGGGTGCAGGGGTATTTAAAGGGAGCAGGGTGGGATTAGCACACAATATGAGACATGGCATGAAGGGCGGAACGTACCACACGCCCCCAGCGTTTGTCACGCCCCCAGCACACGCCCACAGCACAGCGCAGACACGCCCACAAGGGACTACATTGCTGGCACGGTTCTTTTACCTTTTAAATGTATATGGTGGGCGTCTGCATAGCCTATGTCCTTCTGCTGCAACTGCCCTTTCCAACGCTGTATTGGGTGTTGTGATTGGTGCTGTTGTTCCTGAGATTACCCGCCTCAAAGGTTTGGGCTCTCTCTTTATTATATTAGTATAGATGAAAGAAGTAAAGAAGTTTCATCTTCTGTATTTTTACTCTTGTTGAGGATAAAAAGGAGTGTTTTATATATTTTTTGGTTCAGTGCAAATGCATCAACTGAGGTCCATGGTACAAGGTTGGTGTATGAAACACTGGCAGAAAGAGGGTCTAGACTATGATGGAAGGAAGGTTCCCTAGGACACAGGTTTTGTCAATCTTCCCTGAAGACAGAGGCCCTCTTAAACTTCTTGGGATATTTGGTAAAAATCTTATTTGAGCCAGTCTGCTTCAATCCTGTGCAGCATGATGCAGACACTGGCACCCTCCTCCATGGCACCTTGAGAGCCTTATCAGAGGTGAAAAGGCTGTTCACTGCCTCAGGTCCCCAAGACTTACAGTTGAGTGCTTTCCTGGAGAGAGGTGCTCTTGTGCACCTGGAGTGTACACTATTTAGTGAGTGGAAGACATATGAGAATTCGGGGGGCAACCCGTACAATGTTACTGATCAAAGCAGCACACCTTTGATATGGAATTACAGTTACAGAGATGCTAAAGCTTCGGTCCTATGATAAACCCAAAAGTCACCTTGACAGTTTACCTACAATCTCTGATGAACTATAGCAATGAAGGGCAGGAGCTCACATTTGGATTTTTCAGCTGTGAAACATTGGCTCTTTGTAGATCAGTCTCTGCGCACTGTCTTCATCCAATACCCAGTGCAACGCCTAAAGCAGATGGTGTCGGCAATGTTACTATTTCTGATCATTCTCTTAAAAGGAAAGAAAATTCAAAAATACATTCTTCCTGAAGGGAAGACAGCAGAAAATGGAGATACTGCATGAGATGCACCTGGAGAAGCTGATCCCTCGGTCCTTATGAGAGGAGTTAAAACATAACTTGAATGGGAACATTTTGTTATACTTGGATTGTTGCAGACACTGGACACACACAGGTAATCCACACAAAGGAGTCAAACTGAAAATATTTTATGGAGCAATACTCCTTTGTAAAGCTGTTCCTAGTCTTGCTTGCAACTGCATGGGAGACTCTGTGGATAAAAATACTCCATACATTTACATTATGTATGCTGTCTGCTTGCTATACAATGCTACTGTCTGTTTAGACCCAAAACTCCCATTTTAAAATACCCATCCGAATTGAAATGCTGCCCCTTAACTGAAACAATACCTGATGCTGAAGGTCTGCGTAGGCAAGGGATGGTGCATCCATATATTCAGCGTGCTGAGCCTCTGCCACTGCCCGCTGGAGGGAGTTGAACTGTTCCTGAAGCACACACCAATGGTCCTTTCCCTGGGCTTCAGGCAGGCCAGCAGCTTTGACAGCCATTGCAGGGCAATTCTTTTGTGATTTCTCCAAGTCGCTCTTTGGACCGTCGGTATTCCCCAGTTCTTTCTGTGGTCGTCTCTTCCCTGTGTCTGGCCATAGGTTAGCAGAACACTCCTTTGCACCTGAGGGTAGCTCGAGATTCAGCAGCTTTTGTTTCAACATGTCCCTTTCACGCGCAAGCAACATACACCTATTGTGCAGGTTCTCCAGCTTGAAGGGTTCAGTCCCTGTTTCTTGACTGGGACTAATATTCCCCTGGCCAGTGGCAACTGTGGTGAATGCTGCTGGTATCTTGTTAATCAGTGGCATTCTTCCTGAGGTGTCATCTACATGGCTGTTTACCAGGTTCTCTGCTGGATTAGGTAAAAGACAGGCATCCTTATCCAGCAGGGACATCTCAGATGGATACATTGTTTCTTGGCCCCCTTTTTGAATGCCTACCTCAGTTTGTTTCCCCAGTTGGTGACTTTTCCCTTCTTCTGGATAAGCCAGATCCAAATCCATGATCTGCTTACAAGAGGGCAACTCAAAAAGTTGGGCTGTTTCAGTACCTCCTGGGCTGTGGCATGTAACCTCTCGTTTATCCATAGCCCAGGTTTCCATTTGGCCTTCTACAACATTTGGCTGCAAGCTGCTGCTAAGCTTCATTTCTTGTGCAGAGCTTGCTATATTTGTTTTGGTTGAACTGTCCTCTATCACCAGCGGACTGCCGTTCTCCAAAGTTCCTTGCTTAGGGTAGAGGATAGCATATTCCAAGACAGTAGGATCTGATGCTCCCGCAGCTCTGGAAGATTTATCTGGTGATACCTCGGGCTTGGCCGTAAGCAGTTTCACATTTTCAGCATGTAGCTGTGCCATGCACTGGCTATACCGTTCCACTGTTTCATTCTGATTGGCAATCTGAGCCTCCTTTTCCTCCAGGCTCTGCAGTAAGTCATCAATGTTCTGAGTCTGAGTCTCAAAGGCCAGAGTCAGCTGCTGGGTCTGCATATTAATGGTGGCCTGCAGGTGGTTGAGCTTCTCTTGCATTCCACTAGCTCTGCTTTCCGCCTCCAACTTCTCCACAGAGAGTGTTTCACACTGAACCTGAAGCTCCTTCACTTTCTGATCCATGCCTTCCAGCTCTGTCTCTCTCTGGTGTTTGGGGAGTGCCTTCTCGTCTTGACTCCTTTCCTCTGCATCTTGGTAGAATTTATTATAGTCCTGGGCTGATTTCAGCTGTTCTTCCAAACTGTTTATTCTCTCATTGAGTACTTTCATTTCACATCCCTTTTGAGTCATTAAAGTGTTGTTAGACATTAGTAGGTCACTTCCACACTTCTCTTGGTCTTTAGTAGTATTGCCTTCCAGTCCATGGACTTCTCTGGGATCCTCTCCACAACTGTGCTTTAGTACTGCTGGTTCTTCACCTCCTATGGACTCCAGCTGGATATTATTGTGATCCTTCAGGTCATGCTGCATTTGGTTAATAACCATCTCCTTCTCCTGGATGTCAGATTCCCTGGCTTCCAGTACTGCAGAGAGCCGCCTGCACTCATCCTCCAATGCTTGGCCCGCCTGTTGATGCTCAGTTGACCTGCGCCTCTCACTTGCCAGATCCCCTTCCAGATGAGATAGCTTCTCTTTTAGCTCCATCACCTGCTTCTTTAGCCGCCTAGTCTCCACGGTGTACTTCTTATCGCTCTGCTTCAGTTTCAAACTGGACTCGAAGAGCGCCTTTTGTCTCAACTCTGATTCCTCTGACAGTTCATTCAGCTTCAGCTTCAACTCTGACAGCTCAGTCTGCAGGGCCTGGTCCTCCGCTTGTAATCCACCACCCCACTCATTGCTTGCAGGCAGACACTGGCCTTTTTCCTCTGAACTCAAAGGCGCTCCAGCAGAGGCTCTTCTGTCGGTCTGACATAAGGTCTCTCCATGTTCATAAGTTAAGGCCACCTCTTCTGTACTCAGAGGCCTCATTTCATTAAGATCTACTGCAAAGCACTGTTTCTTCAGTGTTGGCTGTGAGACATCAGAGTCCCTATGGGACCCATGCAATAATGTTCTATCAGGCTCCAGTACATCTGTTAGCCCACTCTCCTCTGATGTGTTATGTTCAACCTTTCCGGTGAATTCCGTCAGTCTCCCTGCCTCATTCTGACAAATGTCCACTTTGCGGGGAGAGGAATTTTTTCCTAATATGGAGGCTATCTCCTTAGAACCCTCGTGCTTTCTTTTTTCTTTATTCAGGATCTGATGAGCTGGAAAAGAAGAGAAAATGCAATTTTTAACATTGTATAATGATTTTTTAACAGCTCTTACCAGCACCCTACAGATAGGCAATCCCAGAAGTAAGACCTCTAAACTGTAATGACAGCAGCATCATTCAGGTGGAAAATGGCTTTGAAAGCTGACCTGTTTTACGCAGTAAGCCAGAAATACTACATGACATAGGGCCAGTATAAATATTCCAATCTCAAAACGTGGTCTCAAATTGAGTACCGTCTTTTTGTGACTGGAATCTGATTTTGCAAGCCAACCTATGTACTAATGGGTTGCTTGAAAAAAAAAATACTGAATCATACTGCTCGCAGACCAACCTGCTAAATATTATTAAATAAGGCCAGTCACAAGTTGTGACCCACTACGATTGGCTACAATCACAGGGATGGTAGTCTGCAAGAGTAAGCAGACCACCATCCCTGTGATTGCTTTTCAAAATTGAAAACCTTTTTATTCCATAAAAGCTGCCTGGCTTACTTATCGGAATGTTTCAATTTTGAAACATTTCAACAAAGCAGAGGTCCCCTGGACCACTGCATACCACCCCCACCCCTCCGCTCTCGCCCGCTCCCTGAAGTTGTCACACCAATTTGCAAAGAGGTAGGAGTTCAGTGGGAAATCCTTCTCTTTCACTAATAAGTTCACAGTCCAACTCAGTAACTTATCAATTGCGTGTGACCGGAATTCTGGTTGCAAAAGTACATGCCCCTTCCAGGTTATGATTCAGTATCCAGTTCTAAACCTATTTTAACAGTTATAAAACTTTACTGACTCCTGAAATTGGTTTAGTAGAGACCAAAAAAAGGTTTGCTGAAAATGTTAATACTTCTGACCCAAAATATTAAGGTCTTAATGCACAAACACTTACACACTGCTTCATCCTATCAGTGGATGATACATCTTCACACTTCAACTACACCAAATCCACCTACCTGAAAATATTGATTTCCACTTTTCATACACCCATGCTTTCCCTAAAAGATCATGCAACCCTTAATGTACACATACCCATACCATCATCTCATCTCGCTGTTAAAAACTGTATTAGATTATTCCACCAAATCCAAAACCTCAGGTCAACACTTTTATTTCCTTATCTAACACACCAATTCTTGCCCTAAGCAGCTTAGGCTAAGCTGCTCAAACTTCCCTATTTTAACAAAAACTCTAGACTGGTTTGACTTCAATCACTTTATTTCTACCATCATAGGACTGGACTGCAAACTAAAAAAAAAACAGGAAATATTTTGAATTGCAGCCCCATATGCCATGAAGCAAATGAGCCCAACAACCCCTGGAGCTTTCGGTGAAGTTCTGTCAGTCTCAATTAAAACAAATGACATTCGAAAATCCTCTGCCAACAGCAACACACCATTTGCTAAGTCAAAAAATAATGGTCACTGTTGTTACAATGTAAATTAGAGCCCATTAAACATTCTTTACAAGACAGACTGGTTAGATTGGAGAGTCCTCAAACACTTGATGGACCTCCAGCAAAAACTGGCGCTTAGTTTACACAGGCAATGCAATCCTGTCTTTGCCTCCCAACTTCTCTTTTCTTCTTCTCTCTGGAGCGGCCCAGTCCTTTGTCTATACAGCGCGGGGACACACTGTTCCTAGTGTAACCAGGCGCTATACAAGATGTTTTATTATTATTATAGCAATGGTACCACATTTGATCTTTATATTAAAACTCCAAACACTGCACTGTTTATAGGAGAACTGAAACCACATAACACTTTGGTAGTGAACAAGGTCATTCTTACCTCAGACTAATCTTGTCCAATGCTACTAACAATACCCTTTTCTCTCTGAATAGAACCTTATGATGACAATGAAGTAATTAAAGAACTGGATTTTATTCTTGCACAAAGTTACGTGGTTGGCTATAAACTAGGCAATGTTTAGAGTCCGATTATGAACATATGTGGCAGTATTAGTAAGGAGCAGTGTTTGTGCAACCTAGGTATGAGAATTAAGGAACCCTCCAGACACTGGAGTTGGTATTTGGATCACTGAGTGGGCAAGGGCTCTGCACTCTCAAAGGCCACTCCAAATAGGGATCAGCTTACTTTTTAGTTAAGCTTAGAAACCTCAGCGAGTATGCAACCCATAATATGTGTGTGTGTGTCTGCACGTATTGATGTGCACACGCACACATTTGGTGCTACATGCTGCTAGTAGCCAAATGAAGTGTTGCCCAGATGTTCCATTTTAGTAGGAACTACTTATGTATTTCAGTGCTCAGCTAATAATATAATAATTAATTTTCCATTGTTGCTACTCAGGTATGGTAGAGTTCTGCTCAATATGATAGCCTGTCACAGGAGATTTATTATGCGAAAAAAAGACTAGTGCTCGCGTTGTTCCTGGAGTAGTGCATCCTGCTACAGAGGTTTGGGGTGCATAGGCTGCAGTGGGGTGCTTTTTTCGTTTCAGTGAATGAACTTGCATGGTCAGACAGTAGGGTTGTCCATGAGTTGCAAACAGCGGGGGTCCCCTGCAGGTAAGAGCGGTGGGGTCGGGTTGGGGAGGATTCGACAGACAACCACAAGGGAAAATTAAATAATTAATTAATTTTCCCTCGTCGTCATCTGTCGAAATCTCCCCCCACCAACCCCACCGCTCTTACCTGCATGGGTCGCTGCTTTTTGCAAATACTGCCTGATGTCAGTGTCCACATTGTCCTAGCGTTTAACATTCCCCTGGCACTATAATTTCTACATTGCCTTGGAATTTGCCAATGCTAAGCCTGTTTCCACATTGCCAAATTATGTTAAGTTTCACCTGAATACCAAATTATTACTCTCTCATGGTACGCACAATTGGACTGCCAATTGTTCACATTAGTACTGTCTTGGTGCGTATGTGATGAAAAACTGCATGCCCGTCTGCAAACAGCTTTGATATATAAATCCTCTTGCCCGAGCTCTCCATTTCATTGAGTCGGCTACACTGGGGCACCTAAGGTAGCAGCAGTCCACAATGCAAAGATTTAGTTCTGGAGCCTTTCTGAAAAGGGAAAGCGGCTCAGGGGGCAACGCATCCACAAGCATGGATCCACCTTGTGGTGTGCTGCTACAACTCAGATGGGAGGTTTTACAGACAATTTGTCACTTTATGAAATAGAGGTGGACGTCTAGGAGCAGTAGAGATTGACAATGGTATCCCCTTCAACACCCAAATAATAGCTGTAGCATGAATTGGTCTGTCTATTTTTACTTCCTTAACAAATGGGACTTGGGTTAGAATAATGTCTGGTTGTTCTAAATCCATTGTTGTACTCAAGCTAATATATGCAATTGCAGGCTATACACAAGGCTTTCCTAATTGTGGCAACTGGCTCTTCTCTCCAACCAGTTTCTGAGTATGTTTGATAGTACATATTGAACTGTGTCCTCTTTTGTCCTTTTCATGTATTTATATAGTACACAGATATTTACATGTGTTTTAAGATGACCTAATTTTGCAACTTTGATCTACAGCCCTGAAGAAGCTTGTTGTGATATAGGAGTGAAAAGCTTTGGCTGTTACCATACTGTATAATATTTCATACAAATTAAGGTACTAAGTTACGTTCCTGTAACTCCGGTTCTTCAGCATTGGTATCTTTCATACATTCATATACTTAAATAATTGCCCGTCGTCAGCTTGGGAACTCTGGTTACTTTCCAACAGCAATACATGGTCAACCTACGACATACCATATTAAACCAAAAGGCATCTTTTGCAACCCATTGTTATCTAAGCAATTTTACTTGCATCCGCTGCCAGCACATTGACTCTCTTTCCCATCGAATCCCATTTCCTACTTTCTTTGTCTGTAGGCACTGCGCATGGCAATGACAAATCTCTCGACTTGCACTGTGCTGCTGCTGATATGACCGATTCAGTTCAAACTTGATTCAGAATGCATCCTGCTGCGTCCTCTTTGGCCTTGTACTTTCTCTCAATTTTAGACTTACTGAAGCAGTCTCTGGATTCTGCATAAACAAACCTTTTTCCCATAGTTGATGGAATATGGGAACAGACCTCATGCCTCTGTGCATTTTTTCTTTAAATTCGAACAAAAAATATGATTTCTCTGCAACAGAGACTGGCAGACTAAAATGTTCTGAGGCCTTCTCTATCAGGGAATGAAACCTTTCAATGTCATCTTGGGGAGAAGTATGTTTCACAGGGTTAGGGTTGGCATCCTTAGGAGTGTTGAACTGATTCCATTCTGAATCACTGTCATGCTCCCGGGGCAGTTTTGCATATAGCAGCATTCTAATCCTCTTTACTGTCATCATCGTCTACGCTACTGAAGAATGAATGCAACTGATTCACTTGATCATAATCATCTTCATCATTATCTGGCACTTTTTCCTCTAGACTCAATTCTAGACTGTTTCTGCCGTTGTTTTTGTTTACATTTCTCCGGCTGCAAAATTAGTGGCTGTGGGGGGTCGCATTGTTCTACTTTTTCTACTGTTACGGCTGAGGCTGCAGCCTATTGAACAAGTTACTTACTTTCGGTAACAATGTATCTGTAAGAGGCATAGGTTAGTTGTAGATTCCTTACCTTAGAATTACCCCCAGGCGTCAGACTGGATCCGGAGAATGTTTTCTTAGCTGTACCCATGCGCGTCCTGGCATTGGTCAACTGCGAATCCGTTATCAGCGTTGTGGTCACCTGGATGACGTCGCGGTGCCTACTTAAATGCCGCCCCTGAGTGCTGACAGCAGTTCTCACACAACTTTTTACACCGGAAGCGCAGAGCCATAAAAGACACTGACTGCTGGTGTGCCACAACTAGGGCCCTGTAAGGGAGTCCATATCCCTAGAAATCAGATTGCAGAGCGGGAAGGATGGGTGGGGTGGTAAGGAATCTATAACTAACCTCTGTCTCTTACAGATACATTGTTACCGAAAATAAGTAACTATGGGCCAGATGTAGGACACCAAATACCGGTCGGTAACAGCCGATTTCGGCCGTTACCGACTGGTATTTGGTGTTTGACATGTAGGGGGCCTAAATTTTACAGAATCGGTAAATTTACAGAATCTGTCAATTTACTGAATCGGTAAAATACCGAATCGGTAAATTTACCGATTCTGTAAATCAAGATGTAGGTGTCACTTAAAACAGTGCCACAGGCCCTTAAGAATTCGTTATTTACCACCAAATACTATTTGGTGGTAAATAACAAATTCCTGTGAACATGCACATCTGTGCATGTACACCTGTGCCATGTGGCACACATACATGCCCTAAGAGCATGTATGTGTGTCACATGGCACACAAGCCAGAATCAGGGGTGCAACAGGGTGTCAAAGTGATACCCTGTCCCCCTTGACAATTCAGTAATTTTACCAAATCGGCCATTGTAATCAATGGCAATTACCGAATTGGTAAATACCGATTCGGTAATTACTGAATCATTCCGATTCGGTAAAAATTACCGAATAATTACCTACATCTTATTTACCGAATCTAAAAAACCGAATCGGTAAAATTCGGTATTTTAGAGTCAGTAAATAAGATTTACCTACATCTGGCCCCTGTTCATCTAAAAGAGACAGTTAGTTATATATTCCTTACCTTAGAATAGATACTCCATCAATACCAAAGGGTCTGCGGACCAAGTTCATACCAGAAAATCCCTGAGGACAGAACAGGAAAAATAGCCATCCCTCCGGGACTTGGCTGTCTAAGCATTAATGTCTAGTGAACGTGTCAAAGATGTCCGCGTTGCCGCCTGGCAGATGTCAAGAAGTGGGGCTCCAGGTGACAATGCAGTTATTGCTGCCGCAGCTCTAGTGGTATGAGCATGCAGCCCCCCCAGGAGGTTACTTTTTCGCAAAAACCTAACAGATTTTAATACAAAGGACTACCCATCATGAGATGGTACACTTTTGGACAGCCCAACCTTTCTTGGCACCCACTTTGCCAATGAAGAGTTGATCATCCACCCGGAAATCTTTTGTGCGGTCAAGGTAAGACAGTGCATGCTTTGGGTCCAGGCGGTGGAGTCTCTCCTCCTTCCTTGGAAGGCTGCGGAGGTGGGAAAAAGGTGGACAAAGTGATAGTATGTCCTATGTGAAATGGTGTAGGATGGAACGAGGGTCTCGTCCTAACACCACTTTGTACCGCTGCACAGAAAAGAAAGGGTGCTTAGAGGATAGAGCTTGAAGCTCACTCACTCTGCGAACAGAGGTGATGGCAACAAGAAAATCAGTTTTCAGGGTGAGAAGCCTGAAAAGACAGTTGTGAAGATGCTCAAAGGGAGCACACATAAGATAAGTTAAAACAAGATTCAAGTCCCACTGGGGCATTATGAACGGAGATGGAGGAAAGAGATGATTAATGCCCTTAAAGAATCTGTTTACAATAAGGGATTTGAACAAGGAAGGCTGATCTGATGGTCGAAGGAAAGCAGAAATAGCTGCAAGATAGCCTTATAGAGTGCCCAGAGCAGAGTCCTGCTGGGCTAAAGAAAGGATAAACAAGAGAACCTCAGAAAGAGAGACAGAGAAGGAATCCACAGCCTTTGCTGTGCACCATGCCACAAACCTATTCCATCGACAGGCATATACTGTTTTAGTGGAGGGATGCCTGGCTGTCAAGATAACATTACACTCTTTTGGCGAAAGGTCAAAAGCTGTCAACTGTCGCCGCTCAATCTCCATGCAAGGAGGTGGGAGCTGGACAGGTTTAGGTGGAGCACCGTCCCCTGTTGCTGAGACAGAAGATCCTCCCGAAGGGGTTGTCGGTTCGGAGGATCGATGGCCATGCTCAGGAGCTCGGGGTACCAGACTGTTCATGCCCAGTCTGGAGCCATAAGAATGACTTAGGCCCGGTCGATCTTGATCTTCTTCAGCTCTTGGGGCAGAAGTAGTACAGGTGGAAAGGCGTACAGGAGACTGCAGTTCCATTCATGATGAAAAGCGCCGCAGAGCGAGTGCCGCCTTGGAAACTCTAATGCACAAAACTGCTGACATTGGTCGTTCTCTTCGGTGGAGAACAGATCTAACCAAGGCTCTTCCCACCACTGAAAGAGACCTTGTACCACCTCTGAGTGAAGACGCCATTCGTGATTTACCAGGCACCGACGGCTGAGTTTGTCCGCTCTGGCTTTCAGAGAACCTGCCAGGTGTTGAACCACCAGGGTCATGCCATGATGTTCCAGCCATGTCCAAAGACGAAGACTCTTGATGCACAAGTTACTACTTGTGTAACGATATATCTGTAAGAGACATTAGTTAGTGATAGATTCCTTACCTTAGAATATCCCCAGGCGTCAGACTGGATCCGGAAACTTTTGCGTAGCAGTACCCTTGCGCGTCGGTAGGCGTCGTCTGCGGCTCCGCATCCGTCGTCGGCGTCGTGGGCGCCGTGATGACGTCGTCGGAGTACTTAGACGCCGCCTCCGCGAGCTGACGTCAGTTCTTAGCCACAGCATTTCCGCGCCAGAAGCGCAGAGCCATGACAAAAACCAACACTGATGCCATGAAACTAGGGCCCTGAAAGGGGATGACCTTAACCCTAGATATCGGTTCGCAGAACGGGGAGGATGGGTGGGTCAGTAAGGAATCTATCACTAACTAATGTCTCTTACAGATATATTGTTACACAAGTAGTAACTTGTGCATCTGAAAGAGACCCGTTAGTGATAGATTCCTTACCTTAGAATAGATACCCCAGCAATACCATCCCCGTGGTGGTGGGTCTGCGAACCAATAATCACACCAGAAAGTCCTGGAGGACGGAACGGCCAAAGTAGCCGTCCCTCCGGACTTTACTGTCCAGGCAATAGTGTCTTGCAAACGTGTGCATCGAGGCCCACGTAGCCGCCTGGCAAATGTCCTGCAAGGGCACACCTCGGCCCAAGGCAGTTGTAGTGGCCGTGGCTCGAGTGGAATGAGCCCTCAGCCCAACAGGGTGTTCCTTCTTAGCCAAGGAGTAACACGCCTAGATGCACAAGATAATCCACCGGGAGATGGTACGCTTGTGCACCGCTTTCCCTTTCTTAGCGCCCGCGTACCCAACAAAGAGTTGATCATCCACCCGGAACTGTTGTGTGCGATTCAGATAAAATGAGAGCGCACGTTTTGGGTCCAGACGATGTAGCCGCTCCTCCTATCTCGAGGGGTGCGGAGGCGGAAAGAAGGTGGGCAACGTGATGGATTGCCCAATGTGGAAGGCCGTGACTACCTTGGGTAGGAAGGAGGGCCTTGTCCGTAACACAACCTTGTCCGGATGGACTGAAAGGAAAGGAGGTTTACAGGATAGAGCCTGGAGCTCACTCACTCTCCTGGCAGAGGTGATGGCAACCAGGAAGGCAGTCTTCAAAGAAAGAAGGCGAAGAGGACAGTTGTGAAGTGGCTCAAAGGGAGCGCACATCAGAAAAGTAAGAACCAGGTTCAAGTCCCACTGAGGCATCACGAAGGGAACAGGAGGAAACGTATGAGTGATGCCCTTCAGGAATCGATTAACGATAGGGGACTTGAACAAAGAAGGTTGGTCGGGCAGCCTTAGAAAGGCTGAAAGAGCTGAAAGATAGCCCTTGACAGTGCCCAGAGCAGAGCCCTGCTGGGCAGGAGAGAGAAGAAAGAGGAGAACCTCAGAAAGAGGGGCATTGAGGGGATCCACCGCCTTTGCTGTGCACCATGCCACAAATTTGTTCCACCTGCAGGCGTATACCGACTTTGTGGAGGGACGCCTGGCTGCCAGAATAATGTTACAGACTTCAGGAGGCAAGTCAAATGGCCTCAACTGTCGCCGCTCAATCTCCAAGCATGGAGGTGGAGACTGGACAGGTTCGGGTGGAGGACCGTCCCCTGCTGCTGCGACAGAAGGTCCTCCTGAAGAGACAGACGAACCGGGGGATCGACTGACATACTGAGTAGCTTGGGATACCAGTACCTTCGTGCCCAGTCTGGAGCCACAAGGATGACTTGTGCCCAGTCGCGCTTCATCTTCTTCAGCACTCTGGGCAGAAGTGGTATAGGCGGAAAGGCGTACAACAGACCGCAGCTCCACTCGCGACGAAAAGCGTCTCCGAGCGAGTGCCGCCTTGGAAATTCCAACGCGCAGAACTGATGACATTGCGCGTTCTCTTCGGTGGCGAATAGATCTAACCAAGGCTCTCCCCATCGCAGAAAGAGGCCTTGCGCCACGAAAGAGTTCAGACGCCATTCGTGATCCATCGAGCACTGACGGCTGAGTTCGTCCGCCCTGGCGTTCAGAGAACCTGCCAGGTGTTGAACCATCAGAGTCACGCCCTGATGTTCCAGCCATTGCCAGAGGCGTAGAGCCTCCTGGCAAAGGGTCCACGACCCCATTCCGCCCTGTTTGTTGCAGTACCACATGGCGGTGGTGTTGTCCGTGAACACTTGCACTGCACTCCCTCGGACAGACGGAAGGAATGCCTTCAGTGCCAGACGAATCGCCCGCAGCTCCAACAGATTGATATGGAGCCGGGACTCCGCCGGAGACCAGAGTCCTCTGATCTCCGCCTCTCCCAAGTGGCCTCCCCAGCCCTGGAGGGACGCGTCCGTCACAACTACGTGCTCCGGTTGGGGAAGGGAGAGGGATCTGCCATTGACCCAATCGCGGTCCGTGAGCCACCACTGCAGCTGTCTCGCAGTGCCCTCCGAGATCAGGACATGGTCGGACAGGTTGCCCTGATGCTGGGCCCACTGAAACTTCAGGTCCCACTGCAGAGCCCGCATCTGCCACCGTGCGTGATGCACCAGAAGGATGCAGGAGGCCATCAGCCCCAGAAGCCGCAGCGTCAACCTGACCGAAACTCGGGATAAAGGCCCGAAGATCGGAATCAGAGCCTGTATATCCCGAACCCGCTGTTCGGGCGGACAAACCCGAAACTGCGCCGAGTCGAGAACCGCTCCGATGAGAAGGAGCCTCTGAGAGGGGCACAGATGTGACTTTGGCACATTGATGGAAAAGCCCAGCTGGTGCAGGAGATCCGCCGTAGTCTGGAGGTGGCTGACGACTGTCTGGGGCGAGCCCGCCTTCAACAACCAGTCGTCTAGGTAGGGGAAGACTGACACCCCTAACCTGCGCAGATGAGCTGCGACCACCGCCATCACCTTCGTGAACACCCGTGGGGCGCTGGTAAGGCCGAAGGGGAGCACGGTAAACTGAAAGTGCTCGTGGCCTACCGTGAACCGCAAGTAACGCCGGTCGGACGGCAGGACGGGGATGTGGAAATACGCGTCCTGCAAGTCCAACGCTACCATCCAGTCTCCTGGGTCTAGGGCAGCTAAGACCTGAGCCAGTGTCAGCATTTTGAACTTCTCCTTCCAGAGGAAGCCGTTGACGTTCCTCAGATCCAAGATAGGGCGTAGGCCCCCTTTGCCCTTCTTGGGTACCAGGAATTAGTGGGAGTAGCAACCACGTCCTACTTCTGGCCCAGGAACGCGCTCGATGGCCCCCTTGGCCAAGAGGGCCGAAACTTCCTCCTGCAGGAGCCGCAAGTGATCCCCCGATGTGCGGTGGTGTTGCAGTGGCATGGCTTGAGGGGTCGTCTCGAAGGGGAGCGAGTTGCCCTTTCGGACGATCTGCAGCACCCACCTGTCCGAAGTGACAGTGCGCTAGTGAGAGAGGTGATGGCGAACCCTGCCTCTCACTGGCGTCACTTGGGCCGAAAAGCACGGACTAGGAGGGTTTAGAGGTGGATGCCGCGGGGGCAGGCGTGGACTGACTCCGCCTGGGTCTCCGACCGCCACCACGGCGGTTTCCACGGCCACCGCCGCGCTGGACGACAGTTTGCGGCAAGTGGCTGGCGGCACGTGTGGGGGCGCCCCTTCCCTGGCCACGAAAGGAGCGAAAGGCACCCGTTTGCTGGTGCGGGGCAGAGAGGCCCAAGGACTTGGCCGTAGCCCTGGAGTCCTTAAAGAGCTCAAGCGCGTGGTCTGCCTTGTCGCCGAAGAGGCGACGGCCATCGAACAGCATGTCCATAAGAGTGTTTTGGACGTTTGCCGAAAAATTGGCGGATCTCAGCCAGGCGTTGCGTCTTACCGCCACCGTCGTAGCCATCGCTCTGCCCAGCGAGTCAGTAGTATCCAGCCCACACCTGATGGAATACTTGGCTGCGTCCCGGCCCTCCACAAGGGCTTGGCCGAGTTTGGCCCGTACCTCCAACGGACACTCTGGCAGCACTTCCGCCACCGTCTTCCACAGAGAGTGGGTGTAGCGGCCCAAGAGGCATGCAGTGTTGGAAGACCGCAGTCCCAAACTAAGGGACGAGAAGATCTTCTTGCCATAGTTCTCGTACCTCTTTGATTCCCTGTCCGGCGGGCCGTCGGAAATGCAGTCTGGGAATTAGAGGCCTGGATGACCAGACTCTCGGGGGTGGGGTGGGAGGACAGGAAACATGGGTCGCCCGTAACGGGCGGTGGCGTCTGGCCACGTTCCTATCTACGGGCGAACCCGTAGCGGGCCTGGACCAAGTGCCCAAAAGAACGTCCGTAAAGGCCTCAATAAACGGCAGCAGAGGCTCCATGGAGCATGACTGCGGCTTAAGGACCTCAGTGAGGAGGTTAGTCCTCACGGCCGCGACGGGGAGCTCAAGGCCCAAGGCCTTGGCAGCCCTCGTCAACACCACACCATAGGTAGCTCCCTCCTCCGAAGCCACGGTAGGAGGAGCGACAAATCCAGTGTCTGGAGAGGTGTCCAGGCCACTGGCCTCCCCAAGGTCTCCTGCCCAGTCCATATTAGACTGACACTCCTTGGTCAGAGGGTCCTCAGACCCCTCCCAATCCTCCTCATCCCTCATCTCCTGAGATTCAGGGTCGTAATTGTATGAGGTCGGCTCGTAGAAGCAAAAATCTCCAAACGGCGTCGAGAGCGGCGCCGATAGGCGCCGTCCCGACGTCTGAACCGAATGAAAGGAGGCATCGGGGACGGCGCCGCCCGAGGACGGCGTCGGAGGGGACACCACACCGACCGACGCCGGGGGGGGTCGTAAGGTCCACCGGTGACAATCCAGAGCCCGATGAAGGACCAGCGGCACCCTGCGGCGCCGGGCCGGAAGGCGCCGATGGCGCCGGAGCCGCTGGATCCTGCGGCGCCGGGCTCGAGGGCACCGGCGGTGTCGGGATCGTGGGGCCCGAAGGCGCTGGGCCCGAAGGCGCTGGCGGCGTCGGGCCGAAGCACCCAACGGCGTCGGGGTCGAAGCCCCCGGCCCACTAGGGCCCCCAGACGGGTTCGCTGGGCCCGAAGGCGCGGCGGAGCCCGTCGGAGGAGAAAGGGACCTCATGGCCATGAGGAAACGCTCAATCTCCTCCGGCGTCGCGTTCAGCCCAGGGACCGGAGGGTATGGGGCCGGACGCGGCGCCCGCGACTCCCGAGGAGCCGCGTGGGCGGTGTCACCCGAACCCCCGGCCGCATCACGCGAGTGTCGGGGGGAGTCAGAAGAGCGATGATGCCTCTTCGACTTCTTATGCTTCTTACCTGACGACTTGGACCCGGAGGAGTGGTGCCGACTCCCGGAGCTGTGACGGCTCCGTCCCAGCGACCTGTCCCTCGACCTCCCGTGGGACCGGGACCTCACACGGCGCGGGGCCGACTGCCGGAGTTCGAGCCGCCTGCGGGACCGCTCCCGCCTGGCCTTCCTCGAAAGGGCCCGACAGTCGGAGCAGGCCTCGTCGTCATGGTCGACGCCCAAACACGTCAGGCACAGGCGGTGGGGATCCGTGACCGACACGGTACGGTCGCACTCGTCGCAATGCTTGAATCCGGGCATCCCTACGGCACCGTCGGAGTCGTACAGACTTCGAAATGGATCAAAAGATCACCAAAAACTCAGTCAAAAATTGACTAGGGTAGCTGCTCTTTCCAGATCTGCGCTGGATGGCGCGGAAAAAAGAAGAACTGACGTCAGCACGCAGAGGCGGCGTCTAAGTACTCCGACGACGTCATCACGGCGCCCACGACGCCGACGGCGGACGCGGAGCCGCAGACGACACCTACCGACGCGCAAGGGTACTGCTACGCAAAAGTTTCCGGATCCAGTCTGACGCCTGGGGATATTCTAAGGTAAGGAATCTATCACTAACGTCTCTTTCAGATATAGGGGCCACGACCCATGAGCACCCTGTTTGTTGCAGTACCACACGGCGGCGGTGTTGTCTGTGAACACCTGCACTACGTTCCCCTTGAGGGAGAGAAGGAATGCCAGGCAGATCACTGGGAGCTCCAACAGGTTGATATGGAGGCTAGATTTTGCCGGGAACAGCCTACTCTGATCTTCGCCTTTCCCTGATGGCCGCCCCATCCCAGGAGGGATGAATCAGTCACCACTGTTAGTTCTTGTTGGGGAAGGGAGAGGGACCTGCCGCCAACCCAATCCTGGTCCTTTAGCCACTGCTGCAGTTGTTGCAGTTCCCTCCGAGATCTGGACGTAGTCGGAAAGATGCCCCTGATGCTGCGCCCATTGAAAGTTCAGGTCCCACTGCAGTGCCCGCATATACAACCTGGCATGATCCACCAGCAGGATGCAGGAGGCCATGAGGTCCAACAGCCTCAGGGTCATTCTCACCAAAATTCGGGATAGAAGCTGAAACATCGGCATCATAGCCAGAATATCCCAGACTCCCTGCTCGGGAGGATAGGCCCGACACTGCACTGTGTCCAGAACAGCTCTGATAAAAGGGAGCGTCTGAGAGGGAGTCAGGTGTGACTTTGGCATGTTTATAGTGAACACGAGCGAGTACAGGAGGTCCGCTGTAGTCTGGAGTTGGGAGATGACAGCCTGGGGGGAGCCCGCACTTAACAGCCAGGCGTTGAGATAGGAGAAGACTGAAAACCCTGATCTGCGCAGATGAGATGTGACCACCTCCATCAGTTTTGTGTACACCCGAGAGGCACTGGTAAGGCCGAAGGAGAGCATTGTGAACTGAAAATGCTTGTGACCTACTATGAACCGTAGATAACCTCTGTGGTCTGGCAGGGCGGGAATATGGAAATAGGCATCGTGCAAGTCCAAAGCCACCATCCAGCCTCCAGGGTCGAGGGCAGACAGGACCTGAGCCAACGTAAGCATTTTAAACTTCTCTTCCCAGAGGAAGAGGTTGAAGGCCCTGAGGTCCAGAATAGGACACAGGCCTTCATCCTTCTTGGACACTAGAAATAGCGGGAATAGCAACCATGACCTACTTCTGGAGCAGGGACCCTTTCGATAGCTTCCTTGGCCAAGAGAGCAGAAACTTCCTGGCGGAGAAGTGCCAAATGATCCTTAGACATGCGATCAAAAGTCGGTGTCATGGAGGGAGGGGCAGTCTCGAAGGGGAGAAGAAAAAATTCTCCAGATCCAATCTGACGCCTGGGAGTAATTCAGAAGTAAGGGACTATTTGCAAAACCCACCTGTCCGACACAATGGATTGCCAGTGTGGGAGGTGAAGGTGAATTCTGCAACCCACTGGCCATTGATGGCCCTGAAGGGTCCGACTAGAAGGGTTTGGAGGCTGCTGCGGGGTCGGGGGAGAGGGGCTGGCCGCCCGCTGGCTCCCAGACCTGCGAGGTTGCTGGGTCCCACGTCTGCGGCCATGCAGAGGCTGGGCAGCTTGCATGTACCAGTGGCTAGACTGGGCTGGAAGTGGCGAGGCGCCCCTTCCGTAGCCACGAAAGGGGCAAAAAGCAGACTGGAGTGAAGGGGAAGACGCATGGAGGACCAAGGATCTGTCTGTAGCCCCTAATTCTTAAAGCGCTCCAGCGCCAAGTCTGCTATGTCACCAAAAAGGCGATGGCCATCGAAGTGCATGTCCAGCAAAGTTGACTGGACATCCCTCAAAAAGCCGGATGTCCTCAACCAGGCGTAGCGTCTATGGGCTACCAACGTGGCAAACGTTTTACCTAGTGAGACCATGGTATCCAGCTCATATCGAATCGTGAATTTAGCTGCATCTCTTCCATCTGTCACTGCATGGGAGAATGGCCCGGGCCTCCTCCGGGCACTGAGGCAGCACTTGCGCATCCGTATCCCAGATAGTATGGGAGTATCAGCCCAAGAGGCATGTGGTATTCACGGACCGCAGTGCCAAGCTGGAGGAAGAGAACAATTGCTTCCCAAGATGATCCAGCTTCTTGAATTACCTGTCTGGGGGAGCAGAAGGGAATGAGCCCTTGAAAGAAGAGGCTTGGACTACCAAGCTCTTGGGGGAAAGGTGCTGAGTGAGTAAAGCTGGGTCGCCCGGAGCCGGGCAGTAGCGACGGGCAATCATTCTTCTCACAGGAGCCCCTGTGTTGGGATTGGACTAGGTGCCCAGAAAGCCGCCAGTGAGAGCTTCATTGAAGTGCAGAAGGGGTTCAGAGGAGGTTGCCCTAGACTAAAGCACCTCTGTCAGGAAATTAGTCCAGACTGCCACTGAAGGGAGCTCCAGCCCCAAGGCCTCGGCTGCCCTTCGCGCCACTGCAGTGTAAGACGTCTCTCCTCCATAGCTATGGTAGGGGGGGCATGCCAAGGTCTGGAGAAGTGTCCAGACCGCTGGCAACATCCAGGTCCTCTCTCCAGTCCGGCTATTCAAGCTGGTCTGCTAAAGGGTCCAGTGACTCTTCCCAATCCTCATCACCAGCTTCTGGGCGATAGGGAACACCAGGAATGAACAGGGGAACAAAAGTACACTCCAGCGTCGGATTTGACATTGAATGACGTCGTTCCAGCTCTGGGTACATCTCAGGGGTGAGGATAGGGACGCTGTCGGCCGGGGGCTCGGCCAGCGGCAGGGGCATCATCGCTGGGATCGGCGCAGGGGAAGGTCAGGTAAGATCGACTGGCATCGATCTTGATCAAGGCCTGGATCCATGGTTAGGCTGCGGGACCGGGGCCGGTGCTGCTGGTATCAAAAGCCAGGAGCCCTGACAAGCTCCGCCAGGCCCGAAGGTGCGCCGGTGGAGTCGAGCTGCCCAGAGATATGGTGGAGGGCTTTGTAAAATGCACAAAGTTGGGCAGGGGATGCCCCAGCTCCCTGAAACGGTGGGAGGCGCAGAGTCATCCCTGAAGGAGACACCGGAGAAGGAGCCTTAGAGAAACGATGCTCCGGGCCCCGTGTCGCGTCAGCCGACTGACGGGGAGAAGGAGAAGAGCGTCGGTGCTTCTTCGCCTCCTTCTTGTGCTTTGACTTACCCGGGGACTTCAAAGACTTTGAATGGGACAAGGTGTGGGGGCTCCACGAGTGACCTCAAGACCTTCTTCTCGAAAGAGACTAGGAGCGACGTGGAGCCGACCGCCGGGCTGCCAAGAGCTTTCTGGTCCGCTCACGCAGACTTTGGGTTCATGGCCTGGCAGTCGGAGGACAACTTGAGTTGTGGTCGTGCTACAGACACCAAAGGCACATGGGGTGCAGGTCCGTCACAGACATCAGCCTGTGATAGGCCTCGCAAGGCTTGAACGTGGTCCGACAGTGGGACATTCCTCGCACACCTGGAGCCAAATACTCAAAAAAGAAGTTTAGTCAAAAAGTAAACAAAGGGGTAGCTCTCTCTGGATCTGCGCTAGCCTGGTGCGGAAACAGAAAGAACCAACGTCAGCGTGCAGGGGCAGCATCTAATTTGGCACTGCAACGTCATCCCGGCAACCACGACGCCAACGACGGACGCGGAGTCCACTGATGCCACCTACCAACGTCGTGGAGTACTGCTAAGAAAAATTTTTCCATATCCAGTCTGATGCCTGAGAGTAATTCAGATGTAAGGCACTTGTATAAGCCGGTCAGAGGTATGAGCTTGAACTTGTCTTCACTGATAATTGTTATACTCCTCTCCTTATCTTCCTCCTCAATGGATTCTATGTTCAGATCACTTGGGTGAACAGAACTTTCTTACTCATCATTTTATTCAATAAAAAATGACTATGTCATCCAAATCAGGTACTATACTTTCCTCACAAACTATAGGCTTGTCTGGCTGTGGTGAAGGGAAACTGTCCTGAAATCATTTGAGTGGTGGTCTAGGTGGCATGGGTGACATCAACATTTTCTCCAATATTTGGCCCCACCATTTCTTCTTGCACCTCACCAAAACTTGCATGCAACCTATTTGTTTGAGCCAGTGCTTGATTATCTGCCAATGCTGGTTTCTTACTTAGAATATTTGCTTTTGTCAGTGCTTTATTTTTTATGGATATTTGCCTTTGCTGATGCTTGTTTTCAGTCAAATTTATTTGGTTTTGCCGATGCTTGTGCTTTTATGTCTGCTGTTGATGGTGTTAGCTGCTCCCTACTCATTGACTGCAATATTTTCCCTGATGATGTCTCTTTAAAGGTCTGCTTCCTCTCCGTCTACATTTCCTCCGTCGACGAAGACAACATTGTAGCCTCGCTCGTTGATGGCATCAGTTTTCCTGCTGCTGCCTCCCAAATCGCTTGCCTTTCCTACGCCGACAGCTTTACCTTCGTGGGCGAGGGCAACAATGAAGCCAAACTCTTCAATATCATCAGCCTGCTTGCCGTTGCCTCCTTAATCACATGCCTCTCCTTTTCAGACGGCTTTCAACGGTGAAGGTAAAATTGCAGCTGCTGACGAGGAAGAAAACGAGTTACTTACCTGTAACTTCAGTTATCCGGTATTGGTATCTTTCATAGATTCACATGCTTAGAATCATCCCCGCCGACGAGGTGGGAGTCTCGCGGTACAATAAAACATATGCATTACAGTCATAATAACATCACACTATAGGCTATAGTAGATAGCAGAGTCACTACACTAGCCTATCTTAGTCCTTTTGCAAAAAGAACGAAACTTGGAAACCAGCCAATCAGGCAGCAGCCTGCTCTTAGAACCTTCCCCACAGAGGCAAACCCTCAGATTTTAGTAGCACAAGTGAAAGTAACTATGCCATAATGATAAGGTAAACCTCTCAGGGGAGGAGGGTGGGTCGCATGTGAATCTATGAAAGATACCAATACTGGATAACTGAAGTTACAGGTAAGTAACTCGTTTTCTTATCCAGCATTGGGGTATCTTTCATAGATTCACATGCTTAGAATCAGAGTAGCTAGCAGTAAATAATACATAGATGTATAGTGGATTGTGGGTATCATAAGAAAAAATCCAAAATACACCATACCAAACCAGTGCAAAAATACATATATACATATATATACATATCTGTACTAAAATAAAGAGTAAGTCAACATATATGCAACAATAGTTATATGCAAGAAAGAATTGTACAATGGCAGAAACAATATACTCTCATCATATGGCTTACAGTATCAAAAAAGGTTTCGTAGTACTGCTTGCCCAACTGCTGACTCAGCCTCTGTTGCCAGATCCAGGCAATAATGCTGAGTGAAAGTGTGCACACTTTTCCAGGTTGCAGCACGGCAAATCTTGCCCAAAGACACACCAGCGAACGATGCCGTAGAGGAGGACACCGCCCTGGTAGAATGAGCTTTAGGCTTATTTGACAATGGATGGCCTGCCTTGCAATGGCAGAATTGAATAGTGGATGCAATCCACCTTGAGATAGTAGCCTTTGATACAGCTGATCCTTGCTTGTGACCACCATATGAGAGAAATAACTGGTCAGATTTTCTAATGGACACAGTCCGAGATATGTAGAATTTCAAGCATCTTTTGACATCCAATGTATGTAATGACTTTGCCACCGCGGAAGACGGATTAGGAAAGAATGTCCACAATATCACAGGTTCGTTGAGATGAAATGAAGTAGGAACCTTAGGTATGAACGTGGGATTAGTTCTCCAAAGAACATCATCATTGGTAAACTTCAAATATGGTTGTCTTATAGTGAATGCCTGTATTTCACTCACTCGTTGGGAAGAGGTGAGTGATAATAGGAGAGCTGTCTTCCATGAGAGATATTTTAAATCGCTTTATGAATGGGTTCAAATGGATGTTTCATCAGTTGTTGTAGAACCAGATTCAGTCTCCAATCGGGAGGAGGAGCTGTAATAGGTTGGAAAGTTCTGAAAAGGCCTTTCAGGAACTGCTTAATGAGACGATTGGAACAAAGTGATGCTGCCCCCGAGGATCGTCTGTATGTAGAAATTGCAGCCAGATGCAATTTAACAGAAGAGAACATGAGACCAGACTTAGATAATTGGACTGCTCGCAGGCATGTCGCTCCCCACGCCACCACACGGCCGCCAGATGCCTCGTGTCCTGCTTCCTGCCGCCCGCTGGTTCCTGCCGTTTCCCGAGCCTTTCCCGCTGCTGCGTCCCTGCCCCCCTGCTCCCCATTGGCCACCCCACTCCCGCCTCCCAGCTGCTCCTCCCTCCCTATCTCCCTCTTATGGAAGCCGCGGAGCGGCTGCGCAGCGGGCACGCCGCTGTAGTACCAAAGGCGCACCAAAGTCATGCCCATCTGCGCCCATCCGCGCCTGGACCGTGCCCAGCGCCAGAACGCCTGGACCCCGCGATCGCCACAACACCAGACTCCGCTACGACGCCAGCACCCTCCACGCACTCAACTCCGGCCGAAACCACACCTGGTTCCAAGCCACCCCGAAACGGACTCATGGACCTTTCTCCTGCCACACCTGCAGCTTCACATGCGACAGAACCACCAAACCCCCAAGGACTGGACCCAACCACCTCCGCTGCATACTCCTCTACACCCGCTCCGCACGCAAACACACCGACGAGCTCTGGGATCTGCTCGACACCTCCGCCCCAAACGTGGTCTTCCTGACCGAGACCTGGTGGAACGACTCATCGGCAGCCGACATCGCCATAGCCATCCCGGACGGCTACAAGATCACCCACAGGGATCACACCAACGGAATCAGAGGAGGAATAGCCATCGTCCACAAGTCCACCCTCAAGGTCGCCACCCACGCAGACGACACCCTCAACACCGCTGAACACCTGCACTTCCGGATCCACACCGACCCCAACACCACCCTCAGAGGAACACTCATCTACAGACCACCTGGACCCCAAGCTCAATTTAGCGACTCCAATGCCGACCTCGCCAGCACCCACGCACTCGCCTTCACGGACTACATCCTCCTCGGGGTCCTGAATTTCCACCTCGAGAACAATAACGACGCCAACTCCACCACCCTGATCGACAATCTCGCCAACCTCGGTCGCAGACAACTCGTCACCGCACCCACCCACGCCGTCGGCCACATGCTGGACCCCATCTTCTCCACCGGCACCCACGTCGCCTTCAACCACACCACCAAACTCCACTGGACCAACCACCACTGCATCCATTTCACCTTCAACAAACCAACCATGCACCACCGCACCCAACAGCTAACTCGCCGCTGCTGGAGCAAAGTCACCGAAGACCAGCTGATCACCACCCTCGCCCAAAACCCACCCACTGGCCCTACCAACCCAGACATTGCAGCCCGCAACCTCAGACAGTGGATCGACGACTGCGCCAACAGCCTTGACCACTCAAGAAACCCTCCAATAACCACGCCAGCAAGAGCCACCTGGTTCACCGACGAGCTGCAGGCCTCCAAACGCGCATGCCGGAAACTGGAGAAGATATGGCTCCACGAACGCACTCTGGACAACCAAGCAGCCCAAAAGGACTCCACCCGCAGACATCACCACCTCATCAGATTAGCCAATAGATCCTCCTTCAAAGACCTGGACAACAACGTACACGATAGGAAAGAGCTCTTCAGCATCGTAAAGGAACTCTCCAACCCCAGCGCCAACGACAAACCACCCTCACAAGAACTGTGCGAGTCACTAGCCATCTTCTTCATCCGCAAGATCTCAGACATCCATGACAGCTTCAACACCATGACCGTCCAGACTACGCCAGACCCCACCTCCCCTGTGAACACCACCAGCACCAACCGCCTGACCTCCTGGTCCAACGTCAACAACGACCAGACACGCAAGGTCATGAACTCCATCCACTCAGAATTTCCGTCAGACCCGTGCCCACACCACGTATTCAACAAAGCAGACACTGCCATCGCACCCCAACTACCGGAGGTCATCAACATCTCCTTCGAAACAGCGACATTCCCGGAAAGCTGGAAACACGCCGAAATCAACACCCTCCTCAAGAAGCCCAAGGCGAACCCAAGGACCTGAAGACCTTCCGGCCCATATCCCTGCTCCCATTCCTGTGAAGGTCATCGAGAAAATCGTCAACATGCAACTGGCCCGCCACCTGGAAGACAACAACATCTTAGACCCGTCCCAGTCCGGATTCAGACGCAACCACAGCACCGAGACAGCCCTCATCGCCACCACACACTACATCAGGCCCAAATAGACAACGGCGATATATCAGTCCTCATCCTCCTGGACCTGTCAGCCGCCTTCGACATGGTCTGCCATCGCACGCTAAAGACACGCCTACTAGAAGCCGGAATCCAAGAGAAGGCCCTTGACTGGACCACGTCCTTCCTCTCCGGCAGAACCCAGAGCGTCCGCCTCCTGCCCTTCCGATCCGAGGCCACCGACATCCTCTACGGCGTTCCCAGGGCTCAGCCTGACGTTGTTCAACGTCTACATGGCCTCCCTCGCACAAGTGGCCCGCCAGCACTACCTCAACATCATCTCCTACGCCAACGACACCCAGCTCATACTCTCCCTCACCAAGGACCCGCACACCGCCAAAACCAACCTCCACAAGGGAATGAAGGCCGTCGCCGACTGGATGAGGAACAGCCGTCTGAAGCTGAACTCGGACAACGGAGGTACTCACCCTCTGACCCACCCCCTCAGCCTGGGACGACTCCTGTTGGCTGACCACTGGGAACAGCACCGACACCCACCGACCATGCACGCACCTGGGATTCATCCTAGACTCCTCCCTCTCCATGTCTAAACAGGTCGGCGCCGTCTCCTCCTCCTGCTACAAAACCCTCCGCATGCTCCGCAGGATCTACAAGTGGATCCCGACCGAAACAAGAAGAACGGTGACACAGGCCCTCGTCAGCAGCAGACTGGGCTACAGCAAAGCACTCTACGCAGGAATCCTAGCCAAACGCCTACGACAACTACAACGCATCCAAAACGCCTCCGCCTGACTGATCGTCAACGTCCCCCGCCGCAGCCACATCACCCCCACCTGGGAGACCTACACTGGCTCCCCGTCGACTAGAGGATCACCTTCAAGCTCCTCACCCACGCACACAAAGAACTCCACAACACCGGACCAGCCTACCGTCCATCACCACCCCCTTTTGTACAGCCTACCTTAACAGCAGACTCAGCTTCTACACCGCTAGCTCCGCTCCGCCAGCCTCGCCGCTGTCCCCCGCATCCAACGAACAACCTCTGGCAGCAGATCCTTCTCCTACCTCGCCGCCAAGACCTGGAACACCCTCCCTACCAACCTATGGCAGACCCAGGACCTGCTCTCCTTCAGAAGACTCCTCAAGACCTGGCTCTTCGAGCAGTAGCAGCACCCGGTCCCCTCAGCACCTTGAGACCCTGACGGGTAAGTAACACACTTTACAAGTACTTTGATTGATTGATTGATTGATAATGACAATAAATAAGGCAGAACCTTATCAGGAGAACATTCCAGCGAGTGTAAGTTGTTGTTGCTGCACCAGTAACAGAATCTCTTCCATTTTAAGGCATATGCCCGTATTGTAGAAGGGGGTCTTGCTTTATTCAGAATGTCTCTGCATTCTTGAGGTAAGTCTATATCCTTGAAGTCTGTGAATCCAGAAACCAAGCATGGAGTTGTAGTTGAGCTGGACAAGGATGAAGAATCTGACCTTCGCTCATTGACAACAGATTCGGTATAATTGGAAGGCGGAATTGCTTGCACTTGGAGAGAAGAAGAAGTTCTGTGAACCAGTGCTGACGTGGCCATTACGGTGCAATCAGAATCATGCAGCATGGTTCCCTTTTTATCTTGTGTAGAAGTCTTGGGGTCAGAGGAAAATGAGGGAACACGTAAGCAAAAATTCTTGTCTATCTCATCATGAAAGCGCTTCCCCAGGAGCCCTTCAACGATTCCCAACTCGCGAAGAAAGGACATTTCCGATTGCTTTTGGTGGCAAAGAGATCCAGATTTGGCTTGCGCCATTTCTGAAAGACATTTTCCAGAATCATTTGATTCAGTTCCCATTCGTGGCAAGATTTTGTTGTCCTGCTGAGAGTGTCTGCCAAGGTGTTCTGCATTCCTAGAAGATGTTCCACCTTGATTGCAATATTGTGCAAGAGAAGCCACTTCCAAATGTTTTGAGCTTCTTGGGACAGAATGTGAGATCTGGTACCCCCTTGCTTGTTTAAATAATGCATGCAAGTGGTGTTGTCAGTTCTGATGAGAACTGTAGACCCTTGGAGTCTAGGTAGAAAAGACTGCAGAGCCAGGAAAATTGCTTGAAGCTCCAAAAAATTGATGTGCATCTTTGCCATTGCTGTAGACCACCTTCCTCTTATGCTGAGGTCTTGAAGATGGGCACCTCAACCTTCCAGGGAAGCATTCATAGTGAGGATGAAATCCGGAATGGAGGTTGAAAACTGAGCCCTACGGAGACATTTTTGGAAAACCTCCACCAAGAAAGAGTTTCTTTCATAACTGGAGTTACTTGAACTATGTCGTCGAACAAACCTGAGATTTGGAGCCACTGATTGTCCAGATCCTCTTGAATTGGTCTCATTCTTAGCCGCACGTGAGGCACTAGCAGAATTGCCGATGAAAAAATCCCCAGAAAAGATTTGACCAGTCTCACTGAAGCAAACTTTCTTTTTAGAAGATCTGATGCCAGAGAGATGAGGCGAGATATTCTGTCTGCGGACAAGAATGCTTTGTCTTGAACAGTGTTTAGTTTTGCTCCCAGAAATTGAATTACTTGGGAAGGATAGTGGCTTGACTTCTGGACGTTTAGGGAGAGGCCCAGAGAGTGAAAAACTTGCAGGCATTTTGCTGTTGTGAGAGAAGCCTGACGAAAGGATGGAGCTTTTATCAGCCAGTCATCCAAATACGGGAATAGTTGGATGCCTTGCAGCCTGAGATGAACTGCTACCGGAGCTAGAAATTTGGTGAAGACTCTTGGAGCCGAGCACAGGCCATGGAATCTAGAGGCTGCCCTTTCCATAATTGCATGGAAATCTCCTATGTCCTCAGGAGAGGAGTCAAGAGCTAGAGGAACTGGTAAAGCTGGTGTTGGAATAAGATATTCGTCCAATTCATCCACAGAAGTGGGTGAATTTGGAATGTCTCCACCTTCTGCCACCATGTCTCCGTCATCATCCTGCAGTAATTGTGAAGGCAACGCCACTTGGGGATCTGAGACTGGTGTCGCAGGGGTCGCAGGCTGCATCTCTGTAGGTGCAGGAGATCTTTCTGGAACTGTGACTGGAGGAAAACAGATATCCTGCAAGGGGACTCCCCGACCCAGGGCAGTAGTAGCCGCATTGGCCCGAGTGGAATGGGCCCTCAGCCCAACAGGGGGCTCATTTTTAGCCAAAGAGTAGCATACCTTGATGCACAACACGACCCACCGAGAGATGGTCCGTTTGTGCACAGCCCGTCCCTTCTTAGCGCCCACGTAACCAACAAAGAGCTGGTCGTCCACCCAGAACTGGCGTGTGCGGTCCAGATAGAATGAGGATTCAGAAAAGGGGGTGGTGATGAACAGAGTGTCTGAATTAAGCAGACCCCTCATACCCAGTCCAAAGATCAGGGCTTGATCCATCACCGTTATTTAGCTCACTGCACCATCCCAGCTCAGAACCTGGCTATACGCAAATCAGTCTGTCCCTGGCCCAGTGCATCATGGGAACAGGGCAGACTAAACTACCAAGCCAATTCTTCACCAGAAAGGAGACAAGCTTCCGGGGACCGGTTTTTGGCATTACAGCCGTCGTCGGCCCGACTTGCTTGAATCCTGATGGTGCAGTGAGCAAGGGACTCATGTCTGAGTATACCCTGCCACACCTATAGTGGCCAAAAACGATTCAGAAAAGGGGGTGGTGATGAACAGAGTGTCTGAATTAAGCAGACCACTCTTACCCAGTCGAAAGATCAGGGCTTGATCCATCACCGTTTTTTAGCTCACTGCACCATCCCAGCTCAGAACCTGGCTATATGCAAATCAGTCTGTCCCTGGCCCAGTGCATCATGGGAACAGGGCAGACTAAACTACCAAGCCAATTCTTCACCAGAAAGGAGACAAGCTTCCGGGGACCGGTTTCTGGCATTTCAGCCATCGTCGGCCTGGCTTGCTTGAATCCTGATGGTGCAGTGAGCAAGGGACTCATGTCTGAGTATACCCTGCCACACCTATAGTGGCCAAAAACGATTCAGAAAAGGGGGTGGTGATGAACAGAGAGTCTGAATTAAGCAGACCACTCTTACCCAGTCCAAAGATCAGGGCTTGATCCATCACCGTTATTTAGCTCACTGCACCATCCCAGCTCAGAACCTGGCTATATGCAAATCAGTCTGTCCCTGGCCCAGTGCATCATGGGAACAGAGTAGACTAAACTACCAAGCCAATTCTTCACCAGAAAGGAGACAAGCTTCCATCACCACCCCTTGTTGTTAAATTCCATCACCACCCCTTGTTGTTAAATTCCATCACCACCCCTTGTTGTTAAATTCCATCACCACCCCTTGTTGTTAAATATCCATCACCACCCCTTGTTGTTAAATATCCATCACCACCCTTTGTTGTTAAATATTTTGTCCACCAAAAGCGTGGAAGGGTATACTCAGATTTGAGTCCCTTGCTCATTGCACCATCAGGATTCACCCGGAAGCTTGTTTCCTTCCCAGTGTAAGAATTGGCTTGGTAGTTTGGTTTGCCCTGTTCCCATCATGCACTGGGACAGGAACAGACTAATTTGCATATAGCCAGGTTCTGAGCTGGGATGGTGCAGTGAGCTAAAAAACGGTGTTGGATCTAGCCCTGATCTCTTGACTGGGTGAGAGTATTCTGCTTAATTCAGAAACTCTGTCCATCACCAGCCCTTGTTGTTAAATATTTTGTCCACCATAAGCGTGGAAGGGTATACTCAGATAGTCCCTTGCTCATTGCACCATCAGGATTCAAGCAAGCCGGGCCGACGACGGATGAAATGCCAGGAACCGGTAACCCGGAAGCTTGCTTCCTTCCCAGTGTAAGAATTGGCTTGGTAGTTTGGTTTGCCCTGTTCCCATCATGCACTGGGACAGGAACAGACTAATTTGCATATAGCCAGGTCCTGAGCTGGGATGGTGCAGTGAGCTAAAAAACGGTGTTGGATCTAGCCCTGATCTCTTGACTGGGTGAGAGTATTCTGCTTAATTCAGAAACTCTGTCCATCACCACCCCTTGTTGCCAGATAGAATGAGAGCGCACGTTTTGGGTCCAGACGGTGGAGCCTCTCTTCCTCTTTCGAGGGATGCGGAGGCGGAAAGAAGGTGGGCAAGGTGATGGACTGCCCGATGTGTAAGGCTGTGACTACCTTGGGCAGGAAAGAGGGACACGTTCTCAAGACATCTTTGTCTGGATGGACAGAAAGGAAAGGAGGTTTGAAAGAAAAATCCTGGAGCTCACTCACTCTCCTGGCAGAGGTGATGGCAACCAGGAAGGCAGTCTTAAGAGTGAGAAGACGAAGAGGGCAACTGTGAAGTGGCTTGAAAGGAGCGCAGATCAAATAAGTAAGAACAAGGTTCAAGTCCCACTGAGGCATCACGAAAGGAACAGGAGGAAACATGTGAGTGATGCCCTTCAAGCATCTATTTACAACAGGGGACTTGAAAAGAGAAGGCTGATCAGGTAGCCTTAAAAAAGCTCAAATGGCAGAGAGGTAGCCCTTGATAGTGCCCAAGGCAGAGCCCTGCAGGGCAAGAGAAAGAAGAAAGAGGAGAACCTCTGAAAGGGGGGCAGAAAGAGGATCCACAGCCTTTGCTGTGCACCATGCCACAAATGTATTCCACCTGCAGGCGTATACCGATTTTGTGGAGGGACGCCTGGCTGCCAGAATCACATCACAGACTTCAGGAGGCAAGTCAAATGACATCAACTGTCGCCGCTCAATCTCCACGCATGGAGGTGGAGACTGGACAGGTTTGAGTGGAGGACCGTCCCCTGCTGCTGCGACAGAAGGTTCTCCTGAAGAGGCAGACGAATCTGGGGATAGACTGACATGCTGAGTAGCTCGGGATACCAGTATCTTCGTGCCCAGTCCGGAGCCACAAGGATTACTTGGGCCCGGTCGCGCCTGATCTTCTTCGGCACTCTGGGCAGAAGTGGTATAGGTGGAAAGGCGTACAATAGACCGCAGCTCCACTTGCGACGAAAAGCATCTCCGAGCGAGTGCCGCTTTGGAAATTCCAACTCGCCGAACTGATGACATTGCGCTTTCTCTTCTGCGGCGAATAGATCTAACCAAGGCTCTCCCCACTGCTGAAAGAGACCTTGCGCCACGTCCGAGTTCAGACACCATTAGTGATCCATCATGCACCGACGGTTAAGTCTGTCCGCCCTGGCGTTCAGGGAACCTGCCAGGTGTTGAACCACCAGGGTAACACCCTGATGTTCCAGTCATTGCCAGAGGCACAGAGCCTCCTGACACAGGGTCCACAACCCCACCCCGTCCTGTTTGTTGGAGCACCACATGGCAGTAGTGTTGTCCATGAACACCTGCACTACAGTCCCCCGGACAGAGGGGAGGAATGCTTTCAGTGCAAGTCGGATCGCCCGCAGCTCCAGAAGGTTGATGTGGAGCCGGGACTCCGCCGGAGGCCAGAGGCCTTTGATCTCCGCCTCTCCCATGTGGCCCCCCAGCCCAGGAGGGACGCATCCGTCACGACTACGTGCTCCAGTTGGGGTAGGGAGAGGGATCTGCCGCTGACCCAATCACGGTGCGTGAGCCACTATTGCAAATGTCTCGCAGTACCCGCCGAGATCAGGACGTGGTCGGACAGGTTGTCTTGATGCAGAGCCCACTGAAACTTCAGATCCCACTGCAGAGCCCGCATCCGCCACCGGGCGTGATGCACCAGAAGGATGCAGGAGGCCATCAGCCCCAGAAGCCGCAGCATTAACCTGACCGAGACTCGGGATAAAGGCTGAAAGATCAGAATCAGAGCCTGAATATCCCAAACCAGCTGTTCGGTAGGATAAACCGCTCCGATGAAGAGGAGCTTCTGAGAGGGACACAGGTGTGACTTTGGCACATTGATGGAGAAACCCAGCAGGTGCAGGAGGTCGGCCGTAGTCTGAAGGTGGCTGACGACTGTCTGGGGTGAGCCTGCCTTCAACAACCAGTCGTCGAGATAGGGGAAGATTGGCACCCCCAATCTGGGCATATGAGCTGCGACCACCACCATCACTTGCGTGAACACCCGAGGGGCGCTGGTAAGGCCGAAAGGGAGCACGGTAAACTGAAAGTGATCGTGGCCTACCGTGAACCACAGGTAGTGCCGGTGGGCCGGCAGGACGGGGATGTGAAAATAAGCGTCCTGCAAGTCCAACGCCACCATCCAGTCTCCAGGGTCTAGGGCAGCTAAGACCTGAGCCAAAGTCAGCATCTTGAACTTCTCCTTCCGGAGGAAGCCGTTGACGTTCCGCAGGTCCAAGATAGGACGTAGGCCCACTTTGTCCTTGGGAATCAGAAAGTAGTGGGAGTAACAACCACACCCTACTTCTGGCCCAGGAAAGCGCTCAATGGCCCCCTTGGCCAAGAGGACCGTAACTTCCTCTTGCAGAAGTTGCAAGTGATCCCCTGACACGCGGTGGTATTGCGGTGGCATGGCTGGAGGTGTCGCCTCGAAGGGGGGGAGTAGCCCCTTCGGACGATTTGCAGCACCCACCTGTCCGATGTGATGGTGTGCCAGTGGAGAAGGTGATGGCGAACTCTGCCCCCCAATGGTGTCGAATGGGCCTGAAAGCTCAGACTAGGAAGGCTTTGAGGCGGATGCTGCGGGGGGGATGTAGGATGGCAACGCCGCTGTCCCCTGGCACCGCCACGGTGGTTACCACGTCCGCCGCCGTGCTGGATGTTAGTCTGCGGCCCATGGCTGGCAGGACGTGAGGGGGCGCATCTTCCTTGGCCACGAAAGGAGCGAAAGACAGAAGTTTGCTGGTGCTGGCCCGACAGGCCCAAGGACTTGGCCGTAGCCCTGGAGTCCTTGAAACGCTCAAGCGCACTGTCTGCATTGTCGCCAAAGAGGCGACGGACATCAAACGGCATGTCCATGAGGGAATTCTGGACATCAGCCGAAAAGTTGGCGGACCTTAGCCAGGCGTGGCGGCGAACCGCCACCGTCGCACAAGTTACTTACCTTCAGTAACAATATATCTGTAAGAAATAGTAGTTAGTATTAGATTCCTTACCTTAGATTATCCCCAGGCGTCAGACTGGATCCCGAAACTTTTGCATAGCAGTACCCTTGCGTGTCGGTAGGCGTCGTCTGCGGCTCTGCGTCCGTCGCCGGTGCTATGATGACGTCGTCGGAGTACTTAGACGCCGCCCTCGCGGGCTGTGGGCTGTGACCCTTAGTCACAAATTGACTATGGGTACAACTTTTTCCGGATCTGCGCTTGCTGGGGCGGAAAAAAGAAGAACTGATGTCAGCGAGCGAGGGCGGCGTCTAAGTACTCCGACGACGTCATCACGGCGCCAACGACGGACGCGGAGCCGCAGACGACGCCTACCGACGCGCAAGGATACTGCTACGCAAACGTTTCCGGGTCCAGTCTGAGGCCTGGGGATATTCTAAGGTAAGGAATCTAATACTAACCTGTTTCTTTCAGATGTGGAAATCGCTCTGCCCAGCGAGTCCGTGGTATTCAGCCCACATCGGATAGAATACCGTGCTGCATCTCGCCCTTCCGCAAGGGCTTGAGCGAGTTTGACCCGGGCCCCTCCGGGCAACCTGGCAGCACTTTCGAGACCGTGTCCCACAGAGAGTGGGTATAACGGCCCAAAAGGCAAGCAGTGTTGAGGGACCGCTACCTCAAACTGAGTGAGGAGAACAGTTTCTTACCGAACTGCTCATACCTTTTGGATTCCTGATCAGGTGGAGAAGTCGGGAATGCAGTCTGGGAGTTGGAGGCCTGGATAACCAGGCTCTCGGGGTGGGGTGGGTGGACAGGAAGCTGGGGTCGTCCGGGGCTGGGCGGTGGCGCCTGGCCACATTCCGATCTACAGGGGGACCTGTAGCGGGCCTGGACAAAGTGCCCAACAGAACATCAGTAAGGGCCTCATTAAACGGCAGTAGAGGCTCCGAAGAGCTTGCCTGCGGTTTAAGGACCTCGGTGAGGAGGTTAGTCCTCACGGCCACGACGGGGAGCTCAAGAGCCAAGGCCTTGGCCGCCCTTGTCAGCACCACGCTGTAAGCAGCCCCCTCCTCCGTAGCCACGGTAGGAGGGGAGACAAAACCAGTATCAGGCGAAGTGTCCAGCCCACTGGCCTCCCCTAGATCCACTACCCAGTCCTGAAACGACTAGCACTCTCGTGCCAGAGGGTCCTCAGACCCCTCCCAGTCCCCCTCGCCCCTCATCTCCTGATAGCCAGGTTCAAAGGATAGGGCCGGATCATAGAAGAATTGATCTTCTCTCAGCGTCGAATGCGGCATCGAGCGACGCCGGTCCGCGCCGGATCCAGACCGAGGGAGGTACCGGGGACGACGTTGTCCTGGGACGGCGTCGGGGGCGACACCCTAGGGGTCGGCGCCGGTGGAGGGGTCGTAAGGTCGACCAGCGGCGACCCGGATCCGGACCCGGTTGGGCCCTGCGGCGTCGGGAGCGGAGTCGTCGACGGCGCTGGGGCCAAAGCACCCGACGGCGCCGGGGCCGAAGCACCCGGCCCGCTTGGGCTCCCAGTCGGGGGCCGCGGGGCCAGAAGGTGCCACAGCGGGACCCGACAAAGGGGATAGTGACCTCATGGCCATGAGAAAGGCATTGATCTCCTTCGGTGTCGCGTTCAGCCCAGGGACCGGCGGGTATGGAGCTGGCAGCGGTGCCTGCAGCTCTGGCGGAGCCGCGTGGGCGGTGTCGCTAGAACCGCTGGCCGCATCGCGTTAGCGTTGGGGGGAGTCGGAAGAGCAATGTCGTCTCTTCGACTTCTTGTGCCTCTTACCTGAGGACTTGGAGCCCGACAAATGGTGTCGACTCGCCGAGCTTCGATGACTGTGGTCCCGCGACCGGTCCTTCGACCTCCTCCTTGACCTGGACCGTGAACGGGGCGGGCCGACTGCCGGAGCTCGAGGCGTTTACAGGACCGCTCCCGCCAAGCCTTCGACGTCAAGGCCCGGCAGTCGGGGCACGACTTGTGGTCATGGTCGGCCCCAAGGCAATACAGGCACCGGCGGTGGGGTCGGCAAGATATCAGTCGGATGCAATCGGCACAGGGCTTGAACCCAGGCATCCCTACTGGCACCGATAGTCTTTACCACTCGAAACAGGATCAAAAAGATCGAAAAAGTTAGTCAAAAATTGACTAAGGAGTACTGCTTTTTCCAGATCTGCACTTGCTGGCACGGAAAAAAGAAGAACTGACGTCAGCGCGCGAGGGCGGCATCTAATTACTCCGGCGACCTCATCCCGGCGCCAACGAGGGACGCAGAGTCGCAGACGACGCCTACCGACACGCAGGGGTACTGCTACGCAAAACTTTCAGGATCCAGTCTGAGCCTGGGGATATTCTAAGGTAAGGAATCTAACACATGTTTCTTTCAGATACATGGAACACAGAATCATTTGAAATGTTGCTGCAAAAAGTTCTTACCAAGTTCAACAAAGATTTGAGTGATATTGTTTATATTTGCAGTGATTCAGCTACGTATATGAAAAAGTTGTGTGATGACCTGTCAAAATCGATACCTGAGCTGAAGTGCTTCCCTGCAACAGATACTTGCCACTTGCTAGATGATATGCTGAAAGCATCTTTACAATCTTCAGAGTTAATGATGAACACCATTGACTTTTAAGTCTATTCTGGTGCACTGTTTTGTTATGTGCAGGAACTAAAATGCAAATATTTCTTATTTTGTAATTTGTGAGGCATCAAAGAATGAGTAATACCAACTTCGTCATTTAGCTGGTGGTTCTCAGTCGTAGAGGCTGTGAATGCTATATTATCCATGTGTTAAACGTTTACAAATTTTGCTGAGTGAAGAAATGTGAGAATCTTTGGTCGCATATTGATAGTAATGTGAAAAAAAGTACAACCCACTGCATTCTTGGAATTATTACATGAATGCCGTAGTGGACATAATAAAAAAACTAGAGTCTCAAAACACCCTTGTGTACCAAGTGTTCTGCATAATTGGTGTAAATGGTGAAACATCTCCTTTAGAGAATTTGTCACTGCAACATGTTCCATGTTAGAGTGTTTGGCACTTGGTAAGCAAAGAAATTTTAAGGAGCAATTCAGAAAATTTTATTTTTACAATGTATGAGAAATAGCTTGCGATGACGCATAGAAATGCCCTTTCACCGACCATCGCATTGGGAGTCAATAAAGCCTCACTGTGGTGCTCTGCACAAGTTCTTGATCCCTTCCATAAAGGGGAATTTTCTCCAGACTTTCAAAAGTGCTGGTTCATTTGTGAACGCTTCAATAACTCTGAGGGCATATGTGTCGAGTTCAACGCATTTGCTGCAGAACCTGTCACAGAGCATCACAATCTTCAGGTGCACCAATATTGTCATGAAAAGCTATGTCAGTGGCAAGAACTAGCAAATTGTGTATTGACTGTTTGGTGTTGCCCGTCTCAAGTGCCAATGGTGAAGGGCCTTTTCACAGATAAAAGTTTACTTAGGAAGAAAAGAGCAAGCGCGCATGACCAAAGACTCACTGAAGAAATATTGTATGGTGTACTACAATAAGTTTGATCTGTAAAAATGCATTTGGACCTCATATACACTGTACGTATACTGTCTATATACCATGCACTATCAGTGCAGAAAGCAAGCAATAATAAGAGTAAAACGTTCCATAACCCCTGGAAAAACACTGTTTCTATTGTTTTTAATAGTACGAAAATGTGTAAGCACTGATAACCACTGTGTTATGGTATTAAAATTACGTGAAAACACTGAGAAAACCCCACCAAAATGTATCGATAATAGAAACTGAAAATAGGATAGCCAAGGTATGTTATAGGTTGCGTATCTACTGCTATTGGAAAATAACTGGTGTTCCTAGTATGGCAACTTGGGAATTATTCAAGCATGTGATACAAAGCTGGGGAGGAATACGCTTTCATGGACTCAAGCATCTGGAACGTCGTTGTGAACTGTTTGGACATCTGTGAATGAAATTTGTGAAAGAACTTTCACATTGTTATCTGTTGCCTCGCCTCATTTTATGTCACTATATGCTATCTGTAAAACTGAGATGCTTTGTGATCGTGTCTCTATTATGTTATGTTATGTTATGTTATTTATTATTTGTTAAGCGCGCATACGCCCTGGGGCTTCTTGGCGCTGATGAGAGAATCAAACATAACAGTGCATAAAAGAAATACAATTATTTTTTACAGTAGGCCTGGGAAAAAAGAAGAGTTTTAAATGCCTTCCTAAAAGCAAGGAGATCCTTGCTATGTCGCAGGGTCAAGGGAAGGGAATTCCACAATGAGGAGGCTAAAAATTGAAAACTGCTGCCTCCTTGACGTTTCTCTGTCTCACTCCTTGTGCTGTCTGTGTGGGAATGAGGTCATTGCTAGCTATCAGTGCTGAGGTTTGGACTGTGGTTGATTGAGCATCTGCTAAGCAAGTGGGCTGCTGCTTTCATGGCTGAATGCATGGAACAATGGAGTCTCTGGCCTATTCACTCAAAAAACAACTCTCAACTTCCACAGAAATCCCCCCCACCCCGTGGCCCGCACAGCAAGTCCAGAAATGCAATCACATACTGCATCTGCAATGTTTTACTGTCAGGCTTCCATCTTTGCATTTCATTGTCTCAATCATCACTATTTCTGTTCATCATAACCATCCCTTCCAAATGACCACCTCTTTTACTAGCCATTTACATACCCATGATTCTGTTTTACGCCTCCTGATTTGCTTCCTAAATACAGCTACACTGTCTTCCCCTTTCATTCCTCAACTGATGTGCTTCAAGGTGTTGTGATGTAATGCCCTTTGACATTTGCTACTGGATGGCAATTTGCCACTTAATGGTTAACAACATCAAGAACTTCCTTCATGATTCCATTTTAATATCCCTTCTGCCCATAACGTTGGGATTCAACTAAAAAACTATCTATAGGCCTACACCTTCATCAACTACAGTGCCACCTCAGCCCAATCCTACCTTGTGAATAACTATGCAATGTGCCCCGTCTCAACTTTCTCTGCCAAGACGCTTATTAAAACGCCAGTTCTCCAGTACTAAAACAGCGGGACTACTGCAAAAGCACCCTCCTGTGCTGTTCAAGACTTTCTCAACTCTGAAAAAGAAGGTACTGACTTCAACCACAATACATATTCAACCTTGGCAATATTCCTTGATCTACTTAAAACTACCAGTACAAAATTCAGACTGGTTAGCCCACTGTGTGCAACACCCCCAATTAATTCCTCAAGCTAGAGTTCATATCTATCTATACCGCCTCTCCAATTAGGCTGACCCAACAATCTAACTCTATACCTCTATCTGTCCACTTCAGGTACAAAACCCCACACGGCAACTCCAACCCCTCTGCAGGATTCCATCCTTTTTTAATTTTCATACTCCTCCACCCAAAAACCCTACTCAATGGCCAACAATCTTCCACCTTCATAAGCCATGTCAAATCAGCCTTCGTGACCCATCTCCTTCAGCTCAAGGATGTTCATAGATACTGCCTCAAAACAAGACAAATGACACAAGGACTAAATGCATCATGATAATTCTCTAGAATAATATGTAAACGCAGAGCCGTTATGAACTGTTTCACTCTTTACCCTTGTTTATAGCATCAACTTCTGAATAATTTCATAGGTTTTACTGTTCTGCTGCAAAATAAGAAGATTATTTCTGTTTGACATACTAACCTAATGATCAATTTACTTACCCTCACTAACGCTCCTTCTGGTGTATACCCTAACTGAATATTCCTCACATTTAGAATATCCCCAGCAGTTTAAGAATTCTTCTGGAATGCTCCTTTGAACTGTGTACCATACCAAAAGGGATGGATCGGAGCCACATATAAACAACAACCCTATGTGCTAACGTTGGATTTTTGTACCTTTCTCTTTTCTTGTCCTCAGACGTGAAACACAGAACAGATGGCCTGAGAAAGTGTGCTGAATCCTAACTTGTGACATTTTCAGATGATAATCGAAATAGAGATAATGGAGATAAAGACCGAGTAATCAGAGGGGAAGTGTACCAACCAGAAAGAGTGTTACCAACTGTAAGTAACTTGTTCTGATACATACTTCTAACTGCAGTTTCCTCATATTTGGAATAGATACTACAGCAATACATCCCAAAGGTGGACGGTCTGGAGAGTGAACTCAGACAAAAAACTCCCAGAGTACCGAGCAGGATAGAGAATCTACCGCCAGACATCACTGTCAAGACAGTAGCGTTTTGAGAACCTGTGTAGTCACACCCCCATTTCAGCATGGCAGTTGTCTAGAACAGGCAAACCTCATGCCAAAGTATTGTTCTTGTATTGTTGCTGGGATACAGGAATGTTCCCCGATCCTAAAATAGTATATTTGGGGTATCCTTCTTGTTAAAAACCTGAGATTAGAAATATCCATCAGAAAAGTATATTCAAATGAGTGATGCTCGCCTTGGTTGGCTGCAGATTTGAGGGACAGACCCTGTGCACCATGAGCATCCTGCCAATGTTAGCTGCCCTCAAAGTCAAGCTGAATATATGTCAGACATCTTAACAAGAGTGGAAAATAACATGTACACCCAACTTACTTCTAACAGCTCTGATCTAAGTTCAATAATATGACAAAGTAGAAAGCAGCCGAAGTAAAAGCCAGTGCCCATACACCACAGCTCTCCCATTACACTAACTGAAGGCACCAGAACCTACAACTAATCATGCTCACCTGTTGCTTGTGCCACAGATCCGTGACTCCGCTTTACCACCACTCGTCTTGTATCATCTTCCACTGAGGACCATATCTCGCCAGACATTACGGGTTTTGGAGGCACAAGCTCTTGTCTCTTCGATGCCTGTAGGTCAGAGGATAGGTAGAAAAGCAGAGCAGATATCAGAAAAATACTACCCAATCTTATTAATTCAGGTAATAGGTGCCCAGGACTCGGGGGTAGCACCAGCCATTCTAATGGCATCAGCACTGCTTACCGCAAGGGCACACAGCTCATAGATGTTGGAAATCAGGCACTTTAAATGCATACAACACAAATAGTATACACCTTTTGTCCTCTTCAGCAACAACTGTTAGATCACTAGAGACAGAAGAAAGGGAGAGAAAAACAGACAAAGGCAATAGTAAACAGAAGTATAGGGAAAATAGATTAAAAGGCAACATGCAAGAGGGTAAGCACATACATTAATGCATAAACTGCAGGACGTAAGAAGAATTATGCTAAAGGGACCAAGCACCAGCATGCAAAACACAGCACAAAGGACAGCAGGTAAAATGGTTAACATGCAAAAGTCGGGGCATAAAATGGTGGCATAAGAAAGACATGGTGAAACCCAAAAGCATGTCAGATATTATGTCCTGCATGCAGAAGACCCACTCTTTACATGTTCATTGACAAATACTCTTTATCCATAGTTGTACATGGTCAAAACGCTCTACATGAACTGAGCAGTACCTAGATCATGAGGCCCTGTGGGAGCAACTCAAACAGTACTGAGGAGATTGTATAAAAAACAAGTTTTGGATAAAGACATATTTCATAGGTAATACATTATTTAAAGGTAGTTTTGCATATTTCATCTGTAAATGTGTAGCAAGAGAACATCAGGGAGAAAGAATGAGCAGTGCAGAGACAGAGGGCAAGAATAAACACACTAAAAGAAGAGCAATAGAGGTGGGTGACTGTACGGTGATTGGAGTCTTAGGTGGGATGTAAGTGGTATGTTGACGTTGAATATTTTTGCACCCCTGTCCACCAGGATATGGAACCTGTCTTGTGGTGGACAATGTATTGAGGGGGTGTGAGAAGCTCCGATGTTGGCATTATGTAGTCATCCCAACCATCTCCTTTTATCCTTGAGTGTTTTTGCAGTGTCCCTTCTTCCATGTTTGGTTGTTGGTCATGATGAGAGGTATGTACTTGTATTGGCTTTAGTAGGATAACAGTGAAATGTTGGACTGGATGAGTTGGCACTTGAGGAACTAGTGTGACAGGTCAAACTAGAGTAGAAGATTTGAGGTACTGCTCAAGAACATCTTGCCCCTGTGGTTCCTGCAGGTTCAGAGTTTGGGCCTATGGTGCTTTTGATGGTTTGTGATCTGCTTATCTTGAGAAACAGGCATAATGTTTTTTCATCATGTGCCTTGGGTCCTTAATAAGGTCTATTGGCACTTGGTTATGGGACGTTTATAGATTTTTTTGAATGCTGCCTCACAAAGATCATAGATGCAACTGTAGCATGCATGTTTTTTACTCTAGTCTTTCTTCCTGTATCAGGGATAGTTAGGGTGATAGGAGTGAATAGCCTGCTATCAATTTGGTGAAAATATATGTTCCTCCTCTGTATCCTGATTGTAAGTTGCCTCATATAGATCATGAGGGCCCGATTCTTTCTTTTCAGCCTCTCTCTCCATCACATTGGAAGTGGTGGTATTTTGCAGGGTAAGGTATGTTCTGGCCTCACGTCTGACATCTTCTCTTTGATGGGTCTGTTGTTGATAGGGACGACATCAATGGTGGTACTGCTGATGGCTCCGTCTATGGCAGATTCATTGACAGGCTGGTCTTCATCGACAGTATGCTAGTTGTTGGTATTAATGGTGACTTTGTGAACATTTTAGTCTGTGATGATTTCGTCGCTGGGTTGTTCATCTGCAAGGTTTGTGATGGCATAGACGGTGGTCTTGTAGACTGAGGCTGGTCTTCCCTGTGTCTCCTCTTGAGATTTGTTGTAGACGACTGGTCCCCAACTGGGGTTTCTGGCATTGTTGACAGATGTGCTGTCAACTGTGCTACCAGTGGCGTTCTGACAGAGTATGTTTTTTTCATTTTAGGGTATGGCGTGGTGGGATATCTGTGACACTTTCCTTTCTTTTGCCCGTGCTCAAGGGATGGAGAAAATGGCCTCAAAGATTTCTTGGTTGGCATTTTTATAGATTTTCTCCATAAGCTCTTTAAAATAAGATAATGCCCCAGTCGTAGATTCTATAAGACATTTTAACTCTTTTTCTCTTATGAGGGCTTAAAAGCTGAGCCTGATTCATCCCTTAAGAAAGAGGTTTCGTTTGTCTTATTTTTTTGAAGCCACCTCAAGAGTCTTCCCTCTTTGCCAGTGAGAGTTTTGGCAGAAAATCTTCTGCAATTTTCCACTCTTTAGAAATATAGTAAGGGTAAAATCAATAAAGGCATTTTCTGTAAGGGTCTTCAGAGCACCCCCTTACTTTCCTACTAGATTCACAAGCCTAAACAGGCCCTTTCGAAATGATTATTTCAACGCAAACCACCTAAGGATAGGTTCAAAGTAATATTTCTAAATAAAAAGCTGGACTTATCCCGGGGAACCTACGCTCGAAGGTTCCCTTTTCAAACCACATGCAGTAGAAATCTTGGGTCAGATTGCCTGAGGGAGGGCTGAGGCTGGGGGCACTTTCTCTTCAAAGACTGATTTTTGATTATTTTACCATGAAGTGGATGTGCTACTAAAGCATCACAATTTGAAAGTCATGCGGACAGCAGTTTATTATACGTCCTTTGGAAATTTGCAGTGGGACTGCTACATAGACAATGGAAAATTATTGCAGGATGTGAATCTATGAAAGATTCAATGCTGAAGAAGTGGCTTTTACATGAGTGAAGGATTGGGGTTATGTGGGCTGATACGTTCAAAAGTAGTTGTAACTGTGCGGGCAAGAATTTCATACTAACAGAGCATTTCAGGGAGGATTGGAGAGTAGCAGAGCACTGCTGGGTGGGAGAGTTACACTTTAGCAAAGGCCACTAGAATTATGTGGCAGTGGAGGTCTAAACATGTAGGAATATTGATTAGATTATGCTGCAAGAGAATTAAATGTATGTGGTAATTACGCATATTTCATTAAAACAGCTCTGCAGTACAATATACTCCATTGAATATGTATTAAATACACGTCTGATTAGGAGGACCTACACGTTTGTGATTACTTGTGCCAATAGTGAAACAGAGTCACTTAAGAAGGAATTACTGTAGTGGTCTCATTTCCTCGAAGTATAAGCACGAGCCTTCTCGTACTAGATAGTTAAAAGTTCTTTATTGGAATGTTTAGCGAGACTCGTGTTTCTGAGTCAGTTACTCTGTGATTTTTCCCCTGCTGGTCGCTGCGCGGCACCTGTGCATAATAAACTTACAACTTCTTCAACTACTACTTGTCGGAGTACTTACTACAGAAAATTGTGCCAACGAGGGTCAGGGCACAGGTGTCAGAAGAACCTACGATTTCATCCGGAGTTGATGAATCAGAAGAGCGATGTTTATCTTCAGTGACGGAGAAAAGGTGAAGGAATTCTAATTTTACCCGTCGGGATGAGAAGGTATTTACTTTAGTCATTAAGGGAGTGTATCCTATAAGCAGCACCAGCAAGAATTGGGAATTTATTGGTCGGTAGCACAGACAGTTACATTGCGCAGCTGACGTCACTGACACGCAGCTGAAACCCAACATCAGTTTCATTGTGCATTTGACGTTTCTGCCATTTTGTAAAGCAACAAATTGTATTAGAGATGCCTTCAAGCATTGGGTACTACGTGTCGGACCTTTTGTAGTCGGGAAGAGTGGTTGGACACGCAGTTTGAAGTTAACGTTTTTTTCATGAATTTTAACTTCATTGACACTTGTTGAATTGAACAGTAATCTACTTCTTTTACGTGAAACTGAAGCAGTGAGTTCTATTCAGCGTCAAAAGTTAACGGTGACAGGTCCGATTATTATTTGTCGGATTGACATTGATGAAGTTACAGTAATAAAACCTTGCGCTCAGACTGAGCATTTGGAACCTTTTGAAGCCATGTTGAGCATTTTCTTTTCTTAGAAGAAACAATTATTATTATTATTATTAGGGAGTTTTGTAAAGCGCCTGGTTTACGCCCAAGGCGTGTCCCCGCGCTGTGGTAGGTAGGGTGTCCGTGAGCAGTCAACCGTAGTTAGCGTCTGAAGAGATAGGTCTTAAGTTTTCGCCTGAACAGGGTTTCCGAAAACTCCATGCGTAGTTCCATCGGCAGATCATTCCACCGCTTAGCGGCCAGGTATCTGAATGATCTACCCCCCATTCGTGTTTTCTTTATTTTGGGGATTTTCAGAAGACCTGTGCAAGACGAGCGCAGGCTCCTGGTGGGCTCATACCAGGTGACCAGACTTTGTAATGGGGCAGGGGCTTTTCCTCTCAGAATGCGGTGGCATGTGGCCAAAGCCCCGAATTCCACCCTACTCCTAACCGGAAGCCAGTGCAACTCCTGGAGCGCTGCCCTGGAGGGGGATCTTCTAGGAAGCCTCAGAACAAGGCGGGCGGTAGCATTCTGCAACACCTGGAGGCGGTTTAAAACCTTTTCCGTTGCCCCCAGATACAGCAGGTTGCTATAGTCCATGCGAGATGTAACTAACGCATGCACCAGCGTCCGTCGAGCATCAATGGGTAGGAAATCCAAGATCTTCCTCATGGTTTTTAGAATGCCGAAGCATGTCCCCACCACTCGACTAACCTGGGAGTCAAAAGCAAGATCCTCATCTAGCCATACACCCAGATTCTTTGCTTCATGACATGGAGCAGGTACCTCTCCCAGGCAGGGTGGCCACCATGCCGACGACCAGACAGGTGGACCCCCCCCACCACGAGCACCTCGGTCTTGCTGCCATTAAGTTTTAGGCAGTTGGCGGACATCCAGGCTGCCAGTTCTTGCATGCAGACTCTGAACTTGTCCGCCATTAGACCAGGTGCGCGTGAGAGGGATACCACCAGCTGAGTGTCGTCAGCATAGGACACAAGACGTAGTCCGTGGCCTTCAACAATGGTCGCCAGCGGGGAGACATAAAGATTGAACAGGGTAGGGCTCAGGGACGAGCCCTGCGGCACTCCCTGGCCCAACCCAATCTCCCTAGAGTAACACTCTCCCTGGCGAACTTGGAAACACCTGCCTGTCAAGAAGGACCGGATCCATCCAAGCGCAGCTCCTACCACCCCTCCATCATTCAGACACTGTAGCAGGGTGGAGTGAGCTACAGTGTCGAATGCTGCGCTTAGGTCCAAGAGGATCAGGGCCATGGTCTGGCCCTCATCCACTCCCTGTCGCAGAGCTTCCACTGCCATGAGCAATGCTGACTCCGTCGAATGGCAAGGGCGGAAGCCAAATTGAGAGTCATGGAGTAGAGAGGCTTCTTCGACAAAACCCATTAGCTGGAGGTTCACGGTTTTTTCGGCAATCTTCACCATATATGGCAGGAGGGAGATGGGGCGAAGATTGTCTAGCCTATCATAGCTAACATTGGGCTTTTTTTGAAGGGGGAGAACCACCGCTCGTTTCCAAGCATCCGGGACAGTATGAGTCTCGAATGAGAGATCCAGAAGACGACGGATATGAGGCTCCAAGACATGCAAACTGCCCATCAGGCGTCCAGGAGTGGTGGGATCACGGGGGGAGCCTGATTTAATTGACCCACAGATCTGAACGAGTTTTTCAGTGGGTGGGTTTACGAATGTCGCTAGCACCCGTCGTTCATCACATGCCTTAGATACCTCTACCACCTCGGGGTCCATGTCAACCCTACTGGGGAAGGTTGAGTATATAGTAGCGACTTTGTTGGAAAAAAATTCCGCTACTCGGTTGCAGTGGTCAACTGTGCAGAGTTCCTCTGGGACTGCTGCAGGCTTTCCCACTGAGAGGGATTTGTATATTAGAAACAATTCTTTCGAGGAATTTTCGGCTTCCCCAATCCTAGTACCATAGTAGATTTTTTTGGCTTTTTTAATTAGTCCATGGTAATATCGCCTGCTAGAAACATAGTCCAATCTAGCTTGTATGGCGAAATCAATTCTCCAGCGCCTTTCTGCCCGTTTACACTTGGATTTGACCATACGGACTTCTTCACTAAACCAAGGTGCATTTTTCAGTGCGCGTCCCCCTGTTTTAATCTGGGCAAGCGGGGCTACGTGGTCTAGGGCGACTAGAATGCGTTGGTCCAAACTATTGTCAACAACACGCTTCTTATTTTACATCAAGGTTTCACGCTCAGTTATAAACTTAACACAGTGAAGAGCACATTTGTCAATTACACAGAAATACAGTGATGCGCACACCTAGTGTTCTGCGTGTCAAGCAACAGTGATACGCACAGCTGTGGCTGACGTGCAAAATATTAAAAGCTATATAAACAACAGGAAAAAATACGGTGATGCGCACACCTATAATGTGTGTCAAATTATAGTGATACGCACACTACGCATGTTATTTTTTATTTTATTTTGCGTGTCAAGCAACAGTGATACGCACACTTATATCTGATGTGCAGAATATTACAAGTTGTATAAACTGAAAAATTACAGTGATGCGCACACCTACGATGCGTGTCAAGGTACAGTGATACGCACATTTTCTTTTTGTTTTATTTTGTATGTCAGACAACAGCACTCAAAGTTAGACATTTATTTCAACTCAGTAATACTGATAGTATTGAGAGACTTGAGTATATATATGCTATGCAAATCGATTTATACACGTACTAGAGTTGATCTATTTGATCAAGAAAGTTTTTAGTTTTTATAGTTCATTCTTGTTTCTCATCTTAACATGCAATCTGTTTCTCCGCCTCCGCCTTTTCTAGAAGAACCAGGTAATCCACCTATATCATGGAGGAATTGGTATGATGCTTTTGTGACTTATATCAGTGCAATTGGGGCATCGCGTTTTAGAGCTGAACGAAGAAAATTTCTTCTTCTCAATTCGTTAGGATTTGAGGGAAAATCAGTGTTTTAAACATCTACCTGAATTCGTTCGTCATGAGAATGATGAGGAACTCGATGAATACTCAGAGGCTGTTAAAAAATTAGAAATTCGTTTTGACATCCAACCCAGCATTGTTGTAATTAGGGATACGTTTTTTAAAAGGGAACACAAGCATTGCTTTACGGAAGCTAAGTGCTGACTGCCAATTTGAAGTTTTTTAATGAACAATTAATAAGAGACCAATATATTTGCAAATGTTTGGATAAAAACATATAACAAGAACTGTTGTCATTGGGGAATCCAACTCTTGAAGAAGCTTTCTAAAATCTCAGAAAAAGAATTAGATGAAAAAGTTGTGTCAAATGAATCTGTTATGGTTGTTCGCACTAAAGATTATAAGAGTAATAATTCTATTTGTGTTGAAAACACGGGTTTCAAAAACAACATATGTTACCGTTGTGGAAATCTTCCACATTTCAAGTCTGGTCAACATTGTCCTGCAAAGAGTGTTGTCTGTAGAGTTTGTGGAAGATTGGGGCATATTGCCAAGATTTGTAAGAGTGGCAAACGTGTTTTTCATGAGGCAAAACAGTCATCTTCTCCTGTTGCTAATGTGTCTGTTACGGAGGGCAGTGATGTAGATTTCAGCAAAATACAAGATGATTTAAAAGACATGGTTGTTGTTGTGGGTGACATGTGTGCTACTGTGGAGGATCTTTCTGATTGTGTTGATCCGTATGTAGACATAAATATTGGAGGCAAAGTTGATAATTTGTTAGTTGATTCTGGTGCAAGAATTCGATGATTACGCAGGAATTGTTTACTGAAGTTTGGGGTGATCGCTTTTTGATGCCTCCAGATAGATCCCCCGTTTCTTATGAAGGGAGAAGAATTAAATTAGCTGGGTTCTTTGGAGATTCTTTGGAGATTCATTGGAGTTTAGATAAAGAACTATACATGGAAAAATCTATGTTGCCATCAAGGGGCTGTTGATATTAGGTTGGTATCATCAAGGTTTGTTTAAAATGTTTTTTTGCGACCAGGTACCAAAGATCAAGTCTCTGTAGTCTGTGCTGATGATTTTGTTGTTAAAATGTCCGAGCATTATCCTTCAGTCTTTAACAAAAAACTTGGAAAAATTAAAGATTTCACACATGTTATAAAAGTTAAGAATGGTGCTATTCCTGTGTAACATAGACTGAGGAACATACCTTTTAGCGTTAGGGATCAATTGGAGAAAGAACTTAGTGAATTGTGTAAAAAGGGGATCATAGAACCTATAGAATCCTCGTTGTAGTTGTCCCCATTGGTTGTCGCGAAGAAAAAAAAATTCCATCTTCGCTTTTGTGTCGACTTACGCTTAAATAAAAACATATGGGTGGATTCTCATCCCCTTCCAAAGATTGCTGACATGTTAAGTTTGATTTGTGATTCCAAGTTGTTCTCCAAGCTAGATTTGGTGTCAGCGTACCACCAGGCGGTGCTTGATCCCTCATCTAGACATGTCACAGCATTTGTCACCTTTTGGATCTCATCAGTATTTTTATTTTTTTTCAAACATTTTTTTATTGTTTTTTCCAAATGAACATTTCCAAATCAGCATCTTACATCCATTTATGTCGCAGATCCGGTACATTTCAATGGTGCATAAATTATGCAGTTAACTATTCAAATCACACTTTTGGTACAACATTAACTGAGTCTCTGTTGGTTTCATGCAGCAGTCGGGCAGTCGCAATTACACATATTCAACATCATGTCTTAGGAATCCACATACACTATTGCATGATCACAGCTGTATGTTAGGATGCAATACTTTTTGCCAATCTCCGCCATCTCCTGCCCCCTTTCCGACCAGTGCAGGTATCCACCTTCAGTTCATATCACGTCTAGGGGCCACCTGTCGATCATACCTCCCTTCACAGTCATTTACACCCACACCCCTGAGGTTAGGGTACACCTTAGCGTGTGTATACCGCCCAGAGGTTATTTTCCACCCGTATTTTGGTCCTGATGAAAGCTCAGCTTAATTGGCATTTAGGAGCAGAAACATGTCGACCTTCTGTACCCCCAGGACATAGCTGGCTCAGGCTAATAGCCAGCTGCTGTTCGTCTTAACGTTTTTTAATGTCTGCTTACTTTACCTATATTAAAATTAAATTCTGTTTAAAGTCTGCTCTCTTTTAATCTCACCTTGTCACTATTCACTACTGACACAAAAACCCAGCTCCACTGCAATTGCAGGTGTCGCAGCACACCGGGTAGGTATTCGGCCGACCCGGTGGAACCCGATGATGAAGCATGTCACCCACTAGGTGGGTGAGTGAGGGTTTTCTTAAACACCTTAATGGTTTTTGAAGACTATGCACACTTCACTTTTGATATTTTACACTTAAGGCCACAAACACTAGTACCCTTCTTGTGTTTTTTTGCGCCAATAGTCACTTCTTTGTTGTTGTAAGCATCTTGATTTGGGGAAGAGGAGTGTCTCCTAACCCTGCCTCTCCTGTTGTTTAAAATTATGATCCCTCATCTAGACATCTCACAGCATTTGTGTCACCTTTTGGATCTTATCAGTATTGTTTTTTTCAACAGCTGTTTTTATTGTTTTTTCCAAATGAACACTTCTAAATCAGCATCTAACATCCATTTATGTCGCAGATCGGGTACATTTCAATGGTGCATACATTATGCAGTTAACTATTCAAATCACACTTTTAGTACAGCATTAACTGAGTCTCTGTTGGTTTCATTCAGCAGTCGGGCAGTCCGCAATTACACATATTCAACATCATGTCTTAGGAATCCACATACACTATTGCATGATCACGGCTGTACGTTAGGATGCAATACTTTTTGCCAATCTCCGCCATCTCCTGCCCCCTTTCCGACCAGTGCAGGTATCCACCTTCAGTTCATATCACGTCTAGGGGCCATCTGACGATCATACCTCCCTTCACAGTCATCTTATATCCCACTACTCCTCATCTCTTGGGTGAGCTAGAAAATAGCACTGCAATGGTGCCCATATATCCTTGGGCCTGGAGGCCAGTGTTAGTAGTTCCGCATAAGTCAGGAGTCTCTCCTGGCACATTACTAAATCAGTGATCCATTCCTTGAACTGGGGCACCCGCCCTCTGCCCCATCGGCACGCCACCCTTCTCTTGGCCATGAGGAGTTCTAGCGCTGTAAATTTTTGGTGCTCAGGTCGGAATGGTTTGACAGATCCCACCAATGCCATCAATGGTGTGGCTTCTACAGGTGTGTCAATCATTTCGTGTAGTGCCTGAAATACCTGTTCCCAGTACTCTTTTACCTCTGGGCACCCCCATGCCAGATGTAGAAAGTCCACCTCTGCTGAGCGACATCTATAACATCTATAATCCTCTAGTAACTTGAACCTGTACATCTTGGCCGGTGTATAATACAGTCTCTGTAAAAATGTATAATGAATTAGCCGGAGTCTGCTGCTGGCTGAAACACGCTCTGTTTGTACACAGCTCCCTTTCCACTGCTCGTCAGTCAGGACCAGTCCTAGCTCCTCTTCCCATTGAGAGCTTTCTGCTTAATTCAGAGACTCTGTCCCTCACCACCCCTTGTTGTAAATATTTTTGTCCACCCTAAGCGTGGAAGGGTATTCTCAGATGTGAGACCCTTGCTCATTGCACCATCAGGATTCAAGCAAATCGGGCCGAAGACGGCTGTAATGCCAGAAACCGGTCCCCGGGAGCTTGTTTCCTTCCCAGTGTAAGAATTGGCTTTTGTAGTTTGGTTTGCCCTGTTCCCATCATGCACTGGGACAGGAACAGACTAATTTGCATACAGCCAGGTTCTGAAACTGGGATGGTGCAGTGAGCTAAAAAACGGTGTTGGATCTAGCCCTGATCTCTTGACTGGGTGAGAGCTTTCTGCTTAATTCAGAGACTCTGTCCCTCACCACCCCTTGTTGTAAATATTTTTGTCCACCCTAAGCGTGGAAGGGTATTCTCAGATGTGAGACCCTTGCTCATTGCACCATCAGGATTCAAGCAAACCGGGCCGAAGACGGCTGTAATGCCAGAAACCGGTCCCCGGGAGCTTGTTTCCTTCCCAGTGTAAGAATTGGCTTTTGTAGTTTGGTTTGCCCTGTTCCCATCATGCACTGGGACAGGAACAGACTAATTTGCATACAGCCAGGTTCTGAAACTGGGATGGTGCAGTGAGCTAAAAAACGGTGTTGGATCTAGCCCTGATCTCTTGACTGGGTGAGAGCTTTCTGCTTAATTCAGAGACTCTGTCCCTCACCACCCCTTGTTGTAAATATAGGAGTCTCTCCTGGCACATTACTAAATCAGTGATCCATTCCTTGAACTGGGGCACCCGCCCTCTGCCCCATCGGCACGCCACCCTTCTCTTGGCCATGAGGAGTTCTAGCGCTGTAAATTTTTGGTGCTCAGGTCGGAATGGTTTGACAGATCCCACCAATGCCTTCAATGGTGTGGCTTCTACAGGTGTGTCAATCATTTCGTGTAGTGCCTGAAATACCTGTTCCCAGTACTCTTTTACCTCTGGGCACCTCCATGCCAGATGTAGAAAGTCCACCTCTGCTGAGCGACATCTATAACATCTATAATCCTCTAGTAACTTGAACCTGTACATCTTGGCCGGTGTATAATACAGTCTCTGTAAAAATGTATAATGAATTAGCCGGAGTCTGCTGCTGGCTGAAACACGCTCTGTTTGTACACAGCTCCCTTTCCACTGCTCGTCAGTCAGGACCAGTCCTAGCTCCTCTTCCCATTTCCTACGTGAAGTCGGTGGTGTCACTGCCACATGTGTGTGTATCGTGTGATATAACAACGACACCACCCTTTTGGGTGCGACTTTTTCCAGTATGAGCTGTAGTGGAATCAACACTGGCGGTTCCGCTGGGAAATCAGTAGTGATCGATCTTACCCCATTTTTCAGTCTGAGATATACAAATACATCTAGTGGCGTCTTCTGTGTTGTTTGGAACATGTGGTCAATACTACTGAATTGGCCTTCGTGGTATAGGTCTCCCCAATTATATACTTGAGTCTGCTGTTGGAATTTCCTAAACACCCCCTCCTGTAACAATGGCATAGCGGGGTGGTAAGTATGGGGCAATAGGGGGGAATATACCATGGGCACGTCCAGCATGCGTTGTATGCGCTGCCATGCTGCTATTGTGTCTGTGAGAGCATTGGCTGCCCTATCACTATCTCTTACTACTACATATAATGCTCCTTCTATTGGTGTGGGATGCGACAGCCAATGTTAAGCTGCTACTTGTGGCATATATGTCGGTCGCTTCACCCAGTACCCGGCGTAATGTGCCTGCACCCACAGGAAGTAGAGTTACAAATTTGGTATACCAAACCCGCCCTTCACATAAGGCCTCGTCATCACCTCCCACTGTAGTCTAGGTTGCTTTCCTTCCCATACTAGTCGTATCATCTCCGATTTAAGTGATTTAAAAAACCGCACTCGGATAAAAGGGGATATTCAGGAAAAGATATAGCAATCGGGGAAGCACCACCATCTTAATCAAAGACGCCCGGCCCACCATGGAGAGGGGCTGCGCCACCCAACGCGTGACACAGTCTGTTATTTTAGTGATGGCCGTGCCGTAATTCAGTATGATAAGCTCTTCCTTATTTCTAGTGATTCTTATCCCCAAGTATTTCAGTTTCTCCTCGCACCACTCCAGGGGAAAGTCTGGAGAGAAGCGTGTCGTAGCTGTGGTCAGTGGAAAAATGCATGATTTTCCCCAGTTTATTTGAACAGCCGAGAGCTGCCCGAATACTATAAATTCTCTCAATATCAGGTTAAGGTTTTGCTGTGGGTCGCGAATGTACAGAATGATATCGTCAGCGTATAATGAAACCAGTACCTGTTGCAGGTTACATCGGTGGGCCTTATCATTATGATGTTGTCTTAATTTGCCGCAAGCGGCTCTGTCGCTATTGCAAAAAGCATTGGGGAAAGGGGGCACCCCTGCCGCGTCCCTCTAGTGATACTGAAAGTCTGTGATGTTTGACCGTTGACTAGGACCTAGGCCACCGGCATGCAGTATAACAATTTAATCCATGACAGGAACAGTGGGGGGAAGCCCATGCGCTCCATGACTCCAAAAACACAGTCCCACTCGATGGAGTCGAATGCTTTGGTGGCATCTATAAAAATAGCTGCAAGCGGCAAATCAGGCGAGATGTTATTCAGGACGGCAAACAGCGTCCTAAGGTTGTGGGAAGTAGCACTGCCAGGCACAAAGCCCGATTGGTCGGGTAGTATCAAGTTTTCCATTAAAATGCTCAGGCATGTCGCAATTAGTTTGGCCAGAATGTTTGCATCACAATTGAGGAGCGATAGCGGTCTATAGGAGTCACACTGTGCTGGCTCTTTCCCCGGCTTAAGCAAAGACAATATGAGCGTCTCCCTCATAGAGGCTGGTAGATGTCCCACCTCCAGTGCATCTTCGTAGACTTCTCTAAGCATAAGGGCCATTATATCTACATATGTTTTGTAAAATTCTGCCGGAATGCCATCTGTGCCTGTGGCCTTCCAAGATTGTAGACCCATGATAGCTTCCCGTACCTCAACGAGCTCAAACGGTGCACACAAAAAAGCCCTCTGCATATCACTGAGCCAGCCCAGCGCCACATCCCCCAAAAAGCCATCCAAATCAAGTGCCTTTACTCTTGTAGTGGTGCAGAGTTTTTTGTAATGCCTAAAAAAGGCATTAAGTATATTAGGTGTCTCTTGGCACCCTCCTTCCGGATCTCCCACTTCCATTACATAGTTGTTGCATCGAGGTTGCCTTACCTTCTGCGCTAGTACCTTGCCAGGCCTATCCCCTTCCCCATATTGCCGGGCCACCCAGTGTTTGCCTCAAAATTGTACCTCTATCTGAGCCTCCTCCATGAATTCTGTGAGCTTCTTTCTGAATGCTGCTTGTGTGGTGCCCCTTGGGTCCTCTGCAAGTTCCATTTCCAGTGTTTTTAGGTTTGTTTCTATTGTCCGCAGGGAATTTAGGATATCCCTAAAGACTCCGGCCCCCTTAGCTATGCAAAATCCTCTGAGTGTCACCTTAAAGGCTTCCCAGACTATCTCAACACTATCGACCGAGTCCTTACTGCGCTAAAAGAAATCACTGATATCCCCATGCAGCTCCTCCTGGAACACTGTATCAAGCAAAATAGGGGCATGCAGTTGCCAGGGACTACGAGGTGTCCTAAGGTCGCCAGCAGAGAGTCCCAACACCACTGGTGCATGATCCAAATAGGTCCTGGCCAGGTGTTGCACTGTGGCTATTGCGGGAACTGACCCTCTGGATACTAAAAAAATAGTCTAACCGGGCACATGATTGCGCCTGCGCAGTAAAATGTGTGCCTTCCTTCCGGCTGGGATATTTATGTTTCCATGCATCGGTCAACTGGTAGGCAGCAATGATATCTTTTAGCACTCCCTGTGCTTTGGTGTAATGGTGTGGGGCGGGGTGCGATCTATCTAATCCAGGACTATAGGTCACATTAAAGTCACCTCCCCATATGACATGAGTGGAATCTATCTCAAAGATCTTGGCCCACAGAGTGTCGAAGAACCCAGGGTCATATGTGTTCGGCCCATAGCAACATGCAAGCGTGACTGACGTTGTACCCAGCCGGCCCCACGCGAGACAGTACCTTCCCTCCGAGTCCCCTGCTGTGCCCTCCATCCGGAAGGGGACCTGTTTCTTTATCAGTATCGCTGTTTCCCGTGCATATGTGGAATAAGAGGAGAAGATTCTATGTTCTGCCCATCTAGTGGCAAAAGTATTGTGTTTCTGACGCGCAAAATGAGTTTCCAGTAGCATAGCTATATGCACATTATGTCTGTCCAGGTAAGACAGTATATGTCTCCTCTTCCTGGGGTCGCCCATCCCTCTCACATTCCATGTGTGAATGTTTAATGTACCTACGATTGTTCTAGCTATATTGCCTAACTGCTGTTTGTATCATAATTGTTATCCATGCAACCCGTTCCCGATCTTGTACATGCTCACAATCATTTAAAATGACTCTTTTCTGATGCAGTACACCTCCCATCCCTTCTATCCACTCTCCCCTTAAGTAGGAAATCGTATGCACATCCTTCCTTACAAACCAAACAACCCAACTTCTCCCCCTCCACCCCATACCCACTGAAGCAACCCAACTTTGCCAGAATCCGAATCCCACCCCCCTCCCCATCCCTCAAATGCAACAAACACAAACTTAAACCCCTCCTAGTTATTGTGTCATTGTCTTTCTTGGGGGAATATCCCTGGGGGGACATGTCTAGATAGCTACCCAGCCTCTCCGCTCCTTTCAAACCTCCCCCCGGCATTGTGTCTTGCTCCGCAGGGAGGGGGGGAGGGGGGTCGGAGCCTGGAACATCAATAACATAATAGCAAATGAGTCAATTGAGGATATCTCACCGCCCTCAGTCTTTCTGCTCGCCAGTGCGCCTCAGTCTTCCAAACATTGTCTTTTAGTACATGCCAGTGTTCCTGGGGACTGGTTATTCCACATCATCGTTGTCTCCATTACGTTCAAGATGTTGTGAGGCCCCTGGTCCCCTCCACCCTGAGTCGCACGCTTTACTGATCGGAGAAAGACCTCTACATGTTGCGGGTTCATGGAAAATCTTTGTTTCCCCTGATGCGTCACCCTGAGTTTCGCCGGTTACAATAGCGCGTAATCAATTTGTGCCGCTCTCAGCTTATTTTTGACCTCTATGAACTTGTGCCTCTCCTCTTGCACCATGGGAGTGAAATCCGGGTATATCGAGAAAGTGATGCCATCATATGCCAACGTCTGCTTGTTCCGTGCTGCTCGGAGAGCTACGTCTCGTTCCCTGTAATTTAATAATCTGGCGATGATGGGTCGCGGAGGGTTGCCTGGCGTTGGCCGCGGACCAAGTGTTCTCTGCGCCCGTTCTACAATAAACTGCGAAGAGAACGCCTCTTTCCCAATGGCCGCCAGCAGTAAGTTCTCAATATAGTCCTCCATTCTTCTAGTATTAGTCGATTCTGGCACACCTATTAAGCAGATGTTAATGCGTCTACTGCGGGCTTCCAAATCCTCGTTTTTGGCCGCTATTGTTCGTAAGAGCTTGTCCATTCTTGTTAGTTGTGTTGTATGGCTGGCAGTGACGTCATCAGCATCAAATATGCGTCGCTATGACTCCTTGATACGTTCTTCGTGACCGTCAAGTTTGTGAGCTATAGCATCCATCCTGGACGACATCCGATCTACTTTGTTCACTACCATTGCAAATCCCTGACATATCTCTTGTAAAATATTGTTCATATCCGATGCTTGTGATGTGGCTCCTCCGTTGGAATGTGACATGGCCTCCGAGTCTGTGTCTGCTTGTGTGGGCCTGTTCCCCTTTTTCGCCGCATCAAAGTTCAGTTTAGGTTGTCTGGTGTCAGGCTTCCCCATTTGCACCACAGTGCGCTAGCCCAGGCAAACGCAACAGTTGTTCTTCAGCAGATTCTCAATCCCCCCATTTTGGTAGCAGGGACAGGCTCTAGCGTGCGTGAGCTCTATGATAGCGCAGCTTACTGCCATGTGCATGATCTGCGTTTATGTTTGTGCCTGCACGCCCTTCCTGCCATCTGGTGCAATGTGGTATTCTTCTTTCTTGGTCTTCTGTCACTGCCACATGGTTGGTCCCACGCCTCCTTATTAGGGTATTACTCTATGGCCGTAGGCGGCAGCAGCTGGTTTATCTGCGGCAACGCAGCACGTCTGACGCACACTCCCCAGTCGGCCCTGGTGTCACCACTCTCACCCTCAGGGCCCATCCGCAGCAGGACATCGAGCCAGAGTCCTGTACGTCTATGGAGTACCAGTACTACTTAAGGAGGGGAGGGGGGAACCAATACGCTCCCAGCTGCACAGTACCTCTCCACAGATCTCCACTGGGTAGGGGGTCGTTGTACACTTGCTTCTCCAGCTCCGCACAGCGCCACGCAAATGTCACTAGCAGGCCTCAGGGGTACCTTGCCCATCCTTGTTTGCTCCACTACCGGCTGCACAGGTCTCAGCTGCTCACAGTCTGTTTGCCATCGGCCACACTGCCCACCAGTCCGCAGCGCCCTAGGCACGTCCTCTCCGTCCTTCTCCGCTGGGGGGGGAGCAGGGGGTTCCCGCGATCCCAGGCCCCCGCCGAGCACGTTGGTTTCTGTCTCGTTTGTGCCTAAACCAAACAGTGCTCACGGTCCTCACACATTCCCTCTGGCCTCCTCCCACCCAGCCAGTGCTGCCAGTCTCCGCAATCTCTTGCCGTGTTCGGAGGGGCCCTGCGGCAGCTCTGCCCGGTCCCGCTCCGTGTGCACACTGCCTCAGCCTCTCCCCCAAGCTTGCTGGCTCGGAGCTATCGCTCCACGCGGACCATCCTCGAGCGCCGCTGCCGCCCTTACCGCCTCTCGCCTAACCATCTTCGCAGTAAAGGGTCTCTGGCCACAGTCCATCTTTCGCCAAGTCAGCGCTTCCTCCTGTTGCCGCCCGCCGTCCACGCGGCCTGGTAGTCACGTGTGAAGCCCTGGCCTTTCCTGAGCACTGCAGCCGCCCCGTGGTTTCTCACTGTTCCGGCCGGCGGCTCGGTATTACTTTCAATGCTCGGTACTCCGGCCGCCAGTCACCAAGCTCCTTATCGCTGGCTCTGAGTGAAGAGGGAGGCCAGTTCTACTGTTTAATCCAACTTTCGGTGAGTTTTTCGTAGATTTGCACAGGATAAATGTAGGATCGTGGTTCCAGGAAGCAGGAGCCTCACATCAGTGTGGACATTCTGCTTGCGCGCTCTCTAGCGCCCCCCCCCCCCATCTTACTAGTATTGCTGTATGCCATTCGGGTTAGCCTCTGCGGCAGCTGTATTTCAGAGGATTATGTCAAGCATGCTCAAGGGTATCAAGGGTGTAGTCGTTTTCCAAGACGATGTGCTAATCCATGGAGATTCGGATGATTCACATGATGAAGCTCTTTTTCATGTGCTTGAAGCTATGCAGGACAGTGGTGTGGTTTTGAAACAAGAAAAGTGTGTGTTTAAAGTCAAAATAATTGAATACTTAGGTCATGTGCTGTCTGAACAAGGCATTGAACCTAGACCTGCATTCATCAAGGCGATTGTTGACAGTCCGGCTCCCTTAGACAAGAATGGGCTTAAGTCATTTATAGGACTATGTGAGTTTAATTCTCGATGTGTGCAAGATTATGCTTCACAAGCTCAACCTCTTACCAACATGCTTAAGAAAAAAATGTTTCTTTCTGTTGGGATTCTAATACTCAAAGGGTTCTTGAGTGAATTAAAACACAGTTAGTTTACCCAAAAGTTCTTAAACCTGTCAATCCAAGTGTCATGTGCACTATTACTGTTGATGCCAGTGGTTTGAGGTTAGGTGCGGTCCTCACCCAATCTGTCAATGGAGTAGACAACACTTTAGGATTTGCCTCAAGAGTCTTACGTGGCACTGAACTAAAATTTGCTGTTATTGAAAGAGAACTTTTAGCCTGTGGGTGGGCTGTAAGGATGTTCAATTCATATTTTGGGGAAGACATTTTCAGCTACGTACAGATCACAATCCTTTTGTCTCTATTCTATCAGGTGAAAAATTGAAAGAACAAACTCCGAGAATAGCCCGGTTGTCTACAAAACTACTGCAATATGATTTTGAAGTATCATATATCCCAGGAAGTAAAAATGGAAGGGCTGATTACTTTTCAAGGTTTCTCATTGAAGATGAATGTGATTTTGATTTAGAAGATGAAGATTAATGTTTTATTGCTAGTTTAGTACTAGATGACATGTATGCTATCAGTGAGAAGGAATGGAGAGATGAACTTGCAAAAGACAACTTACTCTTGTGTGTTGCTAAGCATGTTAAGGAAGGATGGCCTAAGGAAAAAAATGTAGAAGATGGGTCGTTGGTACGTAATGACAGATTGATTCCACCTGATATATTGAAACTACGTTTGGTGAAGGGGGCACATGAAGGACATTTGGGAAAAACACTTACTAAGAGGAGGTTACAAGAGTACTTTTGGTGGCCCCAAATGGATAAGGATGTGGGTGATTGTGTGGTATGCTCTGGGGCAGAATTAAGTTTTATTGTCGGAACACCACCATTACAACCGATTGAGTTACCTGATTCGCCAGGGCAGAAAATTGGCATTGATCTGGTTGGACCATTTAATATTCTTCCGGCTTCTTCAAGGTTTGCTATAGTAGTAATTGACTATAATTCTAAATGGCCTGAGATACGTTTTATTAATGAACCAAATTCGAGAAGTGTAATTGATTTTCTTAAAGACATTTTCCTACGTGAAGGGTTTCCCTCAACCATTGTCAGTGACAATGGTGTACAGTTTGTAAGCCAGGAATTTGAACAATTTTTGAAGCAAAGTGGTATTATTCATTGTAAAAGGTCACTTTATCATCCACAAACGAACAGATTAGTTGAATGAATGAATCGTGTACTCAACAATTGTGTGCAGTGGGCTTTGGGGGGACATGTAATGTGCAAAATGCTATAAGATCCATGCTGTGGTTCTATCGCACCACACCCGATTCGTCCACCAAAGTTTCTCCTTAAGAACTTTTGCGTGGGAGGAAACCTTGTTAAAAAATGTGTCCTGGTTGGAAGTCTAAGTGGGTGAAAATGAACTCCATTACTGGTTTAGATGACACTGTTAGAGAGAATGTTTCTTTGGCACAATCTAAACAAAGAGCTTATTTTGACTTGAGAAAAAGAGCAATTTCAAATACTTTTGCTGTTGGGTGACATAGTACGTGTAAAGTTTCCTATGTATAAAAAGAAAGGTTGTTCGAAGTACTCAAATCCAATGGTTATAGAGAAAGTTTAGGGAAATGCTGTTAGAATGGAAAACAAGCAGTGGTGGAATGTATCAAGAATTGTAAGAAATTCAGGGGGCAGAATGTTGTAAATGAATCTCCAAATCATTCCTCAACTGTCTTGCGCAGGAGCAATAGACAGTGTTTTGTTCCTGCAAGATTTCGTTAGATCTCCACATTGTATACCTTTAATTTTTGTTACCTTTATTTTTTGTTCTTAATGTTTTATCTATATTTGTAATTTTTTTTTAAATTTGTATGAGGAGGAGGATAATGTAGTGGTCTCATTTCCTCGAAGTATAAGCACAAACCTTCTTGTGCTAGATAGTTAAAAGTTCTTTATTGGAATGTTTAGTGAGACTCGTGTTTCTGAGTCAATTACTCTGTGATTTTTCCCCTGCTGGTCGCTGCGCGGCACCTGTGAATAAAAAACCTACAACTTCTTCAACTACTTCTTGTCTGAGTACTTACTCACTACAATTACTCTAAGCAAACTGTTTGAATTACATTTAAGTATTTCAAATTGTAGTTTCCTGCTGCAGGAGAGAAGACCTTTACTGAATCCATCAAAATGGAAAACTTTACTCTACCTGGGCAACTTTTTTTTACTTAAGTAAATGTATGACTGCTCTGATCAACAACTAAATGTAAAGAGTTACTTTTTGTAAAATAGCTTCCAATACATTGTACCCGATGTGGAGTAACCTTTATTTAATTTATGTATTGTATAGCTTTTTTAAAGCACTGCGTACCACTTAGGGTAGCCTCAGAGCACTCAGGGATTTGATACAATAACAACAAAGAACTTTTCAGAAGAATAAGTTGGTCAAAAGATTGACAAAGATTGCTGATAAGGACCTATCTCATTGAAGACAGAAGGACGCTATAAAAGCCTTGAGATCCGTGGAACACATTATCAGATAATCTCTCTCAGATGAGGAGGCAACTAACACATCTTTGGCATCTAAATGGCTGAAGAGAAAGATATCTTTGCCGAGTATAGTCAAGTTGGTATAATAACCACCTAGGTGCCATTAAAAAGGGAAAACCAAAGGCATGGCTAAAGAGATGCATTTTTAGAGTTTTTCTGAATTTGAGGAAAGCATTTTCAAGTTTCAGATTGGTGGTAAAGTACTTCACAGAGAAGAGTCATTCAGATGAATCTTCCACCAAGTTGTTTGTTAGACATCTGACAGATGGAAAGTAGGCTGAGCTTGTCAGACCCTAGGCTTCTTGTTAGTTGATAAAGAATACAGCATACACAAGGAGATGATGGACAGAGTGCTGACACTTTTCAGACACTCACCCCCTAGTCACTTTTAGATCTGGGTTGAATCCATAATCATACTTTAGCTCACTTTGCCACCCCTGTTCAGACCCAGTCATATGCAAATCAGTCTTAACCTTGTTTCTCATGGGAACAGTCCACCTGGAACTGCCAAGCAAGGTCACTTTGCCACTGGATTCAAGCTGGCCTGCCTAATGAGGGGTGTCACCCCGAAACCGGTCCCAGGATGCTTGTTTTCAGTCAAGACTGATTTGCATATGGCTGAAAAGTTTCAGCGCTCCGTCCACCATCTCCTTGTGTTTGCTTTGATCGCCCTATGTTGGCAGGATACGTCCAGACGTGGGTCCCTTTCTCACTTTTCCATTGGATTCAAGTTAGGCTGGCTAATGAGAAGCGTTACCCCGAAACTGGTCCCAGGAAGCTTGTTTCCGGTCCAGGGAAGACCTGTCTTGGCAGTTCGGGCTGGACTGTTCCCATGAGGAACAGGGTCAAGACTAATTTGCATATGGCTGGGCCTGAACCGGGGTGGCGAAGTGAGCTAAAGAACAATGATGGATTCAACTCAGATCTCTGTCGGGGGGTGAGTGTCTGAAAAGTATCAGCGCTCTATCCATCCTCTCCTTGTGTTTGCTTTGAGTTGATAAGGGATAACCTGCTTGGTGAAATAGCTAGGGCAAACTGAGTTGATAGCTGTCCTGAATAGTCAGTGGAAAATTTTAGTGCAGGAGAGATGTTATCTTGTTGGCTCATATGAATATGCGTTGATTACAATGGTTCTAAACTGTTTGTATTTTATATTGGGAAGTCCAGAATAGATGTCATTGTAATAGTCAAGTTGGGATATAATGAATGCAAGGACTAGTAAACTTTTCTGCAGAATTGGAGGAGACGTAGGATCCCTTTATCAAGACGAAGGTGGTAGAAGATTGATTTAAGAGCAGTTTTTATAAGGGGTAAGAATGACGGCTCACCATCAATGTACAGTCCTAAATTTCAAGCCCGTTCAATAGGGTGCGGAGGAGTGCAGAGGGATTTCACCCATATCACTGGAAAAAGAGGGGATTTACGGTACCAAAAAGCTCAGCATTAGGACCTGATTTAGATCTTGGCAGATCTAGCCCCGACATCAGTTTTCCAAAGGTTTGACCACCCGCCTATTTGACAGTGCGCCATCTCTATTTAGATGTTGATGGGTCTATGGACGAAAGACGGTCTGAGTGCTGCCATCCCCACCAGAATTGTTCTCGCACGTAGACAGTGTCATAGGCATGAGCGGCTGTTGGAGGGAGTCCAGTCAAGATTACTGCCGGACCAATCACGATGTGCCTTTCAGTTGAAGAAGCTAAAGTGGGGATACCTCCTACCTTGAGTTGGCAGAATCGAAGGAAATGAGGTAGAAAGTTACCTTTTTCGGTTTCCCACTTATGTTTCCGTGCTAACCCCATTCTCCAAGTCCTTCCTTTGCTGCTACAACTTGGCCATGACACTAATCAACTCCATTGTCGCTGGGATCTAAGGTAAGCTTCTTTTACAAATGTCTAACTATGAATCATGTGTTGACATTTGCTTTAGCCTTGTGAATTGTTACATTGCTCTTACATGCAATTTTTTCTTATTTTTAATGCATTAGCCTTCATTTTAAAAGGTAAAACTAACACACCTCTATTGACACTGAAAACATTTTTGTTGTTGTGGTGAGTGTTGTGGTGAGTGTTGTGCTTGTGGTGCCTGTGGATGTACATTCAATAGTGTGTGTATGTTGTTTGTTTGCTATGCTATCTGTAAAAAAAAGGGGGAATAGCACATTATCTGCATGTATTTTTTTTTTAAGCCAACGCAACATACATATGTAGTGACACATTAATAAGTAGTGCTTACCAGTCTCCTCTCCAGCAAGGACTCACTCCGTCAGGAAACAGCTGCGAGGACATAAGCAGCACAACAGGAAAATCGAAATAGGCTCTGTGCAAACCTGCCAGCCTGATGGTGACGGAATACTGTTAGCCAGCAGAGGAGTCTGCCCCATCAATGGAGGTGTGCTGCTTACGCAATGGAAAACAGTCTGTTGATGCGGATGGCCGTTCAGCCAGCCCGCATGTAAAAATGGCAGGAGGAACTCTGTCAGCTCGACCGACTACTTGTAAACGCCACCACAGAGGAACAACTCGTCCCGCCAAGATCTAAATCAGGCCCTTAGTCTTTTTTTTGTCAAATTACATACAGAAATGAGCCAACATGCACAAGGAGCAGCTAGACAATGTCTCAGGCCGAAAAAAAAATCTATTGAAATGAAAAAGGAGGTGAACTTTGACAACAAAAGATGAATACCATGTCCACGCACAACACTGAGTATGACTTTAGAGTTAGCAGTTCTGTCCTTCCACAGCGCTAGGAAGAGGGGCACAAACACTAAGAAAGATCTTAGTCTTGTTCCTGTGCAAATCTAGCATCAATCTAGCAATGAGACATCAAACAATGACATCACTTGAGGAATCTTTAGCTATAACTGGAACAGTACTCCAGGAATGTTCTGTGAGACTGTGACAACATTCCATAAATCAAAACATGCTAAATATCACAATCCCAGGAACATGTAATTCAACGTTATGTAATTCTGTCCTCAGGATATTACTACAACTAAAGAAGTTTAACTTAATCAGTGCGGTTTCCTCTGGCCGTTTACCTCAAGATCAGCTTGCAGTTGCTCAACTTTGCTCTGGCTAATGTGGGTCTCCCGCTCTGCCCTTTGGACAGCCTCCCTCAGTTTATCCAACTCCTTCTCCCCACTCAGGTGCTGGGATTTCAGCTGGTGGGAGAGATACAAAGGAGAAAATATCTGTCAGGAGAACGGTGTGCTCTTTCTTTTGATGAATGACAAAATAAGAAAACAATAAGGGGTGATAATACAACTCACAGACATGTACACATTGACTTTTCCAACACAACAGCACCGTAGGCTTACAGTTTTTATCTACTCTTCAAGATGCACTTGCAATTCAGGATCGTCCCCTAGCCCCCAGGTGATATATGACAGAGACATAGCATATCCTATTTATTAAAACAAGAGTATCTACTGCCATATTTACACAGTCAAGATTGTGGCTCGCTGCAGACGTGAGTGTTTCAGAGCTGAAGAACAATAATTTAATTACTTAGATTTTTGATCTGATGTGAACTGGCTTGAAACCAAACGGGCCGTTCATGTAGCAGTTGGGTGTGGTGAAGGCTATTGCTTCAAAATCAGGGGATTTCTTCATTGGGGGAGTGTGGATAACATACAAAGATTTCAGATCTGATCAAGTGTGTTTCATCTGTATTCAGGAAGGTTATCATTCTTTTTTGCAGAGCAGGGGGTGTTGTCCCATTGGTAAATTGATGGGTTAGAAATGGCTCTTTGAAGAGGCTGTTGTTCGTTTTTCTTAAATGGTGCAAAATTTGTTTGATTTCTCCGATCTCCCGGCCCCGGTTCATTCAACCTCAGTGTGACGTGCAATTAAATGATCATCTGTACCCAGCTTTGCATTGCTAAAACTTAAGTTTCTGCTGGGAGGATGGGTGGTGATAAACAAACTGAGGCATTTTGTTATCACAAAAGCAAGTTCCCTCAGAGCTGAAATCAAGGAAGTTACAAAACACGGAACGAGAGGACAAGCACAACATAACTTCGAGGAGGCCTATTGGTGACAGCACCAGTCGAAGCAGATTGTGTGGTCAAGAAATTGCCCGCATCAGTGTCAATTCACCAGGCACAGACCTAGATCTTTGGTGGATATTGAGGTCTAAATCATAAGAACAATTGTTACTTACCTGTAAACAGGTGGTTCTCCAGTATTGGTGTCTTTCATAGATTCACATGCTTGAATATATTCCCCGTCGTCGGAGTGGGAGTCCCACGGTAAATAAAATAGCAATAAATGCTAAATATATAATAATATATAATAAATATGTATATACATAATAAGGAAAAACCTAAAAAATGCATACAATAACCATCTGGTATCTAACCAAGAATTTCCACATAGGAATGCATGGGGAAGAAGAAGTTCCAATGCAGCCTATCCTTGTCATTATGTTAGTCCAAACTGCAGCCAATCAGGCGCCAGCAGCCCTCTAGAACCTTCTCCTCATAGCTCAAGCCCTCAGATTTTCGTAGCACAAGAGTGACCACAGAGTCTATGAGGAGAAGCGAGCCTCTGAGGGGAGGATGGGAGGGTCGCATGTGAATCTATGAAAGACACCAATACTGGAGAACCACCTGTTTACAGGTAAGTAACAATTGTTCTTCTCCAGTATTGGGGTGTCTTTCATAGATTCACATGCTTGAATATAGAATAGTAAGCAGTCCGTATCTGAACACAAAGTTTCCAGGATGCAATGTATACACAAACGGTTGGAATCAACAGGTGTAAACCATGCCATAGAAGTTACAAAACTATATGTATACATAGAGAAGACATGCATAAGACTGGAAACCATAGGAGGAGGGTAGAACAGAGGCTCACCTTATTGAAAAAGATTACGGAGCACAGCTTGTCCCACTGCGGTATCCCCTTCAGCCATGGCACCCAGATTGTAGTGCTTCGTGAACGTGTGCCTGCTGGACCACGTGGCTGCTCTGCAAATCTGATGCAATGGAACTCCGGCAAAGAGTGCAGTTGAAGAGGCCACAGACCTGGTAGAGTGGGCTCTTACTGTAGATTGTAAAGGCTTTCCCGCTTTCTGATGGCAGAAAGCAATCGCCGAAGCCACCCAGCGGGCTACTGTAGGTTTGGTGACTGGTCGCCCTTTTTGAAAACGGCCATAGGCCACGAAGAGCTGATCCGATTTTCGGAACTGGGCTGTTCTGCTGATGTAGAACTTTAAACATCTTTTAATGTCCAAAGAGTGCAGGCGTTGTTCCGCAGGTGATTGCGGATTGGCAAAGAAAGACTTCAGTATAACAGGTTCATTAATGTGGAAGTCTGACGGCACTTTTGGAAGGAAAGTAGGGTTAGTGCGTAAAAGCACAGAATCCGGTTTGAACTGTAGAAATGGTTGTTTAATCGTGAAAGCATGCATATCACTCACTCGACGTGAGGACGTCAGAGCAAGTAAAAGCGCAACCTTCCAGGTGACATACTTGAGGTCTGCGCTATGGATTGGCTCAAACGGAGCAGTCATTAATTGTGACAGGACAATGTTGAGGCGCCACTCTGGGGGAGGACGCCGAACTGGAGGAAAAGTCCGAAGAAGTCCTTTGAAGAATTGACGTATCAATCTGGATGAGCATAAGGAGGCGGAGCCATCATGGCGGAAGCGTGATATTGCCGCCAGAAAAACTCTTAAAGTAGCATGTGACAAACCCGACTGAGCCAGATGGAGAAAGAAAGGGAGGAGCTCAGCGGGCGTGGCACGCAAAGGATGTACTCCGGCGTCTGCACACCAGTGGCAAAAGCGTTTCCATTTCAACTTATAAGTTTTTATAGTTGATGGAGCCCTGGCCTGAGCGAGGATGTTACGACACTCCTGAGGGATGCTTAGATGTGCAAATTCACAGTGCTCAGGTTCCAGGCTGACAAGCTCAGGGAAGAGGGGTCCGGATGGTAGATTTGACCCCTGTTCATGGAGAGAAGATCCATTCGAGGACGAAGAAGAATGGGTTTGCATTGAGACAGGAGTAGCAGCTCTGAGAACCACGCGTGTCGTGGCCACCTGGGAGCAATCAGAAGGATGTGGCAAGGCTCTCTCCGCATCTTCCAAAGTACGCGAGGCACTAGAGGGATCGGAGGAAAAGCGTAGGCGAAGAGATTCGACCAATCCATCAAAAGGGCATTGCCTTGGGACCCTTTGTGGGGATGCCAGCTTGCGTAAGCGGGGCATTTGCGGTTCTCTGGAGTCGCAAAGAGGTCGATTGCAGGGAATCCCCAACGGTGAAGGACCATATCGAGTGTTGGCTGGTGGAGTTCCCACTCGTGGTTGGATGATCGGGATCTGCTTAGGGAATCCGCCAGGAGGTTGGACAACCCCGGAAGATGTACTGCAGTGATTTGGATTTGATGATTGATGGACCAGTCCCAAATCGCCTCTGCCAGGCGGGATAACACCGGAGACTTCGTTCCGCCCTGTTTGTTTATATAATGCATGCAGGTCGTGTTGTCCGTTTGTATGAGAACTGACTCTCCCTGCAGCACTGGTTGAAATGATTTCAGGGCCAGAAAGATAGCCATAAGCTCCAACTTGTTGATGTGCCAGGTCTTTTGATGGAAAGTCCATTTCCCTTTCACGGACAGGTCTTGGAGGTGAGCTCCCCAGCCCTCCAGGGAAGCATCCGTCGTCAGTGTTAGATCTGGGGTGTTGGACAGAAAAGACGTGCCTGCTGCTAGCTGGTGTGGTTGTGCCCACCATCTGAGCGCCTTCTTCATGGGAATGGTGATGGAGACCTGATCGTTGAAGGAACCGGTGACTTGACGCCACTGCTTGTCCAAAGCCTGTTGGATAGGTCGTGCTCGTAGTCGGCAATGAGGGACAAGAGCGATGCATGACGAAGCCATCCCTAGAAAAGACTTCAATAAGCGGACTGAAACGCACTTCTTTGCGAGAAGTAGCGAAACTAGCCGGAGGATCCTCTGTTGACGTTCCCGGGAGACAAATGCTTTGGCTAGGTTGGTGTCCAGCGTTGCTCCTAGGAAATCTTTGCAAGTTGTTGGCTGCAATTGAGATTTCTCCAGATTGATGGACAGACCCAAGGAACGGAATACTGTCTGGCAGATTGCAGTATGGTGTAGAAGTTGTGCGTGGGATTGTGACTTCAGGAGGCAGTCGTCGAGATATGGGAATATCTGTATGCCTTGGAGACGAAGAAAAGCCATGACCGGAGCCAACATTTTTGTAAAGACTCGGGGGGCTGAACGGAGGCCAAATGGAAGGACCCTGAATTGGAAATGAAGGTGCCCCACCTTGAAGCGCAGGAATTTGCGATGAGCCGCTAGAATTGGGACATGGAAGTAGGCGTCCCGGAGATCGATGGTAGTCATGAAATCTCCGACTGAGAGCAAACGCAAGATCTCTGTAAGCGTGAGCATACGGAAGGTCTGGTCCTTGAGATAATGATTGAGTGCTCTCAAGTCCAGTATTGGTCTCCATTCTCCGTTCTTTTTGATGACGAGGAAAAAACGGGAATAAAACCCCTTCCCTCTCTGCGACTTTGGCACAACTTCCACTGCACCTTTCTGAAGGAGAAGGCGAACCTGATGCAATAGTTCTTTGAGGTGCGGAGGTGGTGGTCCGGAAGGTGGCGTTGGAGGAGGTACCTCGACAAATTCCAATGCATGGCCTCTCTTCACAATGTCGAGTGCCCAACGGTCCGTAGTAATGGAGGACCATTGAGAACCAAACAGAGAGATTTGACCTCCAATTCTCCGTTCGATAGAGGAGTCATTGACGTTTGTTGGATTGTCCTCTGAAATTAGACTTCCCTCTGTAAGTTCTGGCAGGCTGCTGACGGGAAGACTGCTGGCGATTACCGGTGTAACGCTGGTTACCTTGGTTGAAGGACCGGTATTGACTGCTTCCTCCACGAAAAGTGGACGTAGTACCACGTCCTCGAGCACCCCGAAAGGGCTGCTTCTTAAACTGAAGGGTACCCAAAGCACGTGCAGTGTCCGTGTCCTTTTTAATGGATTGTAGCGCTTCATCAATATGCGCTCCAAATAATGACTCGCCGTCAAATGGCATATCTAGGATTCGTGCCTGAACTTCCTGCCGAAACGAAGTTGAGCGTAACCAACCCTGGCGACGCAGGACGGCCGCTCCAGCGAGCTGGCGAAAACCGGTGCAGGCTACATCCACTGCACAATCTATAAGTTCTTCTGCCGTCCTTTCTCCTTCTTGCAGAATTTTCTGTGCTTCTGTCTTGGAAGCATCTGGGAGTAACGCTACATAGGCGGCCATGTCAGCCCAAGCCTGACGGTCATAACGGCCTAAAATGGCCATTGCGTTAGCTACTCGAACTGTTGTAGAGGACATGGAGGAAAATTTTCGCCCAATAGCATCCAGGCGACGGCCCTCACGGTCCGGAGGAGCAGTGATTGTAGACGCCGGATTCTTTGAACCCCGTTGAGCTGCCTGCGTGACGACAGAGTCGGGCTTAGGTTGACCTGTAAGGCATGCTGGAGATCCTATAGGAGCTTTGTATTTCTTTTCTAACCTTGGCAGCTGTGCTGGTAGAGAGTTTGGCGTCTTCATTATTTTCTCTCCTTCAGACCAGATGAAATCTATAATCGGGACTGTGTGGATCTGTTTCAGGGGTTGGTTTTTGAAATCGTATAGGAAGCAATCTTCCTCTCGGTGTGCTCGTGGCAATTTGAATCGCTGTGCTGCCCTATCCATTAGCTGGTGGAAGCCCGCGATGTCTACTGGAGGAGAATCCGCTGCAGGCACCTGAGAAGGAGATGGTGTTTGAGCACGATAGTCATCCCACTCCGCCAAATGTTCCTCACCATCCTCATCAACTTCAGAAACTTCACCATCTTCACGCTCTGGAGGATTCTCGTCATCATCATCCTCCGGATAGATGGTAGTGTGAACACGAACTGATGTAGTTCGGTGAACAGTTACAGACGACGCTGGTTGAGGAGGAGCCAGAACCGGGTTAGAAACTGGATTCATTACTGATGGGACCGTTGTAACCTGTGGCGTTGGTGGGAAACGCCGATTGTAGTCTTCCAACATACTTTGGAGGTTTGATATCATGGAGATAGGCAACATCGCAGTCGGAACTTGAGTGTGAGTAGTTTGATGTTGGCCATAAACATCTTCCTCGTCGTTACTGAGGTCTTGGCACTTAATATTTAGATCCGAAAGACTGTGAGCTTGGTCATCAGACTCTTGATCAGAATCAGTCGCAAACAGCGGAGATGGAGGATTAATCATCTCTTGCTCTGTAAGAGTCTCGAACTGTGGTTTGCTGGACTGCAAGGGCAATAGAGGCATTGTAGCAAAAGAAGAGGCCGGCGTCGAAATTGTGTCCTGCGTACGCGTCGACGGCATGACATCAATTGACTTCTGCGATGGGATCGACTTGGATGCCATCGTCGACGAGGAGACCGTCGACGGAGCAGTCTTCAGTGGTATCGATGGAGTCATCGTCGACGGAACCTTTACTTTCAATGTCTTCGTCGACGGAGTCATCGTCGACGGAGTCATCGTCGACGGAGCCATCGTCGACGGAGCCATCGTCGACGGAGTCATCGTCGACGGAGCGGTCGTCGACGGAGCGGCCGACGACGGAGCGGTCGTCGACGGAGCAGATGGAACAGGTCCCCTCGTCGACAGGATAGCCGTCGACGGTGCGCTCGTCGACGAGAGCGTCGACTGAGTCAAAGCCTTCACACCTCTAGTCGACGACGACCGGGTCGTCGACGAGTGAGCTTTTTTCGTCGTTGAAGATGAAATAGGAATCACAGAAGATACAGTCTTAGAGCTGAGAACCACTCTCATCGACGATGAAGACGTCGACGCTAAAGCCGACGACGATCCAGAGGCCAGCGTCGTTGTGACTGTCGTCGTCGATTTGGAACCAGAGAAAGCCATTCTCGTCGACGGAGTAGAAACCACCGTCGTCGACGGCAAATCCGTTTTCCTCACAGAAAAACTGGACTTTGAAGCAGAGGGAGCCTGAGAGCTTTGTCTCGTGGGCCCAGACGTGGTAGGCAAAGGTGAAGACACCGCAGGGGTCATTGTGAGGGAAACTTTCCTCTTTTTAAGAAATGGTGAAGGCACCTCCTGCACACTACCACGTTTAGAAGCTGCTTTAGAACGGCCTGACCCAAGACTTTCAGCGTCAGAAATTACACTATCTTTGTCTTTAAGCCTCTGAAGCCAGACAAGTAAACGGCCTTCTCTGTCCTTTTGAGTTTTCTCTGAGAATTTTCTACAGAGTTTACAGGTACCCACTTCATGGTCCGGGTAAAGGCAGTAAATACACTTACTGTGTGGGTCATCATGAAATAATCTCAGCTTTCCACAGGAGGAGCAAGCTCTGAAGAGAGACTTCTTACTTGAAGACATTATGGAAGAAACTGGAACACTTGAAGAAAGAAAACTGAGCAGAGCTCAGGGAGACTCCCTTACACACGACGTGCGGTAGAAAATCTGAGGGCTTGAGCTCTGAGGAGAAGGTTCTAGAGGGCTGCTGGCGCCTGATTGGCTGCAGTTTGGACTAACATAATGACAAGGATAGGCTGCATTGGAACTTCTTCTTCCCCATGCATTCCTATGTGGAAATTCTTGGTTAGATACCAGATGGTTATTGTATGCATTTTTTAGGTTTTTCCTTATTATGTATATACATATTTATTATATATTATTATATATTTAGCATTTATTGCTATTTTATTTACCGTGGGACTCCCACTCCGACGACGGGGAATATATTCAAGCATGTGAATCTATGAAAGACACCCCAATACTGGAGAAGTTGGGTGCTCCTGCCCCGCCTAACTACTTGGGCAAAAGAACAGAAGGTTTAATCGTTGATTCAATATGGGTTCAGGCCAGGGAGGGGAACTATCGAACAAAATGTGAAACTGTGTTTGATCATCTCTAAATACACATGGGAAAAGGGGAGTGCAATTCACTGGGCCTTCATGAACCTCAGCTCAACCTTTGATAGTTTTAATAGAGTTAAGCTCTGGGCCATGCTGGGGTCTACGAGGAGTTGAACCCACTCTTGTTGCCTTCCTGCATGGTTTACATGATTATCGTGCTGTATAGCGTAATTGGAGGATGCTCTGAGCAATTTAGTTTGAAGAGAGGGGTTCACCAGGGCTGTATCCTGGCCCCCTTTCTTTTCATCCTTTATATAAATTGTCTGGAGTCTGTTTTAATTGAGCAAGAGATGGCCGCTCGTTACCAGCCTTTTTATATGCAGATGACACAGACCTAGACGCACACATGGCCAAGGGTTTGCTGTGACTCCTTGATCTTTTTATTAGTTTCATGGATGGTCTTGGCCTGTTCCAAATCTGAGGTTATGATGGTTGGCCCCAAAACACTAGATCTAATATATTTCTAGTCAGGGGTCAACTAATCAACAGGGTCAAGCATTTTACCTATCTGGGTATCTTACTTGATTCTTATTTTAATTGACAACCATTGCTAAAAATATCATGACTTTTAAAAGGGCCAGCCATAGTATTAATGAATTTTGGAGAAGGCTTAGGGATAAACATATTAAGGCAATGCTCAATGTTTATACTGCCAAATGTATCCCCATAGCAAGTTTTGGATTTGAAATTTGTGGATAAGTGCCCATTGCACCGCTCCAGATAGTCAAAAACATGTTCATGATAGGTCTTTTTAATGGCCTGCAAGGTATTCCCAGCGAGATTGTTCATGAAGAATTGAGAACAGGATCTATATCAGATGTTATTTGTTTCTGCCCCTTCGCTTATGCTTCTCCCTCTGGCTGAAGGAAGTAGTAAAGTTAGACTTTTGGTCTAAACTTAGACCAAAAGCCTAACTTTAGTGGCAGTAAATGCCCTTTGTGAATACCGAAAGTCATAAAGTTAGACTTTCGTCTCAGATTACTTCTGTGAATCAGGCCAAATGTATGCTTTTTTCTGTCACTTTTTTATCTGGGATATTACATTTGCAAAGAGTATGTTCATTTGATTTTGTATTTTCTCGCTGATTGTTTCCATAATTTTTGGGAGTCTTAAGTCTGTTCTATGAAATGTTTTTGCACATGCACTTAAAATTTTGCTCCCTGTGAGGATGTCCATTAGTTAGGGGTTGAACCGTGTAGGCTATATGTAATGTTGCTCAGCCTTTATGGAACTATAAGCCTTTCGTACCTGTATTGTAATCTCCGTATTTCTAAGGACACAACTTGTTTTTAATACAAAGAGTCAGACTCTTTTTCTTTTTATTCTTTTTATAAGAGTCAGACTATTTTTCATGATTGTTTTTTATTTCTGTGTGTACTATTATGATTTAATGAAAAAACTGAATAAAGTTATACTACTACTACTACCATTCACAGTCTTTCACAAAACAGACTTCCAACTTTTATTCTATAAAAAAGTAAATGCCTTAAGGCCCTCCTCAGCAATTCTAAATAAGAATGATGCTTCTTGAAATGAATTGGCATGTATATTTGTGACATGCTGAGGACATATTATCCAAGACATTCCAAAATTGCAGACAAGTGTTATCTGGTAGTATGGATCATTGGTCTCATGGTACCTTATCTGCCTGGGCCTGCAACTCCTGCCCATCGTTCTTTGCCTGTTGAAGCTCCTGCCGCAGACGGGTGCAATCTTGCAGATGTTGTTTTTCCAGGGCCAGGCACTGCTGTTGGTGAGTGGCGACTTCCTGCAGAAAAATTAAAAAAAGTAATCAACCCTTAAAGAGGCCAGGTAGATTTCCCCAAAGCCCATGTACAAAGTGGAACTGACATGAAATGATCACATGCGGAAGACACATTCCATCATGGAATGTTCATCATGAACATTATTCATATTCTTCAAAATTATTCCACCACTCAAGTAAATCGAGAAACACTATTGAAATGCATTACTTTGGGTTTTAAAAACAAAACTCTATGCTCCCATCTTGCTTTTCTTATAATGCACAAGGAGGAGTCCATGTCAGCAAAACAGGTACAGAAATTTTCAGACAACTGCTGTAATCCTTTTCTTCATCGAAGATACCATATTTCTACATATCTGCTTATCATGAATATTTCAAAACAACTTTGCCTTTGATTTCATTCTTTTTTTCCTTCAGAATTTGTCCTTTTTCAAATATTTGTTTTTTAATTCGTTATCTTGTTTTTGCAGAATGGCCATCACCTGTAAAGCCCTCGTTGAGGCAGACTCATTAAGGAAATATACCTCAACTTCAAGATATAGCTCACTGTTGAAAACATAATCGACATCTGCAGTTAGGTGAGAAAGGAGCGTGAATGACCATTAACAAGTAAAACACGCCAATGAAGGGCAATGGAAAAGTGAATTCCGTTTTCTTAGCCTCCTTTCAGACGTTTTTTTAAGGGAAAAGTTAAGAAGCTTCCCCAGAACACGAAGTCAGGCTCTCCAGTGGATCCTTGCCAGACTAAAATTGTTCAACTCGCTTCAGAACTTGAAGCAGAGGCAACTGTCTGCTACATTTAATTTTGTGATGGTTGAGGGTCCTTTCCCAAAGTTATGGAAAGAGACAACAGTAAGGCCAAAGTAAAACAAATACCAACTTAGACCCATTAGATATGAAAAATAATGTCCTATATGGGTAAGTTAATTACCTTAATCCCAGTTCTCTTCCAGGGGTATCCTCATCAAAGTCATAAGAACTGAATATTCCCGCCCATGTGCGGGGACCCCGGAAATAATATAAAATTATATAGGGAAATCACATATATCTAGCTCCACATATATGTATCAACAGATATCATTATTTCTGACACCAATGCAGCCCCAAAACTGAGGCTAAACAATGTAGTTACCCATACATAGGCTGTATTTGCAAGCATATAAAACACACATTAGGTCAAAGAGCACTTGAACTCTGTGTTGTAATGAGCAAAACACTCATAAATCCTGAAAATTGCTAATAAATAGACAATGTTAGCCCACAGGCTAACATCACTATTTCCTGGATAAAGAAAGTAAGACATTATGTGGCTAAAAAGAGACCGTATCGCGCGGAACTACTGAAAGTCATGATTTAAGCAGTCAAGAGGTGTTTTCTTCTTTTTTCTCTCATTTTACAAATATATGGGGGTGGAGGTGTTGGGAGAATGACAAGACAGCTAAATCTTCTGTATAGGAATATTTGTTGCATTTGCTTATTTGTATTATGGGCCCCCCTTGGGCGTGTGCTCAGACTTTATTGAAACAGAGATCCACTCTTATCTTGAGGTTAAAGGGAGAACGATGTTCCTCAGCCAGTACGTTCTGGGCACCCGGCAAACCCACCTTTAGGGAGGAGATTAAAGGGTATGTCCATGGTAAAAAGGTGCAAAAGCTGTTGCAGATGATGACTTTAGGGGCCCAGATCCTCTCCCTGGGTCAGAGCACCCATCAGCCGCCCTCTGTTGACCTGCACTGACAGTTGGTGTTTGCAAAGTCCTGCTTGTGTCAGATCATGCTAGAAGAAGCCAGGCAGTGCTGGAGAGCATTGGCACAATGGGTATATGAACAAGGTGATAAATTGGGGAAGCTTTTATACTTGCTAACCATCAGAGGGGTTACCTCTAGAGTGGTGCCCTCTATTAGAAATGCCGAGGGACGCCTTCATGAGCATGCTCACTCAGTGGCACAAGTTTACGCAGACTATTTCCAAACATTATATGCGAAGACACCGCAACCCACTCGGGGAATTGCCCACCGAGTGCTGCCAGATAATCTACTGCCCATGATACCCCTGTAATTGGCTAAGGATCTGGATCAGCCTATCATAATGTAGGAGATCGGGGAGAAGCTCTCCGCCAAGACTCCTGGGAAAACCCAATGCACTGACTGTTTACCAGTAGAATATTTTCCATTATTCCAGACTCTAGTACTACCCTACCTGTTACCGCTGTACCCTGAGATGGTGGAGCGAGGGACATTTCCACCGGGTTTAGATACAGCAATGATTGTTGTGGCCACTAAGCCAGGCCAACTGTTGACCAGATGCCCCTCTTACAGGCATACCTCTCTTAACAATGCTGACGTCCAGTCATTTGTCAAAGTCTTAGCTATGCCACACCCTGCCCTACTTGATTTATCCTGATTAATGTAGTTTTATGCCAAGCAGAGGCACTCAGCATTGTGTTCAGAGGGTCCAAGTGGCCCTCTCACAAGCCCATCGCCTTCAATGTCCCTCAGCACTGCCACTAGTGGATTTTGAAGAGGCCTTTGACACAGCTGACTGGTCCTTCCAGGCGCGATGCTGAAGAGGACCGGGCTGGGGCCTCACTTACATACACTTGTCATCTCCAACAAACCAACCACCCAGGTCCGGGTAAATGGGACCCTTTTGCTGTCACTCCCAATTGGCAGAGGCACCCATCAGGCATGTCCCATTTTGCCTCTTTTATTTGCCCAGGCGATCGAGCTCCTAGAAGGCTCGCATTCAGGGAGGGTGTTGGGACGGGGGCCCGGTGGAGTGCAACCCGCTACATGTCGATGACATATTGGTGTTCTGGCAAACCCACAGATCTCAGGTTCATGTTGTATGGAGATTCTACGATTATATGGGGAGGCATCTGGTCTCCGAGTGAATTAATCCAAGTCCATGTTGGTACCCTATTGCTGGAGACGCGGACAGCAATTTCTGGCGATCTACATTCCTGTCACGCCGCTTGCTCTTCAAAGCCTTAAGCTGACCCTCTTGGTCAACAGGATGAATGGAGACCTGCAGAGGTGGGGCTGCCTGCCGCTGAATGCCCTGGGCAGAGAAGCCCTCTTTAAAAAAATTGGCTTTGCCCCATTTTTTAAAATATTTTCTCAAACTTCCCCATCCCATTTCTAGACGATGGTTCCAGACCCTTGCTCCAAATATCAACACCTTTTTTGGGGCTGGAGGCTGCCTTCGAGTGGCTTTTGTCAACGACCGGCACTCCCCTTATGACAGAGGGATCGGTATAGCAGACCTCTACTGTTATTACTTGGCTTCAGCTGGTCAGACTGAATGATTGGTTGAACGAGGGTCGGGACGACCCATCTTACCGGGTGAAGCTAGTCTTGCTAATCCAGGACAGGCTGATGGGCCTGCTTTATTGGAACCTGATCCCTCAAACACTCCCCAACTGTACTCGGGTAGTGCTACCATGCTGGAGGGCGGCAACTCGCTTTATTGGCTTGATCGCAAACTTACTGGGTTGACACCCTTGTGGCAGGGGAGACAGTTGCAACATACCGCAGGTCTGTAAGGCATTGGGCTGTGGGATAGACTAGGCATCACTCACTTTGGGGATGTTTGGGCGGACACTGGCATGCAAACATTCCAGGCGCTGCAGGAGCAATACCAGCTGTCCCATACCCAGTTCTATAAGTAACTGCAGCTGTGGCACACCCTGTTGGCCAATATTCCTGCTGACATGCTGTTCTAGAATTTAGCCCCCTTAAGGCTAAACTGTTGATGCAGAGGCTGGGTAAGTAAGCTATATCCCAGATCTATTGTTTTCTAGTCCTCAATGCTCTTGACCGCTTTCCTGGGCTAAGTAGGAGGTGGGAGACCTGGGTGGGTGAGCTCAAGGACAAGAAGTGGCGTGAGGCTAGATTGGCCCCCAGTAAATTGGCTATACCTGCGAGCCTCTAGTTGGTCCAGCTTAACTACCAAGTCCTATACAATACGTGTATGACTCCACAGTGGCTCCATCGAGCCAGCAGGATCTCCCAAGCTAACTATGCCTATTGTTCCATACCAGAGGAAGACTTCTTCTTCTTCTTCTTAATCATATCAGTAACAAGTCTCCTCACATGATTCATCACTCAAAATTCACCTTTAAATATATTTTGGAAATTGAGCCATTTTTAGGAGTTCTGAAAATATACACATTCTTGTCTTGGAATACACAATTATGTCATACTTTTGTTAATTTGATCAAGCAAAAAGTTACAATTTAGAAGTCTGGAATGCACACAGAAGAACTACTTGCAGGTACCTGGAGAGCTACTCATTGGAGAAGCCTGGACTAAAGCAAGGCTTGCATAGCAGCTCTGAGAGGTTATTAGCATTATGCTTGAAACATAGATAATCAGGCCCCCACACAGTCTCTGACCAACATTCATTTTCTAAAAAGCACCAACCTTGTTCTTACTCCTGCTCCATAGCACAAGCTCCCACACTGCCACACTTCTCATCGGTGTTGATCAGGGGAAGGCGAAGCAGGTCATGTCACTCACTACAGAGGCCATCTATGCTCCCACAACAACTCTTACATCAACACAACTAGTAGCTTGCATATTTCAACAAGTGCTTGGGTCACTGGTTTTTGTTAACTTTGGAGAGTTAGACCCCAGGGTATTTCCCTCACTACTGCACACTAAAACTGCAAGTATGTTGCCTTAAGGAGATTTCGAGTTCTTTAGCACAGTCCCTTCCAAGTGAGTTCTACAGGGCAAAACCGTACACAAGTAATCTCTATCTGATGCCTTTTAACATCATCTTTCCATATCAGGAATAGGCCACACATCAGATTCTTGGACTCTTGGTTCTAATCTTGATAAGGGTGACTTTGTAACCACTGACTGGTGTGGAGTGGTCTTATTCTACTTTCTTGTTGTGCTCCTAAATTGCTTGTGACTCCAACATTATGCCTTCATAATGGCCCCATATGTGCATTACAGCAAGTCACGTGAATGAGGGCAACCAATGCTTTACAGGGCTAAGGTTCCCTAATCTGTGAAAGGAAAGCTCTGCACGTGCATTGAGTATATCCAGCAAGCTGACTAATAAACGGGGAGCTGGTCCTATTCAGTAATTGCATTCTCACCTGCTGATACTCCTTTTCTTTCTGCTTTATCTTCTGCTCTAGATTGTGCTTTGCTGCCTCCGAGTTTTGTCTCTGGCACTTGAGCTCTTCAGAGAGAATCTTCAGCTTCTGCTCCAGTGTGATGCGCTGGAGGAAAAAAGCAAACAGTAATGAAACAGTCCGAATGGCATTGCCCATTAGCCAAGTCTACAAAACCCTGCAGATCTTGTGTTTTTATAATACCCTACTTCCATGGCCAAAACAATGTGACTGCTGCCGGATTTAAATCTCTTAGAGCCACATGTATGAAACAATTTTACATTCGCAAACAGTGCAAAGCGCAAAATGCTGCTGTTGGTGAATGCAAAATAGCCTTTCATAATGTATGAAAGGCTTTGTAGTCGCAATTTTATGTAATTGCAAAAATTGTGAAAAAGAAAATTTACAAATTTTATAACAGGGAAAAAAGAGAAAAGAAGGCAGGAAGAAAAAGACATATTTCATCCTGGCTATGGTACAAAAGATCTAACCCCTATACAGTTAGTTATGGGTAGCCAGATCGCTTTACCATGCAGAGCAGCTTTTATTCCCCTAGTGGCGTATATAGTACTCTCCTGATTAAATGCACCCAGAAGGCGAGCTAACCACATTTGGAAGCTCGGTGAATCTGAGTCTTTCCAGCGTGCTGCTAGTATGATTCTATACACGGCAGTACCTATAAATAACATTGCTTCTTCCTACGCTTTTAGATCAAGTGTGCTGTCAAAGCAGAGCAAATAGAGGGTGGGGGAGTCAGCTATTTAGTGACCGAGCACCTCTTCCCACAAATCAAGCATCATTTTTTTGATTAAGGTTAATTTACTACATTTGCTAAACATATGTATTAACGTAGCTGGACCGGATAGACAACCGGGGAACTCATCGTTCTCCCTTTTGCCCCAGGCATGTAGTTTTGCGGGGGTGAAATACAGATTATAGATGGTTTTGTAGGTCTGGGCTTTTAAGCTAGATGATATGAGCAGCCGTGATGATAAAAGTAAGCTCATATCGATTTCTGCATTTGGATTATCTAGTTTATCAGCCCAGACTACTTCTGTTTGCTCCATATCATCTTGTAGTTTTTCCAAAAGCAGTCCATAAATTGATCAAATTCTTGTGGCATTTTTAGCAATAATTTCTATAAGTTCAGTTCTCTCTAAGGTAATGTTAGGAGCTTTCAGTTTTAATACAGTATACACCTGGATGAACTTAATGTAATCACCATTAGGTAGGTGGAACTTCCTCTGTAAGTCTGTAAATGTGGTAGCTATATCTTCCCCAGGAAATCCCCTACTGTAGTGATTCCTAAATTTTCCCATTTTTTTGCAATGACATCGTTAGCTAGAGCGGGGAGCAGATTGGAGTGCCATAGGGGGGTATAGCGATTTATTTTCGATATTTGCATGTGCTTAGCCGTTCTCAACCAAATTCTCCAGGCATTAGAAATGACTTTGAATTTGCTCTTCTTGTAGTAGCTTGGTTATACTTGTCTCAAAAAGAGACCTTTAGCCTTCTGCCCTATTGACAGCTCATAAATAGATGGTATTACTATATCCCCTATATCATCAGAAGAGGGAGTGGAATAGAGGAGAGGAGCCATTTGTTGGAGAAATGCCGCCCAGAAGTAAAATAGCATGTTGGGAACTGCTAATCCACCTCTGTTCTGTGGGAGCAAGAGGAATTTCAAGGATCTCCTGATTTTACCCTGTTACCACATAAATTTAGACATTTGAGATTCTAGTGTTTTTAGAATGTTTTCTTCAAAAATCAGGGGTATTGCTCGAAAAAGGTACAGAACTCTGGGGAAGATATTCATCTTCAAAAAGTTTCCCCTGCCAATAATTGACAGATGCAGACTATTCACTCGATCTAGATCTTTTCTTATAACATTCAATAGTGGCTCATAATCAAGCTTGGGATGGATTTGACATCAGAGCTTATGCTTACACCTAGATAAGTAGCTTTCTCAGCTTTCCTGGGATCATTAAATTCAATATTGTCGGTACAGAGCATGATTGTTTTTTCTTTATTAAGGGAACAGCCAGAGTACTATCCGTACGTTTGTGTTATTGCCTCTATATCCGACATTGCTTCAGAGGGATTAGGTGTTAGGACCACAATGTCGTCGGTGTAGGCCAGTACTTTAGTTTCAAATTGGTCAGTCACCACAGGTTTAATTGTTTGATTTTCTAATAGCTTCAGAATTAAGGGGTTTATGTAAAGAGCAAAAAATATTGGAGAACAGGGACATCCTTGCCTTGCACCTCTAGAGATTTTGATTGTTTTTGATTTGGAGCCCATTATCTGTAGTTTAGCTTTAGGATCAAGGTACATCGCCATTATGGATTAAAACATTTAGGGCCAAAATTATTATGGGTCAATACTGCCCAAAGGAAGTTCCAAGAGACACGGTCAAAGGCCTTCTCGGCGTCCAAGAGGATCATCGACATCTGACCCCCCCGCCCACCCCCCCCCGTTGCGGACATTATGTCAAATAGAGATATAGCCCTTCGAGTGTGATCAGTCGTGCCTTTACCAGGAATAAATCCATGTTGCCATGGGGAGACCAGATGTTCGACAACCCTCCCGAGCCGATTGGCCATAATTCTAGCATATAATTTGGAGTCCGTATTAATTAGGGAGATTGGACGGTAAAATGATAGTTGATCTGGGGGCTTTCCCTTTTTAGGAAAGATAAATATGTTTCTTTCTTTCCAGGACTCCGGAGGGGTACCACTCCATTGAATCCCAAGGAATAAGTCAAGAATGAGAGGGCCTAGACAGTGACTCAGAAGTTTATACAGCTCAAGAGGTATTTTGTCTGGGCCTGCGGCCTTCCCAGAGGCAAGTGCAGACAGGACCTGCTGTACTTCAGTGAGAGTGATTTCTTTCTCCAGATCTTCACGGGTGATATAATCTATATTCCTACTCATCTCAGGGTCATATAGAAACTTGTTTAAGAAAGTGTCGGATTCTACCCTACTGGCTATACTATCGTTTTGGTATAGGTTCTGGTAGTATTGTTGGAATGCGTTAATTATATCTGATGTTTGTGTAAGTGTCTGCCCTCCTGATTGCATAGTTGTGATGGCATTGTAGGACTTTTTCTGGCGGGTACCTAATGTGAGTTGTTTGCCTACCCTTTCGCCATTCTCATAGACATCTTTCTAGTGTGTTTTATAGATCTCAGCAGCTTTCTGAGTCAAACCCGAGTTTAGCTCAGTTTTTAACACCAGCATATGATACATAATGTGTTTCCCATCTTCTCCTTGAGATATTTTTGCGATATGCTCTTCTTCAACCCTAGCTAGCTCTTGTAGCTTCTGGTTATACTCACTACTGCATTGTTTTCTGGCTCTGGCTAGGTAGCTCATTGTTTCACCTCTAAGAGCTGCTTTAAAGCTGTCCCAGACTACACATCTTGGAGCGCTATATCGATTAATATAAAAAAATTCTTGGACCCAGCTAGTGATGTAGTCGATGCACTCCTTGTTGGCCAACAGTTTCCTATCAAAGGCCCAGCTCCTATATTGTCTATTTGCGGTTGTGATGTTAACTGTGAGGGTTAATGCATTATGGTCGGAAATTATCTTGGGTTATTTGATGATTGTAGCTTGATTAGAAAGATCGGTTGTTGTAAATATATAATCAATTCTAACGTATTTACTGTGGGGGCAAGAAAAGTAAGTGAACCCAGGATCCGGATGATTTTTCGTGCCCCAAATGTCGACCAGGCCCAAACTATCTCGTAGCCGGCTGATTGCCTTTAAAATTTGCGGTTTAAGGCCCATGTATTTTGGTTGCGTCTGACTATTAAATAGGGGTCCGAGCGAGATGTTTAGATCACCACAGAGAACGAGTGGGCCCGGCCAGGATGCGAGTTCAAGCTAGAGTTTCTCGAAGACTGTGGGGTCATCTTGATTGGATCCATAGATCGAACATACAGTAACACCGAGAACCAGTTTTATGATAATCCATCTGCCCTGAGGATCTGCTAGTTTGTAGGTTGCTTGGCCTAGGAAGGTTTTAGCGAGTATCGCTACCCCCCGGGTGTTAGAAGTTTGAGTAGTGCATGACAATAGGTTATATCCCTTAATTTTTAACAGCTCCCTTATGTCCCAAGGCAGGTGGGTCTCTTGGAGGCAGACAATATCCACAGGATTTTGATAAATTATCTCGCTCAGGCGCTGGCGCTTGCCTCTATCGAGAAGACCTGCAATGTTCCAAGTACATATGGTTAATCTCCCCTTAAGAGCGTGTTTATTTGCTCAATGTATAACTGTACATTCAATCTCCATTGGATTCCATGACCTGCTTGATCTGCCTTGGATTTTATTAGCATATTATCTAGAATTAGTAAAAAAAGTAAGGATATTGATGACTCCTGTCTTAAATCTGGTTCCGTTTTTTTCTTTTTAAATGCTTCTTCCCACCACCCACTTCCCCCCAAACCCCCACCCCTCCCTGCTCCCCCCCCCCCCGAAATAAGGCAAACAGACTCCGTAAGAGTCTGGGATGATGGTGATGCAGCACAGCAAAAGAGCATATGCAGTAAACCTCCATTTTATAAATTTTCAGGAAGGTATCGGCCTATACCTGTTGCGCAAACAATCAGGGAGGCCCAAATTCAATTAAATCGTATATCCCCCACTTCACCCAATGAACCCAGTGAACCCATCCCACACAAGCGTGTATAGACATTAACCTTGGCCCACATCGTTGAGTCTAGCATATATACTGCATTAGTTATAATCAAGTGTATAACATTTTAGCCATTTCTTTCCCCTTTTTAAGACATAATTCGGTTAACGCTAGTTCATTTTAGTTCGTCCAAATACTCTTTAGCTTTAATCTCTGAGAGAAAAAACTTTGTTTGACCTCCATAGATAATTTTAAGCCGTGCTGGATTGTTTAGATATGCTTGTGCTTTCTTTTCTTGAAACGGCTTAATTAGCATACGTAGCCTCCACCTTCTTTCGACTGTAGCATGGCAGAAGTCAGGCGGACAAAATAGGATATATCTTTGCTGGTGCGCTTAGATTCGGGCCTTGCTTTCTCAAAAACTGCTTGCCGAAGCAGGAAGTAGCCGCAATATACTAAGATTGCCCGGGGATAGGTCCCAGGTTTAGCTGGCAGCTTAAAGGGCATACGATGTGCTCGCTGGATCTCGTTGTCCCAATCCCATTTTGATAATTCGGGCAGAGAGTCTCTGAATAGGTTAGCCACAAATGAGCGAATATCATCGCCTTCGGCCGTCTCGGGAACGCCAAGAACCCGAAGGTTGTTCCTTCGTTGGCGGTTTTCGAATTCTTCTAGCTTCCACCTGACGTCCGCCAGCTCGGACTCATGGGACTCAATTTTTTCCTGGTTCGTGGCACGTTCATTTTCGTTGGAAAGCACCCTGGATTCGATCTCTGTGATTCTGTCCCCAAAGAAGCTACAAGTTTTGGTAAGCTTACGTACAACCACTTGCACCTTGCGCAGTACTGCTTGTGCCCTCCTCCCGTCTTGAGCGGTTTCCTCGTGATGGGCCGCTATGGCTTGTAAAACAGTATCTGGTGTTGTTACAGGTGGCCCACCGAGCGAGGAGTGCGCAGGCTGCTGAGCATTTTTAGCGCTGCATGTGGGGAGTGTAAGCTGGTCGGTGAGCGAATAGTCCCAAGTGAGGTCCCCACCACAATGTTGTTTCTTTTTCCGTTTTTGGGCAGGCTTGGACTTGATGGTGCTAATCTCAGTTCTTTCTCCATTACTACTCCTACTCTCATCTGTCAGGTATGAAACAGATTCATCTGTCCAGTCTCCTTCGACCCCTGCTTCATCAGAAGAAATCACTTGCCTATTTTTCTGCGTCAGGGTTAAGATCATTATCATCATTGCTCAGATCTCTTTGTTTTGACAAGTACTGGTCGAGGTTGCCTTGCCCCTTCCCAGTGTCTGTACTAGCTAGCATATGATCGCCATTTGTCCCAGGACATTTATCTTGCTGTGCCTGGCAGTCAACAGTGGATGAGACAGCCTTTTGCACCTCCCGCATGTCTTTAGCCAGACCCCCATTCAAGGCGAGATTAGCGAGATTGGAGACATTTGCTTCAGCCAGCTGATCGATAAGTTCTACAGTGTCATCGCAATGATCAGGGATTTTACTAGCATTAGTAAGGCCAGGCTTAACTTTTGTCCCCATAGTACTCACATTTGTAGATGGTGCCTGTACAGATTCAGCCGTATGAGGCGGTGGTGTCTTTTTTCCCCTTACCTGCAGCCACTTCTCCATCAGCCTCTCCTTCTCCTTGTATGATCTTGCTAGCGGCAGGGGCAGTCTCTGCAGCATCGCTTGAGGATTCTGTCTGGCGCTTCTTCTCCCGCTCTGGAAGTGCTCCATGGGTCCTCCGCCAAAGATCAATTACGGTAGTGCCAGCGGTGCCGATGGAGCCAGCTGCATCCTTCTTACCGAGTTTTCTTTGAGCTGACAAGGCATCCTGCCTCGGTGAGTTACTGTCTGCTGTATCAGAAGGGGCCATCTCATTCTTCTCCTTCGCGGTGGGTGTCTGAGCCTTTCCCACATCGCTCTGAGCCTGGCGCTCGGTACTCTCTCGGAGCGCCGCTCTGGCAGCTCTTGCTCGTGCTACTGCGGACATAGGGACTGTGGCGATTTTCAGGGGCATTGCTGCGATTGCTGCGATCGTGGTTGCGTCGGCTTCGGCAGAGTCTGCACGATATGTGGGGAGGTCCGATTCGCTATGATGTCGGGGTGGCGGGTTCAAGAAGAATTTCAGGACATCCCATCCGATCAGGGTGTAAAGAGATGTAAGGCGATCGAGCCTGTTTGTCTTCTGGCACTCCCTCAGCATTGTCGTCGAGTTGGTCGAGTTGGTTGAGGGTTAAGTCATGTTTTTGGACGACATAGGGGCCGGCATCTTCCGATCATAGTACGGAGCTCTGGTGCTGTGCTTGCATTACGGTTAGTGACAAACCGCCACCCTGCCCCTCGACCACTCATAATACCCTACTTCCATGGCCAAAACAATGTGACTGCTGCCGGATTTAAATCTCTTAGGGCCACATGTATGAAACAATTTTGCATTCGCTAACAGTGCAAAGCTCAAAATGCTGCTGTTGGCGAATGCAAAATAGCCTTTCATAATGTATGAAAGGCTTTGTAGTCGCAATTTTATGTAATCGCAAAAATTGTGATTACCTAAATGTGGGCTAGAAATTGGGAATCGCAAACTGCGATTTCCTTAGCACATGTACCAAGCATTTTCTAAATGCAAACTGTGCATTTGGGAAAAGGCTATCACCATCGACTTCAAGACAATGGTAACATGTAAAAAAAAATTTAAAAAGCACAAAAATGCTGTTTTCAAAGTGCCATGTAGTGCACACATGCCAATAGGGCATGTGTGCATTTTAAATGTGCACTTTGTTTGGGGGGTGCTTCAGGGGGGCCTTAGATATCCGGGCACCCGTAGCTTTACATTACCTCATTTGCAACTGCCAATTAGGTAATCGCAAATTAGCTAATACAAAACTGTTCGCACCTAAGAAATGGAGTAGTATTACCTATTAGCAAGTCTCTATTTACCGAATCCCTATTTGGTAATAATAAGAAATCGCTAAATCTTTGGCGATTCCTTACAAAGTTAGCATTTTGCGATAACCAAATAGCGATTTAGTAAAAAATGCTATTTGGTCAGTGTAAAATTATTTTTGATACAAGGGCCCCTGTCGTACTTCTCTACTTCTATAGTAGGGGATTTCTGTGTATAGTCATATTCTAGTGAATAGTCCCGCTCATGTGCGGGGACCCCGGAGCAATCAAAAATAATCTCTTAAGTTGTCTTCTGTGCAGTCCTGCATAGACGCTTAAGAGAGAATTAAAGACAAATAATGCAGCCTATACCTGCAAGGCTACACTGTCCAGTACTTCAACTAGAAATGCAGAGGATATTCCACCAATATCATATTCTGCACAGTCTGCCGAGTTTCACCATAGAGAAACTTCCTCCCTTCACAGAATCCTTGGAATGATAGAGAGGAAGGGATGGACAGACAAGTCCCCATAGGCTGCCATTATGTGGCTTAAAAAGGGATACCGTGCCTTCAAGGAAACTTTCCAGAACTGTCGGTATCCCAGAATGCACAGCAACCCCCTCCACTTTCAGTTCTTTTTTTCTGGCTCCTGCTAGCAGGACCCTGGAGCATTGAGCTCTCCCTTTTTTGGGTGTTTTGTCTAAATGTTTGCACTTTTCAAGTCTTTAGAGTGTTTCATTCAACGTGTTTTTGCTCCTTCTTCCTTTTGCTGGAGTTTTTGGTGAGCTTGGCCACTCTTTTGTCAGATATGCCTTCCTTATTTGACAAATGCCCTGAGTGTGCCAGGAAGATGGAAAAATCTGATCCACACAGGGTGTGTATCCTATGTCTCCCTTCTTCTCATGTCCCTGTGGATTGTGAGATCTGCCAGCATTTCTCCAACAGGACCCTGAAGGACAGGGAGAAGACTCAGCTCCGAGGACTGGAGCAAAGAACATAGCAAGATCAAGGGGGGTTTGGGCATGGAAAGGCCTCTTCCTCTGCCCGTACTTCAGCCTCTGGGGGGCTCCCCAGGGAAGAGAAGGCCAGAAAACGTCCCAGGGCTCCGTCGACGTCGACAGCCTCGACGTCGGCGTCGAGAGGGATGACCACCGTCTGCTCCCCATCTCCCCAGGGCCCTGGGTCGAACCGACGTCGCCGTTCGACGTCGAGGGGAGTGACTTCGAGACCTCGGACGAGGTCGACGTCGAGGACCGCTTCGTCGTCGAGACGCCATCAACGTCGTGAAGGGTCTGGAAGGCATCGGCACTCGCCGTCGAGGCGACACCGCCGTTGGCGTCTACTCGACGTTCGTCGTCGAGACGAAGATCATCGAAGTCGAGACAAAGATCTTCGACGTCGAAAAGAGGAAGATCATCGACGTCGAGAAAAAGATCATCGATGTCGAGAGGGCGATCGAAGCCGACACGCTCAACGTCGAAAAAGAGGTTAGCGTCGAGAAGGAGAAGATCGACATCCAGGGGGCGTTCTAAGACCAGGATGGAGTCCCAGGGCTCTTTAGTCAGCCTTTCCTCGGCTTCCACGAGCCCACGGTCGTGGCGGCGCCGTCGCTCGTCCACGAGGAGGTCGGCCTCTAGGTCACCCCCCATCAAGGCCGGCGCAGAAAAGAAGGAGAGTGGTAGAGTCTCCGGGATCGGAGTACTCCCAGGCCTTTTCGCCATCACGGCCCAGGACGCCTACGCCTCCCCCGTTGCCCAAGGACCCTCCTCCGCGTAATCCTATGCCTCCACCGCCTCCTCCCCCTTCTCATAAACCTCCTCTTCCTCCACCGCCACCTCCGCTGAGGTCTCTCTTTTTGCCTCATCTCTCGACACCCCCTACGGAGCTGCCACGCCCTAGGCTCCCTCCTTTACAGCCAGTGGACAAACCAAGGCCAGTGAGGTCGAGATCTCGCTCCAGGCGGAGGTACAGATCCAGAAGTGACCGCCGTTCTTCCACACGGTCCAGACGGCGGCACAGGAGGGACAGGTCTTAGTCCCGCCACATGGACTCGTCCAGTGGCCGGGACTATTTCCCTACATTGTCGGACTCCCCTCAGACGAGGGTGTCTCCGTAGACAACATTGTCTCCTTCCAAGAGGTGTTGTTATGTGGGGCGGCGAAACTGGGCATTACACTCTTGGTGCCCACGCAATCGACTTCAGTCATCTTCGAGACCCTGCATAAGAAACAGCTGTCTCGCCCCTTGTTGCCCTTGGTGCCAGGGCTGGAGAAACCTGCCATGGAGCTCTTCCTCACCCCTGCCTCTACGAAATTGGCACCTTCCAGGTTGCAAAAGAAATACAGGGCCCCAGACTCAGACCCGGCGTGCCTTGGTGGGCAGATCAAGACTAAGGGATTTCGGAAATCCTCTCAGTTTGTTGCCTTTGGGGGTCCAAGCAAGGGCCTTCCACTATCCAAACAGGGTATTTCAAGATAGACCACAAGTGCCATTCTGCATTGCCACACTGCGGCAGGAAAACCTCTGACTGGCAAGATTCAGGCACATTCAACGAGATCGGTAGCATCTTCAACGGCCCTCTTTGCGGGGGTACAGATTAAAGACATTTGCAGAGCTGCTACCTGGAGCAGCGTTCACACCTCTACTAAGCATTACTGCTTGGAGTCCTTACAACAAGATGATGCAGCAGTGGGACAGGCTGTCCTGAGGAACCTCTTCCAATAATTGGTGAGCTTTCCTTTCTATCCCACCTTCCGTGTTACACATTTTGTATCTTTATGTCATGTTGGCTATTGCAATACTTATATGATAACAAAATGTGGTTTTATTGCTAACTGCTTGCTACTCTGATACAAAAGCATGGGAATCTATGAAAGTTCCAATACTGGGGCAAGAAAGCAAGTTACTTACCTGTAACTTTGGTTCCCCAGTATTGGTAACTTTCATAGATTCCCATGCGCCCACCCACCCCCAGAGAAAAGCTCAGCCTACAACAGATATGGTGTCTGGTACACAACGGCTACAAAAAACTGAGGCTCTGAGGTTCCTTCAGGAGGGTTCTAAGGGGGGAGGCACTTCTGACTGGCTGATGCCTAAGTTTGGTCTCTTTTACAAAAAGAGGGTGATATGCTACAAAAGGGAATGAGACCTAGGCCTTTTTCTTTCTCTTTTGTAACTACTGCTATGGTATTTTTGTTAGCAAGACTCCCATTCCGACAACGGGGAATGATACAATAGCATGGGAATCTATGAAAGTTACCAATACTGGGGCAACAGAGGAAGACCTTCCGCCCGTTCCAAAGGTGTTACGGTGCGCAGGGGAGAGGGCAAGGTCGGCAGGCTGGACAGCAGCAACAGCAGCAGCAGCAGTACCAGCGGCGGCCATTCCAAAAGCGCCAGAGGTGGTCAGCAGTCCTCCTCCGCGACCAAGGGCCCAGCCGGGTCTAAGCCCTGAGGTGCTACTTCACCCTCGTCCGTTACCCGCTCCGGTGGGGGGAAGCATACAAAATTACTTGGCAGAGTGGAGAAAAATTACTCAGGACAAGTGGGTGCTGAATATTGTTTGCAATGGATACAGTCTTCGTTTTCTCAGCCCACCTCCAGCGATTCCACCGGTTTGCTTGCAGTTCCAACTGCGTGAGCTACAGACGGAGGCCGATACCCTGTTAAGACAAGCATTTACAATGCAATGGTCTCAGCATTATTAAAGGTAGAGCTATTGGCATTGCTCATGGCATTTTTTTTTATAAATCATAAATAAATGGCATTGTCATTTACATTGCTAATAGCTTAATTGTTAAATAAATGGCATTGTCATTTACAATTCCAATAGCTTAATCGCTGGCAAATGCATGCCCTATTGCATTTACACCCACACAGAGCCACACCCACAAAGCCACCCACACACACACACATACAGAGCCACCCACGCAGAGCCACCCACAGAGTCATTCACATAGAGCCACCTACACAGAGCCACCCTCACACAGACAGAGCCACCCACACATAGAGCCACCTACAAAAAAAGTTATTCACACATAGAGCCACCTACAAAAAAAGCTATCCACACAGAGCCCCACACACATACACACAGAGCCACACAAAGAGCCCCACACACAGAGCCCCACACGCAGAGCCCCACACAGAGCCCCACACAGAGCCCCCCACACAGAGCCCCCCACACAGAGCCCCTCACACACACACACACACAGAGCCCCCCCCACACACAGAGCCCCCCCACACACACACACACACAGCTCACCCACACACACAAAGAGTGTTCGGAGTGGGGAAAGAGGTGGCATTTTTTTGCTGTGCTTAAAGATGGAATCAGCCCTGGGATTCTTGAAGGGGCTACCGAATTGCAGAGACAGTGGAATTTCGACAAAGTCAGAGGCATTTAGAAACAGAAATCTGTTCATACCTGGAAAGGCACAGAGTCTGCAAGTGTGTGCAAGAGAGAGCACTAGACAGAGAATGGGTGCAGGCACCGATAGATAGAGGTGATAAGGGAATCGACAGTGAGAGAAAAGAGAGTGTGAGTGAGAGAGACTATGTGAGAGAGCCAGAGGGAACAGTGAGAAAAACTGAGACATACAGAGGTGTGAGAGAATAAGAAAGACAGATTGGAGAGCAGGGTGGCGTAACAATGCACGCAAAGGGTAGGAGGGGTGAAGAGGAAAGAAAGAAAGAACGAAGGAAAGAAAGAAAAAAGCAATAGAGAGAAAAGGCAGTCACTGTTGATAGTTCTATGGGGCATTTGATTTTGAGGGGGCCTATTTTGCCGTACTGTTCTTCCCCTCAAATTTGAGCAATTTAAGATGTTACTTTCTGCTGGGGGTGGGGCTGAGGTCACGTCCACATCCTGTGATTCTGGGCTAAAATACCTTAATCTCCTCGTACCTGAATGGGTAATGTAAATACGGAGCTCATGTAAAGCGCTCCAATTCGAGTTCGTGCTATATAAATATGCAAAAAATAAAAATAAAAATGCCCTGGTGGGAGAGGACATGTTCTGTAGAGTCTCTGCCCCGACCCCCCCCCCCGACCCCCACTCCCAGGCCCTGGTGAATGAGGGCAGATTCAGTAGAGTCTCACTCTCTGCCCTCCTCCCCCCTCCCCTGCCATAGCGGGAGAGTGCAGGTTCTGCAGAGCTATGGCCGCCTCTCCCAGTAAAGCTCCCGGCGGAGGCAGGCTGGGGGCAGCCTCGAGCCCTGCGCACTGCATTAGCAGTCGGTGTCGGCGTCTGGGAGGTGATGGATGGCAGCTGTTACTTCATTAGAGCTGCATTAGCAGTCGGTGTCGGCGTCTGGGAGGTGATGGATGGCAGCTGTTACTTCATTAGAACTGGTTGTCTGCTCTCTGCACTGCACACTGCGGCTCAGGGAGACCGGAGCAGCGTAGGAGACGCACCGCCTCTGCTGGGCATCCGTGGGCAAAGCCCGAGGCCACTCCTGGCATCTGTGCTGTACCGGGTTGTGTGCACTCCTTCACTTAATCCACTGTCTAACTGCACCCAAACACACACATATATATATATATATATTCTATCCATCCATCCATGTGCCGGTATCTGTGGTTGCATAATAAAGGACTGCCTGTGAAAAGCCGTCCTCTCGCAGTTGCTTGTTCTCAGGACATGAGATTTGATTTGAAAACTTTGGGTATTCTACTAAATGAGATTTGACAATCTCAGGAAAGCCAATTAAATATATCAAATTGGTTTAAAGGAAACGCGGGAATCCATACACATCTTTGGGAATATGATTTTTCATAGGTATTACGACAGCTGGGATACCGGGCAGTCTCTTTCAAGCTTAGACAGGAGGGGCGAGAACAGGGTTAACAAGTTTGCAGCTCAAAACATGGGCCTCTTGTGTTAATAATTTATAAGCAGGAGGGAGACACAGCCTTGCAATGCCCGGGCGCGTCATTTCTTGCCGACCAAGACCCAGGTCAGAAAGCACTGGCCAGATACCGCTCCTTCCCTTTTGGAGCCTGGGTCCTACTTCTTCCCAGACCTTCCGTCTCAAGTACCTGAGGATCCAGATCTCCAAACGGGTAGAACTTGACATCCAAAAACATGTCCTCGGGGACCGTCAGCTCCTCCCTGGCCTCGGCCCGCAGTTCCGTCCCCCTACCCCTGCATCAGCAGATGCTACTTCCAGTACCCAAACACCCAGGCCCATCGTGTTCTTTCCACGCCACAGACTGAAGCGCCCCGCCCCCTGGAGCCACCGAACCGCCAGAGCCAGCGCGCGCCTTGGCCTGTACCATTGTTAAGGCTTCCAAGGGGGAAACGGGCCATACAGCACACCTAAAGACTCACTCGGTACTGCTTTTGCTATGTAGGCACTGTATTTAACAGCGCCAAATAGCTACATATATTGCAAGTCATTTGCGGCAATTATTAATTTTGTGAATGCGTGTCTACTTTTGCGGTACAATAAATAACCCTTCTTAATGGTACGGACGGGAAAAAGATCCCCTAGACAGGAAGATAAACAAGCCGTGAGCGTGCACTCTCCCGAACTTCCGGTGTCTGGATGTGCACGCTCACGTCCGTCTTATGCGCCCACGGAGTGGATGGCTGGACCAGAGGAGCGGTGGCAGCAGAAGTCAGGAGTGGCGGCTGAGGCCACTGATGCGGTAAGTGGGGCTTGGGGGGCTCGTGTGTGTGTGTGTGTGTGTGTCTGCGCGTGTGTGAGGGTGTGTGTGTCTGCGCGTGTGTGTGTGTCTGCGAGTGTGTGTGTGTCTGCGCGTGTGTGTGTGTCTGCGCGCGCATGTGTGTCTGCGTGTGTCTGCGCGTGTGTGTGTGCGTGCCTTCGGCCTGCCGGCCGGCGTAAGCGCGTCCACAGACCCTGGTAGGCTCGTGCACCGCTCTGTCTCCCTTGAGAGGCAAGTGGGCAACAATAGGTCTCGAGAGCCGAGACCTAAAAAAAGGGCGATAGAAGACGTCTCTCTGTCTCAAAGGGAAAAGGATCTTTACTCAGGCTTCTTTCTGATACGCAAGAAAGACAAGAACGAGTTCAGGCCCATTCTGGATTTGCAACAAGCAAACAAATGGATTCGCAGGGAGAAGTTTTGCATGCTGTCTTTGCACCAGATTTACCCTCAGCTGCAAAGGGGAGACTGGCTTTGCGCAATAGATCTGCAGGATGCGTGCTTCCATGTGCCTATTGCATGGAAACACCGGATGTTCCGACGCCAATCACTATCAATACACCGTACTACCGTTTGGACTGAAGTCTGCGCCCAGGACTTTTTCAAAGTGCATGGCAGTGGTGGCGGCACACCTGAGAAAGAACAATGTGTTTGTTTACCCGTACCGGGACGACTGGTTGATCAAAGCCTCCACCTTCCAGTAAGCGCAATTGCACTTCAAAATGACGGCCGTTCTGTTGAACCAGCTGGGGTTGCACATAAACAAGTCCCAACTCCGGTCCAGTGCCTACAGAACTTGGGAGCCTCCATCAATACGCTGTCAGCAAGCATGTGTCCTTCGGAGGAGAGACGCTTATCGATCCTTCGGAAGGCTCAGGCTCTCATGGCTGTTCCATCTACGACAGGTAGGACGGTGTCTTCTCTACTGGGGTCGATGGCCTCTTGTATCTTCCTCACTCCACATGCACGCCTACACATGCGGCAGCTGCAGGAACGTCTGGAGGATCGGTGGGACCAGAGGCGAGGGAAGTGGGACGACAGGATACGACTGTCTCTGCATGCTCAGTAGTCCCTGAGATGGTGGTGTTCAGCAGAAAACCTCCTCAAGGGGGTTCCGTTCCACAAGGACATTCCCACTCAAACTATGGTGACGGATGCTTCTCTCCACGGCTGGGGAGAGAAATCCGGACAGTTACAGTTCCAAGGAACGTGGTCCCCAACGGAGTCCACGTACCACATCAATTTCCTGGCACTCAGAGCTGTTCACTTGGCACTGAAGGCCTTTCATCCGTCGTACAGACGGACAATACGACCACGATGTATTACCTCAACAAGCAGGGGGGGCTCAAGATCGCGCACACTGTCACAGGAAGCGCAGGCGATCTGGGACTGGCTGCTAGCCAGAGGGCTAACGATAACGGCTACCCATCTGCCAGGTGTGCAGAATGCTCAGGCGGACGCACTCAGCAGACTGATCCAGGAAAACCACGAATGGGTCATAAACGACGAAGTGCTCGGAGATGTCTTTGCCAGGTGGGGAACTCCAGACGTGGATCTGTTCGCCACCGCCGACAACAGCAAATGCCGAGACTTCACATCCAGGTATTACCAGCAGGGGACTCGGGGAATGCGTTATGGATCAACTGGTCGAACAGCTTTCTGTACGCTTTTCCGTCCATTCCCCTGATTCCAGCGGTGCTCTTCAAGCTGTTCCAGTCCAGGGCGCGGATGATCCTCATTGCTCTGGAATGGCCAAGACAGTGGTGGTTCATGGACCTGCTTCACCGGTCTCTCCTTCCTCACATACGGCTGCCGTGCCGGCCGAACCATCTCATGAACTTCGGGGGGCAGATGGTGCACCCCAACCTCTCGTCTTTGAGTTTGGCGGCATGGCTCCTGAGATAGTGCAATATGGCCATTTGAATCTTCCTTCCACTAGGACTTCCTATGCTTACAAGTGGAAGAGGTTCTGCATCTGGTGCACGTCCAAGAACTATGATCCGACGAAATACAAGGAAGATGTCATACTTCCATACCTCTTGCATTTGGCGCAGTTTGGTCTTAACTTCCATTCTATTAAGGTTCAGCTCGCTGCGCTGACTGCCTACAGGAAATGTCCCTCACAGACATCCTTCTACCAGATTCCTGTGATAAAGGATTTTTTGGAAGGCTTGAAGAAAGTGTTTCCTCCTGTTCGGCTTCCTTCGCCTTCGTGGGAACTGAATGTGGTGCTGTCTAGGTTGATGAAGGAGCCTTTTGAGCCTATTCATAAGGCTTTGCTGCAACACCTGTCCTGGAAGGCAGCGTTCCATGTGGCCATTACATCGGCCCGCAGGGTGAGTGAAATTCAGGCATTGTGTTGCCAGGAACTTTATACTGTATTTCATGCTGCTAAGGTTGTGATGCGTACTCACCCTAAGTTCCTTCCTAAGGTGATTTCTGATTTTCATGTTAACCAGACTATAACTTTACCTACGGTTTTTCAGAATCCTTCCACTCCAACGGAATGGTCTCTTCATTCCCTGGATGCCAGAAGGGTGTTGAAATTCTATCTGGATAAAACCAAGAATATTCGTAGGTCAGACCAATTGTTTATCAACTATGGGTCGGTCAGGACTGGTCTTGCTACCTCTAAACAGTCCATCTCTAGGTGGATTGTGTCCTGTATCCAGTTATGTTATTAAAAGGCTAATAAGACCTTAGGGGGTCAGCCTAAGGCTCATTCCACCAGGGGCAAAGCGGCTACAACAGCGTTGCTCCGTAATGTTCCCGTTGCAGACATCTGCAGGGCTGCCACATGGAAGTCGGTCCATACCTTTGCGAAGCATTACTGTCTGGACTCTGATGCCAGAGCAGATGCTCAGGTTGGGCAGGCTTTGTTACGAAATCTGTTTGCACAGTAGTGGTGTTGTCTTTTTCCTTCACCGCCGGTTTGGTTGTGGGGATGGGCTTGCCAATCTAATCACTAGATTATGGCTATACACAGAGATCCCCTACTACAGAAGGAGTAGTTTCTTACCTGTAACTCCAGTTCTGTAGTAGGGGTATCTCTGTTATAGTCATAAGCGCCCGCCCTCCTCACCGGCGGAGAAAAGGATAAAATACTGAATGCTACAGGTCTAGCTTTATACACCTCCAAAAAGAACTGAAAGTGGTGAGAGTTGCTGTGCATTCTGGGATACCGAGAGTTCTGGAAAGTTTCCTTAAAGGCACGGTATCCCTTTTTAAGCCACATAATGGCAGCCTATGGGGGGCTTGTCTGTCCATCCCTTCCTCTCTATCATTTCAAGGATTTTGTGAAGGGAGGAAGTTTCTCTATGGTGAAACTTGGCAGACTGTGTTGAATATGATATTGGTGGAATATCCTTTGCATTTCTAGTTGAAGTACTGGACAGTGAAGCCTTGCAGGTATAGGCTGCATTATTTGTCTTTCATTCTCTCTTAAGTGTCTATGCAGGACTGCACAGAAGACAATTTAAGAGATTATTTTTGATTGCTCCGGGTTCCCGCACATGAGCGGGACTATTCACTAGATTATCACTATAACAGAGATACCCCTACTACAGAACTGGAGTTACAGGTAAGAAACTACTCTATCTGTCCCTTCAATTTATCCTCCCCCATGTTGCTGGAATGTTGTTGTGTTAATTACCTTACATTGGCTTCAGATGCCTCTTGCTTTCCCAGTTAGACTCTCCATTTCATCAATTAGCTCCTAAAATTCCTTACCTTGGCCGATTTTGCTCTGTTACGGCTGTACCCATCTCACCATAGCCTTTCCCCCAGATGCATCATGAACCCATTTTGCTATTCCTTAATAGCGAAAAATAACAATTCGCTATTAAGGAATAGCAAAATGCAATGCATGAAGAAATCACTAAAAAAATAGCTCTTTCTTATAATTCCTTAATGGCGACTCGCAAATTGCGAGTCGCAATTAAGGAATACCTCCCCATTCATTCCTACGGGCCGAAAGGCCCATAGGAATGAATGGGAAGACATTCTTAATTTGCGAATCACAATTAGCGAATCGCAAATTGAGAATGCGATTTCAAGGGAGCAGGGGTGTCCAAAGGACACCCTGTTGCATCCCTGAAATTGATCTGTGCACATATGTTGCGCACACAGATGCCCTTAGGGCATGTGTGTGCGCAACATGAAACTTTGAAAAATGCATTTTAGTGCATTTTTCAAAGTTTTTGCAAATTACCATGAAGTTCAACTTCATGGTAATTTGCGAGCCCTATTAGCGAAATCGCTATTTTTTCAACTTTAATCTCAATTTGAGATTCCTTAAATGCAAGTAATCGCAATTTTGCAATTTCTTAATTTACGATTTTTGCATTTGGGATGATGCATCCCAGATGCAAAAATACCGGTCGCAAAGGGGCAGATTCTGAGAATCTGCCCCTTTGCGAGCGGATTTTACCTTGATGCATCCATGCCTTTGTTGTTCCTGCTCTGAGGGTCGCCATCTTACCTTGGTCTCGTTTTGCTCCTGCTGCACTGCCTGGCGTTGCAGTTCTTCTTGCAACTTAGCAGCCTTCTGCACCTGCGCTGTCAAATCAACTCTAGTCCCGTCCAGCTGTCTCTGCAGGTCCTGGCATTTACGGATGAGAACCTGTTCCTCTGATTGCTGTGTCTGTAACTTGCTCTCCAGCTGGGACACAGTGCATCTAAGCTCTGCAGAACACAAAGAGAAGAGTGACTAACCCCATCTGAGAACCCGCTGTACAGGCACCTGGCAATAGAGATAGCAAGAAGCAACCCTAAAAGCATTAAAAGGAGTAAGAGAACTAGGAAAAAAAAAAGAACCAAAAAAATATAAGTGCAATAAATAGACAGAAGAATGGATCAACAGAACAGAGCGCCTTAAGAACAAGAGAAGCAAGCTATGAAATTGCTGACAAGGAGGTGTCACTGCCTTCCGTAGACATCAGCAATGCTCATCCTGCTAATGGAGTTCACTTATTCTTACCTTCGTTCTCGCGTACAAGTGTCTCCTTTCCGTTGACCTCCTGAGACTTTTCTGGGACTCTGGTACAAGTGCTGCCCGCATTTTGAGGTGAACGTCGATTGACAATAGCCGGAGAGTGAGGATCCTGGCCCCATGGAGTCTGGGATGTACGGACCCCTCTGTGTGGGGTGGTGGAGCGCTGTACTGGGCAACGCTCTTCTTGCCAAGGAAACCCTGGTGTTTCTCTCCGTTGGGGGGCTTCCAAGGGGCTGTTGCTTCTACTCAGCTGTAGTTGTCGCTGTTGGGTGACAGAAAGGCACTGTCAAAGTGTGGGAAAGAAACTGCCAATTGACCGCCTTTCAATATTTGGGTGTTTTTATTACTGTGACATTTCCATCACTTCACTGCCTGCACTTAAGGTGCTTGTGTTCCGGATTGACTCATTCTGGGAGCCTCAATGTCTAAAGGGTAGCTTGGAGATTGCTTTAGAACCTCCCAAGATAGAGAGGGAGCACTGCCATGACTAAAAGTGTGGATTATCTTGCAGAAGAGCACAAGACGCAATGGTATAGGACCATAATATTGATATTAGCAATCAGTGAATGATGGAGGAAATAGAAAGAGGCACGGACCATACATAATGATATACGTAGAGACAACGCCTGAGCTGAGAAACCATATTGGTGAACTAGATACTACGCAGAATATAACTCCAGACACAACTTTATAATAAAGGAGGACCATAACTTCAAGGCAACTGTTTAAAACTGAAATTGCAGCATGTACCACCCATCTCTTGAAGAACCATGAATCCAGCTTCAGACCATCCTGCGGCACGGGGACAACTGTTTGACACCTCAAAGACTACACCTTTCTAATCATCGACATTCTTACCTTTAAAGGTGAAATCTGCCTCCTGACATTGCTGGACACTCAATCATTTTCTAACCAACCTCCTTGCCTCATCTACATCCTGCATTTTTTAATCATATACAGTGAGAGTAATGGCCAGTAAAAAAAGACAGGGCTAAGTAAAAAAGCAGAAGACAGCAGGGAAAGAATTCCAGAATAGAGCACAGAGAGAAAGTGGACCCGAGGAGGCAGGGAGTCGTAACAGGAGTAGGACACAAGTCAGAGGAAGGTGGAAGACCAATGGGACAACAGGAAGAGCAGTGTCCGCACTTCCTGGTTAGATTAAGTAGAATCAGTTGGATGGGAAAACTTGCCATGCAACTTCTTTTGTTGCAGGGCTCATCATTGTCGAAATGTTTTCATTCACTATTAGCATTCCCTTTCACATTTGTTGTTTCCATGACCTCTTACCATCCCATTTTGCTACTTTACTCGAGATTCCCTGGCATTACGATTAACCCGTTTTTCTCCAGGCCTGTTGCTAATACGCATGTGTGTTTATTACTGATGCTCATGAGTCTGGGGAGGATTCATAGAACTCTCTGGGTTGTGTCTAATAAAGTTGTAGTGTGACTGAGTAATCAAAACTAAGATTGAATATTTGTGGTGATATTGTAATATATGTCTATCTATGCTTTATTTTAGATTTTCGCTAGTAAAGAAGTTGGAGATGAGACTGAATGTGCACTGATATAAGACCAGAACTACAGCAACTCTCTCTCTCTCTCTCTCTCCTACACCATTTTCTCCTGGGACGAGAGTGACTGTGGAATTTACCAGATTCGTGTGTGCTTTGCCTTCAGTCACAAGATTCAGAAGAGTGGTGGATTAACACTGGTAATCAGTGCTGCACTCTCGCTCCTCAAAAGTCAACTTGTGACTACTGCATTCTATCGAGTTCCCCTTCATCTTCAGTCTCTACATAAAGCCTCTTGGGGCTCTTCTCACTGACAATAGCATCAAAATTCACAAGCAAACCACCAATGCACAACTCTACTCCAGACACCTATGGACTCAAATATTACCTGTATCATATCCAGGCTTGGCTGAGCAGCATCTACGTGAAGCTTAGTAGACCAAAACAGAATCAATGCTATTCACTAAAGACAAAAGCAACCCATGTCCAAACCTGGTTGAATTACATGAACCTGAATGGATCTGAACCTGAACTTTTACCTCACACCAAGTCATGTGGATTCATGTACAAACCAATCTCACCTGCAAGGACCACATCACCGAGAAAATCAGGACAGACCAGCTACCAACTATCTCTACTGAAAAAAATTGAGTTATTCCACTCTGAGAGTCACTGAAGTACTGCCGTTCAAACCCTCATACTCTCACATCTGTATTGTTACAATGAACTTCTCCATCAACTCACAGAATGCACGGTGCCCCCAAACGCCATCCTATATGCTGCAGCAAAACTCATCAATGGTGGCAGAAAAATGACCACCTCTGCTCTACCCTGATGGTACTCCACTGGCTCCCCCTTTGTGGCATGTGCCATCTTCAAAATCAGTGTCATCATCTACAAATCCATCATGAATGGCTCTCCTGCCTATCTAGCTGACAGGGTCCTCTCTTCTGGTGGTGGTCGGCACACCATCTGCTAGGACACTATCTGACAACAGACTTAGAAGGTCAAATAAGAAACAACAAGGCAACAGACCTGCTCCAAAAATGCAGCCAAGATCTAGAATGACATTTCCATATCTTTCAGGACCTCCTAAAAGCTGCTTCTATTTAGGGAAAATTATAAACATAACAAGGACAAACCACTAAGCTTAGTAAGAACCCGAGCTATACGTTATAAAGAACTTTTGCAATTGGGTTACAAGCACCGTTATATGTATATTTTAAATGAGTTTCTGATAGACCAATTAAGAAAAGAACTAAAGATGCACCCAGAGAGAACTATATCATGATGCAATTAAAGTCCATTCCTGCTTTTAGAACCTAGATGCCACTCCACCCGCTCATTTTCTGTGTCTTTGTCATCCACCATGTACAGTGCTCAGCTGTTGTTCAGCTGTCAGCTATATGAAAATACCACAAACCTGCATACAAGACATATATACATACATGATATTGTACCAGTAAGCAGGCCATTGACTGAGTGGTAATAGAAAAGACCTGTAATAGAAAAGACAATTAAAGTCTTTTCTTTGGCATACTGCACAGGTAAATGTCAAATGCCTAATATATCACCTTTCTATAACCATGTTTAATACCATATGCACCCAATGTAGAAAATGCCCATATGGATATATGCATTGCAAACACTGTACTAAATGCTCTACGCTGCGAAGAAAACACCCATGGCGATATTCTGCTGTTTCATGCACACCCTGTAGTTCTGCTCTTGCACATACATGTTAATGACTTAGGCATCTGGGTACCCATTTAAAACCATTGCTACTTGGATGTTAACAAGCAATCAATCAATCAATCAATCAATCAATCAAAGCATTTGTATAGCGCACTACTCACCCGGAGGGTCTCAAGGCGCTAGGGGAGGGGGGTCCGCTACTGCTCGAACAGCCAGGTCTTGAGCTGCTTCCTGAAGGCGAGGTGGTCCTGGGTCAGGCGGAGGTGGGTCGGGAGGGAGTTCCAAGTCTTGGCGGCAAGGTAGGAGAAGGACCTTCCCCCTGTGGTGGCTCTTCGGATGCGGGGGACGGCGGCGAGGGCGTGGCCGGTCGATCGAAGCTGGCGTTTGGGAGCGTAGAAGTTGAGGTGGCTGTTGAGGTATCCTGGGCCTTGGTTGTGCAGGGCTTTGTGTGCGTGGGTGAGGAGACGGAAGGTGATTCTCTTGTTGACCGGGAGCCAGTGCAGGTCTCTCAGGTGTCCGGAGATGTGGTTGCGCCGGGGGATGTCCAGGATGAGTCGTGCTGAGGCGTTCTGGATCCGCTGGAGTCTCTTCTGGAGTTTGGCAGTGGTTCCGGCCTAGAGGGAGTTGCCGTAGTCCAGTCGGCGGGTGACGAGGGCCTGGGTGGCCGTCTTCCTGGTCTCGGTGGGGATCCACCTAAAGATCTTGCGTAGCATGCGTAGGACATTGAAGCACAATGAGGAAACGGCGTTGACTTGTCTGGTCATGGAGAGGGAGGGGTCCAGGATGAAGCCCAGGTTGCGTGCGTGGTCTGTTGGTTTGGGTGCGCTGCCTAGGGCGGGGGGCCACCAGGAGTCGTCCCAGGCGAAGGGTGAGGATCCCAGGATGAGGACTTCCGTCTTGTCCGAGTTCAGTTTCAGGCGGCTGTTCTTCATCCATTCGGCTACCTCTTTCATCCCTTCGTGTAGGTTGGCTCTGGCGGTGGCGGGGTCGTTGGTGAGGGAGAGGATCAGCTGGGTGTCGTCGGCGTAGGAGATGATGTTGAGGTTGTGCTGGCGTGCGATGGCTGCGAGGGGGCTCATGTAGACGTTGAAGAGGGTTGGGCTGAGCGAGGAGCCTTGAGGAACGCCGCAGATGACTTCGGTGGCTTCTGATCTGAACGGGGGGAGGCGGACTCTCTGTGTCCTTCCGGCGAGGAAGGAGGAGATCCACTCCAGTGCCTTCTCCTGGATTCCGACGTTGCTGAGGCGCTGTACTAGGGTACGGTGGCAGACAGTGTCGAAGGCCGTGGAGAGGTCTAGGAGGATGAGGGCCGCTGTTTCTCCGTTGTCGAGCAGGGCTCGGATGTCATCGGTTGCTGCGATCAGGGCGGTCTCGGTGCTGTGGTTGGCCCGGAAGCCAGACTGCGAGAGGTCGAGGGATCCGTTTGTCTCGAGGAAGGCGGCCAGCTGCTTGTTGACGGTCTTCTCGATGACTTTTAAGGGAAACAGGAGCAGCGAGATGGGTCGGTAGTTCTTGAGGTCAGTGGGGTCGGCTGAAGGCTTCTTTAGTAGGGCGCTGAGTTCGGCGTGCTTCCAGCTCTCCGGGAAGGTAGCGTGTTGAAGGAGGTGTTGATGATGTCCCGCAGGTGGGGTGCGATGACAGCGTCGGCCTTGTTGAAGACGTGGTGAGGGCAAGCGTCGGTCGGAGATCCAGAGTGGATGGAGTTCATCGGGCGGATGGTGTCTTCGGTGCTGATCGGGGTCCAGGCGCGAAGGGTGGTGGTGGGGGCGGTCGTTCGATCGTGGCAAGCGTCGGTTGAGTGCTGAAGCTGTTGTGTATGTCAGCGATCTTGTTGTGGAAGTAGGAGGCGAGGGAGTTGCAGAGGTCTTGCGAAGGGGTGATGCCGTTGTTTCCGGCGTTGAGGTTGGAGAGCTCTTTAACGATGTTGAAGAGTTCCATGCTGTTGTGTGCGTTGTTGTCCAGTCGTTCCTTGAATGCAGTTTTCTTGGTGGTGTGGATCAGTTGGTGGTGTTTTCGGGTGGCGAGCTTGAGGGCAGTCATGTTGTCCGGTGTTGGGTCTCTGCGCCAGGCTTTCACAAGGGCTCTGCAGTCCTTATTGGAGCTCTTGAGTTCGTCGGTGAACCATGGGGCTTTCTTGCTGCCGGGTCTGCTAGGCGGGGTCCTCAGAGGGGCGAGGTCGTCTGCGCAGTCGCTGATCCATTTCGTGAGGTTGGTGGCCGCTTGGCTGGGGTTCGTTGTGCTGGTGGGTGGGTTCTTGCTCAGGGAAGTTGCGAGCTGGTCGGCTGTGATCTTGTTCCAGCTTCTGCGTGCAACCTGTTGCTGTTGGTGGTGGGTCGTGGTCCTTTTGAAGCGTGGCTGAAGGCGATGTCCTTGCTGGCTGAGAAGACGGGGTCGAGTGTGTGTCCGGCTTAGTGGGTGGGGGTGGTCACCAGTTGCTTGAGTCCGAGGTTAGCGAGGTTGTCCAGCAGGGTGGTGGTGTTGCGGTCGTTGTTGTTCTCCAGGTGGAAGTTGAGGTCCCCGAGGAGGATGTAGTCAGCGGAGGGGAGGGCATGCGGGCTGACGAAGTCGGCGATGTCCTCGCTGAATTGTGTGCGTGGTCCCGGGGGTCTGTAGATGAGGGTGCCTCTGAGGGTGGTCTTGGGGTTGATGTGAATCTGGAAGTGCAGGTACTCGGCGGGTGCGAGGGTGTCGTCGGTGTTGGTCGTGATGCGGATGGAGTTCCTGACATTTAAGGCAAATTCTGCCCACCTGACATTGACTATTCCTCACTCTTTCGCATCAATGCATCTATAATAGATAAGAAACCCAAATACCCAATCAAAAGGATCTATGAAATTTCCATGAAAATCAAACTTGGCGACCTGTTTTTGTCTAATCCGTTTCTACACATTTTTCACCTTGAATGGCACATACAAGCCTGAGAAAACCACCCTGGCGAATGTCCTTCTCACAAAAAATCCTACATCTAGTTTGTTGTTACCACAGAGCTCTTTCTCTTTTTTATCGCCCCTCCGTGACTCATCCTTTTTTTTTAAGAACACTTTCACCGGTATTGTAACCTTTTCAACATAACAAAAAAGACACCCTAATATCAGAGGGGCACAAACTAGTTATTACAGGCTATGATAATCAAATAAGTGAACTCCTTAACAGTTATTTCATTGATTGTGGTGCAATCCCTTAACATTTATCTGAATCAATTCTCCACAGTAATTGTAACACTAAAAGACTCAGTCAAGAATAAGATGCTTCATTGCCAACCCACTGCTTCTACTCCAACTTTTTTTTATCTTACTACATCTCCTTCTCCTGTTACCCTTACCTCTGAAACAAATATTTCGAAACACAAACCCATTCCACTAAGAAATCAATCTATACCGCCTATTACTGAAGCCTATTCCTAATTTCATCTCCCCCTGACTTAAACATACTGAAGAATAACCTGGAGCAAAGCGATAACACTAACTCAATCTCACATACAATACAAAAATCTAAGTTACCCCATTGGAACAATTTCAGGCACAGGATAAGGCTGTTGCCCAAGTAGACATTTTAACTACGCAATAACAGGTTTGTCTTACTGAACAACCCTAAAACGACTTCTAAAACTTCAGGTATGTTGTAGAACCTTTTCAGGCAGGAATAGTGCACACTAACGCATTCCAGTCCTGGGGGCATTCTGCAACAAAAAATACTCTTAATTGCAACTACAGCTGACAATCTGTTTCCCCTACTGACTAACCCTGTTGGTCTCCCACCATAAACTAGGGTCCGTCTAATAACTCACCTTAATCTAATCTCTCCTTCATCACACGTCCCAAAAATTGACATGACAGAGAGGAACATAGTTCACAACAGCATGATAACCAAAAATCCCAAAATCACCGATGAAGGATCGAAAGCATATATCCTTTGCTACTAGACGAGCCTGTCTAAGCTTTCCTTTCACATAAAACAAAAAGTAAATAAATTATTAGCAAGCTCTTCTTAAAAAGGATTCATGCATTCTCTAAACTGGTGTGTTGCAACAACTAAGGCACAATCCGCTGCTGGCACAATCGCTAGATTTCTTCACCAAGCAAGGCGTGCACACTCAGGGCACCCACTCATGGGCAAGAGCATTACACAAGAAAAGAAAATATTTCGAAAGTATAGAAAAATAGACCATGATGCAGAGTAGCCATAATTCATAAAGAAGATATTAGCTACATGCCATTTGTACCTCCGTGCATCCTAGCCTGTAAAAGCCTGAAATCTAATATCCAAACAAACTAACTAAGTCTTCGCATAAGAACTAATTAGCTTCAAAACCCCTCCATTGCTTTCATAGGACAACTACCTACTGTTTGGAGACTTTCCATTCAACAGGAACAACAATGATCAAAGGCCTGTAAGCACAAACGATCCTTCTCGGTGCTCCAAGGGAGAAAATGGCAAATTGCAAAAACCACAATAGCAATAAATGTGTCAGATAAGAGATAACCCAGCTATCACAAATACCATGGGTCAAGAATAAATACTGACTGGAATTATATTCCAAATATTAGTTTGGTACTTCAATAATATTATCAAGTCACATGCACTGCTCACGTGTCTCACACAAAAGGAGCAAAGCTACTATCACATTAAAAGAAAAGCTAAAGGACAAAACGTAGCACTGGCTGTCTGGAAAGCCAAGGTATGACAGGTATGGCTAATAAGGCAGGTCACAATGTTTTAACACTTACAGTCAATTAAATATTTAAGGCAAACCAGAAATATGAAAGTTGACCTTTCGGCCCCTAAGAAAGAGAGCCCTTAATAAAGGGCCTTCCTCAGGACTTATGAAATAAAAATAGTAGGTACAGCACCTGAAATGCATAGAAGAAAAAAATCTTCAGTGTGCTTTAATGTAGTGCCAAACAGTGCCAACAACCCAGGGGACATGGGATTTAGAGGTGCCTTGCAGAACTTCAGAGGCATCCCTTAAGTTGGAGTAGAGTCTGTGTAATAAACATCTCACCAATAAAGTAACCATGTAGTCACCATGGGAGTAAAACCTAAAACACTCAAAACGGTGCCAAAAAATTATCCAAACTGAAGGGCTGCAAACCAAGGAGAGAAAAAGTCTTTGTTAGAAGAATTTGGGAGAATATAATCAGATTGGTAATGGAGCGAGGAAATAAACTGGAAATTGAGGCAAATATCACACCTAAAAGTACTGTAGCGTAGTTCCTATATTCCCAATAGGCTCTGCGGATTGGAATAATAATACTATAGACTTGACGTAGGACTGAGGTCTACTAGGTCTCTATTGAATATACTAGACTTAATTGTGAGTGCCAGCTGCTCAGAGGTCACTAGAAACTTTCTCCAACAAACAAAAAGGGATTCGTTTCTGACAACCGCATAAACATGACAACTTTGTTTCCCAAGAATTAGAAATCCATCTCTAGAGTCGCGGAATCAATAGATAGTTATTTTACTCAGTCAATCATGCATACTTCGTTTCACCAGAGGTGCAGAGAAATAGAGAGACGGGCGTTTTCAATAAAAGGGTATTTATTGAACAGTCTTCTTTCTCAAGCATAAGAAATGAACTGCTACAATCGTAATACTGGTTGCAAAGTATAATGCTTACAGTACAAAGAGTATTATAAAATAATACTGTAAAAGCATGATATGGTTTCTAAGCCATAAAATACATAAAATACATACACTAATAAAAAAAAGACTAAAAGTACTCAACTGGTGCGTCTAAAATACGCCTACCCGGGTGTACCTAACCTAGGTCTAGTACAAGGGAAGAAGTAAGTGAGGTGTAGCTTAAGTTTAGTATTCTTTTGCCAAGAATCTATTCCAAGAATTCTCTTGAGGGTCTAACCAGCTCCGTACCTTGTTTAGAATGAAGGAGGTCTTGTATCTCTCTCAGGACTCGATTTCCCAGCAACCCGTAGGGGTTGCCTGGAAACACTGGAGCTGGATTTCTCAGTAGGAGAAAAGACAGCGTCTCTCTCAGTGCGTCAGCTGGAGGGTCGGCTTTCTTCGGCACTTGCTGCAGCAGGGCGTCGGGCAAGTAGATAGTCGAACTGCTTTAAACCACTGTGTATTTGCCTGGGCAAATGTGGGCATATTTATACCTTGAAGGTGCCGAGTTTGACATAAGGTTGGACATAATAACGTCATCAAAGACTCAGTTCTTTGAAAACTCCTTGAGTTCTTGGATAAATCAATATTCAAGCAAGGGGAGGTCCCTGACTGCTGAAGGCGTGTTTTTCCAAGAAATCGTTGTGGATTCTCGGAACTAGTGGAAGTAGCCATGCCGTATTTGGGCTGCTTAGGCTAAGTCTAAATATGCTTAGGATTTCTAGGCCTATATAAGGATATGGTGATTTATACCTATATATGGGCATGAATCTGGAAAATTACACTAGGGTCCTAGATTCATATACAACACCCACTCCACTTTAATATGTTCAACATTACTAAATTATAAGCATCTAAACATATCTAGAGCATGTGTTTACAATCCCACCCAAAATACATGAAATGTACTTGAAATGGTTGCACATGAAAATGAGAATTTCTACAGTACGCATTAAAGGAAATGATGTCATTCTAAGTATAAAGTATGATATTGGTAATGAATCATGAAATGGCTTTTTTTTTTTTTAATGGCTCTTGACTACAGAAGAAAAGGTCGAGACCATTTCATAATATAGTATATAAAGAGTTATAGTATTGAGGACAATGCCAAATATGGTCTCTAGGATGTGTTCAGAAAGAATTTCTTGTTCTTTAAGAATACTTTTACTTTAAGCAGATTTACTTTGTGCCAAAAAAAGTTCAATGTTTTGGAAAAAGTTCAAATTGAATCGTAGAAAAATAGAGTTCCCAATTTAGAAAGTTTGTTTTGAAAAAGTGAAGGTCTGATTTCAGAGAACGCTGTGTTCAAGATTCAAAAGTTATTCTCGGCGTCAGGAGAAAACATCAGATCATCCAGGCTGGCAAAAAAAACGTCTACCATAGTAGGCGAATTTGGAACTACTTCATCAAGTAGATCAAATGTGCACAGGTGAGAAGCATCGCCGTCAGCACCAAGTGCCGCATTAGCAATGTTCATATCAGATGGTACCTGTGTGCCTGTTGATCCTCGTATCTCACCCTCAGTTAGACTTACTGGTGAGACCTCAATGAATGCCGTCATCAGGATTGGCAGCTGTTGGGGGCAACACAATGCATGAGTCGTTACCGGACCTAGAAAGGTGTCAACATCCAATGGCAGTACAGATGGAAATGTAAAACAGATGTCCAACACACATTCTTCTCCGCCACGCCCCCTTTTCCTTCTGTGCCCTCCCCGCTCCCGCCTCCCAGCTGCTCCTCCCTCCCTCCCACTTTGCCATAAACGGCGACCGTGCGTACGCGCAGCGGGTGCGCCAACTGTGCGCCGAAGGCGCGCCAAAGGTAAGCCCGTCTGCGCCCGTCCGCGCCTCGACCGCGCCCAGTGCCAGGACCTCTGGCCCCCATCGACGCAAGACGACCCGACTAACCTACGATGCCACCGAACTCGTCGCACTCAACACCGGCGGGATCCCTGGATGCTACCGAGCCACCCCGAGGCGCACCCACGGACCCTTCAGCTGCCACTCCTGCAAGTTCTCCTGCATCCGAACCTGCACCGCACCCGCACCCACCAAGCCGAGAACCAGCAGCAACCACCTGAAGTGCATCCTGCTCAACACCCACTCCGTCCACAGACACGCCGTGGAGCTCTGGAACCTCCTCGACACAACATCACCAGACGTCGCCTTCCTCACGGAAACCTGGATGAACGCCTCCTCAGCGCCAGACATCGCCATCGCCATCCCAGACGGTTAAAAGATCATCCGGAGGGACCGCGGCAACCAGAACGGAGGAGGCATCGCCATGATCCAAAGAAACACCATCCGCATCTTGAGCAACTCCGACGACACCCTCACAACCGCCGAACACCTGCACTTCCAGATCCACACGACCCCAAGACCACCCTCAGAGGCACCCTCATCTACAGACCCCCGGGACCAGGCACACAATTCAGCGAAGACATCGCCGACTTCATCAGCCCGCACGCTCTCCCCTCCGCTGACTACATCCTCCTCGGGGACCTCAACTTCCACCTGGAGAACAACAACGACTGCAACACCGCCACCCTGCTGGACAACCTCGCCACCCTCGGTCTCAAGCAGCTGGTGACCACCCCCACCCACTACGCCAGACACACACTCGACCCCGTCTTCTCCTCCAGCAAGAACATCACCTTCAGCCACGCCACTGGACTCCACTGGACGGACCACACCTGCGTCCACTTCAGCTACAGAAAGACACGATCCACCACCACCAGCAACAGGTTGCACGCAGAAGATGGAACAAGATCACAGCCGACCAGCTCGCCGCTTCCTTGAGCCAGGACCCCCCCGCCAGCTCAGCGAACCCCAGCCAGGCCGCCAACAACCTCACGAAGTGGATCAGCAACTGCGCAGACGACCTCGCCCCACTGAGGACCCCGCCCAGCAGACCCGGCAGTAAGAAAGCACTATGGTTCACCGACGAACTCAAGAGCTCCAAGAGGAACTGCCGAGCCCTCGAGAGAGCCTGGCGCAGAGACCCAACACCAGACAACATGACCACCCTCAAACTCGCCACTCAAAAACACCACCAACTGATCCACACCACCAAGAAAACCGCATCCAAGGAACGATTGGACAACAACGCCCACAACAGCAAGGAACTCTTCAACATCGTCAAAGAGCTCTACAACCCCAGCGCCGGAAACAACAACATCACCCCTTCACAAGACCTCTGCAACTCCCTCGCCTCCTACTTCCACAACAAGATCGCGGACATACACAACAGCTTCAGCAAAGAGCCAACGCAACCCACGACAGCACCTGCACCCCCACCACCACCCTCCGCGCCTGGACCCCGGTCAACACCGAGGAAACCCTACGCACTATGAACTCCATCCACTCCGGATCTCCAACCGACCCCTGCCCTCACCACGTCTTCAACAAGGCCGACTCCATCATCGCGCCCCACCTGCGGGACATCAACACCTCCTTTGACACAGCGACCTTCCCGGAGAGCTGGAAGCATGCCGAACTCAGTGCTCTACTGAAGAAACCATCAGCGGTCCCCACCGAACTCAAAAACTACCGCCCCATCTCGCTCTTCCCGTTTCCGGCCAAAGTCATCGAGAAGACCGTCAACAAGCAGCTGCCCGCCTTCCTCGAGACGAATGGATCCCTCGACTACTCGCAGTCCGGCTTCCGGGCCAACCACAGCACCGAGACCGCCCTCATCGCTGCCACTGATGACATCCGAGCCCTGCTCGACAACGGGGAAACATCGGCCCTCATCCTCCTGGACCTTTCTGTGGCTTTCAACACTGTCTGCCACTGCACCCTAGAGCAGCTCCTCAGCAACGTCGGAATCCAAGAGAAGGCACTAGAATGGATCATCTCCTTCCTCGCCGGAAGGACTCAGAGAGTCCGCCTCCCCCCGTTCAGATCAGAAGCCACCAAAGTCATCTGCGGCGTTCCTCAAGGCTCCTCGCTCAGCCCCACCCTCTTCAATGTCTACATGAGCCCCTTTGCGGCCATCGCACGCCAACACAACCTCAACATCAACTCTTACGCCGACGACACCCAGCTGATCCTCTCCCTCACCAACGACCCCGCCACCGCAAGAGCCAGCCTACACGAGATGATGAAAGAGTAGCAGAGTGGATGAAGAACAGCCGCCTGAAACTGAACTCAGAAAAGACGGAAGTCCTCATCCTGGGATCTTCGCCCTCCGCCTGGGACGACTCCTGGTGGCCCCCCCGCCCTGGGCAGCGCACCCAAACCAACAGACCACGCATGCAACCTGGGCTTCATCCTGGACTCCTCCCTCTCCATGACCAGACAAGTCAACGCCGTCTCATCGTCATGCTTTAACATCCTGCGCATGCTACGTAAGATCTTCCGGTGGATCCCCACCGAGACCAGGAAGACGGTCACCTAGGCCCTCGTCACCAGCCGAATGGACTACGGCAACTCCCTCTACGCAGGAACCACTGCCAGACTCCAGAAGAGACTCCAGCGAATCCAGAACGCCTCAGCAAGACTCATCCTGGACATCCCCCGACACAGCCACATCTCCGGACACCTGAGAGATCTGCACTGGCTCCCGGTCAACAAGACAATCACGTTTCGACTCCTCACTCACGCACACAAAGCCCTACACAACCAAGGCCCAGGAAATCTCAACAACCGCCTCAACTTCTACACTCCCACACGCCAGCTTTGATCAACCAACCACGCCCTCGCCGCCGTCCCCCGCATCCGAAGAGCCACCACAGGAGGAAGATCCTTCTCCTACCTCGCCGCCAAGACGTGGAACTCCCTCCCGACCCACCTTAGCCTGACCCAAGACCACCTCGCCTTCAAGAAGCAGCTCAAGACCTGGCTGTTCGAGCAGTAGCGGGCCCCCCCTCCCCAAGCGCCTTGAGACCCTCCGGGTGAGTAGCGCGCTATATAAATGCTATGATTGATTGATTGATTAGCAGGCATCGTAGAACAGGTAAGATGCAATCTTGCCAGATTGGTCTGTATGTAAGAAACCAAGTGGTATTCAGATCTCTTAAATGAGCCAAGCCAAGAATCTGTGCAATCCTTTCACGATACCGCATGGCTAGGAGGGCTTGTTCCATGGTAGTCTGGGTATCGTTGGTTACTGGACTTGCCATATTGGAGCAGGAGAAACACAAATAGAATTCCTACCAAAATGAGAGGCAGGTCGCCGAACACAGAGTGCACGAAATTTGGAAAAATGCAGAGGACTGCTTCAAATGGTGCTAACAGTCCCGAAAAAATTGTCTTAAATACATGTGCGATGCCGCTGGTATCAGACATGTTTAAGATTTGACTTAACATTTCTGCGAAATGTACTGGGCAGTTTGTTGATAATAATGCATGTATCTCCGCAGAAGTCCTTGCAACTTGCATATCAAACGTTTCTCTTGACGAGGTCAGTGGCACAGTTTTTTGCAAAAGAATGGCTTTCATTCTGCTTAAAGTATCAATTTGTATAGAAGAGATATTCAGTGAAGCCCATAACGCCGACTCCCTGTCTGTCTTGCTTTTTGGATACAATACTTGCATACAACAAGTGACCCTGGCTGACACACTAACTAGATACGCTTTTCCTGGCAACATGCCACAACAGCTGTGATCATTGAGCATAACGTAGTTGCCATTGGATAGCTGCCTGAAAAGTGGTTCTATCATTGCTGCTGGTCAACCGTGCAGGTGGCAAGAAAGGTTATTTGAAGAACCCTCGCAGGCTCCTTGTAAATGGGCTGGACTGTTCCCAAGAGGCACAGGGTCAGACTGATTTGCATATGGCCATGTCTGAACTGGGGTGGCAGAGTGGGCTAAAGAACAGTGATGGATTAAACCCAGATCAGTTGACTGGGGGTGAGTGCTTGTACTGTCAACGCTCCGTCCATCATTTCCTTTGGTTTTGCTTTGTTCGCCATAATGTAAATGTATTGCGATTTATATAGCGCACGTATCACCCGCAGGCATCAAGGCGCTTGCTTTGGGAACCCGTCCTGGTATTTCCCTGTGAGATAACCCCAGCAGGGTATACACAAGGTGAAAGCCAGGCATCCCGCCGCGAGGGGCCGTAGTGGAGATTAAGCAAGCTATTGCCCAGAGTCGCAGAGTGTGAACTCATGAGTCGAGCAGGCACCGGAACGAGAATTATCGAGTCCGTGGAACTTTTGAGCCCAAGACCCGCCGAGGCGGGGGAATTGAACCCTGGTCCAGGAGCGAACTCAGCTTCCGGGTCTGCTGCCTCTAACCCCTGAGCCACACTTCTCCACTAAGTTGGCAGGGTATGCTCAGACGTGAGTCCCTTGCTCACTTTGCCACTGGATTCAAGCAAAACGGGCTGAAGCAGGCTGAAATGCCAGAAACCGGTCCTGGGTAGCTTGTTTCCGGTCCAGGAAAGGCATGGCTTGGCAGTTTGGGTTGGACCATTCCCATGAGGCACAGGGTCAGACTGATTTGCATATGGCCATGTCTGAACTGGGGTGGCAGAGTGGGCTAAAGAACGGTGATGGATTAAACCCAGATCTGTTGACTGGGTGTGAGTGTTTGATTGGTTCAGATGCTCCGTCCATCCCCACCCTCTTTTGTACCGCTTTGTTCGCCATAGGTTGGCAGGGTATGCTCTGACGTGAGTCCCTTGCTCACTTTGCCACTGGATTCAAGCAAGCCTGGCTGAAGACGGCTGTAATGCCAGAAACTGGTCCTAGGAAGCTTGAATCCGGTCCAGGGAAGGCATGGCTTGGCAGTTCGGGCTGGACTGTTCCCATTAGGCACAGGGTCAGACTGATTTGCATATGGCCATGTCTGAACTGGGGTGGTAGAGTGGGATAAAGAACGGTGATGGATTAAACCCAGATCTGCTGACTGGGGGTGAGTGTTTGATTGTTTCAGATGCTCCGTCCATCACCACCCCCTTTTGTACCGCTTTGTTCGACATAAATTGGCAGGGTATGCTCAGACGTGAGTCCCTTGCCACCCCAGTTCAGACATGGCCATATGCAAATCAGTCTGACCCTGTGCCTCATGGGAAAAGTTTTAGAACGATTGATTGTAGCTATGGAAGCCTTTTGCACAGCTACCTTTGCGGCCTCATCAGCCAATGAATTCCCTGCAACGTGAACGCCATCATGCTGATGACTCAGTGTATAATTCACATGAGTCTTTTGTAGTTCTTTCTGTAATAGAACTACTTGGTCCCAAAGCGTTTTATACTTAATTGCGCCACCTTTTGTATTTTTGAAACCACTTTGAACCCAGGTCTTCAGATATTCATTATAATTCTTGACGCAGTTATACGAATCGCACACTATGAGTGTTGGGATTTCGCGATCTGTATTTTCAAGCGCCATCTTGAAAGCTTGGAGTTCAGCTCGCTGAGCTGTACAGTCTCCGAGTGATTGAGTTTTAGTGACCATTGGTCTGAATTTACCTTCGTGCCAGAGACCTTTAACAATCGCGCACCCAACACTATAGGCTTGTTTACCCCCAATTGCGGGCTGTGCGGATCCGTCTGTATCCATCTATCCATACTAATATAATAAAGAGAGAGCCCAAACCTATGAGGCGGGTAATCTCAGGAACCACAGCACCAATCACAACACCCAATACAGCGTTGGAAAGGGCACTTGCAGCAGAAGGACATAGGCTATGCAGACGCCCACCATATACATTTAAAAGGTAAAAGAACCGTGCCAGCAAAGTAGTCCCTTGTGGGCGTGTCTGCGTTGTGCTGTGGGCGTGTGCTGGGGGCGTGTGGTACGTTCCGCCCTTCATGCCATGTCTCAAATCGTGTGCTAATCCCACCCTGCTCCCTTTAAATACCCACGCACCCCATAATCATAACCCACCCTTACTCCTTAAAATACCCCAACACCCGTAAACACTAACCCATCTTAACCCTTTAAATATACCCTGTACCCCAAAACCCAAACCTATCCCTAAACCCTAAAAATACCCCTGTACCCCAAAACCCAAACCTAGCCCTGAACCCTATAAATACCCCTGTACCTCAAAAGCCAAACCTACCCCATAACCCTAAAAACACCCTGTACCCCAAAACCCAAACCTACCCCTGAACCCTTAAAATACCCCTGTAACCCAAAACCCAAACCTAGCCCTGAGCCCTAAAAATACCACTGTACCCAAAAACCCAAACCTACCCCTGAACCCTAAAATACTCCTGTACCCCAAAACCCAAACCTAAACCTGAACCCTTAAAATACCCCTGTACCTCAAAACCCAAACCTAGCCCTGAACCCTTAAAATACCCCTGTAACCCAAAACCCAAACCTAGCCCTGAGCCCTAAAAATACCACTGTACCCAAAAACCCAAACCTACCCCTGAACCCTAAAATACTCCTGTACCCCAAAACCCAAACCTAAACCTGAACCCTTAAAATACCCCTGTACCCCAAAACCCAAACCTACCCCTGAACCCTAAAAATACCCCTGTACCCAAAACCCAAACCTAGCCCTGAACCCTAAAAATACCCCTGTACCCCAAAACCCAAACATAACCCATAACCCTTAAAATACCCCTGTACCCCAAAACCCAAACCTACCCCATAACCCTAAAAATACCCATATACCCCAAAAACCAAACCTAGCCCTGAACTCTAAAAATACCCCTGTACCCCAAAACCCATACCTATCCCTAAACCCTAAAACTACCCCTGTACCCCATAACCCAAAACTATATCTGAACCCTTAAAATACCCAAACACCCCAAAACATATACCTCAGTACCCAAAAACATATACCCCTATACCCATACTTATCTCTGGTTAGAAGCGGCAGACCCGGAAGCAGAGGTTGGCCCGGGACCAGGGTGCAATTCCCGACGCGGCAGGGTCTTGGGTCAATGTCCGCGGACTCGATAATTCTCGCCTCGGTGCCTGCACTAACCATGGGTTCCACTCTGCAACTCTGGGCAATAGCTTGCTTAATCCCCACAACGGCCTCTTCAGCGCCGGGGATGCCTGGCTTCACCTTGGGGGTGCCCAGGAGGGACCATCACACAGGGAAAGCCAGGAAGGGTTCCCCAGCGGTATACAGCGCCAGGACACTCCGAGATGGAGTCACAGTGCGCTTTACAAGTATACATTTACATTTACATTTTAAAAAAAACATGCTTTTACCATTCATGCATTTACAACGAATTTTGTTGTAAATGTATGAGTGGTAAAAGCATATAAAATGTAATGCCATGCGTTATAATGGCATTGCGGAGTCATGGTACTTTCGTAATGAAAGTATGAGGAGTGATGGTATGCGGAAAGAAATTTGCGTAATAATGGGTGTTTACCCTCGCCCGGTAAGTACATGGGTGGCACGGCGGCCCACATCTCCAGCAACATACTCATATATTTTCACCACCCATTTGAAAAATGCACTGCTCTCTCCCATTGATGCCAGCACCGACATACACTTTTAGACACACCTCCTGCCACAAGTTCTAGAATTGCGAACTTTAGAGCTGGGAGCTACGTTCGAATCTCGGCATCAGCTCAACATCCTGTGATTCCAGGCAAATTGCTTCGTCTCCCCGTGCCTACCACAAATGAATGTGTTCTTCTGTAATGTAAATTGTGCTCATGCCATGTTGTCGAGTTTGCGCTATATAATATTGCAAGGAAAAATAAAGAAGGGAAACTCGAGTGCACACACTACTGAACGCGCACTCTTAAGTGCATCAGCAGTGCACTGTGAATCGGAGCGTTTCACAGGCCTGTCACAGATAAGAAATGCTAAGTAAATGAAATCCTACAAAACAATATACTACTGGCCGGCAGCTATTCATACCCGGACAACGTCGGGACGGGCTGCTAGTACTAATATAATAAAGAGAGAGTCCAAACCTTTGAGGCGGGTAATCTCAGGAACCACAGCACCAATCACAACACCCTATACAGCGTTGAAAAGGGCAGTTGCAGCAGAAGGACATAGGCTATGCAGACGCCCACCATATACGTTTAAAAGGTAAAAGAACCGTGTGCTGTGGGCGTGACAAACGCTGGGGGCGTGTGGTACGTTCCACCCTTCATGTCATGTCTCATATTGTGTGCTAATCCCACCCTGCTCCCTTTAAATACCCCTGCACTCCATAATCATAACCCACCCTTACTCCTTAAAATACCCCAACACCCTTAAACACTAACCCATCTTAACCATATAAATATACCCTGTACCCCAAAACCCAAACCTATCCCTAAACCCTAAAAATACCCCTGTACCCCAAAACCCAAACCTAGCCCTGAACCCTATAAATACCCCTGTACCTCAAAACCCAAACCTACCCCTGAGCCCTAAAAATACCCCTGTACCCCAAAACCCAAACCTAGCCCTGAACCCTAAAAATACCACTGTACCCCAAACCCGAAACCTAGCCCTGAACCATAAAAATACCTCTGTACCCCAAAACCCAAACCAGGCCCTGAACCCTTAAAATACCCCTGTACCCCAAAACCCAAACCTACCCCTGAACCCTAAAAATACCCCTGTACCCCAAAACCCAGTAAGAATTCTGTGTTTCTCATGAGGTGTACTATCAGGAAATACTGCCTCTATCTGAGTACTTTTTTGCGCTAACCAAAAAGGAATTTGTTCCCTCTTTGCGGGCAATTTACGAATGACTGATTGTGTAGTCTGTGGTGTAATTTTGTTTGTGTTCCCCTGGTGAGGGGTGTGCTGTGGAATCCTTACAGCAGGTTGGACTATTAAAGTCTGCATGACATATTGCACTAATTGTCTGTGTATTTTAATTAACTGTTTTAGCTGTGCTAACAGTCTGGACCTGTCATGTTTTCAATGTCAGTATGTGCTGTATAGCTGGCTAGTACCGGCCATGTTGCTACTGGTTTACCTAGTGGACCGAGCATGGTAAGGTTATTTTGATGTTGTAGGGCGCCTTTAAACCAGAGCTGATGCTCTTGGTAAGTTAGTGGAATTTCAACGTCCTCAAATGGAACGTATTCCACTGGAGGTTCTTCTACTTTGTAGTAGTGGAACTTGTGTGTTACTGGATTTGCTGTAGGAAGCAGAATCCATTAATAGAATACCTCTGTCTGCCGATATTCATGTGCCTCTATTACGAAGATTACTTTACCACCTCTCGATGACACTCCATTTTCTATAAGTTTTATAGTTATGGTTTTCCTTATATTTGCCGGGATGATTATTGCATCCGGGTCATTTTGTTGGAGATTTGTGTTGTCTAAAACAATCCGAGCTGCTGCTGCAGCCCTCTCCCTCTCGTCGTCACTCATTTTGTTGACCGAGAGTTTGCAGAGCAAGTTTCAAGGAAACAAAGATTAGGGGCCAGATGTAGGTAGGTAAATACTGGTCGATAAAGGCAGAAAATCGGTCATTTCGGCCGTTACCGAACGGTATTTGGAAAATGAGATGTAGGTGGGCATTTTACTGATTCGGTAATTTACCGAATCGGTATTTTAAGGAATCAGTAAATTACCGATTCCTTAAAATACCGAATCAGTAAATTACCGATTTTGCTATTTAGGTAGCACTCAAATGAGTGCTTTTCCCCTTTTAGGATTCGTTATTTACCACCAACCACAAGTTGGTGGTAAATAATGAAAACCTTGGAAAAGGCATTTTTTTTGCTTTTCCAACAGTGCCATGTTGCAGACATACATGCCCTTAGGGCATGTATGTCTGCAGCATGTGCACCCATACACAATTGAGGGGTGCAACAGGGTGTCAAAGTGACACCCTGCCACCCTTCAATGTTTCCCCCTTTTACTGAATCGGTAAATACCGATTCGGTAATTGGCATTCATTCCTATGGGCCTCCAGGCCCATAGGAATGAATGGCAATTACCGAATCGGTATTTACCGATTCGGTAATTACCGAAACTTACTGATTCAGTAATTTTTTCGGTAAAATTACCTACATCCCATTTGCCTGTTCTTAAATACCGAATCGGTATGATTCGGTATTTAAGAATCGGTAATCTGGGATTACCTACATCGGGCCCTAGGTGCACAATATTTTTGGAACACTGTATCCTTCACCATTGAACAAAACCAAAAACTAATACATAGGATTTTCGTCCTACTCAGGTTTGGCAGATTTTAACCTTTTACCCACTCCAGACGTCTATTGGAGTTTTTTACGGGAAAAAGGGGTCTGTGTGAAAAGCACGACTGAATTACTCTAGTATCTAGCGTTAAATTATCGCCTTACCAAACGTTGGGTGCCATGCAGTGGAGTTCCTATATTCCCAATAGGCTCTGCGCATTGGAATAATATATACTATAGACTTGACGTAGGACTGAGGTCTACTAGGTCTCTATTGAATATACTAGACTTAATTGTGAGTGCCAGCTAGCTCAGAGGTCACTAGAAACTTTCTCGAATAAACAAGAAGGGATTCGATTCTGACAACCGCATAAACATGACAACTTTGTATCCCAAGAATAAGAAATCAATCTCTAGAGTCGCGGAATCAATAGATAGTTATTTTACTCAGTCAATCGTTCATGCTTCGTTTCACCACAGGTGCAGAGAAATAGAGAGACGGGCGTTTTCAATAAAAGGGTATTTATTGAACAGTCTTCTTTCTCAAGCATAAGAAATGAACTTCTACAATCGTAATACTGGTTGCAAAGTATAATGCGTGCAGTTCGAAGAGTATTATAAAATAATACTGTAAAAGCATGATGTGGTTTCTAAGCAATAAGATACATAAAATACATAAAATACATACACTAATAAATAAAGACTAAAAGTACTCAACTGGTGCTTCTAAAATACACCTACCCCGATGTACCTAACCTAGGTCTAGTACAAGGGAAGAAGTAGGTGAGGTGTAGCTTAAGTTTAGTATTCTTTTGCCAAGAATCTATTTCAAGAATTCTCTTGAGGGTCTAACCAGCTCCGTACCATGGTTTAGAAAGAAGGAGGTCTTGTATCTCTCTCTCAGGACTCGATTTCCCAGCAATCCGCAAAGGTAGCCTGGAAACACTGGAGCTGGATTTCTCGGCAGGAGAAAAGACAGCATCTCTCTCAGTGCGTCAGCTGGAGGGTCGGCTTCCTTCGGCACTTGCTGCAGCAGGGCGTCGGGCAAGTAGATAGTCGAACTGCTCCAAACCACCGTGTGTTTGTCTGGGCAAATGTGGGCATATTTATACCTTGAAGGTGCCGAGTTTGGCGTAAGGTTGTACATAATAACGTCATCAAAGGCTCAGTTCTTTGAAAACTCCTTGAGTTCTTGGATAAATCAATATTCAAGCAAGGGGAAGTCCCTGACTGCTAAAGGCGGGTTTTTCCAAGAAATCGTTGTGGCTTCTCGGAACTAGTGGAAGTAGCCATGCCGTATTTGGGCTGCATAGGCTAAGTCTAAATATGGTTATGATTTCTATGCCTATAAGGATTGGGTGATTTATACCTATATATGGGCATGAATCGGGAAAATTACACTAGGGTCCTAGATTCATATACAACAGTACAGTGGATGTGCATGACTGGGACATTCAAACCCCTTTCATCCTTCTTGCTTGGAAGCATTTTAGTGCAACTATCAAACAAGCCTACACACCTCAAAGAAACCACACTGAGGCGCAGTATAAACTAAATATGACCACATACATTCTATTAGAATCTATTTAAACTGACTGTTCTGTACAGCACATTCTTCTCTCCACTAGTGAAATACCAAAAATGTCTTTGAAAGGACAAATGAAACCAAAATATGAAAGGGTGTAGAGCACAAAAAAGAACAATTGTTACTTACCTGTAAATAGGTGGTTCTCCAGCATTGGTGTCTTTCATAGATTCACATGCTTGAATATTCCCCGTCGTCGAAGTGGGAGTCCCACGGTACATAAAATAGCAATAAATGCTAAAAATATATGTATGTGAGAACATAATATAAGAAAAAACTAGAAGTAAATACATAACTGAAACCTCTAAAACAATTCCTCCATAGGAATGTATGATAGAGAAAGAAAACACTTGTAAAATATCACTGTCATGTTAGTCCAAACTACAGCCAATCAGGCGTCAGCACCCTCTAGAACCTTCTCCTCAGAAGCTCAAGCCCTCAGATTTTCGTAGCACCAAAGTGACCCAGAGTGCATGAGGAGAAGAGAGCCTCTGAGGGGAGGAGGGTGAGTCGCATGTGAATCTATGAAAGACACCAATACTGGAGAACCACCTGTTTACAGGTAAGTAACAATTGTTCTTCTCCAGTATTAGGGGTGTATTTCATAGATTCCCATGCTTGAATAAAATAGAGAGCAGTAACCTCCAATGAGTTTGCTAAGCACAGCCTGGAAAAGCTCGAAGACAGAAGTAATACAGTCATGGAAGCTTAAATAGCAATCATTGAAACAATAGAAAGGAGGAGGGAACAGAGGCTCACCTTATTTGAAAAGATGACGAAGTACTGCATGCCCCACTGCGGTATCCGCCTCATTGATGGCGTCCAAGCAGTAATGCTTGGTGAAGGTGTGCCTGCTGGACCAAGTCGCTGCACAGCAGATCTGATGAAGTGGCACACCAGCAAACAGGGCGGTGGATGAAGACATAGCCCTTGTAGAATGAGCCCTCACCGAAGACTGCAAAGGTTTGCCAGCCTGTTGATGGCAGAAGGCAATGGCCGAAGAAATCCAATGGGCAATCGTTGGTTTGGTAACTGGATGCCCCTGACGCAGTCGTCCATAAGCAATGAACAGTTGGTCGGACCTGCGGAAGGAGGCAGTTCTGCTAATGTAAAATTTAAGGCATCGTTTGATGTCCAAGGAATGCAATCGCTGCTCAGCCGGAGACTTGGGCTCAGCGAAGAAAGTTTTCAAGAACACAGGTTCATTTAGATGAAAGTCCGTAGGCACCTTAGGTAGGAAAGATGGGTTGGTGCGAAGTACCACGCCGTCAGGTTTGAATTGAAGATAAGGCGGTTTGATAGTAAAGGCGTGGAGGTCACTCACACGATGAGATGAGGTCAGAGCAAGAAGAAGAACAACCTTCCAGGTGAGGAACTTAGTGTCCGCCCTATGGATGGGCTCAAATGGTGATTTCATAAGTTGCGACAGAACAACATTGAATGCCACGGTGGAGGAGGGCGCCGAATAGGCGGGAACATTCCAGAAAAGCCCTTTGAAAAACTGGCAGATAATCCTGGACGAGCAGAGGGAGGAGGAGCCATCTTGCCGGAAGCGCGAGATTGCAGCTAGGAAAACTCTCAAGGTAGCATGCGAGAGTCCAGATTGAGCTAGACTCAAAAAGAACGGAAGAAGCTGCTCCAGAGTAGAATGGATTGGATGGACATTTGCTGCCAAGCACCAATGACAAAATCTCTTCCACTTGAGTTTGTAAGTTTTGATGGTAGACGGAGCCCTAGCATGAGCAAGGATCTCTCTGCAGTCTTGCAAGATATTTAAGTTTGCGAACTCAAGGTGCTCAGGTTCCATGCCGACAATTGTAGAGTGGATGGATCCGGATGGCAAACCTGGCCCCTGTCTGGACGAGGACGAAGAGGAATGGGCTCGCACTGGGACAGAAGGATCAACTCCGAGAACCACGCCTGTCTGGGCCATCGAGGGGCGATCAATAGAATGTGGCAGGGCTGCCTCCGCATCTTCCACAGCACCCGTGGTACTAACGGGATCGTCGGAAAGGCGTAAGCGAATAGATCGCACCAATCGATCAAAATGGCATTCCCGCACGATCCGGGGTGGGGATGCCAACTTGCGTAAGACGGGCATTTCCGATTCTCTGGTGTCGCAAAGAGGTCTAGAGATGGGCGACCCCATCGGTGAAACACAAGATCCAGAGTCGGTTGATGCAGCTCCCATTCGTGTGTCAACGATGTGGACCTGCTGAGGGAGTCTGCCAGAATGTTTGAAACGCCGGAAGATGCACCGCCGTCAAGGTTATCTGATGACGGAGAGCCCAATCCCAAATCGACTGAGCCAGTCGGGACAAGCGTTGAGACTTGGTCCCTCCCTGTTTGTTCACATAGTGCATGCTGGTGGTATTGTCCGTTTGAAAGAGCACTGACTCCCCTTGAATTACAGGAAGAAACGACTTGAGTCCCAGAAAGATCGCCATCAACTCTAGCCTGTTGATATGCCAAGAGCGTTGGGGTGGAGACCATTTGCCCTTGATGGAGAGACCTTGAAGATGAGCACCCCAGCCGTCCAGAGAGGCATCCGTTGTGAGCGTGAGATCTGGCGCGTTGACGAGGAAGGATGTTCCAGTCGCCAGGTTGGTCGGCTGTGCCCACCAGCACAGACCCTTTCTCATGCGAGCTGTACCGGCCACTTGGTCGTTGAAAGATCCGGAGACCTGACGCCACTGTACGTCCAGTTCCTCTTGAATGGGACGGGTCCACAATCTGCAATGTGGGATCAGTGCAATACAAGATGATGCCATCCCCAGAAATGACTTCAATGTCCGGACAGAAATGGACTGCCTTGATCGAATGAGAGACACCAGGCGGAGGATTTTCTGTTGTCGTTCGTGTGAAACGAACGCCTTTGAAAGCATTGTGTCTAAGATCGCTCCCAAGAAATTCCTGGTTTGCGCTGGTGCAAACTGTGACTTGTCGACATTGATGGCCAAGCCGAGGGATTGAAACACATTTTGACAAAGACGAGTGTCTTGGCTCAGTTGATGGCGTGATTGAGACTTGAGGAGGCAATCGTCCAAGTATGGAAAAATTTGGACGCCTCGGAGGCGTAGGTGAGCCACCACAGGACCCAACACCTTCGTGAACACACGAGGGGCGGAGCGGAGTCCGAAAGGCAACACCTTGAACTGATAATGTGTCTGCCCCACCCTGAAGCGCAGGTACTTTCGATGCTGTTGGAGAATTGGGACATGAAAGTATGCGTCCTGAAGGTCTATGGTGGTCATGAAATCCCCGCTGGCCAGAAGACGCAGAATCTCCAGTAGTGTCAGCATGCGGAAAGATTGGCTCTTTAGGTATCTGTTGAGAGCCCTCAACCCCAGAATTGGTCGCCAATCTCCCGTCTCCTTGAGTATGAGGAAGAAACGAGAGTAAAAACCCTCTCCTCTCTGAGACACTGGAACCACTTCGACTGCACCTTTCTGAACAAGAAGACGGACTTGATGGTAAAGCTCCTTGAGATGGGGAGGAGGCGGGCCAGACGGTGAAGTATGAGGAGGAATCTTGACGAACTCTAATATATGACCTTTCAGCACAATGTCCAAAGCCCAACGGTCCGAGGTGGTGGAGGGCCACTGACAATAAAACAGAGAGATTCGACCTCCAACACTTTGGGGATGACAAAAGCCATTGGCGTTTGGGAGTGGATCCCCGATAGAATGACTTTCCCCTATAGGGCTTTGAGGACTGTAGTCGATTTGATTGTGCGTCAGCTTTGGAAGCGTCCGGGATGAGGTCGACTAGGGCAGATATGTCCGACCACATCTGCCAGTCGTAGCGGCCCAAAATGGCTAAGCCATTCGCCGCCCGTACATATAGTGAAAACCATGGTGGAGAATTTTCATCCAATGGCGTCTAGGCGCCGACCTTCTCTATCTGGAGGTGCAGTGATTGGAGCCGCTGGATTACGGGCCCGACGCTGTGCTGCCTGAGTTACAACCGAATCCGGCTTAGGGTGAGAGACCAGGCATGCTGGTGAACCAGTTGGGGCCTTATATTTCTTCTCAAGGCGTGGTACTTGGGCAGGTAACGAATTCGGAGCCTGCATGAGCTTAACTCCCTCCTTCCATATAAAATCGATTATTGGAATCGGTTGGACTTGTTTGAAAGGCTGATGTTTGAAATCGTAGAGGAAACAGTCCTCCTCTCTCTGTGTCCTTGGCAATTTAAAGCGCTGAGCCGCTCTATCCATCAACAGATGAAAACTGGCAATATCTACTGGAGGGAAATCTCCATATTCTCCTGGCGGAGGGGAGGGCGTCTGCATTTGGTAGTTGTCCCACTCTGCCATGCCGGTTGAGACATCATCATTATCCGTGTCATCGTGGACCTCTCCGTCTTCACGTTCAGGAATTGCCTCATCATCCGCATCCTGTGGATACACAGTTGTGTGAATCTTGACCGACGTTTGAACCTGGGATGAAGGCGTCGATGGCAAAGGTGGCGGAACCGTTGGCGGAGCTGTCGCAGTCGCAGCAGGTGATGGTCTAGGAGTACCTTGCAGCGTTGGTGGAAAACACCGGTTGTAGCCGTCCAGCATATGCTGGAGATTTGAAATCAAAGACAAAGGCAAAGTAGCCATTGGAACTTGGACGAACTGTTCCTCAGCATGGGACTCCTGGTCGCCGCCTTCGTTGTCACTGCCGGAATATTGACATTTGATGATGAGATCAGACGGACTGTGGGCCACCCCGAAAGTGTCATCCACATCATTACCAGAGTCCGAGTCGGGCTCAGAGGTAGTGGCAAACATAGGTGAAGGAGGCTGCGGATCAGGAGCAGACAACTGGTGGCATGGCATTGGTCGGCGATGGTGTAGAAGATCGGTGGCGACAGATGCAGAAACTGAAGAAGGTAAAGGCACTAGAGGCAACAAGGCAAATGAAGATGGTGCCACCGTCGACGGTGCCATCGACTTTATCGTTGACAGTGCTGAAATGGCCGTCGATGAAGATGACTTCATGAATCCATCGTCGACGAATCAATAAAACGAATTTCGTAGTACATCGCATTTTGCGATGCAGGGCGCGCTACGAAATTCGTTTTATTTATTGAATTGTTTGCTTACCTTCATTTATCCATACTCCAGTTTTTAGCAACCCCACCCTGCCCCGCCTCTCCACCCCACCGAAACTCCCTACACGGGCCGTGGCTGGTGCAGTGGCATTGAGTACAGAGGTGCAGAGCAGAGTGGCGTGGCGTAGGGTGCAGCGGCATAGTGTAGAGTGCTGTAGGGTAGAGTGCAGTGGCATAGAATGGTGTGGAGTGGAGTAAAGTAGAGTGGACTGGTGTAGAGTGGATTGGCATAGAGTGTTGCAGAGTATTGTGGTGTAGAGCGCAGTGGCGTAGAGTGCAGCGGCATAGAATTCAGCAGCATACAATGCAGCATCGTAGAATACTGTGATGAAGATTAGAGTTTTGCATAGCAGAGTGCAGCAGTGTAGAGTGCAGTGGTGTGGAGTAAAGTAAAGTGGCATGGAATACAGTGATGTGAGTGCAGTCATGCTAAGTAGACTAGAGTGGCTCTAAGGGCAGTGGCGTAGAGTGGTGCAGAACAGAGTTATGTAGGGTGGTGCAGAGTGCAAAATAGTGCCGTAGAGTTGAGTGGCATAGAGTTGAGTGGTGCAGAGTGGTGTACAGTAGAGTGGCATAAATGCAGTGGCATAGAGTACAGTAATGTAGAGTCCAATTGTGCAGCATAGAGTAGCGTGGCGTTGAGTAGAGTGGCAGAGAGTGCAGGACATTAGAGTGATGCAGAAGGCAGTGGTGAAGAATGATGCAGAGCAGTGCCACAGAGTGATACAGAGTAGAGTGGTGTAGAGTGCACTGGCCAAGAGAGCAGTAGTACAGAGTAGAGTGGCGTAGAATAAAGTAGCCGAGAGTGTAGTGTGAAGTGTCATAGAGTACATTGGCATAAAGTGCAGTGACATAGACTAGAGTGGCATATATAGCAGCGTCGTACAGTACAGTGGGGCAGAGTAACGTAGAGTGTAGTGATGTAAAGTGCAGTTGTGTAGAGACAAAGGGTGTAGAGTGCAGTGGTTTAGGGTGGAGTGGCAGAGAGTGGAATGGAGTAGAGTGGCACGGAGTAGAGTAGTGCGGAGTAGAGTAGTGCGGAGTGGAGTGGCGCAAAGTAGAGTGTCACGAAGTAGAGTATCACGAAGTAGAGTGGCGTAGCGTACAGTGTATACAGTAGATTATTAGTATTGAAGTGGCGTACAGTTGCGTGGTGCGGGGTAGAGCGCAGTGGTGTACAGTGCAGAGGCATAGAGTGCAGTGATGCAGAATAGATTAGCTTGACTTACAATAGATTTGCATAGAGTGCAGTGGCGTAGAGTGCAGTGTTGCAAAGTGGACTAGAGTGGAGGGGCGTAGACTGGAGTGTGTAGAATGCCCTGGGATGGATCACTGACAGAATATCAGACCGAAAAATATTGTGTGGACAGAATATTGTGTCAAAAATATTGAGTACCAAAATATCAAGAAGTGCAAATAGTTAAGTATAGATTTATTATTCTTAACTCCACATCTTTGTACCTTTAAACTATATATATATATATATATATATATATATATATATATATATATATATATATATATATATATATATATTACCTACTGGCGATAGCCAGTAGGTATATATAGTTAGGATTTTTTCTCTATGGAACTTTTGAAAATTCTATGTCTAATAACTTTGGCGTTTGTGGACGGAATCGGCTGAAATTTCCAGGAAAATGGCACATTTTGTTTCTGAGCAGCCCCTGAAAATTTGGGGGGGTTACGTCAAGGGGGGGCCGAGAAAAAAGGGGGTCCCAAAACGCGTTTTTCCCATTCATTTTTCCATAGGGCGTTTGGCCTCACTTTTAGCTCGAACGGCTGAATGGATTTGCACGAAACTTGGCAAAATTGTAGGGACTGTTAGCCCGATGTGCCTTTGCTGGGTCTCAATATATGTGCTCCAGTGGATTTTGAGAAATTAACGTTTAAAAAAACAGATATATCTGAGACAGCGTCCCGGATAGCGAACCGGTTCGCGTACTTTTCGCGTAACGGAGCTTTGCGAAGCGAAGCTGATTGGCTCTCCGGTGTCTGTCAACATTCTAAACAGTCCGGAGCGGCCGCCATCTTGTCTCTCGGTAGGATCGAGAGACAAGAGGAGGCCAAAACGAAGGGGGAAATGAAGGAAAGGGGGCAAGGTAGACCCCTTCTGACCCCCTAGGATTGATGAGGGGGATATTAAAGTGCCCCGCGGGGCCAAAAAAAAAAAAAAAAAAATTAGATTTTTTGTCGTAGAGGCGCAAATCGGTACGTGAACCGGGCAGCTAACCGGGCAGCTAACCGGCAGCGTAACGGGAGTCTGAGGAGAAGCTGATTGACTTTCAACATTGTAAACAGTCCGGAGCGGCCGCCATCTTGTCTCTCGGTAGGATCGAGAGACAAGAGGTGGTGAAAAACGAAGGGGGAATTGAAGGAAAGGGGGCAGGGTAGACCCCTCCTGACCCCCTAGGATTGATGAGGGGGATATTAAAGTGCCCCGCAGGGCAAAAGGAAAAAAGAAAAAAAAATTGCGATTTTTCGCGGTAGAGGCGCTTCTCGGTACGCCAACCGGGCAGCTAAACGGTAGCGTAACGGGAGTTCGACATCTTGTGTTTTTGGAGCGTCCGGTTTGCGTACCGGGTAGCTTTCCGGTAAGCGTAACAAGGGGAAAACCAAGAGAAACAGTAAAATAAAATTTAAAGGAATAGATTTCCACCAAACTTAGCAAAATTGTAGGGACTGTTTGTTTGATGTGCCTTTGCAAGGCCTCAAGATATGTGCACGTGTGGATTTTGTCTAATTAAGGTTAAAAAAAATATATATATATCTGTAAGCGTGCTCTGGCGCGCTTACGTTACGGGTTTTGTTTGCGCTGCAGAGACGATACGTCACGTTTATGTGACGCGTCATGAGGTGTCTCACGTGGCTACGTGATACGTCACGTAATAAAGAATATATTTTACAGCTATAGATATTAGCTTTTAAAAAACCAATGAAATTCACTGAAAAAACCATAGGTTATAGACCATATATAGTTAGGAATTTGCATTTACAAAACCTTGAAAATTCACTGAAAAAACCATTGGTTATAGACCATATATAGTTAGGGATTAGCATTTTCAAAACCTTAATTTACTCGCACAAAACCATAGAAATTCGCATATATAGTTAGTTGTAATAACTATATATCGCGCACCCGCAATCCACTGCTGATGATGTCACATATTACATCATTCATGACATGGTCAGTGACATCACTGATGACATCACTGATGACATCTCAAATGACATCACTGATGACATCTCAAATGACATCACTGATGACATCACTGGTGACATCTCAAATGACATCACTGATGAAATCACTGATAACATCTCATTTGACATTACTGATCACATCACTGATGATATCATTCATGTGATAATACGATGAACCTCTTCAGACTCTAATATAACCTTAGATACAATCAGTGTAAACAGACACTCACAGACTGTCACTCATCCATGGAGTTACTCACACACCTAGTCAGTCATGCAAAGAATCAATCACACCTCCATTTCCTCAACTATACAGTTATACACACCTTACTTAATCAAACATATGCTAACACATATTTACTCTCTTATACAATCACTGATACAAGTTCACAATGATCCATACAGCCACTCACACATTCACTGGCTCTTATGCACAGTTATTTATATATGTCAACTCTTACATTTACTGTGTTTTACATATGTACTTACTTTGACATGTAGCACTGAGAAATCCAATCACTCACCAATACACTCATGGAGACAGTCAACCGCCCATACAGCTGTTTCCACATACACTTTTGAACCCATACATCTAGTGAATCAACTGCTCACACATCTATGCACAGAGTCACACACCTCCCAGCCACCCCCACACACACACTCACTCTCCCATACAAATACTTGGGCAACTAATCAATAACCCATATAGTTACTCACATAGCTACTGATCAACACATGCAGTAGTTTACAGAACAACAGATATAATGATGCACAAATTAAGACAGTTTAGTCACTAACCCATGCACTCAGTGAGACACATTTAATCATTCTCTCATACAGTCAGTCATGCACCTACTAAATCCTTCATCCAGACACTTATACATCCACTCATTCTTCAATATGTAAGACATATTTTAACTTTACAGAAACATACAGTCACTGGATGTTGTCATCAGTGATGTCATCAGTGATGTCATTTGAGATGTCATCAGTGATGTCATCAGTGATGTCACTGACCATGTCATGAAGTAGTGAAGTAGTGTGGCTCACTGGTTAGAGGCGGCAGACCCGAGAGCAGAGGACGGCCCGGGACCAGGGTTCGATTCCCGGCGCGGCAGGTTTCTGGACCAGGGTCAGTGGACTCGATAATTCTCTCGCCTCGGTGCCCACTCTGATCAGCGTTCACACTCGGCAACTCTGGGCATTAGCTTGTCTCATCTTCACTAACGGCCCCACCAGACCGCCGGGGATGCCTGGTCTCACCCTGGAGATATCCATTAAGGGACCATCTCTCAGGGAAGCCAGGAAGGGTTTCGCAGCGGTCGAAGCGCCTTGGGACCCTCCGGGTAAGTAGTGCGCTATATAAATGCCTATACATTACACATTACATGAATGATGTAATATGTGACATCATCAGCAGTGGATTGCGGGTGCACGATATATAGTTATTACAACTAACTATATATGCGAATTTCTATGGTTTTGTGCGAGTAAATTAAGGTTTTGAAAATGCTAATCCCTAACTATATATGGTCTATAACCAATGGTTTTTTCAGTGAATATATATATATATATATATATATATCATCAAGGTGCATGTATGTGGAGTTATACATTGTAAAATTTTGCTTACATTTAAAAACGTAGCATCACGATATTTTGTCCCACAACATTTTTGATTCCGAAATTCTGAATAGACACCGACTGTCATAGAGTAGAATGGTGCAAAGAGGAGTAGAGAAGCATGCAGTGGTGCAGAGTGGAGTAGACTGCAGTGGTGCAGAGTGTAGTGGCATGGAGTGGTGTAAAGTGGAGTGGTGCCAAATAGAGTGGAGTGGCGTAAAGTGGAGTCTGCATGGTGTGGTAGCACACTGCCATTAAAGACAACACATTTTTAATTTAATTTATTTGCACAGACATACAGTTTTACTAATAAAATATACAGTGCACAAACAAAAAAGATACTTACCTTTGGGAATGCCTTATCTGGTACAGCCTATATCTAGCCGCAGATTCCCTACCTTAGAAGTATCTCCAGACATCAGACTGGATCGGGAAATTTTTTCGTGAGCAGTACCCCAGGACTCCGGTAGGTGGCGACGTTCAGCTCCGCGTGGCCACGTTGGAGTCATCTGCACCAGAAGGGACTTGCGTGGTGCCTACATTGCTGCCACGGCAGGGTGCTGATATCATTTTCTTTTTGCGACTTCCCACACCAGGAGCACAGTGCCACAAAGAACACTGACAACTAGCGTGGAAAATCAGGGCCCTTAACCCGTTAACCCCTGCGGTAATTCCGCCGCGGTGCGGGCGTTTCCGTGCGCGGGCGGGGCCGCATCGGCCATTGGCCGACGGCAGCACTGGGAAGGTAGTGCTGCCGTCCGCCAATGGCCGACAGCAGCAAGGAAAGGGTTAAAGGGGGAACAGCCCTGTCCCTAGAATTCTTTTCGCAGAGCGGGGAGGATGGGTGTGTCAGGAAGGAATCTGTGGCTAGACAGTCTCTACCAGATAAGAAGTTACTGAAGATAAGTAACTTATTCATCTGATAGAGACTTCTAGCCACAGATTGCTTACCTTAGAATAGATACCCAAGCAATACCAACAGGTGGGTCTATGAAACTGATTCACACTAGTCCTGCAAGACCAAACAAGCCTACTGACAGACCTGACAGTAATGTTTCTTGAATGTGTGTAGAGAAGCCCATTTTGCTGCCTGGCAAATATCCAGGACTGGCACACCGCATCTTAACGCTGTGGCTGCAGCCTTATCTCTGGTGGAAGGAGCATGCAAACCCTCAGGGGTTTGCTACTCGGCCCATGCGTAGCAGATCTCAATGCAGAGCACAATCGATGAGGAGATGGACCGTTTCTGCACGTCCTTTAAGTTCTTCGCTCCACAATGAATTGGTCCCCCCTCTCCGCCCCCAGAACTCTTGTGCGTTCATGGACCGTACTCTTTTTGGGTCCAGTAGGTGAAATTGTTTCTCTTGTTTAGAGGGATGAAGTTGTCTTACATGTGGGCTGTTTTTTAAAATGAGATTGAGGAAAACTTGTGACTAAGGGTTGACTTTTATAACTGATTCAAATGTATATATAATGCTTTTTAAACCTTTTATATGATTCTTATTATGCATTTTGTATTCGATGGTGTTAACCGTGCCTGTTTTTTTATCTGTGTACACTTGGTACATTTTAAATTATTTCATTTATCTCTACTGCTTGCTTTTTTAGTATCCTGCTTTTATGATCCTTAGTGAAAAAAAACAAATAAAGCTTACATTGATTGATTGACTTCGGCATGTTGATAGTGACCCGAGCGAATGCGGTAGTCTGGTGGTGGGAAACGGCATCCTGGGCGGAGGCCACCTTCAACAGCCAGTCATCGAGATATGGGAAGACTGGCACACCTGACTGCCACAGATGAGCTACAACCATCATTTTCACCTTAGTCAACACCTGAGAGGCGCTGATAAGGCCAAAAGGGAGCACAGTAAACTGTAAGTACTCATGGCCCAAAGTGAACTACAGGTAAAGCCTGTGGGCAGGCAGAAGGGGAATTCAGAAGTATATGCCCTGCAAGTCCAATGCTACCATCCAGTCTCCAAGGTCAAAGGCAGATAGTACTTGAGCGAGGGTGCAGGTCTAGGATAAGATGAAGGTCCTGCCTCCCACTGGGTGCCCATGATGGTGAGAGGGCAAACTAAAGGGGTTTGGAGGTTGCCAGGGGGGTGGTGGACCGGCCTGACATTTGGCTGCCCAACCCACGGGGCCTGTGAGTACTCGCCATGCAGAGGCTGGGAATCTTGCGCCACTTGGTGGCTGGATGCGTAAAAACTTGGTTGAAAGCCTCTTTGTCAGCCATGAAAGAAGGGAAAAGCGGACTGGGGCTGACGAGGGGTCATGGACAGACCTAAGGACCTGGCTGTAGCCCTGATGTCCTTAAAGCGCTCTAGTGCCAAGTCCGCTGTCTCTCTGAAGAGACTGGAGGCATCAAAGGGCATGTACGTAAGCAACGCTTGAACATCCCCGGAAAATGCAGTTGTTCTCAGCCAGACGTGGCGCCGCAAGCCCACCGATGAAGAAACAGCTCTGCCCAGCGAGTCTGACCTAGCCAGCCCACATCGGATTGTGAAATTGGCTGCATTTCTCCCATATGCAATAGCTTGGAAAAGTGTGGCTCGGGCCTCCTCCGGGACCATCAGCAGCACCTGAGCCACTGAATCCCACAGAGTGTGGAAGTACTGGCCCAAAAGCCACACATGTTCATGAACATTAGTGCAAGGTTGCTGGAAGAAAACATTTTCTTTCCTAAGGGTCCAGCCTCTTGGATTCCCTAAGCTGTGGAGTGGTAGAAAATGCACCAGGGTTTACAAAGGAGGAGGAAGCTTAGACCACCAAGCTCTCCGAGGTAGGGTGTTATGTGAAGAAATTGGGGTTTCCTGGGGTGGGGTGTTGGCAGCAGACATTCGTCCAGTTCACAGAAGCCCCTGTACAGGGCTTGGACAAAGTCCCAAGCCGGACGTCAGTGAGGGTTTCATGAAATGGGAGAATCGGTTCTGAGGGGTCACTCTCAACTGAAGCACCTCTGTCAAGACATTAGTTCTTGACTGCCACTGAGGGTAGGTTAAGGTCCAGGACCACAGCCACCCTTCTCACCACAATTGTAAACAAGGCTCCCTCCTCTGTAGCCACGGTAGGAGGAAAGCCCATGTCAGTATCTAGAGCGGAGTTCAGTCTGCTGACAGACAACAAATCCTCACTCCAGTCAATGTTAGGGTCTAGGGGCTGGTATTCTTCAGGGTCCAGCGACCCCTCTCACTCTTCCTCGAGTCCCAGCCTATAGGACTAGGGCTCAGGCTCTGGCCCGGAAGGCATGGCTTTACTTGGTGCCGGAGCGGACGCTAGCCCAAGCCCCTCTGGTTTTGTGTCAGAGTCGGAGAAGAACAATAGTTACTTACCTGTAATCTGTGGTTCTCCATTATTGGTGTCTTTCATAGATTCACATGTTTATGTTTATGTTTATTAAAACTTTTATAGCGCGCTCTGTTACCACGGGGTATCCTGGCGCGGTGAGTGGATTGAGAACATAAGTGCTGGGGCAAAGCCTGGATGAACTATAAGAGAGGGGCATTGAACAAGTGGGTCTTGAGATCTTTCTTAAACACAGAAATGGTTGGCGAGGCTCTGAGGGAAAGGGGAAGAGCATTCCAGGCAGAGGCTGCTTTAACTGAAATGGATTGACCTCCCAGACGTGCATATTGGAATTTAGGGTTGGTTAGTAAACATAGATTGGCCGATCGAAGGGCACGGTTGGGAGTGTAGAATGAAAACCTTTTCTGCAGATATGTTGGTCCCTGGCCATGAACTGCTCTGAATGCCAACACAAGAATTTTAAACAGAATTCGATGTGGTACTGGTAGCCAGTGCAGACTGCGTAAGTGGCTACGCACGCTTGACCTCCTTGGGAGAGAGAAAAGCAGACGTACTGCAGCGTTTTGTATCACCTGCAGGCGGTGAACCATATACGCAGGTAGACCACTAAATAAGGCATTGGCGTAGTCGAGCCGGGATAAGATCAGAGCTCGAAGGACAGACTCCTTGGCTGCCCTAGGCAGAAGAGGAAAAAATTTCCTCAGGGCACGCAAGGTGCCAAAGCAAATGCCGGTCAATTTTTTTATGTGATCCGCAAACTTTAGATCCTGACCGAACCAGACCCCCAGGTTTTTAGCTGGGCCTCCCGTCGCACTGGGACAGGGCAGGTCCGGGGGCCAAATCTGCTCCTTGAAATTGTCAGGGAAGGAGCCGAAGAATAAGACCTCGGACTTATCTTCGTTGCACTTAAGTTGGACTTGTGCAAGCCACCTGAAAACTTCCGACAGACAATGCTGGACTGCTGATGGATCGGACACACCCTTAGGCCATGTGAATAGCAGCTGAGTGTCATCAGCATAAGCTATTATCTTGGCTCCCAGATGTTCCGCCAGATAAAGTAGAGGGGTCATATAAACGTTAAACAGTAAAGGGCTTAACGTAGAACCCTGCGGGACTCCAGTTGACAGTCTCTTCGGGGCCGACGAATAGGGGGGCATCCAGACCTGTTGAGTTCTATCACTCAGGAATGATGACAGCCAGTCAAGGGCCAACCCAGAGATGCCGACGGCACGCAGTCTGGCGATCAGTAAGGCATGTGGGACCGTATCGAAGGCGGCAGAGAGGTCCAATAAAATCAGGACCGCTCTGCCACCTCCGTCCAGGCACTCACGAACAGCCTCCGAAACCTCAACTAAAGCCGTCTCGGTACTGTAGGCAGCTCTGAATCCTGACTGAGCAGGATGTAGGGCGTGAGAGGACTCGATGAAGCTGTCCAGTTGTTTGAAAGCCACCTTTTCGCACACCTTCGCCAGAGCTGGCAACAGTGAAATGGGCCGATAGCTCGATGGTAGTGCTGGGTCTGAACCGGCCTTTTTTAATAAAGGGAGCAGCTTTGCCTCTTTCCAACTTCTCGGGATCATGGCCGTGGAAAGGGAGAGGTTAATGATGTACGTCACCTCTTGAGTGATGGTGTCCGTTATCCCGCCCAAAACCCTGGCTGGGCAGGGGTCTGAGGGAGATCCAGACTTTAAAGCAGTCAGGATTTGCCGTATGTCCAGTTCCGAGGCCGGGAGGAAGGCAACAAGTTGGTCCTGTAGACATAGTCTATCCGATCCAAGAAGGACAGGAGGAGTCGTAAAAGACTTTTGAGCCATTTCTAAGTCCGATTGTATTTTTGCAATTTTGTCCGTAAAATAGCAGGACAGTTCTTCACACCATTGAGCGGAAGAAGGGAGCTGGGGTTGGGCAGCACAGGGAGATAGAAAGTTTTGGACAATTGAGAAGATCTCTTTGCTGTTGTTTTCCGCCTTCTCAATTCTGTCCGAATAATACCTGCTTTTAGCTGTCTTGATCGCAGCATAATAGTCCATTTGGGCTGCTCGTAAGGATTTCTTTGCGGCAGGCAGGTAGGCTTGTCTCCATGCTCGCTCTAATTTTTTGCAGACCAGCTTCTGTTCTCGCAGGGCATGCGTGAACCATGGTTGGGAGGGTCGTGACCGCATTCGCCGGACACCCCCCACGTTAGTGGAGGTAGCGACACCATTCGCTATCCAAGAATTGAATGCGTCAACAGTCGCTTCTAGCTCCATCATTGGGGCCGGACGGGTGTCGGAAAGGGACTCAGATAAGGACATCACATTAATCCGGGGGTGGTGTACCATAGAAGGAGTTTTCCTCAAACCCTCATCTAGCTGCCAGGCAAACTTGATCATGTAATGGTCGGACCACACCGTAGGCATTGGGGGGGACAGACTAATATCAAAATTAGTGCAGATTAAGTCAAGAACATGACCTCCCACATGTGTGGGAGCGTCGACCCATTGGGAGAGGTTAGCCATGCTGAAAGTCTCACTAAGACGAGTAGCTTCAGTGGTGTTAGCAGAATCCACATGTATATTAAAATCGCCCAGCAGTAGGAAACGAGAGAAGCGTAAGGCTCGTGGCACGATAACCTCCTCCAAAGATCCAATAAAATTTCCGACGTAGCCTGGCGGTCGATACAGTAGTGTGCCGCCTAAGGTAAAATGCGGACTAATGTCCAGGCAACAATGGAGAAGTTCCGCTTCTTTGATTTTGTCCAGATGCTCGCAGGTGAGAGACCAGTGATCCCTATAGATCACGGCAACCCCCCCTCCTCTTCCCACATCAGCAGCGCGATCTACTCTGCAAATTCTGAAACCACGAGGGATAGCTAACTCGACTACCGGCGAGCAGGAGTCAGTCATCCAAGTCTCAGTAACAAAGAGTAGGTCGAAATCATTATCAGCTAAAAGGTCAAAGACCTCAGCCGTGTGGCAAACCAAAGATCTGGCATTGATCAGGCCCGCCTGTATGATCTTAGTCCCGTTACAGGGTTGAGTAGGCGGGGTGACAGGACTAGGAAGAAGATAATTACAGAAGGGGCATGATCGGAACCGATTATCAGAAAGCGCCCAGGAGTGCGCTGCCTCACAAGGAGGGACCTTAAGGGCTCTAAGGTCGGCAGCGGAATACCGGCGTGGTGTAGGAGGGACAGAGGTGGAAGGAAAACGGCCAGGGGTCGGGGCCCTGTGCCCGGCCAGAGCACGGACGGGCACAGACGGGCCCTCCTTGGGCACAGACGGACCCTCCTTTGGCGCTCCTTCGGCGCGCAGACGGCGCGCCCGCTGTGCGCGTCCGCTGCGCGGTCGCTGACACATGGCGTTATAAACGGACGTGCGATCTGCCGACTAGAGCGTCAACCCCGGTGCAATGCGGTCCCGCCTCACTTCCGGGAAACCGCTGGGGTCGAGCGCTGAGGCCGGGACCAGAAAGGGGCGTGTGCAAATAAGCGAAACCAGTGCTAGAAAGGCAAATAAAGCACCCCACTGGCTGTAAAGTGCAGCGGTGTGAAGCGGAGCCTGAGCACAGTAAGGGAAAGGGCAGGGGGGTTTAAAAACGTTAAAATATGCAATTAATGGCAAAGAGCTAAAAACAGATGATACAGCTCCGCTAGCAGCGTCAAAATAGCAGCAAGAAGGGTTGTGCAAAATAGCAGCGTTACAGCGTTCTTCTCAAGATACTCACAGCCCGAAAGCGTCACCTCAGCCGATTATAAACGGACGGGCGATCTGCCGACTAGAGCGTCAACCCCGGTGCAATGCGGTCCCGCCTCACTTCCGGGAAACCGCTGGGGTCGAGCGCTGAGGCCGGGACCAGAAAGGGGCGTGTGCAAATAAGCGAAACCAGTGCTAGAAAGGCAAATAAAGCACCCCACTGGCTTTAAAGTGCAGCGGTGTGAAGCGGAGCCTGAGCACAGTAAGGGAAAGGGCAGGGGGGTTTAAAAACGTTAAAATATGCAATTAATGGCAAAGAGCTAAAAACAGATGATACAGCTCCGCTAGCAGCGTCAAAATAGCAGCAAGAAGGGTTGTGCAAAATAGCAGCGTTACAGCGTTCTTCTCAAGATACTCACCCTGAATCATTTCCTGTCGTCGGAGTGGGAGTCTCACGGTATATAAAAAAGCAATAATATGCAGTAATATCCTAAGAAAAACTTGGTAATAGTAATCCAGGAAGTAAAGTAGCCCAAGCTACAAGAGTAAAAACCTCCACACTCATGACTATCCTAGTCATTTTGTATAGTCCAAACTGCAGCCAATCAGGCGACAGCACCCACCAGAATGTTCTCCCCAGAGGCTCAGGCGCTCAGATTTTCTCGCACAGGAGTGAAGCTAAAACACCTAGCCTAAAAAGCCTCTGAGGGGAGGTGGGCGGGTTGCATGTGAATCTATGAAAGACACCAATACTGGAGAACCACAGATTACAGGTAAGTAACTATTGTTCTTTTCCAGTATTGGGGTGTCTTTCATAGATTCAGATGCCTGAATCAGAGTAGATAGCAGTACCCAAATAATGCTTGGAAGATGCTATTTGTAACATAAATCTGTACATAGCAAGTATATACATTCACATATTAAAAATGCCAACATTCATATATGCATGAAAAAACTTGCAATCACAGGAGAATGTACTCAATATTAGGCATGGAATAAGCGTCTGGAAAGCAGTACAGAGGAGGAGGGAAACAGAGGCTCACCTTATCTGAAAAGATTGCGTGGAACCCCTTGACCCACTGACGTATCAGTCTCGCTGGCAGCATCTAAACAATAATGCTTGGTGAAAGTATGTCTGCTGGACCAAGTCGCTGCTCTGCAGATTTGCTGAAGAGGAACTCCAGCGAAAAGAACAGTTGAGGAAGAAATAGCTCTTGTAGAGTGAGCTCTTGGAGTTGCCTGCAAAGGGCTTCCAGTTTGTAGATGGCAAAAGCCAATAGCTGCAGAAATCCATCTAGCTAAGGTCTGTTTAAACACTGCTTGTCCTTGCCGTATCTTCCCATATGCGACAAACAGTTGATCGGATTTGCGAATGGCAGAGGTCCTTTGCAAATAGAATTTTAAACATCTTCTGATGTCAAGGGTATGTAATACCCTCTCCGCATGGGATTGCGGATTAGGAAAAAACGTCTTTAAGATGGCTGGTTCGTTCAGGTGAAAATCCGAAGGCACCTTAGGCATAAACTTTGGGTTTGTCTGTGGCACCACAGAAGTGGACGTGAATTGTAAGAAAGGCGAATTGACGGTGAAAGCTTGAACATCACGGACTCTTCTAGATGAAGTCAATGCTAGCAAAAGAGAAACCTTCCAGGTTAGAAATTTAAAATCCACCGTGTGAATTGGCTCAAATAGGTGATGCATGAGCTGCGCTAATACTACATCAAGATGCCATGATGGAGGTGGACGACGTACAGGAGGAAACATTCTGAATAGTCCCTTAAAAAACTGTTGTATTATTCTTGAAGAATAAAGAGAGGTGGATCCATCCTGACGGTACCTTGAAATGGCTGCCAAAAAGACCTTTAACGTTGCATGAGATAAGCCTGATCTCGCTAAGTGCAAGAAAAAAGGTAATATCGGTTCCGGGGTTGCATGAAACGGGTGCACCCCCGCAGATTGACACCAAATGCAGAATCTTTTCCATTTAAGTCTGTATGTCTTTATTGTAGCAGGTGCTCGCGCGTTAGCCAGTACCTCCTTACAATCCGCAGAGATATTTAGATGAGCGAATTCAAGGTGCTCAGGCGCCAAGCTGCTAATTTTAGAGAAGTCGGATCCGGATGGCAAATGTGACCATTCTGAATGGAGAGGAGATTCGGAATTGGTCAAAACTATATTGGATTGCACTGCGATAGGAGAAGAAGTTCGGTGAACCAGTACGGCGAGGCCACCTGGGTGCGATGAGAATCAAGCAACAGGGCTCTTTCTTCATCTTCCGGAGAACTCTGGGAACCAACGGTATCGGAGGAAAGGCGTAAGCATATATTTGAGACCAGTTGATCGAAAACGCATTCCCCTGAGAGTCCTTGTGGGGAAGCCAGCTTGTAAAGAACCGGCATTTGCTGTTGTTCTTGGTCACAAAGAGGTCCAGATCGGGATGACCCCACTGCTGGAAGATTCGATCCACCATTGGCTGATGCAGTTTCCATTCGTGGGTGGACACCGTTGACCTGCTGAGGGTATCCGCCAGAACATTTGCAACTCCCGGCACATGAACAGCCAAGAGATTGATCCTGTGTCTTATCGCCCAAGCCCAGATCTCTTGGGCTTCCTGAGATAGAAGAACCGACCTTGTTCCTCCCTGTTTGTTTAAGTATTGCATACTTGTAGTATTGTCCGTGCGAACCAATACTGTGGCCCCTTGAATGACTGTACGAAAGGACTTGAGGGCTAAGAAGATGGCTCTTAGCTCTAGCAGATTGATGTGCCAAACCTTTTGTTGAGGGCTCCATTTCCCGCTGACCTTCAGCCCTTGAAGATGTGCTCCCCAACCCTCGAGGGATGAGTCTGTGGTGATTGTATAATTTGGCACCTCTTGAAGGAACGCACACCACTTCTTCAAATTTCGTTCTTGGACCCACCAAAGAAAGGCCTCTCGCATCCGAGGAGTTATTTGAATGAGATCTCCGAATGAACCTGAGACTTGCAACCATTGCAGGTTGAGTTCCTCCTGAAGGGGCCTCATTCTGAGGTGGCAATTTGGTATCAATGGGATGCAAGAAGAAACCATTTCCAGAAAGGACTTGAACAGTTGGACTGAAACTGACATTCTTGATAGTAACATCTGAGCCATGTTTTGGATCTTCTCTTGCCTTTCGTCTGATATGAAAGCTTGAACCAGTTGTGTGTTCAAGGTTGCTCCTAAGAACGTTTGCCTCTGGGAAGGAACAAGGTGCGACTTGCTGAGATTGATAGAAAGACCCAGCGATTGGAAGAGAGACAGACATCGTTGGACATGGATGTCTGTGTCTGAGAAAGAATATGCCTTGATAAAGCAATCGTCCAGGAAGGGAAATATTTTAATCCCCTCCAGCCGGAGGTGACCTGCTACTGGAGCTAGGACATTCGTAAACACCCTGGGTGCCAATCGTAGCCCAAAGGGAAGGACTTTGAACTGAAAATCCCTGCCAGCCACTCTGAAACGCAGGAACTTCCTGTGACGGGGTAAAATGGGAACGTGGAAGTATGCATCTTGAAGGTCCGAGGTGGCCATGTGATCCCCTGCTGACAAAAGATGCAGTATATCTTGAAGCGATAACATCCGAAACGATAGTTTCTTCAAATACTTGTTGAGGGAACGAAGGTCTAGAATTGGACGCCATTCTCCAGATGTCTTCCTTATTAGAAAGAACAGTGAATAGAATACTGCTCCTCTCTGCCCTTGAGGGACTTTTTCGAGCGCTCCTTTTTTCAACATCAAATTTATCTGGGAAAACAACTCCTTGAGATGAGCTGGAGGAGGGCCTTTTGGAGGGACATTTGGAGGAAACTTTTCGAATTCAAGAGCATGGCCCCTGGCCACGATGTCTAGGAACCCACCTGTCCGATGTTATTGAGGACCAGTTCGAATAACATTTTGAGATTCTTCCTTCAATCTTTACATGGGATTGCGGCAGCAGCGGTGGCAGGTGATGACACTCATTGCCTTTTATTGGAATCCTTTCCGCGGCAGGCAGGCTTTTTCTTGTTCTGGGAATAGGATGTGTTGCGTTGGCCATAAGATTGGTAACGTTGGGACTGGTAGCGCTGATTCCCCTGATGAGATCTGTAGGAAGATTGTTGGCTATAGCTTCCTCTATTAGAGGACGATCCACGTCCTCTCGCACCCCGAAAGGGTGGCTTCTGAAACTGCGAGGGAGAGAGCTGGCTGTTTTAGTGTCCTTTTTAATGGTTTGCAAAGCTTCTTCTACTTGCGGACCAAACAAAAACTCTCCATCGGAGGGCATGTCTAGAATCTTAGCTTGCACCTCTTGACGAAACAAAGTCGCCTTTTACCAGCCTTGTCAACGTAGGACAGCAGCCCCCGCCAGCTGACTGAACCCAGTAGAAGCCACATCCACTGCAGAGTCTATAATCTCTGCTGAGATCTGTTCTCCCTCTTGCAGTATCTTCAGAGCTTCAGATTTTGAAGGCTACGGTAGCATGTCGATGTACGGTGAGACATCCGACCACATCTGTCGGTCGTACCGACCCAGAATGGCTAAAGAATTCGCTGCACATATCGTTGTCGCTACCTTCGTAGGGACTCAATTCCCAATCGAGTCTAGACGCCTGCTGTCTCTATCTGGTGGGGCTGTGATCGGGGATGAAGGATTTCAAGCCCGTTTTTGGGCAGCTTGCGCAATCACAGAATCTGCCTTTGGGTGTCCTATAAGGCAAGCTGGAGATTTGTCAGGTGCCTTATATTTCTTGTCTAGACGTGGCAAGACTGGAGGGATAAATGCAGGATTTGACATCACCTTGAGTCGCTCTTTCCATATGAATTCTATAATTGGAATTGTCCGGACCTGTTTTCTTGGCTGGTCTTTAAAGTCATAGAGGAAACATTCCTCTTTCTTAATTTCCATAGGAATAAGGAAACGTTGGGTCGCTCTCTCCATAAGAAGGAGAAAACCTCCAATGTCCACTGGAGGTGAATCAGCAGGAATCGGAGGTGAAGGAGAAGGCGTCTGGATTTGATATTCATCCTACTCCGACAACAAGGACCTGTCATCAACTTCACCTTCCTCTCTCTCTTCATCCTCTGATGATTGTGCTTCCGCAGGATGATGGGAAATCACTGGCGAAAGAGGTCTTGGAGACCTGAATTCTGATGTGGAAGCCTGCACCACAGGTGTAGGAGGCACGCAATCCGCTGATTCAGATGGCGTGAAATGACGGTAATAATCGTTCAGCATATGTTGAAGATTGGTTAACAATGCTACAGGCATTTGAGCTATCGGAACACTTTTAGTAGGTGACGCCAAATGTTCAGGCGAAGGTTGATCGTCCTGATCTTCCTCTTGGTATTTAATGAGCAGTTCTGAAGGACTTGTAGCTGCTCCAAACCTACCATCCATATCAGAATCTTCCTCACTGTCTTCTGAGTCCAACAATTTGTCAGGAACCTGTAGAGGTATCTTCTGAGGCGACAGGCACAATGGAGATAAAGGTTCAAGTCCTGAACCACGCCTTTGTAGCAAAGAAGGCTTCGCCGTAGACGGCGTAAAAGTTAAAGCCGTAGATGGTGACCAAACCTGAATTTCTGTAAATGTTGACAATTTTGGCGTTGACGGAAGAGCCGTGGATGGGTTCGTCGACGAAGGAATAAGTCCTAAAGAGGATAACGCCGAGGAGGGCATTGTCATCGATAAAGTTGCCTTCGACGACGAGGAGGGTTTAGTCGACGATGAAGTCTTTGTTGACGATGAAGTCTTTGTCGACGATTTGGCTGGAGACAATGTAGTTCTCATTGACGAGCTCGTCGGCGATGAGAAGGTCGTCGACGAGGTCGTCGACGATGAAGCCGTTGCCGACAAAATTTTCTTGGTCTTGGTCGTCGACGGTGCGCTGACGATAGGAGCAGGTGAAGTTTCTCTCGTCGACGAAATAGGTTTCACTGAGACATAGACCAGCATCGACGGTGATGTCGCCGACGACATGATCATCTCAGGTTTAGGTGATGAAAAAGTACCGTCGATGTAGACATTGCGTCGTCGAAAATCTTCGTCGACGAAGGGGTCGTCGACGGCGTCGATGACGATGGGGTCTTCTTCTGACGAAAAATCTTCTCAGAAGTTGGTTTAGGAGGCAAAATCTTGACCGATCTTCTCGGGCGTGAAATTATTTATTTATTTAGGCAAAGGTTTGCTTTTGACAGGAGGAGTAGCCTTGGAAGTTGAAGGCCTCTCTGACCTCTTAGAAGGTTGCTGTCATTTTCCAATTTTGGCCCCAGGAGAAGATAACACCTCCTCAGCAGCTCTCTTCCTAGAGGCCATAGAAGACCCAGAGGCAACACTGCCTACCTCAGATACTGGATTATCCTGGTCCTTGAGCTTCTGTAGCCACAGAAGTAAGCAGCCCTCTCTGTCCCTGAGGGTCTTTTGAGGGAAGGTCCTGCATATCTTGCAGTCCTTCACTTGATGATCCGGATACAGGCAATAGATGCATTTCTTGTGGGGATCTTCTGAGAAAAGTCGGAGCTCACCAAGTTTTTGGCTTGCTTTGCTCAGCTCGGAAGGTCCTTCCTCTTCTTCCCTCTCTCTCAAAGAAACTTTTAATTCAAGGGCTGATCCTGTCTAGGCTGGAGTTCAGTAACGCTCTGTACCTGGGCGCACCAGAAGCGACAATTAACAAATTGCAATATATTCAGAACTCCGCAGCTAGGCTGCTGACAGGCATTTTAGCAAGGTCATCAGCGAAACCAGCCCTGGGAACGCTGCATTGGCTACCTATTCGCGAAAGGATAAAGTTCAAATCCCTTTGTATTGCCCATAAATCATTACAAGAAAAGGGGCCCCCCATTCTGAAGAACTTAGTGCCCCCTCTACAAAGCTAATAGGCCACTCCGCTCAGATCACGATTGCTTAGCTAAAATTCACAGAGTAAAGAGGGCTCGTACAGGAGGAAGGCGGTTCTCAATCAATACTGGAACTCTGTGGAACTCGCTACTGCTGAAGCTTCGGGCTGAACCAAGCCACCTTCGTTTTCGGAAGCTTTTAAAAACCTTTCTGTTTCCTTAGGGCCCCTAACCTCACTTTCTGTCCTCAGTAGTCTGGGTTCTATAGCGCTGGGACGCTCCCGGGTAACCACGCGCTCTATAAATCCGCATCCAATCCAATCCAATCCACAAGGCCTGAATAATGATTTCTTTGAGGAAGACATCCTAAATTCAAGAAATCCTGAAGAAAACTGAGAAGAACTGAGCAGAGCTCAGGAAGATTCCCTTCACACAACCTGCGGTAGAAAATCTGAGAGCCTGAGCCTCTGGGGAGAACATTCTGGTGGGTGTTGTCGCCTGATTGGCTGCAGTTTGGACTATACAAAATGACTAGGATAGTCATGAGTGTGGAAGTTTTTACACTTGTAGCTAGGGCTACTTTACTTCCTGGTTGGCTATTACCAAGTTTTTCTTAGGATATTACTGCATATTATTGCTTTTTTATATACCGTGAGACTCCCACTCCGACTACGAGGAATGATTCAGGCATGTGAATCTATGAAAGACACCCCAATACTGGAGAATGAAAATAGGGATGGCATCACTGGAGGGCGCCAGCAGTGCCAGGAGCGTCAGCATGGGGACCTGCACCAGGGAAAGTCGAAGTGGCAGCGCCGGTCCAGATCCATCTGTGGATCTAATGGGCCCGACTTGATCAGGGGACGGAACCACCAGTGGAGAACTAGTGGGAACCCCTTCAGAATCCACGCCAACCCTCCCGCCCTCGTGGGCATAAAAGAACCGATTCCTTCATTCTCCTCACTGATTGCGAGTGAGTGCTACGTTTGTGCGCGAAAGCGTTTGTTCCTTTTAACAAGTTTTAAAAAATACCTGTTGCATTTTTAAACCTGCGTGTTTTGCACTGTGATTATTGCTACTTTGCACAGCACCTACCCTCTGCCTAAACGCTCTTTTCTGCAGTGTCCTAAGGCGGAAAGCCGGGTCCTGCTCTTCAAAATCTACCTGCTTTTCCTATATCAAGCTATCCTTGCTCCCTGGTCACTGACCTCGAGGTAGGACTACTAGAGGCGGCCATCTTGGGTGAGGAGAAGGCTGGGGGGCTAGGAAGCAAGCGCTTAGCCACGCCCACCCTCCCGCCCTCGTGGGCATAAAAGAACCGATTCCTTCATTCTCCTCACTGATTGCAAGTGAGTGCTACGTTTGTGCGCGAAAGCGTTTGTTCCTTTTAACAAGTTTTAAAAAATACCTGTTGCATTTTTAAACCTGCGTGGTTTGCACTGTGATTACTGCTACTTTGCACAGCACCTACCCTCTGCCTAAACGCTCTTTTCTGCAGTGTCCTGAGGCGGAAAGCCGGGTCCTGCTCTTCAAAATCTACCTGCTTTTCCTATCTCAAGCTATCCCTGCTCCCTGGTCACTGACCTCGAGGTAGGACTACTAGCGGCGGCCATCTTGGGTGAGGAGAAGGCTGGGGGGCTAGGAAGCAAGCGCTTAGCCACGCCCACCCTCCCGCCCTCGTGGGCACAAAATGAAACCCTCATACAGGCAGCGCAGCGGGCGCGCCGGCGGGGCGCCGAAGGCGCGCCAAAGGCAAGCCCGTCTGCGCCCGTCCGCGACCGGCCGAGACCAAGGGCCATGACCCTTGGCTCAGAGCCGTGTTATTCCAAGGAAAACCTAATTGCGCTTAATAGCGCTACCTACTCCATTAGCCAACATACACAGCAGATTCTGAGGCGGGAGAACATACTGAAGCCCGCAGCTGAACCAGCCCAAAAAAACTCGATCAGAGAAGAAGGAGAGCAACGGTAACGTCATTGAGCGTCAGCTTGCTGAACACTCGTTTGCTCCAAAAACACAATCTAGAGGTATTCTCCCTGCTCCAGGAGGGGAACACAGATATTCTAGGAGTTACGGAGACATGGTTGGATGACTCTTCTGCGCCCGACCTAGTGGCCGCCCTCCCACCCAACTTTGGTGCTATCTCTCATAACAGAAAAGATGGCAGAAAAGGGGGGGAGTAGCCCTGCTATATAAAAATGCCTTTAAAGCAGAAACTATCTGTGCTGAATGCATTGAGGGAGCAGACATCCTAGGCGTCAAGCTCTGCTCTCCCACCAATTGCCTCACGATAATCATCGTATATCGCCCGCCAAAAACCCCCCCAACATTTCTAGAACCTTTCTTGGGTCTGGTTCACGACCTCTGTACGAGATATGAGGGTCTTATGGTGATGGGCGATTTTAACCTCCATTGGGAGGAGCCCATTAGAGACATTACGTCCAAACAGCTCGAAGACGCAATGACCGAACTAGAATTAACCCAGATTGTGACAGGCCCAACACACATGAAGGGCCATACTTTGGACTTGATATGGACTTCTGTTCCTGCCCTGTGCCCAGTCACTTCATTACCCTGCATTTGGTCAGATCACTACCTTTTACAGGGTAGCTTAGCTTTTCCGAAACAAGAAAGCATCTCATCCGACAAATGGCGGGTAGTGAGAAGATGGAACTCCATTAATCCGGATACTTTGCTATCAACTTTACAGCAACCTTCCCACCTAAACAGACTTCCTGAAGATGATCTAGAGAAGGCCAGTCAAAAGCTATCGCAAAAATTGGAATCTGCAATAGAGGTGGTAGCCCCAGCACGTAAGATAAAAATCAGGGAAAAAGGCAAAGGCGCCCCTTGGTTCAATGACGATTTGAGACTCCTAAAACAGGCCCTGCGACAGTGCGAGAGAGCCTGGCGAAAGGGGTATGATCTTAACTGCCAGACTCTATATAAGGAAAAGCTCGCCTTGTATAAACAAGCCATTAGAACTAGGAAAAGTGAGTTCTACGAGAGCAGAATTGCCACAGCACCTAACCCCCAGAAGGAAATTTTCCAAGTACTCACTGAACTGAGGAAAAAGAAGGAACAACCGCCTTCTTTTACGCAAGAAGACTGCCATAAATTTCAATCCTTCTTTACTTCAAAGATATCCGACCTTCTGATAGAAATCGAAAGTACCCCCAGATTTGACTGCCCGGTAACTCCGCTAACTCTCCCGCCCACAATCATTGAGCCTTTAACCTCCCTACCCCTACTTACCAAGGACTCCCTGACAAAAGTGATGAACCAAGTTAAATCAGGCTCTCCGGCGGACCCTTGCCCCCCGCAGATATTTAAACAAGCATGGCCAGGTCTGGAGGAGGACATTTTATCGCTCCTAAATAGTTCCCTTACCTCAGGACTAGTCCCCTCCATTCTTAAAGAGGCGAGACTGATCCCCCTGCTAAAAAAGGCCGGTGCTGGCACTAAGATTCTAAAGAATTACAGGCCCATATCTCAACTGCCTTTTTTAGCAAAAATACTGGAACATCTTGTGCTGTCCGCCCTCTCGCACCACCTCGAGAGTAACGCACTACTCAAACCCAACCAAGCGGGGTTTAGAGCCCACAACAGCACGGAATTAGTCATGCTATCAGTGCTAGATGACCTACGTCTTAAAACAGATAATAAAGATCCCTGTGCCCTGGTGCTACTCGACCTCTCCGCGGCATTTGATACGGTCAATCATGACCTCCTTCTGTCGTGGTTGGGGGAGTCTGGCATCAAGGGCACGGCCCACGCCTGGCTGACCTCGTTCCTCGGTGGACGGGTCCAGAAAGTACAACTGGATGACCTGGTGTCAGAGGCTGCTAAAATTACATGCGGCGTCCCTCAGGGCTCTGCCTTGTCCCCCTTGATGTTTAACACGTATCTGCAACCCCTCATTTCATCTCTGAATCAGATGGACTGTAATATATACAATTATACTGACGACACCCAGATCATCATTCAGATAGGCAATTCCCCTATGGCTGATCAAAAACTGAAGAATATTCTACAATTTAGCGTCAACTGGATGACGGCAAACTTCCTAACGATCAACCCGGATAAGACGGAGGTTCTTCCTATCACAACTTCATCTAGCCCCTGGTGCGACCTCCTTTGGCCCTCAGAATTAGGTAACCCCCCAATACCGGCAACAGCAGTAAAAAGCCTTGGCGTAATCATCGACACAAATCTCACTATGTCAGCCCAGGTCTCGGCGGTGGTGGGCACCTGTGTAGGCCTCCTGAGACAACTGCGCAAGCTAGCTCCCATCCTAAAGGCAGACACCCTCAGAAGAGCAGTGTCAGCCTTAATTCTGGCCCGACTGGATTATGGCAATGCCATGTATTTCGGCATTCCGAAAAAACTCACCAAGAGACTTCAGATCGTCATGAATGACGCGGCCAGACTTATATACAATAAACCAAGAAGGACACCGGCCACCCCTCTCCTCCGGGAGCTACATTGGTTGCCAGTGAATCAACGAGCCAAGTTCTATGCATTACGCAGAAAGCCTTATATGGGCAAGCCCCGAAATACATCAAAAAACGCCTTGTCCCATATGCCCCCAACAGGAACTTACGCTCAGCCAACGCCGCCCTTTTGATCTGTCCTAGGATCAAACGGTCCACTATCGGTGGCCGGACATTTTCCCACACAATGCCCAAAGCCTGGAACCAACTGCCTGAAAATCTGCGCAAAGAAACCAGACTCCTGCCTTTCAGGAAAAAGCTAAAAACCGTGCTTTTCCAAGAGGCATGGGGTAATATCTAGTCTGTTTTCCTCCTGCCAGTACTCACTCGCCTGTTAAGCGCTTAGAGACCCCGGGGTGATAAGGCGCTCTACAAGTCTAAAATACAAATACAAATACAAATCCTCAGGGCCTGAAGTGGTGCCAGCAGTCACCGAAATATGATATGCATGGCCTCACAGAATTCACAGAATTGGCTGGAGGTTGCTCCGGCTGGCAGAAAACTTAAGGAGGTCAAGAGCCAGCCCAGGCGCAGAGCCAGGCCTCGAGTGACAATGCTCCCTCGTCTCGTCAGATGACTTTAAAGGACGGGGTGAAGTTGAAGACCTCTTCAACTTACTACTCTTTGGGGCATATGTGTGAAGCCCATTTCCCGTTCACAAATGGGCCGATTCTCAGAATCGGCCCGTTTGCAAGCAGGAAAAAGCCTTTTAGGATGTAACATCCCAAAAGGCCCTTGCAAAATAGGGAATAGCAAAATTTGCGATTCCCTATTTTGCAAGTGCATTTAAGGAATCACAAATTGCGATTCCTTAAATGCGATGTAGAAAGCACCCATGTTGTGCTATTTCTCCCTAAGAAATCGCAAATTGCCATCAACTTCAAATTGGTGGTAATTTGCGATCTCTTTGAAAAATGCCCTTTTTGGCATTTTTCAAAGTGCCATGTGGGGCACATACATGCCCTTAGGACATGTATGTGTGCCACATGTGCACACATACTCATGTTAGGGGTGCAACAGGGTGTCCTTATGACACCCTTGCACCCTTGAAATTGCATTTGCAATTTGCGAGTACCTAATGGGTACTCACAAATTGCGAATGTCCTCCCATTCATTCCTATGGGCCTCTCGGAAGCCATTCTTTAATTGCGATTCGCAATTTGTGAATCGCAGTTAAGGAATACCAAGGAATCGCAAATTATTTGCGAATTTTTAATTACATCTCGTTTTGCGAATCTCAAATAGCGATTCTCTAAAAATCGCTATTTGAGAATAGCAAAAACAGTATTTGATACATATGCCCCATAGACTTACAAGAAGACTACTTTGAGTATGACGAGGATCTTAGGCTCCATGACTGATTCTGGGACCTTCGTTTTGAGTGCTATCGAGACCGTCATTGCCTTGCACACAGAGAAGCAATGACCTTGAGGAAGCACTCCCTCTAGGCCTTGGGGGGCATGGCACGGCGGTCAACGCAAGTCTTTGTGTCGTGGTCTCGCTTGAGGCACAAGAGGCAAACAAGACGAGGGTCCATCACCAACATCTGTCGGTGACAGGTGCCGCAGCTTGAAGCCATTTTTCCTAGCTGACATACCTGCCACACCAGAAGAAAATCTTTTTAAAAAGTTTGACAAAAAGTCAAAAAAGGTGAGTCAAAAAACTGTTGGGGGTAGCTCCATCCTGATCTGTGCTGCTTGGCGTGGAGGAAAAAGAACGGATGTCAGCACGCTGGGGTGGCGCCTTTATAGGCACTGTGCATGTCACTTTTGGTGCAGGAAGCCTAAAAACGCCACAAACCGGTATGCAGGGGCCCTGCTCACAAAAGAAATGAAGGATCCAGTCTGATGCCTGGAGACAACTCTAAGCTAAGGAATCTGCGGCTAGAAGTCTGTAGCAGATAATGTATGGACACTGCATCACCTAGTGTATTGATTTGTTTTGATCACAATAAAGTATTTGCTTTCAACACACTTCAGAGGTAACCAAACGGGTACTTCATTTGTGCTTTCCTAATTCTGATGTATTTTGAATTACTTGCACAGTTCATTTAAATATTGTTTTATGGTGGAATAAATACACTCTCCTACTCCCATTATCTAGCAGGATTGCCACATAAACTTTATGACTTTGAAGTCAGAGAAATAAAAGTAAACACCAAGCTCCCTTAGAAGCTAGAGCCTGACTTTTGACCTTTGTCTTTGAATCCACAGCACATGTGACAAGATAAAAACAAGATTCATAGGCCTTTTTACAGAAAGGAGAACTTGTGGAAGAATATGGGGAAAGGTAGTGCGAAAAGTCTTTGCTCTTTGGGAGGAACAAACTCACGCTGAACAGCCTAAAACAAATAAAGCAAGCAAATAGAAAGCTAGAAAATGTACATTACAAATCACAAAACCAATGGTGTATATTGGGCGAAATGCATTCCCAGAGAAGCTTTCTGAATGTCCCCAAGATCTCTTTAGCAAACAAGACAGCTGCAGTGTCTCTTAGGCTATGACCTAAAAAGGCCTGTTCACTCCGACTGATCATTACACAGTATGCTGCCACCAAGCTTGTATTGCTTAGCTCCGGGCAAAGGCAGAAGCCTTTCACCACTATGAGGGTAGTGCTTTGGGTGCAGGTCCCAGTCCAAAAAACCAGCAATCCGCGAGGAAGGGATATGTCATGGTGCACACGCAAGATCCATGTTTGCACAAGACAAAAAAAAAATCTGCATCTGGAAAAATGTACAACAATATGCAAACAACACAATGATTTAACTAAGGATCTTCATTAACCACCTAACTGAACCCCTTCCTAAAATTCAGACTGGACGGAAACTAAAACTGGACCCCCCAAAAAAAGATATTCCTGCTAATCACTTTTAATGCTGAAAACAATACTAAGAAAGGATGACTTAGTGGTATATACACCTCAATGAAGTAGATGTCTGCTCTGAATTGATAGAGAAAGCCAAAGCCATTGACTTCATGCTAGAAGACGAACTAAACATAGATGGTCCTCATAAATCTTTGGTAACGTAAGCTCAACAGCAATGTAAACTCATATAATTCACAAGAAGATCAATTCCAAAAGAACATCTTAAAGAGCTATTTAACTCAATTGCACCCTCAAGACTAATATGTAGTATTTCTTACATCACTTACCTCCCTGTTATCCAGACTGACCCATTTAATTTTGTTCTTCATGCAGCTGAAAGATCAATCACAGACACAAGGAAATTTGGCCAAAGCACTCCAGCACTCATTGCACCTAAATGGTGCCTATTCCAAGATTTACTGACAAATCTGCTTGAATTAATGACAAAGCTCTGAAACTAAACCCACCAAATTATGTGACAAATTATTAGTAACATGCATCCTGAGACAATTGTTCCACACCAACAATCTCCAATTGGAAACACTTGATGCAACAAAGCCTCCACCCTAACCTGATCATTTGCTCTGAAGGTATGTAGCAGCTACCCAGGTTGCCTGAAACTCTTTGTGTTTATCATTTTGTGCCAGCACATGTTTGTTGTTGTGGCGGCCAGAAGCATCATCGAACTGAATCCATATGAAAGGCCCCTGTACCCGCATTGGATTCATTATCATCAAGTCTAGAAGCAGTCTGAATCTCAAAAGATTTATAATTTGGAGTTGTACATCAGAACGAGTGACCTTCCTCACCTCCTTCCCTCCCCCCAATCAACTGGCCTGAGTTGAGGATTGGATACGGTATGTGAAACTGGTAGGATCGCAAATTCCACTCAATATACAGCAGAACAGAAAAATCCCCAGAACTAGGAGTGAATAAAGATGGCGGTGAGGTTTGGAAATTATTAAAGGTATTTTCTGAAATACTGATGCAGCATAAGCACAATGTCCATTTTAGAATTACTTGTGGATTCATATCAGAAACAAACTATTGAGAACTCTGAGACGGAAATAACGTCTGTTATAATAAATATGGAATTCAACAAAGCCATATTCGTAAGAGTTGTGGACATGGCTCTTGTCAGAATTCAACTTGCAAATGTGTAGTTGTTGCCAGCAGGCTAGCACCAAAAAACTGGAATTAAAGGGCAAAACAGTTCAAGATAAAAGTACTTAATACTCGGTTTTGATCAGAGGCCTATAAAGGCTGCTTGTGATATCCTTTAAAATCTGTTGGATAATAATGTTTGTCCTGCATAATGGTGCTATATACCGATTGCAAGGCAGAAACGTTGCTGACTGTTTAATCCATGGGCTGTAACAGTGGGGTCACGTGAAAGAACCAGAACTGTCATACTGGGACCTTAGAAAAGGAGCTGAAAATGTAACATTGAATCAATGGGAGATACATTGTCCGAAGCCATGTTTTGTGATGTTAGGTCAAGAATACTTTTGTGTAAGTACAGATACAAACAGAAGACTAACGCTCAGTTTTTCATTTTGGAATGTGGTATAAAAATTTAAATTTTAATACTAGTGAATGATAAATTGCTCAGTATGAAAAAAGTTCAGTGCCACCTAGACATGAGTCTCATCAAATTAAAACTCACTAAATATTCTAGCCCATATGATAATCAGTGATAAATGAGGAACAACTTCTCGAAATGACCTTAACAGAAATCTAACCATAAAAGGATCAAGTTCTAAATGTGAAATATCAGAGGCCAGATGCATAAGCTGCTAAAACCAGTATTATTGTGGGTCATCACAGAGGGTTAAGAAGCTCTGGAGAGTGAATGAAAATTCTGCACCCAAGGCTTGCTGACCTGGGTATACAATAGAGGTGTGTAAAGTATGTCATATAGGGCCTCTCTAACCATAAAAAAAAAATCAATATTACATAAATAGAAAAAGAGAAATCCCAGAAAACAAAGCACCAAAGAGAATAAAAAAAGCAATTAGAAAGGAAAATCTGGAATAAGAGCAACAGAGGAAGAAATAAAGATTGCAAATGGGAAGGAGAACCATGAATAACAGCAAAAGAAGGAGACCAGAGTCAGTGATCTGGCAGGAAAAACAGGAGCAAAAGCAGCAGGAAAAGGGATAGGAAACCAAAATAAAATTACTACAGATAGACAGTAGTGAGATAGAATTCAATGGGCAGCGTTAAAGGTGTTCTCATACCCACCCGAATGCACGGAGGTGAAGGGCTTCTGATGATCCCAGTGGATTGTTCTGTCGTGTTGAGGATGCCTCTCATCCGGTTCAGGGATGCATCATTAATATCTAAAAGGATCAGGTAAAAGATGGTATTATGACACAAAACTAACTAATAATATTTTATTGTCCAAAGGGGGCAGAGAAAGGGAATAAGTTGCAAGCTGGAACTTAAAACAAGCACTGGCGTTGCCAATAGGTTTCGCATTTTGAAAGTTGGAGCTATTGGTTTTGTAAATGGCATTTTATATTTATATATTGTTATTGACAATGCCAATAACGATATATAAATATAAAATGTCATTTACAAAACCAATAGCTCCAACTTTCCTACTGCGAGATCTATTGGCAATGCCAGTGCTTGTTATGATGTCAATTCCTGTGATGCCGTGTGTAATGTCGCGCGCAGTGATGTCACTTACATACTGCCAAACAAGGTCAGTCCCCCAACTTCTTATTTTAGGACTTGTGCCCTGCCCGAATGTAGCCCTTCACTCGTACCGAGGGCCTCAGGGCGCTAGCTTGTGCCTAGGAGAGCATTCACCAGCACAGAAGTCCTCGTGAGAGCAAACCCGGCCTCTGCACTCACGTGCACGCACCCGGAAGCTGCAGTGAGGCGCTATGAATTATACATCACTCACTATCCCTGAGCGCAGCTGGGGCTTCAGGGGGTGGAAGAGGGCATCCTTTCTGCGCCGTGCACAGCTTTACGGAGCTGTGTCCGCCGGGCTTTGGGTTGGTAATGGTAATGGTTGTGGTGCACTGCACACAATGGCGGACGCACATTTTTCTATGCATTATTTTTAATAGCTTCGCAGTGTTTTAAAAGCAGGAGTTACTACAACAGAACTCAACCATACTAGTCTAACCGACCTCAGGCGGATACAGGGTCGGAGAGAGGGGGGCGAGGGAGAGAGAGAGAGAGAGAAATAGATACATGAGTGGCGTGATCCCTGTTGCCTGTCCCTTCTGCTTCCTTTCAGCCCTGGCACACTGACATTCTGCATTCAACAATTCCTCATTGTGTAACACTGGGGAAGAGTGACATTTCTCCAAATGGTTGGGCTTCCATTCTTTGTTTAAAGCGATACCAAAGGGGATGATGTTTGGCAGATAATCCCCGCTTTTCATTTCCTGCACCTTTAGTTCTGTGGTGTGTGCCAGACTGCGGCATGGGCCGTAAAGACCCAAAACAGTGCCTACTTTCCTTCGATAAAGTGTCAGACACAGCTCTGGAGCAATCTAGCAACATGGCGGAGGGGGGACAGAAAACATCTGCCACTGAAGCCTCCTACACCCAAATGACCTTACTCCTGCAAGAAATGCGTAAAGGCTTTAGGGCGCTGGATGTAAGGTTTGACTCCTTGGACAAACACATGGCTGATATGGGGGTCAAGATTCAAACACATGATAGGCTCCTGGATGTTGTGGAGTCTCTCACCTCTGATCTCGAAGATGGCACCACTCAGACGCTGAAGAGGGTTGATCGAGTGGAATGCATCCTAAAAGAGGTTCCGATCAAAAATGAGGACTTGGAATCACGCAGCCGCTGAAACAACATGCGCATTCTTGGCGTGCCGGAGTCCACCGCCACTGGACGCATGGACACGTTTGAATAAAAAGTCCTCATTGATCTTTTTGGGAGAGACGCATTTACAGCTGGATTTGTGGTGGAGCGTGCACATTGGTCTCTTGGACCTAGACCAAACCCTGGTTGCCCGCCTCGACCTATCATAGCCCGCATTATGAACTTCAGAGATCGAGACATGGCACGTTAACGTGGCGAAACAATGTGGCAGGGCTCCAAGATCTCACTATTTCCAAATTTCATAATCATGGTGCAGGAAGCCAGAAGGAAATTTAAAGGGGTGAAAGCTACACTGAGGAATCCTGGACTGAAGTATGGCATGTTGTATCCAGCACGGCTCAGGGTTGACTTCAACGGCAAATATCGCATATTCGACAGTCCCGCGGAAGCGCAGGAGTTCTGCCACAAGTACAAGTCCAATACCACTCGTGCTAACCACGAACACAGACTTGCACCATCACAGACTGGTTCTGACGCAAGTATAGAACTTTTCTCCGGCACAGGTCACAGCTGAATCCTTCGCCAGGTTTTTATTTTATCATCAGCTGATGTCTAATTCTATGGGGGAATGAACAAATGGTCCGTGACCAATGTTTAACCAAGAATAAAATTCAATTTCACAATGTGGGTTGTATGCAAATTACCAACCCTAGTATCATATACTCACAAGTTGCTTCATGCGTGCATTAAATACCTTTTTATGCATATATATTTCAAAAGAACACACAGACGAAAAGAAATATTTTCAGCCCAATTAAATTCAAAAGTATATCCACATTTATTTTGAATATATATTAAATTCGTTTCAATGAACATAGGTTGCGCACAGAAAAAGAAAAGGGTAGTAGAGTAGTGGTGGCGGGTAGTGAAAAGTGTAAATCATAGAATTAAGAAAGAACAGATAGATACTTTCGATACACTGGTAACTCAAGACCAGACAATGTTGACCTGTCCAATGGTAGACTTTCATTTACATGTAATATGTAAATTGTTATAAGCACTCAATGCATTTTAAAGGTATGGCAGATGAATAACTGTTACAGGTCTAGTGGGGAAGAGCGTCAACGTTTCGACTCAACTGAAGCAAAGAGGGGTGACTGTGGCCTCCGCTGCGAGTCTTCATCAGGACAGTACGTGGTCTGTACACTAAAATCTGATTTCTGCCAGCTTTAGGAGTGTCAGAATAGAGGGTTCTGAGTAGACAAGGTCACCCATACCCCTGTATGTGGTCACTTCAGGGGTAGACTAGCTGCAGGAATTAGCTGTCCAATGGGTACTAGCCCCCACACCAATAGCTACCCTAAATCTAGTATTAAGAGACCCCACTGACACCAGAACCCCAGTCCTGAACAACCTGCATCCAAGAGGACAGAAGCAGAGCCCCACAACAGTGACAAGGCTTGTCCAAAGCAAAAGAGGATACCCTGCACCTGTGGCAATAGAGGGACCCTTGTGAAGTCAAAAGCACACCCAGACTCCCCAATATATTATTGAAGGTACAAGTAGTATTACAAGCACATGCATTTTAGATGATTACTGAATTTGAGATATACACTTATCATGCTAATATTTCTTACATTTGTTATTTGATACCACCTTCCCAGCAGTCCGTTTTCCGCTTCCTTCCCCTCATCTGGCATCTAAGGGTCCTGTGTTGGTTTCATTTAGGAACCCAGTGGTGCCTGGCAGTGGGTCATTCTTAGCATCATGCCATTCCTGAGAAGCTTCAGAGTCTTTTCGAAAAGACCTAACAGAATAGTAAGCCCACAACCATTTTCTTCTCCGGTGGCACAAACTTCAGAATGGCTTCCTTAGATGATGTACTTAATGCATTAAACACACTACAAAAAGAATCGGTAGTCACTAGAGTTGAGATGACAACTTTAGCAAATAAACAAGCGATTATTCATTACACTATCAAACCTCTACCTAACAGTCTAGACGCTACTTCGCTAGGACCCTTATCGCCCCAAAATATTTCTGGGACGATGCCTCTGTCGATTCAACATTGCAACACCTGAGAGGTTTGTGGGTGATCCAAACAAAAGACAGATATTCCTGACTCAAATACAATTGCATTTTTAATGTCGACCATTCTCTTTTCCTGATGCTCAATATCGCATCGCCTTGCTTACATCTTGTCTAGGAGGGGACGTTGCTCAGTGGGTATTTCCTTTAGCAAACCAAGATGACCTGTTCTTGTATAACTGGTTTAGTTTTAAGGTAGAAATTGTCAAAGTATTTCATCAACGAGCTGTTACACTGTCCACTGATAAGGAAATCAGAGTTAAAACAAGGGACTCTAGACCTTCATGCACATCTATCCCATTTTAATCGGCTGGTTGTAGAGACCGCCTGGCCTGAAGAAAAAAGGGGAGCACTATTTTATCAGGGCTTAAAAGATCATCTTAAGGATGTAATATTACAGGTGGAACCATAATCTAAGGATTACCCTGACCTTAATAATCTTTCCCTCAGACTTGGTCATGAAATGAATGGGCAAAAAGGGGAGTCGGCGTAGATATTTTGGAAAAGGTGATCGGGTGTTTAAGTCTCCAACTAGACCAAATCCCCAATGCTTAGGAGAACCTAGAGACATTGTATTCATTCATTCTCCACAAACCAAAGAAGAAAAAGAGTTTATACGCCGAACAGGTCTTTGGGTGAATTGTGGTAAGAAAGGGCACTTTGTGAGAGAAAGTTCTACTAAACCTAAGTCTGTAAGTGCTCGTGGAACTGCCTGTTCAAGACTCGTCCTAGGCTATCTCTTGGTTCTCCCAGATAGAGGGACCCTTGTGAAGTCAAAAGCACACTCAGACTCCCCAGTAAAAATGGCATTAGTCCCCTGCAAATTGCAGGTAAAACAATGTTCCAGGTCTGTCAAGATCTGGAATGAGATGACGGTTTCATGTGTATCTTCCTGGACAAGCCTAATAAACAAGAAAAAAGCATACCTTGAATTTACAGGACTACGTGTATCATAATCTTTTACCCTGACCTGGCTGGGCGTCTCCTGCACATAACGTAGCCACACCCAGTTACGAAAGCTTACTATTAAAAAAATCCTTTGATGGACAGAGAGGAGGAATGCTGTCTCTATGATTTTCAATTTTTTGTATCCATGGAACCTTGGAAGGAGAGTTTGTTAACTCTCAATCATTCAGAATCCTCGTGGAGCCTAGTCGCTCACTAATCTACCAAGTAAATATGGCCTCTATTTCACCTTTGTGAGGTGCTGTAAGCAGAGGCATTCGTTTATGGAAAATCAAAGTTTCAAATTAGAAATATGTGTTTCACTTTTCTGTTAAAGTACAGCAGGAATGCATTTGTCTTTCTTGTCAGCAAAAGCCTGTTTAACTGCATTTCAATTTCAAAAGTGTGAAGACTTTAAACAAACAATTAAATCTTCTGAGATGAATAAGACTCACATTCGCAAGATACTTGACAAGCGCTGAGGAAAGTGGAAAGCGGAATCCGGGTGAACTATATCATTACTAATTACTTATTTTTCTTGAAACTGAAAGCATTGAATCTTATTTTGTCTCCGAAAAATTAATCTTGAAAGATTAAAAAATCTTTAGCTTTTGAAACTAAAAGCAGATAACGTTCACTACCAAACAAGCTGAATGCATCTTCCTCAAGTATCTAAAAGAGCATTTGCTTTGTGCTTCAAAGACACAATGAATTCACGCGCTGAGGTAAGCGCAGTTGTCAGAAGAATTCAAGCCATAACTATATATACGCTGAGGAAAGCTTACTCAATTTTGAGAAGATATCACAAGACATATTCATAGCGAAAAGGTTAAACTATGGTGGTGGGGGTGGGGGGGTGGTGGTGGAGGGGGTGGTGGTGGTGGTGGTGGTGGGGGTGGGGGTGGGGGGGTGGTGGTGGTGAGGGTGGTGGTGGTGGTGGGGGTGGGGGTGTATATTATTGAAGGTACAAGTAGTATTACAAGCACATGCATTTTAGATGATTACTGAATTTGAGATATACACTTATCATGCTAATATTTCTTACATTTGTTATTTGATACCACCTTCCCAGCAGTCCGTTTTCCGCCTCCTTCCCCTCATCTGGCATCTAAGGGTCCTGTGTTGGTTTCATTTAGGAACCCAGTGGTGCCTGGCAGTGGGTCATTCTTAGCATCATGCCATTCCTGAGAAGCTTCAGAGTCTTTTCGAAAAGACCTAACAGAATAGTAAGCCCACAACCATTTTCTTCTCCGGTGGCACAAACTTCAGAATGGCTTCCTTAGATGATGTACTTAATGCATTAAACACACTACAAAAAGAATCAGTAGTCACTAGAGTTGAGATGACAACTTTAGCAAATAAACAAGTGATTATTCATTCCACTATCAAACCTCTACCTAACAGTCTAGACGCTACTTCGCTAGGACCCTTATCGCCCCAAAATATTTCTGGGACGATGCCTCTGTCGATTCAACATTGCAACACCTGAGAGGTTTGTGGGTGATCCAAACAAAATACAGATATTCCTGACTCAAATACAATTGCATTTCTAATGTTGACCATTCTCTTTTCCTGATGCTCAATATCGCATCGCCTTGCTTACATCTTGTCTAGGAGGGGACGTTGCTCAGTGGGTAGTTCCTTTAGCAAACCAAGATGACCTGTTCTTGTATAAGTGGTCTAGTTTCAAGGCAGAAATTGTCAAGGTATTTCATCAAAGAGCTGTTACACTGTCCACTGATAAGGAAATCAGAGTTAAAACAAGGGACTCTAGACCTTCATGCACATCTATCCCATTTTAATCGGCTGGTTGTAAAGACCGCCTGGCCTGAAGAAAAAAGGGAAGCACTATTTTATCAGGGCTTAAAAGATCATCTTAAGGATGTAATAGCACAGGTGGAACCACAACCTAAGGATTACACTGACCTTAATAATCTTTCCCTCAGGCTTGGTCATGGAATGAATGGGCAAAAAGGGGAGTCGGCGTAGACATTTTAGAAGAGGTGATTGGGTGTTTAAGTCTCCAATTAGACCAAATCCCCAATGCTTAGGAGAACCTAGGGACATTGTAGCCATTCATTCTCCACAAACCAAAGAAGAAAAAGAGTTTATACGCCGAACAGGTCTTTGGGTGAATTGTGGTAAGAAAGGGCACTTTGTGAGAGAAAGTTCTACTAAACCTAAGTCTGTAAGTGATTTGAAGCTAAAATCAGTAAATTCAATTTAATTAAAACCCAAAGGAAAATAGAAAGTTCAAAGGGTACAGAAGGGGGCCTTTTGTGCAAAACACGGAGAATCCCTTCCTTAACTTCAGAACTTTTAGAAGGCCCTACACACCATCTCATATTGTCTATGACTTTGACATTCCAGAAATTCCATGCCCATGAGTTTCAAATTATGATGGACTCTGGAGCCACTGGAAACTTTATTGATTCCCCTATGGCCCAAGCAGATTAAACTACATAAAAAGAAGTACGAGAGGCTGTGTTTGCTGCAGAGGGAAACATCAGTCCTTATCATAGACCACACAGAAGAAGTACAGTTACCATTAGTAGGGGCCAATGCTATACATGAGGAACTCAATAGATTCAATGTTATTGAGGCGCCACAATATAGATTCATCTTCGGTATGCCATGGCTGGTGCTTCACAAACCTTTGATACATTGGGACTCCCACAGAGTAGAATTTCCCTCTGTTTATTGCTGTGACCAGTGTCAACAAACATTGAATGATACCAAGGGGATTCATTGTGCTTTTCTAGTACAGTCTTTCATAGCTTTCCATATTGCTGCCATAGCCGCAGAAAAAAGATACTGAACTTCCAGATCGGTATAAACAGTTTTCTGATGTCTTTGATAAGAGACAGAAATTTTAACATGTAACAGAACTAAAGCCTTAGTTCAAGCAATTCTTAAGTCCGCTCTAGATTAAATCTATATAGTAGGTTAAATAGATACATTAACCCAAATTGTCAAAAAAGTATCACAAAAGTACCCAAACATTTGAGAATTCAATTGAATCCAGACGGATTCTCTAATTTAATATATAATTTGAAAAAAGTATTTTCGCAAATCAAAATACAAATATTTACATATTATAATCAACAAAATCTTTCATAGTATAAAAAGATGAACGTGCACAGAGAAAGAGAAAGATTTGTGCTCAAGTGATTGATCAAGAATATCAGAGAAACAAAGTATAGAATTGTTTATATACAAGAATGAGCCTGCCCTAACCAACACTTGTAAAAAATATTTGGTTCTTTTTTTACTAGCTCCTAGTTTTCAACAACATCCTCCATTGTCCTTGATTTGCACTATTGGCAAGGGGATTAGGAGGGAGACTGAAGGGAGAGGGGGAAGAGGTGGGCAAAAACTAATAGATGCAGGCTCCAAAGGGAAAGTGTCAAACGTTTCGACCCACACGTAAGCTGGGTGATTATATTCCTCAAATCAGGGTCTTCATCAGGACGGGATGAGGGAGTGGGAATTTCAATGTGCACGCAGATTAAAATAGTCAATGGGCACCTCTGTGTGGTGCACTACCATGCATGCAACGTTTTGTCCGCATCAAGATTATTTAATTGGGCGCACCAGTATATTTACGGGCGTGGATTTCCAGTCAAATAGTAAAGTTGTTCACTCGAATATATTCGAGAAAACGCGGAGAATTTCACTATTCTCTGCACGCTGCTAACCTCGCTACTTCGTCCTCGCGTCTGGGGAATGCGGATTCCCCGCCCGTAAATATACTGGTGCGCCCAATTAAATAATCTTGATGCGGACAAAACGTCACATGCATGGTAGTGCACCACACAGGGGTGCCCATTGACTATTTTAATCTGCGTGCACATTGAAATTCCCACTTCCTCATCCCGTCCTGATGAAGACCCTGATTTGAGGAATATAATCACCCAGCTTACGTGTGGGTCGAAACGTCAACACTTTCCCTTTGGAGCCTGCATCTATTAGTTTTTGCCCCCCTCTTCCCCCTTTCCCTTCTGTCTCCCTCCTAATCCCCTTGCCAATAATGCAAATCAAGGACAATGGAGGATGTTGTTGAAAACTAGGAGCTAGTAAAAAAAAGAACCACATTTTTTTACAAGTGTTGGTTAGGGCAGGCTCATTCTTGTATATAAACAATTCTATACTTTGTTTCTCTGATCTTCTTGATCAATCACTTGAGCACAAATCTTTCTCTTTCTCTGTGCACGTTCATCTTTTTATACTATGAAAGATTTTGTTGATTATAATATGTAAATATTTGTATTTTGATTTGCGAAAATACTTTTTTCAAATTATATATTAAATTAGAGAATCCGTCTGGATTCAATTGAATTCTCAAATGTTTGGGTACTTTTGTGATACTTTTTTGACAATTTGGGTTAATGTATCTATTTAACCTACTATATAGATTTAATCTAGAGCGGACTTAAGAATTGCTTGAACTAAGGCTTTAATTCTGTTACATGTTAAAATTTCTGTCAAGGACCACTTGTTCTTTATAATACTTGATACCCAGGTCCTTTGACTAAATTGGGTCACCCCTTGTTTTATAACAATTTGATAAGAGACAAGCAGAACAATTATCCCTACATTGACAATAAGATTGTCAAATAGACTTAGTGTCAGGAAGTGATGTTCCCAACTGTAGAATATATGCTCTTACAGAGGCGGAAACCCAACATATAAGAAAATATCTTGACAAATATACCGCCAATTGGATTTATTCAACTATCTAGATCTCCTGCAGCCTTCCCCACTTTTCTTCATACCCAAGACTAGCAGCGAATCCAGAAATTGCAATGACTACCATGCTTTGAATAAATATTCTCTGCTACTTATCCAGTTTTACTACATCAAATAAAAAGAGCTCAAATATACACTAAACTAGATTTGAGAGGGGCTGTTAATTTGGTAAGGGTCCACAGAGGAAATTAATGGAAGAGCGCTTTCAAAACCCAATTTGGTTAATTTGAGTACCTTGTAATGCGGTTTGGGTTACGTAACACCCCTGCAGCATTCCAATATTTTATCATGGATGTGTTTAGGGAATTCTTAGATCATTTTGTTGTAGTTTACATTAATGACATCCTGATATATTCCCTAAATGAAAACACACATGCTCAACATGTAGCAGCTGTCCTGGGTGCCTTAAGAAATCATAAGTTGTATTATAAGCTAACTAAATGTGAGTTTCATGAAACAGAAGTCAAGTTTCTGGGGTCCATTCTACCTCCTTCTGGCATGAGTATGGCAGAACACAAGGTCCAATCAGTCAGACTGGTCAACCCCAAAGAATATATGAGAGGTGCAGTATTTTCTGTGATTCACCAGCTTCTATAGAAGATTAAATGATAACTTAACACCCATTACACATTTACTGAGAAAGGGACCACTTTCATTTGTCTCCATACGCTGAGCAAGTCTTTCAAACATTGAAAAAACTTTTACAACGGCACCAATTATACATCATCCCAATACTGACCAACACTTCATTGTGGAGGCGGACGCCTCCAACATAGCCATTGGTGAAATATTGTCATGAAGACATTAAAGGACTGGTCAGTTGCACACAATTACCTATATGTCGAAAAAACTTCTCCCGGCAGATAATAACTACACAATTGCAGAAAAAGAACTATTAGCCATTACAAAAGCGTTCAGTGAATGGCAGAATCACCTATTGGGAGCAAAGCACGCTGTCCAAGTTTTTTAATTTGCAATTAAAGAGATAAGCCAGATTTCTTACACCTCGACAATTACGATGAATACTTTTCTTCTCAGAGTTTGATTTTATAGTAACTTTATGCCCATGAATGCAAAATAAAAAAATAAGACTTGTTGACAAGACAAGAAACCGAAGATATTTCATATAAAGGTGAACAATTATCTAACCTAAAACTTCAACAGGTAGTTGAAATACCTTTCCGGATGTAGTTTGTCGCAAGTTTCCACAAGACAATCTACAAGCATGGGTAAAACGACACCCCAATTAAAAAATCATTGTTAATTTACCCTTTCAAGAATAAAAACTGTTCCTTCCTACTAAAAAACTCAAAGAAATGGAATTTACCTGGTGTCACATGATTCCAAGAGCAAGTTATCCAGGTAAAGCAAAAAGAACATAAGTTACTTACCTGTGAACTGTGGTTCTCCAGTATTGGTGTCTTTCATAGATTCACATGCTTGAATATTCCCCGTCGTCGAAGTGGGAGTCCCACGGTACATAAAATAGCAGTAATATATGCATATATAAGTAAAATTATTATAATTATAAAAAATGCACATACATATATATAAAATACAGTAAACTGAAAAGTACCATAGAACTGAATAGGCCCATAGAAAGCCTAAGGGAGAAAACTCAACTTGGTAACATATCAGTGTCAATATGTTTTGGTCCAAATTCCAGCCAATCAGGCTGCAGTTCCCTCTAGAACCTTCTCCTCAGAAGCCCAAGACCTCAGATTTTCGTAGCACAGAGTAACCAAAGTGCCTGAGGAGAAGGGAGCCTTCTGAGGGGAGGATGGGAGGGTCGCATGTGAATCTATGAAAGACACCAATACTGGAGAACCACAGTTCACAGGTAAGTAACTTATGTTCTTCTCCAGTATTAGGGGTGTCTTTCACAGATTCACATGCTTGAATAAGAGTAGAAAGCAGTAATCATCATATAAGTCATAAAGGTAACAATAATTTCAAGCATATAATAGACATATCATATTAAAGAGAGATAACCTTTCTGACAGGAGGCGGGTAGCAACAGAGGCTCACCTTTAATGGAAAAGATTCCGCAGCACCGCTTGTCCTACTGCTGCATCTGCGGCATCTATTGACTGCAGACAGTAGTGCTTTGTAAAAGTATGGCTGCTCGACCACGTAGCAGCTCTGCAGATGTGTCGCAGAGGTACCCCCGCAAAAAGGGCAGTAGAAGCTGACACAGCTCTAGTTGAATGAGCACGTACTAGAGCTGGAAGAGGCTTGCCAGCTCGCTGATGACAAAAGGCAATAGTGGAAGAAATCCACCTAGTAATAGTTTGTTTGGTAACAGGTTGTCCTTTAGAGGCCGGGGCCTAGGCCACGAACAGTTGATCAGATTTCCTGAAGGATGAAGTGCGCTGAATATAAAACTTGAGGCAACGTTTTATATCCAGGGAATGTAATGAACTTTCCGCAGGAGTTTGTGGATCCGGAAAGAAAGTCTTTAAAAGGAATTAGTTACTTACCTGTACACTATAGTTCTCCAGTATTATCTTTCATAGATTCACATGCTTGTATCTTCCCCGTCGTCATGGTGGGAGTCTCACGGTAACAGAATGACCGAGCAGTATCATAGAGAAGAAAAACTGCATAGAAAATCCCCATAGGGACTGTATTATTTGGTAACCAGACCATTTCTTTGTTTGGTCCAAAAGCCAGCCAATCAGCATTGCTGCCCTGCCCTCACACTCCCCAGCAGAAGCTTCCTGCCTCAGATTTCCGTCCCCGAGTGAGAGACATGGATAAATACCGAGAAACAGGTTCTGCCTGAGAAACGGGGAGGCGGGCGGGCGCATGTGAATCTATGAAAGATAATACTGGAGAACTATAGTGTACAGGTAAGTAACTAATTCCTTCTCCAGTTTTACATCTTTCATAGATTCACATGCTTGTATCAGGGTAGTAAGCAGTGCTCACAACATTTGCAGCATTTCCAGGACAGAACTCAGAAGGAAGCTCTGCCGCAAAGCAATGATATAACAATACATATCAATATATAAGCAATACGATAAATGCATGTTTAAATATAAATCAAAGTATTGTATAGAAAATTAATCATGCCATTAGATCATACCTTACTGAAATAGACGTTTCAGAACAGCTTGTCCCACTGCCGTGTCCTCCTTCCACGCAGTGTCTAGACAGTAGTGTCTTGTAAATAAATGCACGCTCTTCCACGTTGCTGCTCTGCAGATGTCAGGCAGCGCCACTCCTGCGAACAAGGCCATTGAAGTTGCCATCTTCCTTGTGGAATGTGCATACACCTTAGAACATAGCGGCTTTCCCGCTTTTTCATGACATTTCAGGATAGCTGAGGATATCCATCTGGCAATACTCAGTCTTGACAAAGGAAGGCCTTTCCTTTGTCCTTCGAATGCAATGAATAATTGCTTGGACTTGCGGAACGTTTTTGTCCGTTCAATGTAGAACTTTAGGCATCTGGAGATGTCTAGAGAGTGTAAGGCCCTTTCTGCTTCCGATGAGGGATTGCTGAAAAAAGTAGGCAAAATAATAGGCTCATTGAGGTGAAAAGACGTCGTCACTTTGGGAATAAAAGTAGGATTTGTTCTTAATATAACCCTGTCCTGACGGAATTGTAAGAAGGGTTCCTCCACTGAAAAGGCCTGGATTTCGCTAACCCTCCTTGCTGATGTCAGTGCGAGCAGAAGGGCTGTTTTCCATGACAGGAACTGTAAGTCTGTTTTGTGTATGGGCTCGAAAGGCGGCCTCATAAGCTGCGATAGGACTGTATTGAGGTGCCACGGTACTGGTGGGCGCCGGATGGGTGGGAAAACTCTAAAAAGTCCTTTGATAAATTCTTTTATTATCCTGCAAGACCAGAGAGATTGTTCATTTGGCTTCCGCCTGAAGCGTGATATCGCTGCCAGGTGAACCTTGACCGAGGCATGTGAGAGACCTGCCTTAGAAAGTGACAGTAGGTAAGGTAAGACACCTTCTGGTTGTACCTCAAACGGATGCAAGTTTTGACTGCTGCACCAGTGGCAAAAACGGGTCCATTTCGCTGCATAGGTTTTGTTTGTTGATGTAGCCCTGGCTTGCGAAAGAATATGCCTGCATTCCTGCGGAATGTCTATATTTTGAAATTCCCGCTCGTGAGGTTCCATGCTGACAATTTTAGCGATTGCAGATCCGGGTGCAGAATCTGCCCTTCTTTCATGGAGATGAGGTTCTGAAATGTCGGAAGCTGGATCTTGTTGCCCTTCGACATTTGAAGTAGGTCTGAAAACCACGCTTGTCTTGGCCAGGCTGGTGCTATCAGTATGACATGGCAGGGTTCGAATCTCATCTTGCGCAGGATTCGCGGTATCACCGGAAACGGAGGGAAGGCGTAGGCAAATCTTCCTGTCCAGTCCATGAGAAATGCATTTCCCTTGGAACCTTGTTGATGGTACCTGGACGCAAATTGGACACACTTTGAGTTGTTCTTTGTTGCGAACAAGTCTAATGTGGGGGTGCCCCACCTTTGAAACAAGTTGCGAACCTGAGTGTCGTGCAGTTCCCACTCGTGCGTCACCTTGGAAGTGCGGCTCAGGGCGTCTGCCCGTGTGTTGAGGACTCCCTGTATATGCTGGACCTGAATTGAAATGCCGTTGGATATCAGCCATTTCCAGATTCTTTGTCGACAGGTGTTTGGATCTCGTTCCACCCTGTTTTATCAAGTAAAACATGGTCGTGGTGCTGTCCGTCTGGATAAGTACTGACGATTGGCGTATTCTGGGAAGGAATGCTTGAAGCCCCAGAAACACCGCTTTTAGCTCCAACATATTTATGTGAAGCTGAGCTTCCCAATCTGACCAAAGGCCCTGAATTTCTAGCTCCTGAAGATGCGCACCCCATCCTTTCAGCGAAGCGTCCGTTGTCATCACGAAGTGGTGATCTTAAGGAATAAAGCTCAAGCCTTGGTCCAAGTTCTTTTGAACCTTCCACCATGACATGGCCACCTTCATACGGTTCGTGATGATAATGCGATCCTCGAAGCTTCCTTTGGATTGGACCCACTGCTCGTCTAGTTGTTCCTGCAAAGGTCTCATTCGAAGACGACAGTTTGGCACCAGTGGGATGCAGGATGATATCATCCCCAACATGGACTTGTACAGCCTCACGGAAGTGGACTTTTTTGTTTGCAGTGATGCCGTTAGCCCCATGATCTTTCTCCTTCGATCTTCGGAAGGATAGGCTTTCCCTGCTCTGGTGCATATCCATGCCCCCAAGAACTGGATGCCTTGGGCCGGAGTCAGCGAGGATTTCTCCAAGTTGGTCCTCAGACCCAAGCGTTGGAACAGCCGAATGCAGCCCTTAAGAGATCTTGCTGCGTCCTTGAAAGATGGACCTGTCACCAACCAGTCGTCCAGATATGGGTAAATGTAATGCCCTTGCAGTCTTAAGTGGGCCGCCACCGGGGCCATGCATTTGGTAAACACCCTCGGTGCCGATTTGAGTCCGAATGGCAGGACCTTGAACTGAAAGTGGCGACTCTCCACAACAAATCTCAAATACTTCCTGTGCTTCCGGTGAATGGGAATATGGAAGTAAGCGTCCATGAGATCCAAGGACGCCATGTAGTCTTTTTCCTTTATCATTAACAGAATCTCCTGCAATGATAGCATTCTGAAGGGTATCTTCTTTATGTATTGATTGAGATCCCTCAAATCCAATACCTGCCTCCATTTCAAGGTTTGTTTCTTTTTGATGAGGAAGAAATGCGAATAGAAGCCTCTCCCTCTGAGATGTTGCGGCACTTCTTCTATGGCTCCCTTTTGCAGAAGCGAGTGTACTTCTTTCTGCATTTCCTGGCGATGTTGGTTGAGCCTGAGTACTGGGGGATGATCCGGTGGTATTTCCACAAATTCCAGAGTGTGGCCCCTGCTTATGACATCTAGAACCCATTTATCTGATGTTATGGACATCCAGTTGGTGAAATATTGAGACAGATAGTGGTCGTTTTCCGGGATCTGTTGTGTGGGGATCGCCGGCCTGAAATCATTGACGTCTATTAGACTGTTGATTTTTCCCCCTGGCGTTTGGTTTACCTCTGGACTGTTGCTGGTAGGAGGAGTTGGAGGACCTGAACTGGTTGCTGGTATTATACTGTCGATATCCCTGTTGATTATACGGTTGATATCGATTGGACTGAAAAGAGGGTCTTTGATTAAATTGACCTCTTGCACCCCTCTTTCGAAAGGACTGAAACCTTCCCTGCTGAAGAGATCCCAGCGCTCTAGCTGTATCCGTGTCCGACTTTATGCCTTGCAACGCCTCATCGATATGCTTCCCAAATAAATTTTCACCGTCAAAAGGCATATCGACAATTTTCGCCTGCACCTCTGGACGAAAAGAAGTCGCCTTGAGCCAGCCCTGCCTGCGAAGCGAAACCGCTCCAGCCATCTGCCTGAAGGCCATAGACGAGACATCCATGGCGATGTCGATAGATTCGGCAGCAGATTTAGCTCCTTCTTTAAGGATGGCTGCCGCTTCCTCCTTTCTATCTTCCGGAAGTGCAGAAAGTATGGGTGCAAGATCGGACCACATTTGTCTGTTGTAACGGCCAAGCAGTGCCATAGCATTTGCCGCTTTAATGGTAGAGGCTGCCATGACCGCAAACCTCTTACCTGCCCCATCCATTCTCCTTCCTTCCTTGTCTGGTGGCACTAGGGAAGTAGCCACCGGGTTCTTTGAATTTCTTTGCGCCGCCTGCGTCACGACTGATTCCGGTCTGGGGTGCCCAATGAGGCAGGCTGCTGTGGACTCTGGTGCTCTGTACTTTTTTTCAATTCGGGGAACTGAAACCACTATAGACGCCGGTGTTTTCAGAATCTTTAGGCCCTCCTCCCAGATGTGAGGGATAATCGGAATTGAGCGAAGCGATCGTTTGTTATCATCTTTGAAATCGTACAAGAAACAATCCGTCTCTTGCACCTCCACATCCAGATTGAATCTCTTGGCCGCTCTTTCCATGATATCATGGAAGCCTCCGATGTCTTGAGGAGGAGCGGTAGACGGTAGTGGGACAGGTGACGTAGCCGATGGTAAAATGTATTCGTCCCATTCCTGCCCCGAAGCATCATGAACAAGCTCTCCTTCTTCAGGCTGTTCATCTTCGTCGAGTTCCGTTAGGTCATCCCTTATAGTAACCACCTGCGGTGATCTCACCCCTTGTTCTTGTGAAGCAGGTGCTTTAGGCGTCTGCGAGGAAGGCGTCTGCGTAGCTGGTTGCGAGGAATTCGCCTCTGGGAAACGACGGTAGTAGTCGTTTAACATCAACCTAAGGTCAGACACAAGAGTGAGAGGTATGGAAACCGTCTCTTGACGTTCCTCCTCCCGTGAGTCCTCATGCTGCTCCTCCTCCTCATCATAATCACCAGATTCCTGAAATGACTCATATCTGGAAGATTGGGGTCTGTCCCTGAAGGAATATACTTCCTCCTCGTCCGTGTCTTGGCTCTTTATCTGAAGCTGAGAAGGACTGTAGGCGGCACCTGAGGACTCCTCTCCATCTGAGTCCTGCTCCAGCAATGAGGATGGTGGCAAAGGAGAAATCTTTGTCCATGAGGTGAACTCTGCAGATTTACTGATAGTAGCCGAACCCCTGGTCGACTGAAAAGACCGGATTGAGATCATGGTCTTCGACTGCGGTGATTTGAATGATTTTGCAGATGATAGCACGATTTTCGTCGACGGCGCCGTCGACGGAACCATCGTCAACGAAACCATCGTCGACGGAACCATCGTCGACGGAACCATCGTCGACGGAACCATCGTCGACGGAACCATCGTCGACGGGACCTTCGTCGACGGGACCTTCGTCGACGGAGCCTTCGTCGATGCGACCATCGTCGACGGGGCCCCCGTCGACATCCTCGACATCGAACCTGTCGTCGACGGAGTCGTCGTCGTCGTCGACGACGGTCTTTTCGTCGACAGTGAAATTTTACTCGTCGATGTTGTTGTCGTCGACGTCGTAGCCGTCGACGTAGCTTTAGATCCTATCGTCGATGAAGCCGTCGTCGTCGACGAAGTCGTCGTCGACGGTGAAGTCGTCGAAGGAGCTGAAGTCTTCACCACAGGTTTTGGAGCAGAAGCTAGGGAGCTGGTCGAAGGTGCAGACCCAGGCCCTTTAAGACTTGACTGCTTTTCCAGAGGAGTAATAGGAAGAGATGAGGTTGATTTCTCCTTAGATTTACTCCTTTTAGACTCTACTCTCTCCACAGAAACAGAGGCCTTTCTTTTCTTGGGAGTTGAATGAGAAGATTCCTCCTCAGAATCTGAGCCTGATGTGGCCTTCTTCTTCTGAAGCCATAAAAGTAATCTAGCCTCTCTGTCTCTTTTAGTTTTGTCAGAAAATTTTCTACAGAGTTTACAGTCTTTCACCAAATGTTTAGGATAGAGACAGTAAAGGCAGTCCTCATGTGGGTCCTCAGAGAAAAGTATGGCCTTCCCACAGGACCTGCAAGGCCTGAACAGCCTCTTTTTAGAGCTTTCAGCCATCATGAGAAAAATAAGTACACACAATACCTCAATCCAGCAGACAGGAAACAAGATTCCAAAGGGTCAAAAGTTCACTCAGGAACAGAAAAACTGAGCAGAGCTCAGGGAGACTCCTTTCTCACACGAAGGCGGTTGGAAATCTGAGGCAGGAAGCTTCTGCTGGGGAGTGTGAGGGCAGGGCAGCAATGCTGATTGGCTGGCTTTTGGACCAAACAAAGAAATGGTCTGGTTACCAAATAATACAGTCCCTATGGGGATTTTCTATGCAGTTTTTCTTCTCTATGATACTGCTTGGTCATTCTGTTACCGTGAGACTCCCACCATGACGACGGGGAAGATACAAGCATGTGAATCTATGAAAGATGTAATAGTGGAGAATGACCGGTTCATTGAGATGAAAATCACTGGGAACTTTCGGAATAAATGTAGGATTAGTACGTAGTGTAACAGCCTCCTTTGAGAACTGGAGAAAAGGAGGCTGAATTGTGAATGCCTGAATGTCACTGACACGCCTAGATGACGTCAAGGCGAGCAATAGGGCAACTTTCCACGTGAGGAACTTTAAGCTTGCTGAATGGATGGGTTCAAAAGGAGGTAGGAGGAGCCGAGACAAGACCAGGTTTAAGCGCCAAGTAGGCGGAGGACGTCGAATGGGTGGAAACATTCGGAAGAGACCTTTGAAAAACTGTTTAATAATTCTAGACAAATATAGTGAGGAAGAGCCATCATGACGGAAGTGGGATAGAGCCGCTAGAAAGACCTTCAAAGTGGAGTGGGAAAGTCCTGACTTCGCAAGGGATAAGAAGAAAGGCAGAATCTGTTCTGGTTTAGCGGTCATCGGATCCAAGGCCTTGGTGTGGCACCAGACACAGAAACGCTTCTACTTCAACTGATAGGTTTTAATGGTGGAAGGAGCACGGGCGTGCGCTAACACCTTTCTACAGTCTGCGTCGATGGTCAAACGCGCAAATTCATGGTACTCAGGTTCCAGGCATGAAGTTGGAGGTATGCTGGATCCGGATGGCAAATCCGCCCCTGCTGCATCGTGAGGAGGTGAGGCAACGGATGAAGCGGATTTGGCTCGCTCTGGGAGAACAAGAGAAGGTCCGGGAACCATGGGCGCCTCGGCCACTTCGGTGCGATCAAGATGACTTGACAGGGTTGAAGCCTCATCCTGTGCAACAAGCGTGGAATCAGAGGAAGCGGAGGAAAAGCGTAGCTGAATGCGTTCAACCAGCTGATCGAAAATGCATTTCCGCTCGACTCTCTGTGGGGATGAAGACTTGCAAAGCGTTGGCATTTCTTGTTGGTGATAGTCGCAAAAAGATCTATCTGCAGATGGCCCCACTGGCGGAAAATGAACTCCATAGTTGGTTGATTGAGTTCCCACTCGTGGTTGTCCGAGAAAGACCTGCTGAGTGTGTCCGCCAGAACATTGGAAACACCCGGCACATGTATGGCAGTGAGATGAATCTGGTGATGAATTGCCCAATTCCATATCTCCTGTACTTGTTGGGAAAGCAAAAGGGACCTGGTGCCGCCCTGCTTGTTCAGGTAATGCATGCTGGTGGTGTTGTCTGTTCTCACCAGCAGAGATTGACCTTGAACGATCCGTTGAAAAGACTTCAGGACCAGGAAGATCGCCAGAAGCTCCAGGCGATTTATATGCCAAGTGCGTTGGACCGCAGTCCATTTTCCTTGTACTGACAAGCCTTCGAGATTTGCTCCCCAGCCCTCCAGGGATGCATCGGTTGTAAGCGTCAGAGTTGGAGTAGTGTCTTGAAAAGACCGACCTTTTGAAATGTTTGGAGGGTGAGCCCACCACTCCAGAGCCTTTTGGATGCGGGGCATAAGAAGGATGTTGTCGTTGAACGATCCTGAAATCTGCTTCCACTGCTTGTCTAACTCCTCTTGGATGACCCTCATATGTAGCCTGCAGTGGGGAATCAACTGTAAGGCAGAAGAAGCCATGCCGAGGAATGATTTCAACATCCGGACTGAAACGTACAGTTTTGACTGGAGGGATCGTACCATCTGGAGCATACGGTCTTGTCGTTCCTGGGAGACAAAAACCATTGCCAGATGAGAATCTAGAGAGGCTCCTAGAAAATCTCGCCGTTGAGATGGGCGAAAGTGTGACTTCTGGCAATTGATGGAAAGGCCCAAGTCTTGAAACAGGGAGAGGCAAGACTGTGTATGCTGGATTGCCAGTTGAAGATTCGGAGCCTTTATGAGACAATCGTCCAGGTATGGATAAAATTGTATGCCTCGTAGGCGTAGAAAGGCAGCTACCGGGGCCATGATCTTGGTAAAGACCCTCGGTGCTGAACGGAGGCCGAATGGTAGGACCTTGAATTGGAAGTGCAGGAGTCCGACTGTGAAGCGTAGATACTTCCTGTGTCTGGGGTGAATTGGCACATGGAAATATGCGTCCTGGAGGTCGATCGTTGAGAAGAATTCCCCTGGATTGAGGTAATTCAGGATTTGAAGCAGAGTTAACATCTGAAAGGTTTTGCAAATGATGAATTTGTTCAGGGCCCGTAAATCCAAAATTGGACGCCATTCTCCCGACTTTTTCTTGACTAAGAAAAACCGGGAATAGAATCCCTTGCCGCGTTGACCTGGCGGCGCTACCTCGATGGCCCCTTTTTGGATCATTAATTTTACCTGGGCCAAAAGTTCTTTGAGGTGGGGGGAGGGTGGTCCCGAAGGTGGACGAGTGGGAGGGAATTTTGTGAACTCCAGGGTATGGCCTTTGGAGATAACATCCAGGACCCATTGGTCGGAGGTGATTTCGGACCATTTGCAAAAGTACTTTGAGATGCGACCTCCAAGATGCACAGTCGGCAGACGAAAGGAACTGAGACGGTCACTGTTTTTTGTTGTTTGCACCACCTCTATAAGTTGTTTTCCGTTGGTATGGTCTGGAGGAAGATTGACGATTCTGGTTTTGGTAAGAAACTCTCTGCCGGTTATCGCCGTAGGTATTGTATGAGCGATACTGGCCTGATCCACGAAAAGTAGAGGAGCCACCGCCTCTACCTCGTGCCCCCCGAAAGGGCCGCTTTTTATATTGGAGAGTAGCCAAGGACTTTGCGGTGTCAGTGTCCTTTTTGATCGCCTCAAGAGCATCGTCTACATGCTTGCCAAATAAAGACTCTCCATCGTATGGCAAGTCGAGGACTTTTGCTTGTACTTCTGGGCGAAAGTTGTAGATTTCAGCCAGCCTTGACGCCTCAAGACTGCAGCCCCAGCTAATTGGCGAAAGCCTGTGGATGAAATGTCGAGCGCACATTCGATAATTTCAGACAAAATTACCTCTCCCTCTTGGATAATAGCCTGCGCTTCTGCACGGATGGCCTCAGGCATTTGAGGAATCAGTGCGGCAATCTCGGACCACATTTGGCGGTCGTAACGGCCCAGAATTGCCAAGGTATTTGCCACTCTGACAGTAGTGGCCGCCATTGTAGTAAACTTTTTTCCTATAGAGTCCAACTTGCGGCCTTCCTGATCATGAGGAGACGTGAGTGGTGTAGCCGGATTACGAGATCTTTTCTGTGCTGCTTGAGTAATAACCGACTCTGCTTTTGGCTGTGACACTAAACAGGCTGGAGCGGACGCTGGAGCCTTATATTAATTTGTCTAATCTGGGCAAGACTGCAGGTACTGAGTTAGGATGTTCCATGAGTTTAAGTCCCTCTGACCAAATAAAGTCAATAATTGGAATTGTGTGGGATAATCTTTGTGAAACGTCCTTAAAATCATACAGGAAGCATTCACTTTCATGTTGCTGTTTCTCGACAGTGAGATGAAAGCGTTTCGCTGCACGGACCATTAAATTATGGAAGTTTGCAATGTCCACTGGAGGCGATGCAAGAGGTGAGATGGGCGGAGTGGAAGGTGTTTGAGCCCTGTAATTGTCCCACTCATTCATATCGGCATCATCGTCGTCATCAGTGTCGTGAGGAGCAGGATCCTCATTGTCAGTGTCAGGTCGAGTTCTTTCCGGTGATGCGGGTGGAACCGGAGCAGGTGCTTGTAGGGGTTGAGGTTGAGGCTGAGGAGGAGGTTGTGATGCTCGGGAGGCAGGTGTAGATGGAGGGAACCTGCGGTTATAGTCATCAAGCATGTGCTGTAAATTTTTGACTAAAGATAAAGGTATTTGTGTAACAGGTTCTGAAGTTACTGTCTCTGCTTCGTCAACAGGAAATAAATTATTCCCACTTTCGACGTATTCCTCTTCGTCACCCTCATCACTGTACTCCTGGCACTTAATGTGCAAGTCAGATGGACTAGATGCCTGTCCGAACAGTTGTTCCACCTCCGATTCATGGTCGGATTCTTCTCCACCTAATTGAAACAGTTTTTCAGGAAGACGTTGTAATGGCTGCCCTTCTGCTGGCTCTTTGGAGAGGGAGAATGATGGAGAGTGACTCCAGCCTATCACCCCCATAGCATAGGGATTAGGACTATAGACAGGGCCCCTGTCTTACATATATTAGGACATTTTCGTGTCATTTTCCTTAATGTAGGGCTTATGAATTTAAGTTAGGGGATAGATATATAAGTATTAGTCATGATTTGCTCATTTGCTAACATGCTGGGATATTTTCTATGGAGTTATGCATATTGTGGGCTCCGTAGGCCTTAAACGAGACAGACTCCATTTTGCTTTCTGCCCGGTAGCTCGAGAAGGCTTTCTAGGTGAAGTGTGATGTTTTAGTTTTAAGCTGTTGTTCGCTTGGAGAGAACCGGCTCGGGCTGGCCCTTATCGAAGGAATGTATTTTTCTCCACTCCGAAGACACAACTTCAGGCCGGCCGGCTGGGAAGGTGTCCTTGGTACGGGGAGGTACAAGAATTTGGTGGGCGGCAGGTTACTGGCCGTGGATTTCCATGAAGGAACGGGCTTTGATATTAGCGAAGGTGTTAGTCAGTTTGTCAGTTAGTCCGTAGGCGGCATCTAGCCGTTAGCATCTCTGCCATTAATTATCTCATTGGCGGACAGTCGCCATCTTTGAAGTCCGAGAAAGATTTAAGACCGAAACTCTCTGAGAAAGACTGAACGAGAATTAGCGCGGAGCGCACTGATACAGAGAGAGAGAGAGACGGTAGCTAATAACCAGCAAGGTTCCGGTGCCCTGGAGGGAAGCAGACGAGGTTGAGCCTAGCGGTGCAGACGTGTACTTGTGACGGCTGGGGTGTGAATGCAAGGCGAGCCAGGACACAGAGACGAGAAGGGAACCTAGATGACTGCCGAGCCCAGACTTCATATTAACAAGGTGATGTCCGCCCAGCTCTAATAGAACGTGCACTCTAATCTTTACCTTTTCTTTGCAGAAGTTATGTTGCATAGTAATGTGATTCGTGTCTATTGTTAATAAATACCCTAATTCTTATGGAATTATCATGTGCCTTGTGTTCATGTTCAATCATGGTAAACATATCTCCTAGTCGAAAATTGTTTATGTGAACGGATGCGAAATCCCGATCAGGTAAATGGTGATCGAACAAAGAGGGAGTGAGTGGACCTTTGATGCCAAGAGCAGAAAGTACACCATATAATTTGGAACTGTATTCAAAGTCATTATTATAGTTTTCTCCCGAGTAGGTAACTGAAATATTATCCTGATGACTGTTCATAGGAATGTGGTCGTCGTTGATATACGGCGTTAGTGAGAACACTGGGGAGGATTACCAGTGTCTATACCCACAGGATTGTGGCTTGAATAAGTGAGAGCGCTAGGGGGTCGAACTAGCGTGTAGTTTTGCAGGATTGCAAACAGTTTGGAAAAGGGAGCATTGGGTTCTGCAGGCCCGTGTGTAGACGCACCGGATTGTGTGTCATATCTGCCCTAGGGTAGAACGGTCTGGGTCAGGGTGGCCGCGAGACCAACTGATGTGAATAAGATATTGTAGAAAATCCATACATGTATATTGTCATTCCCCATCCTTAGGTGCGATCTGTATATATATTTGTATATCTATCCATTGTGAATACGATCTGAGGAGGGAAGGTGAGTACGTTTTGGCTGGGTCATAGGGGCCCCTGGGGGCTGATCCCATCTAAACAGAAAATCCAGCCATTACATCTGGCGTCACGAACTGTTTACGAAGCCTGTGTGCATTGTGTTGATTTTATCTTGTTGGTTTGCGCTCGGCTTATACGTATTGAATTTTGTTTATAATTTGTGTATATAATTTTTTGTGTCAATATGTTTGCGAAAAAATCATCGTCGGTTTTTAAACTGCCGATTCAGATTCCCGGCTGGGAGTCTACGCCTTATGAGGCCTTGGCCCGTGAGAGGGCTGATTCTACTGGTTTGAGTGAAAATTGGTCTTCATGCTTGGAGCAGGCGGAGCCTGCCGATGTGGTATCGTGCTTGCAGAAAGCGCCAGTAGTGAAGGGTGATGAGCTTCCTATTTTAGGACGCAGAGGTTGGATTGTTCTTAATGCATACAGAATATTGCATGAGAGGTTTGTTCAGCTACAAAAGCAGTTTAAAGATATGGAAGGACAGTGTGTTGAGTTGCAAAATGCACATACTTTGTTGCGTTGTCAAAATAAATTGCTTGCCGACAAACTTGAAACATATCAGACCATTGCCGAAAGAGCTGCGGCCCGTATTGCACGATATAAGTATAAACATCGTCGTGGACGTGTGTCTTCACGCAAAGTGCGTATGGTTGTAGCAAAAGCTGGAATGGATTGGAACCCCGATGAGTGGGACGGTAATATCTGGGATTCTCATACTTCTGACTCCTCGGCAGAGGAGGGTGACAAGCGCGAGTCTTCTCGCTCCGGACGTGATTGTAAATCTGCTTCATGTACTGATTTAGGTCCTGACAGTGACCGTGCTCGTTCTTCCCGTGCGGATGACGTTGTTTGCCCTGATTGTGCTACTAAATCTAAGATGCGGGCTTCCTCGGAAGCTCTTCCTGCAGTTTCTGCTCACCCTATTTTTCGACGAAAATTACAACAGGCCCCTGGTAACCCGGGTGGTATAGCTCTTGATTGTATTGAAGATTTTACTCAGCAGGAAGTTAGTGACATTTTACAACGATTTCGACAACGGCCTGGTGAGGCCTTGCTTACCTGGATGGTGCGTCTTTATGAACTTGGCGCTGCCGGTATTATGCTCGATGCTGTTGATTGCTTACGATTTTGCTCTTTGAGTTCTGATTCTACGATTCAGGATCATTTTCGGAATTATAATGGTGCTGGTCAAATTTCTTTGCTCCAGCTTGCGTCTGACGGCTGTAACCATAAATATCCAACTGAATCTGATTGGCCTATTGATGAGAAACCGTGGTACACTTTGCGCGATGCGTCGCAACGTTTAAAAGAGGAAGTCATGAAAACGGCTATCTTTCTTAGTACTGCTGATAAGTTATTGGATGGTCTTTTAACATCTTCTGTGCGCAATCGCATTATCCGTTCTTCTCCTGTTGCTTACAAGCAGGTCATGATGACATTATTGATTAACCAAACTGGCAATCCTTTGTCTGTTGTGCTTGAGTCTGTTCGTCAGCTTGGTGAGCTGGGTGAATGGTTTAAACCTGAAAGACAATCTCGACCTGAGGGTCGTACTGGTGGGGACTATAAGTTCTCTAGCCGTGACATGTTTCTTGCTCTCATTGCTGATGGTGTCAAAAGGGAGGACATTGATGGTGAGCCTAATAATCGCTTATGGGATATGCTTCGTAAGCGTGGTTTGGATCGGAAAGAGGGTGCCCGGCGTGTGCGAAAGAATGAGTATGATCGTGGTTCGGATGACAGTGGTGATGAGAGGCGACGTGTGAATTCTGATCGCCGTGATGATCGGCGTTATGAACGTGATGGATCCCCTCGTCGTAATGATGGGAGGGGGAGAGAGGATGATCGTGAGAGGGGAAGAGATGATCGTGTTTCCAACAGACGAAAAGATGAAAGGAGTTATTCCCCTGACGTGAGAAAGAGAGAGGATCGTAACAGACTCTCTGATCGTAACTCACAACTTTTTGAACATGACACTAATCCGTTTCGTACTGGAGACGGATATGAACAAGACATTCTAATACCAAAGAAAACTGAGAGCATTTACCCTGACTTGTCTTGGTTGACAGACCGCAGGAAAAATGACTAGGAAATAGGTCAAGCTCCGGTACGCAAGTGGGCTCACGGAGATTACAGACCCTATGTAGATATTGAGATTTTTTGGAAACATCGTAATATCCAAAGGGCCCGAGCATTAGTTGATACTGGGGCGGAGGCCACTTTAATTCATGGTAAGTCGAAAAAATTTCATGGACAGTCTTTTACGATTACTGGTTTGGGTGGTAAAGAGACACCCGCAGTTCAAACTGCACTCGAAATTAAAATTGGTAGGATTCCTCGTAGAGAATACTCTGTGTTGGTTGTGCCACTTTTGGAATACATTATTGGAATTGACATTTTGAAAGGTATGAATTTGCATTTGGATGATGGGTGCTATCAATTTGGTACACAACAGTACATTTCGACCAGACCCGTACGGGTTGGCCGTTTACGCATGCCACCTATTAAAATACCTTTAGCGACGAAAGTAATTTCTCAAAAGCAATATCGCATCCCAGGTGGTCATGAAGAGATTACTGCTACAATTCAGGATTTGGTTGACGCGGGAGTCATAACTCCGGTCACATCTGCTTGGAATAATCCCGTTTGGCCCGTGCGCAAAAGTGACAATTCTTGGCGCATGACTGTTGATTATCGAGAATTGAATAAAAATACACCTAAATTGACTGTTGCAGTGCCTGACATTGTCACGCTGATTCAAAGAATTCAAAAGCATCCAGGTACATGGTATGCTTCTATTGACATTGCTAATGCATTCTTTTCAATCCCGATTGCCCCCGAATGTCAGGAACAATTCAGTTTTACATGGAATGGACGTCAAATGACGTTCCGGAGTCTTCCTCAAGGCTATGTACATAGTCCTACGATCTGTCACCGGCTGGTGGCGGAGCATTTGTCTGAAGTGCCCACGAATCCACAAGTTCAGGTTTGTCATTATATTGACGACATTTTGATTCAAGGTGAAACGCAAGACCAGGTACAGTCCCATTTAGATCAGATCATTGATTGTTTGCGAGCGAAAGGCTGGGAAATTAATCCCGACAAATTACAAACTCCATCCCAAAATGTGAAATTCTTAGGTATTAATTGGCATGAGGGTCACAGAGAGGTGATTCCACAGGTTAAACGAAAAATACTTGATTTTGCTGTTCCCAGAAACAGGAAAGAGGCTCAATGCTTTATTGGTTTGTTTGGATTTTGGCGTCAGCATATTCCCCATTTGAGTCAAATCTTGGCTCCACTGTATCGAGTCACCCGTAAAAAGAATGCGTTTGAATGGGGTGAACCTCAACAGACTGCTTTTACTTTGGCTAAGAAGCTATTCAGTATGCCTTGGATTTGTGGCCCGTGAGTGAAGGTGATGTGGATTTGAATGTGTCCGTGGAAGGCCTGTATGCCAATTGGAGTTTGTGGCAAAAGCAGGGCAGACAAAAAGTGCCATTAGGTTTTTGGACCAAAAAGTTACCCGAGGCTGGTGAGCGTTACTCACCTTTTGAAAAACAGTTGCTTGCTTGTTATTGGGCTCTGGTGGATACCGAGCAATTGACTCTAGGCCATGTTGTGATTTTAAGGCCTGAAATTCCCATTATGCAGTGGGTTTTGAGTTCACCGAAGTCCCATCAAATTGGACATGCTCAGGAGGCTAGTGTGATTAAATGGAAATGGTACATTCAGGACAGGGCACGTGTGGGTCCGAAAGGTGTGGCGGTTTTACATGAGCGAGTGGCGCAGGCGCCCTCCAATGAGACTGAAAGTGTGTGTTCGGTTCCCGTAGTGCAGGAGTCTCCCGTGAAGTGGGGTAAATCATTTGATGATCTGTCCGTGGAGGATAGAAAACATGTGTGGTTTACGGATGGTTCTGCGAAGTTCATTGGTGACAAAAGACATTGGAAAGCTGTTTCATTCAACCCGATTACGCAGAAATTGTTGAGCACAACTGGAGATGGTAAGAGTAGCCAATATGCTGAACTCTATGCAGTTTACCAAGTTTTGAAACAGGAACTACCTGGCACATGTCATATTTTCACTGATTCCTGGTCCACTGCGAATGGACTGGCGGTATGGTTACCAACATGGCATTCTCATAATTGGGAATTGCATTCCAAAGAATTGTGGGGTAAAGAATTGTGGCAAGAAATTTGGGAGTTGCTCCCGCAGAGTACTGTAACAATCTTTCACGTGGATGCTCACACTCCAATTGACTCCCTTGACAAATTTTTCCATAACATTGCAGATGAAAAGTCTAAAATTGCTGAGGCAGTGGTGGACATGCAGGATTCTGATTTGGCGGGATTGGCGAAGTGGGCCCATCAGAAAGCAGGACATTTTGGAGAGAAAGCCACTAGCAGGTGGGCTGCCGATAGAGGAATTCATATTCCTTTTTCTTTAATAAAAGATGTCATTCTACATTGTCCCGTTTGTCAGCATTCTAGGAAAAAAGAGGTGCCTCAGATTGTTCGAGGTCACTTACATCGAGGTAAATTGCCCGCCCAAATTTGGCAGATTGACTATATTGGTCCGGTCCCTATGAGCAGAAATTGTCAATATATTTGTACAGTGGTTGACACTTATAGTGGCCTTTTGGTCGCTTTCCCTTGTAAGAACACTACCCAAGTGAATACCATTAAAACCCTGGAGCTAATTATTCTGTACTATGGTGTCCCATTCCAAATTCAATCAGATAATGCATCCCACTTTCGTGGAAGATTGGTGCAGGAATTCTGTGCGGAAAATAATATTGATTGGGTGTTTCATATTCCATATTACCCACAGGCTTCAGGACTGATTGAGAGGATGAATGGCTTGTTGAAAGAACAGTTGCGCAAGTTGACTGATGACCGTTACAGTCAGTGGAGAGATGTCCTACTTCAAGCTTTATTGATTTTAAATAATCGCCCTTTGTTACATGCTGAATCTCCTTTAATGCGTTTGTTTCCTCCAAATGTTGATGCGAAACCTAATTCTGTATCGAACACTGTCATGTATTGGGAAATTACCCCCGGTGCTTTGGCTCCATGTAGAGCAACCCCAGGTTCCGCAGGCCTCGACCTGCATGCTTTAAATGATGCTAAATTTCCAGGAAAGGATCGAATCATTGTTGAAACTGGCGTTGGTGTCTGTATACCTGCCGGTAGCTTTGGATTAATTGCCCCTAGATCTGGCCTGGCCCTGAAAGGTGTACAAGTGCTCGGAGGAGTAATTGACAGTGATTATCAGGGAGAGATTAAGGTTCTCCTGCTTAATAGCAGTGAGACGGATTTGTTCATAAAGAAGTCTGACCGCGTTGCTCAGTTATTGATTATGCCTGTCTTCAGTGGTGAGATCAAAAAAGGCTCTGCCCCAACGTTGCTAACTGTGCGAGGACAAAAAGGCTTCGGATCGTCTGATCTTCCTGGAGCTAAGATATGGGTGCAATCGCCTAAAAATCCTCCTGAACAGGCTGATATTATTGCGACCGGTCATGACAACACCGTTTTGGTGATGAAGCCAGGGAAAGATGGCTGGGAAGCTGTCCCAGCTGATAAATGTTACTTACGAGAATGATTAAGGCCTGTGTTTGTATTCTTTCAGATCATTCTCTGGACTGCTGCTGCAGGATGTGTCGGCGCTGGACTCCTTTTGGCCTACTACGCCGGGAGAGGAGAGGATCCACCGACGCCGGTTGATGGGATAATCCGAGCTCCGCGGTCTGCGTGGAGTTCTTCCTCCAACTTCTGGGTTACACTCGCAAAGCGGGTGACGAACTCTCCGCATTTCTGTCTTACCCCAATGAAATCTGTCACTGACATTTTAGCGACCTGTTTGGTTGCTGTCCCTGCATCTACTGAGACTTTGCGACACATTTTTAATATCTCAAATGCCCGACCTAATGTTATTTTGGGCGACTTCGCGGCCCATGAATTTTGCCCCTCATGTACTGCTCTTCCAGACCTTGATATTGCTATTCATTCCCGTATTACTACTTTTAATATTACCCCTGGAGATCTATGCTTTATTATGACTTGTGACCCTAAGGCTATTACTGAATGTTTGAGGTTGAAACTCCAGGCCGCTACTTCTTTTTCAGCTCATCAACGATTGCTATGTTCAAAGAGACTTCCGAATTCATGTCTTTCTGTAAAGAACAATATGACTTGTAAACGTTTATTAGTAGCCCCTAGCCATTATCGTTCAATGTTACTGCCAGCTGGATGGCTGTTCTCCTGCGGGAATTCATCTTGGCCCTATATTCCTGCGAATATTTCTGGTGGCCCATGTGCCATCACTAGATTGAGTTTGCTAATGTTTTCCTCACATCCTACTTCACATTCCCGTATGGTACGTGATTCAATGTCATTGCATGAAGATTGCGATTCCTCTGTTCATCTTTATTCCAAATCAGAATACCTTGGTTTAGCTTTTTCTATTATTGGAGTGCCTGCTTTGGCCGTTTATAATGCCAAAACAATCGGCAAAATGGCCTGCTGGATGGTTAAGTCTATTAACCAAACATCCACTGTTTTATCTGATCTCTTATTAGATGCCCAAGGTGAACGTAGAGCTATTTTGCAAAATAGGGCCGCTATCGATTATCTCTTGCTGAAACATGGACATGAATGTTCTGATTTTGAAGGTCTGTGCTGTTTTAATTTGTCTGACCATTCTAAAGCTATCCAATCCCATATTGACAAACTCCACGACTTGACTGCAGAAATTAGACAACATATAGATCAGGGTTTCTTTGACTGGCTTTTTAATTGGTTGCCTGACTTGCATTCCTTACGACAGATTTTAGGGGGAGTTATTGTCGCTATTTGTGTCCTGATAGCTATTTGTTGCTTTATTCAGTGCATCCCTTCCTTGCTCCAATTTTTTAGACTTAGTAAGAGTCGTAGATCAGTTAATTTTGTTTCCTATTATTCTTCTACTGATGTTAGCTCCATTTAGTTTGTGGTTAATAGACTGGAGTCAAGGGGTGTAATGTAATGGCTGCCCTTCTGCTGGCTCTTTGGAGAGGGAGAATGATGGAGAGTGACTCCAGCCTATCACCCCCATAGCATAGGGATTAGGACTATAGACAGGGCCCCTGTCTTACATATATTAGGACATTTTCGTGTCATTTTCCTTAATGTAGGGCTTATGAATTTAAGTTAGGGGATAGATATATAAGTATTAGTCATGATTTGCTCATTTGCTAACATGCTGGGATATTTTCTATGGAGTTATGCATATTGTGGGCTCCGTAGGCCTTAAACGAGACAGACTCCATTTTGCTTTCTGCCCGGTAGCTCGAGAAGGCTTTCTAGGTGAAGTGTGATGTTTTAGTTTTAAGCTGTTGTTCGCTTGGAGAGAACCGGCTAGGGCTGGCCCTTATCGAAGGAATGTATTTTTCTCCACTCCGAAGACACAACTTCAGGCCGGCCGGCTGGGAACGTGTCCTTGGTACGGGGAGGTACAAGAATTTGGTGGGCGGCAGGTTACTGGCCGTGGATTTCCATGAAGGAACGGGCTTTGATATTAGCGAAGGTGTTAGTCAGTTTGTCAGTTAGTCCGTAGGCGGCATCTAGCCGTTAGCATCTCTACCATTAATTATCTCATGGCGGACAGTCGCCATCTTTGAAGTCCGAGAAAGATTTAAGACCGAAACTCTCTGAGAAAGACTGAACGAGAATTAGCGCGGAGCGCACTGATACAGAGAGAGAGAGAGACGGTAGCTAATAACCAGCAAGGTTCCGGTGCCCTGGAGGGAAGCAGACGAGGTTGAGCCTAGCGGTGCAGACGTGTACTTGTGACGGCTGGGGTGTGACTGCAAGGCGAGCCAGGACACAGAGACGAGAAGGGAACCTAGATGACTGCCGAGCCCAGACTTCATATTAACAAGGTGATGTCCGCCCAGCTCTAATAGAACGTGCACTCTAATCTTTACCTTTTCTTTGCAGAAGTTATGTTGCATAGTAATGTGATTCGTGTCTATTGTTAATAAATACCCTAATTCTTATGGAATTATCATGTGCCTTGTGTTCATGTTCAATCATGGTAAACATATCTCCTAGTCGAAAATTGTTTATGTGAACGGATGCGAAATCCCGATCAGGTAAATGGTGATCGAACAAAGAGGGAGTGAGTGGACCTTTGATGCCAAGAGCAGAAAGTACACCATATAATTTGGAACTGTATTCAAAGTCATTATTATAGTTTTATCCCGAGTAGGTAACTGAAATATTATCCTGATGACTGTTCATAGGAATGTGGTCGTCGTTGATATACAGCGTTAGTGAGAACACTGGGGAGGATTACCAGTGTCTATACCCACAGGATTGTGGCTTGAATAAGTGAGAGCGCTAGGGGGTCGAACTAGCGTGTAGTTTTGCAGGATTGCAAACAGTTTGGAAAAGGGAGCATTGGGTTCTGCAGGCCCGTGTGTAGACGCACCGGATTGTGTGTCATATCTGCCCTAGGGTAGAACGGTCTGGGTCAGGGTGGCCGCGAGACCAACTGATGTGAATAAGATATTGTAGAAAATCCATACATGTATATTGTCATTCCCCATCCTTAGGTGCGATCTGTATATATATTTGTATATCTATCCATTGTGAATACGATCTGAGGAGGGAAGGTGAGTACGTTTTGGCTGGGTCATAGGGGCCCCTGGGGGCTGATCCCATCTAAACAGAAAATCCAGCCATTACAGACGTGCTCCACTCCTTATTGGACTTATTTGAATGAGAGGCACAGTCCTCAAGGTAGAAGCAGTTTTCACTGTAAAAGTGGTAGTTGAGGCCGGAGGAGGATGAGATGCCGACGAGCCCGTTGATGTAACAGCAGTAGTCATATGGCCAACCTGAGGCGCAGAAATGGAAGATTTTTTCGTCGTCGACGAAGATTTCTTGTCCGTCGACGGAGTCGTCGACAAAGTCCTCGACGATATTGAAGGTTTGGTCGTCGATGACGAAGTAACCGTCGACGAGCTAGCCGTAGACAGAGTCGTCGTTGCTGATGCGATGGTCGTCGACGAGGCTGTCGTCGACGTTGATGGACCCGTCGACGAGCTTCTTTTAGATGATTTGGTCTTCGTCGTCGGTATTTGCTTCAACGACGGAACCGTCGACGGTGTTCGCGTCGACGATGGGAGCGTCGACGATGATTTCTTCGTCGACGGTATCAACTTGACACTCGTCGACGAGATCTTAACAATCGACGTAATGGGTCTCGTCTCCTGGGCTGTCGTCGACGAGGTGATCGTCGCCGATGCAGCAGTGGATGACATAGAACATGTCGTCGTTGACGAGCCCGTCGACGAGCCCATGCCGGATTTCTGAGAGGAAGGCAAGGCTTTGGGGCACAGACGTCAGAGAACCAGGTCCCGTAGACGTGCCCTGAAGCAAATCCTGTGGGGAAACAATCCTAGAGGATTCCAACAGTCTTCTCTTCTTAAGAAAAGGAGAAGGAACCTCAGTTTCAGACCCACGCTTCTGAGAGGATCTAGAAATGCCTGAAGAAAAACTTTCCACATCAGAAACCACAGACTCCGAAGTCTTCAACTTCTGTAGCCACAGAAGGAGACGGGCCTCTCTATCCCTCAGAGTCTTGGGAGGAAAAGTACGACAGTACTTACAGTTCTTAACCTCGTGGTATGGGTAGAGACAGTAAATGCATTTACTGTGAGGATCCTCATGGAAAAGGCGCAGTTTACCACAGGAAGGGCAGGCTTTAAACAAAGATTTCTTATTTGAAGACATTTTTGAAGAAATAACAGCTAGAGTTGAAGAAAAAACTGAGCAGAGCTCAGGGAGACTCCCTTCACACGACGTGCGGTAGAAAATCTGGGGTCTTGGGCTTCTGAGGAGAAGGTTCTAGAGGGAACTGCAGCCTGATTGGCTGGAATTTGGACCAAAACATAATGACACTGATATGTTACCAAGTTGAGTTTTCTCCCTTAGACTTTCTATGGGCCTATTCAGTTCTATGGTACTTTTGAGTTTACTGTATTTTATATATATGTATATGTATTTTTTATAATTATAATAATTTTACTTATATATGCATATATTACTGCTATTTTATGTACCGTGGGACTCCCACTTCGACAACGGGGAATATTCAAGCATGTGAATATATGAAAGACACCCCTAATACTGGAGAACCATGGATCACATTCATAGACGATTTTTTAGGCCTACGTTACAAAAAGAAATTACAAAGGCTGTCCAATATTGCGATGTGTGTGCTTGAACCAAAGTGGATCATTCAAAACTTCAAGGATTGATGATTCCTCCTATAACTCTTAATGAACCTTGGCAACATATGTCTCTTGATTTCATCACTGGCTTACCCACCATCAAAGAAAGGACACTATTCTGGTAGTAATAGACAGTCTCACAAAAATGGCGAATTTCATTCCTTGCTAACAGATTCTTAACTAAAGCACTAGTACATATACTAATGGTTCAAGGAGTGCATCTTAATGGACTTCCACCAAAAATAGTTTTTGATCGAGAGTCACACTTCACCTCCAAATTTAGGCAGGCCTGTATTCAGTACTTCAAATCAATACCACCATGGTCACTAGATTTCCTCAACAAACGGATGGCCAAACCGAACAAATCAACCAAAATCTGGAACAATATCTCAGACACTATTTAGCCGATTCCCCAGGCTCTTTGGTTGATGTGCTTTAGTTGCTCAAAATTGCTTACAACAATGCTAAACACTCATCCACCTGTTACTCCCCGGTCTACAGTAACTATGCCAGACGTCTCTGTTTTCTTCCTTTCAAAATGAAAGTCAAAGAATCGAGTACACTGGCGGTATTGGAGCAAATCCAGAAGATTCAAACAGTTTGAAAACCTGCCAAGAAGAATGTGATACAGGCAAAAATCAGAAATAAAAATGGATACGAATGGACAAAAAGGACTAGAGTATGAAATCTGAGATCAAGTGTGGTAATCTACTCACAATCTTCAATTTCTCACTTGAAAACAAATGTAAGCTTTGATTTGTTAGTGCATATATGATTCTGTGCCAAATCAATCCTGTCACATTCAAATTGCAATTACCTTCCAATTCCAGTGTCCATCCAGTCATTCACACTTCATTACTGAAACCCGCAATTCCCAAGAAACAGAAGACATCTCCACCCCTTTTGGTTGGCGGTCAAGTAGAATAGGAGATACAGAGCATTCTAGATTCTTGATATTGTAGCAACAAATTGAGGTACTAACTCTCATGGAAAGGTTGTGAAGCATAAGAGAATTCCAGGGCACCAGCAACAAAAGTACACACTCCTTGACTTGCGGGAACATTTCCATTCTCAACATCCCCAAAAACCAGTCCCCACGAAACAGTCTTAAGAGGAGGGTACTATCATGATCTGGAATGAGATGACCATTTCATGTGTATTCCCATGGATGAGGCTAATAAACAAGTAATAAACAACCCTTGATTGTACAGGACTACAAGTACCATGACCCTTTGTTTGACCAGGCTGGGTGTCTCCTGTACACAACATAGCCACACTCAGTGACCAACTCTTACTATTAAAAAATCAAAAAATCCTTTGATAGATGGAGAGGAGGAGTGCTCTCTCTATTATTTTCACTTATCATATTTGCAGAACCTTGGAAGAACAGTTTATTAGCTCTCAATCAGTCAGAATCCTCATGGAGCCTAGTCGCTCGTAAATCTGCCAAGTGAATGTGGCCTCTGTTTCACCTTTGTGAGTGCGGTAAGCAGCACTGTGGAATCATGTTTGTTTCTGGAAAATCAAAGTTTCATCTTAAAAAAATCAGTTTTCTGTTTAGGGACAGAAGAAATGCATTTGACTGTCTGGGCAGTGAACGCTGTTTAACTGCCTTTCAATTTCAAAAGTTATAAGACTCCGTACGGACACCAAAATCTTCTGAGATAAATAAGCCTCACATTGTTATCAAGAAACTCAAGGAAAGTGCATTCAGCTTCTTTGGAAATGAATGTTGTTATCAATCAGTCAATCAAGCAATCAAGTTTATTGATTCATCTTTACAGTAAAGCCATTCAATAATAAAAGATAAAATACACAGTATGAAAGAACCCCCGACTTATGAAATCCTTTTACAACTCCAAGCCCCAAATGGTACATAAGATTAATAAACAAGCATTTACAATGCAATAAGTCTTCCTTTATTAAAGTTTGAGCAATTGGCATTGTAAATGGCAATGCCTTTTATTCATTTGTTTTTAAAACCGGCAATCGGTGCATAGACACGCACTTTGAACGTATAGTCCTTCCTTACGATGAGCAAGGCTGGCAGTAAAAGAGACTGCCAGACTTGCTTCTCATAAGCACGGACTATAAGTACAAAGCGCTTGTTTACGCATTGATGCAAATGAATAAAAGGCATTGTCATTTACAATGCCAATAGCTCAAACTTTAATAATGCGAGACCTGGAACATGAAGGACTATTTTATTTCTGAATCCCATGTTAAAATCTCTCTCCTTAGTGCATTATATACACAAAGGAATCCTTATTTTAATTGCTTTGCACTGCAGCAAGTATTTTGTATTGCTATCATCAGTGCTCAAGTGTGAGTGCCAAACTTATTGGCTTTACAAATGTTTGGCGCACAGTGAAACCATAAGAGAGAGAGTGAGGTGGAATCAGTGTGTGTGTGTGTGTCACAAGTGTCTCACGAGTGTCTAGCTTGTAACGGTATCTGGCCGTGTCAGAGGCTTAAAATTAAGGACTGTAAATTAAAGACACAGGCCCTGTAGAGTCCCGGGGAAGTAAGTAGTGATGCCTCCTCCACTTCTTACATCACGCTGCCCCTCCCTGTGATGCGAGGGGTCGGTGGGAGTCAGAGCTGGATTTACTAGCACTCTCCCATTCATTTCCCTAGGTGCTATGACGTCAGAGAGGGCAGAGGTGTATGGGTTTGAGGATGAGCTCCAACAAGCATGCTGAAAGCACTCCATCAGCACTCATCAAAGCTTAATTTGGACCGGGGATAGAGTGATACAGTGTAGGAACTTGTCCTAGGTGACCTCAGTGTGTGTGCATTGTCTCGGGGTGCTAGGGGAGAAAGAGATTCTGGTATGTAATTCTGCGTGAGAGAAAGAGTGCAGGTCAGGGTGGTGAAATGTACGGTACCCCAGAGAGCGGAAGGATATTGGGCACTTACCTCTCTTTTATGCTGCTAGAAGATTACGTTATGTTGCCTTGGGCAGCAGGGTGAGTGCAGAGACGAACATTGCACTTTAGAGTGTCTATGGCGGAAGGACGCAGGCCCCTTCTCATTGGTGCAAGGGCTTCATGGCCTTGGCTGCTCAGGGCCGAGTGATGCTGTGTTATATTACCCTAGGTGAGAGGGTGAGTGCATGATGACATGTTAGCTCATGCCCTGTTGATGTATTCTATGGACTGTTGAAAGTGAACTGCAATAGGGCGCCACAGTCACAACCTACATTGAATAAGATACAACAGTCTTCACGTATTAGCAATTTTCCTTCAAATCATGTCATATACCTGTTGCGTTGTATTTTCATTTGTTTTGACTAATGTGAAGCAAACGTTGCTAATACTGAATACTGAAAGTATGAACTTATTTTCGGAAATGAAATTGAAAGCCTATATACAGTATATTTAATAAAAGCTACTCCTGTATAAAATACATTGCATACACAATCACCTATATGCAGAGCAGTTACTGCTGATACGGGCAGGCAGAGCGTACACACAAGTGCATTCCATACCTGCTCTGTGCGCAGCCATGTTCTATGCAAGAAAATCTCACGCATGTTCACAGGTAAGGTGCAGACACATGCAGGCAGACCACGGGTACATACATACATACATTCGCAGCCAAGAAGACACTGCCGGTGGAAACTGCAATCTACCACGTCCACAATGGCGGTGGAGAATGGACCTATGGCAGGGTACCGTGCAGAATGACGAATGGCAGGAGGTAGCGGTAGAAAGGGGCGGGACTTGACATGCAGCGCATCGGAGGCACCTGGCACCATAGGACGAGACTGAACCCCCCCACACCAAACTCCCTGCTTATATCGCCATGACCACAGAGGTACTCAATATATATTTTTTAGCAATTTTATAGAGCGCAAACTTCACCCTAAGGTATTGGAGCGCTTTACCTATGCACTAGTTAGTTACATTAGACAAGGTCACATTCATTTTCTGTAAGCAAAAGGAATTAAGTGATTTGCCCAAAATCACAGGATGGTGAACACACGCCGAGACCCGAGCGCGGTCCCCAGCTCTGGCATGCACGCCATAGTGAGAGAGAATCACACAAAGTCGCCACAGAGAAAGCTGCAAACAGACACTGTGCAGGCACGCAAAGTGGCGCCCGCTCACGGAAAAGCAGCATGCACATGCACAGTATACAAGGAGAAGGGCGCATGCGCAGTGCTGCAGACACGCGCGCGGAAAGCAAATACATGAAGCACGCTCTGCAACCCCTGGCCTTAAATCACCCCAAATATGATCTCGGAGGTGGAGCAGTAAAGTCCTTGAGGCCGGGATTTCAAAGCGTGGCGTGAGGAGGGGAAAGAAAGACAAAGCAGGGAGAGCGAGCTGGAGGAAGACAGGGAGAGCAACGAGGAACCGAATCAACAGAGGAGGGACAACGAAGAGGGATTGAGGAGGATAGGAGCCAAGGACGGTCTGAAAGGGGTCTGAAATAACGACGACAGAGCAAGCTGCCTTTGCCAACGTATAACTGGCGTGAAAAAAAAAAGAAAAAAAGAAAACGCCTGTGAGCGGTGCACGCGAAGCATATGTTTTCAATTATCGCGCCCTTATCTGAGTGTGATACTTGAAAACATATGGGCTTTGGTGCACGTAACAGACACCAATAGGCCATTGCCTATTGCGTGTTCTGTTCAAAAACAGCACGCACGCAAAGCCCAATCAAAATGGACCATAGGAAATGAACACGCACAAGCGTGTGGAATTTCCAAGTCCATTTTGAAAACCCCTACAAAACGGCTCGCCTGCACGAGCACTGGTGCGCAGTGCATCACAAGGGCTCGCCCTGAAAAGATAATCCAGTCCACATAAGCCTGTTTTACCAGCATGCCTCTTTTTTGTGGTTTCAGGCAATCGTGGTGCTATCGGCTTAGCTTAAGATGCCTAAGAGCACAAACAAGAAACCTGCGTCGCTTTCCTCAATAACACAGGTGTCTACTGTTTCTCACCCTCTCCAGCTGGTAGTGGTGATCCACTGCAGCTCCAGGGGGGTGTCAGGAAGATCTGTGATTCTACTGGTTTCCCAGCGGCTTGAAGTTTCTCCAACTCTGCTTGGCATCTGTGCAAAAAAAAGAGAAAGGTGAGGACTGAGCTTCCACACAGGCAATACTATTTTCAGCAAATTTGCTTGCGCCCCTTCATCAATCACGTTTTGTAACTGTACTCATCATGGGTCCATATAATCAGGCAGACTCTGTACAGCACAGTGCCCAGTGGCCCTAGAAGAATAAGTAGTGTTCTACATCTTTAACTAAGATAAAGCAGTACAATTACATCCATGCAAAAAGGATGTGAGAGGCAATCTGTCTCCACTTGTAGGCACTGCACTGGCCATCTAAAGAAATACTTAGTATGTGTATGTACCTTTTTAGCTCCTGCTCCAGGCTGCTTATCTCCTTCTTGGCAGCGGATAACAGGCCCTGAAGGCTGCACACTTGGGCATCTTTCACCTGCAGCTCCTGGGTTAGCCGCTGACGGGCCCGCTCTGAGCCTGTATACACCTCTGTCAGGTTCTGCTTCTCCTGCGTCATTGCAGCCAGTTCAGCTCGGCCCTCCTCATACTTGGAGAAACAGAAAAGGCAGAAATAAAAAGCCTTATACAGATATAATACTTTTTGCATTGAGCAGAAAAGAGAAAACGACATTCAGTATACCTGCCCAAACCAACCTACTCTGCTGGTAAAACATTTAGCAGTCCTCTTGCTACGTGGGAGTTTCCATTACCCATCTGATAGCAAATATTAACATTGCCCTCAGTGATATACACAAGCATACAAATATTTTCACTAAATGATAACATCTCACATTCTTCTCACAAACAGAAAATTAAGTAAAGGTTACTCACTGTAGTATCTCCTGCACTCTACAAACCCTCATTTGCAGTTGGGGGCATTTGGAAATCCTCCTTTTTTCTGTGGAAACTCTAAAAACAGAACAGATTCCTCCAGCTGAATTTCCTCCACAATAATCTCTACTGGGATGTGGGAATTCAGTTGGTGGATTCCACTCGTTATTTAGAGACTCCTTCAGAAATTGGAGGATTTTCTTTTTCCTTTTTTCCTCCCAGATGAGATTCTAGGGGCCTAATGTAATTGTGGGCTGATGCAGCACTGCACTAAAAGTTTTCTTTTTTTATTTTCACAAAGAAAATCCCAAAACAGGATTTTCTTTTTGAAAATAAAAAATGTAATGCTCCTCTCGCCATGGGAGTCATCTCTAATGGAGAGGGGAGGATTATTACCATTTTATCATCCCAAATATAATGGACTGTGAAAAAATGGGTATATGTTCACCTATCCTAATTGGGTGGGCAGACATATAGCCATTTCTCTAATGCCCTCTACTCCACTGGGCCATTGGAGGGGTTTGGCTATGGCAGTGAATAAGCAGTCACCGCCGTAGCCAAACCTATGGTTCACCTAGATCTAAATGAGATGAGGCGGACCTTTCTGTTGGTGGTATGTATTCTCTATCGCCGTTGTGATGGAGTACACTTAACGTCAGCCTATAAATTAGGCCCCAAGTCCTTCATCCACTTCAGGAATGCACATAAAATAACAAACAATTGAAAGATACCACAGAAGCCATCCCTTTGAGAGTAAAGAAACCTGAGAGTAGACAAGAGCTCCTATTACCCGATTCTCTCTGTTGTCTGACTGACACTGAAGGTCTATATTACATGTTGGGTAAGGAAAACTCTTTGCACAGAACAAGGACACTAAAAGAAATTCATTGCTTGGTGATTTTTTGGGGGGAGTGCACACCGAAGCCATTCAATCCTGTGTCCCTTTTTGTATTTGCTGTAAAACTATTTAGCAGTCATTGGGATATTTGGTTATCTATTGCTGTCTGAACAGGAAATTTTAAAAAAAAATGCAAACTTCAAAGAGCTACGCCTATGTTAAATCACATAAACTAAATAACTGAATAACAAAGCAACTACTCCGCAGTGTGAGTAGGTGGGAGGGCAAAGAGGAATCTGTGGTTAGATGGAATAGACACCAGAAAGATCCTTACCAAAGGTAAGTTACTTGTTCTTCTGATGGATACTTCTAATTGCAGATTTCTCACCTTAGAATAGATACCAAAGCTGTACCTCAACGCAGTGAGGGTCCGCGGAGTAGACTCAGACCAAAAAGTCTTGCTGCACCGAATGGTCAAAGCGTCCTTCCTTCCAAACTTGGCTGTCAGAGCAGTAGGGTTGGGTGTAGGACCCTGTCCTATGACTGAGACAGGAAGTCCTCCCAAAGTGGCAGCCTGGTTGGAGGATAAATGCTCATGCTCAGTAGTTCCATATACCACATTCTCCTGGCCCAATTGGGTACCACTAGGGTAACTTGGCCTGGTCATTCATGATTTTCATCAGAACTTGGACAGGAGAGGCAGGAATATGTCTCCTGCTGTGAGTACTTGCAGAAACACCACCATGCAAAACAGGTAACAATGCATGTTCTAGATGGTTGCAAAACAGATCTAGCCAGAGTTCTCCCCACTGGCGCCCTGTTCTACCTTGAGATGCAACCTTCACTGATCTGCCCGACGATGGCTCCTTAGTTTGTCTGAATGATAAGGGATACGTCCTAGCACTCCAACCATATCCAGAGGCACAATGCATCCTGGCATTGGATCAGGACCCCACCCTTCTTGTTGCTGTATCACATGGCACCGCTGTTGTCTGTATGTGAGAACCTGGACCAGCCTTCCCTTGATGGACAGCAGGTAGGTCCTCAGAGTCAGATGAATGGCCCACAGTTCCAAAAGACTGATGTGGAGCCTGCCAACCACCTGCGACCATAGTCCTCTGAGTTCCATACTCTCCTAGTTGACTACCCCAAGCCAGCAGTGATACGTATGTCACCACTGTCAGCTGGGGATGGGAGTGTGGCATGCAAGTCAGTCCACTACCGTTGTAGATCTTCAGCTATCTCCTTTAAGATCTTGACAGTGTCAGAAATGTGACGTGGTGCTGGGCCCACTGGCCTTCATGTTCTATAAAAGGACCCAAATTTGCCACATGGCATTGTTGGGAAGCAGGATTCACGAGGCTAAGAGGCCAAAAGCCTCAGAACCACCCACAACTGGATCAAGGCGTGAGCCTGAAACATCAGGATCATATCCTGAATGTCTTGGACTTGTGGGTGCAGAGGGAAAGCCCTGAACTCACCACATCCAGGATTGCCACAATGAATGGAAGCCTCTGAGATGAAACCAGGCGGCACTGCAGCTTGTTCAACGATGTCAGGAGTTCTGTTGTCATCTGGAGGTAGTCCTCAATTGTCGGAGATGAGCCCATCTTCAGGATCTAGTCATTGAGGTTTGGGAATACAGTGATTCCTGACCTCCAAAGATGATGGACAGTGACCACGGAATCACTTTTTTGAACACCACGGGTCCTTATCGAGCTCTGTTTTTATGCCCTGGCCTTTCTATACCGTGGCCTGGTAATACCAAGAGGTGGACAGATCTAAAGCCTTACCTTGTGCTACGTGAGTCACTGGTAACAGTTCTGCCACCTGTGTCACAAACCGGGCAAATGAAATGTATCTGGAAGAGGAGTGTCTGGGGTATTGTTTTAAAGGCATCTTAGGTCCACTATGCCTCTTTTCTATGCTCAATTCGAGCAACATGGCTAGGCCACTTTGGAACCTCCTACAGTCGCCTAGCTTGAAGTCTTTTAACCCCGACCTTTCTTTCTACTTACCTGATCTTTGCTGCTGGGTGGGGTGTTGTTGGCAAAATGTAATGATCCCTGGACAGACACCGCGTTCGAATAAGGTGAGTCACGAATTACACTTGGTAGGGACTGACATAGGTTTACGTATTGATTTCAAGACTGTGCATTTCTCCTTTTTGTCGCGTTTGTTCCTCCTCCTCACTGCCTGATATTCCCAGATACGTTTTTGAGCTCAAGAGGCAGGATTCCAGGATGAGTGAATATATCTATCTTGCAGTGGCGGCTCCTCAAGGGAGTGTTGCGTTAGGATGGGGTGAGGGAGGGGCATGGGGGGTAGTAAACTCCGGCATTTGGCCGAATGGAGTTAAGTAAATAAATAAATAAAACTAATTACATTGCGCGTGTTGCAATGCTGCGATGCAAGGCAGCACGCGCAATGTAATTCGTTATATTCATATATTTATTTACTTAACTCCGTTCGACTGTATGCCGAAGTTTACTACTCCCCACCCTGCCCCTCCCCCGCCCGCCTCACCGCCCGCAACTCTCCCTCGAGGAGCTGCCACTGTGAGTGTGTCATGCGTCCCGCTGCTCCCTCAACAATGAGATGAAGGCTTGCCTTCAACACTCACCACACTGATGCACGCATGCTATTTATAGCTATTACACAAGATATTATGGAAATATCAGAATTTAAAGAACTAAATAGATGGATAAGCTTCCCCTGCGGTCTCCCTAATCTTCTGCATGCATGTATTCACGTTGTCCAGGGATAATTGTATTGTATTGTATTGTAATTGCATTTATATAGTGCTTACTACCCCTGACAAGGCGTCGAAGTGCTTTTTCGGCGAGTAGCACGCTACTCCGGGACCCATAGAGGATTAGTTTTGAATTAGTATAGTGAAACATGCAAGTACATTTTAAGTGGTGGATAGGTTAGTCAGTTAATTGGATTTGGAATGATTGCAGAAGGATAGAGGAGGACAAAGATTTATATTTATATAGCGCTTGTTGACGTACGCTATTCAGGAAGCCTTCAAAGGATTAGTGGTGAATTAATATGGTGAAATATGAAGTAATTTCAGTGGTGGATATTAGTCAGTTACTTGGAGTGAGAAGGATAGCGGAGGGATAAAAGGGGAAGAGAGATTTGCCTTCATATAGCACTTGTTACTCCTGATGGGTGTTGAAGCGCTTTTCTGGTGAGTAGCACGTCACTCCGGAACCCATAAAGGATTACTGTTGAAAATTAGTATAGTAAAAAAATATGAAGTAATTTGAGTAGTGGATATGTTATTCAGTTATTTGGGTAGTATATTAGTATAGTTTAATATGGAATTTGAGAAGTGAACATGGTAGTCTGTTAATTTCGATTGAAAAGGATAGTGGAGGGATAAAAGAGTGAAGGATTTATATATTTTTTATTTTTTAGGTCTTAGCAGTATGAGGAGGGTTTTGGATGAGTAAAAAGGAGTTTTGGAGGGGAGGACTCAGAGGGAAGAGTTGAGAAAGGTTTGTTTTAGGGGATCAGTATAGTAAAAGAGGTGTCAGATGATGCAAGGAGGGGTAGAGTAAGAGAGAGTCTAGAAAGGGTTATTTTGGCAATCATAGTAGTGGTATGGGGTTTGGGATAAATGAGAGAGTAGATGTAGAGGATATATTGATAGATGTATAGGATGAGAGATAGGGTAGTGCATTGGAAGAAGTAGTGGAAGAAGTTTGAGATGAGTCAGAAGGTTGGGCTAGAAGATATATTGAGCGAAGTATAGGCTGAGAAATAGGGTAGTGCATTGGAAATGCTAAATTAGAAGAAAGTGATAAATATATAGATCCATAATTACATTGAAAGTATATAGATACATAAAGGAGGTAAGTATATGTAGATTAAAGATATTGATAGAGGCACAGGATGAGAAATAGAGTAGTGCATTGGATATGCTTTTTCAGGAGAAAAGTAACAGACACACAGATCCAAGTACATGGAAGGTACATAGATGCACAATGGAAGTATGTGCATGTAGACCAAAGATTATTTTTATTTATTTATTATTATTATTATTATTATTATTATTATTATTTTTTTCTCTTAACAACATAATTATTTTACATGTTTATACAAAGTAATACACAAAGATAGGTACATATCTATCGTGAAAAAAATGCTTGTATATAGAGGGAGATGCTGTAAATTTCTGTTTGCCTATGGTGCTTATGTGGGGAAGAGCAAAATCTTGAGTCGTTTTCTGAAGATAAGGTGGTTGTCGGTGGACCGTATGTTGAGGTGTAGAGTTCCATAGTTTGGCTGCTTGAACAGAGAAGGATGTGCCACCCATGTTTTTTTTCTTGAATGGTGGGATTTTAAGGCGAGATGCTCCTTTAGAGGGGAGGTTCCTTTGTTGAATGTGTTTGCTGATTTTTTTCCTGATGAAGAGTGGTCCCATTCCTTGTATTGCTGTGTGGGTGATACAAAGCAGCTTGAACGTGGATCTTCTGGCAACCGGTAACCAATGCAGGGCTTTCACGGCAGGGGAGATGTGGTCTGGCAGCCGAGTTCTGAATCGGTTGTAGTCATTTCATGGTCGTTATAGGTGATCCGTGGTAGAGGCTATTGGCGTAATTGAGTTTGGAAAGAACAAGGGAGATGGTAGCTTGGACCTTGTGTGAAAATCCCAAATGAAGGAAAATTAATCGCAGCGTTTTTATAGTAGCAAAACTTGATCTTGCTAGTTTATCCACTTGGGCATTCATCGACATTCATCGAGTCCATGGTCATTCGAGGTTTCTTACTTCCTTCGATACTTTAGCCAGTGACCCCAGTTCATCAGGCCATGCGGAAAGCGGGTTGTAATGTTTCCAATCGCCACACGTGAGTATTTCAGTTTTTGAAGCATTCAATTTGAGATGGCTCCAGGTCATCCACTGATCCACGGCTCTGAGACAGCTGAAAATTGGTGATTTTCCAATGTCTTCGGGGCATTCCAGTTGAAGGAGTATTTGCGTGTCACTGCATAGTTATAGCACGTAAGGTAAAATGTATTGATCACTACTGGTAATGACTTCATATAGATGTTGAAAAGCATGGGTGAGATGATAGAACCTTGAGGAACCCCTGCTTTTATGGAGTACGGTTTGGACGAGAAAGGTGGGGTATGGATGACATCAGTTCTGTTTCGAAGGTAGGACGCATTCCAGTCTAGAACAGTTACCTCTATGCCGGCTTCATAGAGTCTTTGTTTCAGAGTGTCATGGTCAACTGTGTCAGAGGCAGCTGAGGGGTCCAAGAGGAGTAGTGCAGCAACCCCGTTGCGGTCAACTGTATTCTTTAGGTCATCCCAGATGGCAAGGAGTGGTGTAGCTCACTGGTTAGAGGCGGCAGACCCGGGAGCAGAGGACGGCCCGGGACCAGGGTTCAATTCCAGACGCGGCAGGGTCGTGGGACCAGGGTCAGCGGACTCGATAATTCTCACCTCTTTGCCTACTCTAACCAGGGATCACACTTGGCAACTCTGGGGCATTAGCTTGCCTCATCTCCACAACGGCCCCCCACATACGCCGGGCATGCCTGGTTTCACCTTGGAGATACCCAGTAGGGACCATCTCACAGGGAAAGTCAGGACGTGTTCCCCAGCGGTCTATTGCGCAGAGATACTCCTTCGGGAGTCAATTCTAGTGCGTTAGAAACCCACAATTAATTAATTTTAAAAAAGGAGGGCAGATTCAGTACCTCTTTCCGGACGGAATGCTGTTTGGAAGTCTGAAAGTATCTCATTCTCTTGAATTGTAACATCTGGGCGAACGCTGCTCTTTCTATCAGTTTGCCTAGGGACGGTCCATTTGTAATGGGTCTGTAGTTGTCAGGGTTCAGCGGGTCCAAGTTTTTTCTTCAGTAAAGGACGTATGTATGACTTTTTAAGTTCTTCTGGAAATATTCCAGTAGTTACGGAATCGTTGATGACTAACTGGGAAACAAGACCTGGCACGGCTCGCTCCTCCAGGCAGGGCCAGGGCCAGAGCTCCTGCACACCGCCAGCGCCGCTGGGTGCCTCGAGGCACTACCAGGGTTCAGTGTCTCCAGGTAAATGAAACGAGGCCTGGCACGGCTCGCTCCTCCAGGTAGGTACAGAGCTCCTGCACACCGCCAGCGCCACTGGGAGGCACTACAGCCTTCGAGGGCCTTGAGGCACTACCAGGGCGCTGTGTCTCCAGGTAACTGAAACAAGGCCTGGCACGGCTCGCTCCTCCAGACAGGGCCCGGGCCAGGAACAGAGCTCCTGCATACCGCCAGCGCTGGGAGCGGCTACAGCCTTCGAGGACCTCGAGGCGCTACCAGGGGGCCGTGTCTCCAGGTAACTGAAACAAGGCCTTGCACGGCTCGCTCCTCCAGGCAGGAGAGACCTTCAAGAAAAGTGACGGCAGCCAAGCAGTTGGCTGAACATGGTAGCGCAGTAGCCTACAAATGGGGGAAAGGACATCCACTGATCCACGGCTCTGAGACAGCTGAAAATTGGTGATTTTCCAATGTCTTCGGGGCATTCCAGTTGAAGGAGTATTTGCGTGTCACTGCATAGTTATAGCACGTAAGGTAAAATGTATTGATCACTACTGGTAATGACTTCATATAGATGTTGAAAAGCATGGGTGAGATGATAGAACCTTGAGGAACCCCTGCTTTTATGGAGTACGGTTTGGACGAGAAAGGTGGGGTATGGATGACATCAGTTCTGTTTCGAAGGTAGGACGCATTCCAGTCTAGAACAGTTACCTCTATGCCGGCTTCATAGAGTCTTTGTTTTAGAGTGTCATGGTCAACTGTGTCAGAGGCAGCTGAGAGGTCCAAGAGGAGTAGTGCAGCAACCCCGTTGCGGTCAACTGTATTCTTTAGGTCATCCCAGATGGCAAGGAGTGGTGTAGCTCACTGGTTAGAGGCGGCAGACCCGGGAGCATAGGACGGCCCGGGACCAGGGTTCAATTCCAGACGCGGCAGGGTCGTGGGACCAGGGTCAGCGGACTCGATAATTCTCACCTCTTTGCCTACTCTAACCAGGGATCACACTTGGCAACTCTGGGCATTAGCTTGCCTCATCTCCACAACGGCCCCCCACATACGCCGGGCATGCCTGGTTTCACCTTGGAGATACCCAGTAGGGACCATCTCACAGGGAAAGTCAGGACGTGTTCCCCAGCGGTCTATTGCGCAGAGATACTCCTTCGGGAGTCAATTCTAGCGCGTTAGAAACCCACAATTAATTAATTTTAAAAAAGGAGGGCAGATTCAGTACCTCTTTCCGGACGGAATGCTGTTTGGAAGTCTGAAAGTATCTCATTCTCTTGAATTGTAACATCTGGGCGAACGCTGCTCTTTCTATCAGTTTGCCTAGGGACGGTCCATTTGTAATGGGTCTGTAGTTGTCAGGGTTCAGCGGGTCCAAGTTTTTTCTTCAGTAAAGGACGTATGTATGACTTTTTAAGTTCTTCTGGAAATATTCCAGTAGTTACGGAAACGTTGATGACTAACTGGGAAACAAGACCTGGCACGGCTCGCTCCTCCAGGCAGGGCCAGGGCCAGAGCTCCTGCACACCGCCAGCGCCGCTGGGTGCCTCAAGGCACTACCAGGGTTCAGTGTCTCCAGGTAAATGAAACGAGGTCTGGCACGGCTCGCTCTTCCAGGTAGGTACAGAGCTCCTGCACACCGCCAGCGCCACTGGGAGGCACTACAGCCTTCGAGGGCCTTGAGGCACTACCAGGGCGCTGTGTCTCCAGGTAACTGAAACAAGGCCTGGCACGGCTCGCTCCTCCAGGCAGGGCCCGGGCCAGGTACAGAGCTCCTGCACACCGCCAGCGCTGGGAGCGGCTACAGCCTTCGAGGACCTCGAGGCGCTACCAGGGGGCCGTGTCTCCAGGTAACTGAAACAAGGCCTTGCACGGCTCGCTCCTCCAGGCAGGAGAGACCGTCAAGAAAAGTGACGGCAGCCAAGCAGTTGGCTGAACATGGTAGTGCAGTAGCCTACAAATGGGGGAAAGGACATCCACTGATCCACGGCTCTGAGACAGCTGAAAATTGGTGATTTTCCAATGTCTTCGGGGCATTCCAGTTGAAGGAGTATTTGCGTGTCACTGCATAGTTATAGCACGTAAGGTAAAATGTATTGATCACTACTGGTAATGACTTCATATAGATGTTGAAAAGCATGGGTGAGATGATAGAACCTTGAGGAACCCCTGCTTTTATGGAGTACGGTTTGGACGAGAAAGGTGGGGTATGGATGACATCAGTTCTGTTTCGAAGGTAGGACGCATTCCAGTCTAGAACAGTTACCTCTATGCCGGCTTCATAGAGTCTTTGTTTCAGAGTGTCATGGTCAACTGTGTCAGAGGCAGCTGAGAGGTCCAAGAGGAGTAGTGCAGCAACCCCGTTGCGGTCAACTGTATTCTTTAGGTCATCCCAGATGGCAAGGAGTGGTGTAGCTCACTGGTTAGAGGCGGCAGACCCGGGAGCAGAGGACGGCCCGGGACCAGGGTTCAATTCCAGACGCGGCAGGGTCGTGGGACCAGGGTCAGCAGACTCGATAATTCTCACCTCTTTGCCTACTCTAACCAGGGATCACACTTGGCAACTCTGGGCATTAGCTTGCCTCATCTCCACAACGGCCCCCCACATACGCCGGGCATGCCTGGTTTCACCTTGGAGATACCCAGTAGGGACCATCTCACAGGGAAAGTCAGGACGTGTTCCCCAGCGGTCTATTGCGCAGAGATACTCCTTCGGGAGTCAATTCTAGCGCGTTAGAAACCCACAATTAATTAATTTTAAAAAAGGAGGGCAGATTCAGTACCTCTTTCCGGACGGAATGCTGTTTGGAAGTCTGAAAGTATCTAATTCTCTTGAATTGTAACATCTGGGCGAACGCTGCTCTTTCTATCAGTTTGCCTAGGGACGGTCCATTTGTAATGGGTCTGTAGTTGTCAGGGTTCAGCGGGTCCAAGTTTTTTTCTTCAGTAAAGGACGTATGTATGACTTTTTAAGTTCTTCTGGAAATATTCCAGTAGTTACGGAATCGTTGATGACTAACTGGGAAACAAGACCTGGCACGGCTCGCTCCTCCAGGCAGGGCCAGGCCCAGAGCTCCTGCACACCGCCAGCGCCGCTGGGTGCCTCGAGGCACTACCAGGGTTCAGTGTCTCCAGGTAAATGAAACGAGGTCTGGCACGGCTCGCTCCTCCAGGTAGGTACAGAGCTCCTGCACACCGCCAGCGCCACTGGGAGGCACTACAGCCTTCGAGGGCCTTGAGGCACTACCAGGGCGCTGTGTCTCCAGGTAACTGAAACAAGGCCTGGCACGGCTCGCTCCTCCAGGCAGGGCCCGGGCCAGGTACAGAGCTCCTGCACACCGCCAGCGCTGGGAGCGGCTACAGCCTTCGAGGACCTCGAGGCGCTACCAGGGGGCCGTGTCTCCAGGTAACTGAAACAAGGCCTTGCACGGCTCGCTCCTCCAGGCAGGAGAGACCGTCAAGAAAAGTGACGGCAGCCAAGCAGTTGGCTGAACATGGTAGCGCAGTAGCCTACAAATGGGGGAAAGGACATCCACTGATCCACGGCTCTGAGACAGCTGAAAATTGGTGATTTTCCAATGTCTTCGGGGCATTCCAGTTGAAGGAGTATTTGCGTGTCACTGCATAGTTATAGCACGTAAGGTAAAATGTATTGATCACTACTGGTAATGACTTCATATAGATGTTGAAAAGCATGGGTGAGATGATAGAACCTTGAGGAACCCCTGCTTTTATGGAGTACGGTTTGGACGAGAAAGGTGGGGTATGGATGACATCAGTTCTGTTTCGAAGGTAGGACGCATTCCAGTCTAGAACAGTTACCTCTATGCCGGCTTCATAGAGTCTTTGTTTTAGAGTGTCATGGTCAACTGTGTCAGAGGCAGCTGAGAGGTCCAAGAGGAGTAGTGCAGCAACCCCGTTGCGGTCAACTGTATTCTTTAGGTCATCCCAGATGGCAAGGAGTGGTGTAGCTCACTGGTTAGAGGCGGCAGACCCGGGAGCAGAGGACGGCCCGGGACCAGGGTTCAATTCCAGACGCGGCAGGGTCGTGGGACCAGGGTCAGCGGACTCGATAATTCTCACCTCTTTGCCTACTCTAACCAGGGATCATACTTGGCAACTCTGGGGCATTAGCTTGCCTCATCTCCACAACGGCCCCCCACATACGCCGGGCATGCCTGGTTTCACCTTGGAGATACCCAGTAGGGACCATCTCACAGGGAAAGTCAGGACGTGTTCCCCAGCGGTCTATTGCGCAGAGATACTCCTTCGGGAGTCAATTCTAGCGCGTTAGAAACCCACAATTAATTAATTTTAAAAAAGGAGGGCAGATTCAGTACCTCTTTCCGGGCGGAATGCTGTTTGGAAGTCTGAAAGTATCTCATTCTCTTGAATTGTAACATCTGGGCGAACGCTGCTCTTTCTATCAGTTTGCCTAGGGACGGTCCATTTGTAATGGGTCTGTAGTTGTCAGGGTTCAGCGGGTCCAAGTTTTTTCTTCAGTAAAGGACGTATGTATGACTTTTTAAGTTCTTCTGGAAATATTCCAGTAGTTACGGAATCGTTGATGACTAACTGGGAAACAAGACCTGGCACGGCTCGCTCCTCCAGGCAGGGCCAGGGCCAGAGCTCCTGCACACCGCCAGCGCCGCTGGGTGCCTCGAGGCACTACCAGGGTTCAGTGTCTCCAGGTAAATGAAACGAGGCCTGGCACGGCTCGCTCCTCCAGGTAGGTACAGAGCTCCTGCACACCGCCAGCACCACTGGGAGGCACTACAGCCTTCGAGGGCCTTGAGGCACTACCAGGGCGCTGTGTCTCCAGGTAACTGAAACAAGGCCTGGCACGGCTCGCTCCTCCAGGCAGGGCCCGGGCCAGGTACAGAGCTCCTGCACACCGCCAGCGCTGGGAGCGGCTACAGCCTTCGAGGACCTCGAGGCGCTACCAGGGGGCCGTGTCTCCAGGTAACTGAAACAAGGCCTTGCACGGCTCGCTCCTCCAGGCAGGAGAGACCGTCAAGAAAAGTGACGGCAGCCAAGCAGTTGGCTGAACATGGTAGCGCAGTAGCCTACAAATGGGGGAAAGGACTTCCACTGATCCACGGCTCTGAGACAGCTGAAAATTGGTGATTTTCCAATGTCTTCGGGGCATTCCAGTTGAAGGAGTATTTGCGTGTCACTGCATAGTTATAGCACGTAAGGTAAAATGTATTGATCACTACTGGTAATGACTTCATATAGATGTTGAAAAGCATGGGTGAGATGATAGAACCTTGAGGAACCCCTGCTTTTATGGAGTACGGTTTGGACGAGAAAGGTGGGGTATGGATGACATCAGTTCTGTTTCGAAGGTAGGACGCATTCCAGTCTAGAACAGTTACCTCTATGACGGCTTCATAGAGTCTTTGTTTTAGAGTGTCATGGTCAACTGTGTCAGAGGCAGCTGAGAGGTCCAAGAGGAGTAGTGCAGCAACCCCGTTGCGGTCAACTGTATTCTTTAGGTCATCCCAGATGGCAAGGAGTGGTGTAGCTCACTGGTTAGAGGCGGCAGACCCGGGAGCAGAGGACGGCCTGGGACCAGGGTTCAATTCCAGACGCGGCAGGGTCGTGGGACCAGGGTCAGCGGACTCGATAATTCTCACCTCTTTGCCTACTCTAACCAGGGATCACACTTGGCAACTCTGGGCATTAGCTTGCCTCATCTCCACAACGGCCCCCCACATACGCCGGGCATGACTGGTTTCACCTTGGAGATACCCAGTAGGGACCATCTCACAGGGAAAGTCAGGACGTGTTCCCCAGCGGTCTATTGCGCAGAGATACTCCTTCGGGAGTCAATTCTAGCGCGTTAGAAACCCACAATTAATTAATTTTAAAAAAGGAGGGCAGATTCAGTACCTCTTTCCGGACGGAATGCTGTTTGGAAGTCTGAAAGTATCTCATTCTCTTGAATTGTAACATCTGGGCGAACGCTGCTCTTTCTATCAGTTTGCCTAGGGACGGTCCATTTGTAATGGGTCTGTAGTTGTCAGGGTTCAGCGGGTCCAAGTTTTTTCTTCAGTAAAGGACGTATGTATGACTTTTTAAGTTCTTCTGGAAATATTCCAGTAGTTACGGAATCGTTGATGACTAACTGGGAAACAAGACCTGGCACGGCTCGCTCCTCCAGGCAGGGCCAGGGCCAGAGCTCCTGCACACCGCCAGCGCCGCTGGGTGCCTCGAGGCACTACCAGGGTTCAGTGTCTCCAGGTAAATGAAACGAGGTCTGGCACGGCTCGCTCCTCCAGGTAGGTACAGAGCTCCTGCACACCGCCAGCACCACTGGGAGGCACCACAGCCTTCGAGGGCCTTGAGGCACTACCAGGGAGCTGTGTCTCCAGGTAACTGAAACAAGGCCTGGCACGGCTCGCTCCTCCAGGCAGGGCCCGGGCCAGGTACAGAGCTCCTGCACACCGCCAGCGCTGGGAGCGGCTACAGCCTTCGAGGACCTCGAGGCGCTACCAGGGGGCCGTGTCTCCAGGTAACTGAAACAAGGCCTTGCACGGCTCGCTCCTCCAGGCAGGAGAGACCGTCAAGAAAAGTGACGGCAGCCAAGCAGTTGGCTGAACATGGTAGCGCAGTAGCCTACAAATGGGGGAAAGGACATCCACTGATCCACGGCTCTGAGACAGCTGAAAATTGGTGATTTTCCAATGTCTTCGGGGCATTCCAGTTGAAGGAGTATTTGCGTGTCACTGCATAGTTATAGCACGTAAGGTAAAATGTATTGATCACTACTGGTAATGACTTCATATAGATGTTGAAAAGCATGGGTGAGATGATAGAACCTTGAGGAACCCCTGTTTTTATGGAGTACGGTTTGGACGAGAAAGGTGGGGTATGGATGACATCAGTTCTGTTTCGAAGGTAGGACGCATTCCAGTCTAGAACAGTTACCTCTATGCCGGCTTCATAGAGTCTTTGTTTCAGAGTGTCATGGTCAACTGTGTCAGAGGCAGCTGAGAGGTCCAAGAGGAGTAGTGCAGCAACCCCGTTGCGGTCAACTGTATTCTTTAGGTCATCCCAGATGGCAAGGAGTGGTGTAGCTCACTGGTTAGAGGCGGCAGACCCAGGAGCAGAGGACGGCCGGGACCAGGGTTCAATTCCAGACGCGGCAGGGTCGTGGGACCAGGGTCAGCGGACTCGATAATTCTCACCTCTTTGCCTACTCTAACCAGGGATCACACTTGGCAACTCTGGGCATTAGCTTGCCTCATCTCCACAACGGCCCCCCACATGCGCAGGGCATGCCTGGTTTCACCTTGGAGATACCCAGTAGGGACCATCTCACAGGGAAAGTCAGGACGTGTTCCCCAGCGGTCTATTGCGCAGAGATACTCCTTCGGGAGTCAATTCTAGCGCGTTAGAAACCCACAATTAATTAATTTAAAAAAAGGAGGGCAGATTCAGTACCTCTTTCCGGACGGAATGCTGTTTGGAAGTCTGAAAGTATCTCATTCTCTTGAATTGTAACATCTGGGCGAACGCTGCTCTTTCTATCAGTTTGCCTAGGGACGGTCCATTTGTAATGGGTCTGTAGTTGTCAGGGTTCAGCGGGTCCAAGTTTTTTTCTTCAGTAAAGGACGTATGTATGACTTTTTAAGTTCTTCTGGAAATATTCCAGTAGTTACGGAATCGTTGATGACTAACTGGGAAACAAGACCTGGCATGGCTCGCTCCTCCAGGCAGGGCCAGGGCCAGAGCTGAACATGGTAGCGCAGTAGCCTACAAATGGGGGAAAGGAGTCTTCAACAAAACAATACTGCTGACTATGCAACATGGTGGTAGAAAAGATGGGCAAAACTCCGTCCCAGAGTATTTAAAATATAATGTAATGCATTGAGAAACATCGGCAGCACAAATTCAGTTACACCAGACTTCCATCAATGACTGCTCCTTGTTAAAATAAATATTTGGTGCGCGCGCTTTAAGGGTGCCCGCGAACGATGTGAAGTAGTGATGGTAGGTTTGGAGGTTGGGAGCACAATGGGAGGCCTGCCAGTGGACTGAGCCAGAGAGGTGGCCACCAAGTGTGCACCAGGACTCGGGATGGGCACAGATCGTGCAGCAATATCACGGATGCCGGCAGCTAAATGCTTACCTTTTTTCCAGCTATGCTCTCAGTAACGGTCAAGCAGAGAGCAAAAAAGAAAGGCATGCATGCACATAGCCATTAAACAAGCGCTAACACCTGGGTCGGGAGGGATTCCTGCAGGAAATATGGCGGGAGATTCGGGAAGAAAAAAGGAAAAAGCAGAAAAGGTAGAAGGAAAGAGACCAAGCTGTAGCCCGGTGACTGACGAGGAAGGAGGGGGAGAAGGGAAGGGTTAGTGAGAGCAAAGAGCAGGGGGTGGAGGAGCATGGAAATGAAAGTGATTTGCGCGCTGTAAGGCTTAATGAGCCATGACGGAAAGCCAGATGGTGGCTATGTGCGTAACTGCAAGCTTGAGGCCACAAGCAAAAGCGTGTGGTCGGACTTTTTAAAGCCCACTTACAAAATGTCTCGCCAGTGCAGCTCATGTGCTAGCTCAGGCGAGACCTAAAAACAGGCCAGAGGAACTGCTTCTCCTGGATCTGAGCTGTAGACACGGAAAAAAGGAAACTGACATCAAAGCGCCAGGAGGGACTTGTATGGCTCCACTGACATATCCGTGGACGACCTGAGGGCAGACTCATGCAACTTGTCCCCCAGCGCACAGAATGTAAAGATAAATTGTGAAACATGCTTGAATTTGATAAAATGTCTTCAAAATTGAAAAAGTGTGTTTCTTCAACACAGAGTAATTTTTTACCCAAATGAATCACATTATATCACTGCATTGAGAGGCATTTATTCAAAAATAGTTTTTAAACATACACTGACAAACATTCCTTCCCCACTTTGATGGAAAGCTATAAGTGAACAGTGTACCCTTTATATGGCCTCGGTTATGACACCTGAAGCAACATTATGGTTATGGGCAATTAGAACAAACACAAGAGGTTTTCAACAGCGCACATTCTGATTTCGCAAGTTTGCCACACTGCTTTTATTGACGCCCCTCCCAGTTTTTAAATACCATTCAAAGTCCTGGTGAGATAAGTTTGTAAACACCAATCCTAGTGTAAAACAAAATTGTCAGAGCATAGCTTGACATTTGACCTTTATCTGCAGCAAATGTCATAAGATAACTACATAATTTAAAGGCATTTTTATTTATTACTTAGGTGTTGTAAGCTAACCCAGGAAAACATAAGGTAAAGCGTATGGTAACGGACATCCAATCTCTTTAGGAATTTTACCTTTTGGTATGTTTACATATTACAAAAGGACATCAAAGTCAATACCATTCCGAGTGAGGCAGTCAGATTAAAAAGAACACAGATTAAATTCATTCAAACTATAAAAATAAATTAAAAATGCACTATTCCTTGAAATAAAAATCTCACCTTAGAGAAAATACATGAAATAAAACAATGGTCCCTTCAGGTTTATTAAATCACATTTTATATATATGAAGCATCAGCAAAGAAATAGCCAGGTACGGTGGGTTCTAACTGCCTGAATTCTGGATCATTATAATGATGAGGATAGGTTGGAAAAGCTTGCATTGAGTGTCAGTGTAAAAGAATGCTTTTTTATCTACTGCTGTTGGTAATGTTACTGGGGGTTCGAAGTCTGCTGACAAGGATTTAAGCATGTGAATCTATGAAGGATCCAATGCTGGAGATATATATATATATATATCCATCATGAAGTTGACTGACGAATAGAGGACCACTCACAGGTAAGTTTTCAGTGTTGCATTCATTTATTGAAAGAAGGCATTCTCAGCGTCATAATGCCAATGCTCGAATCATGTCTGTAGTCCCGACGCGTTTCGTGTCTCTGCACTTCATCTGGGGGCTTTGGATTGACGGACGGCAAACAGGCAGTTTCCCAGCACCTGTGGATGAAATACTTCCCGCCTACTAGGCGTGGCCACCAGCGTTGCCTCATGGAACCTGTAGTGCTTAGGTATTCCTTCAGTGAGTCGCCTGCATATCACTTCCGTATTTCTAAAACAATGATACCCCAGTGGGTTGGCAAAAGCAGTTCTGTGCGCATGGAGCAACTCTAATCTTCTTTAAACAGCACTTGCCTGCCCCCAAGGCTGATCTGTCGTTTGGCGTTCCAGCAGGGCTGTGCAGTGCACAACGGTGGTCTCTCTTGCGGCTCAGGCAGGCCACATACAATCCATCGTGAAGTTGCCTGACGAATAGAGGACCACTCACAGGTAAGTTTTCAGTGTTGCATTCATTTATTGAAAGAAGGCACTCTCAGCGTCATAATGCCAATGCTCGAATCATGTCCGTAGTCCTGACGCGTTTCGTGTCTCTGCACTTCATCTGGGGGCTTTGGATTGACGGACGGTGAAACAGGCAGTTTCCCAGCACCTGTGGATGAAATACTTCCCGCCTACTAGGCGTGGCCACCAGCGTTGCCTCATGGAACCTGTAGTGCTTAGGTATTCCTTCAGTGAGTCGCCTGCATATCACTTCCGTATTTCTAAAACAATGAAACCCCAGTGGGTTGGCAAAAGCAGTTCTGTGCGCATGGAGCGACTCTAATCTTCTTTAAACAGCACTTGCCTGCCCCCAAGGCTGATCCGTCGTTTGGCGTTCCAGCAGGGCTGTGCAGTGCACAACGGTGGTCTCTCTTGCGGCTCAGGCAGGCCACATACAATCCATCGTGAAGTTGCCTGACGAATAGAGGACCACTCACAGGTAAGTTTTCAGTGTTGCATTCATTTATTGAAAGAAGGCACTCTCAGCGTCATAATGCCAATGCTCGAATCATGTCCGTAGTCCCGACGCGTTTCGTGTCTCTGCACTTCATCTGGGGGCTTTGGATTGACGGACGGTGAAACAGGCAGTTTCCCAGCACCTGTGGATGAAATACTTCCCGCCTACTAGGCGTGGCCACCTGCGTTGCCTCATGGAAACTGTAGTGCTTAGGTATTGCTTCAGTGAGTCGCCTGCATATCACTTCCGTATTTCTAAAACAATGATACCCCAGTGGGTTGGCAAAAGCAGTTCTGTGCGCATGGAGCGACTCTAATCTTCTTTAAACAGCACTTGCCTGCCCCCAAGGCTGGTCCGTCGTTTGGCGTTCCAGCAGGGCTGTGCGGAGCACTGCAGTGGTCTCTCTTGCGGCTCAGGCAGGCCGCATACAATCCATCGTGAAGTTGCCTGACGAATAGAGGACCACTCACAGGTAAGTTTTCAGTGTTGCATTCATTTATTGAAAGAAGGCACTCTCAGCGTCATAATGCCAATGCTCGAATCATGTCCGTAGTCCCGACGCGTTTCGTGTCTCTGCACTTCATCTGGGGGCTTTGGATTGACGGACGGTGAAACAGGCAGTTTCCCAGCACCTGTGGATTAAATATATATATATATATATATATATATATATATATATATCAAAATCGAAAAGGTTGCCCTTGTAGAAAAAGCCCCCAGCACGTTTTCTTTAGCTTCTTTATTTTGAATGTAAAGCCAGCAGCGTTGCGCAAACAATCCGCTTTGTAGTTAGAACAGCAGCTTCAGCCAGACGCGTTTCAATTTCTTTTCTTCAGTGGCTAGGCGCTCGAACATTCATGCCCCAGGTGCTTGTCTTCTACTTATTATGAACCACCCCCAGTGGGCGTTGCCGTAATTCACGGCATGCTGGTTCATGTAGTCCAAATTGTTTAACTCAAGTGAGTAGTTGCATGAAGTTCGTGTTTTAAGAATTATTTTTGCCCCAGTGGGTAAAGCTGTGAGAGTCTTTGCAGCGCTGACGAGTTTGTGCTTTCATCCTGCTCGTGCTTCCTGCTCTTGGGTGGTCTCACCTTGAAAACACCGCAGGTCCGCTGCAGCAGAGTGGCTTTCTCCGCGACTGGGTCAGCCGCAAATATCAAAATCGAAAAGGTTGCCCTTTTTGATTTTGATATTTGCGGCTGACCCAGTTGCGGAGAAAGCCACTCTGCTGCAGCGGACCTGCGGTGTTTTCAAGGTGAGACCACCCAAGAGCAGGAAGCACGAGCAGGATGGAAAGCACAAACTCGACAGCGCTGCAAAGACTCTCACAGCTTTACCCACTGGGGCAAAAATAATTCTTAAAACACGAACTTCATGCAACTACTCACTTGAGTTAAACAATTTGGACTACATGAACCAGCATGCCGTGAATTACGGCAACGCCCACTGGGGGTGGTTCATAATAAGTAGAAGACAAGCACCTGGGGCATGAATGTTCGAGCGCCTAGCCACTGAAGAAAAGAAATTGAAACGCGTCTGGCTGAAGCTGCTGTTCTAACTACAAAGCGGATTGTTTGCGCAACGCTGCTGGCTTTACATTCAAAATAAAGAAGCTAAAGAAAACGTGCTGGGGGCTTTTTCTACAAGGGCAACCTTTTCGATTTTGATATATATATATATATATATATATATATATATATATATATATATATATATATATATATATATATATATATATTAAAGTGCATTTATCCAAATGCCCTACAATAATCAAAGTAAGCATTTATGTTGCTTTCAACATAGGATAATTGCAAATGGTGATACAATGATGAAAAGTGAAGCAATGCAGTGATAATGTGAATTCAAAGTTAATATGTGTTGCAGAATACATGTGCAACATGTAAACAAAAACAATGGCTGTGAGATTAATATGAGGAGCTATTTAGGATATCAGAGGAACCCTCTCCATCTTAGAGGTGTCTCGGCTATTAAATATTCAGAAAAACCTTCAGCATTTACCAAAATTTAAAAAGGGAGGGGAAACTAAATCAGAGGAAGAAAATTCTGAGATTCATGAAAAGTCTTCCACAGAATAGTGGAAAAGATGTATATATATATATATGGTCACTAAAGCTTGCAACCAGCACTTGGAGACCGCTAAAGATTCTTTTTTTTCAAAACTCTTTTTAATAAGTCAGCAGATATAGTGTTTGCAAGCATTGCAAAGTAATGGAAACATACAATCATCCATATATTGAATACCGAGCAGGAGACTATTATATAAGAGTTATAAAATAAGAAAATAAGCCATTCAGGACAGTACACGACAGCCCCAAACATTTTAAAACACTGTGTCGCATACTGTAAAACAATACCCCGATCGTGCCCTGCACGCCCTACGACATACATCATGTCCATCTGAACAGTCATATTGCCCTGTGCTACACCTCTATATGGTTTCAACGTCCGCAGGGTGAGGTGGAGGTGGTTCCAGTACAAGGCCCCCAAAATATGCCCACTGTTTCCATATTTTAATAGTGTTTCTTAGGGCACCCTCTTGCTTTAAAAATAGGTTGCTCCTGACCCATACACTAGTCAAGAGTCCTATAGGCAAGGGATTGGACACTGCACGAGCGATTCTGACCGAGGCCGAAAGGTCAGTATATAGAAGTTTAATATAGGAAATAAGACGTGGGCCAAAATTTAAGCATTGTAATAGAGCAAACAGATAAGCCCATCCCAGCTAGTCGAACGCTCTGTCGATATCTGCTAGGAGCAGGGCCGCTGGGCCCTTAAGGCAATCAATGGCCGCAACCGCATTGTGCATGCGTCTGATGTTATGTCGGGTAGCCTGCTGGGGCATAAAGCCGGCCTGATTTGGGTGAACCAGTTCGGACATACAGGGGAGAATACGATTGGCCAAAGCTTTGGCCAGTAATTTTGCCTCAAAATTCAACAGTGAAATAGGGTGATACGATGAGTGCTGATCTGGGGATCGACCCGGCTTGGGGAAGACCGCAATTTCAGCGTGCCTCCAGTCCGGAGGAAGTTTCCCATCTTCAAAGGCCGCGTGTATCGCTCCCAGGTAATGGAGAAGGAATAGAGTATGGAAAAACTTAAAAAATTCACAGGGGAAGTCATTCGGCCCGGTGCTTTCCTGGATCGCAAGTCGACCAGGGCAGCACCCAGCTCATTAAGCTGTCAGTGGGGCATCTAGATCCCCTTTTGCGATGTCTGTAATGGCCTTGGGAGGCAAATCCTCACGGTATTGCTGGATCAGAGTTTCTGGGAGGGCGTCTCTGAGAGCATAGAGCTCTGCATAGTACACCGCAAAACTAGCAGCAATTTGAATAGGGTCCGTGAGTGTCTGGCCATCGCCGTCAAGGATACCCGGTGTGCTCACTGGGCGGAGAGATCGCTGGCACAAACGATGCAGAAGCGAGCTTGATTTGCCACCCCATTAATAAATTCTGCTGCCGGATACCAACCAAGCCTGTCTGGCCTCGTTGCAAAGGGTATTGGCGTAGGTTTGTTGGAGAAGGAGCAGTTGGCGGCAGTGTGCCCTGCCATGTTCATCCCTACATTTCTGTCCTAGTTGCAAAATCTAGGCCTCAGTCTGACTCAAAGCCACCCAGTGCTTTTTCCGTTGAGCGGCACAGTATGCAATGTCTACTCCCCTAATGGTGGGCTTCATAGCCTCCCAGAGCATGGCTAGAGAATCCACTGTGCCCTAGTTCTCAGCAAAATATGTTGTGAGGGCCTGAAGTAGGTGTGACGTGTACTGTGGGTGTTGGAGATGCCACGGCGACAAGAGGGGGGGCGCGCCACATCCAGGCAGAGTGTTAGGGCCACTTGAGAGTGCTCCGACAGACCTCTAGGTAAGATATTGGTTGCTGCGATTCAAGAATAATAGGAGCTTGGTATGAACATGTAGTCTAGCCTGGAGAACGAGTCATGGACCGCTGTGTAGTATGTGTAGCAATAAGTAGCTGGATGCAGATGCCTCCATGTGTTCAACCACCCCACGTTTTAGAATGAATATAGGGGATTCGGAGGTGAATAAGGTTTGCAACCCCCTGGGAGCCCCTGGGGAATCCCGCATGAAAAACTTGTACGTAGCCAAATCGAGCGAGACACAGCGCGCGAGTGCCCAGAAGATGGGTCTCTTGTAGGAGAAGAACATCAGCGAAGACCCGGTTGGTCTGTCGTAAGAACGCACTTCGTTTGATCTTATTTAGTGCCCCCCGTATGTTCAAGCCAACCACCTGGAGCCTACCTGCAGGGTCAATTACAGGGCAAGGTATCTAACAGAAGCGTAAAATTCTGGGCTGTTGCAGGGTATATAGACCATAGATGGAAGCAAAATGGACACAGTAATCAACAACATTCAACAAACCCAACCCCTCCCCCACCCCCCTACCCAATACCTCACAACAGCTGAAGCATCTTTCGCTGTATGTGTTGCGCCTCTGCCACAACAGGAGCAGGGGCCAGCCCCATACCAAGTGTTCCAAAAAAACTGTCCCAAACATTAATAAAGTTCTCAGATACTGAGAAAAGAGTTATTGGGGGTAGGCTTTACGTGGGCCCGTGACACAGCAAACGTCGTCGGCGCTGCAGCCATTATTTCATTTCATTTCATTTTGGAATTTTGTAAAGCGCTTGGTAACGCACACCGGCGTGTCCCCGCGCTGAAGAGAACCTGGAAGAGAGTCAGAGGATTATAACAATGCTAGGCGGAAGAGATAGGTTTTGAGGGTTTTGCGAAATTTAGTCTCAGAAGGTTCGAGACGCATTTCAGTGGGGAGCAAATTCCAATTCTTGGCTGCAAGGAGCCTGAAAGATCTACCTCCCATCCGAGATTTACGGATTTTGGGGACAACAGCCAGACCCATCCCAGAGGATCTGAGCAGCCGCTCAGGTCTGTAGGGAGTAATAAGGCTGTTCAGCGGGCCGGGTGCTTTGCCTCCAAAGATGCGATGGCACATGCAGAGAGCCTTGAAGGTAATCCTTTCCCGGATAGGAAGCCAGTGAAGGGACCTCAAGGCAGCTTTAGAGGGTGCTCTCCTGGGGAGTCTCAGTACCAGCCGGGCTGTGGCGTTTTGTAGAACTTGGAGACGGTTGAGACTTTTGGCCGTAATACCCAGATATAATAGGTTGGCATAGTCAAGTCTCGATGTGACCAAAGCATGCACAAGAGTTTGTCTGGCACCAATCGGTAATAGGTCAAGGACCTTGCGAAGGCTCTTCAGTATCCCGAAGCACATTCCAACCACCCGGTTAACCTGGGGAGCAAAGGATAGATCAGAGTCGAATAGAACCCCAAGATTTTTCGCCTGGTGGCTCGGCGTGGGGGTAGAGCCCAGAGAGTCAGGCCACCACGCTGAGGACCACACAGACGGGCCTCCCCCTACCACGAGCACTTCCGTTTTGGACCCATTCAACTTCAGGCAGTTGTTGGACATCCAGGAAGCAAGTTCCTGCATGCAGGCCCTGAAGTTGAGTGCCGCAGTATCGGGTGCCCGTGACAACGAGATGACCAGCTGTGTGTCGTCAGAGTACGACACCAGCTGGATGCCGTGCCTTTCCACAATGGTGGCAACAGGGGAGGCGTAGAGGTTAAACAGGGTGGGGCTGAGGGCCGAGCCCTGGGGAACCCCTTGTTCGAGATTGAACACCCGAGAGTAGTGTTCCCCCTGCCTGACCTGAAAGCCCCTCTCAGACAGGAAGGACTGCATCCAGCTGAGTGCCATCCCGTGCCATTATAATGAAAGTTTTCCAACCTTGAGTCATGTCGGTGACAGGGTTCGCTGAGTCTCCTCTATTCGTGATGCAGAGGCAATCTGTGATTTGGAACGGTGTCTTGAGCGTGATCTGAGTGGGTTTTACCTTTGGCCTGGCCACCTGTCGCACAGTCTCTCCGGCTGATGGCTCAGATTCGAATCGTGGTGGAGTATGCGGCCTGTGGCTCTGTCTCTCGGCTGTCCAGGCGAAGACCTCCTCCGGAGTATCGAAAAAATGGGTATGTGACTTGTAAATGACTCTCACCTGGCCGGAAAAAGCAGCGCATATTGGATTTTAAGGTTCCGCAACGGCCTTTAGCAGCAGTGAAGGATTGGCGTTGTTGTTGCACCATGCGTGTATACTCCAGAAATATCAGGAAATGGTGAGAATCAAAGTGGAGTTTACCAGCCAGCCTGGCCTGTGAAAGGATGGCATCACGGTCATGGAAATTCAAAAGTCTCGCAATAACGGGCCGGGCTCGGGCCCCAGGTGGAGGTTTTTGCATAAGGGCATGGTGCACATGTTCAATTATGAAGCACTGCAAGAATGACGACTGGGGGATCCTCTTGCGATCCACTTCGCAAGGAACCATTCCATGTTGCTGCCTTCACATACCTCCGAAAATCCTACAAATCGAAGATTGTTTCTCCGAGCTCTACCCTCAGCATCTTCCGCCTTGATCGCCAGCCCCTTCGTGATGGACTCCAGCGAGGTCACCCAAGCCTGGAGCGACGCAGTTGTATCTTCCACGGTGGAGATGCGGGTCTCGGCCTCGGTAATCCTGCCCACCGTTTTACGCAAGTCCTGACGGATAAGGGCAACATCAGATCCTACCTCTCCGATTTTGGCCTCAAGTGCCTCACGGGACTGGGTTATCGCCACCATCGAGGCCGCGTTATCTGGCCCAGCAGGTGCCTGGCTCGACGTCTCTGGTGTGTGTGCCCCCGGTCCCACATATCGATCCAGGGTGCTCTGCTTCGATACTTTATCTCTGGTCATTTTGATGCTGTCAATTGGATGATGACCAAGCGGGGAGGAGTACGGCCGTGCTAGGTATATTCTGCCCCAGACCCACGCTCCGGCCAACATGCGACAGGGCGTCCATCACTTCATCCTGTATCTATTTGGCGGGAAGACAGGCCCGAAGCAATCTGCACACAAGCCGCACCAGGCCTAGCCCGGCCGCCTCCGTGCACAGGTGCCTTACCGCCCCCCTAATGGGTGTCACCCATTTGCCCAATCGTTGTACAGGCCCCTCGCGGGATGCCCTCCACCAGGTATGAGAAAAGTTCCACTTGTCCACTTGTACAGGAATCACTCGCCAGCGGAGAGCCCCAGCCAAGCCGACGAGCCCACTTCATGGCAAAATCCCGGATCCCAGGATGGGAGCTCCACCACACGCCCGGGCAGCTGCTCCACTGCAGCCCCCTGCTGCACACATTCAGTTATGCCTGGCTGTTATCATAAAGGAGGGAACACTACAGGGTTAGATCAACATATTCTAGGCAAAAACTTTCCAAGGCTAAGTGTAGGATGAGGGATTTTTACTATACCCTGGGCGAAACTAACAGCAACTTGTACGCTCAGAGGATATATGAGGAGAGCGAGTACACAGGGAAGCTCCTGGCCTGGCAAGCTAAAGAAAAACAGGCTCGCAATAGAATAGATCAATTGACCGACCCGATTACTAAAATGCACGCTAAGACCACAGCCTCAATTGGTGAGTGGTTTTTGAAACATTATGAGGGGGTCTATCAAATAACAGAAGAGGCCGCATCTGATTCAATAGGGGAATTTTTCGCTCAACTTACAATTCCTAAACTAGATGTTGAGGACAAGAAATCCCTCACTGAGACTTTCTCAGAGTCTGAATTAAATGAGGTGAGTGATACCCTCCCTAAAGGTAAGACCAACGGAGACGATGGCCTTCCGATCGAATTCTTTAAAAAATTTGGAGGAACTCTACGTAAAGAACTTTTAATCTTAGTAAATGATCTACTCCAAGGAGGATCCCCCTGGATTCTTTTCGTTCAGCTGTAGTGGTTAGTGTTTTAAAAAAAGTAAAGGACAGGGAGAATATAAATTCGTACCGACCCATAAGTCTACTAAACACAGACTATAAAATTTTTACAAAGCTTTTAGCAAACCGACTGAATAAAATAGTGGGAGGTCTGGTAGTTAACGATCAGTGCGGTTTTATTTCAGGCAGGCACCTCCATACAAATACAAAGTTCGTATTGGAGGCACTAGATTTTTTTTAAACTAATAAAGTGAAGGCCCAAATCTGGTTTTTAGACGCGGAGAAAGCCTTCGATCTAGTGTCCTAGGACTGAGGGGGCGTGGCTAGCAGGCCAACATGGCGGACGGAGTTTGCTAAAGCTCCGGTGCCGCTGGGAGAGGAAAGATCCTGCAGCCCACGCTGAGGGGCCGTTTCCGCCTGAAAACGGCTGCATTCTGAGGTTACTAACCCCCGCCTGCTCCGCTGAAAATCCCGAAGCTCTGGCGGCAGGGGCTCCGGAGTTACGCCGTGGCTGACTGTAGGGCCTGGTGTCACGCTGCAGACCGGGGCCTCGAGTGACGGCAGTACCCGGAGAGCGGGGACCGGGAGGCGGTGATACGCCGGAGCCTCCAGGACCGGAAGCGGACCCCTGCAACAGCGACCCTGACCCCGCGACTGCCGAGGGGTGCGGATGGCGCCTTGTGTACCCTGGCACCGGGAAGAGGGACGGTAACTGCGGACGGACCTGCGCTGTGGGCCAGGGCGCCGGTACATAGGCGCTGCGGACCGAATACCCCCGCCGCCGGTAGTGACTACCTACTGGGACACACCCCGCCTAGCCTGCTGACTACCCGTGAAGATTGAAGGTGAGGAGTCCGAGGGAGTGAGGAGGGGACCCCCGAGGCCTTGCGCTGGGCAGAGAGCCGGGGTCTAGAGTACCGTTGCTGCCCTGCATTCCGGGGAGGGCGGACTACGACAGGCAGAGACCCCTGGGCTAGGGGCCAGACCCAGCTGCGACGCCCCGGCTGCCCGGCTGAGACACGACGGACCTGAGGTGATGCAGGGCCTACCCCCACGCGGTGGGCCGGAGACTGGGGCGCCGGAGAAGCCTGAAGCGGTACAGTTAACGCCCCCAGAGTGCCACTATTGATACACTACCGACCAAACCCATTGTATCTGCCCTTCGCCTATACATAGCTAAGGATCCAAGCGTGGCGGCGCCCAATTGATCCTACTGCCGACCTTGGACCACCGAAGTGAATCTGATAGGGAGAGGGACATAGCGCCTCAGGGTGGTTGACACTGTAAAAGACCTCAACGTCCCTTTAAGCTGGGCGAGGTGGGAAGCGCCCCCCCTGTGGAACCGCGGAGATCTTCAGCAGCTACCCCAGGGTGTGAGGGCTAGGAGAGGCCAGCGGGGAGACTGCTGGGGCATAAGACACACATCGGGCGGCTGGTACTCGCCCTGAGACGCACTCCTGCTGCCAACCGGACACCTGACGGCTACTATGGTGCGCAAAGGCGGGAAGAACACGGAGGGCAAGGAGGGACCGGTCACGGGACCTACCCAGGATGCGGACCCCGGGGGCTCTGCGCCGCTGACCTCCACCATTTCAGAGAGCCAGCAAGGCGACAAGCTGGACCTTATACTTAAAGAGATCAGAGACTCCAGGGCTGTGATGGAGACGCAGATGGGCACCCGCACCACTAACCTTTCCTTGCTTAAGGCGGATCATGAGAAACTTGCGGATAAAGTCAAAGATCAAGGTCTGTCGATAGCTGAACTTGCCCCGGTAGTGGCGGAACACAAGGACTCCATCCAATTGATCCAACATCAAGTCAAAACCCTGATGGAACGCGAGGAAGACGCAGAAGGGCGCAATCGACGCAATAACATTCGCGTTATTGGCCTGCCGGAAAGAAGCGAGGGGTCCCGTCCGGCTGAGTTCATGGAACAATGGTTCCGAGATAACGTTGCCCCTGAGGGTCTGTCACCGTTCTTCTGTGTTGAGAGGGCTCATAGGATCCCAACTGGCCAACCAAAACCGGGACAGACACCACGGCCGCTTATTGTCCGGATCCTAAAATACCGGGACAGAGACATGCTGCTAAATCAGGCCAGAATAAAATCGGTCATACCGTGGGAGAATAAACGAATTTCACTGTACCCGGACTACACCACTCAAGTGCAAAAACAACGGTCCTCATACTATGAGGTGAAACAGAGACTCCAAAAGGCAAAACTACGCTACGCCTTACTGTTCCCTGCACGCCTGAAGGTGATCCATGACAAGAAAACTCACTTTTATGAAAGCCCCACAGACGTGGAGGAATGGATGGAAGTGATGGACATTGAGGAGAGACTGGACCCGACGCAGGACTCCACAGACGATGGGTCCAAAGAAAGCTCGACTCAAGGGGAGAACAGGAACGGCGCCCGACGCAATCACCCGAAGCAGCGCAAACCGACCGCCCACCAACAAAAGCAGGGACAAGTTGATGCAGTGGCAGCGGTGGGCTCCTTCAGAGACGACCGAGAGACAATTAACACGGACACTGAGGATAGCACAGTACACTCGGACTCGGACAACAGTATGGTCCTGTTCCCAACGGTGACACCTAGAGCCGCGGACGACCTTATAGACAATGCCCAAGAATAATATCTCCTATGGAACAGACCTGAGGCTGGAGTACAACACGATATCCTTTTCTGTATGAACTACGGGGGCGGCGGGGGTGAGGGAGGGGGGGAACTATGTCTGCTCAGAGTATATATGTGGCCCTTACTTGCTGGCGAACACTGTATGGCCTGACCTAGGATGAAGAGAGAGACTTAGATGCGGGGATCGTGGGATGAGACTCCTGCGTCTCCTGTGCTTCTACGACACATGGCTGCAGTTTGCTGACTGTATCAGTATGGGGCCACCCTTGTTTCCCCCTCCCCTCCCCTGTCCCTCTGCTTCCCCCCCCTCCACAAGACGTGGCTACATATACCGAACAATTCCGAAAGAACTCTCCCGGCGGCGCCGTTGAGCCGGCGACCTGACCAAGCATGGCACTATGGACACGGCAAGTGCTTGGCCGACCCCCCACTAGCATATGCACTGTTACTTGTTTACTTACGTTCCAAAGTTTATGGTTTGGCACAGCAGGGTTTAGAGGCTGTGCCTCCACAGTTGGGGTTTGGGATAGGGAGGGTACTGTCTCCTGGTTGACACGAAAGAATCACTCGCTAGGACATATGGGAACATTCCTTGCGACACCTACACGGGGTTATGGCTGACATACAAGGAAAGTATAGGCTGGTCACCTGGAATGTGAGAGGGCTGGGGGCAGTGCAGAAGAGGCACAGAGTGCATGCTTTCTTGCTACGACAAAAGGCACATATAGTGTTCCTACAGGAGTCACACATGACACACTCCGAGGCACTCCTGCTACGGAAGAAATGGAGGGGTACTATATTCTCTACAACATACTCTGCCTTCTCCAGAGGGGCCACGATATGGGTGCACCACGGTACTCCATTTGTGGAACTGGAAAGACGGACTGACGAACAAGGACGCTATGTACTGGTGAGGGGCACCTTGGACGGGGAGGTGGTTTTGCTGGGCGGCATCTATGCCCCGAATTTTGACCAAGATAGGTTCCTTGCTACAGTGGGCCGGGCGTTGGCGGACTGGGTAGACGTCCCCTGGATCTTGGGAGGTGACTGGAACATGATCTTAGATGTGACCCTTGACAGATCACACCCCCCCTCCAGGCGGCGGGAATACATGTCAGAATCGTTTGGGACATGGCTCCGGGGTTGGAGGTTGGTTGACATCTGGCGCACACTGCACCTGACACACAAAGAATACTCATGCTACTCCCCTGTGCACAACCTACATACCAGATTAGATAGGTTTGTATGCTCCAACTCTGTCACGACTAGATGCGCCACATCGGAGTACCTTGCTAAAACGTTCTCAGACCACCGGCCGCTGGCGCTTGACCTACACTGGGGTAGGGTACCCTCACCAGTCCCTACCTGGAGGCTTAACCCCGCGCTGCTCGAGGATGGCCCGTTTAGATCACATATAGCTGACGCCTTAACTGGTTACTTCGATACAAACTGGGACTCTGCGTCCTCGAATCTAGTGGTGTGGGATGCAATGAAAGTGGTAATACGGGGGGCAGCTATAGGCCGCCTGGTGGGAGCCAGACAGGAGGTCTATGGTAAGCTATGCGAGGTGGGAAAGCGCCAGCGCGACCTTGAAAATGCGGTAGGGCAGGACCCTGGCCGAAAAGCTGATCTACAGCAGTGTAATATCGAACATGCTGAATTGCTAGAGACCCTGAGAGTAATGGACTATGGGGCCTATCTGAAACGCCAACAGGCGGAGGCGGACAGATCCGGTGCTCTGCTCGCCCGGCTGGTCCGGGATGCCCCTGAGAGCCCTACAATAACGTCTATCCGGAACGCAGCGGGTGAACAGGTGCACACTCAACTGGGAATTAACACTGTCTTTAAGACTCACCTGGAGAACATCTATGCTCCCCCCTCTGTGGATGCCATGGACGAAATGACGGAATTCCTAGGAGAACTAACGCTCCCAGTGCTGGCCCCGGGAATCCAGGCGGCTCTAGCCGGGCCTATAACACAGCATGAAATAAAGATAGCAATCCATACACTTAACCGGGGCAAGACCCCGGGCATGGATGGCCTGCCAGGGGAGTTTTATCAAACATATGCTGATGTGCTGGCCCCCGTCCTGGAGAAAATATACAACACCGCTTACGAGGTTGGCCATCTCCCGGCTACCACCATGAAGGCCTTGGTGATTTCTATCCCGAAACCCGGTAGGGACACTCAAGATGTAGGTAACTACAGGCCCCTCTCCATGCTCTCCACGGAGTATAAGATCCTTAGTAAGGCTATTGCCCTGCGGATCCAACACCACCTCCCTGGCCTGATCCATACTGATCAATGTGGCTTCCTCCCAGAGAGGAGTACCTCCCAGAATTCGAGGCAACTCCACGCCCTCATGACAACTACACCTCACAACTTACCACACGCTGGCTGTATAGCCCTAGACCTCCGTCAGGCGTTTGATTCCCTAACGTGGAACTTCATGTTCGAAGTCCTGCATCGCTTTGGTTTCCCGGAGGCCCTTATAAAATGGATCCGCTTATTGTACACGGGCCCGACGGCTAGGGCACGAACAGGAAGACACACATCTGACAGTTATGAAGTCCATAGGGGCACCCGATAGGGCTGCCCACTGTCGCCACTACTATTTGTGCTGACGCTGGAACCCCTGGCTATTGCGCTTCGCAATAGAGCTGTGGAGGAAGGTATACCGGTGGAAGGCACCAACCACATGGTCTCAATATATGCCGACGACATCTTGGTGTATCTCCGGAACCTGCGAGGGGACCACTCGCCCCTGGCGACTGTCTTCAGACACTTTGAGGCCATGTCTGGACTGGCTATAAACCCGGGAAAGTCCCTAGGTTTCTTCTTCCGAGATGGCCAACAGCCCCCCCACATACAGTTCGGGGCCTATGAAATCCAAGTGGCACCGACCACGTTTAAATATCTCGGAATACAGGTCTACCGGGACCCGGAGGCCCAAATTGACGGTAATATCCGTAAGGCCATTACTGGCCTACGAGGTAGCATAGGCTTCTGGACGTCCCTACCCCTATCGGTAATGGGACGAGTGGCGGTCTGGAAGATGGTCCTGCTCCCCCGCATACTGTATTATTTTGTAAACCTGCCGGTCCTGCTCCCGCGTCAGATTTTCACCACACTAAATACATTACTGGTTAACCTCATATGGGGCTCGGGGAGAAGACGAATCAGCCTTAAAAAACTGCAACTGAACACCAGACGGGGTGGCTTGGGCGTACCGGACCTACAAAGCTACTACTATGCCAGCCAGCTCCAATGGTTGAACCGATGGGTGGCGGGCAGGGGCTTGCATGAGATCGCTTACACAACGGACAAGTTAGCACGTGGAGAACTACACTCCCTCCTCTTGCCCAATGCTAGGATCCCCAGAGACTGCCACACCCCCTCCTGCATGTGGCCCTGACTTCCTGGAAGAAAGCACTGTCATACACGGCTGGGACCTCAGCATACGCGGACAATATACCTCTACTAGGACTCCCGACACCACAGGGGACTCTAACACAGCGCAGACTACATCCCTGGACGGAGGCCGGGGTGGATAGGGTGGGAGACCTGTTCGGCGACGACACCATGCTGGACCACGCCTCGTTTGTGCAAGCCACGGGAGCGCCTTCACGCTTATATCTATTACACGCCTCGGTGACGCACTATGTGCGACGGGCTTGGGCCCGACAACGTACGAAACCAGAACAACATGAATTAGTACACCTCATATATTATATGGGCACGGGGGGACACCTAGTGAAATGGCTGTATGTTGGTATCAGAGAACATGTGACATCGCCGATCACTACACTCAGGGAGACCTGGACCGCAGACTCGGGTGAAAACATAACGGACGGGGAGTGGAAAGTTATTCTAGGCCATCATAGAAGGGTATGCAGGAATGTTAAGTTTCAGTTCATACAGGCCATGATTCTCCATACAGCTTACCTTACACCCCAGAGACTACATAGGATGTTCCCTGCCGCTGCACACTGCTGCCCGAGATGTCAACAAGACGAGGCACATATTCTTCACATGCTATGGACATGCCCGAAGTTACATACTTACTGGGGGACGATCAAACACACGCTACACTCCATAACAACACTCCGGATCCCTGAGGGAGCATTACCCTGCCTACTAGGGAACAGGAAACGGCCCAAAACATGCAAGGCACAACTGAAATGTACGGACCTGGCACTAGTGTTGGCGATCAGGGTGCTCACTATGAGATGGAAATAGCCCAGGGCCCCGCAGATAGAAATGTGGCGAAGCGACTTGCTGAAATGGGGCAAAGCAGAATCCGCGCCACTGCGGGAAGAGGAGAGCAAGGGCCTTCGCAAATACCCTATAGCACAAGAATGGGACTTAATGATGATAGAACTGGAAGAGGCAGACCTGGACAGTTCAGGGGACCCGGTGGGGTGACCTCACACGTGTAGCGGGGGGCCGAGGCTCACGGGCACCAGTGCAACTCACAAGGGCTAGACCGGACCTGGAGCCTTTAACAAGTTCCAGATAGATAGAGCCACCTTGGCCCGGGATGTAGAGTGTACAAGAGAGAACGACCAGGAGACAGGGGGTGGGCGGACGGGGAGGGAGGGACAGTTGGGGTATGATACTTATGAAAGTCATGATTATGGTGTTTACAGAGCATAAATGGGAAACATCCGGGGACTGTTATGACAAGCAACTCATGATTGAAATGTTATGCTCCCAAAAATTAATGGTTAAGAAAATGGAAAAGACTGATGTGTGATATGATGAGAAAATGTACAGAAATGCATGTCATCCTGAAACAGTCACGAATAAAGAGTTTTAAAAAAAAAAAATAGTGTCCTAGGACTGCCTGTTGGCTATTTTACATAGTTTTAGTTTCCCAAATATTTTTATCTCACTTTTAAAACAACTATATATGAATTCTAGGGCACAGATTATCATCAACAATTCTAATATTGGGACATGCCAGGTTACTAGAGGTACCCGACAAGGCTGCCCCCTGTCGCCAATACTATTTGCATTGTTTATTGAACCTTTGGCGATTGCGATTAGGAATATACGAACCAATACAGTCCCGATAGCTGGCATGACTAATATAAAATTGTACGCCGAGGATATTGCCCTTTTTCTAGATTCTAACCCCTTAAGTCAAGCGAAAATTTTTAAAATATTCTCTGACTTTTAAAAACTAGGGGGGTTACAAAATGAATGTTAACAAGACGGAAATTATTTTAATAAACTGCACTGTAGACACTTTAATACCAGAATTTAGGCAAATTTACAACCCAACGCCGAAGAGATAACTGGGAATATATTTATCGGACAATTTAGACGACCTGTTTTCACTTAATTATTCACCGCTGCTAAGAAAGGTTGAGTCCCTTTTAGAACGTTGGAATTTATTACCCCTGTCTTTAATAGGCTGAGCAGCACTGATACGAATGTCGATTTTACCTCTTTTATATTTTTTATTTAATGCAGCACCCTGTGTTATCCAGGTCTCCTTCTTTAAAAAAGTGGATGCCCTGATTTCCTCATTTCTCTGTGCCAGAAAGACTCCTAGGCTCGCACTTAGCACTTTACATCTTTCATCAACACAAGGAGGCTGTCCCTCCCAAATATTAGAGAATATTGTTTTGCGTCTTTTGCTCACCACAGCTTTAGGTTTTTCTTTCTAGACACTAACAAGGCAGACAATTTTTTTATGAAGAAGATGCTGCCAGAGGTAAAAATAACTGATCCGATTAGAGTCACTAAAGATCCAAAGAAAATTCGCTATTAGTCCCTTCAGTGGATTTTCAGACAGAAAATCCAGTTTTTGAAATTCCACTCTATTCCTAGAATATCTATTACAACAGATTTGAATAATTTTAACCTAGGGGAAGAGGGATGTATGGACAGTAAAATAATAAATCTCTGGAAAGACAATGGCTTTGTGAAAATTGAAGACTTCCTGGTTGGCAACAGGTGGAAGTCATGGGACCAAATAGCCAGACAGGTGCACCATTTTCATTCCATCCTGAATTGGTCTTTTCTTATGTTTAATCCAATACTCGGGGAGCTAGATATAGGAAATCTTTATTTTAACGAAACTATCTCTACAGCGTTGAATAATAAAACTCAAAAAAAGATGAGTATTCGGATTAAAATACTAAAAGAGGACAAGGAGCAGGAATTTCCTAATAAGATTATTGAGAGGTGGAAAAAGAGGGAGAATATTGAAATCAATCAACAAGTATGGGATAAAATAAATAAATTCAATAAAACAATCTTTCGCAGCGCAAACTTTAAACGCATGCAATTTTATAATAAATGGCTGATTTACAGAACTCCCCCTTATCTCCATAATATCTTCCCCCTTGTTGCCGACAAATGTTTCCGTTGTGAGAAAAAAGGGAATTGGAAGCACATTGTCTGGGAATGTCCCAAAATTCATCCACTCTGGAAGGAAATCAAAAAATACCTCTCCCTTGAGCTTAAAGCTTCTATAATATTTGATGATCTAGTCCCTGTTCTAGGCTGTTCAGCGACCAACACCCAATACGACGAATTTCTTTTTATAGCCTCTCTAATAGCTAAATTGCTTGTTCTGCAGTCCTGGAAAACCAACCAAGTACCGACCTTCCAGGCTAAACTATTACAAATCCAGGGCAGGGAAAGAAAATACGCGCTTAGATCAGGGGCGCTCAAGAAATATGAAAAGTTTTGGAGTGTGTTTGATTCGTAAAGTATATCTTCATAATCACCAGTCTGCTTCTATGCACTTTTAAGCACTTTGCACTTTATAATTCTATGCTGCACTTTATAATTATGCTGTGGATACTTGAACGCTGATTACTTATTTATATTTATATGCCATGTACTGTACTAAATCTTTTACAAATGTATTCTGCAATGTTGATCTTGTTTTTATGAACTCTCAATAAAAATAATTAAAAAAAAAAAATAAAGGAGGGAGGTTTGCGAGGGACAGTTGAGGGCCCAGGGGTAATTTCCTAGAGGAGGAGGAGAGCCCCCACCACACTTTCGCAGTTACAGGAGGGCCACACCAACGTCCCCCTCTCTCCCGATGGCATCAGGGAGCCCAAGGCACTCCCCACCTCATCGCTTGGGGCCCGCACCGGCTTCAGCCGCCAACCGGCACAAATGCAGGAGTCGGAGCTTCACCGCAGGGGGCCAGGTGGCATCCAGCGCCCCGCGTGCGCTCCGTCAGGGCACAAAGTTTTGAGCCTGTGGTGGGGCCCAGCACCGGTCCTGACTAAGCCCCCGACACGCCATTTCTCAGCCGCGGGCCGCAGACTATGAGCGTGCTCAAGGCGTCCCAAAATGGCCACTAGTCCGGGAAGTCCCAGAAGTCCCTGTCGGGTTTCACAAAGTCCCAGGGACGCGGGGCACTGCAGGTGCCAAATCGGTACATCTCAGCTGCTCTGAGGCGTCCAGGGCGTCAGGGAGCTCCTCGCTTCTTACCCCGATCTCCAGGGGCAGAGTCGGGAGGCCCGTGCAAGCCAGCCCCGAGCGACAGCCTCACACAATGGCAGGAGGCCAATACCCGGATCACCTGCAGCAATCGCCCCGGCACAGGCTCCCCGCTGCTCCTCGAGATGTCCGGTGGGAGGTTTGGAGAAGGCTAATGAAGCGCCGGTGACCAGGTTATCTTACAGGATGATGATCGGGCCCATAGAGCTCGTCTACAAAGCGTTCAGCATGTCGGACCTCTTGGCTACGCTCCCCACCGTTAAAGATTCTTAAGAACCGACTTATGTTCTAAATCAAAACTGTTATGGATCGGGGGCGTGGCCAACACCATGGCGTGCTCAGACGTGCGGCTCCGGAGCTCCCGGCGAGCTGCCCAGAAATCCGACTTTCAAATCACCCAAATCGCCATCCAAATACTGGAATCTGATCGGGGGACTCTTGTGCCTTCCGAGAGCGAAGAATAGAGAGGAATTTCTGTTTGCAGCGCTTTCTACACGGATTTTCCGACATCGCTCCAAGCCGAAGACAAGATGGCGGCCGCGCCTTGCGGAGAGCAGCGGAGGTACTGACACCCGACCTCCCCGCTCGGTGACCGTGCCCTGCACCTGAGAGAGAGGGCGACACCGACAGGCCATCAGTTGCTGGACCTGGACGTCCAAGATCTAGACGCCGGAGAACTCAGAAAGAGGTTCCTCCTCCCTCCCCTGCCGAGGGGACGACGGCGGAGCCCCGCGAGGTGACACAAGCGACCCGGAGCCCGGCCGGAGGCCCTTGGCCACAGTTCTGCACACCGCTGCCTGCTACTTGAAGCTCGGAGACCCACGGCCTGGTTGTGAACACCAGAGGAGGAGCGCCGCGGTGCCGGCGGTCGCCATATGCAGAGCGGGGAAGACCGAAACCCGCGAGGCCCTCGCGATGACACTCTCCAGCCCGTCCGGGAGATCCAATACTCCCGACCGGTGGGCCCAACGAACCACTTCGGCACGACATGGGCAAGAAGGAGATACTGCCCAAAGGGCCCAAGCAGGGGCAGATGGACAATTATGCTGCGCCACATCTGGTGACGGAGGGCCTTCCTGCTGCGCCCGGACCGTGCTCGGATACCGCATTGCTTATGGAAGCCATACAGGCCTCGAGAACGGATATCCAGGAATCCAGAGCGGCCCTGGAGGTCAAGATTGGCGAGGTATGCTCGGAGGTGACACTTCTGAGACAGGACTTTCGAAATTTGTCGGACAGGGTCACCTCGGCAGAGACGCGGATGGGTGAGGCCGAAGATTCGATCACAACCCTTCGGAAAGATATGGCGGAGCTCAAGGCATCCCATCGCCAACTGCTCTAGAAGGTGGACGACGCCGAAAACAGAGCACGGTGGAACAACCTCCGCTTCGTCGGCTTTAGAGAGGGGATCGAGTAGTCGGATATGGTGTCCTTCCTCCACACGTGGCTAATGAAAACCATCCCAAAGGTACAATTCTCGCCCTGTTCATCATTGAAAGGGCTCATCGGGTGAACGGGATACTTTCACGCGAGTTCCAGATTCAGAGGGGCACTCGTCAGGGATGCCCCCTGTCCCCTCTCCTCTTTACTCTCACCATTGAAATGCTAGCGGCCAGGATTCGACAAAACGAAGACGTCCACGGCTTTGCGAGCAAAGACACCAACTTGGCAACAGAAAAGATCTCACTGTACGCAGACAATGTCTTGCTCTACGTAACTAGGCCAGAAACCTCAGTCCCAGAGCTCTTCAGAGAGCTGGAACGGTACAGTGGACAAGCAGACATAAAATAAACTGGCATAAGTCCGTACTTTATGACCCAGGGGGACATGACCAGTGGGGGAGATTGCCGGAAAACCTACTGACAACCACAGACGGTTTCCAATACCTCAGGATTTATATCACCGTAAACGCGACCCTCTCGTTCCATAGGAACCTGGAACGGATCATGACCAATGCGGTGGCAGATATGAGCAGATGGCGACAGCTCCCTTTAACACTACTGGGCAGAGCGGCCATGTACAAAATGATCATCCTACCGAAATTCCTCTATGCTTTGCAAAATGAGTATTATCCGTTAACAGCGACGGTCTTCCACAGGATACATGCGGACCTGAGATCCTTTCTTTGGCTGGGCAAGCACGCCAGGGTGGCTCTGTCCACGCTTCAAAGACATCAGTATAGTGGGGGGATCTCGCTTCCCAACCTAGAGGCCTATTATTGGGCGGAACATTTAACACCAATAAATGATTGGTTACACGCCCCGGCAGATCACCCAACCTACGTTCTGGAAAGGACGAAGCTATCATCCAAAAACCTACTGTGCTATCTCTACGGGACCTTTAGAAGGGCGCCCCTCCTCCCGGCCACATCCATAACACTTGCCGCTTGGACGAAGGCCACGAGACGCATGGGCTGAGAAAAAAGGCCCTCACGGCAAACTCCGTTGTGGCACTGCCAGTGGTTAGCGGAGCTACACAAACTGCGAGGTTTCCAAAGGTGGGACGGCATCGGCATTTCTACTATAGGGGATGTGATAGCCCAGGGGGACTTAAAATCTTTTCAAGCTCTTAGATCAGACTTTGGGCTACACACTACACAGCATTTCAAGTACATCCAACTACAACTTGCTTGGCGAGCCCTACACATTACACTCACAGACATCCCAGAGTATGCACCGCTGGAGGGGAGACTCCTTCAAGAACAGATAACGGAAAAAGCGGTCTCACTGACATATAAAACGCTAACTAACCACATGCTAGGGGATTTGGCAACCCTCAGGGCTACGTGGGAGGCCGAGATTGGTGAGATGGAAGATCTGGACTGGGAAATAGTGTTGATGCATCCCCGGGAGGTGGCAATCAAGTCACGCTTAAGGCTTATCCAATTCAATGTCCTCCACCGGACTTACTACGATAGGTTACGGCTAAGCAAAATGGGGAGGGTGGAGGACCCGCGATGTCTCCGATGTCATCAGGGAGAGGGGGATTTTTACCACACAATATGGACATGCGACATAATACAAACATATTGGACACAGGTATTTAAGGAGTTAGAAGAGGTACTAGGGGCCTCGATCCCGCAAGATCCCAGACTGGCTCTGCTGGGTATGACCACCGAGGTGGACCTGACCCGCCCACTCCTTACATTTTTAGTGCTTGCATTGGTAGTTGCAAAGAGGGACATCGCAAAACACTGGGGAGCGCCGGAGCCTCCAGATCTGGAGGAATGGAGGAAAGGGCTGGATCTGTATATGGCGACCGAGAGGGTGACCTATAAGGCATGGGGATGTCCCCAAAAATTCCGCAGGGTCTGGTCTAAGTGGAGACAATATCATGGGCTTGATGGGGGGATGTGAGGGTGGACGTCCTGCAGGGAATATGAGAAGGGGAACTAGGACCTCTCTACAAGGAGTAAGACGAGACATCCTAAATTTGTGGAACTCCGTAGGGCATCTGTGATCTCTGGTTCAGAACTGTGACGAACATTGCTGGCAACAGAGAGACAAAGGGGGGGATGGAAATGTGATTGCTGATATTTTTCTTTTGTACATATGTGTTGAGGATAACCAGCTTATGTTCTTGTTCGTTAGGGGGGGGGGGGGGGTCAGTAACAAAAAAGGAAAAAAGCAGGTAATAGGAACGCCCTTTGAAAGCCTACATTTATATATGCAACAGAGCCGACAGTGCTCAGTCATGACTCGCCGCCCAACCTTAGGGATGTGGGCTAAATGGCCGTGTATCCTTCTGTTGACTATGAGATGTGATATTTATGATGTATACCTGAAACACCTGATTGATTGTCTGTCAGCAGACCACCATGTCTATGATCGTATTCCAATAGAAAACTTTTTTTTTTAAATGCATCCCATTTTCCGTAAGCTTTACCTTTTTTCAGAACCCCTCTTCTGCTGCAGAGAGGTCTCTCCACACTCTAGCAGCAAGGTGGGTGTTATGAGATATGGTCCCAATTCCTGGAGCAATAACTATCCTAATAATCTCTCAATAACGGCTACGGAAAGGTTCACACAAAATCTCTTCAAACATCATCCAGAACAACTAATAGCAGACACCACCTATAGCACAAACAAAGGTATTCAAAAGATTGATTTCATACTCTACACAAAACGTCCATCAAAGTGTAGAAATCTTATCACTCCTCATCAACAAGTAACAAACATAATCAAAATTCCTTACAAAACCAAACTCACAATTGACCCCTCCCTAAGATTCAAAGAGATCGTCATATCCATTTTCATAACAGAGATCATTTTAATCCGAGCGACGAACCAACATCTTTCAATCTATAACCAATATATTTCCTGACACCTATCTCCCTTATCACACACACAACCCAGCACCAACCCCACAGCAAGACCACATCGCTTCTTTACACTCTAGCTTTTCTCCTATCAAAAGCACTGATGGATGCATAGCAACCCAGAACACTACCATACACCAAAGCCAGGACAGTGCCTGTCCCAACCCTGAGAACTCCACAGAACTCCCTTCAGCCCCTTCCAACCTATTCACATTCTCCAATAGGGAACCTACCCAGCCAAAACAAACACATTACACCTCCTATCCCAACACATCTGACACCACCATGAATATGACTCATCAGCCAACTACAAACATTGGAACCATTGCTCTTTCCCTCTTTTATGGCAACATTACCTTTCCATACCTACTAATCACAACCCTTAAACAAATAGTAAATAAAATTGATGCCCTGGCTGAAGAAATCTCACACATAAAAAAGTATTGACTTAGACCAGTCTATGTTGCAAAGCTAACTCCATGACAGGAAATCCTCACAAAGGTATCCAGAACAGTAATGTACGAATCCACTGGACTTTTATCTCCCTTTGTCACCTATCTAACAGACCTCATTGAGCCCTTAACCGACTATCTCTTCCCGAAGCATCATTACTTACCAACTCATATTGCACAAGAGCACCCCAAAAGAACCTCAAGACATCATCCAGAATCCCCCTAACAGAGTGCCCAGAACCCCATCTCAATACACCACCATACAAATACTTCAACCCCCAAACAACACTTCTGACCACTTAAGCTGTTTGCTCCTGCACTGTAGGTCAGCACTTAAGCATGCAACCAAAATAGTTGAAACCCTATTAACAGATGGAGTGGACATTACATTCATAACTGAAAACTGGGGCTCAATGAACACTCCACCGCCATACTTACTTGCACCACCTGGCTATTTCATTATTCGCCGGGACAGGACATGACATACAGGGGGGCGGAATAGCAATCATTCACACACAAAAATATCACAGGTCTCAACTTATTTGAGGCCACAAACTACTCATCATGCGATACCTAGGAGTTGAACTCATAACTCAAGGTGCAACGCCTATCAAACATCATACCATCTATCACTCCCTGTGAATAATTCAACCTACATTGAAGAACTGTCTGACCTGATAACACAAGTATTTCTAACGGACACCAAAGATGTGTTATTAGGAGATTTCAATCTTCACTGCAAAGACAGAGACAAAAACATGGTCTACAACTGAATTAACTTACTTCAAATCAATGACCTCAAGCAACTATGCTCAGAACAGACCCACAACACTATTCTAGATGTGATAATTACCAGAAGTGAACTCGCATCTCTTCAATCTATCACACCCATTGACTGGTCAGATCACCATCTCACACACTTCAGACTAAAGGCCAGACCCACACTCTACCAAAGCACACCCAATAAACACACACATTGGGCAAGGAACATCCAACAAATTCCCCTATCAACACTGGAGTCCAAAATCGACACACAACTTTACCCATATCCTCTCCTATACAAGGTAGACAACCTCACCAACCTCTATAAATCAACTATGACAAGCCTGCTTGACTAAGTAGACCTGCTCAAACCCAAGAGATCCAGAAAGAATCAGTCTAGATCCTGATTCAATCTAGATCTAAACACAGAGAGGAGACAACTAAGAATGACTGAAAGACTATGGAGACAGAACCCTACACCAACACACCTTGCTTTCCTCAGAACTGAACGCCTGGTCTACAAGAAACACCTTGTAACGAAGATACCAGACTCTGCTTCCAGGAAGGAATAAAGAACGTGGAGCCTGGATAAAGGACAGCTGCCTGAAGCTAAACTCAGAGAAAACCGAGATCCTCATCCTCGGACCCTGCACCACCGCCTGGGACAACACCTGGTGGCCACCCGCCCACAGGAGCCCACCCACCCCTACAGATCACGCTCGGAACCTCGGCATCATCCTCGACTCCTCCCTCTCCATGAACTGCCAGATCAACGCCGTCGCCTCCATCAGCTTCAACTACCCTTGCATCCTCTGTAAGACCTTAAAATGGATCCCCTAGACTGTAGAAGGACCGTCAACAACGCACTCATAAGCAGCAGACTGGACTTCGGCAACGCCCTCTAAGCAGGAATCAACAAAACTCTGCTACGCAAACTTCAAACGATCCAGAACACCGCAGACAGACTCGTCCTCGAGACACCGCGCCATGAGCACATGACCCAACACCTACAAGGCCTCCACTGGCTCTCCGTCGATAAGAGGGTCACCTTCAAACTCCTCACCCACGCCTACAAATCCCTCAACAACATCGGGCCCAATTACCTCAATAACAGACTATCCTTCCACGTACCCAAGAGGAACCTACGCTCCGCCGACCTCACCCTGGCAGAGGTTCCCTGCATCCGCAGAAAGAGAACCGGAGGGAGGGCTTTCTCCTACATCGCAGCAAGAACCTGGAATGAGCTCTCTGTGAACATCAGACGCCCCCCCACCCTGCACACGTTCAGGAAGGACCTCAAGACCTGGCTCTACGACTGACCCGGAGCCGCCCCCCAGCGCCTTGAGACCCTCACAGGTGAGTAGCACGCTATATAAAACCCCTGATTGATTGACTGATCGTTAAAGAATAGGCTGCTTTCTTTCGCAATCAACTGGACAGGGTGAAGAACAGACTGAAGAATCCCTACAACATAATTAAACAACAAACTACCTTCACCTCCCAACAGGAAATTATAGCTACTAATAAACACTGTGAAGGAATAGCGCATTTGTTCTCTTAGAAAATATAAAAAATTGAACAATCTCTTCTCCACGTCGCAAGTTTGACAACTCAGCTCCGCTCCTCTGACAACGTACACATCTCCATGTTAACGCCTGTGCTTAATTTGAGCCAGTGGTTTACGGTGCTCGGCACTGGCACATACTTGGTTTCCGGTGCTTGGCACCGGCACTTAATTGTCATCACCACACTTATGACATTCTGCCACAGGGTGGCGCTACTCACCTAATTTAGAGATGAGTAGAACAACGGTTGTTTGTGAATACAATATACATTAAAAAATGCCACAAGCTGCCTCCCCAGCCCTTCCATTAGCTTTGGGGACCTGGAATAACCTGAACCATCGAACTTGCAAGTGAGAGAGATGTTTAGAATTAGTTTTGGTACTGTCATTGGCAGCGATGGCGGGCCAATGAGTAGAGAAAACTGCAGTGGCCTCCTGGTCAGAGCCCTGGCACCTATTATTTTACAAATTAGGACCTGGGTAACTCCCTCTTCAGATCCTACCTCGGACCTGAGGAACACACAAATAACCAACTTCAAGGAGGAGCTTCACTCAGCAAATAATAATGCCAACTGGTCAGAGTTCAAATCGTTGATGAAAGGTGCAGTCTACAAAATAATTGCAAACTTGAAACTAACATTCCATTCCACTAATCCCCTTCCATCCTCCCTAGTACAGAGCCTGAATCACATCATCTCGATGTTCTGGACTAAAATTAACAATGCTTCCCTCTAGTCAGGCTGTGTGCCCGACTCCATCCAAATAGGCCAAGCCACAGCCATTCTAAAACAACAGGAGGCAGGTTCTAAGGACTTCAACAACCTAAAGACCTCACCTGTCACTAACCTTCCTTTCCTAGCAGAAGCAAATGAAAAATGTGTTTTGATACAACTCATCCAACACAGAAATTCAACCTGCATGACACCTTCCAATAAGGATTCTGAAAAGGGTGTAGCACGGAAACTGCTATGCTCAATATATCAGATGGCATTCTCCAAACTTTAGATGAAGGGGACTCTTGCTTTCTAATCCTACTAGACCTATTGGCAGCATCTGATAGAGTCAACCACCTAGATTTACTTCAGACCCTCAGAAATGGCAATGGTGTTAATGGCACGACCCTGAGATGGTTTACCTCCTATCTACAACATCGCTTGCAACAAATAAATATCAGCAGTTGTCTCTCACAACCTAAACCAGTTCTAAAAGGAGTTCCACAAGACTCCATCTTCGCCCCAGCCCTTTACAACCTCCTCATGGAACCCCTCGCTATTATCCTTAAACATTCAGGGGTGAAATATCACATGTAAGCTGACAAAACACAACTCTACTACAAAATATCATCCCACTGTGACAATTTGCCATCTAAATACCACAATAAACAAGATACCAAACTGGGAAAGCACTAATCACACCTAAAACAAACACAATAAAACAGACCTGTTACTCTTTTCTCCAACTGACATGCCATCAGCAATCCAAAACTGGCTCAAAAACATTGACACTCTTAACTGTTCTTTCACACTCTCCAACTCTGTGAAGTCCCTAGGAATCACCCTAGACAAAAACATGTCAATGAAAAAACAAATCAACAATTCTGCCAAAGGTACACTCTACACCTTAAAAAATCTCAAGAAAATCAAAACTTTTATCCCACTTGAAGACCTAAAGACTGTAATACAAATACTTGATTATGGCAAAATCCACCTAGCACCTCTTACACCAACTCTAAATGCAGCTGCTAGACTCCTCACAGGTGCCAGAAGACTTGCCCACATCTCACCTGCTCTCAAGAGTCTCAATAGGCTCCCTAGAGAAGGAAGCTGCATCTTAAAGAGAGCCTGTATCACCCACAAGGCCCTTCATACCGCAACCCCTAAATATGTATTTAAAAAACTATTGAGATTGGGCAAAACTCGGGCTCTAAGAAGTTCTGAATCACTTCTTTTCATCCCTCACAAATTGGAAAGAAATTCACCTCAGAAACGCTCTTCCTCAGGTAACGCTCCATCGATTTGGAACTCTCTTCCTAAAGATCTTCGCTGCAACCCTTCCTATACCTGCTTTAAACAGAAACACAAAACTCTACCGCTGAATAAATACCTTAACCCGCCCCCTGAGTTTGCTACACTAACAGGACCAGTCAATATGGTCATCCAATTCAGCGCCTATGCCTCGGACTGAATGTTGGATTGTCTGTTACTCTTTGAGATACATATTTTATGTTATACTGTTTTCATCTCCTTTGTTATACAATGTCAACTGTGAATCCTATCAATGCTAAGTTTTGTAGAGCGCTCTGATACCCTCGGGTCTAGCCAGCGCTATATAAAACTCTCAAATACATAAATAAATAATAAAATTATATCTGGACAAGCCCTAAAGACTTTCAAAAGTCCAAACAAATATTTGTAAGCTATGGTCCTTTACTAACATGATTTGCCAATGTGAATTTGTTTTAATGTAAATGGACTATCTCTTGTATTATCCTGTTTTACCAGAAAGCTATCAAAACCGTACCTGGAAAACCAAAACCCCATTCAACAGAGGTAAAGCAGCTATCGCACGTTACTAAGAAATATTCCAATCTTTGAGATCTATAAGGCAGCAACTTGGAGAGCTGCTCAGACACTGTTTGCGATTCCCAATGAGGTCCCAAATTGCATGCCTCATTAATATTCATGAGGCAAGCTCAATTTGCAACCCCATTGGGAATGGCTAGCACTCCCAGTGATGGTGGCCTGTTGGGCTCAGCAAACCCCCATATCTCTGTGACCGCTTTTTAAATAAAGCATTTTTTTTTAAATGCAGCCCGCTTTCCTCAAAGGAAAACGGGATGCATTTAAGGAAGAAAAATGTAACTTTTCAGTTTCATTTTTTAAGGGCAGGCAGTGGTCCCTGGGACCACTGTCTGCTCCTAAAAAATATTTTCGCACACACTCACAAAGGGGAAGGGGTCCCCTGGGACCCCTTCCCATTTGCGAGTGGTTTACCACCTACTTGAAGTAGGTGGTAAACTGCGAGTGTTGTGCGGCCGCAAATACGGTTGCAAAACAATAGTACATTGCACTGAGACTCACTATTAGGAAGGAAAGCCCCTCCCTAATAGCGAGAGTCGCAAATGCTATTTTGCAAGTCAGTGACTCGCAATATAGCGTTTGTACATGCCAGGACCCTTTTTTGCAGTCGCAAACAGGCCGATCTCCCGTTTGCGACCGCAAAAAATGGTCATACATCTGGCCCCTAGAGAAAATGCCCAGGTATGGAAAACGTCTTTGAGAAATCTCTTTGCAATCTTTTTGCTTAAGTTTTATACCTTGTTTATCTCCTTCTCTCGAGGATTAGGGGATGAACTAGCCATTCTATTCAGTGCGTATGGTTATCAATGGAGCATCTCTTAAGCCTGGGAGAGAAGGAATGGCTTCTTACCTATAATCCTAGTTCTCTCCTGGGGGAATCTCCATTAAAATAATAAGCAACCCTCTCTCCTCCCCGATGGAAGAAATGAAGTTTAGTTAATACTATCCTGTTACCTACTTTGTAAAAAAGAACTGAGCCACCTGTCACCTAAAGGGCATGATATAACATTGCTGGTCAAGGTGCAGTCTTCTTTTGTCTTTCTTACATTGCAGCAGTCTATACAGTTACATTGGCCTATCCTTTTCTGTCACCCCCTTTAAAAAGGGAATAAAAAGGGTTTGTAAAGAAGTCACCTATGCTTACATTTTGTGACTTTTAAAAGCTGCATGTATCTTCTTCCATCTTTTAAAGTTAATTAATGAAATCGGTCCTTATAGCCTGAGTTATCGTACCAACATTTTACATTTTTGTTACATGTACCGGAGTGCTCCGGGGTCCCAGCATGTTGGAGGGATTATTCACTGCTTATGATTATCAATAAAGATACCCTGAGAGAGAAATACATTTGTTAAAAGGTGGAATGCTTGTGATAGGGACACTGCATATCTTTTGAGATGACAACTTTCTTTTGTAGAATTTCCCTGATCTGCCTCCTCCAACCAGCTGGAGCATAAGAAAACCAATGCAGTCTAACTGGAAAAGTAAGCCAAGATCACTGTATGCTCGCATCCTCTGCCTGGCTGCCATGAAACAGAGTGCTTTGTCTATGCTTCAAGAACCAAGAGTGGTACTACACCCACAACCTGAATACCTCCTTCCTACAAGAAGCCTTTGTGCCTTTGGAGTGACAGTCCCCCGTCTTCCTCTTTTCCGTTAGATGTCTTTCCCAGGTAATTGGTATTTGCTTGGCAAAGCTTCAGTTAGGAAGGGAGACAGCAAGACAAAGAGTAAGGTAGGGGTTAGAAGAGGCCTCCGTTGTGGTGCTTGGTAGGGGGATGATGTGAGGAGTACAGGAGTGCTAAGTTGCCCATGTATATTCCTTCACTTGTCAATAATTTCCAGGACATATGACAGCTAATACTCCATCAAGCCATGGTATATACACTCTTTCCCCCTCCAATTATTCTATCCGTCGACCACTCGCAGACAAGGTACTCTGTTTCCCTGGACTTAAACCATTATGTCACGGAGTATCACGTTTCATATGCCACATGACTGACCATCTCTTAGCATTATAATCTAACTCCTTGTCACTTAGAAATCCAAGTATGTGCCATCTTCCTTAGCAGTGGCGGCACCTCCACTAAGGCAGAGTAGCATCGCCTCACTGCTCGTTGAGCATTGGAAAATAAAAATAAAATGATATTAACAAGAAGTTATTATCATTTCATTTTCCTTTGCGACTTTGGGCGGGGCTGGTTCACTGTAGAGGAAACAGGAGTGGTTTGCACTCCCTCCATACATGTGCTTTGACCAGCCAAACAGTCATGCGTAGTTGGCATGTTCCCGATTGGGCTGTGTTGCACAGCCCCGTGGAGAACATGGCCAGTCTCCCCAGGTACTGCCTAAGCAGCCAAGTGGGCCACTAAGACCAATCACAACGCTGCTCCTGCAGTGTCATGATTGGCTGGCAGAGTCCGCAAGCCTGGCTGCTTCCAGTGCAGGCTGAAGGCAGCAGCTGGAAAGAAGACAAGAAGACGGAGGAGAGGCAGGCGGCGGAGGCAAAACAGGTAACTTTATTTTCATTTCTTTCATCTTTTTATCCCTCCTACCCCGTCTCACCACCCCTGTTCAGAGGCAGCCACACTGTTCCTAGGTCTCTGCAAGTACTAGAGGTGGTTAGAGCTGCAGCGCACCACCACAACACCCACACTAGAAGGCAGGATTGCTGCTTAATATGTTTTAGGTTTAAAATCCTGATTGTGGCATTCCACTCCGCAGAGGTTTCCCCGGCCACTCATTTTGTGACTCTGAGCTCCTTCTCACTATAAACAGCAGAAATCAACATAATTCAAGCTACGCATGTTGACAGTGTATAAAGCATGAATGGAAAAGGTTCGGTTTACCTTTTCAGTATTATTCTTTGTCCTCGGCTAGCCCTCATCATCAATGGGTGAGCAATACCCAATTAGTGGCAGCTTTTATTTCTGTTTAATGAGTATCATGCACACATAAGAGCAAGTTACTTACCTTCGGTAAAGCTTTTTCTGGTGGATACAGTATCTGTCTGTGGATTCCTCACCTTTTGAATATCCCCTGCGCCAGCATTCCAAAGAAACATTTTTCCTGGCTCTCCTCGCCGGCGAGGTCGTCACAATACCACGGCTCCGCTCGCGATTCAGCATGACGTCACCGGAGACATAAGAGAGCCTTGTCGGCGTGATGACGTCAGTTCCACCAATTTTTCCATTCCTCCAAGGCGAACGGGTGGACTGACAACAGATTCAAAGTATACACAGTACACAATATTCATACGAATACACAGAGTGTAAAATTAAGAAGGAAAGCCAAAGAAGAAAAGCATTTCCTATAAACCCACACCAAGGCAGATAGAAGAGGCAATGCAAAACAAACATTATAAACAATGCCACCTTTAAGGTATACAAGAGTGGACATCGAGGCGAAGGGTGGGTCAGTGAGGAATCCACAGGCAGAAACTGTATACACCAGAAAAAGTGTTACTGATGGATACATCTGCCTGTGGATTCCTCACCTTTTGAATAGAATCCAACAGTAGTCCCAACCCCGGAGGAGGGTGTTCACCATTCTATACCGAAAAATCCTGCAGGAAAGAGTGCGCAAAGTGGCCGTCCCTCCTCATTTCGGAATCCAAGCAATAATGCTTTGTGAAAGTGTGGAGGGAGGCCCAAGTTGCAGCCTTACAAATGTCCACTACAGGAACACCTCTGGCAAAAGCAGAAGTGGATGACTTGGCTCTGGTGGAATGAGCTCTAATAGCTTCAGGCGGCTCCTTACCAGCCAGGGTGTAGCAGATCTTGATGCGCAAGATGATCCATCTGGATAGAGTACGCTTGTGCACAGCCTTGCCCTTCATGCGTTCAACGTAGCCCACAAAGAGCTGATCGTACAATCGAAAGACTTTAGTCCTATCCAAATAAAAGCTAACCCCTCTTTTAGGATCCAGGCGATGAAGTCTCTCCTCCTCCTTGGAAGGGTGAGGGGGAGGATAGAATACAGGAAGGGAGTAACCACCTTAGGCAGAAAAGAAGCCCTGGTCCTGAGGACCATCCTTTCAACATGAAAGGTCAAAAACAGGGGTTTTGAACTTAGAGCTTGAAGCTCACTTACCCTCCTGGCTGAGGTAATAGCCACAAGAAGGACCGTTTTGAAAGACAGGAGTCTAAAAGGACAAATATGTAAAGGTTCAAACAGAGAACCCATCAAGAAAGTCAGACCAAGATTTAAATGTCATTGAGACATAATAAAGGGAGTAGGCGGAAACCGATTGGTAAGGCCCTTAATGAATCTTAAAACAATGGGAGATTAAAACAAAGACGGCTGGTCCGGCAAACAAAGAAACGCCGATAAGGCCGACAAATAACCCTTAACAGTGGCCACATCACAACCCTGCTGGGCCAGGAACAGCGAAAACTGAAGAATATCTGACAAGTGGGCCTTTAATGGATCAATGGACTTCTCTCCATACCATTTGGCAAATCTAGACCACCTTGAGAAGTAAATAGACTTGGTGAAGTGTTGCCTAGATAATAAAATAACATCCACCACATCTGGCGGGAGAGAGAATGAATTCAGGTTGCCCTGTTCAATCTCCAGGCATGAAGGTGCAGGCTCTGGAGATAGGGGTGTAAATCCTGCCCCTGCGACTGCGATAGGAGGTCTACCCTCAGAGGGAGACGGAGCAGAGGGTGCAATGAGCGGTAAAGTAGATCTGTGTACCACACCCTCCTTGGCCAATCCGGGGCGATCAATATAACTTGGGCCCAGTCTTGGTGAAACTTCCTCAGAACCCGAGGAATCAAGGGTATGGGGGGGAAACACGTACAGAAGCTCTGAGCCCCAATCTAACTGAAAAGCGTTCCCCATCGCTTCCTGCATCAGAAATTGGAGACTGCAGAATGACATGCAATGCGCATTCTCGAGAGTGGCAAACAGGTCCACCCGTGGAGTTCCTCACATCTGGAGGATCTGATGAACAACCTCCGGATGAAGCCTCCACTCGTGATCGGCCGAGAACCGTCGACTGAGAGAATCCACACACACGTTCAGCACCCCTGCCAGATGATTTGCTATTACACAAATCTGATGGTCCTAGGCCCAGGACCAAAGTCTCAGAGCCTCTCTTCAGAGACGATACGACCCTACTCCTCCCTGCTTGTTGATGTACCACATCGCAGTAGTGTTGTCCGTTAGGACCTGAACCGACTGACCGCGAAGAGAGGGAAGAAAGGCCTTGAGTGCCAAACATACCGCCCGCAATTCTAAAATATTGATGAGAATCAATCTTTCCTCTTAAGACCAAAGATCCTTGGCATTCAGGTCCCCCAGATGAGCACCCCACACTAGGGTAGAGGCATCCGTTATTACCGTGGCCACTAATGGATGAATATGAAATGGCTTCCCTTGTGACAGGTTGCCTTCCATGCTCCACCAAATCAGGTCCGCTGCAGTGTCTCTGGAGATCCTGACTGTCTCCCTGAGATCCCCATTTTGTTGAAACCACTGCCTATGGAGGCATCCCTGGAGTGCCCTCATGTGCCGGCGTACATGGTTGACCAACAGAATGCAGGAAGCGAACAGACCGAGCAGGCGAAGGACCTTCAAGACTGGAACAACCGCTCCAAGGTGAAACAAAGGGATCATTTCCTGAATGTTGAGAATTCTTTGTGGAGGTGGAAAAGCTTGACACACAGTAGTATCCAGTACCGCCCCTATGAACAGGTTGCGCTGAGAGGGTACCAGGTGAGATTTGGGCACATTTTTTGAAAAACCCAATTTGAACAACAGCTGAGCGGTTACTTACAGATGATGAAGCACCATCTCCGGCGACTCAGCTTTGAGCAGCGAGTCGTCCAGATAGGGAAAAACTGGAATCCCTGACCTACTGAGATGAGCTGCCACCACTGCCATCACCGTTGTAAAGACTCAATGTGCAGTAGTAGGACCAAACGGGAGGACCGCAAACTGGTAGTGCTGCGACCCTACCGTGAAATGTGAAATACTTACTGTGTGACTTCAGGAAGGGAATATGAAAATACGCATCCTGCAAATCGATCAACACCATCCAGTCCTCTTTCTGCAGGGCCTGAAGAACTTGAGCAAGGGTCAGCATCTTGAATTTCTCCTGTTTGAGGTAAAATTTCAAGACCCTGAGGTCCAGGATCTGTCGTAACCTGCCATCCTTCTTGGAAACCAGGAAATACCGGGAGTAGCATCCCTGACCCCTTTCCTACTGTAATGTAGTTCCTATAGTACCCTTCATGCAGGACCTGCGCTGTTTTTGGATAAGATGTACTGTGGGACTGGTGGCAGACTGACTCTGTACACCCACTGAGTATGTTAGCCTCTTTTTGCATTAGCTAGGCTCACAGTGCCACTAGAATCTCCTTTTATCAGAGAAATTAGTTTTTGGCAACCTCAGAACACAACAAACCCTGATTCCTCTGACTTCCTGGACTCGAATTGGACACCCCACAAGGGATAGTCAGACCACTGTCAGCTGGAGCGATTGCATGTCGGAGCCGCAGCGTCTCTGGTGAGTGTATCGCGTGAAGTCTCGGTCCCTCCTCCTTACTGATAGCAAGAGGTGCTGTATTTATACAGTCCATGTGCGTGTGTTAACTATTGTTTAGTATGAGGATGACGTTGGGGATTAAACCTTGTGCGTGGATAGGAGAGGTGAAGTATACCCCCGGGTATTGTTCTCATAAATTATTCATATGCGCTTAGGATGATGTCTTAGCAATATCGATTGGGAAAAACGCTCCCTCATCATGGAAGTAGGTGAAAGCTTTAGTCCATAAAAGGCATCAGTCCTTATACGGTGCTCAGTCCCTGTAAGGCAGTTTGTCCTTATTAGGAGTTATGACCTTATAAGGCTCGTTCATATGAAATGAAGGGGAGATGATGTAGGGAAGGTGTAAGATGTTCCCTGAACCTATATTAGGGTATCGATATGAAATATAACACCACCTCTATCGCACCTTTTTGCAATAAGGCAAGGACCTCCTTCTGGAGAAGGAGTAAATGATCTTCTGAACAAAATCCTTGGCAAGGAGGGTAAGGAGAAGGGAATCCCCAGAAGGGAAGGGCGTACCCATTCTCTACAAGATTCAAAACCCAAGGTCCGTAGTGACCGATTTCCAATCTTGTAGAAAATGGGACAGCCGACCCCCCCACAGGACCCGCATGTTCTAGGATGTGGGATCCAGGGCTGCTTTCCTGTGTTACCAGGGGGAGTAGGGGAGGTAGAGGAGAAGGAGGAGGAGGAGAGTTGATGGGTTGACCCACGCGGGCAACCCCTGTTTCTCCCTCTGTAGGATTTGTAAGGAGGATTTTGTTGCTGTTGTTGCTGAGGGTGTCGCAGGCTATGAAAAGAAGACCTTCCAAATCCTCGATACTTTCTACAACCAAACCCCCTGGACTGAGTTTGCAACCCTAAGAACTTTGCAGTGGCGTTGCTGCCCTTAAATCTCTGAAGCACAAAATAAGCCTTCTCTCCAAACAGTTTTGATCCATCAAAGGGAAGATCGAGAAGGGTAGCCTGCACATCTGGAGAAACCCCAGAGGATCTGAGCCAAGCCTGTCTCCTGGTAATGATGGAGGAGCTCATTACCCTGGCCACCGAATCAGCTGTGTCCAGACCAGACTGAATACCTTGACGAGCCGCAGCCTGTGCGTCCATCAGACCCTCCATAAAATTACCGGTTCCTCCTCAGGCAGCTTGGGTGCTAATTGTTTGGCAGAATCCATAAGGGCGTGTACATATCTCTCCAGCAAACAGGCAGCATTTGTGGACTTTAACGCCATGCTAGAGGAAGAAAATACTTCCTTGGCTGATTGCTCCAATTTTTTAGAGTCCATGTCGGCAGGAGCCTGAGGAAATGCGCCTGTACATTGTTAAGAACTGGGCGCCTGCACCACTAAGCTTTCAGGGGACGGATGAGCCGAAAGGAAGGCATGGTCTCCTGGAGCAGATCTGTATCTCTTTGCCACCAACCTCTAAACTGCAGGAGCCGATAGAGGTTTACGCCACACTTCAAGGATATGCTCAGTTACGGGGAATGTAAAACCTCTGTGAGTACATTTGGTTTGTACTCCGCTGTAGGCAACTGCAAGTCCAAAAGCTCCAAAGCCTTTATAATGACTGTATGATAGGGAGACACCTTTCGAGATGGTGCGGCTCTTGAGGAAGAAAGCTCCTACTCCGGGGAGTTGTCCAGGCCCGTTGAAGACCCTCGAATTCGTCAACAGACTCCTCAATCTCGCCTTCTTCAACTTCCTCTCTTCTAAGCTGTTCTTCCTCAACCGCCTCTGTGCCTCTCTTCTTGAACGCAACTTCGGTTGCGGCATCGGCGTTGCCACACGCGGCGCAGGTGGCTCCAGAGCCGGCGTCGATGGAGGGTCCGATGCAGGTATCAGCGCCATATGAAGACGAGAGTAAGGGCCACCAGAAGGCGCCGGGGACTGAGTATATGGCATTGAAAACCTCGGTGCCTGAAACTGCCAAGGCGACGCCGTCGGCATAAAAGGCACGAAGGTTGCCTGGGCATATTGTTGAGGCACACCCAAATTGAAGACAAGCAGTCCATGGGACCCGAAGGTGCTCCAGAGGGGAAGGCAGCCTTGGCAAACACATCATACATAGCATTTAAGATATAAGAGGGATTCGACCCCGGTCCAGGAAATGGAGGCTACAAAGCCGGGTCAGGATCCACACAAGGTACAGCTGGATCGACAGGCGGAGCCAAAGGAACAGATAATAATAATCTGAGCCGGTAAGCCTTCCGAAGCCGTAGAGCCCCTCAGCGTCGACCACCGCGCCGGGGTACCGTTAGGCAAAGGAAAATGAATCGGGGTCGCCCGAGGAGATGGCAAAGGCGATGGAGACACAAAGTCCTTTTCACAACGTCAAGGTGCCAGAGAAGGTGACCTCGAAGCCTTTGTCTTCAACGAAAGACGCCGAGAGCCATTCCTCCTCTTCTTTTTATGCTTCCTCCACTTCGAAGTGTGCGAGGTCAAAGACTTGGACTTCGATTTGGTTCTTTTCCGACCCCTCTTCTCCTTCCTTACTTTTGCCATGAAGAACTTGGCCTCACGCTCTTTCAAGGCCTTCAGGTTCATGTTGCGGATGTACGTTGTTACAACCCATGCTTTTACCACGCATGCCTTTACAACGCAGGTTTGTCAACGCAAGTCGTTACAACGGCTTGCGTTGGGGGGTGCTGGATAGTGAATAGTTTAATTTACTATTCCAACTCCAGTCCCCGTGGATAGTAGGGAAGGTGTTGGTTAGTAAATTAAACTATTACAGATCCTAGAGCGCCACCCAGCGCAATTCGTTGTAATGACTTGCGTTGAAAAACCTGCGTTGTAAAGGTACTGCGTGGTAAAAGTTGCGTTGTAAAGGATGTTTCCCATTTTGCGACAGCATGAGCAGCCCTCCACGTCGTGGTCCGATGATAAACACTACCAACAGTCCTCATGGGGGTCAGTGATGGACATATGACCCCCCACACTCTCTACAGGGCTTGAATCCCAACTTTCCTAATGTCGCCACCGTACAGCTACAGTTAAACCTGGAGAAATTACAAAGTAACTCAAAAGCAGTATGGGAAGTCCCAGAAAACCGTTGATGGCGCAGAAAAAAGGGAACTGACGTCATCACGCCAACGAGGCTATCTTATTGCTCCGCTGACGTCATACGGAGTCGCGAGCGGAGCCGTGGTATTGTAACGACCTCGTCGGTGAAGAGAGCTAGGAAAAAAGTTTCCGCGGAATGCTGGAGCAGGGGATATTCAAAAGGTGAGAAATCCACAGGTAGATGTATCCACCAGAAGTGAATAATACTGAGCCACACCCACTTCCCTGCATAGGTGCACACCCTCGCCATACCGCCTATATAAATAAGAACCCATCATGTTTCGGTTTTTTTTTGGACAATGGCTGAAGGATTGACATGATTTTTTAAATGAGTTCAGGCCTACATACTAGGAGTAATAGAGGTTACCATGAAGGTAACCTTGTCCTACTCTTGTATCCTGTTTCTTTACCACTTCCAACCAAACTACACATAGTGGTCGATTAGGATGGCGGACGGACGCCCCCGAGGTGGAGGGACCGACCGCAGGGGCAGCGGCGGTCCCTCCGTAGCAATTAGGATGTGACCGCCACCCTGCTGCGGGTGCTGCTTTGAGCAGCACCCGCCGCAATGTAAAATATGCATGTTTAACTATGGCATGCAAAACTTGGCAGGCACTGCGTGGTGCCTACCACCTTGTACATGCCAAAGCAGGGTGGTACCATAGGTACCCCCAATGTGCACCCCCCACCCCCAACACCCTGGGGCCCCGCAACGGGCCCCCAAACACAAAAGACCACATGTTTTTCCACGGCAGAAAAGCTGCCGTGGAAAAGCATGTTTCCGCCTGCATCCTAATATAGCTGGTGGTGTCTTGTAGACACCGCCACCATTTTTGCGTGCATACACCGCGGATCGGCGGCGGACGGACTTGCCGTCCGCCGCTGATCCCACCGTCATCCTAATGTGGCAGTGGGTGTTTCCATAGTCCGCGCCGGTGAATCCGCATCCTCCAGGCCGGCGGTGGCTTCCGCCGGGCCGGAGGATGCAGATTCACCGCCATCCTAATCGGCCCCATAGTTTGGAGTGGAAGCCATATAAGCACAGATTCAGCAGAATACACATAGAGTAGACCATGAGGCTAAGCTACACATCTATCTGAAAGGCACGTGACTAAACAATGCTAGGTCAGGACAGTTCTGGTAGAATGTGCTCTGCCACCCAGTGGAAGGTATGACCCATGCACTGAACTGAAATAGGTGATGAATAGTGAAATACATCTGGAAATGGGGCTGTAGCCACAGTTCAACCAGCATAACTGCCATCATAAGTCACAAATAAGTGACTTGCAGAATGCAGACCTACGAGTAGGTCCAAACAGAAATGCAGAGTGTGCCAAGCATTAAGGGTGTGCAACGTCACTAGTTAAGACAAGGACATTGTTCGGTGAGTAAATATACTGGAAGAAAAAAATGTCAATGAATAGAAATTCTGATAACACCTTGGCAAGAAAGGCAGAGTGCTGACTGCAATAACACATAGTTCCGAAGTTATTTGTCTGTACATGTGATAGCAACATGAAAAAGGTTCCTTAATGATGAGGCTTTATGTACAGAGAACTCACAAGCTCGAAGAATTGTGCTTTAACAAGTTTTAGATTCTGTCAACAGGCCACCCAATAGGAGCAAAGAAACAAAGCAGTCAATGAAAGATGACATTTGACTCCATAATTTTCTGTGGAGAAACGTTCTGTGGGTCTGTTCCTACTGGTGCCAATCGCTGAAAGGCACATTTTGCACGTGTTCAGCTTGCACCCCACCCCATCAGATGCCTCGAAAAAGACATCATATTGCCCTTGAGAAGATTAGAGGCTAAATGCAGGAGAGTCTCCAAATAAAACCACACCCCCTGGCTCTTATTCTTTCATCTGGTGGAGACGTTACTAGCAGGTAACAAACCTCTGGCTCTCAGGGGAGGAGGGACTTAGGTGGCTGAAGGCCAGTTCTTAGGAATGTATACACTCAAGTTAAGCGATGCTAAAGAGGGGAGCAGAATTGTCACTTTCTCGCTGAATGAGACAGTACCTTTCCGTTTCGGAGCTGCAGGTTACCAAGTACTTTTAAGGCTTGGCAAACAAAGCCAGAAAAATAATGCAGAGGAAAGCCTGATAATTCCCACTTATCTGGGAGTTAAGGACACTGGCCACTGTTGGCTGCAGCAATGTGAGAGCAGACTCTAGGTGATGGCCCACTGTCACAGGTCTATACCAACCACCAGAACTGTAAAGCCCTCCTCTCCTGTTTTCTTATGTAAAGAAAGGCCTGTGTTGTTGTCTGCCTGGATCATTGCCTCCATAAGCCTGACTACTTTACGTAAGGACTCAAAGGTCAAGCAGATCGCTTGAGGTTCATTAAATTTATGTGGTGGGATTTTCCAATTGGTGCATTAATCACTGATAGTTATGCCACCAGTGGACCTCAATTCAAATTCTGATGAATCAGTCCCCAATCTGTGGTCACAGTAAACGGAAAGGGTTTCCCATTAGAAAGTTGAGAGCACCAGTCCACTATCCAAAAGCTACGAAGATATATGGGGGTATCAGGACAGACTTTGACTCACTCAAGCAACTGACCTCAATGAAATGACCAGTAAGTCTTATCTAAGAACAGATACCTGACCTTCGTAATGGCTCCCTAAGGAAGCAAAGGCCTTTGAGAGTCTATATACTAGAACAGCCTCCCCATTTGATCTGGCTCCTTTTTGCAAAAACAACAGAGGATTACGGGTAGTTCAGAGTGAAGTCAAGATTGAAAAGAATGAATAATTATCTGAGGACCACAGCCAGATTGGAATTGGAAACTGTAAGCTCCCTTGTAAAATCCCTCACAAAATAATCAATGTAAGGTTATCAGTGGAGGTTCTACAGCCACAGCAAAACAGTTAAATAAGAAGTCTCTATGTGAAAACTCCACTTGCTACATTAGGTTTGAATGGCATCATCTTCTACTGGGACTGTTGATTTTCCATGTGAAGAAGAAATACCTCCTGCAGAGATTCTTCAGGATTGGCCAGTGCTAAATTTGTAAAATATTAAGTGCAGGTGCTCTAATTTTTTTAGGAGATCACACCCACTTCCCCGGCTCCGCCCACTTACTCCAGGGGCTCCACCCACTTCATTTATTAGCTCCATCAACACCCATAAGCCTCAACTCATCAGAGTCGCTTCCTCACTTCTTGAGTTCGGCAAGAAGCTGAAACCCTGGCTCTTCACATAAGCATTAGAGGCATTAGAGGCCTCACACCTACACACCTGTACAAGCTCCTCACTATGGGGACAACCAACTAGCTCTCAGCCTCTAACCCTCATATATGACAATTTCATAATTTCAGTGAAATTATGAGTGACACCCTTTTAAGCAAAAAAAGAAACTCTAAGAAAATCTTAAAACTGTTGTAATCACCAGAAATTGAAGGGTATATCATGGGACCCTGGAGATCCAGGTAGTGCTTACTTACTGAGGAGGCCAGTCACAGTGTAACTGTGTACAGTACAGGAGGCTCTGGGTTTGCAAGTCACAGTGTACAAAGGAGGCCCGGAGAATAGCGATGGCTTGGGGTTCAAAGAGGAGAGCAGTGTGCACAGAGAAGGAAAGGAGGTTAAATTTAAAAAGGTTATATAGGATGTCAATAGACTAAGTATTGAAGGTTAATGTGTTTACATGGGGCTCATGGCCTTCCTGTGGGTTCTGTGGAAATGACAGGAGACCTGGGCCGGCTTGGTGTACAAAAGAGGTCCACGGACTCTACAGCCAGTTCAAGTGCATACAGAATGGATAGGGATTACAGAGTGACACTGTAAGGTGTACTCTGGAGACAGGGGTCCGTCTATTGTTTGCCCTCTGGGCTGCCATCTGCTGTTTGGCCTTCCCTACCTGCGCTCCTCTCCCTCCCAGGAATTCTCCTTACCAGCAGGGTCTAGCTTGAAGCCTTGCTCCTCTGCGCCCATCCTACGCCTCCTGTCGTGTCCCTCAGCTCCACTCACTTAGGAACAGCTGATCGCACTGGCCTTACTTCGAGGCTCTGATAGTGTATTCCTGTACACAGGAACGTGTTAGGATTCCCAGGGAGGGCCTTTCTGGGGCTTGTAGTTCTTCCAGTTTCATTTTTCAAAGGAATCTAGGAAAGCTAGGACTTAATGTCCCAGCAAGCAACGAGTTAAACCGAGAAAAGATTCACACCCAAAACATGTAGATAAAAGGCAGGCACGAATGACAAGCCGGTTATAATCTAATTGCGCGTTATCTTTTGTAATAAACTGCACTCGGTGAGTGCTCATTCATGCGCAGCGCTATAATAAATATGCGGAAAGGTCGACTGTGCTTCTGTCTACTGCAGCAGTAAGAACTAGGAAACTGAGGTTTTGTCTACTCTCATCCCACAAATCATGTGCCACCCAAATGCGTCCATAACTCAGCCTAACCTGGACGTGTGTGTGGGAGAGGGGGAATGGAGCAGGGTTAAGGTCTCATCTGTTGTGAAGCACTTGCAGTAGAGTGAGACAGCGAGCACTTGGGTGTCCGGACCGAGAATTAAAAGCAATTTTAATTTTTAAATGGGTATGATGTATGTTGGGCAATGAATTGTGTGGAAAATATGTGGCAGTAGCAGACGTAGTATCAGTGAGTGCAGTTTTAGGCCAGCTGCGGTGCAGTTAAGTGTAGATCTACCACCAGAGGCGCAACTACAGCCAAATTCGGCGGAGAAGGGGGGGGTTGTTAAGAAAAATTTTTGGGGGTGGGCAAAAGCCAGAGTCGAGCTGCAGGGGTTCTAAGAAGGGGTTTAAAACATCAAAGCCTCATTAACAAGGGAAAGGTCTGTGAAGTACTCCGTTGCGGCTCTGTGTGTGCCCGGGAAGCTGTCTCAGGCTGACCCACACAAGGGAGGGGGAGGGGGGCGCCTGTCTACCGCTCAATTTTCAGCCAGCCTAAGACAGAGGTATTGTGGTGCCTGAAGTGAAGTATGTGGCTGCGAATGCAGCCAGTGTCATACATGCGTGGAATTTCGGAAGGAGGAAAGCAAGGCAATCTGAAGTACATTTGAAATACCCGCGACCTTCACTGAATATTTTTATGCCTCTGCTTACTTGCTTGAAGATGAATATGGAGCGACGGCCGCCGGCAAGAGCTGTATTTCCGGACGGGGCCGCCCGCGGCATTTACCGCAGCGAGCTCATCACAGCAGCCTGACTTGGCATTTACAACACTGGTCACTCCCCTCAGCAAACTTGCACGGTGTCCGGCTTAGCAGCAGGTGCTACTGCTGCACAGGCTCGCTTCACATGCAAAGCAGTCCATAGCCTACACCTTGGGGAAGCGTCCCATAGACTTAAATGCAGCCCGGGAGCTTGCAGTAGGAGGTAACATCGCGCCGGCCGCCTGGCGCCTATGATGTCAGTCAAATGGCAATGCGCGCCATGCGGGTAATCAGTTTTACATCTCGATTGATACATTTTAGTACTAGCAGCTTCTAGCTAAGCCATCCCCCAAGAAGCCCAGTGTCATGAGCTGCGAGCACATCACGGTGCAGTGTGCTGCCAGCCACTGCGTCTTAGTCTAGTCAGTATAACAGCCCTTCGAGGAGTGACTCGGAAATTAATCGAGTCGCGCTGAAGCCTGCCTGTTCCCTTCGTGCCGAGGCCTGCCTATCCCTGCAGATTGCAGAACCTTGAAGGTGCCTCCAACAACAGCCCCCCTCCTTGCGCTGCAGCTGACCGACTGGAAACTTCACGATAAAGTCAGCACCTGCAACACTCCTCAAGCTCTCAATACTATAGACCCGGCCCTGAGAAATAGGTGCCGGCCCTTAGCACCGGAAAGCACCGGCACAAACTAAGCACTGGGATTGGCACATAAAGGGAAGGGTCTTTTAGGTAGGCCTGGTTGGTGAACTCCGCTCTGTTTGTGGAGTTTGCAGAGTTTTCCACACTCTGCGGAGCATGCACAGTTCTCGCTCGCCAACGTCAAGTTGTCGAGCGAGGAAAATCCACCTCCCAGCAACATTTCTCAACGCAGGCGGTCAGATTACTTATCGTGGGCGGTGCGGATGGTCACAACCGCTAGCATTGAGAAACCATCCGTTCGCCATAAGAAAGCTGCTACTCAGATAGAAAATCTACTTGAGCGCCAAGAAAAGAAGCAGCGCCCTCTTGCACTGCGCATGGTGCCGTTCGGGCTGATTTTACAGCACAGGACAAACACTCGGCGCTGAAAATCAACAAAAACAGCATGATCAAATGCACGCCGCTGCTTGCGGAACTCCACATAGCACAGCTGAGTTTTTGGGTCACTTCGTAGAGTACCGCATAGCGGAACTCCGTGGACTCCTCCCAGGTCTACTTTTAGATCAATTGAACACTACCAATTGATCTAATGGACGTCTCCAGTACCTGGGCCAGGGCCAGCATTTAGAAATTCTGAAGGCAGGAGAAGCTATTACATGGTATAGATCTAGGATGCAGTGGACCTCTGATTCTTCAACATACAGGAAAATGAACAGGAAAAAAAGAATTTGGGGGGGGGAGGGTACTGACTAAATGATGCCAGTTACGATAGGCTCATGGAATGTTAAAGGCCTTAATTCTCCTCAAAAGCGTCAGAAGGTGTGGAAATACATTATAGATCATCATTTGGATGTGGTGGGACTACAGGAAACTCATTTGGCCCGTAAAGACGAATCCAAGCTTAAGCATAGGCAATACCCACTGACTTACAAATTCTCTGCCCCCACTAAGCACCGGGGGGTGGCGCTCTTGTTCCGTTCTACACTTCAGTTTCAACCAATGGGGGTGCGAGGTGACAAGGAGGGAAGATGGCTGATGGTGAAGGGGATGCTTCTTGGTAAGCTCTGCACATGGGTGGTTTTATATGCACCGAACACGGGCCAGAATGGGTTCCTTGAGGCCTTTATGAGGGAGGTGGGGGATTTTGGGGAGGGAGCATTGATAGTAATGGGGGATTTCAATTTGGTTTGGGACAAAGGTCTTGACTGCTCGCACCAACAGAGGACGGAGGCGGGCCTCTTCTCCCCTGAGCTGCACGACGCCATGGACAGTCTGGGCCTTATTGATGGCTGGCGCGCCCTCCACCCCCACACTAGGGATAGCACGTTCTATTCCCATGTTCACCACACGTATTCGCGTCTCGACCACATTTTTCTAAATCAGTCACTACAGGGGGACTTGCAGGACAGTAGAATATTTCCGCTCTCTGTATCAGATCACAGTCTTTTGGCAGCGTGCTTGACTTGGGCCCCAGAGACGTCACCACACCGCAAATGGTACTTCCCTATCTTCCTTACACGTGATGAGGAATCCTGCAAAAAACTTAGGGCAGCCATTGGTGAATTTTTTGAGTTCAACAAAGCTGGGGACACCTCGGTTTTCACCCAATGGGATGCCTTTAAGGCGACGACACGGGGCACGTGCATTGCGTTGAACTCCGCCCTGAACAAGCTTAGGCGCGAGAAAAGGGAGGCGCTGGAGGCGGAGCTGGCGACGCTTGAAACTGCGCATAAACAGAATCCTTCTCGAAAGACTCTTCGCCCTCTTGCTGCGGTGCGGGGTAAACTCAGGGCCCACTATAATAATAGGGCGGAGTATACCATCTTGCGCCTACGGCGCCTTTCTTATGCTCAAGGCAACAAAGTGGGGAAACATCTGGCTCGGCAGCTCTGTGATAAGCGTGAAAGGGAATATGTGGGTGGCATCCGGGCACCCTCCGGCGCCATGGAACATAGGGACGCGGCCAAGGCGAAGCTTTTCGGCGACTTTTATGCCGCCCTATACTCGGCAGATAACCTAGCGCCTGAAGAGCAGCAGGAATATTTAGGGGCTTATCCACTTCCGCAGGTTTCCAAGGAGTGGAATGACCTTCTGGAGGCCCCCTTCACTAGGGAGGAGGTGTTGACCGCCATTAAGTCCCTTAAACCGCTCAAGGCGCCTGGCCCGGACGGCTTTACGGCACCCTTCTATCAAACATTTGCCTCTGAGCTGGGGGATTTTTTGGTGACACTTTTCAATGGCATGAGGGAGACGGGCCAAACTACGGGCACCATGGCAGAAGCGATGATTTCGATTATCCCCAAAGCCGGAAAGGACCCATCTAAATGTGAATCATACCGGCCCATAGCCCTATTAAACGTGGATGCTAAATTGTACTCCTCTATCTTGGCTGCCCGGCTCCAGGACCTTATGCCTGCTCTTATTCACCCCGATCAATCGGGATTCATAAAAGGTCGCCAGACCCACGACAACACCAGAAGGCTGATTCATCTGATCGAGAAGGCTAATCGCTTTAAGATCCCGGCGGTCTTGTTGGGCCTTGACGCTGAAAAGGCGTTCGACCGGGTGGACTGGAACTTCCTCTTTGATACCTTGAAGGCCTTTGGTTTTTCACCCAATTTTATCGATATGCTTCGGGCCAACTACCATGGCCCTCGTTCGAGGGTTTTGGTAAATGGCCATGTTTCACCCTTCTTTGCACACTCCCGGGGTACGAGGCAAGGCTGCCCCCTATCTCCCCTACTCTTCGCGCACACGCTAGACTTTCCTTCCTTACGCTGCGTCGGCCCCTAGGGAGGGGTGGGGTCGGCCTCTCGACATGCACCTCTATTACAAGGCGGCGCAACTCCGAGTGCTGGCCGAATGGGCCCAAATGGAGTCGGAGAAGCACTGGCTTCATATGGACAGGAGTGTGGCGGGAAGATCGATCTGGGACCTGGTATGGAAGGCAAAGGGTGATCGGCCTCGTAACGCCTACATTAGCACTCCTACGAGTACCAATCTGAAGGTCTGGGACTCGGTCTCTAGCGATGAGAGGTGGACCTCCTTCGCGTCCCCCTTCACACCTATCCACTTCAACCCGGCCTTTCCGCCGGCTCTCGTTGAGGACCCCTTTGATGGGTGGAGAGCGGGGGGTTGCCACGCACTCACACATTTGTTCCATGGGTATGAGCTGCTCACTTTCCATAATTGCATGCGTGACTACGCGGTGCTACCTTCCGAGCGTTACCGGCATGCTCAACTACTTCACTGGGCGTTGTCACCGGAGGTGCGAGATCGCCTCGCCCTAGATACATGAATCTGTGGGAAGAGCACTTAGGGCGAGATATCTCTGATGAGGAGTGGACTGACCTCTGGCGCGATCTACACAAATTCAATCATTCTATTGATCTCAGGGAGGCCCATATGAAAACAATGCTGGATTGGTATCTTTACCCGACCCGATTGAACAAGATCTTTCCCGCTGCGTCGGATAGGTGTTGGCGAGGCTGTGGTCTCCTTGGGGATTTTCGCCATATCTGGTGGGACTGCCCTATCATACGCCCTTAATGGGAGGAGATACTGTCTCAAATCAAAGATGTGTTGGGTTACCCGATTCCGGACTCCATAGGCTTCGTGCTCCTGGGTCTTCGTGACCCGCTTCTGGAGCATCAGACCAAGGCAGATAAACAGATCCTTTGGCTCTGCATAGGTGCGGCCAAGTTGACCTTGGCTGCAGCTTGGAAGAAGAATGAGGCTCCTGCACTTTCCCTCTGGTTTGCTAAGTTGTGGAAGCTGTTGAGTAGGGAACGTATGACTGATGTTTTCAGAGGTGACTTTAAAAACTTCACCTTCAGGTGGGGCCCGCTAGTCCGCTTTCTTTCTCGAGGCTTGCCATCGGCGGTCTGCCCACCCACCTTACGAGCACTACATTTGTTTCAGGTGTGAAAGAATGATTGAATGAATGCCTGCTGCTGGACTGCCACCACTGGGGGGAGGGGGATGGAGGATGGCTGGAGTCTTTGGGGGGGGGAGGTTTGTTTGTTTCAAGGGGGGGTGGGATTTTACGTTATACCTCGCTACAGCGTCTTTCTCGTGGCCAAGACACAAGGAGGCGCAACTTGAACTGGTCGAATACGCCCTGACTCGGATAGCTTTTGCCTGGTGCCAATGTGGATTGACGCCCTTCCAAGGTTTCCTCGTTGGGCAAAACGCGGTTGGCTGGCGGACTTTAAAATTTATCCTGACTGGGGCTGCCGCGTTGTACAAATCTTCAACAATGATAATGCTTCTTGGCCATGTGGAGTTAGCTCCTGCGAGGGCTCTCATTGCATTTCGTATGTCTCTGTCCTTCCTTTCTTCTATTCTTCCTTCCTTTCTGTGTTCTCAATAAAAATATCTTTAACAAAAAAAAAAGAATTTGCTCTCGCTAACAAGATAATACATACTAATACTCTCTGGAACAAGAAACAACTTTAGGTGTCTTACAGACAGAAGAATTTTCAAAACTTTTCTCACCAAAAGCAACAAAAAAAAACATTTCGCTCATGAACAGCCAAACAGCCAACATGCCTCTTTATCTGCAGGTAAACACTCAACTCTTTTTTTAAAGGAAAAGACGCACAACGTTTCTCTTACTATTTTAATTTCTCTTACTAAGAAAAAAAATTACTATACCTCCTACTGAGAGATTCTTAGACTCACTGCTCGCTGGCAAAAAAAAAAACCAAAATCTCTCAGTGACATAAAAGCAACATTTCTTTCGCTAACAGGAACACGAGTACACGGTCTTCTAATTTGGGGAAAACATCAGCCTCCTCTTAAGGACGTTAAAACACAAACATTCCTCTTAATGACTGAAAATCACCCATGAGTCATCTCACTTATGGAAACACTCGACATTCCTTTAAGAAACAGAATTCAACACTTATGCTCCTTTCACTTTGAAAATACAACCAACGTCTCGAGAGAAAATCGGTTAATATTTATTCCTCGTAATGACACACAAATTCTCAATATTCGTTTGAGAAAAACACACAGCAACACTTCCAGTGCCTTTAAAAATTCACGTATGTATAGCACGCGACATCCCTAGGAAAGGGCCAGCATTCCTTTTCTGAATATAACTTTCCCTTCCTGAATCCTGAGCATTCGGACTAGGTTTAAAGTGTGCAACGCAATCAATAAATTAAAGTTATGTTTTTAACATGCTTTGTCTTTTGATGGTTATATACTTTACTAAAATCAAATCTGTACAACATAGGGATTCTCGGGAATGCATTTCAGCCTGTCCACAAACTCGCAGGGCCGGAAGAACTTCTTCTATTCCACCTAGCCAAATATGTGAGGTTGTGTGCCCTTGAGGGCTGATGCAAAGGTGATCCCACAAAACTAGCATGGTAACTGAAAAACCAGGGGCCGCTCGCTCAGATTTTTGCGTGACATACCTTCTGTTTCTGTTTGTGCAGAGTCATATCTAGAGCCTCCATCTGCAACTGTTTCTGCTGCTTCTCCTTGGACAGCTTCTCGAGCTGCCTCTCTTGCTCCGAGATCTTCTGCAGGGCCCGGCTGGGGAGCCCCACTTTCCATTCCTCTGCTGTCCAGCTCATGATGGGTTGCTCGCTGCTCTGCGGACTCCTGTCTCATTACCTGTCGGTGGAGAATACTAGGTTACGAAAGGGAAGCTTTCAGGGGAATTGTGGTGTCACAGAAAGGGCATCAAACAAGGAAGGCAGAACAGAGGAATGGAAATGTTAAGGATGGAAAGTGTAAGAGGAGGAAAGACCTCTGGTCAAGGAAGCCTGCCAGAGGATAATCAATCAATCAATCAATCGATTTGTAGAGCGCGCTATTTACCCGTGAGGGTCTCAAGGCGCTGAGGAGGGTGGGGGGAAAAGCTTCACTACTGTTCGAAGAGCCAGGTCTTGAGGAGTCTTCTGAAGGCGAGTAGGGGTTGAGTAGTGTAGTAAGGGATGAGACAGAAGAATGGTCAATAGCTGCACAGGTTAAAGAATTATACAATGACAGGGAAAGGTCATGGGTGTGCCAGAGACATATATAACAGGGTACATGGTCAGGAGACATGGCAAGCACGGTGTAGGATAAAACAAATCAAGTACGGATTTAGAGATCATGTAGAAGATACAGGGAAAAAATGAAACATTACCTATCAGGAAGGGACCGAGGGAGGAAATAAACCATGGTACAAAGTAAAAGAGGGAACTTAGATCTAAAAGGAAACCTAAGGGGAGAATCCCATGGTTTGGCTGAATTTAGGCAAAGTTGTACAATCAGTAGCAGTTGTCGTTAGCATCAGGGTCAGAAGTAACCTGCTCGAATATGGTTAGAACTATGTTGTATTTCCCAAAGTTACTCCTAGCGCTAATGATTTCCTTTTAAAAAAAACTGAATGTATACCATCAAAATGGTGGTAAGGGGTTTAAAATGTAGCTTATACCAGATAGTTCTTGTTTGGACTGATCTTTCTGGGTAACAAGGAGCGCGAGATTCGTAGGGGCCTATGTTGTGCTCAATTCTGCGCTAATTATGGTCTTTAGCGAAAAAGGTGGCACTACCATAAGGACACTGATATAAACAGTAGTGTATTCAGATCTTGACAGAAGGATGAGTCAAATGATTTAAAATTAATGCATATCAAGCTGATCTGTACATATCATGGCCTTGCGTTCAGCTCTGTTCAGAATTGTACATTAGAATATTGATAACAAAATGTTTTTGACATAAATACTGTGGCCTAAACATTGCCATATAAAAATATTGCTCTGTTGGGTGTATACTGTCGTTTATTAACTCCAATGCAGAAATATTTTTGTAAAACGATATTTAGAACACAATATTTTTATCCGATTTTTTTTAACACAATACTCCGGTACAATCCCTTGGTCACAGAGAAAATAATTTGTTTTGGCATTTATATTTTTGATGAGTCAGTACCTTTCATACAAGTACTTTGATACTTTGAACGCATACATGTGAGTTGCGGTTGTTCCCTAATGTGTCAAAGAGATTTATGTAAAACCCGATTGTGTAGAATACTGAATTTTCACAAATAGCAAACAAATCGATTGTTTGCTACAGAAGGCACTTTCAGTGCCCAAAGGGGGAGCTAAACTATTGGTTTCTCCTGGTTGAGCCCAATATCCATATCTATCAGTGTTAGGATGCACTTTGATTTACTGGGAAATGTATCTGGCTCCGACAAAAAGATGTTCTGCCTGTGTGTTAGGGTCACTGGAAGCTTGTATCCTTAACTTCTTCGGGTTGGACCCAAGGCATTCCCTCATCAGCATTCCAGTGTATTTGGACAAGTGTTAGAATTGCAAGATATATAAAAAAAATTAGAAAAACAGAAAATGTGAAAGGATTAAATAGTCACGTCAACTAAATCCTAAGGTGTCTCAACAGAGTGATCAAGCCACTGGATCCTAATTTTTAGTGGTGTGGTTAACTAAGGTATCGATCTTAAATGCAATTGAAATGTCAACAGTAGGATTGCCAGTAAGGATGACAGAATAGATCTCACACTATCATATGCCATGTATATTAACTGCTATCAGTTTTACCTGAAATGTTTGTACAGGGAATACACAACTCATAACATATGATACAATTTATCCAGTTCTTGCTGCATTCCTAATTTATATTTAATGCATGATTGTCACTACAGTGAATTAGGGGAGCACCTGGGGTGCAGAGGAGCATTTAACAAAATGTGCATTGTAAAGAAATTAAGTTATTAGTAAGTATCCATCTCTAGTAATAACCACAATCCTTGTCAGGATAAATTATGAAAGTCACTAAATAAACCTGAGCTCAACACCTTACAATTGAGAGCTTTTTATCAGTGTCTACATTTTATTACACAAAACAGTTTAATTCCGTTTTTGGATTTGGCGAAAAATGTGTTTCTTGTTTGACGTGTATGAATCCCAGCGTGACAATGGTTATTCACGGATCTACTTCTGCATACCATAGACTGACACTCAAAGCACTGAAAGAAGCGTATTCCCACAGCAGTACATGGACCATTGCAAGATAGCAAGCCAGCACGCAGATCATGAGCAGCTCGCACCATCACTATTACGATTCTCTGTAAGGACTGAAGATGAGGATTACACTCTCTTTTCTCTCAAAACTCTATAGCCAAAGTCAAAACACTATTTATTAATGAAGATAAAACAATAAAAGACTACATATCCCACGAGTCCTGCAAACATAAAATATAATGACATCTAAATTCAACGTGCAATCAGGAGCCCAAGTGTTGAGATGGTCACCCTACTTGACGAGATTACATCATGCTTCAACCAATAGGAATAGGTCCATTGGATAGAACCTCTTGACTGGTTGCTGTCAGTCAATCAGATTAGCAGGGGTTAGCTTCCACATCCTATCCACGGAACATATTTTGAGGTCCAGAAAGACAAGAGCAACGCAAACAAAGCTGGTGTCTGTTTTCAGGCATAGAAATTGTACCTTCTTTTCAAGTTGACCTGTGGGGTTGATTATTGCGATGTAGCGAGTGGAACTCGCTTTCAGGTACTAATCTTACCTTCTGGGGAAAGAGCTTCCTGCATTAAGGTGGAGGATTTCGCCAGCACCACACAGGACCCCATAGCACTACAGGAGACCTTCACTGCTTCCTCTGACAAGGCACAATCACCAGCACAGGAGTCTGTGATCACCAAAATCTGCGCTTGTGACTGATAGAAAAATAGGAATTTGCTCTGTGTATTTCTGCCTTAGGGCAAATAGCCCCATAGGTTAATTCGTCACCTAACCAAACGTAGGTTTCATTATGGAATAGATGGAATTCTAAATATAGGCACGGAGGTCAGAGTCACAGGAAAGCAAGAGCCCCAAGAGTTGAGGGAATTCTAAATATAGGCACGGAGGTCAGAGTCACAGGAAAGCAAGAGCCCCAAGAGTTGAGGGAATTCTAAATATAGGCACGGAGGTCAGAGTCACAGGAAAGCAAGAGCCCCAAGAGTTGAGGGAATTCTAAATATAGGCACGGAGGTCAGAGTCACAGGAAAGCAAGAGCCCCAAGAGTTGAGGGAATTCTAAATATAGGCACTGAGGTCAGAGTCACAGGAAAGCAAGAGCCCCAAGAGTTGAGGGAATTCTAAATATAGGCACGGAGGTCAGAGTCACAGGAAAGCAAGAGCCCCAAGAGTTGAGGGAATTCTAAATATAGGCACGGAGGTCAGAGTCACAGGAAAGCAAGAGCCCCAAGAGTTGAGGGAATTCTAAATATAGGCACGGAGGTCAGAGTCACAGGAAAGCAAGAGCCCCAAGAGTTGAGGGAATTCTAAATATAGGCACGGAGGTCAGAGTCACAGGAAAGCAAGAGCCCCAAGAGTTGAGGGAATTCTAAATATAGGCACGGAGGTCAGAGTCACAGGAAAGCAAGAGCCCCAAGAGTTGAGGAACTGTGCACTAGAAGCATATGTTGCCTTCATGTGGAAACATTAGAAAACATACATTTATTTCTTTAAATGAGGAGAAAAGCAATGTCATTATTTTAGACTAGGTTGAAATTAAAGTGGAAAACTACAATGTTATATGTCAGAATATAACCTATATTACAGCAATGAATTTTTTTTTTTAAATTCGGACACAAACGCTAAGTGCTTTCATTTTAATTTCTCAGTAGGCCGGGGAATTAAAGGAAACTCCTTCAAATGTACTTTTTTGTGTATAAGCAATGGCACAAATAGCAAGCCCTTTCTACTCGCTCCGTAATTGTCTTTATGTTTTAAATAAATTATATGGAGAAAGATTGCAGAAGCCAAGAAAGAATGTGAAGCACTGTGAAGCGTTTGTAGCCAGTCCTATAAACTGAAATGGTGGGCTTTCTGTGGTATATCACAATGTATTGGATCTTCCACACGAAGGCAGAGGACAGAGTAGAGCTCTGATGAACGTGAGAAAGGTCACAAATGTGAACTTTGTGGTAAAACCCAAATCAGAGATTAATGGAAAGTAGGTGAAATGGAGAAAAGACTATCAAAGAATGTGAGAACTATTACACAAAGTTTTCCTAAAAATATCAAAGGTTACTATTTACCCATTAGTTATTGAACACTGGTGTGTTTTTAAACCCTTGATAAGCCTACCTTTTTGTTTCACTTAGAATAAACAGAACATTTCACACAATATACTATGTACCATGTAAACAGAGAGGAAAGTGTAGAAAAAGAACAATAGCTGTGTTCACGAATAACACATTCTGCTAGGTGTATATGTTTTTACATTTCATGAAGTAACCTCATCAGGATTTGGACAATATTATGTTAGCTCTAATAAATAGAGGCAATGGGCTTTGTTTACAAATATTTAAATCTTTCTTCTTTTCTATTTACGCCTTACTTTTGTTCATATTTTTAACGTAATTGTGTCAGCAGGTGGAACAGCAGTTTATATCTGCTATTATCATCAAGTCAGAGTTTGCAGAGTAGAACAACAGCCAACACGTGTTTCGCCCCCAGTAGCAAGTATAGACCGGGGTTTTTATGAATATTACAGAGCATAATTTTTGATCTGTATATTTTCCATATCGGAGATTAAGGGTAAAAAACACTTTACTACAGAAAACAAGCAAATGTGATTAACTATTGCATATAATACTTTACAAAAAACGTATTCAAATATTCATATTCCCCGAAAATAACATTACAGGTAAAAAACGAAGTACGTTATAAACAAAACAAGTCTAATTAATACAATGAATACACATAATAAACATAAAGGGTTAGCTTAAATATATTAAGGATATGAGCGAAAAGGCTACCTATCTGGCCAGAGCACAAGAAAGAAGACGAGATGCTGCAGTCAAGGCCTTGCGACCTCTATATCAAACATTCTAGTTGCTTAGCAACGTTTCATGGCTGATTGTGTCATGCTGCTAAGAATGTCGTAATAAAGAGATGATGCAAACAATATGACCTTCTGGATATTCAACATAGTGTATATTTATTGGTCATTAACCACTAGGAAAATCTCTATTAATGTCGGGAACATGTGAGAAGAAACGTGAAAGTGAAAAAAACACTCCGGGCAAGATGTGAAAGGGATGATGCAGGCATAATGAAACGGCGACTGTGATTATAGAAAAGGCCGGCACACTCTAACCATAACAGTGCACAGCATGTGCAACGGTGCAAAGTGCTCTGGACTCATATAGTGCACAAGGTGGAATACGGAAACCAAAGCAATACGTGCGGGCTAATGAAATTGCTAAGTGCGTCCAGGGACAAGTGCACAAGAACACACAGCTGAGTGCCTGAGGACTCAAATGCTCTTGTACACAGAGCCAGTGACTATCCTCATTCAGTGCCTATAAGAGGAGCAACTTTGAGAAAGACAAATGACTGCCTCACTGACAGTTTCGAAGTCTAAAACACAAAGAAAATGTGATCATTGAGCAGAGTCTCTTGGTACTCTGTATTTTTGTTGGGATTATGGAGGACTGAGGGGCCTGGTGAGCTCACTTCTCCCTATGACTGGGGTTTTGGTGGGAATAGGAATAGCTTGTAGAAGCTGCCGATCCCAAAGGTAGGTGCAGCAGAGTTTCAACAGCATTAGGCCGTTCACAAGGAACAACTAACCTGAAGTTGGAATTAAGCCATAGCACTGGCCTGCTTACCTTTCAGTAATCTTCATCACACCCATCAGGAAGATAAATAACTTGATAAACGACTATACATAAATAGTCTACAGTCGTCAACCCTGAAGCACGTTTTTGATGACAATTCGTCAGGCCAGGACATAAGGACTGGGACAAGGAAGTGTGGAACAGTGGCAAATTAAGACTACCACTAAGATACCCGTGGCATTACACCCATGTCCCTCTTCCTCATGCACGTCATTCATGACTAAAATGTATGCCAAACACTAACGAATTTGGCATGGACTACGAAAGAAAAATACTTAAGGCCAAAAGACTGCTAGTAAGGTGTAGATTTCATTGCAAAAACCTTATGCAACAAGCTTTCAGAACGGTAAAAAGTGTCTATGAACTTTTCACCTAAAGCTAATAATGTTGCACAAAAGTGTTGGGAATACCCCAAGTAGAAGCTCTGTGTGTACCTTTAATGGAACACCCCAGGGAAAAAAACAGACATACCTTACAGCACATTCTCTAATTTCTTGGCCGGAAGAGGAAACTGAGCAAGGAGCAAGTGGTTGCTTTTTCAGCAGATGATCTACTCATGGAGACCACCATAGCTGCCAAATGTCACGTTTTTGCCGTGCCAGTCCCGGCAAGTGAAATCCACTATCCCGGGCCAGTCCCGGCAATTACACTTTGGATAAAATTGCAGTGAATTGCAATGGTAATTTCAAACTTCAGGCCTAAGTAGCCGAGTTGGAAAAATTCTCCCATGCAGCTGAATGGGAGAATTTTTCCAACTCAGCTACTTTGGCCTTAAGTCTGAAATTCCCCTCTCAATTCTCTCTTCATTTAGTAGACCTTATAATCTGCACTTTGATAAGTAGGCGGAGTTAAATGATGCTAAATATGTGGGTTGGGTTGGTTGGGTGGAGTGGGCGGGGCTTTGGGGGTAGTGGGTGTGGTCAATTTTCAAATTGATAGCTGTGCTGCAAAGTGTCACAGATTTTTTTTTCAAATGTTGGGAACAATGGACCACTGACGCTCGCTTTCCGTCCCCTCACATAGGTCACCACAGAATGGGGATCATCTTTTCAAATGAATCCGTGTAGCCTGCTCTCCATCCAGTTTATGCATGGGCACTTCTTTTGTTGTATGTTATCAAACGGTGGAATTAGGTTAACATTTTATAATGAAGTGTTCACCTGCCATCAACGGTTTTGCAAACAGCAGGAGATCGTCCGTTCGAATGTTCAATGTGTCAAGATGTATTTAAAGTGTAAGTACTGGTGTTTCTCTTGCTCACCTCATTGAAAACTTCAATTAGTAAAACATAGCTTACGGATGGAAGGTTTACTGGCGTTTAAACACATTCCAGTATTGTAAAATAAGCCTGCAGAAAGGTACTGTAAAAATGAATTAGATATTTGATAGGTGCACATTATATTCCAAGGACCAACATATAGCTTTATGGATGACGGTAGAAGCGTCCTGGGATTTTGAGAGCATGACCTATAACCAGATTTAGCTATTTCAGTTTTGCACATAAACTACATTAGAGATCAAAGGACACAATCAATGGGGGGCAAATGCAGTTAACAATCTTATAGTATGTGCAGGAAATACGGAGTAAACAATTAACCGATGTGAACACAACCAACATTACAATTTACCATGTCAGAATCCTGAATGGCATTAGTGAAAAGTGTGTATGGGAAGAGAGTAAACATCTTCTGTTTTAGGTATGGAAGTGCAGTGCATTTATGATGGTTCAAGGAATTTGCCTGTGACTGATAAAAAGCATTAGCAAAGCCAAAAGGTCTGGCTTGGCAAGCTGGTGCAATGGTTATTTTTATTATTTTTATAGCAAGGTATGCCACAATAGTAAAAAAGCATACTACCAATCAAATGTGACCACGCTATGCTTGCAATCCAAAATTAGAAATATAAAAAAAAATGTACTGTTGTGGCTTTTATACTGGTGCTGTTTTCTAAATATGAAGCCTTTCATTTCTGCCACACAATTTATTGTTATTGGTGAAGGCGACAAGAACAAATACACACCTTTAAAAAGTATGAGGAAAATGACACCTGAAATGCAGACAAACTAAATAGTAGCTATTTAAAGATAAGAAAAAATAAAATAAAATAAGTGCATTTTGAACTAGCTTTGCCTCTAACATTTGTAGGCAGAAATGAACAACATGCACAGGCTTTATGCAGTCACTCAAAGTGAAGGTAGCCAATGGATAAAAGTAGGCTGACCAATTAACTCATGCTGTACGCCGTGGTGGGCGAATGCAAAATGTGAATGGCATTTTAATGGACCAACAGCGAAAGCTCACTGCCCAAAAGGTTTGAATATACATTATGCATGATTTTTTTTGTTTGGAAAAACAACCGTCTGTCAAGACATTTAAAGCTGTTGCAAGGGCAAACCAAACGGTATGAGCTGTAGCTGCAAGTATCATTCCAGTAAAGTGGGTGCAATAAAAGTAGAGGCAATGCAGGGAGTCAGTGTGTGGAATGAAAAGGTGGCATGCCAAGAGTGCCTTATGATATTGAGTTCAATGTGCAGGGATCAATAATAATAAGCTGATGTGGCTTGAGGTGCAGTTAATGGCATAGATATTGAATTGAGGATGGATTCTGGTGCATGGTATAGCACTGTAGCTAAGGATATTTATGAGGAACTTTGGACAGGGATTAAATTGCAGCAGAGTGATGTGTACGGTCATTTATACTGGCTATACGATTAACAATGTTATGTTTTTATGGGCCAAGCTGAGTTTCAGTGGTAGGAAATGAAAATAAAAAGAATATATCAACGTAAAAGGCGCTCCCATCCTACATGGCCACAAAAAGCACATTTGGTAATGAATTTAGATCCCGTCGCTGATCCTCCCATCAATTCTGTGTCCAAGTTAGAGGAAAAGGATAACATTATGTTACCATAGATCAATTAATGGGGACATTCAGAGGGTATTTAGTGACTCATCAGGAAGACTGAACAGGTGTAACCATTGATTTATGAAATGCATGAGGTGGGCCTGTGTGGTACAAATTGAAAAATGTAGAAATAGCATGTACTTAGCTGAAAGCGATAATAAATGAATTGTGGAAATGGAACACCATATAACCAACTGAAAAATCAATCGATTTAACTCATGTGGGACTATCCAGCAAGATCACGGAGGATTTCAGGCTATCTAATGAACTGTGTGATTTAAACAGCAGTATTATGATGGCCAATTATGCATTACTGGACAATAATAACATTGTCTTAATAGTGGGAAGTGAGCAGTTTTTAGGTCTCAGACTAGTGTACACTGCGCAGCAGTGTCGTGCAGCCGAGATTGCTTGAACCGCACCTCTTCTCCATTGGCTGGCTTCCTAAACGGAGGCCAGCCATTGGAGAGGGGCGTCACTCCGCTTAAGACGGGATTCGGGGGGGGGGGGTGTTTTTTAATTTCTTTCTGTTTTCTTTCGGTTCTCTTCCCATTGGCTGGAATTTTACATTCCAGCCAATGGGAAGAGGACAGAAAGAAAACCATGCCCCGAAACCGAAAATGACGCTGCTTTCTCCGAGGCATTTCTGCTTCGCCTCGGAGAAAGCCGGAGCTACCAAGGGTAAGGGCTTGAGCCTCTGTTCCCTGCTTGTGCCTCTGTTCTCTGCTGGTGCCTCTGTTCCCTGCTCGTGATCCGGTTTTCGTGTCTCTGTTCCCATTTTTCGTGCCTCTGTTCCTCGGGACAACATCCTTGCACCAGACTAGAGGGGGGAGCCCCTCCTTCTTAGGACTCGGGGTCTGTGGTTTCCTTTTTCAGTCAAGGTGCTCTGTGACGAGAATAGCAACGAGGGCGCCATTCCACTCTCCGACTCCATGACCGAGTGCAGTCATCTCAATCAATCAATCATATCACTTGTATAGCGCGCTACTCACCCGGAAGGGTCTCAAGGCGCTTGGGGGAAGGGGGCCGCCACTGCTCGAACAGCCAGGTCTTGCGAGGTGGTCCTGGGTCAGCCGAAGGTGGATGGGGAGGGAGATCCATGTCTTGGCCACCAGGTAGGAGAAGGATCTGCCTCCGGCGGTGGCTCTTCGGATGCGTGGTATGGCGGCGAGGGCGAGGCTAGCGGATCGTAGCTGGCGAGTGGGCGTGTGGAAGGTCAGGCGGTCGTTGAGGTACTTGGGGACCAGGTTGTGGAGAGACTTGTGTGTGTGGGTGAGGAGCCTGAACGTGATCCTCTTGTTGACGGGGAGCCAGTGCAGGTTCCTCAGGTGGCCGGAGATGTGGCTGCGTCGAGGGATGTCTAGGATGAGTCGGGCGGAGGCGTTCTGGATGCGTTGTAGTCTTTTCTGTAGCTTGGCTGTGGTTCCGGCGTAGAGGGTGTTTCCGTAGTCTAGCCGCCTGGTGACGAGGGCCTGGGTGACCGTCTTCCTGGTTTCAATCGGGATCCATCGGAAGATCTTGCGGAGCATGCGGAGGGTGTGAAAGCATGAAGAGGAGACGGCGTTGACTTGTCTGGTCATGGAGAGGGAGGAGTCCAGGATGAAGCCCAGGTTGCGTGCGTGGTCTGTCGGCTTGGGGGCGGTGCCCAGGGCAGGGGCCACCAGGAGTCGTCCCAGGCGGAGGGTGATGGTCCAAGGATGAGGACTTCCATCTTGTCTGAGTTCAGTTTCAAGCGGCTGTTCTTCATCCACTCGGCGACGTCTTTCATCCCTTCGTGGAGGCTGGTTCTGGCGGTGTCGGGGTCTCTGGTGATGGAGAGGATCAGCTGGGTGTCATCGGCGTAGGAGATGATGTTGAGGTTGTGTCGGCGTGCGATGGCTGCGAGGGGTCTCATGTAGACGTTGAAGAGGGTGGGGCTGAGTGATGATCCTTGCGGGACGCCGCAGATGACTTCGGTGGCCTCGGAACGAAAGGGGGGGCGAACTCTCTGTGTTCTTCCAGCTAGGAACGAGATTCTCTTGGATGCCGGTGTTGCTGATGCGCTGGACTAGGGTGCGGTGGCAGACAGTGTCGAACGCGGCGGAGAGGTCCAGGAGGATGAGTGCCGTTGTTTCCCCGTTGTCGAGAAGGGCTCGGATGTCGTCAAGGACTCCAAGAAGACCTGCCGCACCCTCGAGAAAGCCTGGCTCCTCGACCGGACCACTGACAACATTACCGCCCTCAAACACGCGACCCGCAAGCACCACCAGCTCATCCGCACCACCAAGAAGAAATCACTGAAAGATCGACTGGACAACAACGCCCACGACAGCAAGGAACTCTTCAGCATCGTCAAGGAGTTCTCCAACCCTAGAACCAACAACAACGACATCACCCCTTCACAAGATCTCTGCGACTCCCTCGCCTCATTCTTCCACCGCAAGATTGCCGACATCCACAACAGCTTCGGCACACCATCCTCGCACCCAACCGTCGAACCAACGCACCCCACTGCCACCCTCCGCACCTGGACCGCAGTGACCACCGAAGACACAGCCCACACGATGAACACCATCCACTCCGGATCTCCAACTGCCCCCACCACATCTTCAACAAGGCCGACTCCACCATCGCACCCCAACTCCAAGACGTCATCAACACCTCCTTCGACACCGCCACCTTCCCGGAGAGCTGGAAGCACACAGAGATCAGCGCCCTCCTGAAGAAACCCACCGCAGACCCCTCAGACCTCAAGAACTTCCGCCCCATCTCGCTCCTCCCCTTCCCTGCAAAAGTCATCGAGAAAACCGTCAACAAACAGCTGACAGCCTTCCTGGAGACGAACGGCTCCCTCGACCCATCACAGTCCGGATTCCGAGCGAACCACAGCACCGAGACCGCCCTCATCGCGGCCACAGACGACATCCGGACCCTGCTGGACAACGAAGAAACCGCCGCCCTCATCCTGCTCGACCTTTCGGCTGCGTTCAACACGGTCTGCCACCGCACCCTGACAAACCGCCTCCGCCACGCCGGGATCCAAGGAAAGTCCCTGGAATGGATCACCTCCTTCCTCTCCAACAGAACCCAAAATGTCCGTCTCCCGCCCTTCCTCGCAGAAGCCACCAAGATCATATGCGGCGTACCTCAAGGCTCCTCGCTCAGCCCCACCCTCTTCAACGTCTAAATGAGCCACCTCGCAGCCATCGCACGCAAGCACAACCTCAACATCATCTCCTACGCCGACGATACCCAACTGATCCTCTCCCTCACCAACGACCCCACCTCCGCCAGAGCAAGCTTCTAGGACGGAATGAAAGACATCACAGACTGGATGAAGCTCAGCCGCCTGAAACCGAACTCAGACAAGACGGAAGTCCTCATCCTCTGCCAATCCATCTCCGCCTGGGACAACTCCTGGTGGCCCCCAGCTCTGGGCCCCCCACCAAAGCCCACGGACCACGCACACAACCTGGGCTTCATCCTTGACTCCCCCCTCACGATGGCCAAGCAAGTTAACGCCATTACCTCCTCCTGCTTCAACACTCTCCGCATGCTCCGTAAGATCTTCCGCTGGATCCCCACTGGAACCAGGAAAACGGTCACCCAGGCCCTCGTCACCAGCCGTCTGGACTACGGGAACGCCCCTTACGCTGGGACCACCGCCAAACTACAGAAAAGACTCCAGCGCATCCAGAACGCCTCAGCACGACTCGTCTTGGACATCCCCGACACAGCCACATCTCCACCCACCTGAGGGACCTGCACTGGCTCCCCATCAGCAAAAGGATCACATTCAGACTCCTCACCCACGCACACAAGGCTCTCCACGACTTGGTCCCCGAATACCTCCACAACCGCCTCACATTCTACACACCAACCCGTCAGCTCTGCCAGCCTCACCCTCGCCACCGTCCCATGGATCCGCAGAACCACCACCGGAGGAAGATCCTTCACCTACCTGGCGGCCAAGACCTGGAACACCCTCCCCACCCACCTACGACTCACCCAGGACCATCTCTCCATCAGGAAACAACTCAAGACCTGGCTTTTCGAGCAGTAGCAGCCCCCCGGCCCCCCCCCCCCCCGGGCCTTGACACCCTAGCGGGTGAGTAGCGCGCTTTACAAATACTCTTGATTGATTTAACATTTCTAAGTCCTTCAGCAGATGATTCAGCTCTCCCTTGTCGAAGGGACTGCAGACACGTTCATTCTGCGCCCGTGGTTTTTGCATTCCTCCGGCTGAAAGTTCTCAAACGGATCTGCCCTTGCGCCTCGTTTCTGGCAGATCGAGTTAATTTTTTTGTGCTTGTTTTGCTGAGACGAAACGTGGATGATGGGGGCGTATTTCTATTTGCCGTGTATCTTATCCATGTTAGGGACATGCTATGTTTTTATGTCTGAGGATGTTACTTTCTGACGTTTGTAAGGGACATGCTTCGTGTTGACATGTTCATTGGTGTCGTGTAACGCACTTATTTTTTAGGTCCGAACATATTTCTTGTTGTCCCAGGCTCAGAGGTGTTGTGTGAATTTAGTCTGTCCCTTCCCAGCATACCGAGCGCGAGGAGGTGCGGCCTGCACTGGGCTCGATCCGCTCACCGCATTGCATCGCTGGCATCTTGTTGGGAGCCTGTCTGCTTGGGGGCGGGGCCAGCATCCTTTAATTACATCTCTTAGTAGGGGTGGAGGACGGTGATCACCGGAGGAGGCGAGGCAATCCCTGTCAACAAACACTTTGTTGACCAGAGGATCCCCGTTGATAGCTCTCTGTGTGCAGACATGGGCCTTGTAATAAACGACTGCCATGTGGCAGCTGTCTCCCTGCATTCAGAGCTTGGCAGCACTTAAACTGTCAGGGAGGCATGCACCATCCCTTGGTCCTCTCCCAAAAGAGAAGCTGGGGTAGCCGAGAAACCGGTCACCTAAAATGTATGACGAAAATATTTAGGACACACTGTCTGCTAGAAGAAGCCATATGAAACGGATGCTGCTTTTCTTTAACTTAATTTTCCCAGAAGTCACTTCTTTAGAATGAGTGCCCCGTGTAAACTATCGAGATGAACTCTGAATCCCACTAGTGTGTAACTGTGTGCATAATCATTAACTCATAGAGCTATTGGAAATTAGTTTAGGGTGGTGGTCGATATCTTTGGGGTGTAATGTAAAGTAGTGTAACTTCTGTAAAGTACTAACAATATGCAAGTTTTCCCTAACAAGTGCAGTTTGTCTTTTTTAAACACATTCAGCGCTCTCAAAATAGGCCACATTCCAGCCCTCCTCTTGAGTGCTGAGTGGCACACTGCTCAGCCTCTCTCTCTTCTCTTCTCCCTCTCTCTCGTTTTGACTTCTAGCTCTTCCCACCATCACCACAGTCTACGCAGTCTGGTGCCTACATATCACCAGTTCCATCCATTCTTCCCTGTTCGTGCCTGGGTCTGCTAGGACATGTATAGGTGAAGTAACAAATGCATTGATCCATGTAAGCGTCCATAAATGCTTCCCAGCAATGGTCCTGGGGTTACGCACATCAGCAAGGAAGCACGTGCATCAATCACCGTACACACCAGATATTTTGTTTTTATATTTTTTCTTTCAATCGTAACATCTTGAATCGTAGCCACTGATACTGGTTTCAAAATTAAATTGGGGTTCTCTTAGTCCGCTATACATGTGGTTGGAGCAGTCTCTTCTGAAGTTGGCCACCATTGTTGGTGTCTGGATTGCCCCAGTGTCATAATGAGATACTACACAGGTTTATTGTGTGCAGGTTATAATTGCGTGCCTTGAATGATTGGTAACAGACCTATTTTTACCTTAATGGTTGAGAGGTTGATCCTTCAGGGAGCTTATTTAAACATGCCGGTGACTCATTGGAGATCATTGCCACTATGATGAAAGTAAGGGGACTGTTCTTTTGTGTTAAAGTCCACTCTGTTCTTAAAAGGCCTCCTATGAATTATGAAGCCAAGTTTACGGGACTGTTTGGCCTGATGGTTGAATCGGTAATGTTGGAGGCCTAATTACATCTGTAGTTGGTCAGCTGCAGAATCTAAAAATCGAAAATATAGATTTTTTTCCCATGAGCATAGTATCTGTCTATTTGTCCATGAAGAGCAGAATAACAAAATACTCTATTATGACATTTACTACTTTGACTTAAGACAAGACGTGCTCCTGTCCCCTCGCTGTGCTGGCTCCCCTGCCCCCTCGTTGCTTGTGCTTGCTCTCCTGCGCCTGCCCCCTCGTTTGTTGTGCTTGCTCTCCTGCCCCTGCCCCCTCGTTGCTTGTGCTTGCTCTCCTGCCCCTGCCCCCTCGTTGCTTGTGCTTGCTCTCCTGCCACCTTGTTGCTTGTGCTTGCTCTCCTGCCCCCTCGTTGCTTGTGCTTGGTCTCCTTCCCCTTCGTTGTGCTTGCTCCCCTGCCCCGCCCCCTCGTTGCTAGTGCTTGCTCTCCTGCCCTTCGCTGTGCTTGCTCCCCTGGCCCCTCGTTCGTTGTGCTTGTTCTCCTGCCCCTGCATCTCATGAGAGAAAGGGCTTGCCTTTGAGGTTGGTGAGTGCAGAATCTGTTTCAAATCATTTGTTTAACCCCTTCCACACTGATGACGAGCTGGGCTCGTCATGGCGTAGCCTCCTCGCACGCTGATGACGAGCCCAGCTCGTCACGTAACATGCGATTTAAAAAATCTCAGCGTGCGAGCGGAATTTCCCCTAGCGCGCATGAGGTTAAGACCTATGAAACCGTTTTTATACTTGCTTAAAGTACTAACAAAGCATTTGCATTATTGACAATTAACTATCATTTAAAAGTACTGCCCTCTTTTATTTCAGTGTTGTACACTGCACATTTAGCCTGATAGGTCGAGTAAGAATAGCCTAATTTTAAAATTGTCATGGACAAGCGAGAAACTGAAGATTTTGTGAATTCAGCTTTCTACCGTATCTTACCTGTATCCCTGCCCCATGGTCTTCCTGCATTCTTCCAAGGAGAAGCAGCCATTTTGAGATTTATATTAAACCACATGTTCTATCTTCTGCTTGCATTCTTAGAAACAAAGGTTCTCAGCTTTTTTGGAGATAGAGCAAATACTATATAGAACACAATAGGCTACTATATGTTTGAACTTCCTTGTCCAGCCGGGCAAGGAATTTATTTGTCAACAGATATCAAGTAACTGGTTATGATACAACACAATCCTGTGCTGTACTAGGAGGAAAGAAGAAAATAGAAAAGAGTGAAAGGGGTGTTTTCAGGCAAAAGAAAGGAGCAGGCAGGGCACTGTTATAGGTAAGGAATATTTACAGTGCCGCCTGGAGTAGTACATACACAACCAAATAAAAATTATTTTTATGTATGACAACTCATGGGTGTCGACGTTTCGATCCCTTTGCTCAGTTAATAAAGGGGATCATCTTCAGGACTTGTATAATAGGGTTTGCCTGAATTAGGAGCGCCTCTTACGAAGAGGTGAAGGATGGTAAATTTGGTTTGGGCAAAATGGTCCTAACCCTTCCGTGAGTAGATTATGGGTGATGGCGCCGGGGCTTGTTGCAGCAAGGCAGCCAGGAAGTTTGTTCCTTAGATAACAAAGCTGTGGCCCTGATAGTGTATTGGGAGCTGAAGGATTGCCAGCTTTCTTATTGTCCCCGTTGCGGCGTTGTGCCGAGCGTTTTGTGTTGTGATTTCCGTTTGGGATAGGTTATGGGCGGAGGTGAAGGGTTGTCGGCTTCCTAATTGTGCCGGATGCGGCGAGGCGCCGAACGTTTTTTCATGATTTCCGATTAAGATAGATTATGGGAGGGAGGCCTCCCATATGTGAATCTATGAAAGCTCCAATACTGGAGTAAGAAAACAAGTTACTTACAAGTAACTGTAGTTCTCCAGTATTGGAAGCTTTCATAGATTCACATACCTGAATCATTCCCTGTCGTCGAGACGGGAATCCCATTCCCACGACGGGGAATGATTCAGGCATGTGAATCTATGAAAGACACCCATCATACTGGATAATCTATAGAATCTAAACTGATGTCTTTAAAATTACAAAATATGCAACAGAATGTGAAAGGGGTTGAAAAGCTCCTTCACCAGGAGAACACTGAGGGGCCGAGGAGGAAGGCAAGCTGGGGGGGGGGAATCTAAAGAGGCAGGGGAGAGGCCCTTGGAGTAGGAGGGTCATGTTCAGCTAGTAGGCAACTGAGAAACTGGAAAAGGGATTGACCTAATGGAGTTTCAAATGTACCTCGTTAATCTGACCCACCAGAGTTTAACCAGATCATACAAAATCCACACACTGAATACTAGGACAACCCAAGAGGTACTGCCTGTACCCTCAACATTTTAGATCATATAGATCAGAAAGGGCCTTCTGTTGATAGTAAATAAACAGAAAACCTACTATCAGATTAATACTGGAGCAAGCCAATATACTCTAAAAAACAGTGAATATCCTTCACTACCTCTCCTGGGCTTGCCCGTAGACACAGTTGGTGTTTCAAATAAAAAGGTTCCACACCCCATTTCGAATCCGGACTCTATCACTCTTGGTCCCGTCACAGACAAACATACTTTTCCTTTAAACCCTGCTTCCACTGCCCATCTGTGCAGTCCATGGGCGGAATGTATGAGTTCATCTTGTGATATTTTGAATAGGTTGAAATGCATGGTTTTCTACAAACCAGAAGAAGCCTACCTCAATTCTGATGCATGCAGATGAAGAAGATAAGGTCCTTGCCGGTTGTGCAAAACTGATTGTCAACCCCCCCCCTTATAAAATGTCTGAAGACCTGTCAGAATTGCTTGCATAAGTGCCTTCCACCTTATTGCCCACAGGGGCTAATGACACGTGGTTCATTTTACTATCAGCCCTGTAAAGATAAAAATAAAACCTATGAAAAGGTTACAGCATATTTCACAGTATCCTTAATGCCTGAAGCTGAAGCAGGAATTTTGCCAGTCATTGCAGATCTCATCAAGTAAAGTGTTTTGGTACGGATTGCTATGGTATTTAATACTCCTGTCAGCCTTATTAAAAAGTCGGGGAAGACCTATGTGTTCAGATATGTTCAAGATTTGAGACATATTAATAATATGGTTATCCCTAGTTTAGTTGCAGTCTCTGTCCCTGCAACCATCCTGTCCTGTATTCTGCTAATGCCCCACGGTTCACCATGGTGGATGTATGTTCCGACTTTTTCTCCATACCCATTCATGAAAAAAAGTCAATTTCTCTTCAGTTTCTCATTTGACAGATTACAACTGACATATAAGAGGCTTTCACAAGGCTTTACAGAATCTACAACTATCTTTTCCCAGGCTTTAAAGAACAACCTACTAGACAAAAAAGCCCCTCTTCAACTGAAAAGAACTTCCACAAAAGACTCAAAACCTTGGTATGATGGGTGGCTAAATGAAGACAGATGCTCTCTTAGAGTAATTGAACAACGTTGGAGATCCGCACCCTCAGCTGACCACCTCAATCTACTAAGAAACTCCAGAAACTCCTACTTTAGAAAGATCAGAAAATCTAAAACCGACTTCTTCAGGATTCAACTAGACCAAGCCAAGAACCGCCCCAAAAAACTATTCGATCTTATCAAAGCTCAAACCAAGAGCGCACCCATTCTCCTTAAGGCTATCCCAGACACTCTACCCAATTGTGATGAAATTGCCTCCTTCTTCGCTTCAAAAACAGAATCCATAAAATCAGACCTACTCAAGGACCTCTTATCCCTCTCAGACATGCAAAATAATTCATCACTGCCCCATTCAGGTGCCCAAGCTAATGGCCTCCCAAAATTCAACCTAAAAACAACACAACTTGGTCCTACTTCAACACTTACAGTGAAGATACCATATTAAAGACGCTAACCGCTCTGAAACATTCTCCAACCACTTTACCGGTTCGGCCAACTACTTAAAAGACTTCATTCCTCTGTTACTACCTCTCTGGACCAAGATCTTAAATACTTCCCTCCTTCAGGGATCTATTCCAGACAACCAGAAAACAGGTCAGGTATCCCCTATCCTAAAGACACCACCAGCTGACCCTTCGGATCTAAATATCTATCGTCCAATTTCTAACATACCTATGCTAGCCAAACTTCTGGAAACAGACACATTGATCAATTCAACCTGCTTAATCAATTTCAATCAGGCTTCCGAGCAGGTCACAGTACTGAATCAGCCATGACACATGTAATTGACGGCGCTCTAAAAATCCTGGAGCAAAACAAAGCCTGTTTACTAATCCTACTCGACCTGTCATCTGCCTTTGACACTGGCAAACATAGCAACTTGCTAGAACTCCTGAAACACAGAATGGGACAGTCTGGAGCTGGATTTAACTGGTTCACCTCTTTCCTCCAAAATAGATTCCAAAGATTCAAGGTCAATCAATCCCTGTCCAACTCCATGCCAGTCACATTAGGAGTGCCGCAAGGCTCCTCACTCTCACCCACCCTTTTCAACCTTTTCATGGAACCTCTCAAAGAACTTCTCAGCCTTGCCAAGATTCACTTCCATATGTATGCACACGACACCCAAATCTACATCAGGATCCACTCACTTGAAGACATCAAATCGCTCAACACCACACTACACTACAAAAAATCCAAACATGGCTGGCCCTATACCATTTGAAACTAAACTCCCTCAAAACGGAGTTCCTCTTAATCGCTCCCCCTAACAAAACACCCACTATCCCGGACTGGCTGAAGCACTCAACAGCTCTAAAAGGTTAACCTCTTATCGTCGATTCAGTGAAATCGCTAGGTGTAACTCTGGACAAACACTGATTGAATGTCTCGCGTTCGAGTTGTAATTACGAGGCGAGGCAGCAATTCATTAGTCTTGCGATACAAAAGCGGGACCAGTGCCAGTACCCGATTGGGACTACTGCAATTATTTATGAGGTAGGTCCCGCCCCAGTTTTCATTTAATTTTCTTTTTTTTTTAAATCCTAGCTTTCTAAAAGTACACTGACATAGGCAGTTGTTTCTTGACTTAGGAACAGCAACTTCTGCTGCATGGTTACACGCTTTACCTAAAAGAAAACGCTGCGTACAGTTGGAATTTTGAGAACACTCCGGTTCTCATCTGACCCACAGACACAGGTATGATTCACTAGATGGCAGAAGGTAGATAAGAGACATATGGCTTTTTCAATTCACCCCACCTGATTATTCTTATTGTTTCTTTCGCATCTCACACAGATTGTTCATAAGGCCCTGATGAGAGTTCGGGAACCTTCTTGGACCCTACTCGAAACGCGTCGGCTTATCAGCGGGAACAAACTAGTATATTGAGTATACACTAGGATTAAAAGAGACTCATTCTATCAATGTTCCTTAGCACCTTGACATTTAACGTTGCTTTGTGACAAATTACGAAGTTGATTTTCTTTTGGAATAAGAAAATATTCAGTGTGATGTTTGTAATGTTTATGAATTAATTATCATGTGTATGTGTTGTTGTTTAATATGTGAGTATATTTGAAAAAGTATTTGTTCTGTTTGAAATGTACATATACGTGGTAAATGTTTACATGTGAATGTGTATATTTTTCTGCCTTAAATACTTATGAAAATTTTTTTTGAAAAAATAAAATAAAGTGATTGGTACAAATTAAGGTACCTGACTAAACACAACTAAGTGTCTGTTTGGTCTCCATTGGATTAGCCATGTAGAATCAATAAGGAGGTTGCAGGCAGTTACAATTTCAAACAAGCAGTTCAAGCCCTAGTAATCCCTAGAATGGAATATGGGGCGGTAGACTTATGCAGCCTCCTACGGTCGTTGACAGCCCCACTAAGAGCCGCTATCAACTCAGCTACGAGACTCATCACGGGCTCAAGGAGGACCTCTCACATCTCCCTAGACCTTAGAGCCCTCAACTGCCTACCATTTGAAGCCAGAATTCATCTGAAAATTGCTTGTATGACGCACAAGGCCCTACACCACAATTCCCTGCACTACCTAGTGCAGAAACTGGTGCTCTCTGCGGGCATGAGAGCCTCCAGGAGTGCCAAGACTATTCTACGGAAACCACAGCGATTTGCCAAGAAAAAAACCTATAACCGATCCTTCTCTGGTATGGCTCCTAGGATCTGGAATGCTTTGCCCATTGAAACAAGGTTGAACCCTTCCACTGCCTCCTTCAAACAAGCATTTGCAATGCAATAGGTCTCGCATTAATTAAGTTTGAGTTTTTGGCATTGCTAAATAATGCAAGGTTTTCAAAATGAGTATGTTTTATAATTTTCTTTGTTATGTTGAATAATAAATATAATTATTATAAGCAAAGCAATCCATTAATAATTATTTTAAATGCCAAAACATATGATAGGTTATACATGTACATCTCTCTCTGTGCATCACTGTCTGTGTGTGCCTCTCTGTCTGTGCACCACTGTTCGTGTGTGTATCTTTGTCTGTGCCTCTTAGTGTCTGTCTCTATATGTGCATTACTGTTCCTGTGTACGTCTTCGTCTTGTGTGTGCATCTCTGTACGTCTCTGTATGTGCATCACTGTGTCTGTTTTTGCATCACAGTCTCTACTGTGCATCTTTGTCTCTGTACGTGCCTCTATGTCTATGTGTGCGCGTCTCTGTACGTATATATGTGTGCATCACTGTTTCTGTGTGTACCTCACTGTCTGTGAGTGCGTCACTGTGTGTACGCCTCTGTGTGTGTGTTCATCTGTCTCTATGTGTACATCTCTATGTGTACGTCTCTATGTGTGAGTCTTTGTCTATGCGTGTACATCATCAAAAGCAGATAGCTTGATATACAGCCACTGCATTGTCATGCTGATGGCATTAACACTTTAAATTACAACACTAGCCCTGTGTATTCCATGCAGTGAGGCAGCCATGTTTGCTGTTGACACTGTGCAGTGTGATAAAACAGTGATTCAGGGGTGTTCTTCCTTCGGTATCAGGAAGCTGTAAGGCAGCTTTTTATATTAGTCTAAAGTTCAGATAGAAGTAATTCTGAACTTGTGACCAGCACAGCACCTGTGTCCTAGTGACGCGTTCTGATATATATGGAACAACTGATTGCCTAAGAACCTATTTTTAATCGGGCATGTCTGGGGGGCCCTGGAAATCCCACTTTTTTTTAGCGGTGCAAGCGTTTTTTATTAAAAATGATCACTCCCATTCAATGAATAACTCTGTGCTTCTATATATCATTGTTTCTAAATATTTTATATGAATTCTATTGCAGCATATCTGGTTCCAGTGCGTCCCGGTTTTGTTCCGTTCCGTGGTTACTGGGCTTGATGGGTTTGAAAATGAAACTCAAAAGCATCTGAAGTCCAGAGCTCACCATAAACCTTGAACTGCACCACCATGTTATCGCCCATCTAGTATGCAATAAGGCAATGATTTCTGGGATGTCTGTCTTACAGATGAATGCATTATTGGTGTTATGGTTTGAATGTGCATTGTATTCTAATCAGAGCCACTGAAGAATGCGCTTCTGCGATTGGAGCCACTTCCATCTGATCATGGCTCGGACGCTTTAGCTGCATAATACACCAGAGGCTGTAAAATCAGCAGCTCTTCTAAATCAACGACGTGTGTAAATCAAAAGATCCAAATGTAACCAGGAATGCTGCATAAGAAATGTTTAACAAGTCACCTTTCACCAATTGTGTGGTGTAATCCGGCATTAAAGAGGTAAAATGTGTATTGTGCTCTGTCTCCCGATGCACTGACTGAAGTGATTCAGGGCTAGAGTTATAATGTGGCAGACAGGGTGCTCTGTGACAAATGTGGCGGGGTACTCTGTCTGCTGCAGTGACGCTCTGCTCGCCCTATTTAAAGAGTCAGGCAGACGACAGCAGGAGCTCTGCCGGCTTTGCCGTCAGAACCCTACCATGACAGCCCGGAGTTGGGGGCCTCAATGTAGGTACATCAGACATCTGCCCTACATTGTGCAGATGGTCTGCTGTACTTTCTTTCTATTCAGGGCCCAATAACAGAACAAGCATTTACAATGCAATGGTTTTGCCTTTGTTAAAGTTAGAGCTATTGGCATTGCTCTTGACATTATATTTATTTATGTTTTTTTAACATAAATAAATGGCATTGCCATTTACAATGCCACTAGCTTTATCTCTCGCAAATGACACACACAAACACACACAGAGCCCCCCCACACACACACCCATACAGAGCCCCCCCACACACACCCACACAGCCCCCCACACACACAGCCACACAAAGCTTCCCACACACACAGCCACACAAAGCTTCCCACACACACAGCTACACAGAGCCCTCCACACACACCCACACAGCACAAGCAGGCAACAGGGGCACACGGAGGCACAAGCAGTGGGTGCATCGGTGGAGCTGAGTGGTGGGTGCATCGGTGGAGCTGTGTCGGTGGAGCTGTGTGGTGGGTGCATCGGTGGAGCTGTGTGGTGGGTGCATCGGTGGAGCTGTGTGGTGGGTGCATCGGTGGAGCTGTGTGGTGGGTGCATCGGTGGAACTGTGTCGGTGGAGCTGTGTGGTGGGTGCATCGGTGGAGCTGGGTGGTGGGTGCATCGGTGGAGCTGTGTCGGTGGAGCTGTGTGGTGGCTGCATCGGTGGAGCTGTGTGGTGGGTGCATCGGTGGAACTGGGTGGTGGGAGCATCGGTGGAGCTGTGTCGGTGGAGCTGAGTGGTGGGTGCATCGGTGGAGCAGGGTGGTGGGTGCATTGGTGGAGCTGGGTGGTGGGTGCATCGGTGGAGCTGTGTCGGTGGAGCTGTGTGGTGGTTGCATCGGTGGAGCTGTGTGGTGGGTGCATCGGTGGAGCTGGGTGGTGGGTGCATCGGTGGAGATGTGTCGGTGGAGCTGTGTGGTGGCTGCATCGGTGGAGCTGTGTGGGGGGTGCATCGGTGAAGCTGTGTGGTGGCTGCATCGGTGGAGCTGTGTGGTGGGTGCATCGGTGGAGCTGTGTGGCTGGAGCTGTGTGGTGGGTGCATCGGTGGAGCTGGGTGGTGGGTGCATCAGTGGAGCTGTGTGGTGGGTGCCTCAGTGGAGCTGTGTGGTTGGTGCATCGGTGGAGCTCTGTGGTTGGTGCATCGGTGGAGCTGTGTCGGTGGAGCTGTGTGGTGGGTGCATCAGTGGAGCTTTGTGGTGGGTGCATTTGTGGAGCTGTGTGGTGGGTGCATCAGTGGAGCTGTGTGGTGGGGGCATGGTAGAGCTGTGTGGTGGGTGCCTCGGTGGAGCTGTGTGGTGGGTGCCTCGGTGGAGCTCTGTGGTGGGTGCATCAGTGAAGCTGTGTGGTGGGTGCATCGGTGGAGCTTAGTGGGTGCATTGGGGGAGCTGTGTGGAGGGTGCATTGGTGGAGCTTAGTTGGAGCATCGGTGGAGCTGTGTGGTGGGTGCCTCGGTGGAGCTGTGTGGTGGGTGCATCAGTGGAGCTGTGCGGTGGGTGCATCGGTGGAGCTGTGCGGTGGGTGCATCGGTGGAGCTGTGTGATGGCTGTGGAGTGAAAACTGGAATGTTGCTTCTCTTGTGAACTGGCTTTCATTTCCATCTTTGTTCTACGTGTTACAACTTGAGGCATATTTAAATCAGTTGTGCTAATGTCCGATCCCGGAAACTGCATTGTGCACACTTCTAATTTCAGGGCCTCAAGTAGCAGTCACTGTGTTTTATTTGGGAACAACTCGTCTCTGGTGGTTGTTCTCTAGGAAGATAATGCAGAGGTGCGAATGGAGATGTCTGGAGTGAATGGGACGAAGGGCTGTTTTTTTTTTCTTCTTCAATTTGCATCACGGGACCTGTGTATTAATGTCAACCTTTTTGTTGCCTCGCGAATGAGGTTGATTTCATCACATACATTCAATGAGGACTAAACCTCTTTAGGAAGGTGTTGCAGGTTTGCAAAAATGGTGTTTGACACAGGACTCTATTTTCACCCCAATATATCAGCAGTTATGCTAATTTTTAGTTAATCAACCCCAATGTTAAACAAAATAAGCACCAATTTGCCAGAAGACTCAGCCTGACACTTGACTTCTGTCTTTGAGGTACAGCAAATGTGGGAAGATGGATACAGAATCTAAAAGAACCTTTATTTATTGATTGCACTTATGCGTTGCACCAAAATTCGGCTCACAACCGACCAATGGGTCGCCACCCACAGATTGCCAAACACTGGTCTAATCCTCAATCCTGCTGCAATGCCAATAAAATTATACAAGACATACTTTGCTCCAAGTCTGCCCGTATCTTAGAGATGACTCTAATGCTATCATGTTGTGCCACGTTATGTAGCGCACTCAACGAGGCCAGGCTTTATAGCCAGCAGTGGTCTGTCTTCTGAGACTTGTAGGTTTATTATTTTTCTTTTTAGGTCTCGCTTATCAACACCTTCAGCTGACTGGTGTAAAAAACCTGCTGTGAATTATATAACAGTCGGCTTAGCCACTCACTCATGATCGGATGGCTTTATCGTCCATCTCCCTTTCGTGCTTCTGATTCCCAAGGCTTTCCTCACTAGTCATATGTTTGTCCTGCAAATAAGCATTTCAGAGTCACAGGGTTTAGATTGGATGGAAGGTATCCTTCCACTGCCGACATCAGACTGAAGTGCATATCAGGAACTATTGTGCTTCCCTACTGCCCCTAGTTCCCCAGCCCTTCGCTTTAATAAACCTTTTCAGTCCTCCCAATCCCTTTATTTATTAGAACCCCCTTTACCTGTGGCCAATTGCACCAGCACCCTCGAGCTTTGAGTGCTACCTCCTGCACCATCAGTAGCAGACATATTAAAATGGCACAGATGGTCGCTTTGGATCAGCCAATCTGTGGTGGACATTTTTGAGTTTCTTAAAGCATAAGAAAATTAATTCAAAGATAACCATCAAGGATGCGCTCGCCATCGCGGATCCATCTGGGAGAGAGAAAAAACCATTGGCAAAGTCCAACAGATTTCACAAGCAAGACCTACGGGCTTTGTCAATGCCTGTTGACAGAAATATAGGCTTTGAAGTCAAGACATGTTAAATGATGTTGGTTTATAAACCAGTTCTGAGTGTAACATACTTGACTTGGGACCACTTAGCAGAGTTGTAACTAACTGCTCCCCTACCCAACATATGTCAGAGGCAAGTTATACATAGTCTTAAATGTAATAAAGACAAAGTTTGATAATGGCAATATCATACTGGAAAATGTGGACTAAATAACAATACGGATTACTAAATTAAAACACCAAAGCTTTTATTGGCAGTTTATTTCCTTGAAGTTTGTCCACATCTGATTTACTTCCTTACAAGCACTTTAAATGAACTCACCTACAAACGGTCTGGAGAAGGTCTTTAACAATAGTGCTCTCAAGGATGCAGCGTTTCTATAGGTTCAAAGGGACACAGTTACTGACAACTGAGTGAAGTAAAGACGACGGCAAGCGTTTCAACATTGACTTCATTCTGGTTGCCAATGACAAGGAAAATTTTCAAGGCCTGCCTCTGCATAATGTGATCAGGTCCTGACAACGTTTTCCATACAACTCACCATTCATAGAACGGACACTTCTACCTTCCAAATTAGCGACTTGAATGATAAATCTTCATCCACGGGCATTACCATGAACAGTTTTACACTAACTTTAGATTCTCCAGATAAGTAATGAGAAACAGGAAAGTGATCTTCAAACTTCTTCACCTTGTACAATTCTTTGTGTAATCGAATGAAGGGCGAGATTCCAATAAAATAGACTAAATAATAGGCACTTCTTTTTTTGGGGAAATCTTGTGCATTACCATATCTAATTTGATTACAAATAAGAAGGGGATTTAGGCACACAGAGACATAAGACCAGAGGATGAGTGTAACCCGCAAAACACTTGTAAGTGTTGTCGTGGAAATGAATGAAAGTAATTGGGCGACCAAAAGCTAAAACTTTGCACTAGTAATTATAACTTGGAAATGTCAACACAATACAGAAGAAACATCAAATAAACTTTGTGGAAATGGTCATCATTGCTCCTGTTGAGGTGTCGGAGATTCTGAACTCAATTTGTATGGTGACAGCATTCCTGTGCGGAAGGGAAAATCTTCTGAGTGCACTTAACTATCTAGACCATAGGTCCCAAATGTTACAGGCGCTATAAAACACAAACTCCTTGACTGCTGAAATATTAAATAATTACATTGTTTTTATGTAACTCAGTATGTAATACCATTTCCATTCCATTCTATGAACTTTATTTCGGTCATCAAAGCCAATAAAAGTGCATACAAATAAAATACAAAGTATGTCATTGATAATGTTCTTTTGATGCGGGTTCTACCGGAATAGAAATTCTTAAGGATTTGTTGAGAGCAAGAGCACGAGGAATCTTCACAGACGGAATGTCCATTCTAAACATGCAAAGGGTGCTTCCATTAACTCCAGCACATGCTTTGCAAAACTTTAAAGCAGAAGCTCCAACTCGCAAGCATAGAGTTTCACTTTTACCTCTGCCCCTCCTTGCTCAATGACAATCAACGCTCTCTAAAGTCAGCCTGTTTAAACCGAAGTACAATAGCACGATAAAGTGCTCTGAACAGAAAAACCTGCAGTGTCTAAGCGCACACATTGAGCACAATTCAAAACACGAAACAGTAAGAAACCAGGCAGAGATAAGTCCCAGAATGCAGTTTTAAAAGGCTATGGCTGATTGGGTTGCATAGAGCAGGGGGCCCCTTAACAGCTAAGTAAAGGATAACTAAAATGGAGAATTTCTTAAAATACTGAAGGGTTATATTTTAAAAAACACAGCGAAAGGACACTGGCTGCCAACTAAAGCCCTAATCCCAACCAGATGACTAAAACATAATCCAAGAGCAAGCTCGTCCTTCACAATGGCTTGAGATAAACATATTCCTTCCCTTCCGAAATACTATAAGCACATTATGTTTTCAGGACATTGTTTTCTTGCTGCTCACTGCCATGATCTAATTTATGATTTCATCTTTATTTTTTCAAACCACACCTAAGCAAGGAACACAATGCATGCACGTACATAAAATGCTACGCTATTCATCTGAATCTATAACATACCACACAAAACTTCAAAAATTAAATTACGTCGCTCCTTGTCTCAGGAAAGGCTTTAGCCAGGCCTAGGTTTTTAGCCACCAGTAAATTGCATGGTAATCACACCGTTAAATGAGAATCTTCAAGTCCCTAAGATTTATCAGCTGAGTTGTTACCGAATTGTGATGGGGCTGTAATACCATTTACTGTGTAATATGGTGGAATATGGACGGAAATGGGAAAGTCACAGATGTGGCTGTAAATTTTCCTGAATGTCACATGGCATATTCCTAACTCCCAAGATGCCCCTGAATCATGTCAGACAGCTATATCCCAATCCTCGTTTTTAAGCAACACTGCTTTGCCTTCTAGGCGTGTATGTAGTCTATCTTCATTAAAAGCATGGGCTTGGAACTTTCAGCAGGGGGAGGGGAGTCTGCGGGGAGCGGGCCTGGCTGAGACAACAGGAAAGCACGGTCACCAGCGGGAGGGGGGCGGGAACGGGGACGGGAGACGCTGCGAGCAGGAGAGGGGGTGGGAACAGCGGGAAATTAAAGCAAGCACCACACCTAAGCAAGGAACACAATGCATGCACGTACATAAAATGCTACGCTATTCATCTGAATCTATAACATACCACACAAAACTTCAAAAATTAAATTACGTCGCTCCTTGTCTCAGGAAAGGCTTTAGCCAGGCCTAGGTTTTTAGCCACCAGTAAATTGCATGGTAATCACACCGTTAAATGAGAATCTTCAAGTCCCTAAGATTTATCAGCTGAGTTGTTACCGTGGAGTCAAGGTGAGAATCATGATGCATCTGGAGTCGCTGCCCTCCCGCCCGCCCCTCCCCCCCGCCGATGGATTTATGGCCCACACTTTTATGGTGATCAGTGTGTGATTTATCAGTGCCCGCGAAAACAAACACGGCTTCCTGCAGGGAGGTCCCGCGCTATCCGTGGCTTTTGGAGAAAAAAAAATTAGTGTATGGTTTACAAAGAGAGAAGGGGAAGGGAGGGTTCGAGAGCGCAATGGTCGTTATTTTTCATCAAAAAGCTTATTTTTCATCTAAACACAACAACCCTTACGCCGAAAAGCGACCTTTAGTGAGGGTTCTATGCGGTATGACGTCATGGCTACTATGTACTTGGTAGGGTTGTCAAGCGTGGCTGTCGGCTCTCCATCTGGACGCTGGCCCGGCGTGCACGCGGGCGTGAGTCATGCCTCCAGAAACTTTCTTGAACAGAGATTTTATCCCTCCTGGTTAGGCCTATGCAGAGCCCGGACATGAAAATCACTTCCATTTTGATGAGAGGCCGAATGTGCAACTAATAGGTTGTGTAGAAACTCTGGATTGGAAATGAACCTTAAAGCGCTGCATTGATCTGAGTGAATCGATTTCACTGTTCTCGAGAAGCGCTGCCTCTGACATCGACTGGTTTAGAGGAGACCCAAACATATACAAGTTAAAAAGAAAGGGAAATGTGTGAACGAAACCAAGATGTTTCGCCTAAAACTCTACCTCGCAAAGGGCTGGCAAATGAAGCTCCCCTTGAACAGGCCTTCCGAACTCCTGCAATGCGCTGGTATCGTATACTGCTATCAGGAAAGGCCAGACTGACACACAGTCATTTTCTCGATGGGCTCTTCGGCATTCTTCCCCCGGGCTGCCGGGGGCGGGCACTTACGGCCGGCCGCGCTAGGATTGGCCGGCCGGCCAGTCACGGGGCGGGAAACGGGGGAGGAGAGACGCAGAAGTGCCGGCAATGCCGGAACAGACTCGGGGGCGTTCCCGGCGTCGCGTGACGTCGGCAAAAGCCAAAGAATGTCGGGAACGCCCCCGTGTCTGGTCCGGCATTGACGGACAGGCCCCTCGTCCAATGGCTAGGCTCCATTTATGGAGCCAGCCAATGAATGACGAGGGCCGACCCAAAGCACACTACAGTTCTCATCAGGTTTTCGCCTGCGCGAAAAAGCTGCGCAGAAAGCGCAGCTTTCGCCAGGCAAAACCTAAAAAATAGAAAACTAGGAGTTGGAAAGGGCACTGTATTTAAAGCGCAGGAATCCTGCAAGGAATGCAGGATTCTTGTAAATGCAACTAGTGGTGAGCGCGCACCACAGAGGAGCGAGGGGAGGGAGGGCGGCAGCGGCAGCGAGGTGAACGTGCGCTGCTGCGCGTGCTAGTCACCGTCGAGAATGGGCGTTACAAAGGAGGGACATGCACCCTCCTTTGCCCATTCGCGTGCCTCTTTTTGTTAAAAAACATGCGAAAGCCAATGCCTGATGGCGAAAGCTGATCACACGCAAGAGCGTGTGGTCAGCTTTCAAAACCCCATACAAAAGGGCTCTCGCTGCGCGAGCAGGCGCGAGCCCTAAAAAAAAGGGAAAGCGATCCTCATGGCTAAATTCACGTGAATTTACTGACTTTTTACTTTATTTTATTACCAGTTCTGTTTTTGTGCTCCATACTGTTTTCTTTCCTTTTTTGCTAGTTTTTACGTTTATGAGCATTGTATATCTAAATCACTTATAACTTTGTTTGCTATGTTTACTCTTGTTTTCTACATCTGACATGTAAAGCGCTCTGATACCCGCAAGGGTCTTGTTTGCGCTATATAAAACCTTCAAATAATAATAATAATAATAATAATAATAATAATAATAAATAATAATAATAAAGAAGGATTTAGACACGCTGGTCTTTCCCGGAAATTCCACCTTGGGCAAATATTTTAATGCTCTTCTCCTTGCTCTCTGTTGCTTTAGACCAGTGATACTCAACGTACGGCCCTGGGGCTGCACGCAGCCCTCCTGATCTTTACATGCGGCCCCTGGGCAGCAGCAGCACTGGGCTGCCGTTTACTCGACTCAGCAGCACTAACATGAAAAAAAAATACAGCAATCACTTATTTAAAGGTTAATTGCAGTTAGAGAAAGGGAGAAACTAGGCCCTTAACTTTAGGAACACCTTAATTTGTAAAGACAGCCACTGGATATACATGCTGTGCTTCCCCTACACCCACTTTACACCCCCCGCTGGCATCAGTGCGACCCTCTGTCACACCATAGAACAGACTTTGCGGCCCGGGGAAAATGTTTGTGAGTACCCATGCTTTAGACCAATGCAAAGGTGACTCCATCTAACACCTGAACAATTGGCTAGGAAAGGACACAAGGTTTAGAAATAAAACTGTAATTTTGCCTTCCATATGTGCGATATTTAGGTCATGAGATCTCTGTGAGAAACTGCCATCTGTAGACAGAATTAATTGAATCAATTCATAAATTACAACATCCTGTAACCGTCTCCTAGGTAGAATCTTCTATGGGTATGTCTGTGTATTATAGAGAGTGGATCTATGGGTATACAGCTGTGGTGAAACCTTTGCAAAATGATATAAAAGGACACCCCTGAACCCTGGCAATGATCTAAATAAACAGGGTCCTTGTCTCCAAGTCCGTCTTGGGGCTCCCGATTATACAAAACCGCTTACTCTGTATTGTCACAAACAAGATGAATTTGCCCATGGAGTGTCAAGGTGATAGGAACAAGCCTACAACATACTATGCCTCATTTTTAGACCATGTGGCAGAAGCACTCTCTCCATGATTTGGCTCTGCATTCTCCAATTTCCATATTGTCATAGCCTCTGAAAACACTGCACTGAGTTTTATCTTGATTGAGGATGTTCCTCATTCTGTTGTTGCTCTCTTCCTCACCACCAAGACCCAACACATTTTCACTTCCAGGTTTTCCTAGTACGAGATTGTGTTATTGTCTCTCTCCCGTATCATGCTAGTCCGCGGCTCAACTTTAAATCTCACATCTTGTGGCTGGATACGCCATATGTACTATATATCAGGCAGTCAAGAACTGCCACCTACCCAGTGTAAGATCTGTCCTCATTGCTAAGCTTGTTACCCTCACCAGAGCTTGTATCCTTGCTGAGAAAAACTCTGTATTCAGAGACTCACAGTATGCTTTCGGAGTCGGACAGGACTTTGGGCTTCTCAGGATGCAGGGGGGTTTTAAACCACCGTCCGCATCCCCTGAAAACATGCCTTAAATGTAAATAATCACCTGAACACTTAGCTTCTTTCATTTGAGATTTCAGTCATCAAACTTTCTGTCAACCAAAATTCTCACTTTGTAGTTCCTCGGCGGGGACATTTCCATTATTTTTCTGCCGCCAAGGAAGCTCCTTTATCCTTGACCAATATAGCTGCTATGTATGTTGTACAGACCGATTTGTTTCCTGTCCCCATTTTTCAGGAGATCTTCTCTGTTACAGAAGCAAGTCGGAGAAGAATACTGGAAAAAAGGTATTGTACAAGAGATCAGGAAGGAGTGTGGGCAGACAGCATGAGCAATGTTCTCACACTGAAATTCCTGTTCCCCAACTGCAAACGGTTGTATCGTTGTATCGTGGACCTATCCATGTTGGGTCAGTATGATTCATGCCGCTGCAATCCATTATTATGCACCCTTCTTTCCTTCTCTCGCCCAAATATTATTACCACTTTTGTTTCATCAGCCAGTCTCATAATATTGACAATAGAATCAAAACCACCTACGCTGCCCACCTACCTTCCAAGGGCCTCTTCATCCATCTACAGATGGATTTCATCCAAATGTCAAACCGTGCTTCTTATTTTTATGTGCCTATGATGTTGTGTCTGTTTTCTAGGATGGTTGAAGTATATCCATGTGCAAGAGCAGATACTAAGTGCCTACTAAGGGAGATCATGCCACAATTCGGTCGTCTGCAGCACCATTCAAGTGACGGAGAAACACTTCATTTCAGCTGTAGTTCAGGCGATCTGCGAGGCTTTAGGGATCAAGCAATATTTCCACTGTGCCCATCACCTGACTCAAAGGGGAAAGCTTAGCGCCATTATAGACCACATGTGAATATGTTATCAAAAAAAATGTCAGAGACCCAATTAAAACGACCATATGCCTTACAGTAGGTAGTTATGGGACGCCCTATCATGTTATCTTCAAATCCACCTGTTCTGTTGCTCAATTAGCCTTGCAATTGAATGTTGATGCAGTTCTCCAATATTCGCTGTCTCTAAAATTCTGCTCTCAGGTTTAAGCTGCCTTACCCGATTGCACATCAGAGGTCTACCACACTCTCCTGCCGCTAGACTGGCTCTTGGTCAAAGTGCACCGGGGGAACTCCACCTTCTGCCCTGGAGAAGGGGACCATATCTTATGATACTCATCACAAGCACAGCTGTTGAATGCTGTGAATTTCCAATGTTGTTCCATTCCCCTCAGCGCATGTGTTCCTCACCCTCACCGGACATCTGCCCACCAGTGCCCATCTGCCCACCAGTGCCCGGTCCCCAAAATTCAGCCAACTGCTGGATCTACTTCTTCTGCAACCAGACTGGAATGCAAATGCCAGCCTACACCATTTGCTCCTGATGGGAGTCAGTCCATCCCCTAAGGTGGTTCCACTGCTACTTTCCTGCATCCGTACAGCCAGGTACCCACAATTTCTCGTTATCACCTCCGTTCGAGAACAACCAGTCTCCTGTATTGGATTTCCCTGTGGATCTGTCTGCACTGTTGTCTACTGCCCTCGTTCTTTGGCTCCTTGCGGAACACCTCATAGAAACAGAGCGTGCACTGATGAAAAGCCAAACTGCACTACGCATGTCAATGTATCAGAACAACTCCTACAATAGTGTTGCTGGAACATTGCCAAATCATAAATCTTTCTTCCTGCTCAATTTGCTCCCTTGCCCGCTAACAACTGAGGAGAATAGTGCGGTGCCTTTGATCCGAGTTCCCCTCTTCAAAAACGAATCCTGCCTTGATATGTTCTACTATGGGCACCACCTGCTTGAGCGTGCTGGCACCTCCCCGAAATCTACACAGGATATGGAAGCTTTCTCCACACCAAAGATTATTTCTTGTCAGATACTATTCATCTTGCTTAATCATAGCATGAGCAGTTTTGTGAACATCTCTTTCCAAGTAACTATACCCGACTATGTTGTCCCCTTTGAAAACTCCTTTCCCACTGCTAAATGGTTTCTTAAACGTCACTTCCAAGACAGGTATGCCCATTTCTTTTGCACCATGATGTTCGCTTTTTCCAGATTACCAAAAGATTGGACTGTGGATCGTTAGCCTGGATATGTGGTCCTTGCTATTGGACACTCTCCCAAGCATCCCTTCAGTGACTCTGAAGACACCATGAATTGGCTGATATTTTTCTCCATTTTGTTTCCAAATTATGATGTGAGGAAGCCTATCTGCGAAACAAGGCAGAATGCTAAATTACTAGAGTAAATCACCAACACCACAGCCATTTCTTTGAAACTGGTATCTGCCCAGCTAGATGCCCAGAAGACCATTTTCCTGCAAAGTCGAATAGCCCTTGCCGTTTTCCTCACTACCAAGGGGGTTGGGCATTTTGTGCTACAGTCCTATCAGAATGTTGTACACACATACTTAGCATGTCTTGCAGCATCCGTGAACAAATACATCACTTCAAGAGTAGTATGATGAACCTACATGAAATAAAAGTACCTTGTTCAGCGCAAGTGGATGTAGCCTTGTTTTGAAGTTAGCAAGAACAAGCGAGAAACTGCAGATTTAGCGGTAGCTTTCTTTCGTACTCCACTGCATCCATGTCGCAAGGAAATCCTGCATTCTACCCATGAGAAGAGCTAGTCATATGCGTGTTAGCAGTTACCATGAATTTCATATTAAACTACATGTTCTATCTTCCGGTTACTGTATTATTAAAAAAATTATAAAAGAAAGTCAGAAATTAAGTGAGTTTAGTATTGTATGCTTCAACAACAAATTGTTGGTCTGTTGAAATTGTAATTTCACACTTAAGGGGCTTTTGCTGCTTTCTATAGTTTAGCATTTAACATGTATTAGATTTCAGTGAGCTTCTCAGAGTGACTTTTTTTTCTTTCACAGAGTCAAAGAAAAAAACATTGCATTCCAGGGTGATATCCTAATCTATGGATGAATAAAAGAGAATACAACTGTATTTTTGAGATCATTTCTGTAACTTTCATCTAAGTAAACAAAAAAGTGATGGGTGGAATGTATGTGTTAATCTCAGTCTCTAGTAATTACTCAGGGCTGCATTCCAGTCCATCGCTTTTTGCCCAACATGTTGCTAAGAATTGACCCAGCTATACGCTAATCATCCTTGGTCCTGCTCCGATTGGAACAGCCCAGCCCAAACTGCCAATCCAGTACCTCTGTGAAACCTGTTATGCTGTGCTATGTTAGTTGAACTTATAAAGCACCTGAGTGCTCCTTCGGTATAAGGATGGTGTACAGCAGATACACCTTCCATCTTAAAGAGTCAGCAACTCAGCGGCACACCTAACCATGTACTGTGATAACACTTATTCAATTGTGCACAGTAGTGAAGGATTTCGTTCTTAACGGTTTAGGCATTCAGTGACAGGAAAGTCTTCTGAACTTTTAAAAATGACGATACTCTGATGAATATTTGTTTGTCTTGGTTTTAGGTCAGAAGTAGGAAGAAGAAAAGTTAGGGGTTGGTTGGTTGGTTGGATTCAGAAAGATGCAGGGGAAGAGGTGACAGTATCAGGCGGAGGGTGAAGAAGACATTTTAAATGGACATGAAAAGGCGTGTTGCAGGGAATGCTAGTGCTCGTAGAGGTGTCAAGGCATGCTATCTCATGGATAGTGGTCAGGTGAATACAGAAATATGGGGATTGGAGACTGTAGAGAAATAGAGTGCTACCTTGGTTGGATAAACTTTAGTTAGAATAATGTCAGTAAATGTATCACAGGAGTGTCTAGTGCTTAAAATGGAAATATAGAAGTGTAGCTATTCGCTAACCCTATCCCAGAAGCGCTGGTCCTTCTCCCATTCAAAGTATTGCACTTCTTCACAAAGGAATAGGTACTTTCCCTGCTAGGTGAGAAGCATCAGGAATGAAGTGAAGGCAGAAAGTGGTGAAATGTGTGGGCGTTCGTGATATCGACCATGTGTTTTCATTCTGAGGTTGGAAGATCAGATGGGCAGCCGTGTTCTTGAAACATAGTGGGCTGGCCTGTATGCTGCAACCACAAATTTTTTAAAGAGTTACACATGATTTAACAATTAAAATGCCCTTGCAGAACAATTATTAGCTCAAAGGTTTTACACCTGCTAGAGAAATTAGCGTGTACTCTGCAATTCCCTACTGAATTTGATAAAATGAATACCACAGGTGCGTGACAACACCTCCTATCTGCAACACCACAAATCCCTATCCCTGTGACACAGTGCGATATAAAAAACACACAAATATCATGTTTTTCTATCTCAATAAAGTACCGTCTATAAGATGCATCTACTGATTCTGTAGCTTCTCCTATGCATTGGAAAATGTATTTGTCAGGATTGGTTTCACCCTACTCTCCAACCCCACTACCTGGCAAGATCCTCTCTAACTCCACCCAAATCGTTTCATAGAGAGCTTTACACGAGAGCAATTAAAAAGCATAAGCATTTAAGATCTGTTAGCGCAGCACTGTACTAAGCATAAGTGCATACCTGTTGCATCAAAAATGTGAGCGAAGTCAGGCGTTTAAAAGGGTGATCCCAATAAAGTTAATGGCCAATGAACATTTTTATCGAGGGTGATATAAGCTTGAAAAGCAGGTGACTCCATTTCAATCTCTGGGAGCATTTTGTTTTCAGGCAGGTGGGTGACATTGCTTGTGAGTTGAGGTAGGTAAGTGAAGGGCTTAAGCTTTTCTTGTCACTCCTGAATGTTGATGTTGCGGAATATCACGGCTGCCTAGTTGTTATTCCATCTCATGCCTCTTTCCTCCACCTCTCTACACTTCCTGTCTTTTTATCTGACTCGTTCAAGCTCTTTTTCATCTGTTCTTTCTCCCTTTATATTTCTATTATTCTGGGTCAAAAGCTAATGGTGTTATACAATCCCACGCCACCCAGGCCCACCCCTCCCCAAAAAAAAGGTACATGGGCCGAGTGAAAATGATGTTATTGCCACCAAGGGAAGGACATGAAATATCACTTGGATGGACAGACCGCAACAGGCAAACCCTATCCATAACTTCACATAAGCGACAGGTAAACACCGACCAGTCCTATCGCCACAAACCTCCTTCCCGCGCTCAGTCGCGGAAGAGTCTACACTTTACCTCAGCGCTGGCCCCGCACCGACATCTTGAAGGGATCGATGTATTATCGATCGGGCCCACAGGTGCTTCGGCTCTGACTGATGAGCGCTTTAAGAGCAGGGCTCTGCCCGGCGGACGGAGGCCAGCTCAGCAGGATCGGCGGACGGGCAGAGCGTTTAATAACCGCCAGGCCCATCCAGCCCACCTCCCGAAGCATTCACTTAAAATGACGTGATTGATGGGCCTGACAAGCCCTGGCTCCGTCAGTCTTCCTTCAGTCAGCAGGGGCTTGTATCCCAGCTGACCCCGTCCCGACACAGACTGGGGCGCGGCCCTCAAACGACGCCTCGGTTCAAAGGCGATCTCGCACGGCAATCATTAACGAAGGGTGAGGGGGCAGAGTGCACACTGAAAAGCGGGCTCTCTCTCAAACCTTACCAAAGCACGCGCGGCTCAGCCAGTGCACCCTAACGCTGCCCTGCAGCACTGTCCTGTTAACAGACTAAAGGCAGCTCTGTCATTGTCTCTGAACCCACCGGCTGCAGCATCACCTGTTAGCCAACCGTTGAATCCACTCCGAGGATGTGGCGTTGGAGATGCCAACTTTGGAACCGCGGAGCCGGTTCAACATACGGCGATACTACCGTAATCATTTAAACCTCCCCATGTCTAAAAAAAACATACATTAACTTTCCTTGTGTAATGCACCGGTGTGCTCATTATGTAAAGCGCACAGATGCCCTTGTTAGGTCCGCGCTTTAAAAAATAAGAAAAAATAAGCTTGCATGCTTTAACTTGGGACACCAAGGCTCCGCGTAATTATATTTTTTCCAGGAAATTCTTAAATAATGTGTGCTTCTTGGAACCGCCTCAGAAGCAAGCAGATAATTCAGATCTAACACGACCGCTCTCAACTACTAGATCACTGTTTGTTATGCCACGACAACTTAGGGCAAACAGTCAAATCGGCTCTAAATCATAAACGAAAGATTGGCGAAAATCACACAAAAATAAAAAACCTGCAACCGCTCTATATGTCGGGTTTGCTAATCTTTGTCAAACTCTAATGCATCGAGTTTTGGATCTTCTGGTGTAAATCTTGGCGTGCTGGCAAAGCGAAACTTCTAACTCTAAAGTACACAGCTCTTCTGTTATGGTGAAACTTAAAGTCTGGAATGTCAACAATTCTGTAGTCTCAGTGCACACTGTTCTTTAACGGGATCCAAATATAGCTCACTCCCACGCTATGCTAGATGTATGATACCAGAACTCTGCCAATGCACCTCAGCCCTGCCACAAAGTACTTACTACCTGCTGTTCGAGCAATATGGCTCTCTCACACGCCTTCAATGTAGCATGGCCTGATGTTCCTTTATTGAGGACCACAAAATGCTCAGCCAAATTCCCTCAAACCTGCCTCGGCAACATTCCCTGCTATTTCATTATTTGGCCAGCTCACAGCATCGATGCCATCGTGCAACACTACTGTTCTAGCAGTGAAGCCCCACATAGCTGTGCTAAAGCGCCTCATTCTGCGGGCACAAACCTGAAATAAGTCCAGCATAACTAGAGTGGCAAAAAGACTCGTAAGTGCAGGGATTTAAGTGGGAGGAAAAAACTGGGAGGCCTCTCAAAGAGGCGTGGCCGCTGTAATTTAGGGTATGGCTTAAAAACACTTAAAATGTGTGCTGATCATAGTGTGCCGGCCCACTGGTATTTTTCTGCTTCTGTCATTTCATCCAGATATATAATACAACAAGTAACTTTACACTTACAACAAGACGGGGCTATTGGCTTTGTCAATAGTTTTTAGTTGCATAAGATAAATACGCAACAACTATGGCTTTTTTGTATATAATGTTGAAAATGCTTCAGTTCTGAAATGGTAAGACTGTGAAAGAACTAAAACGAGTCTCTCTGAAGTTACCTCTAAGTCTTTGAGCAGTGGTACTGCTGCAGAGGTAAAAAAAAAAATTCCGACCTGAGGGTGAGGGCAGAAATGGGGAGCCCGATAGGGACCCGTCTCGGCAGCTGCTTTTAAGAACTGCTGGATGACCCGGCCCACTTAAAGCCCTGGATAGGGGGATATACAAATATCTTTAACCTTTGTCTGAATCGTAACTATTCCTCTTAAGCCACAGTAGGTAATGGCCTTCCAATACTAGGCTGTAAGGCGAGGTAACAAGCATCCCTGATAATTAAAACTAAGAGAAAGGCCCATGTGATTCAAGACTTCACTGGCGATTACCTCGAGCAGGCGCGCAACACCCAATGGGCTCAGGGGGCTTCAGCCCCCCGTCGTGTGTGTCAGCCTGGGCTGACACAGCTTTACGGGCTGGCGAGCATCTAATTGCAGCCACACCCGAGTACTTAACAGGTCTTTAAAAGACCATTTACTTGCTCGAACCTACTGCACACAGTGAAAGACGGTGCTCGGATCCTCCACTGATAGCACTTTTCTTCGTTGTCAAGGGATTGACCTCAGGCTTTCCTCCAAGGTGCGATAATTTCCCTCCTGTGATTCCAGAACCCTTGTCCCCCCCCATTTCCCTGTCTTGATAAAGACCCGCCGTGACCACCAACTGGGGCACTCAAGGGTCGAAACGTCGACGCATAACATTGGTCAAGAAACCTCCGGGAACAGGAGCAATAACCATCTGTGTCCTTGGAGCACTCATTCAGAACTCTGACCGCCATAATCAAAGACTCTGCATCCAAACCCCCCCAACCCCTCACATACCCATGTACAATACTGTATAGATTTGTAAATAAGTGTCACGTAATTTGTTTCACTATTCACTGTGTTCACCAACAGTCACTCTTCACATGTTTTTAATTGTTATTGAATTTGAATTGGAATGAAGAAATTCCAGTGCATTACAATGGTGACTTTTTCATACATATAAACCTTGAACTAAATCTGTTCTCAGAGAGGTGCATTTGAATGCAATTGATTATCATTCTTCTCAATAATTTATGAGGTGTTACGATGGGGCAAGGCTGAGGGCCAGGAATTGCACAGAAAGAAGCGCAGGGGTCTACGTAAAACCCCGATCTCCCTAGAATGGAACTCGATGGTGGTGGAATTTGAAACGTGTGCAAAGACGCACATTGAATGAACACTAGTACCGTTAGCGGCTGTGGAGACTAACTGACATGGCTGGGTGGGTGTCTTTATGCGGGATGCCGGATACGGTTAGCCAGGGATCTGTTATCAGCAGTACAGGTTGCAGGACTGGACCGCTGCATACTTTTCAGTTGCATTGTAACAAGGGAAATGTACGACAATAGTGTATTGCTTTTTGGAATGTACCGGACTGGACATTGCTCACATGAGAAAATGCTGTATTGTATGTAAGTGCTGGGGGGGTGGGTTGGGGGAGTTTGGTTGACGAAAAACTGATACGGACATTACACTGTTAATGGCATTGTATGTCAGGGGGGGACCAGCTTTCAGTGATGGAAGAGGAAAAAGTTGTGATACTGCCGACATGTTAATGGTGGCACCATGCTTCATTCTGTATAACAGTAATGTTGAAACAAATGTATTTGTACTAGTGACCTTACTCTGACAATAAACATATTTAAAAAAAAAAGATATTTTATAAAATTCCACACCCCTGCAGCCTCTTTGACTACCACTTTGCTTGACACTCATGCCAATCGGTAGCACCCTCTTATCACCTGAGCATTTTATGAAAACCATTATATAAAAAACAAAAAAGAGGCATCTGGGCAAGGAGCCTTATCTGAGTTAAGGTCTAACTGACCACAACAACCTCCTGAAGAACTTTTGGGAGGCCAAAGCTGTAGCTTACACCTGATCCACTTATAAGGTCAGCCTCACTGAGGTTGTGTCTTAACAATGCCTGAGCTTACAGAGATTGTCTGACTGTAGAACACCTGGTAGAAAGCAAACACAAGGAGATGATGGGCGGAGCGCTGAAACATTTCGGACACTCACCCCCAATCACAGATCCGGGCGATTCCATCATCCAAACCCCGAAACCGGTCCTAGGATGCTGGTTTCCAGTCCAGGCAGGACCTGGCCTGGCAGTTCGGGCTGAACTGTTCCCATTGGGCTCAGGGTCAAGACTGATTTGCATATGGCTGGGTCCAGACTGTTATGGCATGGTGAGCAAAAAAATGATGGATTTAGGCCCAGATCTCTGTACTGGGGTGAATGTATGACACTGTTCTGCATTCTGTCCATCATTTGTTCTTTTTGCATTTGTCACCCAGAGTGGGACGGGCATGCCCAGACGTGGGTCCCGTGCTCTTCATTGCCACTGGAGACAAGCTATCCTGATTGAAGAGGGGTGAAACCCCAAAACCGGTCCTAAGATGCTTGTTTCCAGTCCAAGGAGGACCTGGCCTGGCAGTTCAGGTTGGACTGTACCCAATGGATGCAAGGTGAAGACTGATTTGCATATGGCTGGGTTCAAACTAGAATGGCATGGGGAGCAAAAAATATGGATTTGGGGCCAGATCTCTGTACGGGGTGAATGTATGACATTGTTCTGCATTCTGCCCAACAATTGTTCTTTTAACACCTGATAGAAACAGAAAAACAACTCAGTTGTTGCCCCTCTGCTATTCTACTTTAGTGTGCTATTTAACCCTTAAAATATGTCAACCTGCCGAATCCTGCCACAGTGGCCCGTGAGCAGGCTTTGGCCGCCAAGAGGTGTCCTGAGACACGGTGTCGGCGGATTGATCTTGCAGAGTGAGGTGAGCATATTGCATCACGGTCATGCAGGTTGGGGGGGGGATGGGCGTGGGGCCGGAAGGGTCGCCAATGCCACACGTTCCCTCACATAACTTTGCCACAGGCCTGGACTGTGCGTTAACTGGCCTGGGACTATGATGATACACTGGGAACTCCACGTTGGGGCTAGGGAGGGGGGTGGACGGGGTTGGGATTAGGGGAGATGGTGGGCAGTTGGCGGGAGGGTGGGGTGTTGCGGTTAGGGAGGGGGAGGGCTGGGGGTTGGGTCGGGGGTGGGGTTCTGGGAGGGTGGAAACGGTGTGCAAAGGTTGGGGTAGATTTGTGCTAGGACTGGTATGTGCTACAGAGTTGAGGCTGCCCACAGATTTGAGCCTGCGCGACTTACATTCACTTCCTTGTCACTGAGACATTCTGGCATTGCACCATTTCTGTGTCCTTTCCTATGATCCAAGTCTTAACTCTCAATGTGAAAGGGTTAACTAACCCCATCAAGAGACAGGCAATTCTAAGCTACCTAGAGAACTCCGGGGCCTCGATCTGTCTCTTGCAGAAGACACCCTTGCTACCAAAGGATTGGCACAGGATGAGGTACCAGGCATTTCCCTACCAATTGTATTCCTCTACTCTAGAGAAAAAGCGGGGGCCATTCTTCTTGCACAGCACTTTCAGGGCAGGGTTGGGGACAAAGTAACAGACGAAAGGGAGAATATTGGCATACAGGTTCTGGGTGGGGGACACCTCCTTAGTTGTAGGTTCTATATATGCCCCGAATTCTGGCCAGGAGCCGTTTCTTACTGACTCACTCTCAGAGGTCTTCCGTTACCATGACAGACAGATCCTATTGGGGGGGATCCTAATATAGTAATGGATCCCGAGAAGGACAGGTCAGGTCACAGACACGGGGCTAAAGGCTCGATTTCTAAGGCAGGGGCAGCATGGCTCCGGGATAGAGGTCTGGTAGATACCTGGAGGGACACACACCCCCACAGCACACAATACTCTTTTTATTCCCATGTCCATCATATGTATGCTCACCTTGATCATTTTATAGGGTCTACCGAACTCAAAGTCTTGGTCCGGTCGGTGGAAATCACACCGGCGGCACTGTCAGACCATGAGGCGGTACAGCTGACTATTGACCTGCGTCCTACGGGCAAACAGAGAGGGAAATGGCGGCTATGGGAGTCTCTGTTGCAGCGACCGGACACTTGCCGGCAGGTGCAGAAGTGCATAACAGATTACATAGCATCCAACGACACTGCTGACATCCCATTATCTGCCCTATGGGGTGCTCTCAAAGCGGTCGTGCGGGGGGAGCTTATGGTGATCTCCACAGCTGACAACCATGCGCGAAGGGAGAAGAGAGAGGAGTTGGCAGCCATGGGTGCTGGAACTCGAGCAGGTGCGCAGCCGGACCAGGGCTCCACGCATGTGGCGGCGACTCAAAGCAGCCAGAGCACAAGTGGCCGGTTTAGACCTTGACAGAGCCGAGTATGCCGCTCTTCGGCTCAAACACTCCTTCTATATAGGGGGTGACAGGAAAGGGAAGCTCCTTGCGAACAAACTCCGGGCACGTACTGAACGCTCCAATATCTCAGCCGTTTAGACTTCCACTGAGGATCGGGTCGAAAGTGACGAACGGATTGCTGAGGCTTTCCGAATGTTCTATGTCTCCTTATACAGCAGGGAGCCCACTATGGACGGCGCGAGTGAAGACTATCTTAGTCAGGCTGCGACCATGGCTCTTAATGCGTATGGGGCAGCGGACTTAGATGCTCCCATTAGGGTGGAGGAGGTGATTGGGGCGATATCACGCCTCAAACCGTTGAAATCACCGGACCCAGACGGCTTTTCCGCTGGTTTCTATAAGACCTTCTGCCAATCCTTAGCGCCTGTTCTGACGCGCTTATTCAACTCTTTCAAGGGCCCTGGGACGATCTCAACAGAGATGCTGGAAGCGGAGGTCGTAGTTCTTCCCAAACCTGGGAAAGATCCCACCCAATGCGCAGCATATTGGCAGATCTCCCTCCTAAATCTCGATCTGAAATTATCCACAGGTGTCCTAGCAGCCAGGTTGGGCCCACGCCTCCCTGGCATAATCGAACCGGACCAATCAGACTTTATCCCCAATCGACAAAGTAGTGACAATACCAAAAGGATCATGCATTTAATAGATAAAGCCCATTATATGGATCTCGACGCTTTGTTGATCTCGGTCGATGCTGAGAAAGCATTTGACCGGGTAGATTGGGTTTATTTAGATAGGACACTAGCGCACTTTGGGATTGGGGATCGCTTTCACTCTTGGGTAGCGAGTTGTTATGACAAACCACAGGCGAAGATCAGGGTAAACGGGGTCTGCTCTAAACTCTTTAACATTCGGACGGGCACGAGGCAGGGGTGTCCTCTATCCCCCCTGCTCTTTGCGTTATATGTTGAGCCCCTGGCGCAGCGGATCCGAGACAATCCCCAGATATCTGGCATCCCTTTCGGGGGAGAGCAGCACACAGTCAGTTTATATGCGGATGACATTCTGCGCCTCTTACTACACCCCAATGCTCCGTTCCAGCTTTTCTGTCGGAACTTGCGGAGTTTGGCATGGCCTCAGGCTTTAAAGTCAATGTGGGGAAATCAATGCTTTTGCCCTAGGGCTAGTCAGGGGACGCCCCGGTTGATGCTTCCCAAGATTATGGGGGATTGTGGACACAGAGTGAAATCCCGTACCTGGGGATCGTGCGGACGTCGTCCACGAGCGCTACTCTCGCCCGTAACTATACTACCCTTACTTCACAAGTGATGGCCGCACTACGCCGCTGGAAAACATACTCCCTGTCGCTGCTGGGCAGGGTGGCAGCGGTAAAAATGTCAATCTTGCCTAAAATATTATATATTTTCCAGACAATACCTGTCACGCCCCCCTTGCATCACATACGCACACTACAGTCCGAGATACAGCACTTCATCTGGGCCGGACGACGGCCGAGGCTTCGTCGTGATTTGGCCTTTCGGTCTCCCGCTGAGGGCGGTTTAGGAATTCCTAATCTTATGAATTACTATAAGACAACCCAACTTCGCTACTTGGTGGAATGGAGTAGACCGGAGTCCGAAAAGAGATGGCTCTTTCAGGATCCGGCCATGGCCCGCCTCCCCTTGTGGAAGGTACCTTTCCTGAAACCGGCCGATCGCCCCTTGTATATGCGCAGGTCTCCCATCACCCGTTCAGTGGTGAGGGTATGAGACTCGGTTGCGGTGCGGCGGAACCTCACCTCATTTCCTTCGCCCCTTACTCCCCTTTTCGATAATCCTGAATTCCACCCAGGCATGGATGCGCGGGCCTTCCCACAATGGTGCGCATTCACATGCCGCTCAGCGGGCCACTTGTTTGATCTCCAGGGCTTCATCCCCTACTCCGAGCTGTCGGATTGGTACGACATCAAGGAACCCCAACGGTTTCAATACTTTCAGATCCGTCACTGGCTGCTCCACCCTGATGTGCACCCTTGGGTTAACCATAAACTTACAGTTTACGAGAAATGGCTCCTCTCCAAACACTCGGATCGCAAAATGACCTCTGAATTATACCCCATGTTACACCCGCCTGCACCATTAGATAAGTCCGCTGGACAGCGCCGTTGGGAAGCAGGGCTAGGTCGGACTCTCTTGTTGAAGAAATGGCAGCAGATCCACTATAGGGCCCACCACACGGCATGGAATATAGGGAGCAAGGAAGTGGCGGTCAAAGTGGTCATGTACTGGCATCTAACGCCTGCTAGACTGCATCAAATTAATCCATACCGTAGCTCTGAATGTTGGAGGAGCTGTGGGTTAACGGGCACCTTGACACACAGACTTTGGGAGTGTAGGGAGGTACAGGGGTAATGGGAGGAGGAGCTGAAAGACGTGGACACCTACTTTGAAACAGAGGTCCCCCGATATCCTGCATACACCCTCTTAGGCCTGCCTAACGCGCTCACCTTTCCACTCAAGTCCATGCGCGGGAAGCAGATGGGTCTGGCCCTGGGCGCAGCTGTTCACTATATCCTATCCATCTGGGGTACTGCAACCCGCCCCTCACACACTGGGTGGCTGCATAAGCTGTGGTACATCATTGGTATGGAGCGCATACAAGCCACTATCACGAATTCGACAGCCTCTTTCCACACGGTTTGGAAACCTGATATATGATGTCTCCAATTCTGGGGCACCTTGTATCAGACCAAACAATCCCTTATGGTGGTGGTTGTAAGTCAACCTTATAGACAAGCTATGCTAGGGGTAGCCTGGACTAAGCAGCCTTCAGGCTAAACTCAAGAGGGCATGTGAAGCCAGCTGTTTTACCAATCACAATCCTGTAATATCAAATGAAAGGACACCACACAAGTTATATATTATAAAAATATATGTATTTATTACTAGAATAATCCTCTATACTCTTTATGAGTCTAGAAGCACAAGCGTTTAAACAAAAGCACAGTAAAACATATGAAAGTTGCACAAGTATGGATGAGGCCCAGGGGCCACTCAAACCATATACTAAAATAGTGGTATAAGTATCACTACTCGAACAGTAGTAAGGCCTGAGGCCTTGGGAATCGCTGGGGCTATTCGGGACTAGCAGTGGTGAAGTCGAGAAAAGCCAGCGGGACTCGGGTGCAGCGCTTAAAGCACACGCATGCACCAATGCAAAGTCAATGGTTCGTAAAAGTTACAAAGTTACTGTTAAAGGAGTCTTCCGACTGGACTTGAATGACCAAACTTTAGACTTAGACACTAGAGGTGTATACCAATGCAGGAGCACCGGCGTTCACGAGTTACCTCACCCACAGGAAGCGGGTGCATAGGTGCCAAAGTGTGTCGGGTTTCGTCACGCAGTCTGATGGTGCCTGGAGATGAAGATGCTGCAGGCGTCCAGAAGAGAAGTATCCGGTTGGATCCAAGGGTGGATCGAAGATGCAGAGTACCTGAAAGCAGAGGGGACAGAGTCTGGGTCACTCAGCAGTGACCAGGGTGGAACCAGGAAGGAACCAGGCAATGTCGGGCGCAATCAGGTGGTTGTTGTGAAGCTTGTCTCCGCTGCCACGTGGACTCTGGGGCACAGAGGATGTCCAGGAGTGGATCACGAGCTGTCCCACGAAGGCTCTCGCTGTTGGCAGTGTCGGCTTCTGGATTGGAGCTAACAAGCCTTGGCAAAGGCAACGCACACAGGATTCGAAGATCGCTTCTTACTCGGACCAGCAAGGTCAGAGTGGGTGCTCCTTTTCAGGGGAGCAAGGGCCAGTCCAGAGCAACCGGACTGGCAGAGAAAATTCAAAGGTTCGTCGGTACTGGGGCCACTAGCCAACGGGCAAGCGACCGGACCAACGCGTCGAGCAGCAAAATGCAGAAGGGCCCCACGCAGCACTCGGTGAGTGTGGAGGGGGTAGCTTTGGTGCAAAAGCTGCTCGGGGCTGGGGCTTCTCAAACCCCAATACACAGCGTGGAGGGAGCCTCGGGAGCTGCACGGTCAGCACTTCGTGGTTTTTCCAAGATGGCCGGCCCCACCCTTCAGGTCGCCTCCACGGGTCTCAGATTCACTGGGACTGTGGATCGGGCTGTTGGAAGGCGGGAAAGCTGGGTCTTGTCGATCTCTGTCGCTCGAGTTCCGGCAGGAACTGCAACAAAGCAAACGGTGAGGCGCTGGATGGTGCCTGTTTGCACAGGGTGGTCACTCCTTGACCACAAGGGAGATTCTTCAGTCTTCCACATCGAGTGGGATGTCGAAGGGTCCAGAGTTCTGTATCAAAGTTTCAGTCAGGATAATCTGATGTGCGCTGGCACTGCTCCCACCTTTATTCCAAATCTGTGGGCTGGATTACCTGCTAGGTCCCTCATATGGGTGGGACCAGGGAAGGGGGTGGTTACACCCCTTTCCCTTTGTCCAGTTTCGTGCCAGGACTGGGGCTGGTGTGCCCCAGAACCGGTTTGACTGGATTATGTAATGGGAAGCCTTGTGCTCCCCATGCAGTGTCTAGTTTCTTTCAGCCCTCCCTGCTCCAATCCACTATCTCCTGTCTGGGGTGGTGTAGCACCTCCCTGCGACAGGAAACCCTTTGTCCCGGCCTCCTCTGCCAAGTTTCGGTCAGCATCAGGAGGTCAGACTGGTGTCGGGGCAGCAGCATCCATTTTGTGATGCTGAGGCTCTGGTTAGGATTAACCGCGTTTCAGTAAAGTAACATGTCTTCTCCCTCTAGAAGGGTGGAATGCTACCCCCGTCGCCAGGACTGGCGAGGGGGTAGTATTCCAAAACGTATGACACCAAACACGACAAGTTTTGATAAAGCCAAACCAAAGTTAGCACATAACCGCAAGGATTATAATGCACTTAAGAGTATATGGTATGGCAATATCCCGGAACAGCTAAGGGAGTTGGTCCCGACAGCTGCAGACAGGCTCGGCTCGTGCTAGAGCCCCATCTCACATAAAACCAAGCACTCTGCCTCCAGGATTGTTAAGGCCTGCCATAGGAGTGACTTATAGGTATATATGTGTCCAGATATAGGTTTAGATATAGGTATACTATATCTAAGCAAGGGGTGATTACACCACCTTGCCCCAGCTGAGTGATCAGCCAGTTGTGTCAATTTAAGTACCAGCCAGGGGTGGCAAAAGATATGCTGCAGCCCATGGTAGGCCTTGGATGCACCTATGCCCTGGGCACCTATAGTGCACTGTACAGGGGCTGACAAGGTATCCAGTACCAAATTGGTTATGCACCTAGGGTGCATGGAGTCCATTTTAAGAGAGAGCAGATAGCCTGGGGCCCTGATTAGCAGGGTCCCAGTCCAACTAAGTTGAAAACCAGCTAAACACTAGGGGTAACCATGGTCAGGTATCCACCCTCCTACACCGATCCTCTCTGCTAGCGCAGGAGTTCAATGAGGTGACCTGCCCCAAGTACCTGCAATTGCTCTGGCTTAAAGATGCTCTGCCCCCTGCGGACACATCCCACAAGGCGTAAACCACTGTTCCTCTATGGCGCACGACACACCAGTTCCGGGGTGGTGAGGGGGAGAAGTTGGGCTGGGGGGGGTTGGGGTGGGAGGGGCTTTTTGGACAGGTATGTTTCCAGGAGAAGGCCCTTTATTGTTGTCTGTACCATCATTGATACGCATGGCCCTTGGACAATCATTACAGCCCTCTATTGGGGCCGGCTAGCTGGGTTGCTAACTATACAAGCAGAGTTTGTACGCTCCTGTTCATGATTGCACCAAATGTGTTATATTTGGGTCAGTGGGTACTTTTCCTTGATTACCTTTGTCTGCCTAAAATCAATAAAATAAAGTTATTTAAAATATGTGAACCTGCTCTTGAATCATATTATTGCCTTGTCCCATTTATCGCCTGCTGCATACCTCATTTTCTCCTGGCTAAGACATTCTGTTCCATGAATCTCACCTCTGTTTTTGATCTGTTGTTCTGACAAGAATTGTTTGGTCCCCAGGAGCATCCTAAGCAAATCCAAGTTGCACTCTGCCCTTCCCTATCACCTCAAGAATGCCATGTTCTAGGGTACAGATAGACCTCTCATGTACACAATCAAAACAATGGCATGTCTAAGGCGACAGTGTACATTTTGTTTTGAAGCCTCATAATTTCATCAGCTGATTTAAGTACATAAGGTCGAACGATGTGCCTAGTAAGAACTTCTAATTTTTTCAAGTTATAAAGCCCCATATATGCTTACTTTTAAAGAGCATTCATTGGTCTACAGTCTGAAAGTGTGCAAAATAGGAAATAACAAACCTTTACATTTCTGGCCACACTACGTAACTGCAAAAAATATTAGCTCCAGGACACAGAGGTTCGCAATGGTGAGTAATATGTGCGTGAACTCATGGTCACCAGAATGAGTATATGTGACAGCATCAGCCACGGGGTGAAAACCAAATGTCTTCCAAACCTGAACAGCTGTCCTAGCCAGTTGTTTAACTCTCGGATTGCCCCAGCCAAATTAATACTCAAAACCATATTAAAAGCCCTGCCATTGGCCTATGTTTCAAGTGAATTGTGACACAACTTTAGAAATGAGTTGTAAGAACCCGGACTGTCTGACTAATTCTTATCAGCACAATGGTATGATCAGTAATGGACCCATTAACTACCACAAGATGATCAATGGGATCAATGAGAGCCATGAAGTCAATGGATTTATGAACCAAAGCAAAAACACCCTATTGTTGTATATGGCAATCCAAATCATCTGCTCTGGTTACCAACATGTACGCAGAGGCAGCGGAGTGATGGAGGAACCACATATAACATATAATTTTTTTTTAAACCTACCTTTGTGCCACCCATCCCCACCACCCTCGACATATACCCCCACCCAAAGTGTAAACATAAACACCAGGCCTCCTGCCACCAACCAGCTTCTGAAAACACCCTCACCACAAATCTCTAATCCTGCAACCCACCTGCACCTCCCTCTGCATGAACCCCTCCATGCCCGCTTACAGTGGAATAAAAATAGTTGTCCCGAGGCCACCCACCATTCTCTGCCAAATCCTCACAGCCAAAAGAGAAAAATAAGTACATGCCCCCTGCCTCTCAACCTCACCGTCCTGTGCACCATCCCACACCGCCCCCCCCAGCCCCAAGTCTCGCTCTTACATTGGCTGTACTTGCATGCACGTTTTTTTCCATACAAAACAATAAACTGGCCAAATGCTAAAAATAATCAAATATAACTTCTTGTTCCAAGTTCAACAGTAGCAAGTTTACAAAGATCTGGTGATGTGACCTCAATTCGCTGGGTACATTAGAGAACAGGATGATTCAAATATGCAAAGGTACATTGAAGTAAGTGTTTACATACTTGCAAGGCCACCAGCCGTCAGTTTTACCTTGATGTTCCCACCCTGTTACCCAAAGATTGATGCTAAGCAAATGTTTGAATCAATTAGCCCTTCCCATCAGCGGCCTCTGCATTTGTTCCAACTAGCCTTGGGTCATCTTAACTCCAAAGCACAGTTTACGTAACGTGTATTTGTAAAGCGCATGTTCACCCCAAGGGCATTTTGGCGCGGAATAACATGTGTTTACTGTTACCCAACTCAATGGTACTCATGCAGGGTTCCTGCAAGAATCCTGGAAACACCACTAAGAAGTACAGCCATGTAGCCTGATTAGCCTTCACATGCAGTCTAGTGAGCTGATTCACAAAGGGTCTCCGCACTTGTGGCGGAGGCCCTACAGTCATGGGGAAGTCTACGTACTGGGGGCAGAATCTCCACAATGTGAATTCTCATTGTGGAGATTCTGCCCCATGTGCGGAGACTACTCTACGAATGCAGGGCCTCCGTCACGAATGCAGAGGAGGCCCTTTGTGATTCAGGCCACAGATGTTCTGTGTACACCATGAGGAGGCAGAACAATGGGTCTACACTGCACAGATAGTCAAGAGAAAGTTTATCACATTTGTTGGTGGATCACGGCAGTGGCTAGGCCTTGTGAGGCAGCCCCTATTCACAACTCATTCTACAAAGTCAAGTGCATCTCATTGGGCTGCTCACCAATTGTTTTGGACGCACTAGAGTCTCAAAGATTTTCATCATTCTTCTTGAATTTGAAAGCAAAGCCTTTTAATAAAGTGGTCGGTGAGCCAACATATTGAGCCACAGACTGATCTGCTAGTTCACCATCTTGTAAAAACAAACACTGGCAAAGCCAATAGGTTTCACCTAAGGAAGAGCCATTGGCGAAGCCAATATGTTTTAATCATGTTGTGCACCAGCATGGCTGCTGTTCAGCATGGCTAAGTTAGTTGGGCAAAGGAGAGTAGAGTGGAATGGAGTAAAGTGGATGAGAGAAGTGTTATGGAGCAACGCAGAGTGGCGTAGAGTTTCAATTTACCTCTAAAAGATCTAAGTCTATTAGGAGGTACCATTGTGTATAGACCACCGGGACACCATGCTCAGTGGCCTGATAAGCTGTTTGCTTGGCTTATCCCACTAATGTTGAAACACAATATGTATATTGTTTTTGGGGACTTAAACTTTCGTTTTGAAAATGAGAGGATGCTTTTTTTTTGCAAACAATTGAGAAAAGATCTGCTTACTTTACAACTTACTCAAGTAATTAACGGCTCTACCCACCATGCAGGGGGGCCCCCTCAGGTTTCGTTACCCCACTGCACTAATTCTTATCAGCACAATGGTATGATCAGTAATGGACCCATTAACTACCACAAGATGATCAATGAGAGCCATGAAGTCAATGGATTTATGAACCAAAGCAAAAACACCCTATTGTTGTATATGGCAATCCAAATCATCTGCTCTGGTTACCAACATGTACGCAGAGGCAGCGGAGTGATGGAGGAACCACATATAACATATAATTTTTTTTTAAACCTACCTTTGTGCCACCCATCCCCACCACCCTCGACATATACCCCCACCCAAAGTGTAAACATAAACACCAGGCCTCCTGCCACCAACCAGCCTCTGAAAACACCCTCACCACAAATCTCTAATCCTGCAACCCACCTGCACCTCCCTCTGCATGAACCCCTCCATGCCCGCTTACAGTGGAATAACAAGCATTTACAATGCAATAGGTCTCCCAGCTTTAAAGTTTGAGCTATTGGCATTGTATATTACAATGTGTTACATTAATTTGTTATCAAACTCTGAATTGTTGTATAAAGATGGTAAATGCTGCAAGAAAAAGTAGCACTGAAATTGATAGCTTTCGCAATCGCTATTGTAATGAAGCTGAACAGGCAGGGACAAAAGCATAGTCATAACAATCGATTTAAAAAATAAATGAAAAAAACACTCACTGAAAGTCTGCTTTCGATTCTGCGACTGTCCGCAAACCCAAAACAACGGCCTCCTCCTCCCCCTAGGGCACCTCACCACGCACGAGTACAAAAACAAGCATTTGCAGTGCAATAGATCTCGGAGCATTAAAGTTTGAGTTATTGACATTCCGCCTGGGAATATCACGCGAGCCCGAGGAGGTGTAGGCCGTGCCACGAGGCAACCTGCGGCCTGGTGTGCCCATCGGGTGAAGTCGGAGCTGCTCGCTGAGGTTGGTGTTTCTCCCCCCCACCCCCCCGTGGGGCACAGAGACCTACCCGCAAGCCCTGAAAGAACTGCCCAGGGTGCCGATTGCAAATTCGGCCCGAACTGGTAGATGGAGCACGAAGCTAGCTGAGGCCTACTCTGCAAAGGAGGTGAGAAGTGGCGGCCGCTAGGCATGTGGAGAGAGACATAAAGCGAGGCAAGCTACCGCGAGTGGGTTGGGCACTCACTACTCTGCACTCACTACTCTGCACTCACTACTCTGCACACTCACTACTCTGCACTCACTACTCTGCACTCACTACTCTGCACTCACTACTCTGCACTCACTACTCTGCACTCACTACTCACTACTCTGCACTCACTACTCTGCACACTCACTACTCACTACTCTGCACTCACTACTCTGCACTCACTACTCACTACTCTGCACTCACTACTCTGCACTCACTACTCTGCACTCACTACTCTGCACTCACTACTCTGCACTCACTACTCTGCACTCACTACTCACTACTTTGCACTCACTACTTTGCACTCACTACTCTGCACTCACTACTCTGCACTCACTACTCTGCACTCACTACTCTGCACTCACTACTCTGCACTCACTACTCTGCACTCAGCACTCACTACTCTGCACTCACTACTCTGCACTCACTACTCTGCACTCACTACTCTGCACTCACTTCTCTGCACTCACTTCTCTGCACTCACTACTCTGCACTCACTACTCTGCACTCACTACTCTGCATTACCACTCTGCACTCACTACTCTGCACTCACTACTCTGCACTCACTACTCTGCACTCACTACTCTGCATTACCACTCTGCACTCACTACTCTGCACTCACTCTGCACTCACTACTCTGCACTCACTACTCTGCACTCACTACTCTGCACTCACTACACTGCACTCACTACTCTGCACTCACTACTCTGCACTCACTACTCTGCACTCACTACACTGCACTCACTACTCTGCACTCACTACACTGCACTCTGCACTCACTACTCTGCACTCACTACTCTGCACTCACTACTCTGCACTCACTACTCTGCACTCACTACTCTGCACTCACTACTCTGCACTCACTACTCTGCACTCACTACTCTGCATTACCACTCTGCACTCACTACTCTGCATTACCACTCTGCACTCACTACTCTGCACTCACTACTCTGCACTCACTACTCTGCACTCACTACTCTGCACTCACTACTCACTACTCTGCATTACCACTCTGCACTCACCACTCTGCATTACCACTCTGCATTACCACTCTGCATTACCACTCTGCATTACCACTCTGCATTACCACTCTGCACACTACTCTGCACTCACTACTCTGCACTCACTACTCTGCACTCACTACTCTGCACTCACTACTCTGCACTCACTACTCTGCACTCACTACTCTGCACTCACTACTCTGCACTCACTACTCTGCATTACCACTCTGCATTACCACTCTGCATTACCACTCTGCATTACCACTCTGCACTCACTACTCTGCACTCACTACTCTGCACTCACTACTCTGCACTCACTACTCTGCACTCACTACTCTGCACTCACTACACTGCACTCTGCACTCACTACTCTGCACTCACTACTCTGCACTCACTACTCTGCACTCACTACTCTGCACTCACTACACTGCACTCACTACACTCACTACTCTGCACTCACTACTCTGCACTCACTACTCTGCACTCTGCACTCACTACTCTGCACTCACTACTCTGCACTCACTACTCTGCACTCACTACTCTGCACTCTGCACTCACTGCTCTGCACTCACTACTCTGCACTCACTACTCTGCACTCACTACTCTGCACTCAGCACTCACTACTCTGCACTCACTACTCTGCATTACCACTCTGCACTCCCTACTCACTACTCTGCATTACAACTCTGCACTCACTCTGCACTCATTTAATAGGTCTCACCGTTTTCTGCATACTTTTGTGAGAGACTGTTCTATTTCCTTGTTAAATACTTCTGCATCAAACTGGGAAAAGGCAAGGGAGTCTGGCACTGGGGCTGCATTGCTTTCAGCTTTCAGCACACCCCTTCCCTGTCTCCGCAGCACCAGACAGGACAGCCAGGCAGCCCCTGATCCTTCTGCAGAACGACTTAAAGTGCCCCTTTCACTTAAACTTTCATCAACCTAACATGTTTTCAAAGGAACCGGAAACACGACGAGATGTGCAGTTTGACATTGTCTGTGCAGGAAGGGGAAATGTCTCTCGGTTAATGATCAGGGCGTAAATATTTCTCTGTTGCTATTGAGTGTGGGCCGTAAGGGTGAGCTTCTTGGGGCTTTATCATAGTCAGTGAGTTCTTATAGGGTGCTTAAAGGGGGTGCTTCCAATTCCCAATTGATGATTGTAGTGGGCGGTATGGGGGGGATGTTGTTTTCCTGTGGATATTCACCATGCGCTCAAAAGGAGGCTGTTGTCAACCTCTAGAAAATCAGTGTGTGGACTGAGGGGCGCTTATATTCCCATTTGCAAATGTTTCTCTGCAATAAAAACGTCTCGCAAAACATAATTTCAGGCCGCCTGTCACATTACACAGTAGGAGGCACTTTAAATATAGAATCGAGTATGCCCCCGGAATGCCGCCGCGGCCGCCCCGGAAGTCAGGCACGGTCGCCTGTGACGGGGGCGGAGCCACGTTCAGAGCGGAAGAGGAGGCAGGCGGAGTCGTTGCGTCTCGCGGCCCGGGGCTCCTGTGAGCGGTGTGGAGCCCCGGGGCCGCCCCAGCAGGAGGTTGGGCGCCGCGTGCTGAGCAGAGTCCCCGACATTGGCCAGGTAAGTTCAAAAAAAGGCTGGGGGGGGGCTTGGTGCACTTGTGTGTGTGTGTGCGTGTATGCTCGTGTGTGTATATGTATGCGTGCGACGGTGACGGCGGGGGAGGGAGGGAGGGAGGGGGGGGCCTCGGTGCACGTGTGTGTGTGTGTGCGCGCGTGTGTGTATGTGTCAGGGGGGGTGTCTCTGTATGTATGTATGTGCGTGCGTGCATGGGCGCTTGTGTGTGTGTATGCGCATGCGTGTGGGGTGCTTGCGCTTCCCAGGAGACAGCGCCTGGCCACAGCGCGCGTTCCAGTTACAAATCGCCTGGAAGGATGCGCGTGGCCAGGACTGTCTCCTGGGACTGAGAGTCGCTGACAAAAGATCTCCTGGCGGACACAGCGCTGACGCGCTGTTAAACGCCAGGAGACCTAAAAATAGTTGTCCCGAGGCCACCCACCATTCTCTGCCAAATCCTCACAGCCAAAAGAGAAAAATAAGTACATGCCCCCTGCCTCTCAACCTCACCGTCCTGTGCACCATCCCACACCGCCCCCCCCAGCCCCAAGTCTCGCTCTTACATTGGCTGTACTTGCATGCACGTTTTTTTCCATACAAAACAATAAACTGGCCAAATGCTAAAAATAATCAAATATAACTTCTTGTTCCAAGTTCAACAGTAGCAAGTTTACAAAGATCTGGTGATGTGACCTCAATTCGCTGGGTACATTAGAGAACAGGATGATTCAAATATGCAAAGGTACATTGAAGTAAGTGTTTACATACTTGCAAGGCCACCAGCCGTCAGTTTTACCTTGATGTTCCCACCCTGTTACCCAAAGATTGATGCTAAGCAAATGTTTGAATCAATTAGCCCTTCCCATCAGCGGCCTCTGCATTTGTTCCAACTAGCCTTGGGTCATCTTAACTCCAAAGCACAGTTTACGTAACGTGTATTTGTAAAGCGCATGTTCACCCCAAGGGCATTTTGGCGCGGAATAACATGTGTTTACTGTTACCCAACTCAATGGTACTCATGCAGGGTTCCTGCAAGAATCCTGGAAACACCACTAAGAAGTACAGCCATGTAGCCTGATTAGCCTTCACATGCAGTCTAGTGAGCTGATTCACAAAGGGTCTCCGCACTTGTGGCGGAGGCCCTACAGTCATGGGGAAGTCTACGTACTGGGGGCAGAATCTCCACAATGTGAATTCTCATTGTGGAGATTCTGCCCCATGTGCGGAGACTACTCTACGAATGCAGGGCCTCCGTCACGAATGCAGAGGAGGCCCTTTGTGATTCAGGCCACAGATGTTCTGTGTACACCATGAGGAGGCAGAACAATGGGTCTACACTGCACAGATAGTCAAGAGAAAGTTTATCACATTTGTTGGTGGATCACGGCAGTGGCTAGGCCTTGTGAGGCAGCCCCTATTCACAACTCATTCTACAAAGTCAAGTGCATCTCATTGGGCTGCTCACCAATTGTTTTGGACGCACTAGAGTCTCAAAGATTTTCATCATTCTTCTTGAATTTGAAAGCAAAGCCTTTTAATAAAGTGGTCGGTGAGCCAACATATTGAGCCACAGACTGATCTGCTAGTTCACCATCTTGTAAAAACAAACACTGGCAAAGCCAATAGGTTTCACCTAAGGAAGAGCCATTGGCGAAGCCAATATGTTTTAATCATGTTGTGCACCAGCATGGCTGCTGTTCAGCATGGCTAAGTTAGTTGGGCAAAGGAGAGTAGAGTGGAATGGAGTAAAGTGGATGAGAGAAGTGTTATGGAGCAACGCAGAGTGGCGTAGAGTTTCAATTTACCTCTAAAAGATCTAAGTCTATTAGGAGGTACCATTGTGTATAGACCACCGGGACACCATGCTCAGTGGCCTGATAAGCTGTTTGCTTGGCTTATCCCACTAATGTTGAAACACAATATGTATATTGTTTTTGGGGACTTAAACTTTCGTTTTGAAAATGAGAGGATGCTTTTTTTTGCAAACAATTGAGAAAAGATCTGCTTACTTTACAACTTACTCAAGTAATTAACGGCTCTACCCACCAGGCAGGTCATACCCTAGACCAGCTTTTTTCAAACTCCAATAACATACAAGAGATTGATATCTCCCCTCTTAGGTGGACTGATCATTTCTGCATCACGTTCTTGATTTCACTTCCTTCCCACAAAAAATTGTTCCAAAAAATGTGAACCCTTTAAAGTGGACATGAAGTAAAGTTAGAGTTGAAACATTTTCAGATCACTTTTTCCTACCAGATCTGGACATCTCGATGTCACTGAAAAACTATGTAGAACAGTTTGATCCAGCTATCACGGAAGTCCTTGATGCCTGAGCTCCCATGAAATTGAACACTTCCCGTAGGGCAACACCATCCGAATTATGGTACCCCCCTGAACTGAAGAATTTAAAATGCAAATGCGAAGCAGCTGAAAAATGTTGGCGAAACTCCCAAAAACTGTCAGACTGCACATTATATAAACTCCAAATAAACGATTACTACAAACAGACTAAAAAAGCAAATAAAAATTACTTCATTAAAAAGATTAAATAATAGAAGCCTAGCAGCCTGTCTCAAACAATGATTCCCTCACAACATCATTGAGAGTCCCTTGCTGATTATTGTATTGATAAGATAGAGGAAATCTATTACTCTTTCGATTTCCAACCCGCTCCGTTGGGTGCCACCTACAATATGCTAGGACAGCATCCCAAAGCCAATACATCTTTTTTGAGACTTCACCTGTGACGCTCTAGAACAGGTGGAGAAAACCATAACAGAAATAAAATCTGGTTCCAAACTAGTCCCTTCTCCGCATTTCATTTTCTCACGGTTATCGTCAATCTTGTGTGGATTGTTGATTCGGATTTTTAATGCTTTGCTAAAAACAACAACGTACCCAGATATATGGATGTATGCATTAATCCTACCATTAGCCAAAAAAGCTGGCCTTGATGCATCCACTTTATCGTCCCATCTCCTTGCCGTATTTGAAAAATTGGTCAACTGCCAGGTATCTACCTTCTTGGAGGATACCTTCTTGGAGGATAATATCTTGCTCGATCCCTCACAGTCAGACTTTCGAGTAAATAATAGCACCAAGAGCACACTCATTGCCATTTTGGATGATATCAGGCTAACGGTAGACCAGGGAAAAGCAGTGGCCCGTATTCTGCTGGACCTGTCTGAAGCATTCAACAGTCTCACGTTGTGTTTTGATTAAGAGGCTGTATGAGACAGGTGTCCACTTCACCGCCCTATAATGGTTTGGCTCAATTCTATCTAATGGATCCCAGTCCGTCCAGTCGAACAAATATAGATCGCAACCTCACAGCTCCGAGTATGGTGCTCCACAGGGCTCAGCCCTAAGCTCTACACCAGAGCTTTCAAAAGTGTGTGCCGCGACACCGTACTGTCTCGCCTCCACTCTCTGGGTGTGTCGCCTGACAATGACCCCCCCCTCGTGTTTGGCAGCCCGGGCTCAGACAGCTCCCGGGCACACACACAGCCGCATCCGAGCACTTCACAGGTCATTAAAAGACCGTGTGCATGTTAAAGAGGTTTTGTTGATGTTTCACCCCTTCTAAGAGCCCCTGCAGCGCCACCCTACCTACTGCTTAATGTTTCAGCCCCATCCGCCCCCCCCCCCCCATCCCCCGGAAATGTGGCTATTTGCACCTCGGCGCTGGGGGGTGTCTGCTGCTGTTATTATGCTCTGTAGACCCTCGCTCCACCCTGGGCCCAGCAGGCACCAGTCTCGCCTTAGCCAGGGGCACCAGGGGCACCGGCTGCTTCGAACATGATTCCTGCTCCTTGACCTTGTCGGACACCTGGCAGTGGCAGCTTCCGAGCAGTTTCGGAAGGAGTCTCTGCTTGGCACACTGGTTCAAGGCGCTGCATCTTATTACTTCGAAAACTCAGGCGTTAGCAGAGAGGTAGGGACTCTGTCCAGCCTCAGGTCCATGGGCTTTTTATCTTATGACCTCCGCATTCATTTATAAACATTACATCATTGTATTAGTCTATTTTGTTGAATTTATTTCTCAGTAGTTGCATTAGAAGGGTAACGGCGAAAGGGTGTCACAGAGATATGGGGTGGGGGGGAGGAGAGATAGAGGGAGTGATAGAGAGGGAGAGAGCAAGCGAGAGAGAGGGTAGGGACAGAGAGAGAGAGATACTGAAGGATGGAGAGAGGGGGCGAGAGACATACCGAGGGAGATAAACAGAGAGAGCGGGGGGAGAGAGACTGAAGGATGGAGAGAGAGAGATAAAGAGAGATAAAAAGAGAGGAGGGATAGAGAGGGGGGATAGAGAGGGGGAGAGAGACGGAAGGATGGAGCACGAGGGCGAGAGAGATACTGAGGGAGAGAGCCAGAGAGAGAAAGAGCGGGGGGAGAGGGAGAGACTGCAGGGAGAGGGAGAGGAGGGAGAGGAGGGAGAGGGAGAAGAGTGAGAGGAAGAGGAGTGAGAGGGAGACAGGGGGAGAGGAGGGAGAGAGAAGAGGAGGGAGAGGAAGAGGAAGAGGAGGGAGAGGAGGAGGAGGGAGAGGAGGAAGAGGGAGAGGAGGGAGAGGGAGAGGAGGGAGAGGAAGAGGAGGGAGAGAGGGAGAGAGGGAGAGGAGTGAGAAAGGGAGAGGAGGGAGAGGAAGGGAGAGGAGTGAGAGGAAGAGGAGTGAGAGGGAGACGGAGGAAGAGAGAGGGAGAGGGAGAGGAGGGGGAGGAAGAGGAGGGAGAGGGAGACTGAGAGGGAGGGAGAGGAGAGGAAGAGGAGGGAGAGGAATGGAGGGAGGGAGAGGAGGTAGAAGGAGAGGAGGAGGAGACAGGGAGGGAGACAGAGAGGAGTGAGAGTGAGATGGAGAGGAGGGAGAGGGAGGAAGAGGTGGGGGAGAGGGAGAGGAGAGAGAGAGGGAGAGGAGAGAGAGAGGGTAAGGAGGGAGAGAGGGAAAGGAGAGAGAGATGGGAGAGGGAGAGGTGGGAGAGGGAGAGGTGGGAGAGAGATGGATAGCACGGCACGGTGAAGTAAGGATGATGTGCCGTTGGCGCGCTGCGCTGAGAAAAGTGGTCTAACCTGAGTTTAATGTGCTGAGACCGGCTGATAAGTTGCATGATTGGTCCAGAACGGATTTTTGATTAACTCATATTCAGCAAGGCATCAGGGGGACTTTGTGCATGGTTGGAAGGGTTGGCAGTGCGTGCACCCCCCCCCCTTTTTGTGCTGTAAATCAATGGGGCATGTGTCAATGTGTGCATAGTTATATTCTTGTTTCAGGCACACACCTAATCTTGCTTACACCCAGTTTTGCTAGTCACTATCTTTGTTAGAACCTTCCTGCTTTCTCAAATTTGCTAGAAACTGCACCATTGGCCCACTATGTTCTCAAAATGTTCTTGCTGGAGTACCCCCTAGAACCCCCTGTAGGAGGTTCGGCTCACTCGCTGCGCTCGCGCGCATTACCGTGTCACAAGATGAAGATTGTCGAAAAGGTGTGTCATCGACGTGGAAAGTTTGGAAAGCTGTGCTCTACACTATTTAATGTGTATGTCGCACGTCTAGCCACTCTGGTTATAAAGTGGGGCTTTGACATTTGCTCCTATGCTGATGACACCCAGCTGATCATCTCTTTCGGTGATCCTCCGTCCAGTACCAAGACAAATCTGTAAGGCTGCCTCTTAGAGGTAGCCAGCTGGATGTCTGCGCACTGCCTGTAGCTCAATGCAGAAATATTTGAACTCTTACTGTTTGGAGGTGCTAAAAACATGTGGGATGATTCCTGGTGACCATCTGCTTGGCACTGCTCCAGTGCCGAAAAAAGCAGCAAAAAATCTTGAAATCATTATCGATCAATACCTCACTATGAAAGATCAGGTGTTAGCTGCAAGTGGAAGCTGTTTCGGACTGCTAAAACTTCTTAGAAAGCTACTTAGATGGTTTCTGATGGATTGGGTTTGTACGGTTTATCAGGCTATAATAATCAGTTGCCTGGATTATGGAAACGCATTATAGATGGGCATGGCAGATTATTTGTTTGCACGCCTTCAAATGATCCACAATGCAGCCGCTAAACTGATTTGCAATAAGCGCAGACACAACCCCGCAACTTCTTGTTTAAAAACACTACATCGGCGGGGGGCGTGGCTAGCAGCCAACGATGGCGGCCGCAGCTTAGAGAGGCTCCCGAGACGAGGCGGCTTCCCGCGGCAATCCGTCATAATTATCCTTGTTTTCATGAGCTTTAAGGGGAGGACCGGACCCGGAGTCCGTGCGGCAACCAGCACAGCAAATTTGGGGTCGGTGACGGCCTGAACGCGCCTCGAAACGCTGGGCGGAGACCGGAGAGGAGAGGGGCCTATCGTCAGCTTGAAAGCAGCGGAGTCGCGGCAAGACTATAGCTGGCCGGAAGTGGCTTCGGGGTGGCGGTGAGTGGCAGGAAGTGCCGGCCTCTCGGACGCGTTGCCCAGAAAGTCCGCAGAACTTCCTCCGGCGGCCCGAATACACGAGCGGAGCCCCGAGACACCCAGCGGTACTCTACAAACCCGCAGGATCTGGCCGGGGGCGCGGAAAGCACCGCGGACTACAGACGCGACGCCGCCATTTTACACACTACACGCGAGTATCACCCCGAGTCCCAGCAGCGGCCATTCACACAGAGCAGCGATCACTACAACCTCCCGGGAGTGCAAGCGGGGGACAGCGGTTCATTGCGGACTCCCTTCTGTGGCATGAACGAGCGCTCATAAGGCACTCCACTGGAAGGACAATGATGGGAGCGGATGGGGCCCTGGCAGCACGCACACTGAAGGGGCGCTAAGGCTCGGCAAAACGCAGAGGCATGACCCAGCGCTAGCTGCGACCCACAGCACACCGCCGGACTTATCAACTGGCTCAATGCAGGTATGAGGGCTCGGCAGACCGCCTAATTAATAGCACTACTGGGTGAGGTGCCGCATAGACTATCATAGACTCAGATAACACCCGGCAAGTCGTTCCTGAGGTGACATTCAGCTGCCGAAAGCCTGCGAGGGGACACTACACTCCCTCACTGTGGACTCAACTACGTGGCCGCTACACAGCTGACTACCGGTGCATACGTGGACGGCCCTGCTCGGCCCGAACACTGGCCCACTGTGACATCTTGCAACGCTGATAACACACTGCACCATGTCAAACAGGGGCCCCAAGCACAGCACTACCCAGGCCAAGCTGGACAAATTCGCATACGAAAGACAGACGCCACCCCAAGAGCAACGCAAGAACGCGGGGAAAGCGACGGAGACCGAGGGGGCTAAAAAGGCCACACTTGAAGATGTCCTGGCGGCATTGGCCCAGGTGCAAGCGACGGTGGGAGCTAGGGCCACTGAAGTCACCTTGATACGAGCGGACCTCCAGAAAATGAACGAGAGGGTCAAGCAGGTCGAAGTAGTCACTAAATCACTGGTCGAGGATGTGTCCGAACTACAAACGGCGATGGAGCGACTGCAAACTGACAACAAACTACTCAGGGACAAACTGGATGACCAAGAAGGCCGCTCCCGGCGCAACAATGTCCGAATTTTAGGTGTGCCGGAATCGGAAGACACGGGGGCAATGGATCTCTATGTGGAGGACCTGATCAAAAACCGACTCCAGCCTAAGGGACTCTCGAACTTCTTTTCAGTAGAAAGGGCCCACCGAATTCCGGGGGGGAAACCGAAGACAGGAGGCCCACCTCGGCCAATACTGGCAAGACTGTTCAACTTCAGGGACCGCGACGCCATTCTACAGGCCGCAAGAGTGGCGCCGGCCATTCAAATTCAGAACTCGAGAATTGCTTTCTTCCCAGACTATACGGCTGAGGTATCCAGGAAGAGGAGGACGTTCCTGGAAGTGAAAAAAACATTGAGGGAGAAGGAACTGCCATACTCGATGATATTCCCGGCTCGGCTGAGAGTAGTAGCGGACAAAAAGGTGTGGTTTTTCGACTTCCCGGAAACTGCCCGGGACTGGCTGGAGGGATGGCACACTGTTGGCCGGCAGCGCAGAACTCACAGACCGGATCACGAACGCAGAGGAGACAGCAGGAATGGCTCACAAACGTCTGGTCGAGGGGGGGAGCGGAGAGCTCTCCCTCCCGTGGATTTGCAGGGGCGGGTGGAGAGGAATAACCCCTACCCCGGGATCTGTATTAGTGACAATCGCTGACCATTGACTTATCATTTCGACTGCTGCACAAGGACTCTGGCATGGCTACCCCTGAAGCACGCAGGGATGCCGCCTGCTCGGGGAGACGCTCTCCCCCCTACACGCAAGTACTCTGGTTGTGGGATGGGTTAAGCACTCTGCTCAGTTGGGGGGGCGGGCAGTTGAAAGTCCGTTAGGCAGGGATGCAGGGAGGGGGGGAAGGGGGAAGGGTCGTTTTTTTACAGTTAGGAATTTGTATGCTAGGTCACAGACAAAGACTAGGCCTCCACCTGAGTTAATCCCAGGTGGGAAGACAGAGAGGGGGACTACAGCCTCCACGAGGACACTCAGCATCTTCTTACACGACAATATACCCACCACGTATGACACATTTACCCACCGATATCCCATGGAACCCATAGTACCGAATGGCTGACATCCCAACGCCTGAAAGAGGGAATGTAGACACCAAGATACAATGCCCCTCCCTACGTCTAATGACTTGGAACGTGAGAGGGCTTGGAGACAAGGTGAAACGGGGGCTAGTGCTAACCGCATTTAAGAGACAAAAACCCACCATAGCGCTACTGCAGGAAACCCACTTAACAGGGGGGGCTACCAAGGCCATGGATAGAAGAGGATACAGGATGATGGTCCACTCTGATTTCACATCCGGCTCCAGGGGGGCCGGAATCCTGATGCAAAAAAACACACGGTTTATCCCCCTACAAACCAAGACTGGTGATCAAGGCTGCTTCGCAGCACTGCAGGGGCAGTGGGAAGGGAGACTTATTAACCTAGTTTCGTTAAACATCCCACCGGCGCTACACTCGGTGCACCTCCCTAAACTGGGTGATTTTATTCTGTCTCTCCCAGAGGGGGAGGTTATCCTTGGGGGGGACTTCAACGCAATTCTGAATACACAACTTGACAGGTTTCCAACACCAGTCTCCACGGGAGGGGTCCCCGCCTCCAGCAGTTCCTGACAGCCATGGGACTGGTTGATATTTGGAGGCACCTTCACCCCGCGGTGAAGCAATACACTTTCCATTCCGCAGTACATGGTAGTCTGTCTAGAATCGACCACTTCCTGACCCTGGGAGATGGTCTCCATTATATAGATGCAATGGCGATTTACCCTCGAAGGATCTCGGATCACTCCCCACTTACTCTCACACTTTCCTCACAGAGACAAACATGTAAACGCATATACCCCATACATGCTGCCTGCCTCAAGATCCCCCAGGTTCGCAAGGCTCTTAAAAAGACAACGACACAATACTACACTGAGAATGTCCACTCGGTGCGCTCCGCCGAAGTACTATGGGAGGCATATAAAACGGTTCTAAGAGGTCAAGCCATAAACTCCATCACGGGCTACAAAAGAGAACGATCTCAGGAACTAGCTGACCTGGAATTTACTTTGCGGGAATTGACTAAAACTCATGAACAGCATCCCACTCCATCCACCTTACACGCACTTACATTACAACAGCAGCTGTACAACGATCACCTGCGCATACATATCAAAGAAAGCCTAGCCGATATTCAAAATAGGATCTGTGAGGTGGGCGACAAGGCGGGGAGAATGCTGGTGTGGCTCGATAAAAGAGAAGGGAATTCAAGGGGGATCCAAAGATTGAAATATGAACGCGGTGGGGTACACACTAACCCGGGACACATTATAGAACTGCTCGCAGACCACTTCGAACGGGTATACACCCCTGAACATACAGTAACGCCCGAGATGGCCAGAGAAGTATTAGCTCCAATCGAGGTCAGTACGTTGACCTCGGACATATCAAATGAGTTGGAAGCAGACATTACCGCTAAAGAAATACAACTGGCGATCCGTGCTTTAAATCCGGGTAAGGCAACGGGACCCAACGGAACACCTGTGGAATGGTATCAGGCGATGCCTGAGACCCTCAGTAAACATCTGCTAGGGATGTTTAAGGAATGTCTGGGGAAGGGTACGCTTCCACCGGATCAGAGAGCGGCGACAATAGTGGCCATCTCCAAGCCAGGCAAACCACCTGAAGAGTGCTCCTCCTACCGCCCCATATCGCTGCTTAATGCAGAAGCCAAAATTCTTGCCAAACTCCTAGCAACGAGAATTTTGCCCCACCTACCGTCTCTTATACATCCGGACCAGTCCGTATTTATGCCCCACCGCAACACAGCGCTAAATTTACGCAGATTGCACGGAGTACTGGCACGGGCAGACTCGGTGGCGACTCAAGCAGTGATCTTGGCACTTGATGCTAAGATGGCCTTTGATCTTGTGGAGTGGGCTTACTTGTTTGAGACGTTGTCGCGCTTAGGATTCGGGCCCCTCTTTATTGCATGGGTAAGATTGCTGTACACCGACCCGGTAGCTCGGGTGGTGGCCAATGGGCATATATCACGGGAGTTCCCTCTGGGCAGGGGCACAAGACAAGGCTGTCCCCTGTCACCGTTATTGTTCGCAATCTCGCTGGAACCCCTTGCCACTCTGATTAGAACTTCACCCCTAATTAAGGGTATATGCTGGAAGGAGGGATGGGAGGACCGGCTGTCCCTGTATGCAGACGACATGCTGATATATCTAACCAATCCTGACAGCGGAATCCCTGCTCTATTACACCTCTGTGATACTCACGGAAGGATATGGAGCAAATCAGAATTGTATGTCTTGAAGGGGCAGGCCCCGGTCCTTGACGCGGAATGTCCTTTGAGGATAGCTGGTACATCGTTTAAGTACCTAGGCATTCAGGTCACCACTGACCCTGCAGAGTTCATGGACAAAAATCTGAAACCCCACTTAGAAAGGCTCAAACATGACGTTCAATTTTGGTCGGGACTCCCGCTGACGCTTTTGGGGCGAGCTGCACTTTATAAAATGATGGCCCTGCCAAGATTCTTATATGTCCTTGAAAATATACCCTACCCGGTAGCCCCTAGGTTTTTCCAAAAGGTTGCAGCATTGGTATCCAACCTCCTATGGGGGAACCTCCCCGCTCGTATCGCACAATCCAAATTGCATAGAGGGTAGTTTGACGGTGGTATTGCTTTACCCAATGCTAAAATTGTACTACTGGGCGGCACACCTTAAACCCATCAACCAATGGATCCATACTCTACAAACCGAGCCGGCATTCCAGGCCGACAGGGCGCAACTGGGCACTAACAGCTTACTGGCCCCGTTATATGACCAACGCAAAACTCGCGCATTAGTGGGACCCACCAGACTAACGGTAGCACTCTGGCATACAGCGACGGCTGCTTTGGGTTGGAAGGGGCAGATCACCAAGCTAACCCCGCTGTGGGGCTCTCGAGTCCTTGGCAACATGAGGAACAGCAAGGGATTCTCACACTAGGACACAATAGGAATTTCCACGGTGGGCGATCTTTGGGAAAGGGGAGGGGTGATACCCTTCCATAGACTGAGAGAATTATACGAACTCAGTGAAAGGGAGCTCTACAGATACATCCAGATCCAACATGCATTGCTAGCGGCCTTGCCCACGGACACAGACCTGCCCGAGTCTTCCCCGCTGGAAGACCGCCTCCTTACTGACTTTATGGTCGAACGTGCAACATCTCTCACATATCGCAAATTACTCAACAACCTACCAGACCCAACACTATCCTTGAAGGCGAAATGGGAGGGGGACACCAGTGAGATGGATGAACATGAGTGGAATGAAGCACTAGCTTCACCTAAGGAAGTGGGCATCTCAGCGCGGCTGCGACTAGTACAATTGAAAATACTACACAGGGTATACTACACAAGGACAATGCTGCATCGTATTAACCGGACACAACACCCTTACTGCCTTCGTGGGTGTGGGGAGGAAGGCACGTTTTTTCACACCATATGGGACTGCCCCCGGATTCAGGAATATTGGAGGCAAATACAGCGAACGATCTCACAAACACTAGAAATATCACTGTTGCCAGAACCGAAAAGATGCCTTTTAAACGTGTGGGAACCTACAGATATTTCTAGGCATGGGCAACTCTGGGTTACAGTGGGGTTGATGATAGCGAAACGAGATATTGCACAAAGATGGGGAGTGGCGGAAGTGCCAACCAAGTCATTATGGTGTCTAAATATGGATAAAGTAATGATAACGGAAAGGGAGGTATACTCTAACCGTGCCTGCCCGGGGAAGTGGAATAAAATCTGGACCAAATGGAATGTATACAGAGGGGAGATTTGTGATCCCTTGCCAGAGGACGATCAAGATGAGTCAGACGAGGAAGAGACAGAGGGCTAGTATTCTGGGCGCCTTGTGAGAAAGGGGAACCAGGGACGGGGAAAGTGGCGTCTCGCCACATTAGCATGCGGGTTAGGCAGTAGAGGATTTACATGGATCACCAATTAAGAAGGATGTCTACTCAAGCACAAGCATGGCAGCCGGGGGCGGTTGGCGAGAATGAGAGGGGAACCAGAAAGGGGTATTTCGGTGAGGTGGCTACAAAAGATCAGTATTATTATACACACGACCACATTACTATTCCTAACAGTTACTTTGATTTGTTGTTGTTCAGGGGGGGGAAGGAAAAAAGAAAAGAAAAACCAAAAACCAATACTCTCTGAGATACATATGCATGTGCTGCACCCTTTCATCATGGCAGCTAAATTACTGACTACAATATTGAAGAATGTACTACTGATTTTATAGTGTTGCTATGTGACCTACAAACTGCTGTAGCGGCCAGCCCACTGGGTTGTAGGCGTTCCGCTGTGTAACTTGATGGTGCAATAAAGGGTTTTGAAAAAAAAAAAAAAAAAACACTACATCGGCTGCCAATACGTATGAGGACACAGTTCAAGCTACTCTGTATAGGTTTTTGCATGACTCCGGCCCTCTGCTCCTTACAACTAGGAATAATTTTATCAACCTACAAGAAAGTTAACATCATCCAGCCTGACTGTAGCAATAGTTATTAAGATCATGAAGGACAGAGCCGGTGGATGCTCTTTTACTGTTTTGGCAGCCACTCACTGGAATTTGCTACCCCTGGACATTCGATGCACCAAGGACTACCTTGTATTCAGGAAAAAAACTTATTGACATGGCTCTTCTCTGACTAACGGATTTCTGACTTCAACCCTAACTCTGCTGAAATTAAAAGGTAGTTACTAGGGCTGTGATATCCCTTTGGGGATGAATGTCTGAACTCTATAAAAACCTTTAAATAAAATGAATAAATCGAGTAGAGCTGAGTCATGTGAAGTGGAGTGTGTGTGGAGTGTCGAGGTGTGAATGAGCAGAGTGTCGTACAGTGGAAGGGAGTAGAGTGGGTTAGAACTGAGTGGCATTGAGTGGAGAACAATGTCGTAGAGTGGAGTGGTATAGTGTGTCATGGAGTGGTGTAGAGCGGAGTGGTGTAGAGGTTGTTGCGTAGAGTGGAGTAGAGTATTGTAGAGTACAGTGGCGTAGAATAGAGTAGATTGTCATAGAGTGGAATGGCATAGAGAGTTGTAGAGTCAAGTGGCATAGAGTGGAGTGGCACAGAGTGTCAGAGTGGAGTGGAGTAGTGTGTCGTAGAATAGAGTGGGGTAAAGTGGCATGGAGTGGCATTGAGGGAGTTGTGTAGAATGTAGTGGCATAGAGTGGAGTAGAGTTTAACACCATCGATGCTAGTGTTATTTTCCTCCTGTGCTGACATTTGGGTTCTTCTATTGTTCATGACGAGCTCAGCTCGTCATGAGTGTATGGAGGTGTACATCATGACGAGCTGAGCTCGTCATGAGCGTCGAAGAAGTTAATGGAGTAGAGCATCATCTAGTGGAGCATCATCTAGTAGAGCATCGTAGAGTGTAGTGGAGTAGATTGGCCTAGAGTGAAGTTCTGTAAACTACACTGGTACAGAGTAGATTAGCGTGGATTGGAGTAGAGTGCATTGGTTTTGAGTAAAGTGGTGTAGAGAGCATTTGCGTAGAGTGCAGTGATGTAGAGTGGCATAGACTGCAGTGGCATAGAGTACAGTGGTGCAGAGCAGACTGCAGTGGCGTAGAGTGCAGTCGTGTAGAGAAGATTGTTTCAGAGTTGAGTGAAGTGGTATAGAGTGGAGTGGTTCATGGTAGAATGGAGTGGTGCAGGGTAGTGTACAGAGGTGAAGATTAGAATGGAGTAGAATAGGTGTAGAGTGCAGCAGCGTTGAGTACAGTGTTGCAGAATAGACCAGAATGGTGTGGAGTGATGCAGAGTGTCCAAGCGTGAAATGGATTGCCCTAGAGTACAGTAGAGAGTCGAAGAGTTGAGCAGTGCAAAGTAGAGTGCAGTTGCGTACAGTAGAGTAGTGCAGAGTGGTGCAGAGAGCAGTGGCGGAGACTACAGTGGGGCATAGTACCATAGAGTGGCATAGAGTACAGTGGTATAGCGTGTAATGGTGTTGAGTGGCATAGAGTGCAGTGGTGCAGAGTAGAGTGACGCTGAGTTCAGTGGCGGAGTGTGAAATCTTGCAGAGTGTCGGAAACTACAGTGGTGTGGACTGCATAGAGTGGCATGGAGTAGAGTGGTATAGAGGATAGTGTTGCAGAGAGCAGTGGCATTAAGTACAGTGGTGCAGAGTAGAATAGAGTGGTGTAGAGTGTAGGGACATACAGCGCAATGGTGTAGGGTGGCTTATCATGCAGTTGTGCACAGTAGAGTGGCACTGAGTTCAGTGACGGTTGCGGAGAGTGCAGTCTTGCCAAGAAGAGAGTCACAGAATGCAGTGGTGCAGAGTAGAGTGGTGCAGAATAGAATGGCACAGAGAGCAGTGGCATGGAGTACAGTGGTGCAGAAGTGTGGCTTAGCATGCAGGGGCGTAGCATGTAGTGTTGCAGAGCAGGGTATAGAGGCATAGAGTGCAGAGCTGCAGAGTACTTGGCATGAGTGTATTGGTTTTCAGTAAAGTGGTGTTTAGTGCATATGCGTAGAGTGGAGAGGTTTATAGTGGAGTGGCGTTGAGGGCAGTGGTGTAGAGTGAAATGGTGCAGAGTAGAGTAGAGTAGAGAGGCGCAGCTAAGAGGGCAGTTGCATAGAATTGAGTGGCAGAGATTGCAGTGTTGCAGCGTAGACTCTCAGATTGCAGTGGTTTATAGAAGAGTGGTGTAGGGTACATTGATGTGGAGTGCTGTGGCATTGAGTAGAGTGGTTCAGGGTAGAGTGCAATGGTGTAGGGTAGAGTACAGAGGTGTAATGTAGAGTGGTGTAGAGTGCAGTGCTGCGGAGTTCAGTGGTGCAGAATATTAGTGGCATGAAGTGATGCAGAGTGAAGTGGTGTAGAGAACAGTTGAGTGGGGTAGAGGTGAGCGGTGCATAGTAGAGTGCAGAGGGGTAGAGTGCAGCCGCAGAGATGCAGAGGCGTAAAGTACAGTGGTGTAGAGTAGAATAGAGTGGCGTAGAGTACAGTGACGTAAAGTGCAATGGTGTAGCGAGTAGTGGTGCCGAGTAGGATGGTATTAAGTTCAGAGGCTGAGAGTGCAGTGGCGTGGACTACAGTGTCATAGAGTAGAGTGGCAAAGAGTAGAGTAGATTGGCACAGAAGAGAGTCGTGCAGAGAGCAGTGGCATACAGTACAGTGGAGCAGAGTAGAATAGAGCGGTGTAGAAGGCAGTTGATGGAGCAAAGATTCAAGAAAACAAAGCTTGCTCGGATCAATCTCTCATTAACGAGTACTAATAACTAGAAATAGTAAATTACAGAAAATTAACATGCACACGACATTCACATATGGGGAAAAGAGCTGCACACACGCTTAAATAACAAAGAATAATTTGCAACGCGACTAAATCCCCCTTGTAACCGAAAAACGCTTTGCGCATGTGCAAACTAGAACCGCGTAAGTAACCATGTGACCAACCCTTTTGAGTGGAAAACTCTTAAGCATGCGCAAGAGTTACTAACTGTGGGGTTTGAGGCACTACGTGCCGGCATATGCTTGCCTAAACTTTAAAACGAGCTGTTGCTGCTAATGCTTTTGCTTAAAGAAAAATAATTTAACATGGGATAGAGTAGAAGTGGGTGGTGAACAGTGACAATCACATATTTGAAAAATTAACATCTGTTTATGATTCCTTTATTAATAGTGTAAGTTTGAGCCTAATATGCTAAGCCAATGAAAAAGATAGCAGTGAAGATGTACGCCATTTGGGACATGCGCAGATTGATAAAGATGTGACCCGCTGACCGTGTCGTTGACAGGCTGCCAAGAGCCAAGGACAAGTCGCTGTGGGAACGCGGTCATCGACTGTAAATTCCTATTGAGAAATGTGTTTAAATTGATATACCAGGCGCCTGAGAAAATAATAAGGCAGAATAATAAATGAGCTATAGGGGAAGGGTTTGTTAAACAAAGAATTAGTTAAGAAATTGAGTATGACAGCATGAGGTGATGACAACTCCCCTGCCCCTGCCCAATCACAGTTCATGATCTGGTGATATTTGCAACTTTTAAGGGTGGGACATGCAGAAATTAAGAATATAACTAGGGTGACAAAAGGTTAAGGAAGAGAGCATGTTGCTAGAGATTGCGGATTTATTGCTGAGAGAGGTGTGGGCGAGAGCTGCTACTGAAAAGAAGAGAACAGACTGGGAAGACTCAATCCTAAAAGACAGCCTGTTTAGATTGAAGATTTAAGAAGAATATCGAGGAGGGAGAGAGTGCAAGAGAGGGATGCGTTCTGGTACGTCGAGGTTGTAGGTACGTTTAGTACGTTTTATTCGGTCCTGATCCTGCCCTTAGTCTATGTCTCCTGATGGATCACTGGAAGAATATCGATGACACAAATATAGACTTACCAAAATATTGAGTAAAAAATATAGAATGCAAAAATATCGAATCCCTATCTCCAAACAGGTAAGTACAAAAATATCGAATCAAAAATATCGATGCAAAAAATAGTCAAAATATCGATTTTTTAAAAATGTTTTAAAAGTACATGAAAACTAATGAAATAATCAATATAATTAACCTCAACATACTTAAAATACTTAAATAACCTTAAAATTAATAAATAATTAATGTAACTTAAAAGATTTACTTTTTTTGATACATTATATATATATATATATATATATATATATATATATATATATATATATATATATACACATAATATTAATAAAAAATATACAATATTTTTACCGTAGGATAGTATGTATAGGCATTTATATAGCGCACTACTTACCCGGAGGGTCCCAAGGCGCTTCGACCGCTGCGAAACCCTTCCTGGCTTCCCTGAGAGATGGTCCCTTAATGGGTATCTCCAGGGTGAGTCCAGGCATCCCCGGCGGTCTGGTGGGGCCGTTAGTGAGGATGAGGCAAGCTAATGCCCAGAGTTGCCGAGTGTGATCGCTGATCAGAGTGGGCACCGAGGCGAGAGAATTATCGAGTCCGCTGACCCTGGTCCAGAAACCTGCCGCGCCGGGAATCGAACCCTGGTCCCGGGCCGTCCTCTGCTCTCGGGTCTGCCGCCTCTAACCAGTGAGCCACACTACCTCATGGGAGGGTTAAATTTACTATTACTAATCCAGTGAGTGCAACAGTAGGGAAAGCGTTGGAGAGCGTAGGGGTAAAAATTACTATTCCCACTCCAGTGAGTGCAACAGAAGGGAAAGCGTTGGATAGCGGGAGGGTAAAAATTACTATTCCCACTCCAGAGAGTGCAACGGTAGGAAAAGCGTTGGATAGCGTACGGGTAAAAATTACTATTCTCACTCCAGTGAGTGCAACAGTAGGGAAAGCGTTGGATAAAGTAGGGGTAAAAATTACTATTCCCACTCCAGAGAGTGCAACAGTAGGGAAAGCGTTGGATAGCGTAGGCATAACATTTACTATTCCCACTCCAGTGAGTGCAATAGTAGGGAAAGCATTGGATAGCGGAGGGTAAAAATTACTATTCTCACTCCAGAGAGTGCAACTGTAAGGAAAGCGTTGGATAGCGTAGGGGTAAAAATTACTATTCCTACTCCAATGAGTGCAACAGTAGGGAAAGCAATGGATAGCGGGAGGGTAAAAATGACTATTCCCACTCCAGGGAGTCCAACAGTAGGGAAATCGTTGGATAGCGTAGTAGTAAAAATTATTATTCCCACTCCACAGAGTGCAACAGAAGGGAAAGTGTTGGATAGCGTAGGAGTAAAAATTACTATTCCCACTCCAGTGAGTGTAACTGTAGGGAAAGCGTTGGATAGCATAGGGGTAAAAATTACTATTCCCACTCCAATGAATGCAACAGTAGGGAAAGCGTTGGATAGCGGGAGGGTAAAAATTACTATTCCCACTCCAGAGAGTGCAACAGTAGGGAAAGCGTTGGATAGCGTAGTAGTAAAAATTACTATTACCACTCTACAGAGTGCAACAGTAGGGGAAGAGTTGGATAGCGTAGGAGTAAAAATTACTATTCCCACTCCAGTGAGTGCAACAGTAGGGAAAGCGTTGGATAGCGTAGGGGTATAAATTACTATTCCCACTCCAGTGAGTGCAACAGTAGGGAAAGCGTTGGATAGCGGGAGGGTAAAAATTACTATTCCCACTCCAGAGAGTGCAACAGTAGGGAAAGCGTTGGTAGCGTAGGTGTATAAATTACTATTCCCTCTCCAGAGAGTGCAACAGTAGGGAAAGCATTGGATACCGTAGGCATAATATTTACTATTCCCACTCCATTGAGTGCAATAGTAGGGAATGCATTGGATAGCGGGAGGGTAAAAATTACTATTCTCACTCCAGAGAGTGCAACCGTAGGGAAGGTGTTGGATAGTGTAGGGGTAAAAATTACTATTCCTACTCCAATGAGTGCAACAGTAGGGAAAGCGTTGGATAGCGGGAGGGTAAAAATGACTATACCCACTCCAGAGAGTGCAACAGTAGGAAAAGCGTTGGATAGCGTAGTAGTAAAAATTACTATTCCCACTCCACAGAGTGCAACAGGAGGGAAAGTGTTGGATAGCGTAGGAGTAAAAATTACTATTTCCACTCCAGTGAGTGCAACAGTAGGGAAAGCGTTGGATAGCATAGGGGTAAAAATTACTATTCCCACTCCAATGAATGCAACAGTAGGGAAAGTGTTGGATAGCGGGAGGGTAAAAATTACTATTCCCACTCCAGAGAGTGCAACAGTAGGGAAAGCGTTGGATAGCGTAGTAGTAAAAATTACTATTCCCACTCCACAGAGTGCAACAGTAGGGGAAGAGTTGGATAGCGTAGGAGTAAAAATTACTATTCCCACTCCAGTGAGTGCAACAGTAGGGAAAGCGTTGGAAAGCGTAGGGGTATAAATTACTATTCCCACTCCAGTGAGTGCAACAGTAGGGAAAGCGTTGGATAGCGGGAGGGGAAAAATTCCTGTTCCCACTCCAGAGAGTGCAACAGTAGGGAAAGCGTTGGATAGCGTAGGGGTAAAAATTACTATTCCCACTCCAGTGAGTGCAACAGTAGGGAAAGCGTTGGATAGCATAGGGGTAAAAATTACTATTTTTTTTAAAAAAATCTGTTTATTAGCATAGTGATCAGAGCAAAAACATAAAGGTAAGAACGTAGCAATAAATCAGGGTGTAACATGTTTCCGCTTGCCCAGTATTTGCAGGTACATAGTATATTTCGATTTTGATTTTCATTTACTGATTTCACATAACAAACCCATACCGTTTAAAAAAAAACACCCTCCACCCTCAGGAATCCCTCCCGACACTCCTTTTGCATGCGCATGAACATAGGATGTACATCTGTCACACCCATGGTACGGTGTAGTGCGTTAAAGTTTATCCACACAGTCAGGCAGGGGTGGAGTCAATGATAGTACAGGATTTCTCGTACCATCTCCTAGTGCACCACAGTTCGTGACGGTACATGGAATCTCAAGTATGACTGAACGTATGTATCACATGTGTAACGAGTCATTAGAGTCCCCATCGTCCCCTGCTTCAAACATTCCCACAATGGCAAACCAATCCAGCGAAATCTGTGTTTTCCTGAGGCCTCTGCGTTCCTCCCGTTGTAGTGCTTCACCTTCCGCCCTACCCCATCGTGTTACCTCCGCTTTCCATAAATCAGGATCAGGCGGCCTGGATGACTTCCACCTTATCGTGATTGCTCGTTTCGCTAGTAATAGGGCCATTTCAGCAAAACGTGTTGCTACGCTTCTTGTGCGTGCCGAAGGTCCCAGCCCCAGGAGTGCATATTCTAGGGTGAGTGGTTGGGGCAGGGAGCCTGTTCCCTCAAGCATGTCATTAATAGTGGTCCAGTAGTAACCCAGTTTGGGGCATTACCACAGCATGTTATTAGCGATGCGTCATCCGTGTGCCATCGGGGGCACACGCCAACTGTATCAGGGAACATCATGTGTATGCGGTGTGGGGTCAGGTAGGCTCTGTGTAGCAACATCAGTTGGATAAACTTGAACTTGGGGTTCCTAGCTACCTTCTTGGGAAACTGGAGGACACAGTCCCATTCCTTGTCTCTCAGCGGCCTCCCAATATCTCCTTCCCATTTCGCCCTGAGAGGCGACAGAGGGATCGCCCTCCCTGTTCTGATGCTAGTGGTGAGCCACTTAGTCAGGTGGTCGCCCGTCCCCATGAGGTATTGCATCGTTATCAAGGGGTTTGTAAGTGGTTCTCGCCCCTCAGGTGCCCACCTACGCGTTACATAATGGCGGAGGCCAGCATGCAGGAGGAACGAGCCTCCAGGAACACCATGCGTGGCCCTGAAGTCTTCAAAGGACAGCAGATGTCCCTCAGTAAACAGGTCACCTACATGTGTCACTACAGCGTCAGGCCAGGACACAAGTTTGTTCGCTGTAAGCGGTCCCGACTCTAGTGGGATTCCCAAAAGCGGAATTGTGGGGGCATAAGACGTCGTGGGGGATGTATATTTTAATGCCTTCCGCCAGTACGATATAGCTAGTCGGAGGAGTGGTGGGGCATCTCTCGGCAAGTCCGAGCGGGGTAAGAGCAGTGTATGGATTCCTCCTTTAGCATGATCGTCTTCCGTCATGTTAATCTCGTGGAGGTTGCGACCCGTTATCCAGTAGGCCAGCCATTGTAGCTGGCACGCGTAGTTGTAAGCCCTGAAATCCGGTAGTCCCATGCCTCCGGATCCAGAGGGGAGCTGTAGTTTAGTTAGGCCTATGCGCCTGCGCCCCGGCCCCCACACAAGTTCCGTGAGCAGTGTGTCTAGAGTTTTAAAGGTCGCTGCAGGGATCAGGAATGGTAGATTAGTGAAGTAGTAAATGAGGTGGGGAAGCATTACCATTTTGGAGATGGCCACTCTGCCGGCTATCGAAAGGGGCAGCGATAGCCAGAATTGAATTTGCGATTTCAGTGCTCTTATGGCCCTCCCAATATTGCCATCTATCATCATTTCAGCTTCCCTGTAAATGTGTATCCCGAGGTATCGGAAAGTGGTGTCTGCCATCTGGAATGCGTGTGGGGCGAAGGGTAGAGGAGCAGACGAGCCCGCATCCGTAAAGGTGAAGTCGTAGGACTTAGGTTCGCTTATGGTGAGGCCTGATAATGACCTGAAGTCCTCAAACATTTGGGGTATAGGGTCCAAGTTGCCCCGCAGGTCACGGAGATATAAGATGATATCGTCGGCGTAGGCGGACACAACGTGTACCGTCCCGTGCCTCTGAATACCGCAGTGGGGGGCTGCCGTCCTAAGTTTACAGAGCAGTGGTTCGAGGGCCAGGATAAATAGGAGTGGGGAGAGTGGGCCGCCCTGCCGAGTGCCCCTCGCTATAGCTATGGGTCCTGAAATGTACTTGGAGGTACGCACCCTAGCCGTGGGGCGGGTGTATAGCAGTTTGACCCAGGCAATATATTCGGGTGGAATCCCGAAATTCGCGAGCGTTGCGAACATGTAATCCCACCTGAGGGAATCGAAGGCTTGTTTCAGATCCAGCGAGATGCAGCCCTCTGGGCCCACGCCCGTCTGGTCTCTGAGCATCAGCTGGGCCAATCGCCTAAGATTCATGGCCGTACTGCGGCCCGGCACAAATCCACATTGGTCGGGATGGATCAGCTGTGGAATGAATTGTGCTAGCCGCGTCGCCAGCACCTTGCTCAGGATCTTGTAATCGGTGTTGAGGAGGGATAAAGGTCTGTAGTCGACCAGCTGCATCCCGTCTTTACCCGGTTTTAAGAGGGAGGTGATTAATGCTTTCATGGATGACTGCAGCAGGGTGGCAGTCCGTAATGCTTCTAAGTAGATAGTGTGTAAGCGTGGGGCTAGTAGATCAATGAACGTTGCATAGAATTCGGCCGGTAGGCATCCGTCCCAGGGGCCTTGCTCTTAGGGAGGTCGTGTATGGCCTGCCAAATCTCTGCTATCGTAATGTTACGCTTTAGGTCTTTGCATTGCCTGTCAGTGAGTTGGGGTAGGTCCAAATTCCTCATAAATTCCTCAAAGGCGACCTCTGAAAGGGGTTGGTGGGGGCAGTACAGTGTGGTGTAGTAGTCTTTGAACGCAGTATTGATCCCTATTTGGGTTGAGGTCAGTACCCCTGCCTGATCAAATATTTCCAAAATTGGGTGACATACTGGAGAGTCTCTTATAATACGGGCCAGTAGGGGGCCAGCTCTATCTGCCTGTGTGTGCTGCCTATTAGTGTATTCCCTGTAGTCTAATAACCTCAGGTCTTCTAGTAGTTCTGCGTGTTTTATGTGAGCGTCCTGTAGTCGTGTGAAGTGTGCATTCGTGCCTGCAGCTTCACTCTCCAGCGACGCTAGTGTACCCTCCACTTCCTTCAGATTACCTATCACCTCCCGTCCTCTGCCCACCCGAGTGGCCATCGCCTCCCCCCTGAGGAAGACTTTGAAGGTGTCCCATTCTATCTGGCGGGTACTGGCAGTGTGTGCGTTTGTGTTGAAGCAGGCTTCAATGGTGTCAGACAAGGACGACCTGAAGACCGTGTCCTCAAGCAGGTCCGTGGGCAATCTCCAAGTCGGGATGGGGGTCAGTAGTCTGCCCCATTGCCAAGTGAGTTCAACGGGGTTATGGTCAGAGAGGGTTTTTCCCATGTGTTGGGCCTGAACAATCGATCCCGTTAGGGAGCGGGAGCAGAATATATGGTCGATTCTGGTGTGTAGCTGGTGAGGTGGGGAGAAAAAGGTATATTCCCTGTCTTGTAAATGCATGCTGCGCCATGCGTCTGCCAAATCCCACCCCCCTGCCCATTGTGCCAGAGCGTTCGCCTGTCTCCTGCTTTCGGTGGTATGCAGTGGGGGGTGTGACCTATCCAGGACAACATCAAGAACAGCATTGAAATCCCCCCAATTATCCAGTGGTGATCGGCCCAATCTGCAAGGATCCCGTTAACAGTTATCAAAAACTCCGACTGACCCGTATTTGGTGAGTACACACAACCAAGTACGATGGCATCCCCGTCCAGTAAACCCCTTATAAACACATACCGACCCTCCTTGTCAATTCTCTGCTCTAACAGCTTGAAGGGAACAGAATTGCGAAGCCAAATAGCCGCCCCCCTGGAGAACGCTGAATAGGAGGTGGCGAAGAGCTGCCCTCTCCACTTCTTGCGTAATTTCACATTTTCGGCACTGTTCAGGTGGGTCTCTTACAGGCAAGCTATCTGTACCCCCCTACGGTTGAGTTGGGCTAGAATTCTGTGACGTTTGTGGACCGAGCCCATGCCCCGTACATTCCAGGTGCACAATTGGTAAACATTAAGAGGCCCCATGACCGACTGTGTAATGCAGTAGAATAAAGTTCATGGGTGTCCATGCCAGATATGTCTTGCTACAAGGGAGGAGTGTCTTACAAACAGGTAACCCCTTAACATTAAGGTCCCCAGGCCAACGGGCTCGGGAGTTGAACCAAGATGCCCAACGTGGGCATAAGTCAATTAGTTCCATGTGCATACGGGGGGAGCAGACCACCCGTGCCTGTCTCTTAATGGCCTGCGATGGCATGGTAGCCCTCTACAAAGTAGGCCCTTATGCAACCCACCGTGTGCGAAGAAGGAGATCAGTTATACGTTACCACTCGGAGAGTGTCAAGCGTGATGCCGGTCAGAACTCTGCTGCCATCTGGGCCGTGATCTTAGGGAACAGTTGCAGGCTGTCCACCGATCCTGATACCTCAGTGTGGGTGTCGGTGGCAACGGTGATCCTATCTCCGGTCGCTCCTGCGTCGTGTGCGGCTAGCGCCTCCTCCGTCAACCGTACCAGTGATGATGACTGACCCGTTGACCGGTCCCCCGTAGGTTGAGCCTTCGTCGGTGCCCCCGCTGAGGGGGAATGTCCGATGTTGGAAGTGGTGTCCTTCCGTTCCAATTGGCTCCGGCGTCCGTCGCTTCTGTTGACGGCAAATGGGTCCTGTGAGGCCGGCGGAGTTAGCATGACCTCCATCCATTCCTCCGCCTCCTCTGGTGAGTCGAAGAAGTGAGATTTGTTACCATGCAGTATCTTGAGTCATGCGGGGAACAGAAGTGCATATTTCATGTCTCTTTCTCTCAATTTGCGTTTCACCCCCATGAAAGTGGATCTGGCTCGTTGTACCGGGGGCGTGAAGTCGGGATACACACAGACATTTTTGTCCTCAAAGCGTATTGGCGCTTTCTCTCTGGCCGCTCTTAGCACAGTGTCACGATCCTTGTAGTGGAGAAGGCGCGCAATCAAAGGACGAGGGGGCGCTCCCGGTTGCGGGGGCCTCGATGGCATTCTGTGTGCCCGTTCCACACTGTACAGGGCAGTTAGATCCTACAGGCCCACCAGTTTCCGCAGCCAATCTTCCACTAACTGGGTGGGGTTCCTCCCCTCACTCCGTTTCGGAATGCCTAGGATGCGGACGTTATTGCGGTGGGCACATCCTTCCGCATCATCCACCCTGTCCCACAGCTGTTTAAGTTGTTTCTCCACGCCCTCCAGCTTCGTAGAGTGTTCCATCTGTTGGGGTATGAGGTCGTTCAGCGCTATCTTCTGATCTGAGACCCGCTCTGCCAGCTTGCTATGGTCGGCTCGTAGCAGGGATAGGCCCGCCGCCATACTGTCGATGCGTGATTCCAACGCCTCACGCGTGGCGCGTATTTCGTTGAGGATAAGATCCAGTTTGGCGTCCTGGGACCCCTTCCCAGTCGGTGGGATAATGTCCGCGTTTGAGGAGGCTAGCGGGTCCTCCGAGCCCGTGGACTGCATGTCTGTCGGTGCGCCTTGGTCTTGAGTCCTGCCCCTGTGTCTGCCCATTGATCTGGTATGCAGGGTGGCGCTGTAGTAAGTGTACTCGCCGGTTCTGTTCCCTTCAATTGTCCACGCGCAGGGCCGGATAGTGGCCGTGCAGTGCCTTGATTCAAAGGGGGGGAGGTAAGTGTGAGGCAGGTCCCCAACGCAAGTAGGGTCAACAATAGCGCGGTAGTAATAGCGCCTCTGATGGGTGAGGTGGCGTTCCACAAGGGGCCTTGTGCACAGCCACAGTTCCGGCCCAGTGAGTTGTAGGGGGGGGGGGGCCACAGTCCGCAGGCAGTGGTGGGGGGTGGCCCCCGTTAGAGGCCGGGAGGGCAAGAGGTGCCCCTCACCTGGTCCAGTAGTGGTGATCTCGTGTATTGCGGTCTGCTCATAGGCCGCCGAGTGGGCGATCTCCGTCCAGGTGCTCGGCGAGTCCCCGATATGGTGTGGAGTGCAGGGGCCGTGCGTGAGAGTCGCCGCGTATCTTGTTTCTGCTCCCAGGTTGCCGTTGCGTGGGTCGGGGGGAGCAGGGCACCGCTGCAGTCACTCGGGCCCCGGGGTCCGAGGGTGAGATAAAATGGCGCCTGCAGGACTGCCGTAGTGTCGGGCCGCACCGTGTCCCTGGAGCGTGGCGCAGTCAGAGGACTCGGGTCTCCCAGTTGCAGAGATGGTTCACACGCTCCCTTAGACCCACACTCCTCACCCGTTCTTGCTGTCCGCGTGTGTGCCTCCGTTGCGTGTAGGCGGGCGGCGGGCCGGATCCACAACTCCCGCGGCCGCGGGCGGGCCGCTCGGAAGGATAAGTCGATTGCGGGCTTCAGCGCTCGAGGGGAGGCAGCAAGGCGGCAGTCGGAGTGGGCACTCTCCAGCATTTACGGGCACATCAGCAGGTCTCGTGCCCTATCACCGGCCTGGGTCCCACCAACAGTGTTCCGACATCCAGGGGCAACCCGGTCGGACTGCCAATCGAGGCCGCGGCTTTCTTCAGCGCTACAGGCCGCAGCAGGCACCACAGCTCCGCAGTGTCTCCGGCGGTGTCCGAGGGGGGCAGCTCGCCTCCGTTGCACTCCGCTCACCCCCTGAGACTCCGTGTACAAAATTCAGGTGGGCTGCACTTCGGGCAGGCAGGATAAGTTGCTCGTGTCGAGGGCTAAGGACGGAGCTCAGGGACTACGAGTCCGCCATTATCGGCTCTTGGCCACGCCCCCAAGGGGTAAAAATTACTATTGGGAGTTGGGGGGGATGGGGGTTGCGGGGGTAGGGTGGATTGGGGGTTTATATATATTGAGCCTATTTTCGGTGCCTGCTTGAACATTTGCTACTCATTTGATATACTGTGCCTGTACTGTTGGTGGTGATCTCCGATCTGTGGGGTGCCACAATTTTATTGCCTACTTGCTCAATAAAATTGGTTGTGAAAAAAAAAAATTACTATTCCCACTCCAGAGAGTGCAACATTAGGGAAAGCGTTGGATAGCGTAGGCATAACATTTACTATTCCCACTCCAGTGAGTGCAATAGTAGGGGAAGCATTGGATAGCGGGAGGGTAAAAATTACTATTCTCACTCCAGAGAGTGCAACCATAGGGAAAGCGTTGGATAGCGTAGGGGTAGAAATTACTATTCCTACTCCAATGAGTGCAACAGTAGGGAAAGCGTTGGATAGCGGGAGGGTAAAAATTACTATTCCCACTCCAGAGAGTGCAACAGTAGGGAAAGCGTTGGATAGCTTAGTAGTAAAAATTACTATTCCCACTCCACAGAGTGCAACAGTAGGGAAAGTGTTGGATAGCGTAGGAGTAAAAATTACTATTCCCACTCCAGTGAGTGCAACAGTAGGGAAAGCGTTGGATAGCATAGGGGTAAAAATTACTATTCCCACTCCAATGAATGCAACAGAGGGAAAGCGTTGGATAGCGGGAGGGTAAAAATTACTACTCCCACACCAGAGAGTGCAACAGTAGGGAAAGCGTTGGATAGCGTAGTAGTAAAAATTACTATTCCCACTCCATAGAGTGCAACAGTAGGGGAAGAGTTGGATAGCGTAGGAGTAAAAATTACTATTCCCACTTCAGTGAGTGCAACAGTAGAGAAAGTGTTGGATAGCGTAGGGGTATAAATTACTATTCCCACTCCAGTGAGTGCAACAGTAGGGAAAGCGTTGGATAGCATAGGGTTGACAATTACTAATCCCACTCCAGTGAGTGCAACAGTAGGGAAAGCCTTGGATAGAGTAGGGTTAAAAATTACTATTCCCACTCCAGTGAGTGCAACAGTAGGGAAAGCGTTGGATAGCGTAGGGGTAAAAATTACTATTCCCACTCCAGAGAGTGCAACAGTTGGGAAAGTAAATACTTCATATAAATATATATGAATAAAAATAAATTAAATAGTAATACCAATTACAAATTAATTAAAAGTAATTGACAATTTTATATAATATAATAATTAATCAATTAAAAATACAAATAAAAATAATTATTAAAAATAATTACCTATTAATACAAATTATTTACCAATTAACAATTAAATAATTAACAATTAAAAATGACAACAAAAAACAATAAATAAATTAAAATATTTAATTAATTACAATTAAATTACTTCCCACCCTATTCCCCTATAAACCCACAACCCGCAACAGAATGATATTACGCAAAAATTAAATACCATAAAATTAATTAATTAAAATAAATTATAAAATAAATATACACTTTTCACACATATACTAACATAAAAAACACTTAAAAAATTAGATATTAAAAAATTGATATTAACAACTCAAATTTGATTCAATATTTTTGTGGTCTATATTCTGTCCATTCAATATTTTTGTTGTCTATATCCTGTCCATTCGATATTTGTCCATTCTATATTTTGAATTCGATATTACTGCTATTCTATTCGATATTTTTGTTGTCTATATTCTGTCTATTCAATATTGTGTCCATTCTATATTTTTAATTCGATATTAATGCAAATCGATATTTAAAACTCGATATTTTGAGAGTATATCTCTCCTGATTCTTAATCAGGAGACCTCCACCAGTCCTTTGGCCAGAGGGTTGGGTTTCCTGTTTCACCGTTGGGTTATTATTATTCTGTCTTAAATTTGCATACCTTTGCAAATGTATGATGTATTATGTCTTTTGTCTCTTCATTTATCCTCTCCTAATGCATTGAATTGTTGAACGAGTCTGTGAATTGAATGTATTTGATAAATGAAATTTTCTCTCCCATGAAAGTTGATGGAGTTTGCATTGTGAATTTGTATAAATGAGCGTTCACTTTTGACTGAGATCTAAATAAAATCCATTGTATCTTACCCAGAGTCCGTGGTTATTTCATTGATATTTGTTAAGTAGTTAGTAACTTGTTAATATCACCATCAACTACTCAAATAATGGTCTATTGACCAAAGGAAGAGTGTTAATCTGTGATGATTAGCTAGACATAGACTAATCAAGATCAAAGTGAATATAAACTGGACAACCAGGAAACTCGAATGTGTATATGGGCCCATTTGAATTTATTGTTGATTGCAAAGTGTTAATCCCTGGCCTTTCGCTGGATCACAGTGACAAGTAATAATAAAAAGGGAGAGTAAGAGGAAGAAACTGGGTATATCCTCCAAAACAGGTCTGTAACACAAAATAAAATACCCAGCTAAATTGTAGGGATTGACTCTACCTTTGGAAAAACAAAGGTTTTTCGTAAAACCCTCACCCACCAGGGTTACCCCTTGGTGGCATGCTTCATCATTGGGTCCATTCCGTTCTGTTGCGGAATGGGCGTGCTGCGACCTACAGATTATGTGGGAGCACTTTTGACTCTACAATGACCCTTGAGGAAGGTGGATTCTCTGTGTGAGGAGTGGGGGGATGGATGGTGAAGTCTCTTTAAAAATGCCTGGTTAGTCGGTCTATTGCTTTAATCTGACCCCTAGTCGGTATGGTTAAAAATAGGGGGGATTCTTTAGGAAAAAAGAGTTGATGTTCCTATCTCCTAAAAAGTCGACATGTTTCTAGCCTTACCCCTATCGGTTATTCTTTAGAACCTACTGAAATGGCAACTGTTGTGATTTCCTGGTTCCACTCCTAAGGTCATATATTCAACACTTATTTAATGCATGCTTAATAGAAGGTGTATATACTTATACCACCAGATTTGCGATCATTCTATCGTTATATTAATAAATTTCTGTTATTGCTTCATGGTTCCTCCGGCTGCTCCCTAAGTAGGAAACCGGGCTGAGTGGATGTCCTGTCACAAGTGTGATTTTACTCTGTACTGGAGGAACCATGAAGCAATAACCGATATTCATTAATATAACAAAAGAATGATCACAAATCTTGTGGCTGTTTCCGCCAGCCGGAGGTTTGCTGTGTGTAGTATTTGATCAAGAAATACTCTGCAAGTACTTGTAGTCTGGAGTTTATTCAGCTTAGAAGAAGTACAGCGACAGGAGGCAGGGACAGAGATCAACTGCCAAACAACAACATTCTTTCACAAAGCATGGAACCATAAAGAACCAAGGTTCTACCTACAGGTGCCTGAAAGGCACAACACAGAGAATACTACATTATCCTCTTTTCTATAAAACAAAAGATAAAACAATGATGGAGAGAAAATAGAAGAGGAAGAAGAAAAGGAAACTTAAGCGAGAAAGAAAAGAGAAAGAAAGAAAAGTAGTAGGGCGAATAAGAAAAGAAAAGTAAAAGACACAGCTTAGAAAGAAAGAAAACACGTCTGAGAGCAAAACAGAAAACAAGAAAGTTATCTGAACCTGGCAGGAATCCTACAAACTCTAAGACTCCTGCGAAGCTCTGGCACAAAAGTTGCATCAATATTACTACCATTTCCATTATTAGAAACAGAACTAAAACAACTGTTGTTTGTATCAGAACTTGAACTGGACAAAAAGTCATTAGAGAAAACATCATCTCTACCAACCTTAACAACTTTACAAATGTTCCACCAATTTTTGTTATTCACACGCACAGCATTACCGCAAACCTTATCAACCACTAGTGGCTCAGAGAATTTGCTCCTACCCTTGGTGACATGAACAGGATTTTTAATGCGAACTACATCACCAGCACACATATTATGAGGAACAGATTTTTTCCTTTCATCAAAATAATCTTTTTGTTTCTTTTGAGCTGCTGTAACATTGTCCCTAACAAAACCATCAATTCCATCCATCACATTCATCTTCACCCATTTGGACATCCAACCCGGACAAATTTTCGTAGAAGGTTTCCTACCCCTTAAAAGTTCGAAAGGAGAAACTCCAGTAGAGGAATGCGCAGTAGTACGGTAAAACCATAACATGGAACGCACAGCATTCTCAACTACACACTTGCTGACAATGGCCCACTGCACACAGTTATTGAGCACACGATTCATCCTCTCTACAAGGCCATTGGCCTGGGGGTGATAGAAAGAGCTCTTCTTATGAGTAACACCACCCTGTTTAAGAAAACACTCAAAATCAGAGCTAACGAACTGTACACCATTGTCCGTCATGACAACTGAAGGAAAACCCTCTCTAAGGAAAATATCCTTCAGAAAAAGAATGACATTAGCAGAGGAAGGTTCGCTGATAAAACGAATTTCCGGCCATTTGGAGTAATAATCAATGGCAACAATGGCAAAACGAGAAGAAGAAGGTAGGAGATAGAAAGGACCAACTAAGTCAACACCAATCCTCTCCCACGCTCTCTCCGGAAACTGAATAGGCTCCAAAGGGGGAGTCCTTACCTTGTGACTTTTGTCAGATGTCTTGCAAATAACGCAATTATCAATCAAAGTATCAACACAAACATCCATTTGTGGCCACCAAAACACATCTCTCAACCTACGCTTCGTGAAAGTTTTCCCTAAATGACCTTCATGTGCACCATGAACAAGACGTTCCCTCAAACTCTCAGGAGGAATAAGCCTTCCACACCGCAAAAGGATACCATCCTCAACAGTGAGCTCATCAGCAACTTTAACAAAGGTCTGGAAATGTCCAGAAACATTCTTCTCTTTAGGCCGACCAGATTTCAAGTAATTAAAAACTTGAACAAGAACCTCATCCTTTAACAATTCCTCTTTCCACTCAACCTCACTAATAGCACACATTCCTTCAAGATCGAACGCAGCAACAAAGCAATCCTCCAGGTCATCCTCCTTTTCTAAATCACAATCACTCCCAGTTATGGGAAAACGTGAAAAATAATCAGCCCTGACATTCTTTGAACCAGGGAGATACACGATGTCAAAATCATGCTGTAGTAATTTTGTGGACAACCTAGCAATCCTCGGAGTATGCTCCTTAATCTTCTCCCCAGACAAAATTGAAACTAAGGGATTATGGTCCATTCGAATCACAAAGTGACTACCCCAAAGAAAAGGGTTGAACTTCCTGACCGCCCACCAGCAAGCCAAAAGCTCTTTCTCAATGACAGAGAAGTTCACCTCAGCCCCACGCAACACTCTCGAAGCATAAGCAATGGTATTGTCAATTTAGCCATTCTTCTGAGTGAGCACAGCCCCAAGGCCAAAACCACTCGCATCCACAGTCACAACACATTCCTTATTGGGATCAAAAGGTTTGAGAACACTGTCACTCACTAACTGTAATTTAATCCATTTGAAAATTTCTTGACAGTTCTTATCCCAGATAAATGGCACATTCTTCTTAAGCATGTTGGTGAGAGGTTGAACTTTAGATGCATAATCTTTGATAAATCTGGAGTAAAATTCACTGAGCCCAATGAAAGACTTCAAACCAGATTTATCGACAGGTGGAGAGGCATCTACAATGGCTTTCACCAAACCAGGACGTGGTTCCACCCCATCATGTGAAACCACATGTCCCAGAAATTCCATTTTTTCCTTAAGGAAAACACATTTCTCACTCTTGAGTACAACACCTTTTTCCTGCATGATCTCTAAAACTTGATTCAAAGAAAAATCATGATCCTCTTTGTTCTCGCCAAAAATCAAAACATCATCCTGGAAAACAATTACTCCAGGAGTATCTTTAAACATTTGACTCATTAGTCTTTGAAAGACTGCCGCCGCAGACGCAAGGCCGAACGGCATCCTGCAGTATTAAAAACTCCCAAAAGGAGAGACAAAAGCAGTCAAATGTCTAGAGGATTGACTCAACACTACCTGGTGGTAAGCGGAGGCTAAGTCCAACTTTGTGAACCACCTTGCACCTCTGGTGAGAGACAGCAAATCGGTAATTTTTGGCAAGGGGTGTGAGTCAATCCAGATGTTTTTATTGAGACTGCGCAAGTCCACACAGACGCGCAAATCACCATTCCTTTTCCTGGCGACAACAAGAGGAGACAACCACAAGGACGACTCTATAGGTTCTATGACCCCTTTCTTGCACAACCCACTCAACTCCTTTTCCAAAGCATCTCTCACACTGAAAGAGACACTCCTGACCTTATGCTTGACAGGGATAGCTCCATCTTTCACCTTAATCTCGTGGTTAAAACCTTTTATCATACCAAGACTGTTTCCAAAAACAGTAGGAAACTTGAGAATTAGTTTCTCAATATATTCATTTGATTCTACAACTGCTAACTTTTCAAAATGGTCGCAGGATTCATCGATACTAATCTGTTCTTTTGTACCTGGTCTAAGGATCATCTTGAACAACCCCTGGTGAAACCACCCCAAAATGTTCAAACCTTTTATAGAAACATATATTTTCCCAAAAATTTTCCTTCCCCTGAACTGAATGATATCTTCAAACAAGCATTAGAAATGCAATAGGTCTCGCAGCATTAGAGTTAGTGCTTTTAGAATTGTTTATGGGTTTTTTTGTAAATCTTTAGCATTTTTGTTTCCTGTAGCCAATGCTAAAGAATTAAAAAAAAAAAGCCATAAACATTTCTAAAAGCTCTAACTCAAATTCTCCGAGACCTATTGCATTGGAAATGCAATAGGTCTCGCAGTAGGAAAGTTTGAGCTATAGGTGTTATTTATTTTTTTGTTTTTTATTTATGTGTTGTTTTTTCTAAATAGCTAAATTAATAGCTTTCTTCTTTACAAAGCCAATAGTTATAATTTTTGTAAATGTGACACCTCTAGCATTTGTAAAGCAACATGTTTTGTATTAACGGGACTTATATGTGACTTATATGTATTGATATTAAAAAAATCAATGGCTTTAAAAAACAATTAATAATTAATACGTAAATAAAATGGATTTTATTTTATATTGCCAATAGCTTAAAGTTTATTAAATATATTTAGTGAAGATGCTGTGGTTGCGCTGAGTGAGGGTGAGTGAGGGTGAGTGAGGGTGAGGGTGAGTGAGGGTGAGGGTGAGTGAGGGTGAGTGTGAGTGAGTGAGGGTGAGTGAGGGTGAGTGAGTGAGGGTGAGTGAGTGAGGGTGAGTGAGTGAGGGTGAGTGAGTGAGGGTGAGTGAGTGAGTGAGGGTGAGTGAGGGTGAGGGGGTGAGAGGGTGAGGGTGAGTGAGGGGGTGAGGGGTTGAGGGTGAGTGAGGGTGAGGGTGAGGGGTTGAGGGTGAGTGAGGGTGAGGTGTTGAGGGTGAGTGAGGGTGAGGTGTTGAGGGTGAGTGAGGGTGAGGGTGAGTGAGGGTGAGGTGTTGAGGGTGAGTGAGGGTGAGGCGTTGAGGGTGAGGTGTTGAGGGTGAGGCGTTGAGGGTGAGTGAGGGTGAGTGAGGGTGAGGGGTTGAGGGTGAGGCTGAGGGGTTGAGGGTGAGTGAGGGTGAGTGAGAGTGAGGGTGAGTGAGGGGTTGAGGGTGAGTGAGGGTGAGGGGTTGAGGGTGGGTGAGGGGTTGAGGGTGAGTGAGGGTGAGGGGTTGAGGGTGAGTGAGGGTGAGTGAGGGTGAGTGAGGGTGAGTGAGGGTGAGGGTGAGTGAGGGTGAGTGTGGGTGAGGGTGTAAAGCAACATGTTTTGTATTAACGGGACTTATATGTGACTTATATGTATTGATATTAAAAAAATCAATGGCTTTAAAAAACAATTAATAATTAATACGTAAATAAAATGGATTTTATTTTATATTGCCAATAGCTTAAAGTTTATTAAATATATTTAGTGAAGATGCTGTGGTTGCGCTGAGTGAGGGTGAGTGAGGGTGAGTGAGGGTGAGGGTGAGTGAGGGTGAGGGTGAGTGAGGGTGAGGGTGAGTTTGAGTGAGTGAGGGTGAGTGAGGGTGAGTGAGGGTAAGTGAGGGTGAGTGAGTGAGGGTGAGTGAGTGAGGGTGAGTGAGTGAGTGAGGGTGAGTGAGTGAGTGAGGGTGAGTGAGGGTGAGGGGGTGAGAGGGTGAGGGTGAGTGAGGGGGTGAGGGGTTGAGGGTGAGTGAGGGTGAGGGTGAGGGGTTGAGGGTGAGTGAGGGTGAGGTGTTGAGGGTGAGTGAGGGTGAGGTGTTGAGGGTGAGTGAGGGTGAGGGTGAGTGAGGGTGAGGTGTTGAGGGTGAGTGAGGGTGAGGCGTTGAGGGTGAGGTGTTGAGGGTGAGGCGTTGAGGGTGAGTGAGGGTGAGTGAGGGTGAGGGGTTGAGGGTGAGGCTGAGGGGTTGAGGGTGAGTGAGGGTGAGTGAGAGTGAGGGTGAGTGAGGGGTTGAGGGTGAGTGAGGGTGAGGGGTTGAGGGTGGGTGAGGGGTTGAGGGTGAGTGAGGGTGAGGGGTTGAGGGTGAGTGAGGGTGAGTGAGGGTGAGTGTGGGTGAGGGTGAAGGTGGGTGAGGGTGAGTGAGGGTGGGTGAGTGTGAGGGTGAGTGAGGGTGAGTGAGGTGAGTGAGGGTGAGTGAGGGTGAGTGTGGGTGAGTGTGGGTGAGTGTGGGTGAGTGTGGGTGAGTGAGGGTGAGGGTGAGTGAGGGTGAGGGGTTGAGGGTGAGTGAGGGTGAGGGGTTGAGGGTGAGTGAGGGTGAGGGGTTGAGGGTGAGTGAGGGTGAGGGGTTGAGGGTGAGTGAGGGTGAGTGAAGGTGAGGGGTTGAGGGTGAATGGGGGTGAGTGAGGGTGAGGGGTTGAGGGTGAGGGGTTGAGGGTGAGGGGTTGAGGGTGAGGGGTTGAGGGTGAGTGAGGGTGAGGGGTTGAGGGTGAGTGAGGGTGAGGGTGAGTGAGGGTGGGTGAAGGTGAGTGAGGGTGGGTGAAGGTGAGTGAGGGTGGGTGAAGGTGAGTGAGGGTGAGTGAGGGTGAGTGTGGGTGAGTGTGGGTGAGTGTGGGTGAGTGTGGGTGAGTGTGGGTGAGTGTGGGTGAGGGATTGAGGGTGAGGGGTTGAGGGTGAGTGAGGGTGAGGGGTTGAGGGTGAGTGAGGGTGAGTGAGGGTGGGTGAGGGTGAGTGAGGGTGAGTGTGGGTGAGGGTGAAGGTGGGTGAGGGTGAGTGAGGGTGGGTGAGTGTGAGGGTGAGTGAGGGTGAGTGAGGGTGAGTGAGGGTGAGTGTGGGTGAGTGTGGGTGAGTGTGGGTGAGTGTGGGTGAGTGTGGGTGAGGGTGGGTGAGGGTGGGTGAGGGTGAGGGGTTGAGGGTGAGTGAGGGTGAGGGGTTGAGGGTGAGTGAGGGTGGCGAGGCTCGTGGTTGTACGCAATTGACTGGGAAAACTCGAAAGACCATGATCTGTGGAACGCCCTGCACACAATGCAAACCTCACCGCCATCTTGGAACTATTTCCTTATCAAAACAATGGGAGTGATGATCTAAGCACTAATTAAAAAACAAAATGCAATTGTTTTTAAGTTTGTTGTTTTATTGAGCACTCTGACGATCTTTTAGGCTTGAATATGTGGTTTACAAAAAGTTTAATGAACCGGAACCCCTGCCTCATTTCCTTAAACAGCAGGCGCGGTTTGGAGGCGCTGCCCGTATAGTTAATTCCTCGTTTCTTTATAGTTTTGACACAATTTAGAAATTGACCTGCAGGGGGTTGGCTGGCTCGTAGCAAGGACTTTTCGCCATGCAATTAGAATGTTTCGAAACATCTAGCGGCCGTGCAATCAAGTAGTGAGGGGGCGGAGCTGGGGGAGGCTGTGAGAGAGAGTAGGCAAGGCAGGCGGCTGGGGGCATGTGCACGCGCATTTAAGCTCAATGCGCATGCGCATGCGCATTGAGCTTAAATTTCTCGTGCACTGCAAGGAATCGCCACGATTCCTTGCAGTGTGGATAAAGAGCGGATAAGTGCCAATACTCTCGCCTTGCTCGATGCGCATGCGCATCGACAGGCGAGACCTAAAAAACCAAGAAGAGTTATCCTGCGTCCTTCATAAGAAACAGGAGCTCTATCTGGTGGCAGGAGCTTCCTTTCAGGCCAAGTTTCATCGAACAATTCTTGGGTGATCATAGTTACTTTAGCACCTGAATCTACCAACAAAGAAATAACTTTGTCACCAACACCGAAATCTTCATAAGGGTCAACACATTCTGAAGGATCCCCAATGATAACACCATCATCCCGTACCACCACAACCATGTCCCTAAGGTCGTCTTGGATACTATTAATAGGATATGAGTCCCTCCCAGTACCTCCATAAAACTCTGTGACATTTCCAACCACATTAACATTGCTCTGTCCCTGAGGTTTGTTAGTGAAAGAAGAATTCCCTTGTTTGGAAACTTGACAAATTTTTGCAAAATATCCAAATTTACCACAATTTCGACACGTAGAGTTCCTTGCAGGGCAAAATTTATTGTTCTTGTTATGCGAAGGATTGCCACATCTATAACAAATGTCATTCCTGGAAAAGGCATTTCTCTCAAAACGTAGTGAGCTGGGAAAGTTGTTTTTCTCAAAACGTTGTTGACCAAAAGCCGCTTTATTATCCTTGTTCTCTTTAGTTCCAACTATGGAAACTGCTTCTTCACATTTCTTCTCAAGTTCCTTTACTTCTTTTTTAGACAATTCTATACTCTTGGCCATACGGATAGTCTCTTCAAGAGTTGGGTTGCCCAACGTAAGTAGTTTTTGTTGAATTGACTTGTCGGAACATTTACAAACATACTGATCTCTAATTAATTGCTCTCTAAAACCCTCAAATTCACATTCTGCGCTCAGCTGCCTTAAACTAGAGACATATGTCTCTACATCCTCCCCAGGTAGCTGTTCCCTTTTGAAGAATTTGTGTCTAATAACAACAAGACTAGGCTTCACATCAAATCTTAACTCCAGTCTCATTCTAGTCTTGGTATATTCGTCTACATCTTCTTCTGCGTTGTTTCTTGCCAAGGGGGGTAAGTGCTTATAGATTTCTCTTCCCTCAAAACCTAAAGAATGTAGTAAAAGACATTTCTTCCTTTCCGCGCGATATCTTGACGCGCCTATTGCACCCAAATAAGTCTCGAAAGCATCAAACCATTTTTTCCAATTTATGGGTGGATTGCCTGGGGTCTCCAGAAATGGAGGAGGAGGTGAAACTGATTGCATGCTGAGCGAAATTCCGTTTTTTCCTTAAAATACTAGAGAGACAGTTAATTCTAAAATTTCATTGACCTGCCCTGTCGCTGACCATAAGAGAATGAACATGTAATGGGAAAGTTTTTTATTAAACTTCTCTAAAGTCAATGACAGTGTTAATATTTTGTTCTCCTGTAGATGGCACCAGCGTGTAAAAACTCACAATTAACTTAGACTTCGTTTTATATTTTTTTCCTTGGTCAAACAGTGTAGATAAGACTTTATTTTGTTCTCCTTTGTTAAATACTGTAGATTTCGTTCTATTAGACGAAGTAATGCCTCCTCGCATTCAGCGTTCGTCTTAAAGTATTCTTTATCAAGCGCATTCAATGTTGTGAAGACGCGCCTTCTCCAATCGCCGTGCGCGAACAAGTTTACTTGTTACCATGGCAACGCGTGTCACGAAGAAATGCGCTCCCCGCGTCAGAGAGTTCAATGCGAGGCAAAGGCACGCGCAAGTTTACTTGTTACCATGGCAACGCGTGTCACGAAGAAATGCGCTCCCCGCGTCAGAGACTTCAATGCGAGGAAAGGCACGCGCTGAAAGGCTGATGACGTGACGCGCTGAAAGCGTCAACCAGGAAAATACGCGTAAGCCTTTTTTTATAAATAGAATAGACGCGCTGAAAGTAAAGCAAAAGCACTTATCTCGCTTCTGCTAATCATCCGCTTGCGAAGGATGAAAGGAAAAAAAAACAGCTGGTCTTCGTGCTCACTCGAAGCTAGGTCTTTAACACTGCAACTCGAGGAAAGTCGAGGTAAGGCAGGCTCTTTATCTTCTCCTAAGCATCGCGCCAACAATTTTGTAGTATTTGATCAAGAAATACTCTGCAAGTACTTGTAGTCTGGAGTTTATTCAGCTTAGAAGAAGTACAGCGACAGGAGGCAGGGACAGAGATCAACTGCCAAACAACAACATTCATTCACAAAGCATGGAACCATAAAGAACCAAGGTTCTACCTACAGGTGACTGAAAGGCACAACACAGAGCATACTACATTAAATACTACACTGTGCCTTTCTCCGGCCGGGGTGAGTGTGTCTGCCTGTGTACCTGCTGCATGGTGGGCAGTTGAGGGCTGTGCCGCATTGTGGGGCCTGTGGCCCTGGTGCGGTTTTCCTTGCTCCACTGCGCCTCTCTGTTTCTGCTGGCACGGCTGTGGGGGTCGGTGGCACGGTTTTGGCATCTCCTGCCTTTCTGGTTCCTTTTCGGGGCGCACTTGGGAGGGGGGGGGCTTTCCCCGTTTTTTCCTAGGGTTGCTGTCTTGTCTCTCCTGAGGGGCTGCTGCCTCATGTTTTGCCTCTTCGCTCCAGTTTTCGTCCGGTCAGTGGGCTGGGGTACCTTCTCCAGCCTGTGGCGAGAGGGGGGCCGTTGGGCCTACGACCCTTCCTCCCTGGTCACTCTTGATCTCATCTGAGCTCTGATGTTACCCTGGGTTGGGCCTGGTTGCCGTATGGATGGGTGGCCTCCTCCGCATACCAGGGTTTTTCTGTCTGTTCTGTGTGTGCTTCCTTGTGGTTCTCTGCTGTGGCTCCCTGAGTCTGGCTCTTGTTGCTTGCTTGGGCTTGGCTTCGTGCCAGTTTGTGCTGGTTTGGTTCTCCTGCCCAGTGGTCTGCTGTGCCTTACTCCAGTGTGAGCTAGGGCCGGTTTCTCGCTCGGTGGTGTATGGGGGGGTGGGGGTGGGGGGGAATTATGGCTGCCTCTGTGGGGTGTGTTTGTTGGCCATTGGGGGTGCTGTGGCCTTGTGCAGGCTCCTTGGGCCTGGCGCCTGCCTCATGCTTGTGCTTGGCGGTCGGGCGCCGGGTCTCAGTCCTGCTTCAGGGGTTGGTGCCGGCTGCTCCTGTGCGGGTTGGTCAGCCTCTAGTCTTTGGCTGTGGCCTCTGGCAGTGGGTGCCTGCAGCAGGTCCCCCTTGACTCCAATGCTCTCATCTGTTTTCGGGTTGGGGTTGCTTTGTGCCTTGTGTTGCCTGGGTTGTCTTTGTGGCTTTTCCTGTCCGTCTGACCTTTTCTTATGGATTTTGGCGCTTTCCTTCCTTGTGGGAGCTTGTCCTCTGGCGTTGGCTTCTCCTTGTCCTGGTGGTCCTATCTTCCTGTGTCTGGAGATGCTCTGTTCCCCGTGCGGGTTCGGCTCTGCAGTGGTTCCTGGGTTTTGGGGCCTCTTTCGCCTGCGGATGTCCCTGGACTTGTCGCTGCACTTCGGAACAGTGCTCTGGCTGTCGCAGTGCTTTGTTGGGCCCCTCGGTGCTGGTGCTGCTGCCTTTTTGGCCCTTCTTTTTTCGGGTGCTGGACCTCTCGGCCTCTGTGGTGGAGGTCTGTTGGTGGTGGTTGCGGTGCTCCTTTCCCTTTGCCCCTCCGTCCGTCTGGGTTGGACAACCTTTTTAGTTTTATGCTTAGTGGTGCTATGTCTTTTGTTGTTGGGTTGTTTCCTGATGGATGGGCTGTCCTTTTCTCATTGCTTATGGGGTTTCCTGTGCTCTGTCACTGTGTCTGCTTTGTGATGCTGGCAGGCCTTGCGCTGTTGTGTTTCTGGGGCGTCCCCCTGGCTGCTGGGCGTCCGTGTTGGATGCTGGCCTGGGCTTAGGGCATGCCTTCCCCTGCGGTTTGGGCTGTTGCTCATTCCTCTGGGGACTTCTGTGTGCAGTTCTCCCCCTAGAGGATGGCGGTAGTCTTTACCTTCGGCTTCCACTGCCTGCTGTTTTGTGGGGTGCTGTGGTTGCTTATTCCTGCCTGGTTGTTCCGCCTTGATTCAGCCTGTTGGCTGTTTCTTGTACTGGGGCTCTTTGCCTGCTGTTGCGATGGTTGGCCGGCTTATGGTGGCTTTTTCGGTCTTTTGCTGGCTTCTGGTTTTGGCCTCGCCTGCCTTGTTGTGCTGCTAGGGAGTGTGTGCCGGTTTCCCAGGTGCTGTTGTCTCGTCTTGTGGTCTTCCAGGGTGTTTCATCTGCGGCTCTGATTGGGGACGTCTGTGTCATGCGGCTTTTCGCCATGCTGGCTCCTTCCCACGTCTGTTCTCTGGTGTTCAGCGTTGTCGGCCCTCGTTCATTCCTGGTTGAGTGTCTGTCAGGGCTGGCCGGGTGCTGTGGGTTTCGGTGCCTCCCCTTCCTATGGCCTTGCCGCCATGAGTTGCCTGTTCTTGTATGGTCCCAGGGGTTGGGCTGGGTCGGGCATGGTTCATGCCTGAATGGGGGCTCGCCTGGGTGTGCCTGGTGCTGTTGGCTTGGCTATCCTGGGCTGTGGGCTGTGTTTTGCTGTTTGCTGTGGTCCGGTTTGGGCTTTGCCCTCTTCGTTTCCATGGTTAGGCTCCTGCTTCTCTAGTTTCTGGGTGGTTGGGGGCGGCGCTGTGGCCCTGTGCGTTCTTTTATGGCACCTATTGTGGCCACTGCTTCTTTTGGTCCTTGGGGCACCAGTGGCGGCCTCCTCTGCTGTCCTGGCCTGCTGGGTCCTTTTGGCGGCTGGTGGGCTGTTGTGGCTGCCCCTTGTTCCTGCCTGCGTCCCCTGGATTCTTCCAGTGTGCTGTTCCCCTTTCCTCTTCCTTCTTTGGGCCGTTTCGGCTTGGATGGGGTTGACGGCTGGTTTCCACTGTGCTGCTTGTCCCTTGGGCTATGCTCTGAGCTTGGGTTGTCCAGTGTCCGCCTGTCCTAAGGCAATTTAGTTGAGGTGGTTCTCCCTGGTGGGGTATTTGCCTTTTGCCTCTGGGGCGTTCTTGCCTACTTCTTTTTGCCGGTTGCGTTCCTGCGCGTCCCAGTTTGTCTGCGTCTTCTGCAGTGTTTGGGGTTTGGTGTTCTGTCTGGGCCTTTCCAGTTCCTGTTGCTTGGACCCTGGGCTGTTTGCTGTGGGGCCAGGGTGTGGATTGTCCTGTTGGGTGTTCCGGTCCTCCTTCTGCGGCTCGCCGGTTCGTTTGGGGGGGGTGGGTGTCGGGTTGAGAGTGGTTTCCCTGTGGTTGCCTGGGCCTGCGGGCCTCTTACTGGCTTTCCTCTGTTGGCCTTGTTTCTGGGATCTGGTTCGGTGGGTAGGGGGGCCGTATTTTAAGGGATCTGGTTCGGTGGGTAGGGTGCCGTATTTTTTCTGCAGCCTCCTGCCTGTCCTCTTCCTCTGGTTCCTCTGTTGTGGGGCTAGTGGAGGTCTGGTTTCTCCAGTTCTTTGGCCTGGTGGTTTCGTTTTCTCCTGGTGCCTTCTCTGGCGTTCCCAGGGTGGGAGCCTTGCTGTTGGGGCTTGGTGCTGTCAATGCCTTGGTCTCTCAGCTTCAGTGGCCTCTTCTGTGCATGTGCTTTTGGGGGTCTGTCTGATCTCATTGTCCTCAGCATTGGCTGTTGGTTGGAGGCTTGGTGTGCTTGTGCACACATGGGTCCCTTTTCTGTTTCTCTACCTCTGGCACTCCGGGCTGGCCTATCTGGGCTTTGTGGTCCTGTTTCTGGGGTCTGTTGGTCGGTCTGGTCCGCTGGCTCTGGGTGGGGTGGTCCTTCCCTTGGTGGTTGTGTCCATCTTGATGTTTTCCCTCCTGTTTGGCGGGCTCCCTGGTTTTCCCCTTCTTTTCTTTAATCTGTGGGGGGTTGCGTCTTCTGGCTCTGTTGTTTTTTCTTCGTGTTGTGTCGGCTTGCTGGCTTGGGGGTCCTCCGCTCCTTGTTTTGTGGGTCTTCTTTCTTGCCCGTGTTTGTGGATGGCGTGCCTCTGGGTTGCGGTCAGCTGTTGATTCTGGCTTGTCTTTCCTGTTTGTTTGCCCTTTTTTGGGGCTTTTTGTTCCGATGTTCTGGGCTTGTGCTTGGACAGTTGGCCTGGTTTTTTTGGCTTTGTATGTCTCATTAAGTAGTGGAGATAAGCAAGAGGGACGTGGAGGTAATGTTTCTATTACTTACCGGTAATCACATTACTCCTAGTCCTACTCTCGCTTATCTCCATTATGGCCCGCCCTCCCTCCCGGCCAACTGTGTCTACGGTGGTTTGGTACATACAGATATTGTGGAGAGGGCAATTCCTTTTTATTTTGGTAGGGGGTGTGTCTACGAGGCACAGGGGCCTCATTACATAGCGGAGAGTAGGAGAGTGGGACTAGGAGTAATGTGATTACCGGTAAGTAATAGAAACATTATAGTGATGAAGTGACTGACTGAGCCCCTGGACCAAGTCTAGGTCCAAATCCATGTGCCCCCTTACGAAGAAAAATATCTGATTGTGGTAGCTGGGTGGTTTTTCTTGACAAGCAGCTCCAAAAAGATCTCCATTTCGCCTGTCTCTGTGCCCTCTGGTACTGCCAAGATGTCATTTTTTTGTTGCAGTTTTGTATAGCATGGTATTGGAGCGCTTTACATGGGCACCGGCTGCATTACACAAGGAGATATTCATTTTGTATTTGATTTTTCTAGGCACGGGAAGATTAAACGAATTCTCCAGAATCACATCATGTTGAGCCGACACTTGTTCCAAAGGCAGCAGCTTTGGCCTTTATGCCACGTCCTCATTGTACCTGGAGTGCCTCTATGCTCCCCTGCCCTGGACAATGTTACAATTACATCAATTTTAGGCCTTTACATAGTGAGTCTCCATTTTAATTCCTAGGGTCTCAGGTACACTGATGCCTTCAGCACCCCACCTGTAAAAGTCTACAAGATTGCTCTGCATAAATGCAGTTTCACACCAAAAGCATCTTTTTTCTTGCCTTCCAAAATACTTTTCACCTGACCGACCTCATTCAATGCCACTTGTGTATGTCAGAATACCGAGCACAAGAATGTAATGCTAACAAAATATACATTCTGGCAACAAAAATACTGTGAAGGTGTTTGTATAGTTAAGTATAGTATTCTTAACTCTACATCCATGTACCTTCAAAATAATATATATATATATATATTTACTTTTATACAGACACACACACACACAGAATCAAGTTGCGTATATGCATGGATAAGTACATCACATCTACAGTCGCCTTCACGATATTTCTGATCCCTACAGTCACGTTATCCATTAAAGGCTAGTCGTGAGAGCCCCGGCTCCTTCTGCGTCAGTGGAGTGAGTGCAGTAGTAAGACAAAATGTTATATGCTGTTGACCTCGAGCACTTACCTACACATACGGCACTCCTACACATGGTGTTGTGACGGGCCTGAGGGCCTGGCATGTGCTATTCAGCAAGTGTCTTACTCTTACCGGGGGACAAGTGACACGAAGCATCATCATGCCCTAACACACAGTCACAATGCCGTCCAGAAAGAGCGAGGTGTGGGGTGCAGTGATAAACTGGCCGAATGTACTACATATGTTTCCCAGGATGGAAGGCAGGCAGCTGTACGAAAAGCTCGGTAATCCAAGGAGTGACGCAGTTATGGCGGCTGCTAACCTCAATCTGCTCTGGATTCCCCACGGCGAACGGAAGTATGGCGCCCCACTGTTGACGTCACGTGGTGGGTGCACGAGCCATGGCAACCATTGCAGGCGTCACAAGGGTTTGCTTGCGCAGCTGACAACCAAGGGTGGAAACACCCTGCCCAGAGTGAATGTGGGTTTCAGCATAATACAATGTACTCACACTACTGACTGCAGACCGAAACCTAAGTCTAAAAGGAATATGGCTTGGTCCTTAAAAACACAAGCCTGAATGTAGAGAGCAGGCGCTGTACCTCCGAGCTATCTATGCTGTAAATTAATATTTTAGAGCTGAGCTGCAGTCTTAATGGTAACTTACTACCTGGTGCACGGGACCAGACTCTCCTACGCATAGCAGATATTTTGAAGAATAGTTTAATTTTAAACAGTGGAGGATTCAGAAGTGAAGACACCTGGATAACTTCTCCTCTGGGATGTGGCAAAGCATACAGATCGCCTCAGAAACTAGTGGGGGTAGGGTACCTCTCCTGAGGGGTGGAGGGATGTTTTCATCCTGGACAGATTGCTCGATGGTAATCTAAACTGTAGAGTTTGCTACCTAATTCACGGAGCTGGTAGCTGCCAGTACCCATCATCAGCATTCAAGCCTAGGCTATTTGATAAGGGTCTCGCTTAGTGCCCATAAAATGACAAGCATTAACGCCAGAGCACTCCAAACTCTAAGCAACCAGATTTTGGACCACATTGACGATTTCTGCTGTGCACAGCCACCCCTCAGCACCAGCTCGAGGCCTAGGTGCTTATGCCCAGATACAGTCCTGCAACACCTTATATCTTGTTTTATTTGGGAATTTGACTGTGTTGATAACTGTAGCTGGTATCCAGCTTCTTTTATCATTGTACCTATGAATAAAGATCAACCGTCCGCTTTCCATCTATTGATCTTGCAAGCGCATCTAAGAAGATGCTTCATAATATGTCTGCACATTGGGTAGTGCCAACCCCCCCATTTGGTATCTAATTGAAGTACAGAGAGTTTTACCTCAGAAGCCTCTTTATTCTCCAAACAAATTGTTAAAAGTGCTACTAATTTTGTAAAATAGCTCTTATTAACTTTTATAAGGACATTTGAAAAAAGAAACAACAGCAGATGTAGAATAGACATTTTTAGGTCGAGTTATTTATAACTCGAAACCTATTGGGGCTAAACTAAGAGCTAAACTAAGCTCTCAAAAAATCCGGATTTCCAGAAGTGCATGTGTCCCGTGCACGTGCTTCTATCCGCCTGCCGGCCTGCCTCGCATCACCACATCAAAGCCAGCCATCTGTTGCTTCCCCAGCGTGGTGCTGCCAGCAGCTTCACTTCAAAGGGATCCGCTCCGCCCCCTGCTGTACCAAAGGCTTTCATTTCACGGCTGCGTTTATTTACTTTCATTTCGCGGCCGCGTTTTTTCTGCCCCTGTTAGGCTCGGGTTTTTTTTGCCTTTCTGCCCCTATTAGACTCGTTGTTGCTTGTTTAATTAAGAGTTTCCCCCCGTTATGGTCAAATTTTACACTGAGCACATTTCAGCAGTTCGTTTGTTTCCTTGGTTATTATTTGCATTCTTTGTTTGCAAGACTTCTGGTTTTGGTAATAACCCTGAATGGTACACCACACTGGACGAGTTAACTGGGCTTTCCACGATAAACGCACAAAGAGCTCTCTTTACTTTTAACCTTGAGCCTAGTCCAGCAGACCTCGAGGAAAGAGGGGAGACAGGGCCTCCTTTTGGAAGTAATTAAACAAATTGTCTGGCTGTTGTACTTTCCTGGTTACCCAATAACTCTGGTTTGTCAGTTCACTTTCTGGTTCATTAGTTAAGCATTTTTTGGCATTCAAAAGCATAAGACGCAAGCTGCAAAAAAAGCCTTTCTCTTGAGCCACTCTGTCTGAGCAACCTGTTTGTTTGTGTAAGTTTAAGTATGGCTGGGAGAAGCCGAGTGGAAATGCCAAGGGGTCAGGCTGCAGGCAGGGTAGCAGGCTGGGTTAGCTACAACTTTGTGAGAAACCTGAAACGTGCTCCAGGGGTTAACTATTTCAGGTTCGGCTGCTCCCCTTCTGTGAGCAATCCGAGCTCAGCTCAGCAGCCCTTTTGGGGAAGCACAGCGTTAAAGGCGGCTTTTGTTCTGCCTCCTCGCTCTGCACTTTGTTTTAGAGGAGGCTGCCGGTTTCCTTGCCAACAAGCAGTTGCACATTTTTCATTCCTTCCTACTGGTATTAATATTCTAATGGTGTAAAACAAAGCATAGTGGAAGCAAACGTTTGCAACCCCCTTTCTGTGTGATCTCAATAGAAATGTATGTGTTTCTAATTGGGACCTTTAATATTAGATATAATATTATTGTGACTTAGCAAAGAGGTAACTAGACGTAGCAACATTTAATTAGACATTTGGAAGGTAGGCAGAACTGCCAGGTGACCCACAACTGACCCGTAACACATTTTGGGACTTTTACAAAAACTGTTTTCTTACAGCATAATTAAATGAAACTACAATTCCCAGAATGCAACTTCAGTGGCTAAAACAACCTGCAAACAGAGGATGTCGAACATGGCAAGAGGAAACGTGGCAGTTATGGTCAAGCTAAGCAGATCCCAAAACAGGTTGAGTAGGAATAGCTTTGCGTCCTGTAGAGTTAGTCCAAAAAAAGCCCTACAGTTTTTTTTAAGTTAAAGAGTCTGTATATTAGTTCATAAAAGCGAACAAAAGGACAGAATGGAGGAAGACACACAGCTTTGTAGTGGGCACAAGAAGTGACCACGAGCACAAGAGAGTTCTTGTCCTGGCTGTGGCTGTGTTGCTGTGTTGCTGATAAGCATGCAGGCCGGAGCTTGGTTCTGGCTGCTCTGAAGGCGGTGAGGGTCAGGTTTCAACGTTTGGCTCGACCTAAATGCTCAAGGGGTTTGAATAATGAAACCCGAAGCAGAGGGCACAAAAAAAGGGCAAACCTGCTTTGCACGAGGATCAAACATTTTCCGCAGGTCATTGTCCTGGTGATCTCTGGGAGAGGGAGGTTTAAGGGTACCAGCATGTTTGATACCATTTGCCAGCCAGTGCAGCTAGGGGCTCGCTTGGCATTACACAGCCCCCAAACAAAGATTCCATTCAGCTGGGAGAGAAGAAATGGAAACGGGTTGACATATTACTTTTTACTTTCTTATTAATTAGAGCAATTCTTTTTGCCGTAATTGGGAAAATCCTAAACAAGTCGTATTATAATATGTTGAAGTAGTCAGAGGAAAAAAAGAGTGTGCGGTTTGTAAAAGGCCTTGGGAATGATACAGGGCGAGCAGAGCTGTCCCACCTGAGGAAATCAGTGTATTTAGAGTGTTTTCCTGGGTAACAAATCAGTGGCTCAGGGGGCTAGGGGGTCTGAGACGCAGCAGAGGTGTTTACATACTTTCTGGATCCCTTCCATTGTGCGTTTTTTCTATCGGTGATTAGTGCTATCATAATTGTACCCATTAAAGATGTTGTCATCTTGTTTGACTTATAATCAATTGATGTTTCAGCAGCTTCAGTATGGGTTTCTGGGATAGCAGGCATAATCTTAATGTCCCTGTGACTCTTGGCATCTGACGAAATCACATTGTAGGATTACCTGCTCATTATCCTAATCTGCTAGCTCCGTTGCTTAATGCATGTGCTACAAAGGTTGCTGTGCGACCTGAAGGAATTTACTCCCAGTGGGTCCTATGCGTCTGTCTCGCATACAAGAAAGATACTTAAAATTAGCACCTTCGAGTTGTGTGAGATTAATTCCTGTTATCAGTGCATACATTTGAATAACTTGCCAGTATGCCACCTGTACCCATTATTTATTAGGTCTAGCTTGACAATGGAGCTGTCAGCAAGACCTATTGTTACCAATTATTTAAAATATGCATCTAGTAGGCGTTGGCTCTGCCCAGAGGAGTATCACTCTCTCACCTTATGCTATTTACTGTTTTGTATACCATTTTGCCTCCTACTGAGAGCTTACATTATAGTGCATCAGGGACTATTTTGCTTTTGAAAAGCGTTGAATCATGAGCAACCCCTGCATCACTCAGCGCAACCCTTACATCACTCAGCGCCACCTCAGCATCACTCAGCGCCACCACAGCATCACTCAGCACCACCACAGCATCACTCAGCACCACCACAGCACCACTCAGCACCACCACAGCACCAGCACAGCACCACTCAGCACCACCACAGCTTCACTCAGCACCACCACAGCATCACTCGGCGCCACGCCAGCACCACCACAGCACCACTCAGCGCCACCACAGCATCACTCAGCGCCACCCCAGCATCACTCAGCACCACCACAGCACCACTCAGCGCTACCCCAGCATCACTCAGCACCACCACATTATCACTCAGCACTACCACATTATCACTCAGCACCACCACTCAGCACCACCACAGCACCACTCAGCACCACCACAGCATCACTCAGCACCACCACAGCATCACTCAGCACCACCACGGCACAACTCAGCACCACCACAGCATCCCTCAGCACCACCACGGCACAACTCAGCACCACCACAACATCACTCAGCACCACCACAGCACCACTCAGCACCACCACAGCATCACTCAGCGCAACCCCAGGTAATAGGTGTCACATTTATGAAAGTTATAACTATTGGCATTGTAAATGACAAAGCTATTAATTTAGCTATTTTCAAAACCAACACATAAATAAATAAAAATGTCATTTACAAGACCAATAGCTCAAACTTTCCTAATGCGAGACCTATTGCATTGCAAATGCTTGTTGATAAAGCTACTCTATCCACTAATCCACTAATGTAAGGGGAAGGAGTGGCCATCTATCCAACAAGCCCTTGATCTTCTTGCGCATTACCACATAGTTTAATTGAAAGAGCTGGGCGTAATTATCCATTACGCAGCTCCCCAGATATCGGATAGGATTTTTCAAGCTGGCCTCCTGCTGCAAAAAAGGAGGGAAATCACTACCTGAAGAAATTAAAAAGAAGCAGTTCTGTTTTATTCTGGTTGATTTTATTACCCCCCCCCCCCCACCCCAATCCTTTTATGCTGCTCAAACTCAAACTGAATAATGTGCTTCTCTGGCCTGAGATATAGGAGATCATCATCTACAAACATTTTTAATTTAGGCATCCCATTTACGGGGACCTCAATACCCTCATTCTACCGATTACTAACTGCCAGGAGATCTGTAAAAAAAGTACATAAAATTGGGGACAGAAGGCACCACTGCAGCTTTCCCCTATTTATATCTACTACCCCTGCAAGATTGGAATTCACAAAAGCCTTCGCTTGTTCCCCTTTATACAAATTACCCAGAATTAAAATGAATAGGGCAGGAAAGCCAAACCTCGCTAGGCCATAAAAAATCAGAGCATCCCAGTTAACCAGGTCCAATGCTTTCTCTGCATCGACCATTATTACAGCTTCCCAAATCTCGTAAGCAGCAAAGTAGTTCAGTGCATGTATTAGGAAGCCCGTGTTTGCCAACATCCCTCAACCAGCCACAAACCCGGTCTGTTCATTATGTATTTCCGCTTGGGTGTGTTACTGCTACAACGCATCTATTACAACGTAATGCTGTTACAACGCAGCTATTACATTGCAAATACCATTACAATGCATGCCATTACAACGCATGGCATTACATAGCAGATGCTATTACAACGCATACCATTACATCGTAAGTATTGGTAAGTATTTAATTTTTTTTTTTTTTATTTAATATTTTATAATTGATTTAATTATTATTAATTATAAAAAAATATTTATTTCGTTTTTAAATATTATAAATTAAATATATTAATTTAAGTATTTTTTTAAATAAATATGAGTATAGGAGTATATGTTTTGGGGTACTGATGTATATGTTTTGGGGTGTTTGGGTATTTTTAGGTTTTAGGGCAGTGTTTGGGTTTTGGGGTACAGGGGTGTTTTTAGGTTTTAGGGTAGGGTTTGGGTTTTGGGGTACAGGGGTGTTTTTAGGTTTTAGGGTAGGGTTTGGGGTACAGGGGTGTTTTTAGGTTTTAGGGCAGTGTTTGGGTTTTGGGGTACAGGGGTGTTTTTAGGTTTTAGGGCAGTGTTTGGGTTTTGGGGTACAGGGGTGTTTTTAGGTTTTAGGGCAGGGTTTGGGTTTTGGGGTACAGGGGTGTTTTTAGGTTTTAGGGCAGGGTTTGGGTTTTGGGGTACAGGGGTGTTTTTAGGTTTTAGGGCAGGGTTTGGGTTTTGGGGTACCGGGGTATTTTTAGGTTTTAGGGCAGTGTTTGGGTTTTGGGGTACAGGGGTGTTTTTAGGTTTTAGGGTAGGGTTTGGGTTTTGGGGTACAGAGGTGTTTTTAGGTTTTAGGGTAGGGTTTGGGTTTTGGGGTACAGGGGTGTTTTTAGGTTTTAGGGTAGGGTTTGGGTTTTGGGGTACAGGGGTGTTTTTAGGTTTTAGGGTAGGGTTTGGGTTTTGGGGTACAGGGGTGTTTTTAGGTTTTAGGGCAGGGTTTGGGTTTTGGGGTACAGGGGTGTTTTTAGGTTTTAGGGTAGGGTTTGGGTTTTGGGGTACAGGGGTGTTTTTAGGTTTTAGGGCAGGGTTTGGGTTTTGGGGTACAGGGGTGTTTTTAGGTTTTAGGGTAGGGTTTGGGTTTTGGGGTACAGGGGTGTTTTCAGGTTTTAGGGCAGGGTTTGGGTTTTGGGGTACAGGGGTGTTTTTAGGTTTTAGGGCAGGGTTTGGGTTTTGGGGTACAGGGGTGTTTTAGGTTTTAGGGTAGGGTTTGGGTTTAGGGATAATTAAATTATATTTACCATTTTAAAATTGATTAAAATATATTTAATAAATTAAATAAATTATTTTACACTAATTACATTTTTAAATTAAATTAATTAAATTAAATAAATTATTATTATTAATTTAATTTAATTTCATTATAAAAAATATGTACTTTAAACTAATTACTTTTTTTATTATATTAAATTAATTACTATTTTTTAATAAAATTTCATTTATTAAATAGATATTATTTATTAAATAGATATTTAATTAAATTAATTTAATGACAATTTTAAAATGTCTTTTAATTAAATTATTTAAAATAAATTAATTACAATAAACTAAATAAAAAATTTTTTAAAAGGTATACTTACCTATACTTACGATGTAATGCCATGCGTTGTAATAGCATTTGCGATGTAATGCCATGCATTGTAATGACATCCGTTGTAATGTATCCCGCGTTGTAAAATCTGCGTTGTAACGGAACGCGTTGTAATACAACGCGTTGTACTGACACCAATCCTAAAGCTTGGGCTGCCGCTGTAATTTGAACCACACATATTTCCATTAAAAGCTTATAATCCGTGTTCAATGAGATGATTGGTTGGTATGAATTAACATCCCTTGAGTTCTTATCCGCCTTTAAAACACTAACACCACAGGATGAGGGAACTTCCCCACCCTCTTTCTCAAAATTGAACAACTCTGTCGAAAAGGGTATAAGTTTACTTGCGAATACTCTAAAAAACTCAACCAGAAACCCATCATTGCCGCAATATTAATTCCTCTCAATACGTTTTATACCCTATTCATGCTTGTGGAAATCCATGGGGCTCAGGGAACCGTGTGATGCAGCATGGCGCTCTAGGAAGGTCCATATTCTAGAACCTGTCTTTTGTCCTGGGTCCCTGCTATATGAAGACTTCTTTTCATATTATGTACAATAAACCTTAGATGCCCTCTATCAATTGCTCCCTCCCTCAATGCTCATTTGGTTCCTAGCCCATGAAACATGTAGTCATCACACCCACCTTTTTGAAAAAATTTCTGCTGATGTGGAAATACTGGCTAATTGCTAGCTTGTTTCCATCCCCCCCACCCCTCAAAGAAATCACGGAAGGAGATGTGACGGGACAGCTGCAAAAGTATGTAGAACTTAACCATCTTCTCCATGACCACAAATTTGGATTACGACTCTGGAGGGGCACTGAAACTGCACCAGCCGACAAGACGGAAGGGCTTCTATCTGTGGGTGAAGGTAAGGAAACCATCCTGCTGGTCCCTTCCCTGCCCGCTGCTATACAATCGACCACACAATATTTCTGCATAGGCTTGAATTCTGGGCATGAATCCCTGGAGAGGCACTGCAATTAATCCATTCATTTCTCATGGACTGCCGCCAAAAGGTCAAACTAGGATTATTCAAACAGTCAACACCTCCAGTATTGTTTTGCAATGCTAATTCCTCTTGTGCCTTGTATTAAAAATATAGGTACAAATTGACAGCCCCCCTTGAGCAGTAAAAAGAGAATTTCCGAATGAATGCAAATCATAAACAAATTCATATCCACTTGGAAAATGGTCTAGAGAAACCAACTCAATCAATCAATCATCGCATTTATATAGCGCGCTACTCACCCGGAGGGTCTCAAGGCGCTGGGGGAGGGGGGTCCGCTACCGCTCGAACAGCCAGGTCTTGAGTTGCTTCCTGAAGGCGAGGTGGCCCTGGGTCAGGCGGAGGTGGGTGGGGAGGGAGTTCCATGTCTTGGCGGCGAGGTAGGAGAAGGACCGTCCCCCTGTGGTGGCTCTTCGGATGCGGGGGACGGCAGCGAGGGCGTGGCTGGTCGATCGAAGCTGGCGTTTGGGAGCGTAGAAGTTGAGGCGGCTTTTGAGGTATCCTGGGCCTTGGTTGTGTAGGGCTTTGTGTGCGTGGGTGAGGAGACGGAAGGTGATTCTCTTGTTGACCGGGAGCCAGTGCAGGTCTCCCAGGTGTCCGGAGATGTGGCTGCGACGGGGGATGTCCAGGATGAGTCGTGCTGAGGCGTTCTGGATCCGCTGGAGTCTCTTCTGGAGTTTGGTGGTCGTTCCAGCGTAGAGGGAGTTGCCGTAGTCGAGACGGCTGGTGACGAGGGCCTGGGTGACCGTCTTCCTGGTCTCGGTGGGGATCCACCGGAAGATCTTACATAGCATGCGCAGGATGTTGAAGCACGACGAGGAGACGGCGTTGACTTGTCTGGTCATGGAGAGGGAGGAGTCCAGGATGAAGCCCAGGTTGCGTGCGTGGTCTGTTGGTTTGGGTGCGCTGCCTAGGGCGGGGGGCCACCAGGAGTCGTCCCAAGCGGCGGGTGAGGATCCCAGGATGAGGACTTCCATCTTGTCCGAGTTCAGTTTCAGCGGGCTGTTCTTCATCCATTCGGCTACCTCTTTCATCCCTTCGTGAAGGTTGGCTCTGGCGGGGGCGGGGTCGTTGGTGAGGGAGAGGATCAGCTGGGTGTCGTCGGCGTAGGAGATAATGTTGAGGTTGTGCTGGCGTGCGATGTCTGCGAGGGGGCTCATGTAGACGTTGAAGAGTAGGACTGAGCGAGGAGCCTTGGGGGACGCCGCAGATGACTTTGGTGGCTTCAGATCTGAACGGAGGGAGACGGACTCTCTGTGTCCTTCCGGCGAGGAAGGAGATGATCCACTCCAGTGCCTTCTCCTGTTGCTGAGGCGTTGTACTAGGGTACGGTGGCAGACAGTGTCGAAGGCCGCGGAGAGGTCGAGGAGGATGAGGGCCGCTGTTTCTCCGTTGTCGAGCAGCGCTCGGATGTCATCGGTGGCTGCGATGAGGGTGGTCTCGGTGCTGTGGTTGGCCCGGAAGCCAGACTGCGAGGGGTCGAGGGATCCGTTCGTCTCGAGGAAGGCGGCCAGCTGCTTGTTGACGGTCTTCTCGATGACTTTTGCAGGAAACGGGAGCAGCGAGATGGGGCGGTAGTTCTTGAGGTCGGTCGGGTCGGCCGATGGCTTCTTGAGTAGGGCGCTGAGTTTGGCGTGCTTCCAGCTCTCCGGGAAGGTGGCGGTGTCGAAGGAGGTGTTGATGATGTCCCGCAGGTGGGGTGCAATGACAGCGTCGGCCTTGTTGAAGACGTGGTGAGGGCAGGGGGTCGGTCGGAGATCCGGAGTGGATGGAGTTCATCGTGCGGACGGTGTCTTCGGTGTTGATCGGGGTCCAGGCGCGGAGGGTGGTGGTGGGGGGCGGTGGTTCGGTCGTGGCGTTCGTCGGTTGAGTGCTGAAGCTGTTGTGTATGTCCGCGATCTTGTTGTGGAAGTAGGAGGCGAGGGAGTTGCAGAGGTCTTGCGAAGGGGTGATGTTGTTGTTTCCGGCGTTGGGGTTGGAGAGCTCTTTGACGATGTTGAAGAGTTCCTTGCTGTTGTGTGCGTTGTTGTCCAGTCGTTCCTTGAATGCAGTTTTCTTGGTGGCGTGGATGAGTTGGTGGTGTTTTCGGGTGGCGAGCTTGAGGGCAGTCATGTTGTACGGTGTTGGGTCTCTGCGCCAGGTTCTCTCGAGGGCTCGGCAGTTCTTCTTGGAGCTCTTGAGTTTGTCGGTGAACCATGGGGCTTTCTTGCTGCCGGGTCTGCTAGGCGGGATCCTCAGGGGGGGCGAGCTCGTCTGCGCAGTCGCTGATCCACTTCCTGAGGTTGGTGGCCGCCTGGCTAGGGTTCGTTGTGCTGGTGGGAGGGTTCATGTTCAGGTAGGTCGTGAGCTAGTCGGCTGTGATCTTGTTCCAGCTCCTGCGTGCAATCTGTTGCTGGTGGTGGTGAATCGTGGTCCTTCCGAAGCTGAAGTGGACGCAGCTGTGGTCCGTCCAGTGGAGTCCGGTGGCGTGGCTGAAGGCGATGTCCTTGCTGGATGACAAGACGGGGTCGAGTGTGTGTCCGGCGTAGTGGGTGGGGGTGGTCACCAGCTGCTTGAGTCCCAGGTTGGCGAGGTTGTACAGCAGGGTGGCGGTGTTGCGGTCGTTGTTGTTCTCCAGGTGGAAGTTGAGGTCCTCTAGGAGGATGTAGTCAGCGGAGCAGAGGGCGTGCGGGCTGATGAAGTCGGCGATGTCTTCGCCGAATTGTGTGCGTTGTCCCAGGGGTCTGTAGATGAGGGTGCCTCTGAGGGTGGTCTTGGGGTTGATGTGGACCTGAAAGTGCAGGTGCACGGCGGTTGCGAGGGTGTCGTCGGTGTTGGTCGTGATGCGGATGGTGTTCCTGTGGACGATGGCGATGCCCCCTCCGGTGTGGTTGATGCGGTCCTTTCGGATGATCTTGTATTCGTCTGGGATGGCGATGGCGATGTCGGGCGCTGAAGAGGCGTTCATCCAGGTTTCCGTGAGGAAGGCGACGTCTGGTGAAGTAGTGTCGAGCAGGTTCCAGAGCTCGACGGCGTGTCTGTGGACGGAGCGGGTGTTGAGCAGGGTGCACTTTAGGTGGCTGCTGCTGTTGCTCGTCGAGGTCTTGGGCAGTGCTGGAGTGGTGCAGGTCCGTATGCAGGTGAACTTGCAGGCGTTGCAGCAAAAGGGTCCGTGGGTGCGTCTCGGGGTGGCACGGTAGCACCCCGGGATTCTTCCGGCATTGAGTGCGTAGAGTTTGGTGGCGTCGTAGGTCCGGCGGGTGGGCTGGGGTCCTGGCACTGGGCGCGGTCCAGGCGCGGACGGGCGCAGACGGGCTTACCTTTGGCGCACCTTCGGCGCTCAGTCAGCGCTCCCGCTGCGCGCGTCCGCTGCGCGGTCGCTGAGGGGGCGTCATAAGTAGGAGCCGGGAGGGAGGGTCAGCCGGGAGGCGGGAGGACCAATGGGAGAGGAGGGGAGGCGGAGCTACGGGTCAGCAGCGGCGGGAAAGCACGGAGGTGACCGGGGCAGCGGGGCCGGTGAGGAGCGGGGGCAGAGGCGGCAGGCTGCGGGCAGAATGCGAACCCGAGGAAGATGCGGAGGGCAGCGACGTAGAGGAGGTGAGCGGAGGTCTCAGCAAGCAGGGAGCGGCCAGGCAGCAGCTGAGTCAGCAGGCAGGCAGGCGAGCGTCAGAGCAGCGTGGAGGGAGCGACCGCCTGCGAGGGCACAGGGGTCACCTGACTTCAGCGTGGGCTTGGACCCTGTGTTCCGTTGGAATAAGGCAGCTCCCTGTGCATGAACAGTGATAAAACAGCAAAGGTTTTGTGATCGAAGATCCTAAGCCCAAAGCACTACTGTTAGTGTAGCCTTCTGACCTCAGATCGATTTCGTCTACCTCACCAAAAAGAGACCCTAGGAATCCTGTTCAATACGAGCACCACCTTTGCTTCTGTGGTTACAGAAAGTGGCATGGACATACAGCCATCTCTTCTCTGGACCACTCTCCTAGATCTCACTGACCACAGAATTGACTTGATGTGATTCCCACATCCAGGCATGCTTAGATGACTGTAACATTGTCTAGTATGTTGTAAATGTAAATGTAATGTAAATGTAAATGTATTTGAGCTTATATAGCGCACAGCTACCCGCAGTGGGTTTCCCGGCGCTTGCTTAGGGAACCCGTCCTGGTATTCCCCTGTGAGATAACCCCGGCAGGGTATCCACAAGGTGAAAGCCAGGCATCCCGCCGCGAGGGGCCGTTGTGGAGATTAAGCAAGCTATTGCCCAGAGTCGCAGAGTGTGAACCCGTGAGTCGAGAAGGCACCGGTGCGAGAATTATCGAGTCCGTGGAATTTTTAGCCCAAGACCCGCCGAGGCGGGGAATTGAACCCTGGTCCAGGGCCGATCTCAGCTTCCGGGTCTGCCGCCTCTAACCCCTGAGCCACACTTCTCCAATACAGATGTTCTCCTCATCAGTAGTAGTCGCGGGCCATCTGATACACTATTGTGGAAGATACATCATTTTACAAATAGCCCACACTCTTGGAAAAGTACACGTGGAGAACAAATCAGTCTGCATCTTCCCAAACTACATTGCAGCAGATCAACAGCACAGGGCCTTATTTCATGAAGTCAAAAGGCAACTACGATCAATGCATGACATTTTAATATTTTCTGCCAAACTGACAATAATCGAATTAAACAAATCAGTCTTCTTCATAGGACCTCAAGAAGTGGGAGACAGCTAGAACAGAGGGTTATCAAGAAAGGAGAGAAAAATAACACTGCAAGTCAATGGAAAATCCTTACTAGGAGAACACTGAAACCACAAAGGCTCAAGGGATGCATGAGAAGTCAGGCATGAGTGGAAAGAGAACCGTCTGGTGCATCCATAGGCGCACCTGCACTCTGAAGGTCACCAGTTACCGAACTAAAAACAGCTGCACAGTCATCTGGCTCGGATTCAGGAACAGAACAATCACAAATGAGGGATGAGGGACCTCCCCATTTGTAAAAAAAGATCAGCAGACGGTCTATGAATACTGAACCTAAACCCCCAAAATGTGCTTGGCTTACAATAGTCCCTCCTTGTATGTGGGGTGGCGGGGTGTTACATGATAGTTACAAGAATTAAACAAAACCTAAAGCTATATGAAATGGGGCTGCCAGTCTGGGTAAGCTCTGGTTGCTCCATACACCTCCTAAATTGCTGACCTCTCATACTGAACAGCAGGCATAATTCACATTCATAATTGTGAATACACACGTGGAGCTTTCATCTGCACTGGAGATGGAAGTTGGGTATCTTTGTTATTGTTTCTCTTCTCCCTTGTTTGGAAGGTCAAGTACACATATCTTTTTAATACTACTGGAAAAATCCAAATGGAAAGTGGTTTCACAGGAAAGGGAGCAGCCTGATACTGGGGCCGTACTGTGGAGGTGGGGAGGGGGTTCTATGTGACAGAAGGTAGATCTATAAGACAGGTAGCCAGAAAAAATATAATTTCATAACCTGGAATGGGCGAGGAATCGGGCGATTTCAAAAATGTACAAGATACACTGTGGAGCCAGAGAACACAGATAGCATTTCTCCAAGAAACGTATTTAGCATCACAAGAAGTAAGTAGACTGCAACAAAGATGTTCAGGAAAAATATATGCAACAGGCTTCTCCTCCTATGCTAGGGGACCATTAGTATGGATTCAACATGGTATTCTCTTTGTTCCCTTAGAAGTGTGCACAGACAAAGAGGCAAGCTATGTATCAGCAAGATGAAGACTTGATGACCAGGAACTGGACCTAATACAGTTCAACAGGTCTTTATACAACACTGTCTGAACGATTATCGAGATTGCTAAATATCCTGCTTCTTTAGAGTGGCAACTACAGCAGCATACTAGATTTAGACTCGGCTAGTTCATGGCTGCCATATGGCACCATGACTAAAAAGACAACTAGGACACTGAAGAATTGAAGAGCCGGCTGGGACCTCTGTAATGCATTTCGATAAATAACACCCAGAAATGTGCAGACACTCAATTTACTCCCCAATATGTGGCTTCCATGTCAGGTATAGTGTCCCGCGTTCTTGCCCCTTAATATGCTCCATTATCCACAAAGAATATATGGTGAGAATAGAGACAGACAATGACCCACTACTGATTTTGCTGGAGTGGGAGAATCGAGACACTTTTCAAAGATTACACATAATCAAGTGAGAGAGTGGACACTTGTAACTACGTACCCGTAGATTGGATTGAATCACCCTCATAAAGGCTATGTAAATTGTGCGGTGTATATCGTTTATCCGCCCCACATACACGTTACGGCATTTTCATTGGGTGTCCAAATTTGTGCTGCATGCCAGCCTCAACCTGAGGCAACCTCTGGTATAGGTAGTAGTGTCCAGAGATAGAAGGGCACCCCCAAAAGCGAAAAAGGGGAGTTAGAGGGTTATGTCTTTAAGTATTTACCAACAATACGCTACCATACATCTTTCCTAATAGCACACAGTCTAATCATTGGGCCCAGCAGTTGGAGACCCTAACGATACACACAAGAGAACCTAATTAGATCTTGAGGTTAGTTTAATTCCTGCAATGATCCTGTTTCACCTCAAAGTGTAGCACAGATTTCGGTGGTCTTTATTGGGACTGCCCCTATGAATGTAGTGCATAATATCGGCACGCCCTTTCAAGATATCTCAAATGGAGATTTATATACAGTGCTGAACCTGCACACCCATATCTGTATGTTTATTTCTTCTGTTTCTTTTATCACAGGAACCTTGACCGATTTACAAACAGAGTGTTTAAGAATAACACTACCGAGTACTTCACAAGTAGTGTAAGTAACTGATGTGTTGTCTGTTTTGTTTGTCCTGACGAATGCTCCACAGACCCGGCTGGGCGAAATGGAGCAGAAACATGTCGACTTTGTCATATAAGTGATATAAAGAGATCCAGTAACACGATCTGAAATTATACCCACTCATTTTTAACAACAAAACCTCACCATTCTTTATTAAAGTTCACCTGCGGTGAAGTTTTGCCTTTTAGACATAACCCTCTAACTCTCCTTTTTCACTTTTGGGGGTGCCCTTCTATCTCTGGACACTACTACCTATACCAGAGGTTGCCTCAGGTTGAGGCTGGCATGCAGCACAAATTTTTGAAGATTTTTATATCCCGATTCCCATTTCTCAGTACTAAGATATAGTGGAAAACTGAAGGGAAGAGGTGCCTGGCTGCCTTTTTAGTACATGAAGAATATTGTGGCTTCAAATAAGAACAACTAAGGACAACCCGTGGAGGTGTCTTTTACACACTTTGCGTTTTAAAATTGAAAAATCCCCCTGGAAGGATACTTGAGTAGGATTATTTTTGTGACCACCAAGTGTTCAAATTGTCCAGTATTAACGTGTGAGAATCCCGTATTGGTAACAAATCTGCTACCATAAGGTCTGGTTGGTACTAGCAGGAGGAGATAGAGAGTGAAGTCCCTTGTCATCGAATCCACATTCTTACATAACGATGTTAGGATCCTTGGACACATTTTTATAAGAAAGCCTGAAGAAGGTGGTTTGGACCAATTACTTCCACAGAAACGTGTGGCCTTTGGTCATTTTGTATTCATTTGTCATGTTTTTCTTGTGATGCTTTTATATGAAATGTTCACATATATATATGTTTTTAATTGTGAATTTAATGTTGATTGATTATAATGTTAAACTGTGAAACAGTCATCCTCTTGATGTGTTTAACAAATCATTTTTAATATTTTGGGCCATATTTTGTTGTTGTTTATAAGTTAGTTTAATATATCTTGCTAGATATAAACTAGAGCTTTTTTATGCATTCACTTGGTGAATAAAACAGTTATATACTACTCTTTGGCATTTTCAACAGTTCATATATGAGTGAGGTGTGATTGAGGTGTGAGTACTGTTGTATGCTATTGAGGAGTCCCAAAGGGAATTTTCTTTGACTTGGTTTCAGTATTAGGCTTGTTCCATTTTTTTACTCACGTATGAGTGCCTGAAACTAATAAGTTGACACGCATGCACGTCTTGGGGAGGGAAGTAACGTCATTACATCCCACCCTGACGAAAGCCCAGAACCTACTTAGGCCTGACAGTTAGGGCTGAAACATGTTGGTGCTAGAATAAGGGTCATAGGACCATCACATCCTTAGTCACCCTATTTGTATATGTATCCATCCCACTCCATTATTAAACATTTCTTTAGGAGTGGGTAAGGAATTTTATCTTTAATAGTACGCCCCCATACACAATATCTTTAAGTGCTCCCTGAAAAACGGTTGAGCCCACCTGACTTTTAGCAGCCGGGGTAAGCCCTATGATGAAGCATGTCACTACTAGAGTGAGTGAGGGCTATTTAAAGAAAAGGGTCTCTTTCCCTTCCCTCCAGTAACCACGGGTTGGTTACTATTTTTCTATCTCTCTTGTGAACACATTCATAATAGGATCACAACTACAGACTTAGGAACCCGCCCACATGATTGGGATTATTCTTGTGATGTTGAGAGACACTCAGATACACCACCAATTGTTAGCTTAGAAAAGGAAATACGCTACAGTCTTAGAATTCCTGGGACCTTCATTATAGGGAATATATAGCCAGAATGCATGCTGAGGAGGGCAAAGCAGGACGTCTGCTAGTGTGGCTGACCAGGCCTGTACACAGCGGCTCGCCTATTGCACAGATTAAGGGCTACAGTGTGTACCCAAACTGAAATTAATGAGGTATTTTTGTAATACTATGCAACATTATGCAACTATACCAACCCTGCATTTATAAATAACATTCGGCTAGATGTACGAAGCCTTTTTGCAGTTGGAAACAGCCCGATTCGCAGAATAATCTACTGCCGCCCAACGTTTTATTTAGCATTTCAATTAGGATATATTTTATTAAGAGGATCAAACCTGCACCCGCCTCAGGCCAATCTGAGGACAAAAGGAGACTGACCTATTTCCTACTAAACAAAGAGCAAAGTAACTGCAACTCTCCAATAGCTCAGTCAGGTATGTAACTTCAAACAATGCATTTCCTGTACCAGTGGTAACTCGATCCATGCTCTGTATTTCACGGTTATGCACGTAACCTCTTTTAAGCTTAGAGGGCGTGGTGTTAGCCTTGATCTCAGAAAATAAACAGAGTAATTTTAAGTTTAGGATCTCCATCGAGTGGTTTCCAGTTGAAGAGAATCAAGCATGGCAAAGACGATAAGGCTGGCCTTGGCAAGCAAGCAATGTTTTTTTTTTGCAAATATATGCAATTTCAAAAACAATTATCAAAAATGTAAAAGTAAAGGAGAGATCAAGCAGCTAACGCATATTAGCCCTGGCACTTTTGCATACTTGTTTAGGTGGATGTGCACACGTGAGCATGCAAAATGCCATCACTCACAGTCTAAGTAAGACAACCGATGGAATAAGTAGGCTGACCCATTTCTCATGCTGAATGGTCTGGTGGACGAAGCAAAATAGCAATGGCACTTGAACAGACCAGTCAGCGTGAAAGCATGACCAAAAATCCCTTTATCTACATAGAGATGTACGTGTTTTAGCATAATTTTTTGTGCTGTTGTGTTTTTGTTTTACACAAAGAATATCGTAATTTGGGAGCTGGTGTAGAAAAACAATTACCACAGGGTGGGCATAAAAATATGGTATCTGCTTAGCATTCTGCCCTTTCTTCAATGCTTCTGCTGCAAAGGCGAATGCACTGGCGGTATACACATTGCCGCCAGATAAGGCTCTCTAAATATAGGGGGCTGGTCGTCCGCCAGGAAAGCAGATGTAAGGGCTTCCATTGACCTTGCAGGATAGCTAACTGCCAACAAAAGTATAAACGAACCCCTAAAGCCCTTAAAAAAGTCCTGTAAGGAACCCCCAAGTTGACGACGAACAAGAAAAACATCTATTGCTCTTGGACTGCGCATACATTATTGCCCTTGGTATGGTAGGTCTGATCTGTAAATTGTAGCTTGGCTAGTGATCACTGTAGTCATTGGGCTTCAAAACTCTTACGAGTGACAATGAAAATCCTGTCATGCCAGCATCTAGAAAGCAGGGGGCGTCCACAATGCACCACTGAATCTACCTCCAGCCCATCTGATAATGCATTCACCCAGCAGGCAGTCCACCCTGCGACCACCAAGAATGATTCACCAAAATGCTCCTTCAAAAGCCGCAATTCTCCTTCCCCATCATTCAGCATTTTACACACAACAAGCATCCATCCACAAAGAGGAACAAACAAAATAATCTCATCCACATGCATTGCCACACCAGCTCCTTTTCTCCTACATTTATTTGTTTTGTTTTATTTTTTAGAGTTTTTTATAGCGCGAACTAGACCCGAGACATCGGGTATCAAAGCGATTTATGAGTACCAGTTTCGTTACATGAGGACACATTCATTTTTTTAGGCACGGGGAGGTTCTTACTATGCATTCTGATCAAGGCCTCTCCTTACGGTCCTCAGGATCATAGGGGTGTCGCGCCACTACAGTGATACAGCAACTGGAAACATTTCAGCATCCTGGTTTAATGTAAGGAACTGGTTTTGCGCAAGAACTTCTGCAACTAGAACCTGTGTCTTCAACAAAATTTGAAAGCACATGGCACCTACATCCTTTTATGTGTTTTTCTGAGCGTGTACACTTGCTAAAAGATACAAAACCTGAGTGACTTCACTCACAGGGCATTGGCAAACAAAAGGGTTGCTTGTATTAAAAAAGGCTACTCAAGAATAGCCAGAAACAAGCAGTTTGGTGAACTATAAATCAAGGTGCGTGCGCATACAAACTCTGACTGTAGAATGCAGAACACACAAGATGACTACTTTTAAGTTTGCCTTAGGGGACTTGATTTGCCTCTGTACTAAGCTTGGTATTAGGACTAAAACACTGGCTATACTATGAGTTTGGTTCAGGCAAAGGGGGCATAGCTGTGCTTAGCATGGTGTCTCTTGTCTTTGAACTATTTTGGACCCTTCAAAGTGAATCTACTTTATACCCTCGGCCAACTATTCTCAGTGCAGCATCCCAACAAAGAGAAAGAACCCCAAGGATGGTGGAGAGCCCTGCCACGCAGGGTTAAGAGCTCCGATACCCCAGCTCCACCACACCAAAAACCATAATCCCGGAGTGTCTTTGCTCATTGAGACCCATACGACAGGGTCTATGTGCCATCTCCTTCATCATAAGAGGCCTCAATCACTAAAATGGACTCTGTGATCAAATCAGTGTGGAGATTTCTGCGTGTTGAGAATACTGGCACTATACAAGGACAACCTCACAAATGGATTTAACAGATCATGGGTGGTGGGGGGGGTGGGGGGTTACCTAATGCCACCACCTACACGGAATGGTGCTGAGGCATATACTGTCCGTGTAGCCTGTGGGTCAAGCTGCAGAACAAGGTGTTCCTGTCGCAACCAGTTATTTAAGAGGAATTTTCCAGGAGCTCCCAACATCAAGGTAATGATATCAGTGTGCCCCCACATTAACACATATGTGCCTGGTCATCAACTATTTTCTCAAGCTGCAATTGATGCTGAGCTCTGCATCCACTTCCACAAAAATACATCACATGAGTTCAGAGGGAGGCACAGAAAGAACCGCTGAAAACCGATGCAAGTACCCCCCATTCCTACAATTTTTTCAAAATAAATGATAACGGCTGCGGCATGGAGTTTATAGAATGTCTCCCGTCCGACAACTTTAAAGTGAATTTTTTGTGAAAGGATTCTCGCCAAAAAAAGTAACTTAATTCGAAGGATGGATCACAGTTTCAATATTTCCCGCTTAAACATGAAGTTATCTGCATTTCGCAATTTCGAATCCCAGAAAATCCGGCTCAGAATTCCATCTTTCTGAGATAGTTAATTTCAGCACCAATAAAGTGGATAATAGTAATTCTGATTGTTCACACAGCTTTAGCGCACAAGTGCACTATGAAACGCCAATTAAAAACAAAGTGTTAATTTAAATAATCTTTTGTTGCCTCTGACTTAGTGTCAGTGGCAAGAAGAGATTATTTAACAACGTCCAAGACATAGCGAGCATGCTTCAGACTCCACTGGTTTACGGTTCTTTTTCTAAACAAATACCCCAGCAAAAGTCACCCACATGGATCTCGGACACCACCGCCGCCCTTGTGAATACCTGATCCTGCTTCCGTGTGAAAAAAAGGTCACCGCTGGATTTTTAAGACTCACAGTTTGCTGTTTCTATGTAAAAACTGATGCGCACTGCTGCTCGACACCCGAAGTCCGCCCTGCTGTCTGATCAACACATCCGGCAGGCATCTGAAATCCCAGACCGATGCCCGCTGGCCCTCACGGGGTACTGCAGAGGGACATCTACGGCCCTGTGTAACAAGCCCTGCTTTGGCTGCGCACCAATGACACGTGCTCTGCTTGTGTTATTTGTACAATGGTATAAACCAGCCTGACTGTCAGTTCTGTCCCAGGGCTGCGCAGGGAGGAATGCGGGCGAGCGGCATTCCACCCGCAGCGCCTACCCACCCATTCACTACCCATACACGCCATGGCGGCAGCGCCTAGAAGGACAGACGCAAGGAATTAAACGACCCAGACCGATCCGACCGTGTCCGAGGCTGGAGACAGGGCGGCTGTGCCAACCTCCATCTGTACCAACCGCAGGCCCTGTGTCCGTGACAGACGCGCCACTGTCCACAGGGGAGCCGGGCGAGCGAGAAACCGGGATACACACACTGATCGTAACGGGTCCGATGCCAGTTTAACAGCTGTTAGGCTGGCATCAGATGCCAACCGTCCCGCCTCAGATCAGCTTCTGAACGTGGCACTTACCTCCAGTCTTCCAGTGGAGGGCAGTATTGTCAGTTCAGAAGTGGAAAAAGAGTATGCCCGATGTCCCTTCAAAAGAGGCCCAAAAGAAGCGCAAGTGGTGACAAAAAATCCCCCAAACAGGTCCAACCCCACCCAACAACAAAAATGGGCTACAGAAAAAAAAACGAACAATTATGTTTCTGACAGTGTTACTTCCCGACAATATTAACTACGGTTCTAAAGGCTTTATCCTGAAAATTGACATTCGTGCGTAGCCAGCAAGAATGCACATTTATAGTATCTAATCTGCTTACTACCTGTACATCGAGATCTAAGAGACTGAGGCCCCGGATTGGGCAGGGGCGTAGGTGTGAGCTTCAGATTTTGAACAATTACGCTGGCATATAAAGTCTAAATCCATTATACGACAAGCAGGGCACATCAGAGGAGCTAACAGGGCAGTTAAATGGGAGACAGATCGGTAGGGGTATTATGTGAGGCGTTTTTGTCTGTGTTTATGTAAAAAAATTCCTTGTGAAATCCGACAGCACCTCACCTTCCCCGTCTGAAAGCACCTGTACCTAACTATTTAGAAAAAATACATTTATTAGGGGAGTGTACCACCCCAAATACCCCCCATGAAGCTACGCACCGGGGAGTGGGCACATATGAAAATAATTAAAGACACTGAACCACAAATATGTACAGATGGTAGTGTGATTCATGGAGGAGCTTCGTTATATTATTTTTTGCTACGGGCATTTTTATAGTGTTTTCAACCAACGTTAATATAACAGAAGGGGGGCTTGGGGGGGGGGGGGGGCGCAGCCGACCGCAGGGAGGTCCCCCCAGGGCGATTTGGGAGGGCTGCGGGGAGGGGGGGGGGATTCTTTTGGCAGAACATTCCAGAATTCAAGTTGGGCTGCCTTTTGGTAGGTTTTTTGCAGCCCAACTAATAAACCCCCTTGTCTCTGCCTCCCAGCCACCATTTTAGGTTTGGTGACCTGGTGGCTGGGAGGTTAGCTGCGATTTTTTGTGGTATTTGCATAGTTTATTTATTTAGTGCGGCGGAGGGCGGGGAGGTTGTAGGCATGTTGCGCGATACTCCGCGTGAGGCGTCTGCAGAGGGGGTCGCGCCAGTATCTCTGGCAGGGAAGCGGGCAGATTTGGAGGCCCGTCCCGAGGTGCAGCCTGCTTTAATTGTAGCCGCGGGCAAAGTGGGGGCCAAGCGGGGAGGATGGAAAGCGTCTGAGAAGCGCTCCGCTTCCGCCGCTGCCTCAGAGCGTGTGTCTGAGTTGGATTTTAGCACGGCTAGTGTCAGGCCGCGTAGAGGCTCTATTCAGCTGGGGGAGGGGTGTGGAGCTTTGTTGTCAGAAGCGGAGCGTGTGGGGGCATGGGTGTCGCCTGGTGGGCAAATTTTGGGGGCTCGTAGTTCTCATCTCTCTACAGTTACACAGGCTGTTAATTCGGGTGGTTTAGGGGAGAGTGGGGCATTTGTAGGGCGGCATGCTCATAATTTTGAGTTGGAAAGTCCTGTGGCTGAGCAGTTTGGGGAGAGGGGGGTTTTGGGCAGTCCTTTACTTTTCTCTACGCCAGCCTCTGTTCAAGGTGAGCCCCTGTCAAGAGGCGAAGGGGAATTGGCTCAAGTCGGCGTTGGGGGTGCCAGTGATAGAGCGCGCGGGCCTCCCGGCTCACTAGATTACCAAATTTTCCACGCACTGGGCCCTGGCGTGCATACGATGACAGTGTTTTGCAATGAACCGGGTGAAACCTCTGCCACGCTCTATGAGTAATCGAGTGGGTGACTCTTACACCACTTACTATTCATGTACCTGACTTACCACAGGCACATTTACTCCTGACAGACCAGGAGCTAGCAGTGGATAGGTGATAAGGGTTTTCCTAAAAGGGAGAAAATTCTACTTTACACATTTAATACCTTTAATCTCACTTTAATGTATAATGACCACAGACACCTTGATGGTTTTAAAGGGTTTATATAGTATAAGTTTAGGACGAAAATGCCATTACAAGGAGGCAAATGCAAAGCAATACATCAATGATTAGTATCAGAACAAGGATATAGCTATGGATTAAAGTGAGTATCATAGAGTAAAAGGGGACACTATAGGGCATGAATCACAATAAACATATTAACTAATATGGTTTAAAACTAGGGCAAGGACGTGAGAAAGACCTAATGTGTAGCCTAATACCTTTATACTAATTCCTAAACCTTATGCTATCTTTACTAACTTCACGGCAACCATACTAAGGGAAAGGGAATAAGTGGAACAATCTAGATAAACAGTCGGGTTCAACAATGTCCTAAAGGAAGGGTAAGAAGTGGAACATTTACTAATAATCAATTGCATAAAATTACATTCAAAGGAGATATGGAGAGTATCACAGGCAAGATTGCTTTAATCAGAGGAGGAAAAGTTTAGGGTATAGTATAGACAGACACCTATGCCAATATTTACCTAAGTGAGAATGAGGACTAACCCTGGCCACGGGTCAGTTGGGAAAGAACGGGACAAGGACCCTCAAGGATTCAGGAAATACCAGAAGGTGAGCAGGTACGGCTCATGGACAATCAGGACAGGATACCCCTCAGGTCTGGGTCAGGACTGGGTTCACCAAGGCACGACCAACCCCTCACAGGTTCGGATGCAACGCCAGCGTTACCCCCTCTTCTGCACGGAATCCGCCAATAACCCCGATTGGGTTTTTCGAATCTCCCAGCAAAGTGCTTCGCTTAGCACTTAGGACTAATTTCCACCCCTTGGAGTTTGTGGAAAGTTTCAGGCAGAATGCTCCGCAGCACTCTGTATCAGGCACCTATAGAGTTCGTAGGGTCAGTGACAGGTCTGCTACTCGGACAAGTCGGACAATTTCTCTAAGCTAAGCTAGGCTATATATACAGTTTTGAGTCCCCAAGACCACCCATAAATGTTGCAAAATGACAAAGCCCCATCTTCTGATTGGTCAAGGGAGGTGGTTAGATCATAGGTACCACCTATACTTCACGTGACATTACCCTACCCCTAACACCTGGGTTCCCAGGCCTACGTGTGGGAAAGTACAATAGTGAAGAAAAGGTTTGCAACTTTGTTGCACATTCAGAATAAAAATAGCAGGTCTTCAAGGGCGAAGGTGCGTCAGGAAAGGACAGTCCCCTTTTCAATGGCCAACTGGCCAGGTTCCATTGCTGCACGTCCCAGATCTTTAGGTCACGTGATGAGGGATACGTCAGCTTCAATATGGATTCTGGTCACTAAGTCCAGGCCCTCATTTACGCGGTACATGAAAAGTAAGCGAAAACAAATTAATAACACAGAATAAAATGAATACACTGTACACCATGACCAACTACTCTTAATCCCTTAATTTATAATACTTATTGCATTAAGAGTTAGTGCAGAAAAGATGCATATACAAAAGCGGCTTAAGATAGCATGAAGCATGATTAGTGACAAGCGGCCATTTTAACACCACTGCGCATGAGCGAACTTTTCCCTCCAGATTGCGAGTGCGTCACATCACATGGGTATGACCGACGCATGCGCGGACTGGATTTCTGCAAAAGCGGCCATTTTATTAATGGGCAAGCTTGATTATGATGAAAAACACATAGGCAAGCCTCCTAGGGACACCCGTGTGTTGGGGAAATACAAATAAAATGACAAACAATCGGAGTTAGTACAGTTATGATTCAGGCGAGGTTCATGAAAGAGAGCAAGTCGCGTTACATGCGAATCCTTGCTCCATCAATCCCCTCTTTGATGATATTTACTATCATCACTACACATGAAAACAGATGCCAACTTCATTCATCCAATTCATCCATCTCAATCTCGACGAACTTATTGTTGAGCTTTCTCTCCGCCTCTCTGTGTGTATGATTGTTCTTTATTTTCTTATATATCTGGTTTCTCAATTCTTCTAATTCTAATTCTTCAGCCTTTCGTTTTCCTCTTTTATTCACTATATATTTTCTGCACTTCTGGCATTTGCAACAGATGAATATGATCAGAACAATCAAACCTATTCCAGCTATTGGCATCAGTATTTTCCATATAAGACTTTTACCTAAGTTAGAGAACCAACTACCTACAGAGGAGAGACCATCAGTCAGTCTCTTCCAGGCACTGTCAACCTCTAATGGTTTGAGTTCTTTTTCCAAATTAGTAATGTTTCTTATATATTTCTTAATTTCGACACTTTTATCAGGAATGTAAGTGCAACAATGTTGTGCCCTCAGCATCCTGCAGACTCCGCCCTCTTTTGCCAATAAGGTATCAAGAGCAAGGCGATTCTGTAAAACCATTGATCTGATCGCAACCATTTCAGTATTGATCATCAGAAATCCAGCAGCAGTGTCAGTAGATAACCGATCCACTACTGTAGATAATTTGCAGATTCTATGAGTATTCAGAACTACCCCCATTCCAGGTATCAGTGCACTAAAAATATCACCTACAATTTCTCCTACACTTTCACGTTTTCTACGCACTAAGCCATTTGTAATTTCATTGCTTCCAGCTGCATTGTTCACATGGTATATTTTCGGAAAGACAATGCCAAAGTAGCAGCTTCCATACCAGTGATCCGGCAATTTGAAATACGCCTTGTTTCCACATATATAATAAATTCCTGGAAACACAGGTTCTGACCCATTTTTGAAACCCCAACCTCCAATTACCTTGTAATTGTGTTCACACTCGCTGGAACCAATGAATACATTGTTATAATAACTAGTCTTTTCTCTATGAAGACAGAGTTTCCCTTTCCGTTCAAAATCCAGCAACAGAGCAGGAGTAACTTCGCTTTGTGAGGTGTTATCCATGTTTTCTGCCCATCTAGGTGTTCTGTCCTTCTCGTCATTTGCCTTTTTCTGAAACTTTTCCCTTCTCTTCTCTGCCATCTTCAAGAACATTTTCTCTTGTGCATGTAAAGAACAAGTCAAGTTAGCTTTTCTAGCTTCATTTAAGTCTATGTCACCTATAGTCAGGAAATATTCTCCCATGTAGCGAGTCACTTCACCAAGTGTATGTACAAGGTTCAGATTCCCTCTAATAGGAAGTTCTGAAAAGATAACGTCAGTGTTTGAGTAATAGTACTGTAAAGTACTTCTATAGAATAAGCTAGCTAGAATACTACAGGAAATTCCATAGGTCAGGGGTAAATGGTGGTATGTCACGCCTTCAGCTACTGAAGTAGGTAGCATCATGCAGACATAGCAATCTTCTATTTCCATAGCTTCTACATAGTGCACTAAAAGATTAGCGAAAACATTTAAGTGTGTCCTGTTCTTCATTTGGTGATAATGTAGTTCACCCTCATCTGATGCTTCTAAGTCAGGTCGTGTATGTCTCAGACTCATTGAATTGTCACGTCTTTCTACTCTTCGTGGTGTTTCTTCGGTATGTACAACTTCTGCGTCTTGTGTCGTCAAGTCTGTAGGATATATATTAGGGTCTTTGCTTATCATAAAAGGTATAAACACTGTTAATCCTATCCATATCACTATCATTATTACTATATTACAGATGCATATTTTACAGCATGTTTTGCAACAGCTAAATCTGGATCTTCCAGAGACATTTGAATCAGACATTTTATCTTACAGGTGGCTTTTTCAACCCCTCTTTGTTTCTTCTCAGCAGAGGTTTTATTTCGCTTCACCTCAAGGAGGGTCTTCGTCAGAACTCCGATCAGCAATGGACCCTTCGTCGCTTTTGCCACAGGCTTCGGGCTCATCAATTTCTTCCAACACCAGATAAGTCCATTCAGGGCTCCGATACAGTTTGTTCTGTTTCTTTACTCTGCCGCCCTTTCGGATTGATTTTCCTCGGGCTTCTTTTCTTTCACTCTCAGCCCTTTTCCGGTCTTTCAGTTTTTCTTCGACTGTTTTTATTCTTATTCTTAGTCTTTTTACATATCGGGGTTCATCCTTCTTTTCGATCCTATTTGTAGTCGAGGAAACTTGCTCTTCCTCGTGAACTCTTTTGCTTTTTCTTCTTTGTCGCACTATTGCTTCAGCAGTGTCTTTTTCCCTTCCTGTCTGACTAGTTCCAGGTCTTTCATCTATTCCTTCTGCCTGGTCCTTACTCTGACCTAGTTCAGGTTTAGACTGTATGTGATCTTCGTTTGTGAGTGATTCACTAGGCTCTTCTTCCTGAACACGTTCATCTATTTCTAACTGGCCTAGTTCATGCTCTTCGATCTCTTGATTTTCTTCCGCATGAACTTCCGCTTTGACTACTATCTGTCCCTTTCCAGCCTCCTCTGTCTGAGAAGGAGTGTTGATGACTTGATCTGTCCCTACTTGGCCTATTCCCTGATCAGATTTGATGATGGCTTTGATGATCTGACCTTCTCCTTCTTGTTCTGACTCACCTGCACTGTCCCACTCACTACCTAGGTAAGAGTATTTTCTGGTTCTTATAGGATCAAGAACCTGGTCATCAGCAGGAAACCATTCAACTTCTTGACTTGTGCCTGGTAGTTCGATGTCAGCGGGATCCGGACCCTCTTCTGGAGTCTCCTCAGCTGGACTACCTTCGGCTTCAGTCGCGTTTTCTCCAGTCACCTTCTTCGTGTGACTTGCATGGATCCACTTTGGTACACCAGCACACTTCACAGCAGTTGTGGTGACAAGGATCACTTGTCGAGGCTTGCCCCACTTCGGTCCAAGGCAACTCTTCCGGGTATGTTTCTTTAACACCACCCAATCACCTGGTCTCAGATTGTGTGCTGGAGTTGTAGGCCATTCGACAGCAGTCTCTCCAATCTGGTGAGAGATAGAACGCACTTGGTCACCCAACTGCCTGCAGTATTCTAGCACCATATCATCAGAAATACTTAGCAGTTTGTGTCCAGGTACCCATGCCTGTCGCATCATTCTTCCCATCAGTACTTCATGGGGGCTCAGGCCTGTCTTTCTGTTTGGAATACTTCTCAAGCTCATCAGCACCATGGGCAAAGCTTCTATCCAATTCATTTTAGTGGAGTCACACAGTTTTGCCAGCCTGGAAATGAGAGTGCCGTTTATCTGCTCGACTATTCCAGAAGCCTCTGGATGATAGGCACAGTGCAGCCTTTGCTCCATTTTGAATGCTTTGCAGAGTTCTTTTAGGATTTCGTTTGAAAAATGTCCACCTTGGTCTGTTTCAATTGTCTCAGGAATTCCAAAGCGGGGGATCAGTTCCCTAAGTAACAATTTAGCTACAGTCAGGGCATCATTCTTCTTTGCTGGGTAAGCCTCCACCCACCGGGAAAATAAGCAAACTATGACTAGGACATATTGATATCCCTTGCACAGGGGCAGTTTTATGAAGTCTGCCTGCATCCTAATGAAGGGACCTTCTGCTCTCCCAATGGTACTTTGTTCCACTACTGTCTTCTTTCCTGCATTGAACTGTTGACACACTAAACACCTCTGGCAAAGTTTGTCTGCTGTGCTCCTGAATTTTGGACTGTAGAACACCTTTTCAAACATTCGGCACATGGCATCCCTCCCAATATGTGTTGGTTCATGTATTATCCGTGCCATTGCGGTAACCAGTCGTTCGGGGAGTACAGGCCTACCAGTTACATGGACCACTACACCATCCCCTTTCCTGGGTTGACATTCATCCTGCCTCCACATGTCCCTTTCTTTCTTGTCTGTTGTATGTTGTAGTTCTCTCAATTCGTCCCATGTTCCCAACCTTTCAAACAACATCAGTTGGCAGCTGCTTTCACCTCCCCATAATTTAATTAGGAGAGACATTTTATGTCGGGCGCAGTACTGGGCAATTTGGTCAGCATATCTGTTTCCGGCTGTCACCTCGTCATTTCCAGATCGGTGAGCCGCACACTTGACCACAGCCAATTCTTTGGGCAATTGGATGGCTTCTAGTAGGTTTTGTACTGGTTTCCCATTCCGGATAGGAGAACCTGAGGAAGTCATGAATTCTCTTTGCAACCAGAGCTGGCCGAAGTCATGAACAACCCCGTAACAGTACTGACTGTCAGTATAAACAGTTACTCTTTTGTTTTTCCCAATTTTACAAGCTCTTGTTAGAGCAATGAGCTCCGCTACTTGAGCAGATTTAACTTCGAAAAGATAGGAAGCTTCCAGGGTCTTTTCCAAAGTGACTACAGCATAGGCAGCACTCAAACCTCCATTCTCATGTCTCAAGCATGAACCATCCACAAACATTTTGAGGTCTTCATCAACCAAGGCCACTTCTCTGATATCAGGACGGGGTTTTGTGCTAAATTCAGTCAAGTCTATGCAGTTATGCTCAATTTCATCTCCTGCTTCTACATCAATGGGAAGGGGCAATAGAGTGGCAGGGTTTAGAATGTTGCATCGGGAAATTATTACATTTTCTGCACCAATGAGAATCCTCTCATACTTAGTCAGCCGACTAGGGGTGAGATACTGTGCCTTGGTTCGGGTGAGCAAGATCACAACTGAATGTGGAACAAATACAATGACAGGATGTCCCATCACAATGTTCTCACTCTGCTCTAGACTTGTACAGGTAGCAGCTACTGCTTTCAGGCATCCCGGTAATCCAGCAGCCACTGGATCTAGTGTGGCCGAAAAGTAGGCCACAGGACGTCTAATCAGACCATGTTCCTGGGTTAAGACCGAGAGCGCACAATTGTCTCTCGTGTCACAGAACAGTTCAAAGTTCTTAGTGTAGTCAGGCATTCCTAAGGCTGGAGCTGTGCACAGACAATTTCGCAATTTTACCCAAGCAGTCATGCATTCATCATTCCAACAAACTGGGTCTTCTGCTCCTTTCTTTGTCATGTTAATCAAGGGTTTAGCTATAGCCGCGAAACCCACTATCCACTGTCTGCAGTACCCAACAACTCCTAGGAACATTCTTACTTCTTTCTGGGTTACTGGTAGTGACATTTCTCGAATGATCCTGATCCTTTCTGAAGTGACCTTTCGGATCCCTTTCTCTATCTGGTGCCCCAGATATTTTACTGAGGTCTTGCAGAACTGTAGCTTGTCTGGCGAAACCTTATGTCCTCCCTTTCCTAGGTGATTCAGCAAGGCAATGGTATCAGTGACACAGTCGTCTTGACTTCTAGATGCTACCAGGAGGTCATCTATGTACTGTACCAGGACAGACTCTTTTGGAAGAACTAGAGATTCAAGGCATTTCTTTAGAATCTGGTTGAAAATCGATGGACTTTCGGTGTACCCCTGGGGGACACGATTCCAGACATAGACCTGGCTGTTGAATTCAAAACTGAAAAGGAATTTGCTTTCTGGATGCAATGGGATGGAAAAGAATGCATGGCACAGGTCAATGACAGTGAACCATTCCGCATCCCAAGGAATTTGATACAGTATTACTGCAGGGTTTGGTACTATGGGACAGCAAGGTACTACAATTTGGTTTACCTTGCGCAGGTCCTGCACTACCCTGTACTTTCCGCTAGGCTTCTTAATTCCAAGTATGGGCGAATTACAGGGACTGCTCATCACTTCCTGAATGATGTTTGCTTTGAGCAATCTGTTTAATTCCTTTGCAACTCCTTCTTTCACTTCTGCACTCATTTTATACTGTTTGGTATTTGGGTATACCGCATTTGCTTTTATAGCTATTTTTACTGGGTCTACATTTGCCATTAAGCCTACATCTTTTCCAGTAAAATCCCAAACTTCAGGTATTACGCTCGATTGGAGTTCTTCAGGTAGATTTTCAATGGACATGGGCTTGATTTCTGTGTCGGGCCTCAGTAACAATAATTTATATAGGCCATCTTCATCTGGGGTCTATATTTCACCACCATTTGGTGAGCAAAAGATGGTGCAACGCATTTTGCACAACAAATCTCGTCCTAATAGGTTTACAGGACTGGAATCACAGACCACAAATCTGTGCATTTCCTTGAAATTCCCTATGGAAATTTCCATAGGCTCAGTTACCGGAGTACTGATTATCTGATTTGAAACTCCCACTACTTGGATAGCATCTCCCGAGAGGGGTAGGTTAGGAACGTCCGCTGTTCTTACAGTGGAACGGGTAGCACCAGTGTCCAACAGAAAGGTGACATCTGTCCCTTCAACCTTTCCTTCAATGTATGGTCGAGTCTGGTCTACCGGTAAGGAAGCGCCAAGCACGCACTCCTTGCCCTCCCCTCTCAGGCCCCGTCAGTATTGATCATCGCAGAGGAAAGTATCATTTAACAGGTACTGAGGAATGGGTGCATTTCTTTCATTCTCTCTTTCCCACACTTCGACCCTTTCATTCTCTTGACCCTGATTCCTATAATTCTGTCTAGGAGCGCGTGGCACTGGGGGTTGATTTACCTGCTGTTGGGTCTTTCGGATCCCCTCTTTCTGCACCTGTGGATTTAAACCATTTACGGGGGCATTACCAGCCTGCAAGTGCGGACATTTATCTCTCCAATGCCCCATCTGACCACATCCGTGACAGGGGAATTTTTCCATAGCATCTTCTCTACTCATTTTTACCCGGGGCCTGCCTCCACCCCCAGTATTCGGATTTGTAGCATTATTACTGTTAGTCATTTTACTTAACTGTTTTTCTTGTTGTTCAGCTAATTTTACCTGAGCCCACATTACTTTCTCTTTTAGGGCTTTCTTTTTGTTCTCGATCTCATCTTCACAGTATTTGGCATATTTGAGAACATCATCAATGGGTTTCCCTTGCCAACTGATTTTGTTATCTCTAATCCACTGGGATATTTCAGGTCTTAATCCCAACACGAATCGATAACTGAAATGGGTCATATCCTTCATGTCCACATTATCGATTCCACTGTAAGTTTTGAACACCTGAAGTAACCTTTCATAAAAGGAGTGGACTGATTCATCACGCTCTTGGGTAGTTCTATCTATACGGGTCCAATCAGTTTCTTTTGCAGGTACCTTTTTCTTTAGGTATTGTATGACTTGATCATACTTTCTCATTACTTCAGGTGAGGGAGCGCCTGTTCTATCGTCTCTTGCATATTCCTCATTGGGCCAATCAATTTCAGTTTTGCATTCGGTCCACAAATCTACAGGTACTACAATGTCGAAAAACCCATCCAGGTCTTTCAGGAGACATTTCTGAACCTTTATGAAGCGTTCAACCTGTCGGTACCATTCAACCGGCTTCTCCCTCAATTTAGGGAAGTCATTGGTAAATGATACTATATCTTGTCTGGACCAAGGGACATGGACATATTTTCCCCCTGGGACTTCTCTCATGGGACATAATTTTTCTGGTTTGTCAACTTCTTGTAGGACGTACTCAGCAGTCCGTGGTCTCTCCTTGCTATCCTCCTTTTTCTTGGCCCACCTGGCTTTCCACTTGTCTAGATCTCCCCATTTCTGTGCTAAGTTTATCAGTTCCTTAATCTGCGTTTTCTTCCCTGCGGTATTCAGGTTTTCTAGATCTTTGTCTGAAAATTCTACCCTGTAGGATTTCTGTAGTACCTTAGATCTGCTGATATCTATTCCCATACATACTGCTGTGTCCATTAATTTGTCATAGTATGATTTTGCGTTCCGAGTAAGGTGTTTGCACATGAACAACAACTCATCTTCCTCCCGGACATTCAATCGGTCTAAACTCACATTCCCTGCGCTCAGTTCCTCTAGCTCTATTCTTAGCTTATAAATATCTAGAGGTCTCGGATGAGGGGTTCCCTTTTCTAATTCTCGGGTCCACCTTTCTATTTCCTCGGGAGTTACCACTGTCGCACTTTGAGTTCCTGATGAAGACTCTATTAGTACGTCTTTGTTCCTAGTCTGAGGTCCAGTTCGAGACATACTAGGTCCCTGTTCCCTATTAGGTAGATCCATCAAGGAAACCATGGACTCACATTCACTTGCTTGGTCATCAATAATGAGTGGTTCTTTTCTAGGCTGGGGCATCATCGGGGTTATGACTGGAGTTTTTGGAGTATTCATTCTGTCCCCATATAGAGGAAAAACTGGACCAATGGTTACTGGAATCGTCAGGGCTTCAGGATTTGCATTAATCTGAGCTATGGCATGTATGAGATCATTCCGCTGTCCTCTCAGGGCATCCCTTTCCTGCTCGTGTAATACTCGATTCATGGGGGGATCCTGTATCATTTGGGGTACTAGGGAAGGATAAATATTCGGAGCTGATGGAGTTGACAAAACTAGTCCCTCACCAAAGGGGTTGTAATTCGGGACCACGGGGTCGGGTCTACCAAATCCCTCTCCTCCCGCTCTTCTCGGTTCTATCCCTGTGGAATCGGCCTCACTAGTACTTCTTCTTCCTGAAGGTCTCACTGGAGTAGTTAAGCTTTGAGATCTGGTGTCTTCATTATAAGGCGGGGGATTTTTCATGAATAAGTCTTCTAAAAACTCATCTTCCGATTCACCCAGGGGCATCATGTGTCGGGTTTTCTCAGTACATTTCTTCCCTCCCACCATTTCATTAGCTCCGAACATGGGGAATAACCCTTCTACCATCATATTTTGTCTCCACTGTTTCAATTTCTGCTCCTTGGTTTCTTTTACCAATTTTGGATACCATCGGGTCACTCCCTTGTCCATCCGGGGTCTGTCTCGTTCTAGAGCCTCAATCTCCCATTCCTCTAAAGCTTCATACTGAGTTAATCTAGGTCTGGGATGTAATTCATTCATTCGGGTCCTCAGGTTAAATAGGATTCTCCCGTTAAAAGTACCATCAATGGGAAAGGCTAAAACTCCATCCTCCGCAGTGTACTTTACCCAGTTCTCTAACCATACACAGGTATGATACCCTTTTTCTAACATCATGAAAGAGGCTGGAGTATTTGGCGGAGGAATGATCACGCCTTCCCTAGTTCGTACGGGTTTGTCAGTTTTGAAGAAATTCTTTATTTTGCTGACAAATGACATTTTTCTCTTTCCTCCGTACATGTTGTGAGGTCTGCCTTTGCTCATCAACTCTTTATGACACCCTAGATTTCTTGGATCAGGCAGAAAATCAGGGTACCACATACACCGCTCGTAACAATCTATAAGCTCGGTGCGGAAAATGTTTACTTCGTTTGTGCTTCCAATGCTAACGCGACCCCAATTTCGCAACAACCAATCAGTGCAGAGGTTGCAAAAGTTCTTGACCAATGGGTGTGTGGCCTTTTCGAGAGACGCGTTCTCACGCTCAGGCACTCACCCCTCCCTTACAATTTCGGCTTCACTACACACCCGCTGGTTTAACCAATCCCAGCGCGGCACGGAGTGACGTCAGAGCAGCCCTTCGACTGACTCCCTCCTTTACAAGGTAACGGAAACTTTGTATTTTCTCTAAGATGCTAATATTAATTTTAGTCAACAACGTGTAACATTCGCCATTGTGTAGGAGTGTTCTAAAGAGATAGAAAGTTCTTCTTTTACTGCAAGTAAACCACTTCTGTCTACTTTTCATACACTTCGGATAGACTTCTCTTGCCTACCCTCACGCAAGCATTAGAAAACCTGCTATTACCCAGTCTCATCCACTTCTTTCCGGGATATATACTAAGCCTGGGGTTCGTCAGCGCTTCCCTTTGCTATCATACAAGCTCCGATGACTCTATTACTCCCTTAGTGTGACCCTTACTAGGTGATATCAGACCAAGGTTTCTATCAGCAGTCCCGTCACTGTCATTCATACAGTTTTCCGAAAAAGACCTAATTAGCGCTTCCAGTTCCACTTGAACCATGCACTAACCTTTCCTCCCTACAAATGACCTCTGAACGCGATGGATTCTACTCACCATCCGTTATACAATTCCCCGGGGATTTCAGACAACACTCAACAATCACACACAATTGGTTAATAAAACATATAATTTTTAGCAGCAATACATATATATAAAATTTTCTCAAACATTTAAAATATTTTAAAAACAGTTGCGCAATAAATTTATTAAGTAACACAATCAATATTGAAAATTTTAGCAGCACATTTATTTTTCACGGTTTATTTTCTAACTATCTTATCTACCTATCTTACTAGTCCTAACCATTCCTCTGCTTACCAGAAATTACTGATAGAGCGCGCGGGCCACCCGGCTCACTAGATTACCAAATTTTCCACGCACTGGGCCCTGGCGTGCATACGATGACAGTGTTTTGCAATGAACCGGGTGAAACCTCTGCCACGCTCTATGAGTAATCGAGTGGGTGACTCTTACACCACTTACTATTCATGTACCTGACTTACCACAGGCACATTTACTCCTGACAGACCAGGAGCTAGCAGTGGATAGGTGATAAGGGTTTTCCTAAAAGGGAGAAAATTCTACTTTACACATTTAATACCTTTAATCTCACTTTAATGTATAATGACCACAGACACCTTGATGGTTTTAAAGGGTTTATATAGTATAAGTTTAGGACGAAAATGCCATTACAAGGAGGCAAATGCAAAGCAATACATCAATGATTAGTATCAGAACAAGGATATAGCTATGGATTAAAGTGAGTATCATAGAGTAAAAGGGGACACTATAGGGCATGAATCACAATAAACATATTAACTAATATGGTTTAAAACTAGGGCAAGGACGTGAGAAAGACCTAATGTGTAGCCTAATACCTTTATACTAATTCCTAAACCTTATGCTATCTTTACTAACTTCACGGCAACCATACTAAGGGAAAGGGAATAAGTGGAACAATCTAGATAAACAGTCGGGTTCAACAATGTCCTAAAGGAAGGGTAAGAAGTGGAACATTTACTAATAATCAATTGCATAAAATTACATTCAAAGGAGATATGGAGAGTATCACAGGCAAGATTGCTTTAATCAGAGGAGGAAAAGTTTAGGGTATAGTATAGACAGACACCTATGCCAATATTTACCTAAGTGAGAATGAGGACTAACCCTGGCCACGGGTCAGTTGGGAAAGAACGGGACAAGGACCCTCAAGGATTCAGGAAATACCAGAAGGTGAGCAGGTACGGCTCATGGACAATCAGGACAGGATACCCCTCAGGTCTGGGTCAGGACTGGGTTCACCAAGGCACGACCAACCCCTCACAGGTTCGGATGCAACGCCAGCGTTACCCCCTCTTCTGCACGGAATCCGCCAATAACCCCGATTGGGTTTTTCGAATCTCCCAGCAAAGTGCTTCGCTTAGCACTTAGGACTAATTTCCACCCCTTGGAGTTTGTGGAAAGTTTCAGGCAGAATGCTCCGCAGCACTCTGTATCAGGCACCTATAGAGTTCGTAGGGTCAGTGACAGGTCTGCTACTCGGACAAGTCGGACAATTTCTCTAAGCTAAGCTAGGCTATATATACAGTTTTGAGTCCCCAAGACCACCCATAAATGTTGCAAAATGACAAAGCCCCATCTTCTGATTGGTCAAGGGAGGTGGTTAGATCATAGGTACCACCTATACTTCACGTGACATTACCCTCCCCCTAACACCTGGGTTCCCAGGCCTACGTGTGGGAAAGTACAATAGTGAAGAAAAGGTTTGCAACATTGTTGCACATTCAGAATAAAAATAGCAGGTCTTCAAGGGCGAAGGTGCGTCAGGAAAGGACAGTCCCCTTTTCAATGGCCAACTGGCCAGGTTCCATTGCTGCACGTCCCAGATCTTTAGGTCACGTGATGAGGGATACGTCAGCTTCAATATGGATTCTGGTCACTAAGTCCAGGCCCTCATTTACGCGGTACATGAAAAGTAAGCGAAAACAAATTAATAACACAGAATAAAATGAATACACTGTACACCATGACCAACTACTCTTAATCCCTTAATTTATAATACTTATTGCATTAAGAGTTAGTGCAGAAAAGATGCATATACAAAAGCGGCTTAAGATAGCATGAAGCATGATTAGTGACAAGCGGCCATTTTAACACCACTGCGCATGAGCGAACTTTTCCCTCCAGATTGCGAGTGCGTCACATCACATGGGTATGACCGACGCATGCGCGGACTGGATTTCTGCAAAAGCGGCCATTTTATTAATGGGCAAGCTTGATTATGATGAAAAACACATAGGCAAGCCTCCTAGGGACACCCGTGTGTTGGGGAAATACAAATAAAATGACAAACAATCGGAGTTAGTACAGTTATGATTCAGGCGAGGTTCATGAAAGAGAGCAAGTCGCGTTACGTGCGAATCCTTGCTCCATCACCAGTACTGGGGTTGCTTTTGATGTGGGGGTTGAGCAGTCTGGGGCTGGGGGGTCGGTGGTAGATCTGCCCACGGAGGCTGGTTTTCATGGATTGGACATTGGTGTGGGTAATTTTGTACCCTCTACTTTTCCTCGGTATGGTAGTTTTTTGGGGCGAGCTGGAGGTTTTGGGGTCCAGCAGCCTGGTTGGGAGCGTTTTGGGGGTGTGTGTATGGATCAGGGTGCGGTTCAGCGGGGGGGTGCGGAGCAGGGTGTGTCTCATATTTTTGGGGGTGCAGGTTCTTCTAAGGCGGTGGCAGCAGCAGAATTGGTTTGGAGCGCTGAGGAGGATGTGGTAGGTGATTCTCCTGTGAGAGGAGTGCCTTTGAGGAGTACAGGTCAGTTTTTGTCTTTGGATAGGTCAAAAAGGGGGTCGGTTGGTTCAGTTGTTTTGTTGCAGCCAGGGCCTGTGTCAGGTGTTTTTACTGGGGATCCCAGCACACCAGTCCAAACTTTTTCTTTTCAGGGGGTGGATCGGTGCGGCGGTCCGGACTCGGTAGGGCGTAGTTCAGCCCAATTTCGCCGAGGTAAAGTGAGGAGGGAGCCTAGTGCGGCGCTTTCCGTACCACCGAGGGAGCCCGCCGCGGTCAGCGAACGAAGGTCTTGCGCGTCCTCGCTGGCCCCAACGAATAGCAGGTCTGGGTGGTCTACCTTACCGTCGGCTATGGAGCTGCAGAGTCAACGCATGGGGAGGTACAGGCGTGTACAGTCTGCTCCCCCTCCATGAGGACTTTCTACTCATTTTAAATCTAATATTGCTGATGACGGGTTGGGTCAAGTCAAGTCATAAAATTTATATAGCGCACTACATACCCAGAGGGTCTCAAGGCGCTTAGGGAGGGGAGGAGGATTACTTGTCAAATATCCACGTTTTAAGTTGCTTTCTGAATGCTAGGTGGTTTTGGGTAAGGCGAAGGTAAGTGGGAAGTGAGTTCCATGTTTTAGCTGCCAGGTATGAGAAGGATCTACCTCCCATGGTGGTCTTGTTGATACGAGGTACAGTGGCGAGGGCTTGGCTGGAAGATCGTAGTTGGCGGGAGGGGGTGTAGAAGGACAGTCGTGAGTTGAGGCATTCTGGTCCGATTTCGTAGAGTGCTTTGTGTGCGTGGGTTAGAAGTCGGAAAGTGATCCTCTTATTGACGGGTAGCCAGTGGAGGTTTTTCAGGTGACCAGAGATGTGTTCGTTACGCGGGATGTCTAATATGATCCTGGCTGAGGCGTTTTGGATTCGTTGGAGTTTTTTCTGGAGTTTAGCGGTAGTACCTGCGTAGAGGGTGTTTCCGTAGTCCAATCGGCTCGTGACCAGAGCATGGGTGACTGTTTTTCTGGTTTCGGTGGGGATCCAGCGAAATGTTTTTTTGAGCATGCGAAGAATGTTGAAGCAGGATGAGGAGACGGCGTTGACTTGTCTGTTCATTGAAAGTGAAGAATCCAGGATAACACCTAGGTTCCGTGCGTGGTCTGTCGGGATGGGTGCTTTTCCAAGGGCTTCCGGCCACCAAGAGTCGTCCCATGCAGAGGGGGAAGTACCTAAGATGAGGACTTCTGTTTTATCTGAGTTCAGTTTCAGACGGCTGTGTTTCATCCATTCGGCGACTTCTTTCATTCCTTCGTGTAGGTTAGTTTTGGCGGTGCTGGGGTCATTGGTGAGTGAAAGGATCAGTTGAGTGTCATCCGCGTAGGAGATGATGTTGAGGTTGTGTTGGCGGGCGATGGCCGCGAGGGGGCTCATGTATACGTTGAAGAGGGTGGGACTGAGTGAAGATCCTTGTGGTACGCCGCAGATGACTTCAGTGGCCTCGGACTTGAATGGTGGAAGTCGGACTCTCTGGGTTCTTCCGGTGAGGAACGAGGTGATCCATTCAAGTGCTTTTCCTTGTATTCCGATGTTTCTGAGGCGTTGTAAAAGGGTGCTGTGGCAGACTGTGTCGAAGGCTGCAGAGAGGTCGAGGAGGATGAGGGCGACTGTGTCTCCATTGTCCAGTAGAGTTCGAATGTCGTCTGTTGCTGCGATGAGGGCGGTCTCAGTGCTGTGTTTTGCTCGGAAGCCAGACTGTGAGGAGTCGAGGGATTTCTTGGCTTCGAGGAAAGCAGCGAGCTGGTTGTTGACAGCTTTCTCGATGACTTTGGCCGGGAAAGGAAGGAGCAAGATGGGGCGGTAATTTTTGAGTTCGGTGGGGTCCGCTGTGGGTTTTTTCAGAAGGGCGCTGAGTTCAGCGTGTTTCCAGCTTTCCGGGAAGGTGGCGGATTTGAAGGAGCAGTTGATGACGTCTCAGAGGTGTGGTGCTATGACGGAGTCTGCTTTGTTGAAGATGTGGTGAGGGCATGGGTCTATGGGGGATCCTGAGTGGATGGAGTTCATCAGGCGGATGGTGTCCTCAGTGGAGATTGGGTTCCAGTTGTTAAGGGTGTTCAAGGGGGGTGAATGTTCCGCATATGGTTGGGTGGGTTGGTCGCCGGGTTGGTTGTCGAAGCTGTTGTGGATGTCTGCAATTTTGTTGTGGAAGAATGAGGCTAGGGAGTCGCAGAGAGCTTGAGAGGGGGTGATGTCGTTGGAGTTGGCCGAGGGATTGGAAAATTCCTTGACGATGTTGAAAAGTTCCTTGCTGTTGTGGGCGTTGTAGTCTAGTCGATCCTTGAACGCTGTTTTTTTGGCCTTTCGGATTAGTTGGTGGTGTATGCGGGTGGCGTTTTTGAAGGCGTCCTTGGTGCTGGTGGTTGGGTCTTTTTTCCAGGCCTTTTCAAGGGAGCGGCAGAGTTTCTTGGACTTCTTAAGATCATCGTTGAACCATGAGGCCTTCTTGCTGCTAGGTTTGCTTTGACGTTTTTTCAGTGGTGCTAGGATGTCGGCGCTGTTGGATAACCATAGGGTGAAGTTGGTGGCGGCTTGGTCTGGGTTAGAAGAGTGGGCTGGGGTGTTTAGAAGGAGCGATGAGGAGATCTGGTCGCTGGTGATTTTGTTCCAGTTTCTTTGCAGAGTCGGTTGGGGGTGGTTGATGGGTTTCGGCTTGTTGTAGGTAAAATGAACGCAGCTGTGGTCAGTCCAGAGGAGAGCCGTAGTGTGGCTGAAGGAGACGTGATTGCTGGAGGTGAAGATAGGGTCGAGAGTATGACCTGCTATGTGGGTGGGGGAAGTGACCAGTTGTTTAAGTCCAAGGTTGGCAAGGTTGTCCAAGAGGGTGGTGGTGTTGCGGTCGTTGTTCTTTTCAAGGTGAAAGTTGAGGTCTCCCAGAAGGATGTAATCTTTGGAGGGGAGCGCGTGTGGAGTGATGAAGTCTGTGATGTCTTCACTGAATTTTGCGCGGGGTCCTGGTGGTCTGTAAAGGAGGGTGCCTCTGAGTGTGGTCTTGGGGTCGATGTGGATCTGGAAGTGAAGGTGTTCAGAGTTGGCGAGGTTGGCGTCAGAGCTGGTAGAGATGTGGATGGATTTCTTATGGACGATAGCGATTCCTCCTCCTGTGTGGCCGGTACGGTCCTTGCGTGTGATCTTATAGTCTTCAGGGATGGCAATGGTGATGTCTGGGGCGGAGGAAGCGTTCATCCATGTTTCTGTTAGGAAGGCGACGTCTGGAGAGATGGTGTCTAGTAGATTCCATAGGTCAATGGCGTGTCTGTGGGCCGAGCGGGTGTTGAGCAGGATGCATTGTAGGTGGTTGGGGTCGGGAATCTGAGGTGTGATCGTAGCGGAGTTGTAGACGGTGCCGATGAAATTGCAGGAGTAGCAGGAGAAAGGTCCATGGGTGTGTCCAGGAGCGGCTTGGACGCAGTTGGGGGCGCAACCGGGGTTAAGGGCTAGGAGGGTGGAGGCATCGTAGGTAATGCGGGAGGGCTGGGCAGTGCGAGGGGCAGGGGGTCTGGCGCTGGGCGCGGTCCAGGCGCGGACGGGCGTAGACGGGCTTACCTTTGGCACACCTTCGGCGCGGGATGGGCGCGGTCGCTGCGCGTGAACGCTGCGCGCGGGAACTACTGTCATATATGGAGAGTGGAGGGGGAGGGGCGAGGGCGGCTCAGCTGGGAGGCGTGGCGGGCTCAAGGGAACGGAGCACAACAACAACAAGATCAAAATGGAGGGGAGGGCAGAGCAGGGCGCCGGGGGATATCACACAAACAAAGCGCAGCTCCAATTCAAAGCAAGCAAGCAATGAAAACGCTGTAGAATCCTGGCGCTATGAAATCACCAAACTTTGTCACAATGCAGCTTTTAAAAATACGATACCACGTTGCAGAGCGCAGACAGGGGAGCGATCACTCAAGGCAGAAGCGAGGAGTGAATCACAGCGCTGCGAGGTCAGAGGACGCTCTTTAATGCTAGTGGGAGGGCGGCTCAGCTGGGAGGCGTGGCGGGCTCAAGGGAACGGAGCACAACAACAACAAGATCAAAATGGAGGGGAGGGCAGAGCAGGGCGCCGGGGGATATCACACAAACAATGCGCAGGTCCAATTCAAAGCAAGCAAGCAATGAAAACGCTGTAGAATCCTGGCGCTATGAAATCACCAAACTTTGTCACAATGCAGCTTTTAAAAATACGATACCACGTTGCAGAGCGCAGACAGGGGAGCGATCACTCAAGGCAGAAGCGAGGAGTGAATCACAGCGCTGCGAGGTCAGAGGACGCTCTTTAATGCTAGTGGGAGGGCGGCTCAGCTGGGAGGCGTGGCGGGCTCAAGGGAACGGAGCACAACAACAACAAGATCAAAATGGAGGGGAGGGCAGAGCAGGGCGCCGGGGGATATCACACAAACAATGCGCAGGTCCAATTCAAAGCAAGCAAGCAATGAAAACGCTGTAGAATCCTGGCGCTATGAAATCACCAAACTTTGTCACAATGCAGCTTTTAAAAATACGATACCACGTTGCAGAGCGCAGACAGGGGAGCGATCACTCAAGGCAGAAGCGAGGAGTGAATCACAGCGCTGCGAGGTCAGAGGACGCTCTTTAATGCTAGTGGGAGGGCGGCTCAGCTGGGAGGCGTGGCGGGCTCAAGGGAACGGAGCACAACAACAACAAGATCAAAATGGAGGGGAGGGCAGAGCAGGGTGCCGGGGGATATCACACAAACAATGCGCAGGTCCAATTCAAAGCAAGCAAGCAATGAAAACGCTGTAGAATCCTGGCGCTATGAAATCACCAAACTTTGTCACAATGCAGCTTTTAAAATACGATACCACGTTGCAGAGCGCAGACAGGGGAGCGATCACTCAAGGCAGAAGCGAGGAGTGAATCACAGCGCTGCGAGGTCAGAGGACGCTCTTTAATGCTAGTGGGAGGGCGGCTCAGCTGGGAGGCGTGGCGGGCTCAAGGGAACGGAGCACAACAACAACAAGATCAAAATGGAGGGGAGGGCAGAGCAGGGCGCCGGGGGATATCACACAAACAATGCGCAGGTCCAATTCAAAGCAAGCAAGCAATGAAAACGCTGTAGAATCCTGGCGCTATGAAATCACCAAACTTTGTCACAATGCAGCTTTTAAAAATACGATACCACGTTGCAGAGCGCAGACAGGGGAGCGATCACTCAAGGCAGAAGCGAGGAGTGAATCACAGCGCTGCGAGGTCAGAGGACGCTCTTTAATGCTAGTGGGAGGGCGGCTCAGCTGGGAGGCGTGGCGGGCTCAAGGGAACGGAGCACAACAACAACAAGATCAAAATGGAGGGGAGGGCAGAGCAGGGCGCCGGGGGATATCACACAAACAATGCGCAGGTCCAATTCAAAGCAAGCAAGCAATGAAAACGCTGTAGAATCCTGGCGCTATGAAATCACCAAACTTTGTCACAATGCAGCTTTTAAAAATACGATACCACGTTGCAGAGCGCAGACAGGGGAGCGATCACTCAAGGCAGAAGCGAGGAGTGAATCACAGCGCTGCGAGGTCAGAGGACGCTCTTTAATGCTAGTAGTGTTTTGCAGGTTTCCACAGTAGCACAGCCATCAAGGGAGATTTGAGAGCGCGGCCTATCAGTCAGGGCTCCTCGAAGACGGAATAGGTTGGATGTGTCAGCGCCACGAGCGGAGTCTGTGAGAGCGCCTTCTTTGGAGCCAGGTGAGAGCCCAGTTACACAGGCCAGACCTAGAATGGTGTCTGTGGGGACAGCGGTGGAGGGGGTTGGCGGGGTGGTTGAAGTGAGATTGCTCAAAGGAAAGTACGTTAAAGATTCAAGTGTTGGCACTGATGATGGCTGAGGCAGCAGGAAGTAAGGTGGAAAGCGGTACAACCACTGAGGCTGCGGGGAGTGTTAAGGAGCCTCTTGCCAGTAAAGAGTAGAAAATTAAAAAGCTTCCGTATATGGGGGTCACTAAACCTTTGGGAGCTCATTTAATGTTGGCAACAAAGGAGCGTATTTGGAAGGGTGAATATGAGGAAATTTTGAAGCTCCTCCACCGTGAGGTACGGTCCAAAGAAGGTTCTAAGGAGGAGGAATATGAATTAGCGAAGCGCCCTAAGGTTCCATTGACTATAGAGAATTGGACGGCGGCGTTTTTAATATATGCACGTGTTTACTGTGAGAAATTTCCAGAGAGCAGCGTTTCTATATTTAAATATATGGATGTGATCAGGAAGGCGCAGCTTACGGGAGGGGGGTATGCTTGGGCTCAGTATGATGAAGAATTTAGGGCTCGGATGGCATGGGATCCAGAGGCAAAGTGGGGGGAGTTGGATACTGATCTCTGGCAGCATACATTGGGAGCAGCCTCGGGGGGAAAGACTATTTTTACAGCTAGCGGTTTGCCTTTGATCTATCAGCCCTTTCAAGCTAAGCTCACCCGTGGCGGGGTGGGAAGTAGTTCAAATACACAGTCAGGAAATGGTACCTGCTGGGACTTTAATAAGGGGTTGTGCGTTAGGGAATACTGTAGATATAGGCATGAATGCTCAAGCTGCGGTAGGCGACACCCTCTGTTTAAATGTTGGGGCCCCAAACCGCCAGGTGGACAACAAGGGAGTCAGACAGGTACAGGGGTTTCAGGATCAGCTCAGCAGTTTCAGGGGGGTCGGGGAGGTAGAGGAGCGCAAGGTTCTGGGCCTAAAGACTCATTCACCGGTTAAGCTGCCACAGTTACAACGGGCCCTCCAGGATTATGAGGATGACGGTGTGAAACAAAAACTTTTGGAGGGTTTTCAATTTGGTTTTCGTTTGGGCTATTTTGGGCCAAGGCAGAGGCGTTGGGCTGACAACTTGAAGTCTGCATCTGAACACAGTGCAGTGGTGAGAGGGAAATTGAGCAAAGAAGTGCGTGAAGGACGGATGGCAGGCCCTTTTCATGACTGGCCGATCCATGATTTGATAATTTCACCCATTGGAGTGGTGCCTAAAAAAGAGCAAGGGCAGTTCAGATTTATTCAACATTTGTGGTCTTCTGTAAATGATTTCATTGATGAAGAGGCTGCTTCGGTATCATAATCCTCGGTTGACGTGGCCTTGTCACTTGTTGTGGCCGCGGGCGCAACTGCAGAGATGGCTTAGTGTGACATTAAGTCTGCTTTTCGGCTGCTTCAGTCCCTCCAGATGATTGGAGTCTTCTGGGCATCCATTTTGAAGGAAAATGGTACGTGGACAAAGCATTGCCGATGGGTTGCTCAATTTCATGTGCTCAATTTGAATGTTTCAGCACTTTTTTGCAGTGGCATTTTACCCACCTTTCCGGTCATGCACTGGTAACGCACTATTTAGATGATTGTTTTTTTTTTTTTTTTTTGGTTCCCCGGGCTCCGCGGAGTGCCAGGCAGCTCTGGACACTTTCCATGGGCTCATGGAGGATTTGGGTGTGCCTTTGGCTCCTGAGAAAACAATGGGTCCTGCCACAGTATTGTCATTCTTGGGCATTGAAATTGATTCCGGGGCAATGCAGGCTCGCTTGCCGGAGGATAAGAAGTTGAAGATGCTGGAATTGTTGAGTGGTATGTTGTCAAAACAGAAAGTGAAGGTGAAAGAAATTCAAGTTTTACTGGGGCACCTTAACTTTGCGTGCAGGGTGGTGAGAGCATGAAGAAATTTTTGTTGAAGATTGGGAAGGTCTCTTTCTGGACAGCATTTGCCTCACCATCGTGTACGTCTGTCAGCGGGTGTCAAAGAAGACTTGCGGATGTGGGCATTTTTCCTCACTTCCTTTAATGGTGTTCCATTGGTCAGAAATGTGGATTTTGAGTGGATGTGCAGATGTTTTCAGATGCTGGAGGCAGTGCAGGTTTTGGCCTGTACTGGAATGGGAGATGGTGTGCGGGCAATGGCCTGCAGATTGGTTGGATGGTGGGAGGAGTATCACATTTCTTGAGTTTTTTCCTTTACTGGTGGCCTTGACACTTTGGGGGGACGCTCTAGCGCACAAAAAAGTCCTTTTCCGTGTTGACAACATGGCAGTGGTTGAGATTGTTAATCGGCAGTCGGCCAGAGTTGAGCAGGTATTGAAACTGATGAGAGTCTTTGTGTTGGGTTGCTTGAAGCATGACATCACTTTTCGAGCCTTGCACATTCCCGGTGTGGACAATGACATAGCGGATGCTTTGTCTCGTTCGCAGTGGGGGAGATTCCGTGGACTAGCCAGGGAGGCGGACCGATCACCCACCCCAATGCGAGACATCTGTGGCACGTAGGCAACGTCGGGTATTACAACTGGTGGTAGGTTCTTTGTCTGTGTCCACACGTTCAGATTATTTTTTGGCATGGAAGGAATTTTTGGATTCAGGCGCATGCAGGCGTGATGAGGTTTGGCGCCATTCCGGGGATGTCATTCAGTTCATCCTAGACCTCATGGACAAGGGTCTTTCTAGAGTTACCATTGCAGGAAAGTTGGCAGGGATATCCTTTATCTCTTTTATCTTGGCAGACACTGGCTCGTATCTTGGCGATTCTGCCCTCAGTTTGTAGAGACGATTTTGAAGTTTGTTTGTTCTCCATGCTGATGGCTTTCATGGTCTTTGGGGCTTTTCAAGTTTCGGAATTGTTGGGTTCTAAATCTAAGGGAGGAATTTGTTGGCGAGATGTTCTCTGTTCAGAGCAGGGTGTGCATGTGTGGCTTTCGAGCTCAAAGACTGATCAAAGGCAATTGGGTAAAGGGGTGTGGTTAGAGGCGCGTTCACCAACAATTACTCGTCCATTGCTGCTGGCTCGCCGTTGGCGCATACTCTCGGGGGGTTGCGATTGTGATCTGGTTTTTCAGCATATTAATAAAGCACCTGTGACAGCATATCAGTTGTGCATGGTTTTGTGTAAGGTTTTGCAGCATATTGGTTTGGATGGGGATCAATACGGAACACACTCTTTTAGGATCGGTGCTGCAACTGAAGCGTTTAATAGGGGCTGGTCTCAAGGGGACATCATAAGGTTGGGGCGCTGGTCGTCAACTGCTTTCAGCGCTATGTGCGGAGCAATGCGGGGGAGGCGCATGCGTCATCCTCCTTTTCTTGAGTATTCATTGTTTATTCTTTTACTGGTTCAGTTGCTGGGCCCCGTTCTGAAGTGGCGACGATTTGGATAGTGGGGCATTCGTTCGTCAAGTGGGCACAGGTTCAGGCGGCTCAAAGTTAATTTGGAGAAATGTTGGGTTTCAATGGCAAAATGTTCAACATTGTTTGGAAAGGAAAGGGTGGGATGCTTTGGAGGGAACTAGTTCCATGCCTTAATATAGAAATGGCTGGGGGTTTCTGTCCGGATATTTTAGTCATCCACTTGGGGGAGAATGATCTTGGTGCGACTAAAGGAGTGGTTTTGTGGCGGGCAATTAAGAGAGACTTAGCTTTCATTAAGGAGCGTTGGGCTGGTTGCCATGTTTTTTGGACGGAATTGAATCCGTGTCGGATCTGCAGAGGAGCAGTGCATCCTAGAGCGATTGATAGGGCCAGGAAGAAGGTGAATGCTGAGGTTTCCAGATTCTGTCAACAGCTGTGCTTTGGAAGAGTGTCTCATAGAGCGATACGGTTTGGATCGATTGAATTCTTTAGAGATGATGGGGTTTCACTTATCTAGAGTAGGCATGGACCTTTATTTGTTGGAATTGAGGGAAGTATTAGCTAGGTCTTTGACAGTCCGGCAGTGAGTACTTTTCGGATCCCTTCCTTTTTTCCTACTGGGGGGGCAGAAAGGGGGGGGGGTAGTGTTGCTCCCCCCTCCTTCCTGGGTGGTGGGGTCTAGTTGTTTCGGGGCAGTTTGTGTCAGATTTTGGTGATTAATGGTCAGGTTGGTGTTATCGACAGGGAAAGAATAAGTTGGTCATTGGTTGACCGTTTATACATTTTGGGGGTTTGACAGAGGTGAAGGGGCAGGCATGTGATTGGTTAATGGAGGGCCTGGTATTTATAAGTTATTGGAGTTGATATGATGACGTAATGTTTATATTGATGATGTAATGTTTTATGTTTTATAATGTTGTTGTAATGTTTGAAATGTTGTGTATATGGGTGGGGGAGGGGCTATGAAATTTTGGGGGAGGGGGGCGGGGTCAGGATTATTTAATTATTTTGTGAGGTTTAGTTTTGGAAGGCTTTGCCAAAGTTTTATATAATTTGTGATGCGCACCTGTTCCTAATAAAGCGGCCTTTTCCACACACAAATATTTTCTTGGTCTGCATATATCCACCCCCCCTCGCCCTCCCTCCCAAGGGGGGCAGCCGACCGCAGGGAGGTCCCCCCCACCGGGCGATTTGGGAGGGCTGCGGGGGGGGGTTGGGATTCTTTTGGCAGAACATTCCAGAATTCAAGTTGGGCTGCCTTTTGGTAGGTTTTTTGCAGCCCAACGAATAAACCCCCTTGTCTCTGCTCCCAGCCACCATTTTAGATTTGGTGACCTGGTGGCTGGGAGGTTAGCTGTGATATTTTGTCCCCCCCTCCCACCCTAATTGTTCTTTAGCATTTCCTCATTTGGGTGTTCACCCTTTTTTCTCATTCTCTTTTTCTTTTTTGGTTCTTTTTCTTTTTTACATCTGGCAGTTTTGTTTGGAGCAGAGGTGCAGGGTTTTTTTCTGTTGTACTTTGTCGCTTGGAGCAGGTGCAGTGCGGGGTCTAGTCGTTTCGGGGCAGTTTGAGTCAGATTTTGGTGATTAATGGTCAGGTTGGTGTTATCGACAGGGAAAGAATAAGTTGGTCATTGGTTGACCGTTTATACGTTTTGGGGGTTTGATAGAGGTGAAGGAGCAGGCATGTGATTGGTTAATGGAGGGCATGGTATTTATAAGTTATTGGGGTTGATATGATGGCGTAATGTTTATATTGATGATGTAATGTTTTATAATGTTTTATAATGTTTTATAATGTTGTTGTAATGTTTGAAATGTTGTGTATATGGGTGGGGGAGGGGCTATGAAATTTTAGGGGAGGGGGTGGGGAGCGGGGTCAGGATTATTTAAATATTTAGTGAGGTTTAGTTTTGGAAGGCTTTGCCAAAGTTTTATATAATTTGTGATGCGCACCTGTTCCTAATAAAGCGGCTTTTTCCACACTCAAATATTTTCTTGGCCTGCATATATCCACCCCCCCTCGCCCTCCCTCCTAAAACAATGGTACTGAGAGAGACCACAAGGTCCTCGGGTAGCCTAGGCTAACATTACTAAGGTAGTTCTTGATCAAAGAAGGAACAAACAAAGGAATGCCCTAAAGGGAATTACTGCGCATTTAATGCAGGGACACAAGGTTGAAATGTTCTCACATTTATTCACAGCATAAATGGAGAATCATTTGATTACACAGTGTAGTTCCGGTGCTCACACAGAGTAGTGAAGGTGCGTGCAGTGAAAGATTGGTGACATTTTAAAAATACATCACATTGGCAACAGAACATCAAAACTCCAATAAATTCAGTACAATGAGGGAGTTTTGGTTGCAGAAGGGAGTCGACGGCGTTTCGATCTCATTTAATAGAGATCATCATCAGGACAATAAGTGTGTGAGCAGAAGAATCAGGGCCTGCAGCGGGGACGCGTGCTCGGGCCCTGCAGACAGGAATCAAGCCTTGCGGAGTGGGAGGAGCTACGACAGCAAACAAGATGGCCGCTTAGTCTCCCGGCTCCGCCGACCTCAGTCTTTCGCTTGCACATCCTATCATCTATCCTGATTTTCCGCCACAGATCCGTGTCTATGAACTAATCTGCAGTCCGATGGAGCAATCCCGAGACTTTTCCGACATTGTGGAGTGGAGTAATGTCGAGGTTTGACTCGAGGCCGAACCCAGTCTGGAAGCCGGGGTCTCGAGTGCTGGTCCAGCCGGGTCCCAGTTGAACAACAGCGGACTGGTGAGGGCGGCAGGGTCGGTCCATGGAACTTTCGATATCTTTTAGACTACTTTGCTGCCGATCTGCTGCCTGGTCTCGTATCAAAGGTGAGGAGACGTGTGACGCCCGAGGCGGTGTGGCGGAGGTCCCTGACCCGGAGGCCTAGTGTTCGCCTCGCGGGTGCCTTTTGGTTGGGGACTTGGCGCGCACAAACGCATGTTGACGATCTGTCCCTCACGGTTCATCCCTGCTCTGCCTAATCTTCCCCCGGGGAGAGCGGCTCTCCGAGGGGATCACTATGCCTGATGTCATGTGAGACCTGGCGGAGCAGGCTGAGTGCGGCCCGTCACTGTGGTCTGTGCTGGTGGCCCTCGAGGCACTTCAGGTGACTATGGAGGCCCAGATCTGTAAACTGATGTCGGCAGCAGACGGAATTAGGCAATCGGGACCGGACCCTGATTCATCGCACGGGACTCGACGGCCTGCTCTACTCCCGATAGACACCCCAGCGGTGCATTCAGACCCTGTACATGGAGCAGTGCCTGCCTCTACAGAAGTAGAACTGATCAAACATGCTGCGATCTGTGTATCGACTGTACGGTCGGAATCCTTGGTTTCGCTACCAGTGGAACATTTAACTGCTGTTCCCACTCTGGAAACTTTTGGTCGAGACTGTGAATTGCGTTGGATTGTGTCGCACCCCCTTCCCAGCTGGTTCATCAAGATGGCGGAGGAAACAGTGTCGGACCTTGGAGTCGGTGAGGGGCACCGTTGGAACCGGCCACGTACTTTGGGGTTCGCCATCCTTTCTCCATCTAGCAGACTATATTTCGGCAACTTCTACGTATATTTTGACAATTTGTGGATGGAGTTCTACTTACCAGAGGGAGTCAACAAGTTCGATCGACGGGGTCAAGGCTGAGACTGTTGTTTTGGGCTTACTATTGTGGTTTAATCGGTAACGGGATTTGCTTCATTAGGTTCCCGGAGACCGGACGGGGTTTATAGTTTCCTCCGGTGTAATCTTCTATTGTGTTTTGCTCGATTGCGTCAGCTTTGTGGGGGATTCTTTGTTAAGGCGGGGGGGGGACCGGGAATGTGTACGACAATGCCCTCCTCGATATCACGACGTTCTGGTGCTCCAACTCTTCGCGGGGGCAGTACTGACGAATGTCCCAATCACCCCTCCACCGGTAACCTCGCTTCAAGAGCAAGACCACCAGCAGAAGGGAAAGGGGAAGTGGACAGAGAAGAGAATACCTTAACTTCGACTGGCACCTATTTCTTCAACTGACTGCTATATTTCTTGCCGTCTACTCTGAAGGTGCCTAATACACAGAAGGGAGAGAAGTAGAGAATATACCACAAACCTTTCTTCACAATGCAGACTGTTCTTAAAGGTAAACAAAACTTGTCCTACCAGTTTTAGCCCAGGTATTTGCCTCTCTTCTATTATGTGTATTGTTATCTGGCTTAGCTTCCTGCGGTGAAGACATACGCAAACATTAGTTTCTCTACCCCAGGTAGTTCTCCCCTACTCACTCTCGCTCCCTCTGACTGAACTAGTACCTGTGAAGCCTTATGCCAGACTTGGTCTCGGGGGTTCTGTGGATGGTTGGAATTCTTGACAGCTGTACAAGTAATTGTTCAAACAGTCTTATCCGAAGCACGCAAAAAGGAAACAGGTAGGTAGAAAGGGGGAGGGAAGAGAAGAGGAAAAACGCAAGGGGGAATGTCCGGGGGGAAATACGGTTGAAGGACAATTAAGTTCTTGTACTTGAAGGCTTTACGTGGAGATATAACACCCTACTTGTCGAATTCTGCAACCTCTTCTGTTGAATAACAGTCTTACTCAAATTCGTCGAGTCTTCTTGGAAGCAAGGACTTCTCTGGAAACGGCTGTGACGTTCTCGCTGACTTCTTACTACCGCTCTGAAGGATAGAGGTCGGACTACAGAACCTCTGTATTCTGTAAGGAGCGCAGGTGCCTCTCTGAGCTGGGAAAGCGCACTGCGAATTTACTATTCAAAATAGTGTCTACGATACTCTGTTATTATCTCTCTAACTTCTTGCTATTCCTTACTACAAATTCTCCCGTCATGAATTACTGACGCGGAGCAGCGGCATGGAACAGCTTCTCGAACGGAATCTTTGTTGAAGTGCGCAGTTTGAAGCGCGCGACTTCCAGAAACCCACTAGAGGGCGCACCTCCCAGATACTCTTAACGGGACATTGCGCGGCCATCTTAGGGAGGTGAACTATTTACAATCTCAACAGCCTTCTGTTTAATATCCCTGATTACCTCTGGAATTTCTTAGCTTACCAGAGGAGCAAGGGTACCAAACATTAGCCCGTGTAAAACGGGGCAGAAGCAGGCAGTTAATTAACTGTCTTGAGGAACCTACAGTAGCTGCTCGGTGAATCCTGACAGTACCCCCTCTCAAGGACCGATTCATCGGTCCTGGTTTGTGTGGAAATCTGGAATGAAAGCGTTTTAGCAGTTGAGGGGCATGGCTATTACTGACAGGTTCCCAGGACCTTTCTTCTGGACCAAACCCCTTCCAATCCACTAAGTATTTCAATTTCCCTTTCAGGTACTAAGAATCTAAAATATCTTTAACCTCATATTCAGTGTGTCCTTGAATGTTAAGTGGGTCAGGAGGTTTAGTTAGTCGCATGGGTGATTGGATCTTTTTCAGTAAAGATACATGGAAAACAGGATGCACCTCAATCTTGGTCGGTAGTTTCAATCTCACAGTAACTGGTCCTAACACCTTTTCTATAGTATACGGACCCACAAATCTCGGTTGGAACTTCCTGTTTCCCTTCAAATGTAGGTTCTTAGTGGACAACCACACCTGATCTCCTTCCTGATACTGTGAGGACTTTTGTCTATGTGAATCTGCAAACTTCTTGTAAGACGCCCTAGCTTTTACTAAGGTCTTCTCAGCCGATTTATGCAAAGAACTCAGATCTGAAAGGGCTCTCTTGGCTGCTGGGACACCTAACTCATCCTGTGTAACAAGAAAGTTGGGATGCCGGCCAAAGTTTAAATAAAACGGAGAGTACCCAGTAGATGCACTCTTCGCATTATTGCAAGCAAACTCAGCCATCCACAACTTTTCCGACCACTCACCACCTTGATCTAACAGAAATAGCCTCAAGTACTGTTCTAATTCCTGATTTATCCTTTCAGTCTGGCCATCGGATTCAGGGTGATAGCTAGTGGACAGTCTACTCTCAATCCCCATTCCTTTTAGGAAGGCCCGCCAGAAGTGAGAAATAAATTGGGGGCCTCGATCTGAGACCACAATCTTGGGGACACCATGAATCTTTACTATATTCTCACTGAATACTCGAGCTAGATCTACTGCGGTTGGAGTTCCTGACATTGGGATGAAATTACTCATTTTGGTGAAGGTATCTACAACCACTAATATTGTATCAAATCCATTACTTAACGGTAGATCTACTATGAGATCCAAGGAAATAGTATGCCACGGAGAAGTTGGAGTGGGCAGGGGCTGCAACAATCCCTGTGGAGCCTGTCTACTAGGTTTACTTCGAGCACAAGACTCGCAAGACTGAACATATCTCTTGATCTGATCGGACATCCCAGGCCACCAAAAATAACGCTGCACTAACTCTTGGGTCTTAGCAATCCCTTTGTGACCCGCCAGCGGATGATCGTGGCAATTCCGTAAGGCCTTTTCCTGAAGACTGACTGTAGGAAGATATAAGGCTTCTTTAAAATAAGGTAGCTGATGCCGACACTGTCTTTCTTCTCCTTGTTGTACTCACTGCTGAATCTCCTCTGTAGTTAAACTCTTTCGAACCTCTTCCTGGAAATTATCTAAAGAAAGTGCACACACAATCTTCGTTTCTGGAATGATCGGTTTAGTTTCGACAGTATGCTCGGATTCCTCAGTATGTAGTCGGGACAGAGCGTCTGCTTTTCCATTCTTAGGACCTGGTCGATAGGTAATCACAAAATCAAAGTCTGCAAAATAAAGAGACCAACGCAACTGACGTGGAGTCAGAGTCTTAGCGGTCTTTAGAAACTGTAAATTTTTGTGATCAGAAAAGACTGTGACAGTATACCGAGCCCCCAACAGATAGTGTCTCCAATCCTCGAAGGCATCCTTCACTGCTAATAACTCTTTCTCCGTGATGGTGTAATTCACTTCAGCAGAATTCAATTTTCTTGAGCGATAAGCCACTGGATGAAGCTGCCCAGTTGTTGGGTGGCGCTGCGAAAGAACTCCCCCTATGGCCTGATCAGAAGCATCAGCTTCCACATAGAATGGTTCAGCAGGATCTGCGTGTAAAAGAATGGGGGCAGAAACAAACTTTTTCTTCAGACTCAAAAAAGCTGTGTTAGACTCGTCAGTCCATTCAAATTTTACTCCTTTCTTCAGAAGACCGGTGATGGGAGTTATCAGCTGAGAAAATCCTTGAATAAATCGCCGATAGAAGTTGGCAAAGCCCAGAAATCTTTGAATTTCTTTTACATTCTTGGGTGCAGGCCAATCCTCCACTGCCTTTACTTTTCCAGGATCCATAGTAACTCCCTGAGGTGAGATAACAAATCCCAGAAACTCCACCTTGGAAGCATGGAATACACACTTTTCCAGTTTAACAAAGAGATGATTGGCTTGCAATCCCTCCAAGACCATCCGTACATGCTGAGTGTGCTCCTGAGTGTTTCGAGAGTAAATCAAAATAACATCCAAGTAGATGATTGCAATATTATCGATCAAATCACTCATGATGTCATTGATGAAATGTTGGAACACGGCAGGAGCATTACAAAGGCCGAATGGCATGACACAGTATTCAAAAAGACCAAACTTGGTTCGAAAGGCGGTCTTCCATTCATGCCCTTCCTTCATACAAACCATGTGATAAGCTCCTCGCAAATCAAGTTTGGTGAAAATTTGAGCTTCTTTTATCTGATCCAATAGAACAGAAATCAACGGTAACGGATACCTATTTTTAATGGTGATCTGATTTAGTGCACGATAGCCAATACAAGTTCTTAAACTACCTTCTTGCTTCTTCGGTATAAAGAACAGAGGTGATGATGCTGGAGACTGAGATGGCCTAATAAAACCATTAGCAAGATATCGATCCAGGTATTCCGTTAAATGTTCATTTTTCAACACAATGGCCATCCGAATGACCAGAGAAACAGTGTCAGATAAAGACATGCTTATCCTCAAAGACCTCTTTACAATGCAATCTTGGAGGAAAAGTATTCAACCTTTTGCTAATAATGTTAAATTTCTAAAATTTACAGGATGAGCTATCAGTCACTCGAGAGGGTATCATCTTGAAAGGCTTGAGAATTGTCATGCCCGAGAGTCTGAAACAGCATGCATGAGCTAGCCCATGAAGGGCATTGTGGCATTGTAGTATCCAAAAGAGTCCTAAGAGACCGAGTGTGGCTCCTTCGCCTAGATAAATGCGCTGAGAAGGAGCTGAGAGCATGCCACCTCTGTAATTGCTTATCCCCCAAAGTGACGCAGCACCCATAGACAATTTATGACCTTTCTGTGCATGCATTGGGAAGCGTTGCAGTTGATGTCTTTGGGCATCTAGGAAAGGATCTATGATGTTACAACGCGTTCTTTTACAACGCAGGCTGTAACATCGCAACTTTTACAACGCAGGTTCCATTACATCGGATGCCATTACAACGCAGGATATTACATAGCAGATGCTATTACAACGCATACCATTACATCGTAAGTATAGGTAAGTATATCTTTTTAAAAAAAATGTAATTAAGTTAATTTAATTAATTTAATTTAACTAATATAATGTAATTAATTTTAAAATTGTAATTAAGTTAATTTATTTAATTTTGTTTAATTAAATTTAAAATTGGAATTGATGTAGTTTAATGAATTTAATATAATTTTAATTTAATTTAATAAATTTTATAATAGTAATTATTTTAATTTAATTAATTTAATTTAATTAACATAATTGAATTAATCCTAAAATTGTAATTAATATAATTTAATAAATTTAATTAAATTTAATTAATTACATTAATTTAATTTAATTAAAGTCGTATTTTTTTAAAAACTGAACCCTAAAAATACCCCTGTACCCCAAAACCCAAACCCATCCCTAAAACCTAAAAATACCCCTGTACCCCTGTACCCCAAAACCCAAACCCATCCCTAAAACCTAAAAATACCCCTGTACCCCAAAACCCTAACCAAGCCCTAAAACCTAAAAATACCCCTGTACCCCAAAACCCAACCCTAAAACCTAAAAATACCCCTGTACCCCAAAACCCAAACCCAGCCCTAAAACCTAAAAATACCCCTGTACCCCAAAACCCAAACCCAGCCCTAAAACCTAAAAATACCCCTGTACCCCAAAACCCAAACCCAGCCCTAAAACCTAAAAATACCCCTGTACCCCAAAACCCAAACCCAGCCCTAAAACCTAAAAATACCCCTATACCCCAAAACCCAAACCCAGCCCTAAAATCTAAAAATACCCCTGTACCCCAAAACCCAAACCCAGCCCTAAAACCTAAAAATACCCCTGTACCCCAAAACCCAAACCCAGCCCTAAAACCTAAAAATACCCCTGTACTCCAAAACCCAAACCCAGCCCTAAAACCTAAAAATACCCCTGTACCCCAAAACCCAAACCCAGCTTTAAAACCTAAAAATACCCCTGTACCCCAAAACCCAAACCCAACCCTAAAACCTAAAAATACCCCTATACCCCAAAACCCAAACCCAGCCCTAAAACCTAAAAATACCCCTGTACCCCAAAACCCAAACCCAGCCCTAAAACCTAAAAATACCCCTGTACCCCAAAACCCAAACCCAGCCCTAAAACCTAAAAATACCCCTGTACTCCAAAACCCAAACCCAGCCCTAAAACCTAAAAATACCCCTGTACCCCAAAACCCAAACCCAACCCTAAAACCTAAAAATACCCCTGTACCCCAAAATCCAAACCCAGCCCTAAAACCTAAAAATACCCCTGTACCCCAAAACCCAAACCCAGCCCTAAAACCTAAAAATACCCCTGTACCCCAAATCCCAAACCCAGCCCTAAAACCTAAAAATACCCAAACACCCCAAAACATATACCTCAGTACCCCAAAACATATACTCCTATATTCATACTTATTTTAAAAATTACTTAAATTAATATATTTAATTTATAATATTAAAAAACATAAATAAATATATTTATTTATAATTAATATTAATTAAATTAATTAAATAATATTAAATAAAATAAAATAAAAATTATATACTTACCAATACTTACGATGTAATGGTATGCGTTGTAATAGCATCTGCTATGTAATATCCTGCATTGTAATAGCATCCGATGTAATGGAACCAGCGTTGTAAAAGCTGCGTTGTAACAGCATTACGATGTAAAAATTGCGATGTAACAGTAACATACCCTAGGAAATGGACATCCTCTCATGGTAGTCATTGATGAGTATTCATGTTTTCCTTTAGTAGAAGGCTTATCATCAGCAACCCAGAACAAAGCCATGAAGTGGCTTGATGACATGTTTGCAGTGTGGGGCAATCCTCGCTATGCTCAAATGTGATAATGGCCCACCTTTCAATAGAGTTTCTTGTTCGACTCAATGTCAAACATCAAAAGAGTATACCTCTCTGGCCCCAGGCCAATGGTGTTGTTGAACAATTTATGGACACCCTCATGAGAGTAATTCAGTGAGCATCGAAGGAGGGAATCGATCGAAACCAAACCATCTGTCAAGACCTTCATGCCTATCGATCAACTCCTCACTTCACAACTAATGAAAGTCCTGGCACTTTACTATTTGGGAGAGCCATCTAAACCAAACTACCACAATGGACATCAGACCTATCGAAGAATGCCGATAATGTTTATACCACAGACACTTCTCAAAAGTGCAAAATGAAAACATATGCTGATCAGTGCCAATGCGCCCAGGACACAGTCTTCGATAAAGGGGGCTGGGTACTAGTAAAACAGAAATGGAAGCGGTAAACAGGCATTCCATTTGCTGTCAACCCTTTGAGGGTCATAACATGCAAAGGACAAATGGTGGCAGCACATCGTCTGGGAATATCCATCGCATGGGACTTGTCACACTATAAACACCTACCTCAGTGTTCATCAGCTCCTGAAATCATGAGTGAGACGACCCCCGAATGTCAAGATCTAACCTCTGAGCCAATGTCATCGGTGCCTGACCAAGGTGCATGTCAACTACCTCATACCACCCAATCTGGCAGACCTGTGCAAGTTGCTCCATGTTTATGCTCCATTTAACTCAATTTCATCAAAATACTCCTCAAAATATCATCAACTTTAACATTTAGTCACATATATTCGACAAGTTGGGATGTCATGCCATTTTCAAAGCTTCTTGTGCTCAAGCTGTGCCCAACTGGACCGCTTATCAAGAACACAAACTGAAGCATGCTTCGTCTAAAAGCAATGTTTATTTAGAAAAAACTCAATGCATTTCGGGCTGTAACAAGCCCTTCTTCGGGGGTCACTACAAATCACTAAAAACATTGGAATTGTAAAAGATAGTGCCATTTATTGATGTGTTAATTATCAAAACATAAAAATGAAAGGCATTGTCATTTACTATGCTAATAGCTTAAACTCTTACAAATGCGAGACCTATTGCATTGCAAATGCTTGTTCGGTCCAGTCACCAGCAGCTAGCATATGAGACCGGCTCTTTGAAACACCGGTAAAGCAGATAAACATTGTAGATACGTAAGTGTATGGAGCGTCATAATCTACATAGTCTGTGTTGGTGAAACATGATGCTTGTAGGTGACTTCTCACATTTAGGAGAAACAAAACAAAACATTTGTAATCTCAAAAAAAATTGTTTGCACCACACAAACTGGAATAGTTCCTGTTGTTTGCTTATGGCAACTGATTAACTGATTTTTGACTCACACATAACTGTTTGTTCTAAACAGTGCCAACAGACACAGTAAAAAGTTCCCATTATAAGACACATGCAACACAAACACCACTTACAGCTATGGGTTTGTGGGGGAGGGGTTATGCCGGCACTCCCCCCTCTTGTGTTGAAGGGTCATGACAGCTGCTCTTTCCCCATGCATCCCTTTCATATGGGCCAATAACAGAACATTGTGTGATGATAACCGCTTTTCTCCCAGTCTGCTACACATGAGGCCTGCTGTTTCTTTTGGGACTTGGTGTTTCTCAAGGACTTGAGTGGGGGGGACACCTACTTCCGGTGCCCAAGGCAAAGGTGTGTTTTGTTATGCTATGCTGTGTTTTGTTATGCTATGTTTTGCTATGCTATGTTTTGTTATGCTATGTTTTGTTATGCTATGTTTTGTTTTGTTATGCTATGCTGTGCTATGTTTTGTTAAGCTATGTTTTGTTATGCTATACTATGCTATGTTTTGTTATGCTATACTATGCTATGTTTTGTTATGCTATGTTTTGGTATGCTAGGTTTTGTTGTGTTTTGATATGCTATGGTATGTTTTGTTGTGTTGTGTTATGTTAGGCTATGCTATGTTTTGTTGTGTTCTGTTGTGTTTTGCTTTGCTATGTTTTGTTATGCTTGGTTTTGTAATGCTATGTTTTGTGTTTTTTATGCTTTGTTATGCTATGTGGTTTTGTTATGTTATGCTTTGTTTTGTTATGCTATGTTTTAGTGTGTTTTGTTATGCTATGCTAGGTTTTCCTATGGTGTGCTATGTTTTGCTGTGTTTTGTTATGCTATGCTTTGTTCTGTTATCCTATGTTTTGGTATGCTATGCTATGTTTTGTTGTGTTTTGTTATGCTATGCTGTGTTTTGTTATGCTATGCTATGTTTTGTGTTTTGCTATGCTGTTTTGTTATGCTATGCTATGTTTTGTTGTGTTTTGTTATGCAATGCTTTATTATACTATGCTATGTTTTATTATGCTATGCTATGTTTTGTTGTGCTATGCTTTGTTATGACATGCTATGTTTTGTTTGGTTATGCTATGTTTTGTTATGCTATGTTTTGTTGTGTTTTGCTATGCTATGTTTTGTTATGCTATGCTATGTGTTGTTGCTATGCTGTTTTCCTATGTTATGCTATGTTTTGTTTTCCTATACTATGTTTTGTTGTGTTTTTATGCTATGCGATGTTTTGTTATGCTATGCTATGTTTTGTTATGCTATGCTTTGTTATGCAATACTATGTTTTGTTATGCTATGCTTTGTTATGCTATATTTTGTTATGCTATGTTTTGTTATGCTATGTTTTGTTGTGTTTTGTTATGCTTTGTTTTGTTATGCTATGCTATGTTTTGTTATGATATGCTATGTTTTGTTGTGTTAGGCTAGGCTGTGTTATGTTGTGTTAGGCTAGGCTGTGTTGTGTTGTGTTATGCTAGGTTGTGTTGTGTTATGTTTTGTTATGTTATACTATGTTTTGTTATGTTATACTATGTTATGCTATACTATGTTATGTTATGCTATACTATGTTATGTGTTGTGTTAGGCTAGGTTGTGCTGTGTTGTGTTATGTTATACTATGTTATGCTATGCTATACTATGTTATGTTATGCTATATTATGTTATGTGTTGTGTTAGGCTAGGTGGTGTTGTGTTGTGTTTTTGTTATGTTATGTTATGTTATACTATGTTTTGTTATGCTATACTATGTTTTGTTATGCTATACAATGTTATGCTGTACTATGATATGTTTTGTTATGCTATGTTATGATTTGTTATGTTAGGCTAGGCTATGTTTTTTATGTTAAGTTTTGTTAAGTTATGTGATGCTACGCACTGGTATGCAACGCTTGGCTATGTTTTAATACCATCACGAACCCATGATGTGGCACCTATAATACCAGCACCACCCAGTGCTGTTTTACAGACAATATCTGCACGCCCCCTGCTGTGGCAGAGACAATATGGGCACCACTCCCTGCTGTGGAGCACAAATACCTGCATGCCCCCATGCTGTGGCACAGACAATACCTGCACGACCCGTGCTGTGACACAGACAATCTAGGCACAGTCCCTGCCCCAGCACAAGCCCTTCGCCTGAACACACTGGAACAGCCCGGGTCGTGTACAAAGACCTCCCATGCACAATCCCACCTTAGACAAGTCCCCTCTTCCTGGCATGTAGCAGGCCTGGACAATATCTTCTTGTGTGGGTTCACCTGTTCAGACCATAGGCATTTCTACAGATGCCACAAGCCCCTGCACAGTCCTCGAGAGCCGTGTCTTGGGAAAGGGTGTCCAGCACCTGTGCAAATCACGCCGACCCCTGTGAGACACACAGAGGTTCCCGAGCATTGTAAAGCCCGCCTCTGTTCATGTACAGATCACACCGACCCCTGTAAAGACAACACTCCCCCGCCTATGGAAGGGGGTGAGATCGCGCCATGATCCCGGAGAGGCCCCCTCCCACCCTCACACACACCCGCCTCCCTCCTGATTTTATGAAAGCTGCACCGTAAAACTGACACGTTCTGTGTAAAGGGGTCACCCTGGGCCCACAATGGAGCCTGCTGCCCTTAAGTGGAACTCCGCACCTATACAGGGGGACGACCCCGTACAAAGTGAGCCATCAGCCGAATGCGTGCACCCTGTATAATGTGGGTGCCGCAGTACTGTGGGCACCCTGTAAGATGAGGACACTAGTATGGTTGGGACACCCGGTATGATATCCGCACCCTGTATCGCGCAGACTCCCAGCGCGATGTGAACATTCTGTGTAAAGTAAATTGCCCGTTATCACGAGGACGCCCTGTTTCATAACTACAGGTTGCATGACTAGAACAACCTGTATATTGTGAACACCCTGTGTTACATTGATTCCCAATTTACAATGTCTGATGAAATTTTGTTTAAGGCGGACTTCCTGTGTGATGTGGGCACCCTTTATGATGTGGCCACCCTGTGTGACGCGTGCACGCCCTCTGTGGGTGGGAGTGTTGGGGATCTCCTCTTCCATGAGCTTGTGGGGACAGTCTGCTCTTGAACATGCAGATTCACTCTATAGGACAACCTGTGTCCTGCCTCAGACTGTTGTATCAAAAATGGGGGAGAGCAAGAGGGTATGACCAGGTTCACCCTCCTAGTATTTAGCAATGAACAAAAAACTTTTGTGGAGACAAAAGTCAAAAACCCTGGCCTAGGTCAAATTCACAACGCTCATTGGGGTTGGAATAACTGTAAAGTAAAAAAAGGAAGAAAAAGAAAATGATATTTCTTTTTAGTGTCCCCTCACTCACCATGGTTTCCCCACTGTGACATGCTTCATCATTGGGGCCATCCCAGTCCGCTGCGGGCAGAGGCGTGCTGCGACTTGCGAACTACGTAGGAGCACTATTTGTGATGGACTATGTGTGGTGTAGGGAGTGAAAAGTGAATGCGGAGTGGTATATGATTAGTGGTTTAAAAATACCTGCTTAGTGAGCTGTAAATAATTTATTCTGGCTCCTTGGTGGTATATTAAAAATGGGGTTGAGAAAAAGGGTCCTACTAATAATGAGTGAGGCATGCCTATTTACTTAGCCAACATGTTTCGAGATACCCCTATCTCTTCGTCAGGGCTACAACAGGGACCAGCCCTGTGTACGCCACTCCTAAATCGTGCTGATATAAGAATTAAAGTGAACAAAAAACTCAGAGATTAATGCTGCAATAAAAAAGCATGCATAAGTACATACGTCCTAATGGTTCACGTTGTACCTGTAATAAAAAACAACAAATGGGTAAACTATGCACAGGGGGCAGTGTGCCCCGTAGGATATCGACAATGGTTGTGCACCTAACATTCATCCATCCTCCAACTGTGCGTCCGTTCATGCTCTTTTAGTGAAAAAAAGCCTGGTGGCGTGAAATTTAAAAACAGGAAAACCTGTGGTTAGTGATAAACACACATATCACATGTAATGGAAAAACGACAGACATTGACATACATTGATATGGGTCCTAACTTAGCCCCGTGGTCTACGGAGGAATGCTTGGATCCTGCCTCAATCTATGGATAGAAAGGAAAGGATTGCTGCGTTAATGCTAGGCCAAAAAATGACTGCTTCTTGTCGATGATGTCATAAACCTAAATGGTTTTCGGTATTCGGAATCGTTGGGCCACCGGTCCATGTTGGCCCTGGACAACAGACCCCTTAACTTACTTGATTTCCAGGATTACGAAGTTTTGTGACCTACGGAGCTTCCTCCGGACCGCATCTTGGTTAGTGGTGCTCCGGGGGCTATATATAGGCAGACTGTTTCCGCATTGTCATTACAGCGAGACTGGCGCGCGCCTTCTCCCTCGCCCGCCACCCCCTACTCACCAGCCTGGCATGCTGAAACCTCCCCACTTCCCCTCCAGCCGCAGCATTCCACAGTCCCAGTTCAACATCTCTGCAAAGTATACTACGTTTAGGTGTGGGCACCGCCCCAAACAGTCAGGCAAATGAAGGGGTCGTAGGAAATACTCAAGGTCATAAAAAAACAGGAAATTATGCAGGTAGGTCTGTGCATTAAGAGAAAACGCTGTTGGGCACACCCGTGTTTCAAGAGAAAACGCTGTTGGGGAAACCTGTGCATCAAGAGAAAACGCTGTTGGGCAAACCCGTGCATTAAGAGAACATGCGGTGGAGCAAAACCGGTTGCAAAGACCATTGCAACGAGCGACCCAATGCTGCGTGGGATTTCTCTCTAGAAGCCAAAACGAGGCTACTAACAGGCCCAGCAGAGTCCTTATGCATCAGGGTTCTTATTGCAAGCAGCTCAGCGGCCTAGGACAGCGTTTAGTTGCTTCGGCCGTGAAATGGATTAAAAAAAAAAAAAGCTTGTGAGTAGTGCAGCGCGCGCGCCACTGCGAGCATATGTCTTAAATTATGGCGGCCGAGTCTGGCCGCCATAATTGAAGACATATGGGCTTTGGTGCGCGTAACAGACACCAATAGGCCATGGGTGGAGCTATGCGACCACCTATGGCCTATTGCATGTTCTGTAATGAAACAGCACGACTGCAAAGCCCAATCAAAATGGACCTTGAAATGCACATGCACGAGCTATGTGGAATTTCAAGGTCCTTTTTTGAAACCCTAATAAAAGGGTTTTTCGCTCGCTTTGCTTGCGAGCCCTAAAGAAGCATTTTCAATGCAATCAGTCTCGCATTTGTGAGGGTTAGAGCTATTGGCATTGTAAATGACAATGTTTTTTGCCCATGTCTTTTGGTTTGGAGTGGAGTGGATGTATGTGGCTTGGAGTGGAATTATGCTGGTTGAATTGGAATGGTTAGTTGTGGAATTGTGAGATATGTAGTATATTTGTGTAGTGGGATTATGTGACATGGTGACTAGATAGGGGTGATAGCTGCACAGAATCAATAGAAAGGAAGATAGAGAAAGATAGCTAGTTTGCGTACAAAGTGGTGAATGAGCTCGTAACAGAGGAGCAGCAAGAGTGTGTGAGGAAGAGAGAATGAAGGGGAGGTCAGGCCACAGACGCATGAATAGGGTGTGTTTGTGTGAGGTGTGAGAGAGAGAGTACGAGAGAGGGAGGAGTGGGAGGGTCACCCAGATGAAGGTGGGGAGGCGAGAGGTGGACCAGTGCACAGCGCGAGGAGGTACAGAAAGGTAGCATGTATGAGCAGGCAGTATAGAAAGGAGAAGTGTGAGGGTGGGATGAGGGGGCAGTGGAATTGCAAGATGAGAGTGGGTAGTGGAAGTGTGAGAGAGAGATGATAAGGGCAGAGGGTGCGGGGGAGAGATAACAGGGTTGGTGGAGGTGCAATGTAGAGATGGGTTGTATTGGACTTCTTTGTTGTGGAATTGTGTGGTGTGAGATTGCATGGTTTAGAGTTGTGTAGTGGGAAATATGTGGTATGGTGTGCAGTGGAATTATGTGGATAGCAATTAATTCGTATTAACTGTTGCAGAATTATGTAAAGTAAGATTGTGTTTTATGGAGTTATTTATATGGAGTGGTATTGTGTGTTGTGGAGTTGCATGTTGTGGAGTTGAATTATGTGGTGTTCTGTTAAAGTTTGTGGCATGATGTTGAAATCTATGGTGTGTATTGGAGGTATTGTGTAGTTGAACTATGTAGTTTGGTGTGGAATTATATTGTTTAACATTGAATTGTGTGGAATTACGTGGGATGGTTTGGAGCGGTAATATGTAGCATGGTTGGAGTAGTATAACTTGTGGAATTATGTGGCATGTTGCAAATTTGAATGTAATTTGTATAGTGCAATTAAATGTTTTAGAATTCAGTGGAGATATGTAGAGTGTTAATATGTGTGATGAAATGAAGGTTGGAGTGCAATTCTGTATAGTGGAATTATCTGGAGTAGACTTGTGTTGCGTGGAGTGTAATTATATTGTCTGGAGTGGAGTGCAATTATGTGGCATAGTGGTATTATGTGAAGTCGAATTTAATAGCATGGAACGTAGTTGAAATCTGTGGAGTTTATTTTATTATTTTGCATTTATGTCATATGGAGAGGAATGACGTGGAATGGAAGTGTGTGTAGTTGAATTGTGCGGCATGTTATTATGAGGTGTTAAAATGTATTGTGTGTAGTACATTTATGCAGCATAGATGTGTGTGTTGTTGCATTTTGCGACACCTTCAGCCAGTTCTTATGCTTTACCCAGCTGCCCTTTGCATTTTGGACCTTACCGGTTTATACTTCTAATACAAAAAGTGAAACTACAGGCTCCAACAATTTAAATGCTACTGAACATCTATGTCTCTTACCTACATTATCCATACTTTTAATAGTATTTTTTTGTGCCTAGCATATTTTGGAAAATTGAGGTATACCAAAAGTGTATTTGTGTGGCCTTTGCCTGACCACACTAAGAGCACCCAATGAATAATGTATTTTTTGCAGTGTGTCTGGCTGCAAGGAGCCCACAATATACTATTTACAGAGTGTGTTTTGCATATGTTCTGAGCACATGATTCCAATTGTGCAGGATTAGGCCAATAAACTTTCCACAGGCTTACTGTCTGCAAAATCTGATGGTAGCAGCAATATGACGTATCATCTACGATACCAACACTCCTACTGGAAATACAATTCACATAGACTAGACCACAACATGTAAATAGCAAAACTGAAGATTATGTTTTGCTAAGTCACACTAGACCCATCCCCCAAACGCGTTTAAAGGGTTTTCCACTGGGGAAACCTGTAAACACAGAAACACAATAAGTCTTAGAAAAAAACAGTCTACGGTTACATCTTCACAAACCAATTGCCAAAAAAAAAACAAAGAACAAAAACGTAATTACTTGTTGACAATTATATTTCAGTGGGTCAATTACGGAAAACAAATTCAGGTATGTATAGGCTTGCCCACTGATCTGACCCATGGGGAGCTGCCGTAAATGAGCATGAAAGGCTTTTTAAGGATGCATCCCTTGCACAACCCATAAGGCTGTAAATTAAAACCAATGCCATAAGGGCAAACTCAGACATGGTGGCATCGTATTTCATGGCTTCCATAACAAAACAGCAGTGAATGATTTGCCTGGAACCTTCCAAACCAAACATATTGTAGCACTTCTTATGGGCCACAGTGGCATTGAACACAGAAATGCAGAGCACGAGGAAGGCAAAACAAAGGGCTTGTGGTGGTGCTAAACATATTTGAATGCCAGTCCGTCTCAGGCAGTTAAAAAAACAATAAGGTAAATCAACCCACTGGCTAGCAATCATAGTAAAGATTAGGTTCTCTACAGATTCAAGCATGTTCAAAAGAGGTATGGTACTTCTGTGCCAAAAGATTACAAACAACATTATTGCAAATCAGTTCAGACTAAACGGATTGGAATGTATCAGAGGTCTGCTCTTCCAAACACAGGGCAGTGGCAAAAACACGAGCTAAACATGGTAATGAGAATGTGCAGCAAAGCTCTGAGCTTCCTAGTGTGTCAAGCAAACACAAGCAAAACAATTGTGAAAGACTAGAATAGTCTGATTATGGAAGGACGTGGCCTCCTCTGGTTGGTTCATTTGGAATAAATATGCATTTACCATGTCAGATTGCAGTACACCGGATTCAAAAACATGATGGACTTTTGATAACAGCGAGAATAGCAGACAAAAAAGTCTATTACATCAAATAACAGAGCCCACAAGGTCGGCCTTGATAAATGCTGTTTGTTTAAGAAAAAGAACAACTCTGGAGTCCGTATTTTAGTAAGTGCTGACTGTGAAATGCCATTGCACCCCAGAAGCAAACATTTTGAGTAGGTCTACAGGTTTTGCACAGTTTTGCAGTCATCAAAGCGGAGCTCGGGCAGTCACACTGGGCACTAAGTCAACAGTTTAAGAAAGGGAGAGGACTATGACCGCAAAAGTACAGTGTAACACACAGAAGAACGATAGGCACTGTACACGTACTGTTGACCCTCTGCACTTGGCGGCGTTGTCGCCGGTCATGCTCACCAAGGCAAAGAAAGAGCTAGTATATCCAAACTGGACTGTGCCAATTCATAGTGAATGTTGTACATGATTTTAGCATATTCAAGTCACGAGTGCCAAACAAATATAGTTGATTTAATGGTGGCATATGAAAGCACCTATTGTGCTTAGATAAAGCACAAGTTACTACTTGTGTAACGATATATCTGTAAGAGACATTAGTTAGTGATAGATTCCTTACCTTAGAATATCCCCAGGCGTCAGACTGGATCCGGAAACTTTTGTGTAGCAGTACCCTTGCGCGTCGGTAGGCGTCATCTGCGGCTCCGTGTCCATCGTCGGCGTCGTGGGCGCCGTGATGACGTCGTCGGAGTACTTAGACGCCGCCTCCACGTCAGTTCTTAGACACAGCTTTTCTGCGCCGGAAGCACAGAGCCATGCCAAAAACTAATACTGGTGCCATGAAACTAGGGCCCTGAAAGGGGATGACCGTAACCCTAGATATCGGTTCACAGAACGGGGAGGATGGGTGGGTCGGTAAGGAATCTATCACTAACTAATGTCTCTTACAGATATATCGTTACACAAGTAGTAACTTGTGCATCTGAAAGAGACACGTTAGTGATAGATTCCTTACCTTAGAATAGATACCCCAGCAATACCAACCCCGTGGTCGTGGGTCTGCGAACCAATAATCACACCAGAAAGTCCTGGAGGACGGAACGGCCAAAGTAGCCATCCCTCCGGACTTGACTGTCCAGGCAATAGTGTCTTGCAAATGTGTGCAGCGAGGCCCACGTAGCCACCTGGCAAATGTCCTGCAAGGGCACACCTCGACCCAAGGCAGTTGTAGTGGCTGTGGCTCGAGTGGAATGAGCCCTCAGCCCAACAGGGGGTTCCTTCTTAGCCAAGGAGTAACACGCCTGGATGCACAAGATAATCCACTGGGAGATGGTCCGCTTGTGCACCGCTTTCCCTTTCTTAGCGCCCGCGTATCCAACAAAGAGTTGATCATCTACCCGGAACTGTTGTGTGCGATTCAAATAAAATGAGAGCGCACGTTTTGGGTCAAGACGGTGGAGCCTCTCCTCCTCTCTCGAAGGGTGCGGAGGCGGAAAGAAGGTGGGCAAGGTAATGGATTGCCCAATGTGGAAGGCCGTGACTACCTTGGGTAGGAAGGAGGGCCTCGTTCGTAACACAACCTTGTCCGGATTGACTGAAAGGAAAGGAGGCTTACAAGATCGAGCCTGGAGCTCACTCACTCTCCTGGCAGAGGTGATGGCTACCAGGAAGGTAGTCTTCAAAGAAAGAAGGCGAAGAGGACAGTTGTGAAGTGGCTCAAAGGGAGCGCACATCAGAAACGTAAGAACCAGGTTCCAGTCCCACTGAGGCATCACAAAGGGAACAGGAGGGAACGTATGAGTGATGCCCTTCAGGAATCGATTAACGATAGGGGACTTGAACAAAGAAGGCTGGTCAGGCAGCCTCAGAAAGGCTGAAAGAGCTGAAAGATAGCCCTTGACAGTGCCCAGAGCAGAGCCCTGCTGGGCAAGAGAGAGAAGAAAGAGGAGAACCTCAGAAATAGGGGCATTGAGGGGATCCACAGCCTTTGCTGTGCACCATGCCACAAATCTATTCCACCTGCAGGCGTATTCCGACTTTGTGGAGGGACGCCTGGCTGCCAGAATGATGTTACAGACTTCAGGAGGCAAGTCAAATGGCCTCAACTGCCGCTCAATCTCCAAGCATGGAGGTGGAGACTGGACAGGTTCGGGTGGAGGACCGTCCCCTGCTGCTGCGACAGAAGGTCCTCCTGAAGAGGCAGACGAACCGGTGGATCGACTGACATATTGAGTAGCTCGGGATACCAGTACCTTCGTGCCCAGTCCGGAGCCACAAGGATGATTTGTGCCCGGTCGCGCCTGATCTTCTTCAGCACTCTGGGCAGAAGTGGTATAGGCGGAAAGGCATACAACAGACCGCAGCTCCACTTGCGACGAAAAGCGTCTCCGAGCGAGTGCCGCCTTGGAGATTCCAACGCGCAGAACTGATGACATTGCGCATTCTCTTCAGTGGCGAATAGATCTAACCAAGGCTCTCCCCACTGCTGAAAGAGGCCTTGCGCCACGTCCGAGTTCAGACGCCATTCGTGATCCATCGAGCACCTTCGGCTGAGTTCGTCCGCCCTGGCGTTCAGAGAACCTGCCAGGTGTTGAACCATCAGTGTCACGCCCTGATGTTCCAGCCATTGCCAGAGGCGCAGAGCCGCCTGGCAGAGGGTTCACGACCCCACCCGCCTTGTTTGTTGCAGTACCACATGGCGGTGGTGTTGTCCGTAAACACCTGCACTACACTCCCTCGGACAGACGGGAGGAATGCCTTCAGTGCTAGACGAATCGCCCGCAGCTCCAAAAGGTTGATATGGAGCCGGGACTCCGTCGGAGACCAGAGGCCTCTGATCTCCGCCTCTCCCATGTGGCCTCCCCAGCCCTGGAGAGACGCGTCTGTCACAACCATGTGCTCCGGTTGGGGAAGGGAGAGGGATCTGCCTTTGACCCAATCGTGGTCCGTGAGCCACCACTGCAGCTGACTCGCAGTGCCCTCTGAGATCAGGACATGGTCGGACAGGTTGCCCTGATGCTGGGCCCACTGAAACTTCAGGTCCCACTGCAGAGCCCGCATCCGCCACCGTGCGTGATGCACCAGAAGGATGCAGGAGGCCATCAGCCCCAGAAGCCGCAGCGTCAACCTGACCGAAACTCGGGAAGAAGGCCGGAAGATTGGAATCAGAGCCTGTATATCCCGGACCCGCTGATCGGGCGGGTAAACCCAAAACTGCGCCGAGTCGAGAACCGCTCCGATGAAAAGGAGCTTCTGAGAGGGGAACAGGTGCAACTTCGGCACATTGATGGAAAATCCCAGCTGGTGCAGGAGATCCGCCGTAGTCTGGAGGTGGCTGATGAATGTCTGGGGCGAGCCCGCCTTCAACAACCAGTCGTCGAGGTAGGGGAAGACTGAGACCCCCAACCTGCGCAGATGAGCTGCGACCACCGCCATCACCTTCGTGAACACCCGTGGAACGCTGGTAAGGCCGAAGGGGAGCACGGTAAACTGAAAGTGCTCGTGGCCTACCGTGAACCGCAGGTAACGCCGGTGGGCCGGCAGGACGGGGATGTGGAAATACGCGTGCTGCAAGTCCAACGCTACCATCCAGTCTCCTGGGTCTAGGGCAGCTAAGACCTGAGCCAGAGTCAGCGTTTTGAACTTCTCCTTCCGGAGGAAGCCGTTGACGTTCCTCAGATCCAAGATAGGGCGTAGGCCCTCTTTGCCCTTCTTGGGTACCAGAAAGTAGTGGGAGTAGCAACCATGTCCTACTTCTGGCCCTGGAACGCGCTCAATGGCCCCATTGGCCAAGAGGGCCGAAACATCCTCCTGCAGGAGCCGCAAGTGATCCCCCGATACGCGGTGGTGTTGCGGTGGCATGGCTTGAGGGGTCGTCTCAAAGGGGAGGGAGTAGCCCCTCCGGACGATCTGCAGCACCCACCTGTCCGAAGTGACAGTGTGCCAGTGAGAGTGGTGATGGCGAACCCTGCCTCCCACTGGCATCACATGGGCCGGAAAGCACGGACTAGGAGGGTTTAGAGGTGGATGCTGCGGGAGAAGGTGTGGACTGACCTCGCCTGTTTCCCCGACCACCTCCGCGGCGGTTTCCACGGCCGCCGCCGCGCTGTACGACAGTCTGCGGCGAGTGGCTGGCGGCACGTGTGGGGATACCCCTTCCTTGGCCACGAAAGGAGCGAAAGGAACCCGTTTGCTGGCGTGGGGCCGAGAGGACCAAGGACTTGGCCGTAGCCCTGGAGTCCTTATAGCGCTCAAGCGCGTGGTCCGCTTTGTCGCCAAAGAGGCGACGGCCATCGAACGGCATGTCCATCAGAGTGTTCTGGACATCAGCCGAAAAATTGGCGGATCTCAGCCAGGCGTGGCGTCTTACCGCCACAGTCTTAGCCATCGCTCTGCCTAGCGAGTCGGTGGTATCCAGCCCACACCTGATCGAAAATCTGGCTGCATCTCGGCCCTCCACAAGGGCTTGGCCGAGTTTGGCCCGTACCTCCAACGGGCACTCTGGCAGCACCTCCGCCACCGTCTCCCACAGAGAGTGGGTGTAGAGGCCCAAGAGGCATGCGGTGTTGGAAGACTGCAGTCCCAGACTAAGGGAGGAGAATATCTTTTTACCATAATTCTCATACCTCTTGGATTCCCTGTCGGGCGGAGCCGACGGGAATGCGGTCTGGGAATTGGAGGCCTGGATGACCAGACTCTCGGGGGTGGGGTGGGAGGACAGGAAACATGGGTCGCCCGGAGCCGGGCGGTGACATCTGGCCACGTTCCTATCTACGGGTGAACCCGTAGCGGGCCTGGACCAAGTGCCCAAAAGAACGTCGGTCAAGGCCTCATTAAAGGGCAGCAGAGGCTCAACTGAGCATGACTGCGGTTTAAGGACCTCAGTGAGGAGGTTAGTCCTCACGGCCGCGACGGGGAGCTCAAGGCCCAAGGCTTTGGCAGCCCTCGTCAACACCACAGAATAGGTAAGCCCCCTCCTCCGAAGCCACGGTAGGAGGAGAGACAACCAGTGAGGAGGAGAGACAACCAGGGTCTGGAGAGGTGTCCAGGCCACTGGCCTCCCCAAGGTCTCCTGCCCAATCCTGATGAGACTGACACTCCTTGGTCAGAGGGTCCTCAGACCCCTCCCAATCCTCCTCATCACCCATCTCCTGAGATTCAGGGTCGTAATTGAATGAGGTCGGTTCATAGAAGTAAAAATCTCCAAACGGCGTCGGGTGCGGCGCCGAGAGGCGCCGTCCCGACGTCGGAACCGAAACAAAGGAGGCATCGGGGGCAGCGCCGCCCAAGGACGGCGCCGGGGGTGACACCGGACGGACCGACGCCGGGAGGGTCGTAAGGTCCACCGGTGACGATCCAGAGCCCGAGGAAGGCCCAGCGGCGTCCCGCGGCGCCGGGCCCGAAGGCGCCGGGCCCGAGGGCACCGGCGGTGTCGGGATCGTGGGGCCCTGCGGCACCGGGCCCGAAGGCGCCGGCGGCGTCGGGGCTGATTCACCCGACGGCGTCGGGTTCTAAGCCCCTGACCCACTAGGTCCCCCAGACGGGTCCGCTGGGCCCGGAGGCGTCGCGGAGCCCGTCGGAGGAGAAAGGGACCTCATGGCCATGAGGAAGCGCTCAATCTCATCCGGCGTCGTGTTCAGCCCAGGGACCGGAGGGTATGGGGCCGGACGAGACGCCCGCGACTCCCGAGGAGCCGTGTGGGCGGTGTCACCCGAACCCCCGGCCGCATCGCGCGAGCGTCGGGGGGAGTCAGAAGAGCAATGATGCCTCTTCGACTTCTTGTGTTTCTTACCTGACGACTTGGACCTGGAGGAGTGGTGCCGACTCCCGGAGCTGTGACGGCTCCGTCCCCGCGACCTGTCCCTCGACCTCCCGTGGGACCAGGACCTCACACGGCGCGGGGCCGACTGCCGGTGTTCGAGCCGCCTGCGGGACCGCTCCCACCTGGCTTTCCTCGAAAGGGCCCGACAGTCTGGGCAGGCCTCATCGTCGCGGTCGACGCCCAGACACGTCAGGCACAGGCGGTGAGGATCCGTGACCGACATGGTGCGGTCGCAATCGTCACAATGCTTGAAGCCAGGCATCCCTACGGCACCGATCGGAGTCGCAAGACTTGGAAAAGGATCAAAAATGATCACCAAAAAGTTAGTCAAAAATTGACTGGGTTACTGCTTTTTCCAGATCTGCGCTGGCTGGCGCGGAAAAAAGAAGAACTGACGTCAGCACGCAGAGGCGGCGTCTAAGTACTCCGACGACGTCATCACGGCGCCGCCGACGACGGACGCGGAGCCGCTGACGACGCCTACCAACGCGCAAGGGTACTGCTAACCAAAAGTTTCCGGATCCAGTCTGACGCCTGGGGATATTCTAAGGTAAGGAATCTATCACTAACGTGTCTCTTTCAGCTTAGACTATACTGTTGCTCTTTAAGTATCTGGGCAACGTACAGGATTCATGTGACATTTGTATTTTCTCGCACTTCTCCAATACCAGTCGCCCGGATGGGGGCATGGGCAGAATGGTTCAAATTTCATGGGCGGGGGTATAATCAGTGGTCGAAGTGGGCGGGATCGGAAGGGCACGGCGTGCCCCTACTTCTTTTATTAAAAGGATTCCGTTCCCCTACTTTTTCTTTTCAAAACTGTGTCCCAGGATGGCAGAAATAGCAAAGGCATTCAGATAAGGCTTGGCTTGATGAACGTTCGGGGACGGGCAGAGAAGGAAAAGTTCTCTGTCTCTTCCTTACTGCCCAGAGAAGACACGGACAATGTCCGCTTCTTTTCTGTGCTGGCAGCTGCCCCCCTCCCCTTCCTATTTTTCCCTCTCTTTCTGTCTTGCTCCTCACTTACTGAAAACCGTGACTTAAAGAAACGCTCCACAACCTTTCTTTCCTTCTTTAATTTAGTTGCTTCCCTGTGAAATGGATCCAAAAAAGAAACACTCTTGCGGGGAAATGCCTTTTTTTCTGACATTTTTCTACTCCAAAGTGCAGCCTCGGGATGGAGAGAAATAAAAGGTTTTAAATATGAAAAATAAATACATAATTAAATTAAGTAAGACAGAGTGGTTGCAAAGTGGCCAGATTGGTTTTATTCACACCCAAATGCATCAGCCTCACTTTACAGACTTTGCAGTAAGGCACAACTTTTGTTTTATCGTCTTTCTTTGAACAGCATTGTTGTCCCCAGGTGGGTAAATGCACCTTTCCTGGATGTATTGCAGTACCTGGTTGATGGGTGGATTGGAAAACAAAATGTGTACCATGGCTCTGCGTTTATGGATGTGGTCTTTTTAAACCACACTGCTTATATTTTGTATGGATATAAGCAATCAACATTGAAACGGTTCTCTTCAGGGCCCTGTAGTCATGGCCCTAACTTTTCAGGTAAAACCACTCGCTGTTTTCTGAATAGTGAGTGCGAGATCGTTAAGGTAACCATGTTGTTTCTGCTTACATTTCACATGCTTTACTCAATCTTGCATTTCCTATGAGTTTTTGCTTTACCTTTTATTTTTATTTTTAGGCAGCATATTACTCTTATCAAGTGCATAATTTGAATTGAGCCACGTCCAAGTGTTTATAGCAGGCACAATTAGTTTGTAGCTGAAGGGAGTGAGAGTTTCTCTCATTGGGGCAGTATGGTGTTCAGTGGGGGAGAGGATGTGGCACAATGGCCAGAGCTGTCGAATTTGGAACTGGGGAACCGGGTTGAGTTTTCATGACCAGACCACTCTACTGAGGGAGCATATTCCCATGCCAGACCTTAGAAGGACCCACTAGACCTTAGAAGAACTGGTGTCTTAGCACAAGCAGGTGTACCCTAGTGGTGTAACTGTGGGTTAATCTTGAGGTCCTGTCCACCATAATCCATACTGAAGTTAATCTCCAGTCTTGCGGGCAGGCCTACGAAGCAGTACACCCTAGAGCAACAGTGATCCTGTCACTGTGACTCTTGTCACTGAGGTCACATGAAGCTTGAGCAAGTTAGGGCAGTGCAAACTGTGTGACCGCACTGGGTACCTATTTTGGGTGGGTGCGTAGTGTTTGCAAGTATATTATGGTTTACAAAAAATAAAATGCCTCCTTCCTGGCCTCCAGCAATTTTCAGCAACAATAGAAATGTCATGATAACTTCAGTGAATTCTGTTTTTCCCAGTGAGAGATCGGCGATTTGTCTAGTGGAAGGGTTGACTCCTGGAAAGGTAGCACAGAGGGTTAATGTGCCTGCTGCAAAGAACATGTATCATGCAGACCACAAAGTGCACATAATGTTAACTAGGTTAGTAGGTTACTGATTTTGTCAGAGAGATCCTGTTGTTACTTGCAGTTTATAAGTTAAACTCCTAACAAAGAACAGTGAGCTATTAAACTACACTGCCTACTAGTATGGTTGTCATGTGTGTGTACACCTTGTAGTCCTTTTTCCTATGTAACATTTCCTATACCGTGATTTACACACGTATAAATGATTGTCTCTTTCTGGTGTGTGTGAGATGTGGAGTGCTCTGAAACCCTACACTGGTATGAATGGTGTTGTAAATCAAATTAAATGCATCTGAGAAAGAGTGTGGTTATGGATACTTGAGGGGGACTGTTGAAGGGTGGTAGTGATGGAGTCCGAGGCGTAGGTGATAATTGGGGGCACCAACAAACATTTTTGCACAGGGCGCCACCAGCACTAAAGTCGGCCCTGCCATCGAGGCCAGTCCACCTCACCCATCGGTACCTCCATTGGCCTTGTTTCAGCAGTAGTAGCTGCAACTCACCAAGGATCGGCAATGCAGGATTTGCACGCACACCAAACTAAGTTTGCAAACTTCACAGTCTCTCTGCTTCATGCACAAGCACTTTTAACATGTGCTACCTGCTCTGGAGTCACTGGAATTATGCAGCAATGGGGGACAAAATGATACAGCAGTGTGGACTAAATTATGCAACAACAAAAATGCAACAACAAAAAAGCTGCAACGTAATGCAATATATTTTCTTATACTTTATTATTTAGACATTTTTACACATGTTAAGTCTCTGCAAAGATTCTGCCTCATTAGTATCAGTATAACATACAAATGCAGCAGTGAGAAAGGTGATTAGTCAACCTTTGCAAAGGGCCGGCAACTTTGCAGCAACTCAAGTCACGTTTTTTGTACCTTTTTATCCGTTTTAGCTACAAAAATTATTAGTTAAAACTGTAATATTATGCAGTGGATGATGTATTATGTGGGAAATAAGAAAGAGCCATAATTATATAGCAAAAATTTGCAAACTAGGATATTTTGCCATTCATGTTTGAACTGCTCTTGTGGAAGAAGCGAGAAGTGCTAATGAGAGAAACTGCATGGCTTGGAGACAAATGGCTTGTGATTCCACTTTTAAGCATATTTGGGACATTGTGTGATTGGAAATATATCCCACTTTGTGAATGTAATTAAATGCCAATAAATCCTATTAAACCTTAAATAATCAAGTATATATATTGGTTCAATTAAATAACACAATAAGCTGTAACTGGTCGGTGAAATGCCAAACAAATATTGAAAATTGGGATGCTTGGCACATTCTGGCCACACCTCTGACTCCGCCCACTGATCCAATCCTTGGGTTATCCCCGCCCTCTGAGTCTCCACCCACAGTTCCCATACTTTTTTCCCCCCACTTCAACCACTGTGTATAAGGGTTCTAATTCAACTTTTAAATAGTACTTCTCACTACAGTGCTGTAATGTGACATACTAATGTCAAGGGTTCCACTTGTTAAAGAAACACTTTTTAGAATTTTGAAGAGATATTGTATTTTATGTGAGGTTTGCTGGGCAATTTACGTAGAAATCATTTTCAAAGCTCGGCTTGTGCATGGGTTCTAAAAGCCAAACCAGTTTCTTATGTCGGTCGCCCTGTTTATTTTCTGGCTCTCCCACCTCTAATCTGTAGAAGTAATTCTCTGTTGACACTTCTTAATGCTCAGCTGCCTTTTACATGTACCTGGATATATTCTTGATCTAACTGAGCTATAAAAAGAAAATCAAAAGTAAGTTTTAAAAAGCAGAATTTCAACAGGTCCAATTTTTTAAGGTGTCAATAGTTTTCACACTCCTCAGTGAAGTTGTAATGCTCCCCATCAGCACAGGTCTAAAAAGCCAGCCATATTTTGTTGGGTCCATACCCAAGACAGACATAGAGCAGTCAGCAAGGGATACAATTACAACTACAAAACTGTGCATCCTTGTATATATGGACTGCCTAAAAGTCATAGTGAGGCCATTAACATCCTGTAGACCTATAATTTGTTCACAGGCATGCATAATGTCTATTTAGTATGAGTGAAAATTAACGGGTCTTTGAGCTCCAAAAAAAAGAGGAAGAACGACATTCTGTACCGTGACAACCAGGGCTGCCTCCGTAAGTCTCTGCACCAAACAAACTTGGTAGGAAGAACACATTGAAAAACTCTACTGAAGCATTCTCCTCCTATATGCAGGTAAGCTATATCAACTGCTTTAACACTCAGAAAAAAGGGTTACTGACAAGAGTTAAACACCCTTGTTCCCCAGGGAATGATATTCTCAGCCTTCAGGTCCTCAATTGTAGCTTTGCACTGCCGCACCAGCTCTCGCAGCCCCTCCGACTCCTCCGAGCTGTCGTCCAGGTCATTGAAGTGGATGTGTACCAGCTTCAGCGGCTCATCGTCTAACTACTCCAACTGCTCCCTGTCCCAGAAATCCACCTCCGCTTTCTTCTGCTTGCAGCTCTCGCTGACGCTCTGTGATTGGACCATGAGCTTTGGCCAAAGTTTATGTGAAATGTTTGTGAACAAGCGGGAAAGAAATACTGAAAATGCGACGTAATGCGACGTAAGGCCCTCCTCTGACTGCCTTTTCCGATATATTTATTGGGGAGAGAGAGTGTATGAAAGGTCTGACTCCGGGAGCTGAGGTGAGGGTGGCGACCCAGTCTACTGTCTTTCCAGAATGTTGTAGAAGAAGTTTGATTAAAGGATGGTGCTCTCCTGCCATCTGTTGTCATATTTAGGTAATTGCAATCGCATTTGTAAGCAAAAGATACCAATGTTGGACGGGAAACTTTCTTCAAAACACTATTGGTTCTAGCTCGATAGGAGACAGCTCAGGGGAAACACAAACGACACTAATGTTTAGGCCTGTACACCTCGTCGAACCAAAATGTAGACACAGAGACATACAAAAATGTGTGGGTGCACTGGAAGAAACAGCTTCATCAGCATCTGTTCAAGAGCCACCAAAAGACGGCGCCAGTACTTAAAACCGGTGCCACACTGCCATCTAGTGACTTTTTCCTCAGTAACACGTTTTCACTGTTGAATGTGCAGAGAAATGGAGCCCTCCCCAGTTTGTATGGCGAGCTGTATGTTTATTCGAGAACTGCTGCCCGCAGGTTTTGTAGAAACAAACGGTTTGACTCTTTGGCCTTTTTTTTCGTTTCATTTTGTTCTTCTAAAGATAAATACCTGGACCTACAATGTCGACGGTTAGGCCTGCATCGTGTCCATTCTTACAGTAAGTTGGCTCTCGCTCCAAGTTCTGAGATATCTCTATTGATAATTCCATTTTGCAGTTCCATTTTGACAGCCGCTATTTCTTCTCTTTTTTCTGATCCCATCTTTCTTGGGTCACGGTCAGTGCTTAATTTGTAACATAATAAGTGCTGGTGCCCAAAGCTCTACTCAGAAGTCAGCCGCAGGCTCTAATAAATGTCCTGGTACATAATATCAAAGCTGCATAGTCCTGAATTCTCCTCACTTCTTAATTCTCTTGACAGACATTCCTTGCCTCTTTATCACACTCTTGCAGATTCCTGCTTTCTCCTTTTTTGACATTTTCCCGTCTTCTCTTCCTTCTTCTTTCCCTTTGGTGTATTTTTCCGTCTTTCGCTCAGGGAATGTCTGATTCTGAAAAATGTGTGCAGAAGGACCCCCTCTGGACCCAAAAATTAATGGCAGTGAGCTCGACCAGCAATCATCCCTCAAATGAAGCATTGTGGTGGACACACCAGAAAGTGCTAGTAAGACAGAAGCTCTCTGGCCAAATGGCCACCAGCTTCTTAGCGGCGATCTATAGCATATTGATGTTATAAGGGGTGTAACACAGGCCCCCGCAGCCCACGCGGTGCGGGGGGGGGGGGGGGGGGGGGCTAGCTCCAAGAGGCCCCCTCAGCACTGAACTCTGGCCGGGAGAGCTCCTAATTGAGACCGGAGGGGCCCCCCTAAGTACCGTGCAGGGAGGCCCCCTCACTTTTCGTTACGCCAGTGGATGTTATACGCAGGAAGGCCCTCGTTTTTCTGATGCGGACTCTGAACAGGGACTATGTCTTATGCGGGGAAGTGTTAGGGTGTGGTTAATATTGTATATGGGATAATGCAGTGTGTGAGTGTATGCTGAGGAATAAAGACGTATCTGATTGCGGCTGTTGTGTGGCGTATTTCATTTGCATGCTCCCAGGCTTGTGAAGATGCTGCATGTGGCGATGTGTAGTGGATACGTGCCCTCAAAGAAACATGGCTGTTCTCCCTGAAAGTTTGCAACGGTACGGCAAACTGCTCCTACATGCCACGTGTGCCTCAAATCGATGCAAAGCAGTCTGCAACTGGTACATGTGGAGGCAAAGGTCTGCTCCAGACCATACACAGCCAAAGGAAAAAAAAGTGAAGGCCCTACAGAGCACATTCAAAATGTCAGCGGAAACTGCAGGTGAACCTGTAGACGGAAAGCTGCACTACAACCTGAAAATGGAGCACCTACTGAAACGAAGCAGAAAAAAAATGGCAGTGACAACCAAGAATGAGAAACAGAGAATGTACTCATCGTTGAGGACAAGTGAAGCATATTACGACCTCAGATCGGGTATGGTGATCCAAGTTCAAGCACAAGGGCTGTAGTTGCAGAAGCCACCGGGTACAGCTAAAGCTGTCCGAACAGCACTAGCTCGCTATGGCGGAAAAAGAGAGCACAAAATACAATGTAGCTGTGTTCCTGAAACCACCACCGCCTTTCGACACCTATAGGAAGCAGAACATTAGTGCTAGGTGGGCTTCGTGGATAGAAACATATAATAACTTCATAGATGCACTAGAAGAAGAAGTTAAAAAGAAGCTCATCAAATACATAAAACAAATCTTGCAAGTGATGGAGTGAAAGAAGTGCTAAGGAAAGTTTCACAGAATGATGCAAAATCATACCAGAATGTAAAAGAAGCGTCAGAGGCCAAGTTCAACCAAATGCCGAATGTCGACTACGAAAGGTATATATTTAACCAAGTACAACAGGTTGGTAAAACAATGTACTGATTTACTGAGAGACTTGATACACACATTAAACATTGCAATTTCTAATATTTCACTGACAAAGAAGCCATGCGCCTCAGAATCATTGACAATCAATCGCCTTGCAGATTTGTTTAGAAGGCACATGTTGAGAGACACAGACAGCTTTGATAAAATGCTGATGGCTGCGTGAGCAGAATGAGCAGAACAAGTTGCTGAAATGGAAGCAGGAACAGTCTACAATGAATCAGCCTTGGCTGTGAAAAGCAGGCAAAAGCAAGATTCCTCTGTTACGTGGGAGAAAAAAGAATCAAGTCTTCAGCAATCTCCCTACTGCAGGAGGTGAGCAAGATTATGATGGACCAATCACAGTCCCAAGTCTGTACTTTGACCCCAGAGAAATCCACATTTTGAATGGATTAAGCTACAAGCTTGTCAGTATTAGAATGAGACATATTTTATGCTTGGTTACAAGAACCTGCAACCGCCTGCACAGATGATGACCCCCCCCCCACCCAAAAGGAGGACAGGGCACAACTTATCTAAGAATTCAGGTCAGATGCCTTCAAACGACACATACTACAAAAACCTGGAATGTCACTAGACGATATCCTTATACTTGCCAGGTCATGAACTGTCCAGTAGCAGAGCCAAGTAGATAGAGATCGCTCAGCAAAGTGCGGGTCAGGGAAAGGGTGAGTGACTGAAGCCTCAGCAACCATCACCAAAAGATTGCTGGCTCGGGCCCCCAAATCAACAGTGGTAGATGTGACTGTGAAGAAGGCATGTTGATATTGTTTTCATCCCACACCCTCTCCAAGACTGCCCGGCAAAAGGCAAAATATGCTCCATGTGCCAACGCCCTAATCACTTTGCAAGGGTTTGTAAGGGTGGAATGATGCCTGATGAGAGCCTCTGGAAGGAGATCACAACAATCCCCAGTGCTCGGTTGGTGGCCTAGGAAACTGCCACCCACAAGTGGGATCCTTCCTCTATGGAGGACCGAGAAGATAACAAATTATTCTTAATATCATGCATGATCGGGAGCCAGGGAGGACATGTCAAGCTGAGACCCACCTGCGAATCACCATATCAGGAACATAGATAATATCCTTGATAGACACTGGTGTTTCAGTAAACATGAGCATTTTGATGGACTACACTCTCATCTAACTGTGCTACCCATAAAAACCAAGATCATAATATATGAAGCTGCACAACCCATTCTACTAGAGCGTGTATTCAAGTGTCCTATCTCACAAGAAGAAACAACGTGCCATTCCACATTCTTCGTTGTTACCCATGGGATAAAGATGCAGCTCAGCTGCTGCACTGCAGATGAACTACGACTAATGAACACATTATTTACCTTCAGCATCACATTATCTGGTAGAGACTATCTAGCAGCAGATTCCTTACCTTTGAATTTCCTAGGCATCAGGCTGGATCCGGAAACTTTTGCTGAGCAATACCCCTTGTGAACGCCATTTGTCTCCATGTGACCTCGTCTGCATCGTTAGAGTTGGTTATGACATCGCAGTACCTATATAGGTCCCACCCAGGCATGTGGATGTCAGTACGTTTAGTTTTTTTCCACACCAGAAGTGCAGAGCCACAAAGTAACTGACATGGCTGTGTGCAAAACTAGGGCCCTGAACAGGGGAGTAACCCTAGCTCTACAACATTAGTCCGCACAGCAGGGAGGCATGGGTGGGGCTGTAAGGAATCTGCATCTAGTTAGTCTCTACCAGAAAATGCATTGCCGAAGAGAAGTAACTTGTTCATCTGCTAGAGACCTCTAGCTGCAGATTCCTTACCTTTAAATAAGATACCCAAGCCATACCATCCCGGGGGTGGGTTGCAGACCAATACCTCAAACTAGGAAGTCTTGCAGGACCAGAGGGGCAAAATGCCTGTCTCTGCGTACTTGATTGTTCAGGCAGTAATATTTGGCAAATATGTGCAATGATACCCACGTTGATGCCTGACTGAGGTCTAAGACTGAGACACCCCATGCCAAGGCCATAGTAGCAGCTTTTCCCCTAGTGGAATGAGCTCCTAGTCCTTCAGGGGGCTTCTTCTTTGACAGGGCATAGCACATCTTAATGTAGAGAACAACCCAGCGAGAGATCGTCTTTTTCTGCACTGTCCTTCCCTTCTTAGCTCCCACATACCCCACAAACAGTTGGTTGTCCACCCGGACGTCTTTAGTGCAGTCAAGGTAGAATGACAATGTTCTTTTTGGGTCCAGACGGTGGAGATGCTCCTCTCCTTTCGAGGGATGCGGGGGAGCAAAGAAGGTGGGCAATGTGATGAATTGACCAAGATGGAATGGGGTTCCAACTTTTGGCAAAAAAAGCACCATCTTGTCTGGAAAAGACATCAGATAGGGAGGCGAGCAAGATAACGCCTGCAACTCACTCACCCTCCGGGCAGATGAAATCACCACAAAGAAGGCTGTTTTGATGGTCAACAGCTGGAGGGGACAATTGTGTAAAGGCTCAAAGGGAGCACAGGTCAGGTAGGTGAGGACCAAAATAAGGTCCCACTGTGGCATAACAAAGGGCGTGGGAGAAAACAAGCGAGTCAGCCTTTTTAGACCTCTATATACAATAGGAGACATACAAAGAGAAGGCTGGTCTTGCAGCTGCAAAAAGCAGACAGAGCAGAAGGGTAACCCCTGATGGTACTAAAGAAGAGCCCTGGTGGGCAAGGGTCAGAATGAACAAAACAACAGTAGAAAGAGAAGCAGAAAGAGGGCCAATATAACTTTATGTACATTATAATACAAATTTCTGCCAACCGCAGGCATATACCGTCTTAGTTGAGGGAAGTATGGCCGCCAAAATAAAGTTGCATGCTTCAGGAGGTAGGTCAAAAGCCAACCACTGCGGACGCTCAGTCTCCACGCATGGAGGTGCAGAGTTGACCGATTTGGGTGGATGGCCCTCTCCTGCTACTGCTGACAGAAGATCTTCTGAAGGAGCAGCCTGATTGAAGGATTGATGCTCATTTTCAGAAGCTCTGGTTACCAGACTCTCCTCGCCCAGTCTGGAGCCACAAAAATGACTTGGGCCTGGTCGCTCCTGATCTTCTTCAGAACCCTGGTCAGGAGTGGTATGGGCGGAAAGGCGTACAGGAAGCCTGAGCTCCACTCATGACAAAAAGTGTCAGAGCTATAGCGATAGCCGCCTTGGAAACTCCAGTGCGCAGTACTGCGGACACTGCTCGTTCTCTTCAGAGGTGAACAAATCTAACCAAATTTCTCCCCACTGCTGAAAAAGACCTTGCACCACCTCCGACTGGAGATGCTATTCGTTATCCACTAGGCATTGACGGCTGAGTTCGTCCACCTGGTGTTCAGAGACCCTTCCTAGTGTTGAACCACCAGGGTTATGCCCTACTGTTCTAGCCATGTCCAGAGATGCCGGGCCTCTTGACAAAGGGTCCACGACCACACCCCGCCCTGCTTTTTGCAGTACCACAGGGTGGTGGAATTGTCCGTGAACCCCTGCACTAACTCCTCCTTGACAGAGGAAAGAAATGCCTTCAATGCCAACCGAATTGCTCGGAGCTCCAACAAATATATGTGGAGCCCCGACTCGGCTGGAGATAGTGTCCTCCAATTTACACCTCTCCCAGATGGCAGACCCATCCCAGAAGTGACGCATCTATCATGACTGTGAGATCTGGTTAGGGACAGGAAAGGGGTCAGCCGTTGACCCAATCGCGGTTCGTCAACCACCAATGCAGATCTTTTGCAGTCCCTTCTGAGATCTGAACCACATCGGTGAAATTTCCCTAATGCTGTGCCCACTGGAACTTCAAATCCCACTGCAGAGCCCGCATTCACCACCTGGCATGCTTTACTAACAGGATGCAGGAGGCCATGAGGCCCAACAGCCTCAGAGTCAGTCTCACCGAAATCCAGGATAGAGGCTGAAATATAGGTATCCTAGCCTGAATATCCTCGACTCGCTACTCGGATGATAGAACCAAAACTGCCCCGTGTCCAGAACAGCTCAGATGTAAGGGAGAGTCTGAGAAGGAGTAAGGTGTGACTTCTGCACATTTATAGAGAACTACAGGGAATGCAGGATGTTCGCCATAGTCTGAAGCTGGGAGACAATTGCCTGGGGTGAGGACAACTTCAACAGCCAGTAGATGAGGTAGGGGACAAATGACACCCCTAATCTGCACAGATGAGCTGCAACCACAGCCATCACCTTGGTGAACACCAGAGAGTCACTGGTTAGGGCGAAGGGGAGCACGGTAAACTGAAAGTGCTTGCGGCCTACATTGAACTGCAGGTGAGAGACATTAGCCTGGCATATGATGTCCACTAGTTCTAGTGGGCACCTTGCACCAGTCTAATTGACCCTTATTAATGGTGGTTGTAAAGTCAACCTTATAGAAAGGTATCCTAGTGTTAGCATGGACCAGCAGTCATCAGGCTAAGACTTCAGAGAGCGTATTAAGCAACTTGTTTTACCAATTATAATCCCTTGAGTACCAAATGAAAGGACACCATACAAGGTATATATCAAATATATATGTATTTATTCTAAACACAACCCCTCTGCACTCTTTATGAGGTCAGTGGTAAAAGTACAATACAAGTTATTCAATTAGCATACGATAAGTTGCACAGTATACATTATGCCCTAGGGGCCTCACAAACCATATACTAAAATGGTGGTATAAGAACCACAAGAGAATTAGAAAGCAGGCCTGGGGCCTGTGGAAACGCTGGGGCTGCTCTAAACAACCAAAGGTTAGGAAGTAGTGTAGCGGGAATTCCGTTCTCCTACAGAACTGTGCATAGAGATTCGGAACCTCAGTGAATTAGGATGGCCCAGAACTCACCTCAGTACCCAAAATCCCCTTACCGAGCTAGCTACAGTGTCTCATTGGTTATAATAAAACTCCCAATGTTTAGACAAACCAGAACATGAACTTAGATTACCTCAGGTATCGTGGAACACATGAACACTCTTTCGCTTTATAATCAATTCAAACCAGAACGTGGAGTAAATGAGGACACGTGCATATTTGAAATATTTATTTACTTCCGGCCTATCTCCCTGCTCCCTGCCCCAGCGAAGATGCTTGAGACACATCTTAACAAGCATCTCGCCGTCTTTGTGGAAAGCTCGGGATACTTAGACTCCTCCCAGCATGGATTCAGGAGAGAATTCAGCACCGAGTCAGCCCTCACTATCGTGCTCGACAAGATCCGCACGACAGTAGATGAGGGCCAGACCTCTCTCCTGGTCCTGCTAGATCTAACTGCGGCTTTCGATACCCTCTCCCCCTCAGTACTTACATCGCGGCTGAGGGAGGTAGGGGTGAAGAACGCAGCTCTGGATCTTCTGACCTCCTTCCTCACGGGGAGGGAACAAAGTGTCAAGCTGGGGGAGTTCCTATCTCCATCCCGACCTGTGCTATGTGGGGTTCCTCAAGGGTCAGCACTCAGCCCGACCCTTTTCAATATCTATGTTACCCCACTAGCCAAATTAATAAGATCATTCGGGATGGAGGTAGTCTCGTACGCAGACGACACTCAAATCCTCGTCTCTCTTCCCCATTCAGATGAACTAATCGCCTCCAAGTTTAGATCTTGTATGGAGGCGGTTGGTCAATGGATGATCCAGAATTCTCTGAAACTGAATGGGGAGAAGACTGAGGTGATGGTGTTTGGGGGGAAAGAAAACATCTGGACAGCCAATTGGTGGCCCGACTCACTTGGAACATGCCCTTCCCCCACATCTTCTGCCAAGAATCTCGGGGTGCTAATAGACCCTGCACTTGACTTAGGCAGCCAGGTGAGCAGAACTGTTTCCACCTGTTGGGGCCTGATTCACACCCTACGTAGGATCAGGAAATATCTCTCCTTCCAGGCAAGAAAACAAATAGCCGTTGCTCTCATCGGCTCGCGCCTGGACTACTGTAATGCGCTGTATGCTGGACTTAACAAAGGACAGCTGCAGCGCTTACAGGTAGTCCAAAACGCCATAGCTAGATTTGTCCTGGATATTCCCAGACGCTCCTCAGCCACTGCAGCCAGGAAAACGCTGCACTGGTTGCCGGTAGAACACCGTATCCGGTTTAAAGTTCTATGTATGACCTACAGAGCCATTGCCAAAAAGAGCAACACTGGAATAGGATCCATCATCTCCCTCTATGTCCCCCGAAGGAACCTGCGTTCCTCTGGGAAACTGCGTCTGGCAGTCCCCCGTGTACGAAGAGCCAAATGGGGTGGCAGAGCCTTCTCCACTCTTGCTCCTAAGTGGTGGAATGAACTTCCTTTGGATCTGAGATCTCTCCCGTCCTTACAGAACTTCCGCACTGCTTTAAAAACCCATCTCTTTCAGCAAGCATATGTGTAGGGTTTCATACTTTTTCCGGATCACTCTCTGATCTTTTTGCTAGGCGCCTTGATACCTGCGGGTTACTGTTTTGCGCATTATAAATCTCTTTTCTTTTCAATTCAATTCATACTAATGCAGGGTTCTCAAACGCAGTATCTTATATAATACAAGCAAACATATTATAAGCAACAAAGTTATCAGCATAGTTACTAGTCCATAAAAGGCGAATGGTGACCGCATACTACGATGCTGAAATGAATAGAAATTAACAACACCTAATTCTCACCCTCCCTATTTAGCATAGTATTTTATATCTATGAAGGTCTCATTTGGGTTTTAGCAGGGCGGGCCCATACCTCAAAATCTCAGTGGCAGAGGATCACATCATCTTCCACCAGCTCTCTGCATGCGAAGCACCATCAAGTGTGTTACGTGTGTTTTCAGCAAAGCAATATAAAACCTGCTTAGAGCCACATTTTGGAAGCAGCATGTGTGTTATGTCTAGGAAGGTGCGAAGATCAGACCTCACAACAACACTGTGTCGAGTTATCCTTGGAGCCTTCAGCACTCACTGTGCAGACAGTGTACCAAGCAAAGCTGATATCAGAGCAATAACATTATTTCTCAAGTAAATCATGACGCTCTTCTGGGTAGAAAGCTAAAATAACAATTATGTGTTGTGTGAAAAATGAAGCAAAAGGAAAAATGACGTTTAAACATTTAATAAGCTCATGCTAACTTAACACAGTATATAGAAACAAAGTAGCTATATGAAAGTAGGAGGCCCACAGGAGACGAGTGCAGTGTCTAAACACAGCCGCGGGTTACCATTGACTTTCCATGGGAAACAAAGAAGTTACAAATTTACAATTTAAGGACACTTCCGGATGGACTACGATGGAACCCTTTTAAACTAGGACACTTCGAGAGTCCAGACCGACGGGAGCACCAGAGTACTCGTGTTACCTCACCCAGGGAAGCCGGTGCATAGGTGTCTTTCGTGTCTGATTTCGTCATCGTTTTCAATGGAGAGCTGCAAAGAAGTGCTTCAGGGGACCAGAGGAAAAGTGTTCGGGTGGATCCAAGGGTGGATCGAAGATCTGTAGAACCTGAAAGCAGAAGGGACAGAGTCTGGTTCACTTGCCAGTGACCAGGGCGGCAATAGAAAGATGCCACCAGATGTCAGGTGATTTCAGGGGAAGTTGTGAAGTTGGTCTCTTCAGCCACGAGGACCAGGAGGCGTTGACTATGACCAGGAGCTGGATTCGAGCTGTCCCACAAAGGATCTAGTTGACTGCGGTATCGGTATCCGGACTGGACCCAACAAGCCTTGGCAAACGCAACCCACGCAGGATGTCGAGATTGGCTTCAGAGCAGACCAGCAAGGTCTGAGGAACTTCTCCTTTGTAGGGAAGTTGGAACAAGCCTGGAGCAACCAGGAAAGCAAGTTAGATTCAAAAGAAAGTCTTCAGGGGGCTCACTAGCCAACGGACTAGGAACCGCGAAGACGAGTCAAGCTGAATTGCAAAAGCGGGGCCCACGGGTCACTCATGGAGTGTTGGCCTCTGTGGTTCGGTGCAAATGGTGCTCGGGTCTGGGGCTTCAAGCACCCCAATGCACGACTTAGAGTTACTTCGTGAAGTGAGTACAGCTTGCAAAATGCAGGATGTCCAGGAGTTCTGGTCTCACGTCTCTCGTGTCTGCCACGGGTCTCAGCTTTGCTGTGAGCGAAGGTCGGGTCAGAGATGTCTGGAAATCTGTGTCCTCTTTCGCAGATTCTTCGGTTTCCGGCGGTAGCCTCGAAAATGCAGGCTGGCAAAGTTGCTGTTGGTGCCTGTTTGAGATGTCTTCCATCTTCCAATCGAAATGGAATGTCGAAGGTCCAGGATTTATGTTTCAAAGTTTCGTCCAGGGTAATCTAAAGTCCTAGTGACTGGGTTCCTATACTTATACTAAGTTTAGGGGCCGGACTACCCTTAAGGTCCCTCCTATGGGTGGACCTGGGAAGGGGGTGGTTACACCCCTTTCCCTTTGTCCAGTTTCGCGCCAGAGCTGGGGCAGAGTGCCCCAGCAACTGGTTTGAAATGCATGGAGCACCTAGTGTGCCCCAGGCAGTGTCTGGAAAGCATTCACTGAATGCAGCTCTCCCTGCCCCAATACACAAAAGCCTGCCTGGGGAGGTGCCAGCACCTCCTTGGACAGGAAACCTTTTGTCCAGGCCTCCCCTGCTGGAGTTTCGTCCAGCAACAGGAGGTCAGACTCATGTCTGTGGCAGCAGCAACCATTTTGTGACGCTGAGGCTCTGTTTAACTTTAGCTGGTAAACCAGTAACTACAGGTCTTCTCCCTCTAGAAAGGTGGAATGCTACCCCCGCCGCCAGAACTGGCGGGGGGGGGGGTGGTATACCAAAGTGTTTGACACCTTACACAACATGTTTTGATAAAGCCAAACCAAAGTTAGCATTAACCGCGAGGAGTGTAATGGACTTAAGAGTATATGGTATGGCTATATCATAGATGACCAACTCAAAATACAATTAGTATCTAGGGGTCAACATGCCATGTCAGTCACTGTCAGACTAAACCTCAACACAATACAGAATACAGAGTAGTGAAAACCCAAAATGTAACAAAAATGTAACATGTGATTGCTAGGTGTAAGCTCTAGGGCATGGGTAAATATTCCCATCAGTAGCCGTCCTGTACCAACCCTTTTAACATCATTTGGGTTCTCCTTGCCCAGGAGACGAGACAACACAACATAGCCTACTGGTGTTCTTAAGACTATGTGTAGTTCTCAAAAGTCTGTGTTGTCAAGGAAGAGTGGTAGTAGTGTCAAAATAGATGAATTTTATGGCTATTGAATAAGCAGTGTAAACAATATTAGTGAATAAAGTGAGTAGAATTAAAATTGGATCAACTGAGTAGATGATAAGTTTTAATGATGTCTCCCAGTTATCCAAATCTAAAAAAAAAAATATATATATATATATATATGGTGTGAAAATACAGATTTAACAAAATATCTGTGAGCAATAGGTCAACATGTTTCAGCATAAAAGAAGAATAGTTCTAAATGCTTTCTTCAGGACCAGATGATAACTACTGCTTATAAAGTGAAAGGTTAAAATCAAAATCACCTGCTATTTTCAGGTATCATACTCCACCACATACCATTTGTAGTGATGATAGCGCTTCACCCCACCTGGCAGCCGCTCAGGTTAAGAGGAGCACCGCTCTGTCCGTCGGGGTCTCCGCACAGTCGTCCGAGCTGTCTGGGGAGCTATAAGGAGATGGTTCCGAAAGCTGCAGAGGGGCTCAGCTCATGCTAGGGCACCCTCTCACATAAAACCAAGCCCTCTGCCTCCAGGATTGTCAAGTCCTGCCATAGGAGTGACTTATAGGTGTATATATATATATATATATATATATATATATATATATATATATATATATATATATATATATATATATATATATATATATATATATATATATATATATATATATATATATATATATATATATATATATATATATATATATATATATATATATATATATATATATAGGTATACTATATCTCAGTAAGGGGTGATATTACTCCACCTTACCCAGGCTGTGTGAACAGACCTGTGGTGTCAGTTAGGAAGGCAAACCAGGGGTGACACAATACATGCTGCAGCCCCTGGTAGGCCTAGGGTGCACATGTGCCCTGGGTACCTATGGCACACTATACAGGGGCTCACAAGGGTGACCCAGTAACCAATCTGGTATGTACCTAAAGTACATGTTATCAATTTAGAGAGAGAACAGCTGGCTGTGGGCCTGATTAGCAGGTCCACAGCCACACTAAAGTCGAAAAACCAGAGAATCACAGCAAAAAGTGGGGGTAACCATAGGAAGCAGAGCCTACTCTCCTACAGCAGGTAACACCTGCAGCCCGACAGAATGGGGATGTGAAAATACGCAACCTGCAGGTCCAACGCTACCATCCAGTCTCCTTGGTCTAGGGCAAACAAGACCTGAGTCTCCTTCTTGAGAAAGAGATTGGCTGTCCAAAGATCTAAGATGGGCCGTAGCCCCTTGTTCTTCTTCAGAAAGTAGCGGAAATAACAACCACTGCCTCCTTCTGAATCCGGGAACCTTTCTATAGGTCCCTTTGCCAAGAGAACTGTAGCTTCCTCCTGGAGCAGTTGTAAATGATCCCCAGTAAGCCGTTCCTGATATGGCAGAATGGCAGAATGGAAGAAAGGGAAAGGGATAGCCCTCCCGAATGATCTGCAAGACCCCCTTGTCCAGTGGGAGAGATGATGATGGATTCTCCCACCAACTGGAGTGGTGTGGTCCTGCAGACTCAGACTAACAGTGCCTGGAGGCTGCAACTGCCGAAGGCAGGGTGGGTGATGACTTCTGGCTTCCATTCGTAGGCCAAGATGAACAGCGTCAACATCCCCATACAGCTTGGGAAGCCTGCACAGGACGGTGGCTAGGATAGGGCTGACGGGGCTAGAAACCCATTCCGTTGCCACGAAAGGAGTGAAAGGTAGACTGGCCATGAGGAGTAGGAGAGTCCCAATGATCTGGCTATAGCTCAAGAGTTCTTGAACCTCACTAGGGCCAAATCTGCCTTTTTCCCCCAAAAAGGCGGGTCCCATCAAAGGGCATGTCCATCAGATTTGCCTGGACATCCCCCGAGAAGCCAGTTGTCCTAAGCCAGGCATGGTGCCTAAAGGCCACTGTCATGGAAATCAATCTGCCCAGCGAATCTGTTGAATCAAGGCTACTCCTGATGGTGAATTTTGCTGCATATCTCTCGTCCATAACGGCTTGAAAGAGCACAGCTTTCTCCGGGACGTGCAGCAGCACTTGTGCAACAGTCTCCCAAAGGGAGTGGGAGAAGCGGCCCAATAAGCACATGGTATTCACCGAACACAATGCCAGGCTGAAAGAAGAAAACATTTTCTTCCCAAATAAATCCTGCCTCTTGGATTCCCTACCTGGAGGGGCAGAAGGGAATGCACCCTGTGACGTAGAGACCTGCACCACCAAACTTTCTGTGGTGGGTGTTGGCTGATGAACTTTGGGTTGCCTAGAGCTGGGCATGGCAGAAGGCAATTGTCCTATTCACAGGAGCCCCTGTGCTAGGCTTGGACCACGTGCCTTGAAGAACATCAGTAAGTGCCTCATTAAAGGACAAAAAGAGTTCTGAGGTGGAAGCATCAGGTTGAAGCTTTTCGGTCAGGAGATTAGTCCTGACATCCACTACAGGCAGCTCCACTCCAGGACCTCAGCTGCCCTCTTAACCACCATAGCATAAGTTGTCCCCTCCTCCATAGCCACAGTTGGCGGAGAGAGCATACCTGTATCTGGAGAAGTGTCCAGTCCAACCAGCCTCCCCATGTTCCCAATACCAGTCCAAATGCTCTGCAGAGTCATCCTGGTGATCTAGAGGGTCCATAGACCCCTCCCTTTCCTCTCCGGAGCCTAACACATCCACAAAGTGCTCAGGTAACAACATAGAACCTCTGGGTTCAATCGATGTCGGAATCATCGTCAAGCGAAGTTGTTCTGGCTCCGTGTTGTCGGGGATGAGGATGCGGCCGGCACAGCAAGCACAGACTTCAGGTCTGATGGCGATGAAAATCGCGGTGGGACGACTGGCATTGCCCCGGATACGGGCTTGGATCCCTGAGGCCCCACCGACGTTGTGGCCGTAGCAGACAGCATCGAATTAGATGGGGCCCCACCGACCCCATGGGGCCTGAAGGCTCACCAGAGGTGTTAGCCCGCTCAAATACGCGGCGTAAGGTCTTGCAAATCACTTTTATCTGAGTGGGGGTCGCTCCTGCTCCTGGAAAAGAGGCAAGGTGTGAAGTCTCCGACTCCGGCTCCGCAGAACCATGCCTAGAGCATCGGTGCTTCTTACCTCCTTCATTGGCAGACGACATTTGAGGTGAATACGAAGTCCGCTTGGACTCCTTCTTGTGCCTCTTCCCCAAGTGTACCGACGACCTTGAGTGGGATGAAGAGAACTTTCGGCTCCTGGAGCAGTCCAGCGACCTCCTCTTCCTCGATAGGGACCGGTACCTTCAGAGTCTCGCTTGATGGTGTCGGCTGTTGGCCGCAAGGAGCTTCAAAGCCCGCTCCCTCACGGACTTAGAAGCTATGGCCTGACAGTCCGAGAACAACTTCACATCATGGTCGCGCTCGAATCAGCATAGGCATACGAGGTGAAGATAGATGACCGACATTGTGCGGGGACAGGCAAAAATACAGAAGTCGACAAAATGTCAAGAAAAAACCTGTCAAAAAGCGACAGAGGGACTGCTCTTCCCGATTGGCACTTAACTGGCGTGGAAGAAAAGAACAGATCTCCGCATGCCTGGGTAGCGCCTATTTACGTACCGTGACATCATAATCGACGCTAACGATGCGGACGATGTCACGCGGAACCGAATTGAGCCACATGATGGCACACGCAAGGGGTATTGCTCAGCAAAAGTTTACAGATTCAGCCAGATGCCTGGGAAAGGTAAGGAATCTGCAGCTAGAAGTCTCTATCAGATACAGTTTGCAGTAACCATTTGTGAAGCATTGAAGTACTGACCAGCTTCCAGCAACTCTTCCGTGGGCTTACTCGGCTTCAGGCATCACCAGCCTCATTAGATAAACATTACAGTGAAGCCTGTGACCCTCCGCCACTGACAAATTTCTTTCAAACTATGTCCTGCTGTGAAAGCAGAGTAGCAAAAACTGGAAGACCTTGGTGTCATCAAACAAAGGTCACAGGCTTCATCCACTGGGTCTCGCCATTGGTTGTGGCCAGCAAGTCCAGAGAGCCAGAGAGCATCTGAATATGCACTGACATGCGTTTTCCCAACAGAGCCTTAAGGAGGGAACGGCATATCTCGTCAGTCATTGATGAACTCATTACTGATCTGAATAGAAGACACTAGTTCTGAAAGGTAGATTTAATCTCTGGTACCATCACCTTGAACTTGCAGAGGAGATAGCACGTTCTTAATAGTGTCATGTCCTTGGTGGAAGACGTGTTTCAGAATGCGATTAGGGACGTTCTGCCAAACTTGGAAGGTTTCCTGAATGGCAGCGATGATATTCTGATCATTGTCTCCGAAACACCAGAAGAGACTCAGATTAACCCTACAAAGAATTGCAGATATGGGTCAGACTCTCAAACAGAACAAATGCAAGTTCCTACAGCATGACGTTTAATTCTACGGAACTCTATAAAAGCGAACCCAAAAAACGCATCCCTTGGTCAGGGGAAAGGTAAAAGAGGCAGTATTTCACAACATCAATGAAGCGCTACTACAAAATTCAACTATGGCATACTTTGATCCTGCCTAAGAGACAAAGCTTATATTGGAAGTCAGCCCCATCAGACTAGAAGCTGTCCTACTGCAACCACTGGAAGGGATGAATGAAGGGCGATTGTCTTTGCAAGCAATGCACTAACCAGTACAGAGAAATGCTTTGCGCACACACGGAAGGATTCCCTTACCATCAATTGGGCTTGTGCACACTTCCACCTATACCTGTATGGACGGTCCTTCAAAGTAACCACCAACCCCAAACTCCTCACACCAATATTCGCTAGCACATATCCCTATCCTCCAATGATGATTGAAAAGTGCCCGCCCCCCTTCCCCCCCCCCATTATCAGAAGTATCAGTTCACTCTAGGGTACTAGCCTGAATGCACAAATGTGGCTGACTACCTTTCACAACACCCTAAGTCCAAACAGTCAACAGTAGTGTGTGCAGGAGTAGGAGCTGAAGAATATGCATAATGCATCACCACTGTGAACTGCCCCTTATCGATTGTGGTAAGTGAAACTGCAGATGCTATCGAAGTGGATCTGTGCCTTCAACAAGCCATTGCCACGCAAAATCTGAATGGAAAATCTTCCTACATGACATTGGGGATCATGCTAAAGACAGAAACATAGATTTGAAAGTACTATGCAACATGTGTGATGAACACAGAACCACAGATGAAGGTATCCTCGACCGAAGACACGAATTGGTTATGTCAAAAGCTTTCTACGACAAAATTCTGTGATTTGTGGGTGCTTTACTACAGAAGGGAAAGTTAGAAATGGAACTCTCAAACTCTTTAACGAGAGAATAGAAATGGATTTTGTGAAGTCTTTAGATGCAATGAAACAGCAGTCAAAATACTCGTATATTTTCTAGATTACACCAGATGCAACAGATAGGGCAAAATATTGTGTTGGTGCATAGCCACAAGGACCAAGATGTGATCCATCGTCCAAATATGGAATCTTTTCCACTTTCAAGAATGTTTTTGTGTTAGAGGATGTTTTCTCTGCTTTTAGATTGGCCTGACAATCGGGTGGAATGTTAAGAGATCAAAACAATACGTCTGTAGCTGCCAGGCAGTTCCGTGAAGTGATAGCAGACTGTGGTGCAGGACCTACCATGATCCTTAGTCTGAAGATGTGGGTCTGCTCTGAACTGAATCAAAATAACTGAATCAGGATGTGAACTGACATATTCCAAAGGTCTGTGTACTAGTGATAGAGCGCGCAGGTCACCCGGGTCACAAGTTTACCAATTTTTCCTCCCCACGCACTGGGCCCTGGCGCGAGTAAACGAGGACTGAGTTTGCGTGAACCGGGTGATCTCTTGCACGCCACTATGAGTAATTCGGGGGGTGACTTCACACCACTGCTGACCGTGTACCTGACTTACCACAGGCACATTATTCCTGATGGATCAGGAGCTAGCAGGGGATAGGAGACAGGGTTCCTAGGAAGAATTTCACTTTATAAACCAAAATACATTTATCCACACTGTATGTTTATGAAATGACCACAGACACCTGATAAGTTTAAAGTTTTATCGAAAGATTTCAGAATGAATATGCCAAAAGGACAAGCCAAATACACAATAAAACATCTAGAGTAAAAATCAATACCACAATGTAACTATGGATTAGGGCAAGTATCATTAGAAAAATTGAGAACACTGATAAGCAATAGGCTATTCACCGCAAACTTAAAACTAGGGCAAGGGACATGAAACAGGACCTAATATGAGTACTTAACTAGGCTAGTTATTCTATTTTTACTGAATTTCACTGCAAACATGCTAAGGGAAAGGGGAAAAATGGAACATACTACTATATATGACAATTTAATAATGTCCTATAGGGTGGGGAAAAAGTGGAACAATTCTAATAAACCATTGCATATAAGTTGCTATCAAGGCAATAGGGCAGTATCACAGGCAAGAGTGCTTTATTAAGGAAAAAGAGAGAGAGAGAAAAAGAGAGAGAAAAGACGTAAACCCACTGATTGATATTTACCTAATTAGAAATGAGGACTAACCCTAGCCACGGGTCAGTTTGGAAAGACGGGGACGAGGACCCTCAAGGAATGGAATACCAGAATGCGAGCAGGTACAGCTCACGGACAGTCAGGACAGGATACCCCTCAGGTTTGGGTCAGGGCTGGGCTCACCAAGGTACGACCAACACCCACAGCTTCGGATGCAACGCCTGCGTTACCCCTCTCTGCAAGTAATCCGCCAATAACCCCAATTGGGTTTTCGAATTTCCCCAGCAAAGTGCTTCGCCAGCACTTAAGACTATTTACACCCCTAGGAGATTGCGGAAAGCATGGGCAGAGTGCTCCGCAGCACTCTAGATTGAGCACCTATAGAGTTCGTAGGGTCAGTGACAGGTCTGCTACTCGGACAAGTGGGACAATTTCTCTATGCTACCCTAGGATAATTATACGATTTGGGGACCCTTAGACCACCCACTAATGTTGCAAGTGACAATTTCCCACATTATGATTGGTCAGGAGAGGTGATTCGGTCATTGTCGCCTCCTAGAATTCAGTGTTCCCATCATAAATAATAATTTTAGCATACCCGCCCCTTGGGTTCACGTTCCCAAGCATAGGAATACAGAAAACAATACAAGTGCACAGCATATAGCAACAGTGTTGCTTCGCTCAAGGTAAGATTCAGACTCCTGGAGAGGGTTTCCCAGGCGCATTGGGCTTCAGGAGCCAGCTGGCTTGTTTTAGCTTCTGCGCAGTGAGGTTTCTCCCAGGTCACATGACAGGTTTCAGAGGAGCTTCATCATGGCGTAGCTCAAGTATGCCCCAGCCCCCAGAGACGCGGTACATGAAAAGTAAGCGAGAACAAATTAGAATCATACATAAAACTAATCACACTGTATACCGTTATAGACTTTAACACACCTCTTATTTTATAACATCTGTAACATTAAAGTTTAGTGCGAAAAGACAGATAGGCAAAAGCAGCAGTAGCAAGCTGAGAGCGTGGTGAGAGACAAGCGGCCATTTTCGCATCAGTGCGCATGAGCAAAACAATCCCTCCAAAATGCGAGTGCGTCACATCACATGGGTATGACCGACGCATGCGCAGACTGGATTTCTGCAAAAGCAGCCGTTTCCTTAGTGCAAGCATTGTGAGGATGAAAAGACACACAGGCAAGCCTCTCGGGGACACCCGCGTGTGGGGAAAAATGCTAAATAAATGACGGACAGTGGGATTAGTACGATTATGCATTAGGCGAGGTTCATGAGTGGGAGCAAGTCGCTTTACACGCGAATCCTTGCTCCATCAATCCCCTCTTTGATGATATTTACTATCATCACTACAAAGGAAACAGATGCCAACTTTCATTCTTCCATATCATGCATCTCAATTTCTACAAACTTATTGTTGATTTTTCTTTCAGCTTCTTTATGAGAGTGGTGATTCTTCACCTTTTTGTATATTTGATTTCTCAATTCTTCTAATTCTAACTCATCTATATTTCTCTTTACTCCTCTCTTATTCATAGTGTACTTCTTTTTACACTTTTGACATTTACAGCAGAAGAATATGATCCGTGCAACCACACCTATTCCAAATATTGGCATCAGTATTTTCCACAGAAGATTTCTACCTAAGTTAGAGAACCAACTACCTATAGAGGAGAGACCTCCAGTCAGTCTCGTCCAGGCACTATCAACCTCCAATGGTTTGAGTTCTTTTTCCAAATTCGTTATGTTCTTCACATATCTTTTAAGTTCGATACTTTTATCAGGTATGTAGGTGCAACAATGTTGCGCCTTCAGCATTCTACAGACTCCGCCCTCTTTTGCTAATAAGGTATCAAGAGCAAGGCGATTCTGCAAAACCATGGATCTGATCGCAACCATCTCAGTATTGACCAGCAGGAATCCAGCAGCAGTGTCAGTAGATAACCGATCCACTACTGTAGACAATTTGCAGATTCTGTGTGTGTTCAGAACTACCCCCATTCCAGGTATTAGTGCACTAAAGATATCACCTAATATTTCTCCTACACTCTCACGTTTACTACGCACTAAGCCATTAGTGTCTTCATCATTGCTTCCAGCAGCATTATTCACATGGTATATTTTCGGGAAAAACAAATGCCAAAGTAGCAGCTTCCATACCAGTGATCCGGCAATTTAAAATAAGCCTTGTTCCCACATATATAATATATTCCGGGAAACACAGGTTCTGACCCATTTTTGAAACCCCAACCTCCAATTACCTTATAATTATGTTCACACTCGCTGGAACCAATGAATACATTGTTATAATATTCTGTCCTTTCTCTATGGAGACAAAGTTTTGAATAATAGTACTGCAGAGTGCTTCTATAAAACAAGCTTGCCAATATACTACAGGAGAATCCATAGGTTAGGGGTAAGTGGTGATATGTCACGCCTTCAGCTACAGAAGTGGGTAGCTTCATGCAGACATAACAATCTTCTATTTCCATAGCTTCTACATAATGCACCAATAGGTTAGCGAAAACATTTAAATGCGTCCTGTTTTCCATGTTGTGAAAGTGCAGTCCACCCTCATCTGATGCTTCTAATTTTGGTCGTGTGTGTCTTAGACTTTTTGAGTTGTCACGTCGTTCTAAGCTTCGTGGTGTTTCTGCAGTCTGTACAACGTTTGTGTCTATCACTTCAGGTTCAGTAGGGGACAAGTTAGGATCTTTACTTATCATAAAAGGAATAAAAACTGTTAGTCCTATCCATATGACTATCAACATAGCTACACTACATAAGCATATTTTACAACAAGTTTTACAACACCCAAATCTGGACCTTCCTGCTACGCTTGAATCAGACATTTTAGCTTACAGGTGGCTTTTGCAACCCCTCTTTGTCTCTTCACACCAAGGCTTCCCTCGGTTTTGTCTCAAGGGGGGTCTTCGTCAGAGCTCCGATCTGTAACGGACTCTTCGTCACTTTTGCCACTGTGACTGGGCTCATCAATTTCTTCCAGCACCAAGTATGTCCATTCAGGGCTCCGATACAGTGTGTTCTGTTTCTTCACTCTGTCGCTCTTTCTCAGAGACTTGCCTCGGGCTGCTTTTCTTTCACTTTCAGCCCTCTTACGGTCTTTCAGTTTTTCCTCGACTGTTTTTATTCGGAGTCTTAGCCTTTTGACGTACCTGGGTGTACTTTTGCTTCTGTGACTTTCAGTGGTCGAGGACACTTGGCCTTCCTCGTGCACTCTTTTTATTTTCTCTTTGGGTTTGACAGAGTCTATTTCCCTTCCTGTCTGACTAGTTCCAGGTCTTTCATCTATTTCTTCTGCCTGGTCCTCAAGCTGGCCCTGTTCAGGTTCGCTTTGTATGTTTTCTTTGCTTTCAGGTGAACTGGATTCTGATTCCTGAACAAGTTTGTCCATTTCTATCTGCTCTGGTTCATGCACTTCGTTCCCTTCATTTTCTTCCGCATGAACTTCTACTTTGACCACTATCTGTCCCTTTCCAGACTCCGGAGTCTCGGGAGGAGTGTCGATGTCTTGATCTGTCCCTACTTGGCCTAATTCCTGATCAGGTGTGATGTGAGTCTCGTTGACCTGACCTTCGTCCTCTAGTTCTGTCTCACCTGGACTATCCCACTCACTGTCTAGGTAGGAATATTTCCTGGTTCGTATTGGATCATGAACCTGGTCGTCGGCAGGGTACCACTCAACGTCTTGACTTGTGCTCGGCAGTTCGATATCAGCGAGATCTGGACTCTCTTCGGGAGTCTCCTCAGCAGGGCTGCCTTCAGCTTCAGTCGCGTTTTCTCCAGTTACCCGCTTGGTGTGGCTGGCATGGATCCACTTCGGTACACCAGCACACTTTACAGCAGTAGTGGTGACAAGGATCACTTGTCTTGGCTTTCCCCACTTTGGTCCGAGGCGACTCTTCCGGGTATGTTTCTTTAACACCACCCAATCACCTGGCTGTAGCTTATGTGCTGGAGTCTTGGGCCAGTCGTCAGCTGTCTCTCCAATCTGGTGGGAGAGAGAACACACTTGGTCACCCAGTTGCTTGCAGTATTCTAGCACCAAATCATCAGTAATGCTTAGCAGTTTGTGTCCAGGTACCCATGCTTGTCGCATCACTCTCCCCATTAGTACTTCATGGGGGCTCAGACCTGTTTTCCGATTTGGAATACTTCTCAGACTCATCAGCACAAGGGGCAAAGCTTCTGTCCAGTTCATTTTGGTGGAATCACACATCTTCGCCAATCTGGACTTGATCGTGCCATTTATCTGTTCAACCACCCCAGACGCCTCGGGATGGTAGGCACAGTGCAGTCTTTGCTTCATTTTAAAGGCCTTACAGAGCTCTTCTAGGACCTCGTTGGCAAAATGCCCACCTTGGTCTGTTTCAATCGTCTCAGGAATTCCATACCTAGGTATCAACTCCCTGAGCAATAATTTGGCTACAGTCAAGGCATCATTTTTCTTTGCTGGGTAAGCCTCCACCCACCGGGAAAACAGGCACACTATGACCAGGACATACCTATATCCCTTGCATCTGGGCATTGTTATGAAGTCCGCCTGCATCCTGACAAAGGGACCTACTGCCTTTCCGATGGTACTTTGTTCTACTACAGTCTTCTTTCTTGCATTGAATTGCTGACACACTAGGCACCTCTGGCAAAACCTTTCCGCTTGGTTCCTGAACCTTGAATTGTAGAACACTTTGTCAAACACACGACACATGGCGTCCCTTCCCATATGTGTAGGTTCATGTATCATCCTGACCATGGGATCTATCAGGCTGTCGGGCAGCACAGGTACTCCAGTTTTGTTTACCACCACACCGTCATTCCTCACTCTGCATTCATTCTCACTCCACCTGCCTTTTTCTATCCTGTCTGTTAACTGTTGTAAGTCTTTCAATTCATCCCACGTTGACACATTATCAAACAACATCAGTTGGCAGCTGTGTCCACCCCATAACCCAATTTGGAGGGACATTTGGTGTCGGGCACAAAACTGTGCGATTTGGTCAGCGTACCTGTTCCCGGCTGTCACATCATCATTTCCGGATCTGTGAGCCGCACACTTGACCACAGCCAATTCTTTGAGCAATTGAATAGCTTCCAGTAATTCTTGTACCACCTTTCCGTTTCTGATAGGGGTACCTGAGGAAGTCATGAATTCTCTTTGTAACCATAGTTGGCCAAAGTCATGAACAACCCCATAACAGTACTGACTGTCGGTATAAACAGTTATTCTTTTGTTCTTACCCCTCCTACAGGCTCTTGTCAATACGATGAGTTCCGCTACCTGTGCAGATTTTACCTCGCATAGGTAAGAGGCTTCTACGGTGTTTGTCAATGTGACTACAGCATAGGCAGCACACAGACCTCCACTCTCATGTCTTAAACATGAGCCGTCCACAAAGAGTGTTAGATCCCCATCAAGCAATGCCACTTCTCGGATGTCAGGACGGGGCTTAGTGCTGAATTCTGTTAGATCAATGCAATTATGTTCCATTTCATCCTCGGCGTCTATATCCAGAGGAACAGGTAACAGAGTTGCGGGGTTCAGGACATTGCACCGAGAAATTGTTACATTCTCAGCACCAATCAAAATTCTCTCATACTTAGTCAGCCGACTAGGTGTGAGATACTGGGTCTTGGTTCTGGTCAGTAAAATTACAACAGAATGTGGAACATATACAGTGACAGGATGTCCCATGACAATATTCTCACTCTGTTCTAGACTGACACAAGTAGCAGCCACTGCCTTCAGACATCCGGGCAATCCAGCAGCCACCGGATCTAGAGTGGCCGAGAAATAGGCCACGGGACGCCTTACCAGCCCATGCTCCTGGGTCAGGACTGAGAGCGCACAATTTTCTCTGGTGTCACAGAACAGTTCAAAGCGCTTGGAATAGTCAGGCATACCCAATGCAGGAGCGGTACATAGACAGTTTCGCAATGTTACCCAAGCGGACATGCTTTCACTGTCCCAACTGACTGGGTCTTCTACTCCCTTCTTGGTCATTTTTATCAAAGGTTTGGCCAGAGTTGCGAATCCCACAATCCATTGCCTGCAGTACCCCACAACTCCTAGAAACATCCTCACCTCTTTCTGAGTTCGGGGTAGGTCCATTGCTTTTATTATCTTGATCCTTTCTGTGGTGACTTTTCGGATCCCCTTCTCTATCTGGTGCCCCAGATATTTTACTAAGTTTTTACAGAACTGTAACTTGTCAGGGGACACTTTATGTCCTCCCTTTCCTAGGTGATTCAGCAAGGCGATGGTGTCAGTGACACAGTCAGTTTGAGTTTTAGATGCCGCTAAAAGGTCATCTATGTACTGTACCAAAACTGACTCTCTGGGCAGTATTAGAGATTCAAGGCATTTCTTTAGGATCTGGTTGAAAATCGATGGACTTTCAGTGTACCCTTGAGGGACACGATTCCAGACATAGATATGGCTGTCAAATTCAAAACTAAAAAGGAACTTGCTTTCTGGATGCAATGGGATGGAAAAGAATGCGTGGCATAGGTCAATGACAGTGAACCATTCCGCATTCCAAGGAATCGGATATAGGATCACTGCAGGGTTGGGCACAATGGGACAGCAAGGTACAACAATTTGGTTTACCTTGCGCAGGTCCTGCACTACTCGGTACTTTCCACTAGGCTTTTTAATCCCAATGATGGGTGAGTTGCAGGGACTGCTCATTACTTCTTGTATGATGTCTGCTTCGAGCAATCTTGTAATTTCAACTGCGACTCCTGCCTTTACCTCTGCACTCATTTTGTACTGTCTTGTTCTGGGATATACAGCATTTATTTTTATCGCTATTTTGACTGGGTCCACATTTGCCATTAAGCCTACATCTTTTCCCGTGAAATCCCATACTTCAGGCACCACCCTTAACTGAAGCTCTTCAGGTAAGTCTTCAATGGACAAGGTTTTAATGTCAGTGTCGGGTCTCACTAACATCAGTTTATACAAACCATCTTCATCGGGGGTCTGAATTTCGACACCTTTTGGTGTGCAAAAGATGGTGCAGCGCATTTTGCACAACAAATCACGTCCTAGCAGGTTCACAGGACTGGAATCACAGACCACAAATCTGTGCATTTCTTTAAAGTTTCCTATGGAGATTTCCATAGGTTCTGTTACTGGAGTACTTATTATTTGATTGGAGACACCCACTACTTGGATTTCTTCTCCCGAGAGGGGTAGGTTAGGAACATCCACTGTTCTCACAGTGGACCGGGTAGCACCAGTGTCCAACAGAAAGGTGACGTCTTTTCCCTCAACCTTTCCTTCAATGTATGGTCCAGTCTGGTCTACCGGTAAGGAGGCGCCAAGCACGCACTCCTTGTCCTCCCCTCTCAGGCCCCGTCAATCTTGTTCATCACAGAGAAAAGAATCGTTTAACAGGTACTGTGGAATTGCTGCATTGCCTTCATTCCCTCCTTCCCATATTTCCGCCCTTTCATTCTGCTGGCCCTGATTCTTATAATTCTGTCTAGGAGCGCGAGGTACTGGTGGTAGCTTTACCTGTTGCTGGTTCTTTCTTGTCCCCTCTTTCTGCACCTGTGGATTTAAACCATTTATAGGGGCATTACCGGCCTGCAGGTGTGGACACTCGTCTCTCCAATGCCCTACCTGGCCGCACCCGTGGCAAGGAAACTTCTTCATAGCTTCTTCCCGACTCATTTTTGCACGGGGCTTCCCTCCTTCCCCAGCATTGGTACTTTGGGTATTATTATTAGAATTCAGTTTACTTAACTGCTTTTCTTGCTGTTCAGCCAATTTCACTTGTGCCCACATAACCTTTTCCTTGAGGGCTTTCTTTTTATTCTCGATCTCATCTTCGCAGTATTTTGCGTACTTAAGGACATCATCTATAGGCTTTCCCTGCCAACTGATTTTATTATCTCGTATCCATTGGGATATTTCAGGCCTCAATCCCAGCACGAATCTGTTACTAAAATGGGTCATGTCCTTCATGTCCACATTATCGATTCCACTGTAAGTTTTAAACACTTGCAGCAACCTTTCATAAAAGGAGTGGACAGATTCGTCTCGCTCTTGGGTAGTTATATCTTTCCGGGTCCAATCGGTTTCCTTTGCAGGTACCTTTTTCTTGAGGTATTGTATGACTTGCTCATACTTCCTCATTACTTCAGGTGCGGGAGCTCCAGTCTTTTCGTCTCTCGCATATTCCTCACTAGGCCAATCAATTTCAATTTTGCAGTCGGTCCACAAATCTACAGGGACCACAATGTCGAAAAACCCATCCAGGTCTTTCAATAGGCATTTCTGAACTTTTATGAAGCGTTCAACCTGTCTGTACCAGTCAACTGGTTTCTCCCGTAATTTCGGGAAGTCATTAGTAAATGACACGATATCCTGTCGGGACCAAGGGACATGGACATACTTTCCCCCCAGGACCTCTCTCATGGGACACAATTTTTCTGCGGGAGTCACTTCTTTCAGCACATATTCTGAAGCCTGGGATTTTGCCCTGCTGTCTTCCTTTTTCTTTGCCCACCGGGTTCTCCATTTCCCTACATCCCCCCATTTCTGTAAGAGTTTTAATAATTCTTTTATCTGGATCTGTTTTCCTACCATATTCAAGCTCTCTAAGTCTTTGTCCGAAAAATCTACTCTGTAGGGTTTCTGATGGATTTTGGAGCGACTGACGTCTATTCCCATTTCCGTGGCTGTGTCCATCAGTCTCTCATGGAGCAATCTAGCGTTCCGGGTAAGGTTTTTACTGATGAACAGTAACTCTTCTTCGCTGAAGGAGTTTAAGCGGTCTAATCCTACATTTCCAGCCATCATCACTTCTATTTCTATTCTTAGCTTATAGATTTCTAATGGTTTGGGTTGGGGAGTGGTCTCTTTCTCTAATTCTTTGGTCCATCGGTCTAATTCTTCTGGGGATACTACCGTGGCACTCCTAACCCTAGACGTACTTTCAATCAGAACCTCTTTTGCCCTACTCTGACTTCTTGCCCCCGACATGCTAGTTCTAGGTTCCCTAATGGGCATATCCATCAGGACCACTGATTCGCACTCACTTTCTTGGTCATCATCTATGAGCACTTCTTTTCTCGGGGGAGGAATGCTGGGAGTTGGCATGTTTGGGGTCATGACGGGAGGACGAGGACTAGCCAGGTTGTCCCTATAAAGAGGAATAGCGGGTCCAATGGTTACTGGGATAGTCAGGGAATCTGGATGGGGATGTATCTGGGCTATGGTCCGGACTAAATCATCTCGCTGTCTAACCAGGGCTTCCTTCTCCTGTTCTCGCAAAGCCCTTTCTGCGGATTTGTCATGCAATACTTGGGGTACCAAGGGAGGGTAAATACTTGGGGCAGTCGGAGTAATCAATCGAGGTGGGCCTTCTCCAAACGGCTGATAATTCGGGACCGTGGACTTAGGTCTGCAAAACCCATCCCCTTCACTGGTCTTGCTATCCGTACCCGTTCCATCTGTCTCACTATCCCTCCGACATCTGGGATATTTGGCAAACGGGTTTGGTGAACTTAAAGGCTCTGACTCTGCTACATAGGGAGGTGGGTTTTTCATCAATAAATCTTCTAGGTGCTCATCTTCTGAGTCCCCTACGGCCATTAAGTGATGGGTTTTTTCTTTACTTTTTCCTTTCCCTTGTTCTAATACCCCCATCATTGGAAACAAACCCTCCACCATCATGCTTTGTCTCCAATGTTTCATTTTCTGCTCTTTGGTTTCTCTATGGACCCTCGGATACCATTTGCTCACTCCCTTGTCCATCCGGGGTCTATCTCTCTCCAAAGCCTCAATTTCCCATTCTTCTAGAGCCTCGTACTGAGTTAATCTGGGTCTGGGATGTAGTTTATTCATGCGGGTCCTCAAGTTAAACAGGATTCTGCTGTTAAACGTACCATCAATAGGAAATGCTAGGACTCCGTCATCTGCAGTATACTTTGCCCAATTCTCTAGCCATACACAGGTATGGTACCCTTTGTTAAACATCATGAAGGAAGCAGGAGTATTCGGTGGAGGAATGATCACCCCTTCCCTCGTTCTAATGGGCTTGTCTGTTTTAAAAAAATTCTTTACCTTGTCCGTAAACGACATTTTTCTTTTTATTCCATACATCATGTATAATCTGTTCCTTATAGAAGCCTGAGTTTTGTGGGTTAGGTAAGAACTCAGGATACCACATATGCCTTTCCAGGCTCGCTTCTAACTCGGCCTGATTAATCTTGTTTACTTTTGTACTTCCAATGCTAGCGCGACTTTTATTTTGTAGAACCCAATCAACACTACGGATACAAAAATCCTTGTCCAATGGGTGCGCGGTCTTTCGCGAGACCAAGTCTCACGCTCCGCCACTCACCCCTCCCTTACAAATTCAGCTTCACTACACACCCGCTGTCTTGACCAATACCAGCGCGGCACGGAGTGACGTCAGAGCAGTCTTCCGACCGACTCCCTCCTTCACAAGGTAACGGAAACTTTTAACTTTTCCTAAAGTGCGAGTACAAATCTTAGTCAACAATACACAACGATTGCCACTGTGTCTGAGTGTTCTAAATAGGTAGAAAAATTCTTTCACTACAAGTAAACCACTTCTGTCTACTTTTCATTCACTCCGGATAGACTTCCTTGCCTAACCTCTCACACGAGTAATACAGACCCCGTTATTCTTCTGACTCATCCACTTCTTTCCGGGATATATACTGAGCCAGGATTTCACCAGCGGACTATGTTACTTACCAGTCAAGCCTCAGAGACCCTATTACTCCTCCCACATGTGACCCTTACTAGGTGATATCACAAGGGAAGTTTTATATAATGGACTCGCGGCTATCAATTATACAGATGCAAAAAGATCCTAATTAGTGCTTCCAGTTATTCCTAACCCTGCACTAATGACTCTAGACAAGTGACCTTGTCAGCTAACCGGATTCTACTCACCGTTAGCTATATACTTCCCCGGGGATTCGGACTACACTGAACGCTTACAAACAGTTCTTTGTTAATACGACATATAACACTTATAGCAGCAATGCGAAAATCATAAACATTTACATAAAAAAACCTTAAAACATGGCAAAATATTTGAATCAATGCAATAGAAAAATCAGCAGCACATTTTATTTTCACGGTTTGTTTATCAACTATCCTATCTACCTATCTTAACTAGTCCTAATCATAACTCTGCTACCAGAAAATTACTGATAGAGCGCGCAGGTCACCCGGGTCACAAGTTTACCAATTTTTCCTCCCCACGCACTGGGCCCTGGCGCGAGTAAACGAGGACTGAGTTTGCGTGAACCGGGTGATCTCTTGCACGCCACTATGAGTAATTCGGGGGGGTGACTTCACACCACTGCTGACCATGTACCTGACTTACCACAGGCACATTATTCCTGATGGATCAGGAGCTAGCAGGGGATAGGAGACAGGGTTCCTAGGAAGAATTTCACTTTATAAACCAAAATACATTTATCCACACTGTATGTTTATGAAATGACCACAGACACCTGATAAGTTTAAAGTTTTATCGAAAGATTTCAGAATGAATATGCCAAAAGGACAAGCCAAATACACAATAAAACATCTAGAGTAAAAATCAATACCACAATGTAACTATGGATTAGGGCAAGTATCATTAGAAAAATTGAGAACACTGATAAGCAATAGGCTATTCACCGCAAACTTAAAACTAGGGCAAGGGACATGAAACAGGACCTAATATGAGTACTTAACTAGGCTAGTTATTCTATTTTTACTGAATTTCACTGCAAACATGCTAAGGGAAAGGGGAAAAATGGAACATACTACTATATATGACAATTTAATAATGTCCTATAGGGTGGGGAAAAAGTGGAACAATTCTAATAAACCATTGCATATAAGTTGCTATCAAGGCAATAGGGCAGTATCACAGGCAAGAGTGCTTTATTAAGGAAAAAGAGAGAGAGAGAAAAAGAGAGAGAAAAGACGTAAACCCACTGATTGATATTTACCTAATTAGAAATGAGGACTAACCCTGGCCACGGGTCAGTTTGGAAAGACGGGGACGAGGACCCTCAAGGAATGGAATACCAGAATGCAAGCAGGTACAGCTCACGGACAGTCAGGACAGGATACCCCTCAGGTTTGGGTCAGGGCTGGGCTCACCAAGGTACGACCAACACCCACAGCTTTGGATGCAACGCCTGCGTTACCCCTCTCTGCAAGTAATCCGCCAATAACCCCGATTGGGTTTTCGAATTTCCCCAGCAAAGTGCTTCGCCAGCACTTAAGACTATTTCCACCCCTAGGAGATTGTGGAAAGCATGGGCAGAGTGCTCCGCAGCACTCTAGATTGAGCACCTATAGAGTTCGTAGGGTCAGTGACAGGTCTGCTACTCGGACAAGTGGGACAATTTCTCTATGCTACCCTAGGATAATTATACGATTTGGGGACCCTTAGACCACCCACTAATGTTGCAAGTGACAATTTCCCACATTATGATTGGTCAGGAGAGGTGATACGGTCATTGTCGCCTCCTAGAATTCAGTGTTCCCATCATAAATAATAATTTTAGCATACCCGCCCCTTAAGTTCACGTTCCCAAGCATAGGAATACAGAAAACAATACAAGTGCACAGCATATAGCAACAGTGTTGCTTCGCTCAAGGTAAGATTCAGACTCCTGGAGAGGGTTTCCCAGGCGCATTGGGCTTCAGGAGCCAGCTGGCTTGTTTTAGCTTCTGCGCAGTGAGGTTTCTCCCAGGTCACATGACAGGTTTCAGAGGAGCTTCATCATGGCGTAGCTCAAGTATGCCCCAGCCCCCAGAGACGCGGTACATGAAAAGTAAGCGAGAACAAATTAGAATCATACATAAAACTAATCACACTGTATACCGTTATAGACTTTAACACACCCCTTATTTTATAACATCTGTAACATTAAAGTTTAGTGCGAAAAGACAGATAGGCAAAAGCAGCAGTAGCAAGCTGAGAGCGTGGTGAGAGACAAGCGGCCATTTTCGCATCAGTGCGCATGAGCAAAACAATCCCTCCAAAATGCGAGTGCGTCACATCACATGGGTATGACCGACGCATGCGCAGACTGGATTTCTGCAAAAGCAGCAGTTTCCTTAGTGCAAGCCTCTCGGGGACACCCGCGTGTGGGGAAAAATGCTAAATAAATGACGGACAGTGGGATTAGTACGATTATGCATTAGGCGAGGTTCATGAGTGGGAGCAAGTCGCTTTACACGCGAATCCTTGCTCCATCACTAGAAAGTCCTGCTCCAAGCTGGAGCAACTTGCAAGTCTATGTCTCTACTCTGAAGAAATTGTGGAATGAGAGGGTTTGGAAGAAAAGTGTTTGTAAAGATTCCCAAACAAGAAATTGAAGCAGCTTTTCCCCAAGCCCCATGGTACAATTTTCTGCTTGCAAAGAATCATCATTTGGCATTAATGGGAGCTGCAAACAGATTGAGGGGTGCAAATGTGGGCCCCGCCTTTTGAAAATCTGTACCAACTGTTGCATGTGAGTTTCTCATTTGCAATAGCATCACAGGCTTAGTCCAATCTCCTTTTCATCTATAATGGAGGATTGTCCTAGTGTCTGAAATTATACGGATGTCTGAAAGTATGTCTTTATTTGGCAACATGGGGAGGAAGGCTTTCAATTCTAACCTTACCGACTGACTTTCCAGCACGTTAATGCTGAGTTGTGTCTCTGCTTAAAGAAAGATCCTGAATTTGAGCCCCCCAGCCTTGAAGGGATGCATCAATTGAGATATAAAATTGAGAGTTCAACAATACAAATCCTGATGTGCAAAAATGTCACACCGTTTTATCCACCATACAAAAGCATGCCTGGTTTTGTCAGGTATCAACACAAGGTTGCAACCTATGAGTGACACATATATTGATTCCAAAATATTGTGTAACCTTAATATGTCAAAAATGTTGGCACTTCAAAAATACCATGGACCACAATATAGAAAGGTAAGAATATTGTATTGTATGTACACAATGTTGTTTTCACAAATATTTTTGTATACAGGATTGTTTACTTTAAAATATGTTTTAAAACGTATTTAAATATAAGTTAGCACTTCTTTTTTTTTATTTTTTTTTTTATTGAGAGTTCGTACCGGTAAATACATATTCCTAAATGGATACATAAATACATAAAATAGAAGCATAGCATTATTCCTTCATGCGAGACAAAAACAGAAAGAGTGATAAACAATACGAAATCAATTGACATGTTAGATATCTACACAGCCAGTAAGTCATTCATTTGTAGTTAGTTTTGCTGTCCTCCATGTAGCCACTGGGGCCCAAAGTCGCTTGCCCACATCCCTTAGCTTTGCTCCCTTTAAATCATATAATGCTTCCTCAATATTATGTATGCCCAACATTCTACACAACCACATTTGAAAAGTTGGGGCTTCTGTATCCTTCCAGGCTGCGCTAATTAAAATCCTAAGGACTGCTACAGAGATAAAGACTAAAGCTTCAGCCTCGATACTTATATTTAATTTCACGTCGCAGCCAATTATTATCAGGGTTGGGGATAGGTTAATTTTGATATCAAGTAGCCCCTCTAAAAACCGTATTATTTCAATTTTAATAGATTTTAATTTTTCACAGCCATAGAACATATGTATAAGATCTGCTGTACCATTTCCACATCTGGGGCAATTGCTATCTGTCGCTTTCCCCCACGAAAATAATTTTTCGGGCGTATAATATAAATTAAATAGGGTTTTGTAATGTTGGGCTCTGAGATTCGAGGAGCGCAAAAACCTCTTATCCATTGCTAACGCCTTATCAAGGTCTACTTCGGGATCTCCCAATTTTTTGGACCATGCAGTTTCAATTTTTCCAATATCATCAATTGATGCATCGTTAAATATTTTATATACATCTCTAATTCTATGGCCCCCTGACTTCAAATACTCAATTAATTCATATTTCCCAAGCAGAGTGATACGTGGCCTAATTAATTTAATTCTATTTACAATCTGTATGTATTTGAACTCTTGATAGCCTTGTAGTGAATAGTGTTGTGTAAGTTCTTCGAGTGTTCTGCACTGATCTCCAATCATTATTTGCCCCAACTCCACTATACCATGACTCTCCCAATGACGCCACGTTCCATCCCTACTAAAATTTGGAAAGAGTGTTGAATTCCAAAGTGGTGTGCGATGATGGATGGTAGCTATATCTAGAACTTTTTTAACAGTTTTCCAAATATACCATACACCCTCAAGCGTCTTATATCCAATTTCCTTGTAATAACTCCTCTGAGTCCTCCTTAATAAAAGCCCTACGGCTTCACCTCCTACCAATAGCTGAAAAATTGATGGTATCGCCGCCTGCCTGAAGGTTGGACCCCCCGAATGGAGTAGAATAGCCATGTCTGTGAGGAGACATGCAAGATGATAGCTCTTAATATCTGGCAGTCCCAACCCACCTCTATCTTGTGGTAATGACATATATCTATTTGACAGCCTTATTTTTCCGTATTGCCATAAAAATTTCATGAAAATGGCCTCAATCTTCCTAATAATTTTCTCATCAATTTTAAATGGGATTGACCTCAATTTGTAAAGCACCTTAGGAAACATTGTCATTTTTATAACGTTAGCCCTCCCTATCAGTGACAGCTGTAATGAGTCCATTCTTTTTAGGTCTGTTTCCATAGATTTGATAAGAGGGGTGTAATTATCGTCAATTATTTTACCTGGTTCTGCATTTATTGTTATACCCAGGTAAACTACAGATCCTACATATCTTCCATCCACCTTGGCTATTTTATTTGAACATAATACCTGTGTTTTATCAACATTTAATCGGTAGCCTGACACATCTCCAAACTGACCAGTTATGTTAACTACATCCCTCATAGCTAGCTCTGGATCTTTTGTAATGACTGCTAGATCATCCGCATATGCGAGAATTTTAGTATGAAACCCATTTGATATTACTGGTTTAATAATTGCACTGTTCATTAATTGTGTAATTAAAGGATCTATGTAGAGCGCGAACAAGATTGGAGAGCATGGGCAGCCCTGTCTCGTACCCCTTGTTATATTGATCCTATCTGATCTTTCCCCCATTGATTGAATTCTTGCCGTAGGTGATGAATACATAGCCTGAATGGCTTGACAAAATCTAGGGCCAAATCCCCTTGCCTCCATAATCTTCCATAGAAAACTCCATCTAACGCGATCAAATGCCTTCTCTGCATCGAGGAAGATCATTGCGACCTCCTCCCCCCTAGCAGCACCGATGTCAAATAAGGTGATAGCTCTCCTAATATGGTTTGTGGTTCCTCTTCCTGGGATAAACCCATGCTGCCAGGGGGAAACCAAGGACGCAATGATCCTTCCCATACGAGTGGCCATGATTTTTGCATATAGCTTGTTATCACTGTTAATCAATGATATTGGTCTGTAGGAGCCCGGGTTGGTCTTTGGTTTCCCTTTTTTGTGAAAGATTACTATATTGGTTTCTTTCCAAGACTCAGGTATTATTCCGGTGTTCATAACACCATTGAATAGATCTAAGAGCAATGGTGTTGTTTCCTCCATTAGACTTTTATATAGCTCTACCGGTATAGCATCTGGGCCCGCCGCCTTTCCGCTTGCAAGATCTTGCAGAGCTTCCAATACCTCAGACAATGTAATATCTTGTTCCAGTAATTTGATCTGGCCTGATTTTAGCTTACTACCCATGTCTAACCAGCTTATATTTGGGGGCCCTCCAACCGCTTCCTCCCAATATAATTTTTGATAAAATTTCCTAAACCCCTCCAAAATGTTGCCAGGCTTGTCGTATATTTGGCCCTGATATTCAATTTGTGTCACAATGTTCTTACTTGCAACCTGCCTGATTCGCAAGGCAAGAGCTCTACCTGCTTGCTCACCAGTTTCATAAAGGCATGATCTCTGTGCCTGATAATTTGCTGCCGCCTTTCTTGCTAATTGTTTCTGAATCTCAGCTTTTAAGGAGTTTACTTTATGTAGGCTCTCAACAGATTGAGATTGATCACCTGTAATTATATCTTGTCTATGTTGTGTCTCTGCCTCACTCAATTTTCCCATCAATGCTTCCCTTTCCCTATTAACCTTTTTCCATACGTTGGTGGTATAGCTTATAGTCTCTCCTCTTATTCCTGCCTTGAAGCTATCCCACACCACTCCCCTTGATGCACTATACCTATTAGCGTCAAAAAAGGACTGGGACCATATTTTCATATGAGTGATGTAGTCGACATCCGCTAATAATTTTTTTTCAAATGTCCAAGGTCTAGGAGCCTTGTATGGTCTATTGATGACCATATTTAAAACTAGGGGGTTGTGATCTGACATGATTTTGGGAAGCTTGTTTATTTGAACGCTTTTAAGTAAGGTAGTCGAGATCATAAAATAATCCAATTTCGAATATTTGTTAAAAGGATGTGAAAAATAAGTAAACCCTGGATCTCCGGTCAGTAAATTTCCCCAGACATCGTCTAAGCCATGTGACTGCATCATTGACGTGATTGCTCTAAACACCCTTGGCTTCCTGCCTATGTATGCACTACCATCCGTAAAATTCGCAGAGATGTTGAAATCTCCACATAGTACTATGGGGGTATGCCAATCAATTAATTAATTTTCAATGTGACTAAAAACTTGTGGCTCGTCTGTGTTGGATCCATATATTGTACAAATAGTGAAACCTAAGTTCATTTCACAAATTGCCCATCTTCCTAGTGAGTCCGCCTTACACCTTTTGGCCCCCCCTAACCCCACTTTGCCAATTATGGCCACACCTCTTATCATAGAAGTCTGGGATGTACATGACAGCAATTCATAGCCTTTAAAATTCAACCAGTGTTTTTTGCTCCAAGGTAAATGGGTCTCTTGTAGACATATTAAATCTAAGTTTATCATATTTAAATATTGTTCAAGCTTCCCCCTCTTTTTCCAATCATTTAATCCTCCTATGTTAAGAGATCCAATCCTTAGTTTAGGCATACCTAATTTTTAAATACTTCCATAACATCAACCTGTCCGGGTAACTGATGCATACACCATATACATAATAAGAACCCATCCTTTGTTTCAAATTTCCTCCTTCATTCGAAATCCCTTTAGCAGTACGAACTCTCTTCAGTTTTTTATTTTCTCCCCCCAGATCCACCACCCAACCCCCTTTCCCCCCCTCCCTTCCCCCCCCTCTTGCCACCCCCCCTCCTGCCACCCTTTGAGGCAACCTGGGTTTAGACTCACCCAGCTGTTGATGGCCGTGTGTTCCGCACGCCTGGACCTGCCACCTGGCCTGATACTATATAATCATACTGAGTGTCAACCTTATATCAAATAATAATAGTTTATAGTTTGTCGGCACTAAATGTCTTCTTCTATTCAGTTACCATTGTTTTGTTTCATTCTTGCTTCAACCTCCTTAAGATAGACCTCCGCCTGAATCTCACTTGTGAAGCTCCTCGTTGTGCCTTTATATGTTATTTTTAATCGTGCCGGATTTTGCAGATAGACCGTTGCTCCTAGTTTTTCGAAAGGGGCAAACAGCTGTCGCATTCGCCATCGTCTTTCTACTGTTGCGTGTGCAAAATCTGGTCTTACAAAAAACTTAAAGCCCCTATATTCTCTTTGAGCCGTTGGCCTGGCCAAGTCATATATAGTGTCACGTACCAAAAAGTTTCCGAAGTTGACTAGGAAAGCTCTCGGATATTTTGGAGAATTCTCTGACCGTTTTGGTAATGTTAGTGGAAAGCGATGTGCTCGGCATACTTCTTTATCCATTTCCCAGGAGTTGAGTTCCGGGAACGAAGATTTTAGTAAATTGATCATGAAGTTTCTTGGATCACTCCCTTCCGAGCCCTCGGGAATCCCAAGAAATCGAAGATTATTCCTTCTTGTTCTATTTTCTTGGTCTTCAACCTTTGTCATTAAGTCTTTGATTATTCCCTCGTGCTCCTTTGCTTGGAGTTGTAATCTGCCAACGTCTGATTCCAGGTTTTCTGCACGAACTTCTACCGAGCACATTCTATCAGAGATTTCCTGACATGTATTTCCAACTTTATTGATAGCTCCTTCCAATTTTTGAATAGCGACATGGTTTCTTTGGCTATCTTTCTTTACATCTTGATGAAAATTTTTTATTGAATCGAAGACTTCACTCAGTGTAGGTTCTCTATGCTTCAGCTGCTCATCATCATCGGGTTGTCAAAGCTATTCTTATTTCTTTCAGATTCAGCGTTTGTTTTACGATGAGGACTTTTGCGTGAGAGTTTGGTTCTCACTGTTGTTTGTTCTGGATTACTCCCAGGATCTGTCGTTTCATCCTGAATTATATTTGGGTGCCTTTTATGTTTACTTCTTTTTCTCCCCATTTTCTTTGTTGGTATATAATCATATAGTAGAGCATTTTTAGATCCAATTTCTGTCGATAAAAGTACTTTTTTGTCCAGCTCCTCCTGTCTGGGATTCTCGCCAAGATCAGTCTCTTCACTGGATTTGCTGGATTCACTGGAGATTGATATTCCTGTCTCATAGATCTCTGATTCAGAGCCATCGGAAACTTCTGCTGAAGCGTACCCATTCGTAGCTCGGTTTATATTCGAGACTTCTACTGAAGTGCTGCCTTTCAGTAGTGGATTGATATTTGAGTCTGCGTCTATATTAGGGCCAGATCCGCCATCTTTCCCCATATTTTCATGTTCTAGATGTTCTACTGGGACTAAAACCTCAGCTGCAGCAGTTATGGTCCTATTTTGTAATCCTTGTTGATCCATTGTGATTGGTGCAGTTTCATTATGAGGGCCATTCTGCTGTCTTTCTTTATTAGCGGGGCTGAATATATTTGAAATTCTAGGTTGGGAACCGGTTGAGTGCCCAGTTATATTAGCCGCAGCTTTTAAATTTTTGATCGTCTGTAGTCTTTTGGCCTTTTTCTCCAATAGGTCAAGATTCTCTCTACTTGCCAAATCCTTTTCCTTTTCTACTTCTTTTACTCTCTGTTTTTCCTTGGCTTTCTTTTTTAATTTCTCAGCTTCCTTATTCCGTTTCTGTTCAATCTGTCCATTCTCGATGTTGCTATCTCTTCCATCAGACTTGATAGCTCTTATTTTGCCATTGTCATTATTTTCGTCGTTGTTTTCCATCGCTTTGTAGCCCCTGGTTTCGGGTCGTCTTTGTGTTTCTTTTATCTTCTGAGATCCTTGTAAATTGAGGATCTCTTTGGTATTTCCTCTGTCCCTGTCCCTGTCATCTGAGTTCTCTTCCCTTTCATGATTTTCTTGAATATCCAGTTTTTCTTGATCAGCCTCACCTCCTTGAGCCTGGGCCTGGGCCTTTGCCTTAGCTTTTGTATCGGTTATTGTATCATTCTTTATCCCAGCCTGACTCTGTTTTTGAGTTTGAGTTTCATCTTGAGAAATAAAGTCACTGGTTTTATCATTATTTTTATCTTTATCTTTATCTTTTTCCATGTCTTTCTCCATGATTGTGTTGAAAGTTTGTATGGTAACTTCCGTTATATTTACTAACAGTACTCCGTTACCTCTGGCCCCGAGCCCTCCGCCTTTAAATCTTGTAGTTGTAGTTGATTTAAGTAAACTTGGGAATCCAGCATACGCTCTTTTTCCCCAAAGAATCTTAATGTCTAGACCTGTATTTTTCCCCAATTGTAGGTCTGAATAGATCAGCTGAAAGTTTTGGCCAACCATACGTGGTTCAACTCCTTTTGCTCCTTTCACTCCTGGTATGTTATTACTGTTGTATTGTATATATTTATTTTTGGCTCTCTCTTTTTTTTCTTGAATTTCCTTACTTTCTTTTATTTTTCCGTTTTTTGTTCCATTATTATTTGTCCAACATTTTTTCCAATTTTCCAGTTTTCTGCCCCTTTAGTATTATACTATACTGTGCAGTGTTCTGTGCTCCTCTTTTTTTTCTCTGTTATTCTTGGCCCCCCGGGCATTCTGGGCATTCTGGGCTAGAGGCGTCGCCTCCTTGACAACGACGCGACGCGATCTCCTGCCTTTTTATCCCCCGCTGTCGTGTCTGCAGATGACGGATGATGTCAGTCAGCAGCAGTAGCTGCAAGCGGTGATGAGCTGGGCGGAGCGGAGCACTGGAGTCGGCGGAGAGGCAGAGAGGGAGAGAACGCAGATCACGAAGAAGAAACAAGCCTCGTTGCAGATCGAAATGAAAGGGGGAGAGCAAATCAACGCTGAGCGGAAGAGCAGGTAGGAATCCCTTATGTTATTTGGTTCTCTTTTTCTCACTATTTCTCTCTCCCAGCTTCACATCACATCCCAGCTTCACATCGCACCCTCGCTCCTCACGTTTCCATTATGAAGCCATGCGTAGCAAGCAAACTCTGCTAGCGTTGCGGCACCGAAGCAGTAAGTCCAGGGATCCGGGGGTAGCCAGGGGTAGCCGGTAAATTGTAGCCGATAATTAGAAAGTTAGAAAGTTTAGAAAATGTTACCGCACAAGCCGCGTGTTCGCGTCTTTATTTTCCTTACGTGGCAAACCTCAACTTCTTCCCTGCTTTACGGAGCAAAAATCTATTGCACAAAGCTCATGCTGCAACAATTACAACCGCCAACAAACAAGATAGAAAAGCAGTGGTAGTGCCAGCTTACATTTCACTTTTCTCGCCGCGCCTATAGTCCTCCTGCTGGCAGACACTGAGCATTATCACCGTCTGAAGAGTCTTAGGGTCTTAGGGGCCGGCAATTGAAGCAATTGAAGCTAGAGTTGACGGTAGAAGACTAACGACTAAAATTTAAGGTTGACATCCAGAATAGTACTATATGGGCATTTTCCAAGGTCCAAGGTCCCAGGTCTCGGGAGCAGGCTCTACAGCGACCTCTCACACGGACGCCATCTTGCCTCCAGCCCTAGCACTTCTAATGTATTAGGTGTTGGTATGTAATACATTTTTTTATTTTTTTTAAAAATAGTTTGTAATTTATAAAGTGGGGTTGGACTTTGAAGAAATGGAAATTATAATGTAGTAGCAGTTTGTTAGGCTTGAAGGGGAATACGGTGAAAAGTAATTTAAATTAAAGGTAGTTTACATTGTAGTTTATTTTTATTTTAATTACATATTTTATCGGTAATTCATTATGTAAATTAATTGATTAACTTGTTTACATTATTTAAGTATATTTTGTGATCTTTTTGTATTTATACATAATCTACATCATTTAATTAATAATTTATAATTTAATAGCAAATTGTAGGATTTGTAGATGAATACTGTGGGAAATTAAATTATATATTTTTTCATATTGTTTTAATGTTTAAGTATTTATTAGGTTCTCATTCCAGTTCCTAACAGTTTCGCCGAGTTAGATGTTATTTGTTCTGTTTTGCTACACTAGCTAAAGGCATATCTGGGAAGTTACAACAGATGCCATCTTGCAACATATACAATTGATTTAAGGTCATTAACCCAACATACTGATCCCTCGCTCCTCTACACTCCTATTATTGTGAATACCTTCAAGTTTGTCACTCAAAGCATGTTGCATTAATGGTTGCATCTTAATAGGATGTACAAGTAATAGTATGGAAAATGGAAGATAATTTAAAAACATTAATTTGGTATTTATCTACATTGTTTAATTGATTATTTGACGTTGAGAGGGAAATGAAATGAACTAATTAACTTGCATGTTTCTGTGCAGCTGTTCCTAATGTAGTGCAGACATGACCTGGAAATGCTTTTCCACTCATTATTGAATGACAGTCTAGAATGCTGTTTGAAGTAGATAAGGCAAAAGACAGTAAGGCCAGAGTTGTCTCCGCTAATTGTGGGGAGCCAGAGAAATGTTCCAGGGGCTGACTTACTTTACTCTTAACTGCATGAGATCTAGGATTTACAGGGTAAGCGGTCTATCAGCAAACATTCCTGCCTGCCATATATCCAATTTGACAAAAGCACACTGTAGAGTATACCAGATTGACAAATAGCCCGGTTGAGATTTAAGGTTTCTCTTTATTCTTCATCGTATAAGACACAATAGACAATGCATTTTGTTCCTATGAAATAATATGGAAATTCTTCAGGACAAACAATCGTGTATGTGTCTCATAGTTTCAATTGATTGTGCACTGATCCCATCTGCTTTGTGCAAACAGTTTACAAGATATGAATCAGCATATCCTACATGATGCAGTCATACCTCCGACATTGTGAAATTCTTGCCAACCAGATGTAATCTGAGATATATATAAATATTTTCTGAATTAAGTGTAACACGCTCCTGAACTTCTGCTAAGAGTGTCATGCTGCACTGTGCAATGGCAATATATGACGCGGATTAGATACATCTTTAATGCCTGGTCTATGCACGGCTTTTAAAGAAACCCAGTGCCTCGGAGCTACCAAATCCATGGTTAATTCTGTGACACTATTTTAATTATTTAAATGACTTGAGATTTTTTTATGCAAAACACATTTTTGTAGAGTTAAATTACTAATTGATATTTTAGTATTGGGTTGTTGGGTTTGGAGAGGTATAGGGTAGGAAGTTATTTAAATCGTTTTTGTAAAAATGGTTTCATGTTAGTATTTATGCAGTAAATATTGAGTTAAACTAATTGGTAATTAACTGTTAATCTGTTGATAGAGGTATGTATTTATGTTTGTGAAATTAGATTTATATTTATTGGTTTTATTTTATTACTATTTTAATGTTTTTAATTTAAATTTTATGAGCAGTGTTTGCAGTTATTTCTGGGTATTAAGAGAAATATTTTTAGTTAAATGCTAAAGCTCTAATTTGTTTTTTAATTTTTTAAGATTACATTTTTATTACATCAGATTTTATATATATATAAATATATATATATATATATATATATATATATATATATATATATATAACACCAAATCCTGTCATTCTTGAAATGATCAGCAAGACGATAAAGGCAGGAACGACCACCACTCAGGCAAATGTATTACCAAAGTGCTTTATTGCTCCCTTCTCCCAACAGGACGCGTTTCGACCAGGTATCCCCGGTCTTGTTCACATGACATGCCCGGAATCCCGCGTGACTTAAATACTCCCATTTACCACCATGTTACCTCCCCAACAGTTTATAAATAGAGAAGAAAGACTTTTAAAGATGAACTGGCGAAAAATATCACTTTAAGCCTGCCTGAACGATGTACATGAAAATACAATTAATTCATAGTTGAACTAGATATACTGGGCAAGTGCCCACTTAATCAACATCACAGTCATTTCAACAATTCCAAATTTGAATTTAGAAACAGGTGGAAAAAGAAATGGGATATTACACCAAAATTGTGAAACTGAGACGCAATGACTATGAAAACCAACATAGTCGATGCAACATATTAAAAACAATATAATTTAGCGGATGCAATTAGATGTCACATCAAAAAGAATCCCGTGAGGAATGCCAAAAATTGTCAATAACATGTAAATAAAAAAAGGAAGGAATTTTGAAAAAAGGCATGGAAGAGAAATGGAGAAATGACAGATAACCTAAAGTGCAAAATGAATGCATAACTGCAGAGATATAAATATTTAAACAGTGTGCAAAAAGGCCATCACAAACATTAAAACCACACCATCATCAGACCAAAACCAGTAAAACCAGGTGACTATATATCTTATTTTAAATATGGTTTGATAAGTCTATTTTGTAATTTAGATATTTTATTAAAATAATTAGGAGTCATGATGATCAATTTAACCGTTCCGAAGTCCAACTTTTCCCACGGTATTGTCTTCGTAGAAGTGGGAATAGCCAACACATTCCTTACTATTGCTTAGATTGGGGTGGGAATAGTAAATCTAACATCTCCCAACACCGAGGCTTTCCCTACTGTTGTATAGACTAGTGTGGGAATAGTAAATCTAACCCCTGCAAAGTCAAACAATTTCTCTGCTTTTGGTTACGTTGGAGAGAATAGTAAATTTAACTCCTTCAGAGTGTAGCATTTTTCCTACTTTTGTTTAAATTGGGTTTACATTACTCATTTTGCCTCTGTTCTTTGATTGTAATTGCCTTTTGATATTATTGATTTCTTTTTAATGTTTATATTATTTTTAAATGCACTTATGTATTTGAAAGTAATTTAATATATTGTTTTATATTACTTATTTAATTGTGATTTTTTTACATTAATGTGAGTTTTTAATTTCTTTTTGTTATTGCTTTCATTTTTACATTGGTTTTATATTTTTTTCATTATATATTATTTACATGCTTAAGTCACTGAAATTAATTAAAACTGTTTATAAATTAATTTTAGTATTTAAATTGGGTTACGTTTACGGGCTGGTTATTTATGTTTGTTTCTTTTACGTTATTGATAATATTTTTAATTTAATATATTTTTTTAAAAGTTACATTTTTATGTAATTTTTAAAGCAAAAAGAGAGAGAGCAAGAGAGAGAGCGAGAGAAAAATAGAGATAGATATCAATCACCCAGTGGCACTTGTCACTGGGAAGTTATAGCTAGGACCACATTTCCATTAAAGAATATTAGGAAAAGCATTTTTGTTTTACCTATAACTATGGCACCATTTGACAAAGACTTTGTGAAACTTTCCTCCAAAAAGTACCTCAGCTCCTCCTTGAAAAAATTTGAGGGTGATCAATCAAACAGGGTGTGGGGAGGAAGAGAGGGCGCTTGAAAAGAAGGGGGACAGCGAGTACCGAGTTGTGTTTTCTCCATGCAATTTTCCATACAAGGTCCCAGGCGCAGCTTTCCCAATGCTGCTGCATCGCTCTTACTCCCGTCTTCCCCTTAGTTCTTCCCCGTTTTTGGAGTGCTCTCTCGTTGCCTTTCCCTAATTTTTTACTGTTTTCGCCTTGCTTTTTCTTCGTTTTCATTGCTTGCTCCTTGTATTTTCCATCATTGCTGTTGCTGCCCGTTTTCCCGCCTTCCACCTAGTCCCATCCACCCCCTCCCAGGATATACTTAATTTAGGCCGCAGCGCCCCCTCATTGAGCAGGCCCAGCTCTCCCCATGCTGGTGTATCGCTCTTGCTCCTGTCTAACCCTAGCTACTTCCCCCTAGCTACCTCCCCACTTTGAGTGCTTTCTCCTTGCTTTTCCCTCATTGTTCAATGCTTTCTCCTTCCTTTTCCCTCGTTTTCACAGCTTTATCCTTGTTTTTACCCTCATTGCAGCTCTTACCTGTTTTCCCGCATAGCCCTCCCCCACTCTCTCCAAGCATCCTACCCTCCTCCTAGGACCTACTTAATAGCAGCCACGCCAGCGGCACACCAAAGGCAAGCCCGCCTTCGCCTATCTGCACCTGACCGCATCCACCACCAGGAACCCTGGTTCTTTTACCCCCGCACTGTTACACTGCTGCAGACCTCTGTGCCCTGGAACCCAGGCAAATCGCGACAACTACTGCCGCACATCTCCACGCATCAGTAGAGGACTATTCTCCTGCCACGATTGTGCGCTTCACCTGCAACAACAAAGCAACCAAGAACACTTGAGATACAGAAAACATGACTGAGTCCAACCCGCCGAACTGGACCGCCATGGCACAACTCCATGATGACTCGGCAAACATGCCACAGAGATCTAGGACAAGATCTAGTCACTCACCCTGGACATCATCTTCGTCACAGAGACCTGGCTGAACCCCGCATCCACGCTGGACATCACCACCCCAGAAGGCTACAAGTTAACACTCTGGGACCGAACCAACAAACATCGAGGTTTAATTTCCATCATCTCTCGCTCACCCCATTCGGAATGCCTGCTTTGAAGATGCTTTTTAAAGCCGCGCTTCATGACATCAGGTTCACCGAAACTGCAGCTCTAAGCCTACAAGGCGATTAACCGCGGACACGGTTCACCTCCTTCCAGTTTAATCCTAACTGGGATACTGTATTCCACCTCGCTCCAAATCAGGTCCATTGCTGATCCTTACACGCTGTGTAACCACGGATGCGGTTTGCAACTTTTCAAGTCCATTCTCCACTGGCATGTAAATACTATGTCCTGATGATGATGATCCCAATATTTTCTAAAAGGGATTTAAACGTTGAAAACTATATGTAAACTGTAAACACTTTCCGTAAACACGTTCCTAACCAATATTACCCATGTGCAACGATGTCCCACCACATCTTTGCTTGTACCAATTGAATGTATAAAATACAAGCAAGTCGTTCTGCCTGAGCCTTCCTGTGTTTTTTCTGTTTTTTCTATATACAGTATGTATGCGTAGTAGGACGCAGGCTTGTGTCCCATTTAATTGTTTTCGTGTCAATTGTACGAATTAAAAGCATTTCTGTCTGGCTTGACAGCTTCAAATATAGTACTGACTCTGGTTCTATATTCATTCTTTAAAGTTCATCGTCCTGGTTTAGGGACCACTGTTTAAAATGTATCACCTACAAGGACAACATCCGCTGCATGACCTCCTCATACTACTGGACCCCGAAAGATGGAAATAGTACCATCAGAGGCACCCTCACCTACAGATCACCATGGCCATGCTTCAGCAGCTCCATCCCTGACCTCATCACCCCGATCGCCATCGACTCTGAGCACTACATATTTCTAGGGGATCTAAACTTCCACCTCTACAACCCCAGCAACACCAACAGAATGACCTCCTGGAAAGCATGAGCACCATCAGCTCCAAGCAACTCATCACCAATCCTACCCACATCTCAGGACACACGTTCAACCCCACTTTCACATCCAGCAACAGAGTCAAGTACAACCACGTCTCACAGCTCACCTGGACTAACCACTGCAGCACCCACTTCACCATCTCAGGATCTAGCAACACTGGCACCATGCACCCCCTCCCTCAGCTCCACTCACAGAAACTGGAAAAAGATGACCAGTGGGACAATGCTCCTCAACTCCCACCTCCAAGGCACAACATCCAACCCAGGACAAGTTGCGAAGAACTTCCCAGTGGATCAAAAAAATGCACCAACACAATTCACCCCGCCACGCCAGCCAAATCCAATGAACCTGACAGAAGAGTCAGCTGGTTCACTGTGGAGCTGAAATCCACCAAATACAAATAGTGGCAACTAGAAAGGAAGTGGCACACCAGCAAAAAGACAGGAGATCACACCACCTTCAAGACAGCACTCAACCAATACCACAGCCTCCTGAAAGAAATAAAGAACGCCCTAGCAGACTGCATACAAGCCAGCACAAACCGGAGCAACAAGCTCTTCGCCATCATGAAGAGTGCTTCGACCCCTTCCCAAGAGCTGTTTGACACCCTGGCAGAATTATTCCACAACAAGATCTCAGCCATCCACGAAGACGTCTACCCGCCGCTCTAGACCGCATCAGCTTGCTCACACCCACGAACACTAACCCAGAACACCTGCTCACCCATTGGGACCCTCTCACAACTCAAGCCACAATCCCCATTATGAGCTCTGTGCACTCAGGAGCACCCACACCCACAGAGCCCTGTCCCCACCACATAGTCAACCTCGATAACAAGACAATTGGTGACGAGCTCAAGAAAGCCCTGAGACCTCCATCACCTCAGCCTCCTCCTCAGAGGACTGTTAACACGCTGAAGTGAGGCCCCTCCGAAGAAACCTTTTGAACCATCAGGATCGAAGCACTACCAGCCCATCTCTTTGCTCCCCTTTCCAGCAAAGGCCATTAACCAACAACTACCCAAACAACTGGAACACAAGTACCTCCTGGACCCCTCTCAATCCAGATTCTGAGCCAACCACAGTACTGAGACAGCCCTGATCGCAGTCAGCGACATCAGGGCCCTCCTGGATCGAGGCAAAACTGGAGCCCTCGTTCTCCTGGACCGGTCAGCCGCCTTTGACACTGTCTCTCATTACATCTTGATCAACAGACTCCATTACATCGGAATCCAGAGAGATGCCGTCAAATGGATCGCCTTATACCTCACCAGAAGAACCCAGAGAACCAGCCTCCGACCATTCCCCTCGAAATCGAAGAAGATCCGTGGCATGGTCGTCTCTCCGCCTCACCCTCTTCAACGCATACAGGACCCACCTGCCCAACACAGTCAGGTCGCATGGACTCAATATCATCTCCTATGCCGACAACACCCAGCTCATCCTCTAGCTGTCAAAAGACCCCTCCACCACCAGAGCCAACTTGCACAGATGAAGGAGGAACGCCGCAGACTGAATGAAGAACAACTGTCTCAAGCTCCACACAGACAAGACGGAAGTCCTCATCTTTGGGAACAACGCCTCTCAATTGAACAATACATAGAGGCCTGCTGAACTCAGTCCATCTCCCACCCAGACAGACCACGCCCGCAACCTTGGCATAATCTTGGACAGCCTGCCATATATAAAGAAACAGGTAAACTCAGTCTCATCCGCCTGCTTCCACACCCTACGAAAAGCTGCGCAAGACTTTTGGTTGACTCCCAATCACATCAGAAGGACCACACATTTGATTGAACATATCACATCTAAGAAGTTGGCAACTCCAGGGCCTGGAGACCCTCACAGGTGATTTGCAGTGCTTTATAAATCCTTGATTAAACAATTGAATAGTGATACTTCAAAAACTGTTGTACAGAATTACATCAAAGTTGGCTGAACCCTAGATCTTGGTCCAGAGAGCGTGCTGATTTAGTGTAAATCCATGCTGAAGGGTGAAAGGCAAACTCTCTGGGTTCTTCTGGCAAGGAAGGAGGCGATCTATTTTCAGGCATCTCCTTGGATTTCAACATAGTGAAGTCTCTTGATAAGGGTGTGGTGGGATACGGTGTCAAATACTGCGAAGAGGTCAAGGAGGATAAGGGACGAAATTTCTCCTCAGTCGAGGAGTGTTCAGATGTCGGTGGCAGTGATCAGGGTCAGTTCTGGAGTATGCTGGGGTCGGCTGAAGGTTTCTTAAGAAGAGTTTTACTGCTGCGTGTTTTCATTCTTTGGGGAAGGTGGCTGTGGTGATGGATGTGTTGAGAATGGCGGTGAGCTCGTTGCTGGTCGTCTTGCTCCCGAAGTTGAACATGTGGTAGAGACAGGGGTCCGATGGGGCTCCCGGTGGACGGAGTTCATACTGGCTGTTTTGTTTTGTGTGGTGCACTGATTCTAGGTGGTGAGCAGGCGGTCGGGTTAGCCTTTGTGGGAGCAGGGAGGTTGAGGTCGGTGGTGGTGGGTTGGGGCTCAAAGTTTTTGTAGATGGTGGAGATTTGGTCATGGAGGAAGTCCGCCAGGGTGTCACAGAGTTCCTGGGAAGGGGGTGATGATGTTTTCGTTAGCTGCGGGTTTGGAGAACTCTGACGATGTTGAAGAGTTATTTGCTGTACTGGCACTGATTTTGATGTGGTCAGTATAGGTGCTCATTTTAGTTTCTTTCAGGAGTTGGTGATATTGGTTGACGGACATCTTGAAAGTAGCTCAGTCCGTGGGCCCGTTGCTAGTGCGCCATTTTTTTCTAGTCGTTTGATGTTGCATTTGGCGGTTCTCAGTTCCGCGGTGTAAAAGTATTGGTGACTATCTGACAAAGACAGTAGGTATGCGTTATTTATGCTGATGTGCTAACCCCTTGATAAAAACAATATTAAGCTTTTTAGATTTTGGTTTTCTGACCCTTTGACAAAGTCAGTAGGTTGGACTTGCTTAAAATGATATTCTTTATATTGTTACATCACATAATCCGCATGTGCGCCTGCAGCCAGGCCTTGGGCACAACCCCATGCCACGCAAAGGCTGTGTGCTGGGGCACTTGGGGGCTGAGCACCAGAGAGGGGTTGGACATAGCTGACTGAAAAAACAATGGTTCAAATTAAATTATGGTTAGGTGAAAAGGTCAGTTAAAACATACCATTTTTAACAAACAAAACCACTGAAATTCACCAGTTATAGATACCTCCGGTAACTAACTCGCTTCCTGTCAATGCACTGCTAATTATATGACATCACTCATGACATGTTCTATGACACCATTGATAACATCAATGCAATATTTTAAATTACCTAATTGATGGCAACACTGTGCATGGCTGGGGCGTGAGTTATAGTTACTTGAAATAATTGTAACTGATGAATTTCAGTGGTTTTGTTTGTGTAAAAAGTTACATCAACTTACTTTATTCGGTTGTATATATCAACCATAAAAGTACAATAAAAACAAATTCATTAACAATAATAAAATACATATAAACAACTGGATGCCAATACATAATGTTCAAGCATGATCAAACAGGAAAAAATTAGATCAGTATTTTCCGTAAATTGATAACACACTGTATCATTTTCTCCACAGTCCAGCATATGTACATTGATAGTATATTGACCATGGCTTCCTTACACTGCCTAGGCAGCAGGAACCGGCGTCTAAGAAAAACATAATATTTACAGAAAAACAAAAAGGTGCAAGGTCGGTTGAATAGATGGATCATCACAGGGACACAATGGTAACATCACAGGATATAAAATTGGAGTGGGAAAGGCCACCAAAAGTGCACAGTGCTAAATCTTAGAAATGTTAACAAATACCTATGAAAGCTATTTGGAAACCAGGCAAGATATGAGTCTATCAATGGGCTGGTAGTATGCAGGGTATAATTGCTCACAGAGACCTTCCAGGGTTCCTTGCACATTCTCAATGATCAGCATGAACCAAGGAGTTTCTCTTTTAAAACACACACAAAAGAGGCAGGCAAACCACAGCTAAGTGGTGACTTAATTCCTTATTATATGCAAGCAAAAGGAATTTTTTCACCAGATTGAGGCGTAAGCAGCCTTCCAAAACTTGGCATGTGCGAATGTTTAGAGGATAAGGCTAAATTGACAACCGCAGTAGTGCAGGGCGGAGTCTGAGGACATTTACATAACTCAGCCCCAGTTCAGTATGACAAATATGTGTAAGTATATTGGGGACTGACAGTAAGCCTTTATTACCTTTCTTAAAACAAAATCAGCAAAATTATGGCATGTGACCAAAACATAGGGGAAACCGCAATAGCAACTACATGCAATACGTTAATAGGGATGGGTGCCCACATATCTATGTTGCCCTAAAAAAGATTGATCGGACCCCATCCGGGCCAGTGGCATTATCCATAGTGCTTTTTTTTAATAGCTCATATGACATCTTCATATTCAGCCAACAAATTGCAGGGATTGGACATTACTGTCCCTGACGCCATAGACTATGAGATCAAAACAGCAAATACAAAACCATATTTGCACTAGAATATATTTTAGGATGAGATAAAGAGTCATGAGAGCATTTTCATAAGCCGCAAAATAGGATCACAACAATTAGATAATTACATATCCCATGAATTCTTACTTTTAGTCTGACTGCTTCCCCTGAAATTAAGTCGCGATTATCCCAAACATTTTACTTATTTTGTTCCAGAAAATTGCCCTGCTTCTTGCGAAGAGTGAAACTTGTGGTCACAATTCTGCTCAAGACTTGTTGGAATGCTTCTCTGTGACGTTCTGTGGATTCCCCCAAAAACCTAAATGTAATCTTGAAATAAAACTTTTTTTAGGCCAGCCACAAATTTGACACTAGCCTCTGAAAAACAATGGCTTTCAAGGATAACCCGAACTGCAGCCTTGTAAACTGATACAACCCTGATTCCCGATTTAAATTGATCCCGGGTGAAATTTGATCTGCTTTTGTATAAACCTCTAAATCCTAAAAAGAAGATTCCAGATTTAATTTACTACAGAAGCATACAGAGAACAATATGCAGCTCTCTCAGTCTGTATTGAGAATAATGCAAGCACAAGAACATATCTCACTAATAACTAAACGCTCTTCCATTCATACGTTCACCCACAGGAACCACTGAATATTCCAAACAGGAATTAAGGAGCAGGTTATAATACTTTGTTTCTTCACACCTTGCACAAAATAACGGTGTTAGGGAAAGAAAAAAGTAGTGAGAGGGTTCTGGGTGGTCCTAGAGAAAGTCTACGACCAAACAGGTGCCACGTTAGGGAATAAACACATTGAATGTCTAGCGCAGGCAAGGAGATTTTATTTACTAAAGCTTATTCATATTTTTTTTTAACTGTGTGGTTATTGTGAGAAGTTGGCCTGGTATATGATGTTCACTATTCTAGTGAGCACCTTGCACCAGTCCAAACAACCATTATGGTGATGGTTGTAAAGTCAACCTTATAGACCAGCTATCCTAGTGGAAGCATTGACAAAGCAGTCTTGGGCTAATCTCAAGAGGGCATGTGAAACCAGCTGTTTTACCATATGTAACCCCTTTAATACCAAATGAAAGGACACCACACAGGATATATATAAAATATATATGTGATTTATTCTAGACAATCTCTCCGAACTCTTTGTGAGGTCAAAGGCACAAGCACAATACAAGATATTCAATTAAAATACAATAAGTTGCACAAAATACAGTAGGGCCCTAGGGGCACGCTAAACCATATACTAAAATAGTGGTATAATGACCACTACACGGAATGTGAATAGGCCTAGGGCATCGCTGGGGCTACGCTGAACTGCCAAGAATTAGGAAGCAGGAGGCCCACGGGATGCGTGTGCAGTGTCTAAAAACACAAGCGGGTTACCATAGAGAATGAATGGGAACGTAAAAGATGGAAACTAGTTACGCTGCATTGGTTACCGATTGCGGAAAGGATTCAGTTCAAGGTCCTTTGTGTAGCCTACAAGATTCTCAAGGGATCCCCTGTTATGATCCTTTCCAACCTTCTGTCCCGCTATGTTCCGGTCAGGGCTTTAAGATCTTCGGACCTAGAACTTGCGGTTGTCCCCCGTTTCAAGCGTTGCAGGGCAGGCGGCCGCTCTTTTCAAGTTCGCGCCGCAGTGTTGTGGAACTCCCTTCCCCTTGCGATTCGTGCCCTTGGGGATCTGCTCTCTTTCCGTCGAGCTGTAAAAACCTTCTTGTTTCCTTAAAATTTCTTCTGTTTGTTATGTCCAGTTGTGTTGTGTTGCTACCTTGTCGGGCGCCAGGACGCTCCTTCGCTGGAGCATCTGTGCGCATAATAAATGAGCTTAACATAACATAACATAGTTCTTTTAGGGCACTTCTGACTGGACTCGATGAGTTACTTGAAACGTAGACAGTTGGATAGTCAATACCCACAGGAGCACCGGAGTACTCGCGTTACCTCACCCACAGGAAGCGGGTGCATAGGTGTCAAAGTGCATCGGGTTTCGTCGCTGAATCCTATGGAGCCTGGAAGAAAGATGCTGCAGGCGACCAGGAGAGAAGTGTCCGGTTGGATCCAAGGGTCGGTCGAGGATGAAGAGGACCTGAAAGCAGAGGGGACAGAGTCTGGGTCACTAGCCAGTGACCAGGAAGGAACCTGGCGATATTGTGAAGCTTGCCTCTGCAGCCACGTGGACCAGGAGGAGTCGACGACGACCAGGAGTCAGGCACGGACTGTCCCACGAAGGCTCTCGCTGTCGGCGGTGTCGGCTTCCGGATTGGACTCAACAAGCCTTGGCAAAGGCAACCCACACAGGAATCGAAGTTGGCTTCTTAATCAGACCAGCAAGGCCTGATGGGCTGCTTCTTTTCAGGGAAGCAGGGGCCAGTCTGGAGCAACCAGACTAGCGGTGTAAATTCAAAGGTTCGTCGCCAAGATGGCCACTAGCCAACGGGCAAGTGACCGGGCAGACGCGTCGAGCAGGAAAATGCAGAAGGGCCCCACGCAGAACTCGTGGAGTGTGCAGAGCTGATCTTCAGTGCAGATGATGCTCGGGCTGGGGCTTCTCAATCCCCAATGCACAGCTTCGAGGGTGCCTCGGGTGCTGCATAATTAGCAAGTCGCAGACTTTTCAAGATGGCCGGTCCCACATCTCTCGTCGCCTCCAAGGGTCTCAGCTCTGCTGGGACTGTGGATCAGGCTGTTGGTAGTCTGGAAGTCCGGTTCTTGTCAGGCTCTGTGCTCGGGCTCCGGCGGGAGCGTCGACAAAGGAAGCCGTTGATCGCTGGATGGTGCCTGCTTGTGCAGGGTGGTCACTCCTTGACCACAAGGGAGATTCTTCAGTCGTCTTCTTGCAAAGTAGATCGTCGAAGGTCCAAAGTTTTGTTTCAGAGTTTCAGTCAGGATAAATCTAAAGTCTTGGGACTCAGCTCCTACCGATATACCAAATCAGGGGCTGGATTACCTGCTAGGTCCCCATTTGGGTGGGACCAGGGAAGAGGGTGGTTACACCCCTTTCCCTTTGTCCAGTTTCGCGCCAGAGCTGGGGCTGGAGTGCCCCAGCACCGGTTTGAACTGGACTATGCATGGGACACCTTGTGTGCCCAAGGCAGTATCATTTCTTTCAGCCCTGCTTGTCCTAATACACAAGAGCCTGTCCCAAGACAGGAAACCTATTGTCCAAGCCTCCCTCGCTGGAAGGACTCCCAGCAGCAGGAGGTCAGACTTGTGTCTGTGGCAGCAGCATCCATTTTGTGATGCTGAGGCTCTGGTTAACTTAAACCAAGAATAGTAGGAACAACATGTCTTATCACGTCTTATCCCTCTAGAAGGGTGGAATGCTACCCCCGTCGCCAGAACTGGCGAGGCGGGGGAGTATTCCAAAACGTATGACACCTTACTCGACATGTTTTGATAAAGCCAAACCAGAGTTAGCATTAAACCGCGAGGTTCATAATGCACTTAAGAGTATATGGTATGGCAATACCCTAGAACAGCTATAAGGACATGGTTCCGAAAGCTGCAGAACGACTCAGCTCATGCTAGAGCACCATCTCGCATAAAACCAAGCACTCTGCCTCCAGGATTGTGAAGGCCTGCCATAGGAGTGACTTATAGGTATATATGTGTCTAGATATAAGGTTAGATATAGGAATACTATATCTAAGCAAGGGGTGGTTACACGACCTTGCCCCAGCTGAGTGATCAGCCAGTTGTGTCAATGTGAGTGGCTAGCCAGGGGTGGCATAATACATGCTGCAGCCCCTGGTAGGCCTTGGATGCACCTACGCCCTGGGTACCTATAGTACACTGTACAGGGTCTCATAAGGTGACCCAGTATCCAATTGGTAATGCACCTAAAGTACATTGTGGTGAATTTAGAGAGAGAGCAGCTGGGCTATGGGTCTGATTAGCAGGCCCACAGCCACATTAAGTCGAAAACCAGTGAAGCAAAAAGAAGGGTGACCATAGGAAAGCAGTCCCTACTCTCCTACAGTTATTAGGCAACCAAATAAATGGATGAGTGTCCTTTAGTACACAGTATATAGCAGAATAGCCCTTGGTACCTAATTTGAGATATTTCATTGCATTTAAACTCATACAAAAATACAGATCTTATGAAGAGCCTGTCTGGAAACCACCGTTGCTGGCAAGGAGTGTCCCTACGATGAACTATACCAAATATAGCGTGGGATGGGTAGGTGTCCTATTAACATAGCAATCAGTGGTGAGGCCGAACCTGCAACAAAACAGGAATACAGTGCATAATAAAGAAAACAAGAATTAATTTGAACAACGCCTTTTTAGTCTTGGTGTTTTATATAAGAGGTAGTAACATTTTGCCAGACAATTAGTCATACTTCAGAAGTGAAGTTCTGGGATGAGTGGGATAGGTGGACCCCAACCCATCTAAAGGGGAAAGGATGTGGTTTAACAGCTAGAGTGGTCGACCTCGAAGCTGGGGAATGAGGTTAGAGTCTCGGCAAGGACACTCAACATCCTGATTCTGGACAAATCAGTTGATCTCCCCGTACCTAACAAAAAATAATGTGTCAGTCTGTAATGCAACTGGTGCTCATGTAAAGCGCTTGGATACCTTCAGGTCTAGTTTGCGCTATATAAAATCCAAAAATAAATGAACAAACATATCTGAAACAGTCTGGAAGATAGAGAGACTGAGGCATTCCAGGAAAGGCCCACCAGATCTATATATGTCCATTGGATAAGTCAAGAGAAAAGACAATATTTTGACCCAGAGTTATGTTAAGACAGATTTGTTTTTAAAATCTTTTTATTAACAAAACTAAAAGAAAAAGGCATCAGGCGACATATATCGATTCAACATTTGTCATATGAACATCTCAACACTGCGAGATAATGCAGACAGAATCACATTTAGGGATTATGGGGACTAGTATTTGTTGCTTCGTCTCGAACAACTGGAGGAACACAGATATCACCCGATAACTATTCCAGGCTCCCCAAATCTTCCCCCACTTCGCAGGACAGCCCCTAGTGACTTAGACCAATGTTTCCCTGTACATGCACCAGTCCAGGTCTTCCATCCACCTCCCGATCTGAGGTGGCTGGCAGGCGCCCCACAACTGTGCAATGCTACGCTTGGCAATCCTAAGCGGCAGGGTCACCCACTGTCTCTCATAAGCACTCAAATCCATAGGCTCCCAGACATTGAAGACATACCTTCAAGCCTCCAGCGGAATCTCCATCCCCAACACCTCTCGCATCTTTTCATGAATTTTGACCAAATATTCCTGTAGGTCTACACAGTGCCACAAAATATGCATGAAAGTTCCAAGCTCTCCGCACCCCCTCCAGCACCCCCCACTCTCCGCCCGATCCACGTGTACCAGCCGGGGCCCTGTGACTTACGACCTATGAAGGATCTTTAGTTGCACGAGCCTAAGTCTCATTTGAATGGCCACTACCTTTGGGGAATAAACCGCCTCCCTCCAGTCCTTATCATCTAGTTCCAAGCCATCAGCCACCCATTGAGCCCTGGTTCCTGCCAGTGGGTCTCCCATGTTGTTAATAAGCTTTTTGTATATTAACGAAATAGTCTTTTCCGGGAGGTGCCCATCCAACACACGATCTTCCAGGTGAAGAGGCATCCGGGAGTGCGGTGCCTCTGGGAACATGCGCAAGCAGGGATTGCCTAACTTGGAGGTATTGGTAATGCTCACTTTCCCGTAGAGTGTACTTTTCCTGGAGGGCACCGAACGCAAGTACTGTGTCCTTTCCCCAGATACCCTTGATCTGGGAGATCCCAATGAGATCCCACTTGTCGAATCCCTTTGTTTTCCACAGGCTGCCCAGTCTCTCTGAATTCCATAATGGGGTTGCAAGGGTGAGCCTTCCGTCCCACTTAAGATGCCGAGTCGCTGCGTGCCACACCTGCATCGCTTGAGCCGACGGTCCGGCGAGGGGAAAAATCGGCCGGCCCTGGCATATAACGCCCTTGTAAAGTCACCTCCAGGCACTTGTCCACGATCCATCACATATCCAGGGTCTCCAGGAGACCCATAAATTGTGTGGTTCACCGCCACCAATTGGGAGGCCCAATATTATTTCCGTAGATCCGGCAAGCCGATCCCCCCCATCATACCAGGGGAGTGTAAGCTTAGTGAAGGCAATGCAAGGCTTGCCCTCCCATAGTAGCTGCCGTTGAAGGGTCTCGATCTCGCTAAAGTAGGACGATGGGACCGTGTCCAGTGCATTCTGGAGCATACAGGAATCTGGGAAGGGCCACCATGTTAAAGAGCACCGCCCTATCCAAAAAGGAGAGCGGCAACGCCCTCCACCTCGCCACATCTTTCCTAAGCCAGGTCAGCGGCGGGTCCAGGCTATTGGCATATCTCAACTTCGGGTCTAGCGTCACGTAAATGCAGAGGTATCGGAATCCTATCAGTTCAATCTGCAGTGGGCAGGAATTTGGGACCACCAGAGGGTCTCCACTTAGGACAAAAAGCACTGACTTCGACCAGTTGATAGTGAATCCGGAATATCTCCCAAATATAGTAAGTACGTCTAAAAAACAGATCAAAGATTCCCTGGGAGTGGTGAGGTAAAGCTGGATATCATCCGTGTATAGCGAGATCTTGTCCTCCCAGTCCAGAAGTGGGGACAGGGAACATCCCTGTCTCGTGCCTCTGCCCAGTGAGAAGTCAGCAGATTTTCGGTTGTTCACTACAACCCTGGCGAGTGGATCTGCATATAGGAGACAGACCAAAGCGACAAACTACGGGCCGATGCCCATCTTCCCCAAAACTGCGAACAAGTAGGGCCACTCAACCCTGTCAAATGCCATGGTGGCATCCAATGACACCAACACTGCCGGCTCGTGTATCTTCGGGGCACCGCCTAGTATCCTGTGCAGCCTTCGTAGCTTACGGGCTGTATTTTGACGCGGCATAAAGCCGGATTGATCCGGATGTATCAGGGTGGTAATGACCTTAGCTAGACTCATTGAATGAAATGAAATGAAAATGGGTTTTATAAAGCTCAAAATAGCTGCCCGGAGGCGTCCCAGCGCTAAGAAAAGAAAACTAACAGGTGTTGCCCATGAGGCTGAGTGTAAGAGGAACAACTTATTTATTGAACAGGAAAGTTTTCAAATTTTTCCTAAAAGAGGTGAGGTCAGAGTTGGACCTGAGGTGGAGAGGTAGACTGTTCCACAGTTTGGCCGCGTTCAAGGAGAAGGAGCGACCTCCTGATCTAGATCTTTTGACTTTTGGCACTACAGCTAGTAAAGCATTGGTGGATCGAAGTTGTCTGCTGGGAAGATAGGGGGTGATTAGGGGGCGACTAATCAGTGGGCCAGTTTCCCAAAAGGATTGGTGGGCAACACAAAGGGATTTGAAACTGATCCTGTCTTTCACCGGGAGCCAGTGTAATTTTTTCAGTCCGGCCTTCGCAGAGGTCCTGCGGGGAAGCTGAAGCAGGGTTCAGGCCGCACAGTTCTGAATAACCTGCAACTTTTTAAGTGTGTAGTCAGGGGCCCCAAGGTAGAGCGTATTTCCAAAATCCAGCCTGGCAAGTATCAGTCCCTGGACCACGATTTGTCTGGCCTCAAAACGGTAGTAATGGGAGGATCTTCTTCAACACTCTGATGAGGCCAAAACAGGTGGCAGATAATACAGCGGCCTGATGATTAAACGTCAGGGACTTGTCCAACCAGACTCCCAGGCTCTTGATGGCATCTCTGGGGACTGGGGGGGTGCCCAAGCAGGTTGGCCATATCTGATTAATAGTGGATGGTGCTAGATGTCCCAGCATCATGACCTCTGTCTTGTCTCCATTAAGTTTGAGACAGGACATGGTCATCCATCGACTAATCTCGCTCAGACATTCGGGCAGGTCTACTGTGCCTGCAGGGTCTCCAGCCGGCGTGAGGGAGACTACCAGCTGGGTGTCGTCCGCGTAGGTAACGATCTTAATACCATACGGGCGGACGACCCCAGCCAGCGGTCTCATGTAGACGTTAAACAACGTCGGGCTTAATGAGGAGCCCTGCGGAACTCCACAGTTTAAGGGCTTGCTGGTAGAGATAGTTGCTCCCTCAAAGATATGAAATTGTCTGCTGGATAGGAAAGAACGGATCCACTCCAATGCTCCTCTTGAATCCCAATTTCCCTGAGGCGCTGCAACAAGATGTTGTGATTTACAGTGTCAAAAGCGGCACTGAGGTCGAGGAGGACGACTGCCACCAATCCTCCCCGATCCAAGATGCCCCTAGTTTCTTCCGTGACCGCCAGAAGAGCCGATTCCGTCCCATGCTTGGGACGGAAGCAGGTTTGCGAGGGATCAAGGAGATTATTTTCCTCTAGGAATTTGGTCAGAAGGCCATTGATGTATTTTTCCAGTAACTTGCTGGCCCAGGGGAGCAAGGAAATTGGGCGATAATTGCTGAGATTGGTGACACTCATATTTGGTTTCTTAGCAAGTGCTTTGACCCTGGCTTCCTTCCACTTAGGGGGAACTGTGTTGGAGGAAATAGAGGCATTAAGTAGCTTTTTTTTTTAATAAACTTTATTTTTGTTGCAGGTATAAAACACCGATTTCCTCAGCCCGTGGGCTGCATCTCCAAACCATCAATTGTATGCTGAGCTAGGGTATAGTTGTGGACACGGCCCATCAGCCCACATCCCGGAGGCTGGGCGGCGCAACTGTGGTCAAGCACACAAACATCAAATAATCAGTTTCAGCGCGTGTCATCCCTGTCGAGTCGGCATCCTGCATTTTAACACATAATAACCCCCCCCAACTGTGTTTGTTGTGTTCGAATAAACATATCCCAACAAGCTCATTGCCACATCATTTCCTTTTGCCCCATACTATTTGGTATATCTTCCCTATGGTCACAATTTCGCCCCCCGCCGCCCCTTCCCATCCCAGCACTACCCCACAGCACTGCATCTTTCCAGTCTTTTCCTTTCAAATGTCTCTTCAATGTTACATATCCCCCCACATATGTCTTCGTGATTTCAAGTCATAACCCACTCCCGTTGTAGGCCCTCCCTGTCTGATCCCACACACCTCACTGGCCTCCCTCTAGACCATGATATTGTCTCCATTTCGTCCAGACTCTCTGAAACTTTTTAGGGCACCCCCTCGTCTTATATGTTACCCTCTCTGCCGCCATGTAGAGATCTAAGCCCCTTCTCCATTCCTCTACGTCTGGTGTCTCCGTGGCCCGCCAATGTTTCGCGATGTCCCTCTTGGCCACCACTAGCGCCAGCACCAAAAATATGAGTTGGTAGCGCGGCAGGTCTACTTCGTTTGTCATGCCCAACAATGCCAATTTCAGGTCTCGTTCTAATTCTATCCCCAGGACTTCCCCCAGCTCCATGAAAATGTGGTCCAGTATATGCGTATTTTCTCACACGACCATATAGTGTGGTAGAAATCCCCTGGGTGCTGTTGGCATCTGAGACATCGTGGGTCTGTTATTTTCCCAGTTTTGAGGAGGCGTACTCTATCAAAGTATGTCCTGTGTAGCACGTTTAGCTGAATGAGTCTCAGCCGTGACTTAATCGCTACCTCGCGTGGGTGCATCAGGACACTCTCCCAGTCCAAATCTTCCATCTCGCCTACGTCCGCCTCCCACACTCTCCTAAGTTTTGTTAAGTCCCCCAGTATATTGTTAGTTAGCGTCTTGTAAGTGAGCGAGACCACCTGATGTGTTATCTGATCCTGTAAAAGTCTACCTTCCAGTGGAGCGTAGTCAGGCAGCTCCGCGAGTGTGATGCTTTGTGCTCTCCATGCATGTGCCAATTGTGTATGTTTGAAGTGTTGCGAGCGGTGTAGTCCGTATTCCAATTGTAGCCTGTCGAACGACTTCAGTTCCCCCCTATATATCACATCGCCTATCTGCGAAATACCTATGTCGTCCAACCTCTGGAAACCTTTCAGTTTTTTAATTTCCGTCAGCCAACGGCAGTGCCATAACGGGGTTTGTCTGGTTGGTCTTCCATCCCACCCCATGCATTTTGTCGCTCGCGTCCACACCCGTAGTGTGAGCAGCGTCGCCGGTAGAAGCGACCTCCGTATCGTTCCTCCATAAAGATAGAGGTATACGTTGTGTGGTGACAGCTTCTGTCGTTCCAGAGCGTATGTCGGGTAGTCGACCGGGGCATGGATCCACTCGTTGATTGGCGTCAAGTGTTCCGCCCAGTAATACGCTTCTAGATTAGGTAGGGAGATTCCTCCATTGTATTGGTGCCTTTGGAGAGTCTGGTGTGCAATACGCGGTTGTTTCCCCAGCCACAGAAAGGAGCGTAGATCTGCGTGGATTTTGGGTAGCGTGGCGGCCAGGAGCGGATAGTATTCGTTCTGGAGGGCATAGAGGAACTTGGGGAGGGTAATCATTTTGTACATTGCCGCCCTTCCCAACAGGGTGAGAGGTAGTTGCCTCCATCTGTTCATGTCCTCTACCGCTTCGGTCATGACTCGCTCTACATTTCTGCTGAACGAGAGCGCCTTGTCTAGTGTAACGTAGACCCCAAGTACTGAAACCCCTCTATAGTAGTGAGTAGTTGATCAGGTAGAGTCCCCCACCTAGCCGCTCCTTGTGGGTCATAGAGTATTGATTTGTTCCAGTTGATGGTATGACCCGCTTTTGCGCCAAAGCCTTCTAATTCCCTAAATAGCTCCGGTACCGAAACCTCAGGTTCCGTTATGTATAACAGTACATCGTCTGCATACAACGATATTTTTTCCTGCGATTCCCTAGACGCCTCCCCCGAGAAGCCACGGATATCGGGGTTTTGTCTAATCCTGGCGGCCAGGACTTCAATTGTGAGCGTGAATAGTAAGGGGGACAGTGGGCATCCCTGCCTCGTGCCTCTGGACACCCGGAATTCTCTGGACAGTCTGCCGTTAACTCGGACACGTGCTGATGGAGCTGTATATAGTAGCTCTATCCATCCCTGAAATTTTGGGCCGAGTCCGAACCGTTGCAGTGTCGCAATGAGGAACGGCCAGTGGACCGCGTCAAACGCTTTTTCTGCGTCCAGAGATAGAAACCAGTGGGGTTCCTCTCTGTCTTTGACTTCCTGTAACCAATTGTGTGTGCGTCTTAAATTCAGTTTAGTTGCTCTGTCTGGCAGGAAGCCTGATTGGTCTGCGTGGATGAGATCTGGGATCACCGACCTCAGGCGCGTCGCCAATACCGTAGCCAGGATCTTCACCTCAATGTTAAGGAGTGAAATGGGGCGATACGAGGCACAGTCTTCAGCGGGTTTGCCCTGTTTGTGTATCGGTACAATAGTGGCCAAAGTGAGGTCGGGCGGGAGGCGTCCCTCCTGATAGGAGTCAGTGTATAGGACTTTCAGGTGGCGTATCAACAGATCTGCCGTTCGTTTAAAGAATTCCGCCGGGAATCCATTGGGTCCCGGAGTTTTCCCTGTTTTGAGTTTATTAATGGCCTCGGAAATCTCATCTAGTGAGATATCCGTTTCCAGAACCAAGCTGGATTCAGTGTCTAGAGCCGGTAGATCTACTCCCTCCATATATTGTAGTGCGTCCTCAACCGTCCCGAGGTCCCTCGCCGCATAAAAGCCTTCGTAGTGTGCCGCAAAGGTATCTGCTATCTCTTGTTCGGTGCACACCAGTACGTCATCCGTCCGTCTAATCTTTTCCACCCATCTGGCTGCCCTCTCCTTCCTACTCAACCACGCTAGGAGCTTGCCTGATTTGTTGCCCACGTCGTACAGCCGATGCAGGGTGGCCAGTGATTGCGTCCGCGCTTCGTTGGAGGCTATCTCTCTGTATTCCTGCTGTTTGTCTAGTAAGTGCCGTAGAGTGTCGTCATCCCTGTGTGTCTGGTAATCTCCCTCTAAATGTATTATTTTCGCCTCCAGTTCCACTATCGCTGCCTGTCGTTGCCTACGGTCCTCCCGCAGCCTACTCTGTGCCCTGTCCCTCAGAACCGCTTTCATAGCCTCCCAAAAGGTCACTCCAGAATCAACCGTGCCTTCGTTATCTCCTATGTAGACTTTGACGTCCGCCCTGAGTCCTCTTATTATTTCTGGCTTCTGGAGATCCCAAGCCGCCAAGCGCCATTCAGTGCCTGTCCTTCCTCCATCCGCCCCCACCTTAGCGTACAACGGAGAGTGGTCCGAAATCCCCCTTGCCTTATACTCCGCCTTGTCCCCATTGGTGAGATATTGCCTAGCAATGAAGATATAGTCCAGTCTCGAGAATACCCGATGTGCCCCGGAGTAAAAGGAATAGTCCCTGCGTGTGGGGTGTCGCCATCTCCATATGTCTGTGAGACCCAGGTTGGCCATGTGTTGTGATAGCGTCGTCTCCGCCCCTCCCCTACGTGTTGGCCCCGTGCGGTCTAACTCCTCCGACATAACATCGTTAAAGTCGCCCCCCACTATTTGTATTGTGTCAGCTGTGTCCATGAGGATCTTTGCTATCGCTTGGTATGTGCGTGTCTGCAGTTTCGGCGGGGCATAAACTGAGAGTACTGTGTATCTTTGCCTCCTCCACACTCCCTGGACCCCTGCATATGTCCCTTGTGGGTCGTTCCAAGTACGTGTTGTTTTAAACGGGAACGCTTTGTTTACCAATATAGCAGTACCCCTGGAATCTTGCGTGTACCCCGCGTGGGCTAGGACCGCAAACCTCCCTCTGGCTATGAAGGTACATTTTTCGCCCCTAGGGTGTGTCTCTTGCAAAAGGGCAAAGTCCGGCGCCACCCTCTTAATATAGTCGTTCACTAGCCCCCTTTTGATTCTAGAGCCCAGGCCATTCACATTCCATGTGAGGATCGTCACCCCCCTGCCGTCTCGTGACGGTGCCGTCAGTGTACCTGCCATAATGTGGGTTGGTGTACGTGTTCTTTTCGTGGCGGTGCTGGATGCCAGCGGCTGTATAGCGATTTCCTTGATTGTGACTGCCTCCCTCCCCGCCTCCCCACCCACCCCAACTTGTGCAACTGTTCCCCCCCCTGTGATTTCCCCTCCCCACCTCCTTCCCCATCCAGACTCATCCCCTCCGAGGACCGAGCTTTCAGTAGGAGTCGGTCTGTCGCCCGCCCACACCCACCCACTATTCAATTATTCTGTAACTTGAAGATAGTTCAAACCATGCACAACTTCCCAGAAAAGAGTAGGAAAACAGTAGTTAAGGAAAACAAAAAACAAGGGGTAGTGACAACTTGCGTGCCATCGTGTGCTCCGGCCGACGTTAGATCTGGTCCACTTCAGCAGTGTTCAGGAGTGGGAGTCTTGTGTAGCTAGTTCTGACCCACTACATTTGTCGGAGTTGTCTTGTTCCATATCTCGTATCGCATTCACTAAGGGGTGGATGGAACTCCCATGAGTGTCTCTTACACCATCCTCTTCTTCCGAGTCTCTAGTTTCCGCCTCCTCCTCACCATCCCCTTCCGAACAGGCCTGTTTGTGGGTCCCTTGAAGTAGCGGGTCAGCCGAGCCGGAGGCTCCTGGTGATTCCGACCTCCCCCTCCTACTTCCCGTCGCTGTGTGTGCCCGATAGGGGGTCCCTGAGGCACGAGAGTACATCCTCCTGGATTTCCGCCTTTGTGGTTTTGGGAGATTCCATTGTGTCTTTTCTCGTACAGTTCTGTCCAATTCCTCTCGCCTCGCTGCATCCCTGCCGTTGAACATCGGTCTCTCTTCGAGCCATTGCCATGCCTCCTTCGGGTGGTTAAAGAAAATGGCCTTTTCCTTATATACAACTTTAAGTTTAGCCGGGAAGAGTAGCATGTAGGTAATGTTCATTGATCTGAGCTTGGTTTTCACGGAATCGAAGGACCGCCTCTGTTTTTGTACCTCTTGGCTATGGTCCGGGAAGATCATGATGTGTGTGTTCTCTAGCCTTATGACTCCGAGCTTTCGCGCTTCCCGTAGAATCAAGTCCCTGTCTGCGAAGTTGAGGAAACGTGCTATCACGGGCCTTGGTCTCGCGCCCTCCGGAGGTTTCGCCAGCAGCGCTCTGTGGGCTCTTTCAATTACAAAGCATGCCGAGAATTGTGCCTCTGGGAAAGTCTCTTTGAGCCACGTGTGCAGGAACACCGCCATGTTGTTCCCTTCGATTCCTTCCCGAAATCCTACGAAGCGTAGGTTGTTGCGGCGCGCTCTATTTTCGGCATCATCGACCTTCCATAGCAGCTGCCTGTGTGATGCTTGGAGTTCCGCCATGTCTTTCCGTATCGTTACAATCGAGTCTTCGGCTTCCCCTATCCGCGATTCCGTCTCCGTCACTCTGGCTGAGAGATTCCTGAAATCCTGGCGCAGGAGGGTGACCTCAGATCCCACCTCTCCGATTTTCACTTCCAGTACCACCCGCGATTCTTGAATATCCGTTCTCGAAGCCTGGATTGCCGCAAGCAGTGCCCCGTGTCTATGGGCCCATTCGCCGACGGGTCCTGGTTCCCCCTGGCCTGTCGAGGTGCCGCAAAATTATCCATGGGTCCTTTTTGCGATGGTTTGGGCGGCGGGTCCCTTTTCCCCATGGTGGTCAGCGTGGGTCTATGACCAATCTTGGCTGTGTAGATCCTTCCCTGGTCGCGCGGTTACGTCGGACCTCCGCCCGGTCTCACTAAACTTTGTGTATGTCTCTTTTGTCCCCCGGGTTCTAGCTCCTCCGCTCACCCTTCACTCGCCCTTCCAATGTTGCAGCTGCGGGGGGGCTGGCGCTGAGGTATCCCATCTCCGCCTGCCACGGAGTGTGTGACTTTTCGTCTGATCAGGTTCCCCCTCCAAGTGCCACTGGTAGTCGGCGGAGGACTGCCGCCAGTCGTTATGTTGAGACGCTATCCGAGGGGCAGTACGTTGAAAGTGCAGAGACCTAGTGCATCTGGGCTCTGTCGCTCCGTAGGGTGCCCATCCGCTTACGGCCGCCGGTAGAGCTCCGCTGCTGGGTTCACTCACCACACAGCCGTAGCTACAGCCTATGCGTCCGTGGTTTGCCTCTAGTCCAGCCGCCCGTGTCGTCAGGAGGGGGGGTGGGGGAGTCCTTTCCCATGCGCGTTGCAGTGTCTGGGGCTCACTCTGGTGTGTCCCGTTACCTGGTCGCGGGCCGTGCCTTCCTTCACCCGCGGGGATTCCCCCGTCGGCGATCACCCCTTCCAGGTCCGACCGCTCCTCCTCTGTGACTGACATGTGCGTGTGCGCCGCTAGCTCGCTGCCCCTGTGTCGCGCCTTGCGCTGCCCAGCTGGCGGGCCATTGCGGTGGCCCAAGGGGAATGGGCCGGTGGTGTGTCACCTCTATTCTGGCCGTGGCCGGTCACCTGGGGTGTGCTGTTATCGGGCTGTCCAGCCCTCCCTCCACGCACTGCCTTTCAATCCCAGGGCTCCGCTGCCGCCAACTTGGTGGGGTCTATGGAGTCGTCGGGGGTGCCTCACCACCGCCGTCGGGATGGGTGTGACGGCTGCTGAGGTGGGGGGCTAGCGCCGGCATCTCCCCCCCCCCCCCCCCCCCAATAGCGGGGTCTCCGTACCTTGTAAGGGTTTACTGCCGAGTCACTCCGCCAGTTGTTACCGCGCCGCCATCTTGGTGCAGTCTTCCGCACTGCTGGTACCGATGCCTGCTGTTGGGGTCAGCGTGGTCCGGGACTCGCACAGTTAGCCCCCGGTGAGCACCCCAAGCACCTCGCCTGCCTCTGTCTGGCTCCGCGAGCCCCGCTGCACACCTCTATGTCCTTAGGGATCACCTTGACCGGGCGCCATGACCATCCGCCATCTTGGTGTAGTCTTCACTGGGTTCCCGCGCCTCTCTCTACGGCAGGTCTCCGGTCTTCCGAATCATCCCAGGTTGTGCCGCTCTCACTGTGGCGCCGATCGGCTCCCGCCCAGGCTCAGGGCTCAACGCAGGAGTCCGCCGGTCACCGCTCCTCGGACACCCTGTTTACAGCGCGGCCGCCATTGTACCTCTTCGGGGCTTCCCACAGCCGTCAGGTAAACTCCCGTTTCTCAGGCACTGAGGTCGTCAGAGCCGCCGTCTGCCGGACACAGCTATCTCGGGGTTGTTCTCCACCCGATACTGTCGTTTCAGTGGTCCGTGGCGTGGTTTCATGTCGGATTTGATGCTGGCCGGCCGGGAGCACTCGAGCAACACGTCTAGCTCGGCATGCTGTTGGCCACGCCCCCCCCCGGCATTAAGTAGCTTTAGCATCACCGGAAGGATGGTCTGGCTGACGGTCCTTAGAAATCTGGGAGCGGCCGGATCGCTGGGGGAGCCCGATTTTACCTGGGCCATTAGGCTAGCTAATAAGTCCTGCTGTAATAATGGGAAATTCTCCAAAGTTGGAGAGTTATTTTCTGCTGCCCCATGGTTGGGAAGGCCGACAGTGGCTGCCTGATTTTGTGAGTGGATGGCTGGGAAGGCAGAGTAGACACTATCTATTTTGTTAAAGAAGTAATCTGCCAGCTCGTTGCAGCGAGTTTGTAAATCCTCACTATTTATCGGAGGCTGGGGGAGCGCAGTGAGATTTGTTACAATTCTATATATTTCCCTTGAATTGGACCTGGCATCATTGATTTTTTGTGTGTAATGCTGGATTGAGCTTTTTTGATCTCAAGCTTATAGTTCTTGATGGAGTTTCTATATGCTATTTTGTCGAGGTCTGTATATCCCAGTCGCCATTTCCTTTCTAGCCTCTTGCACTTGCGTTTCATCTCCCTAAGCTCTGTAGTGTACCAAGGTGCTGACGTCCTAGATCTTTTGGTGCAAGATTTTACTATTGGAAGGATAGTGTCCAATGACTGAGTGATCCAGTTGTTGAAGGTGTCATTTGCTTCTATAGGGTCTGTGGTAATTAGATGGATTGTGGCTTGGAGTTCATGAGCCCACTCGTCAGTTGACAGTTTCGGCCAGTCTCGAGCCTCCCGTAAACCAGTTGGAAGGGCAGGCGGTTTGGGGATACGCCAGTTTAGCCGGATTAGTTGATGGTCTGTCCATGGAAGAGCGATAGGGGATTCTGTTGCTAAATACTTGGTCTAATAAATGTCCTTTCACATGTGTAGGTGAAGAGACAAGTTGGACCAGCTGTAGTGCAGATAGGTCGGCAATCAGTTCTTGAGCAGCGTGATCTGCAGAATCTTCAAAGTGCATGTTTAAATCTCCCAACAGTGTGAAGTTGGCAGATGTAATAGCCAGGTCTGCCATAACTGAGGGCGCGGAATCTAGAAACTGTCTGGCCGCACCAGGGGGGCGGTAGGCCAGGATGCCAGAAAAATTTAGATTTGGTGAAAATTCCAAATTAAACGACACGCTTTCACAGTCAAGAACGGAGGTGGAGTTGCATCGACAGGTGAAAGTATCTTTGAACACTATTGCCAATCCTCCTCCCCTTCCTGAAATGCGGTCTGTTCTGGCTATTTGGTAGCCATGAGGCAGTGCTTGCACAAGATCAGGTACCAACGAATCTGTCAACCAAGTCTCTGTAAAAAAGACCGCGTCCGGTTTATGCTCTTCGAGCAGTATAGATATTTCAGTTTGATGCTTGGGCATCGATCTGCAGTTTAGGAGAAACATTTTAAAAGAGTTCTGAGGTTCCGTGGGCAGAAGGCCTTGAGGATGGAGATAGCAGTGTCGGCACTGGATGGGCAAGTTTAGCGGATGATATGAGTACGCGCATTCTTTATTTACAAGGGGTCTTAATCCTAACAGGTCATTGAAATTATATTTTATATGGGTGTTCAACAAATGGACAGGGGTCGTGGCCCCTGGTCCCGTCCGCGGACGGGCGCAGACAGGCCCGCCTTTGGCGCGCCAACGGCGCGCCCGCTGCGCGGACGGGATGATGACATCATTTTATAAAGGTTAGAGGCGGGTGGGAGGCGAGCAACAACTCGAACGCCAACCTTAATTCCCCCTAATATGGCCTCCTAGACCCAGCTTCCCACAGCGTCAGCGCTGACTCGGCTGCGCTGGGAGTGGGGACAAGTGCTGGATGAACCAGAGTTCGGTGGGTATTCTAAAATCAAATAATACACAAATTAGGCGCAAAGAAATTTTAAATGCACACAATTAAAAGATGACAGCCCCCGGCTCAAGCCTCAGGGGTTCGAACACGCGCTAGCAATTCAGCGCGCTCGCCTAGTACTGTTGTTTTTATACGTGGGCGGGCGGGAGGCGAGCAACAACTCGAACGCCAACCTTAATTCCCCCCAATATGGCCTCCTAGACCCAGCTTCCCACAGCGTCAGCGCTGACTCGGCTGCGCTGGGAGTGGGGACAAGTGCTGGATGAACCAGAGTTCGGTGGGTATTCGCCAGAATCTTACGTTCAGCATTCAATAACGAAATGGGCCTGTAGGAGGAGCAATGCTCCCTAGGCTTTCCGGCTTCGTGAATAACTACATTATTAGCTACACGCTGATCATAGGGAAGCTGCCCCCTATCTTTACTCTCTACAAACATGGCATGAAGAAACGGGGCCAGCCTGTTAGACCTTAATTTGTACAGCTCTATGGGGATCCCGTTTGGGCCCGTAGCCTTTCCGGAGTGTACGCTTCTAACGGCCTGTGCCACTTAATCATTTGTAAGAGGGGAATCTAAATAGTTCCGATCCTCTTCCGATAGTGTGGGCATACGTATGTCGTGTATCATGGCCGCGTTGTCCTCCTCTGTATAGACACCTGCGGACGTATATACTGAGCAATAATATTCCGCGAACTCATTTGCTATACTTTGCGGGTCAGTTATACTATCCGAGTCGCTTTTCCACAACTCTGGCACTAGCCTCGACGCCCACTCTCCTCTCTCAAGCCATACAATCAGTTTACCAGCTTTGTCACCTTGTTCATATATCCTGCTCTGGGTATCTGCGTGCTGTACTGCGGCTCTATCCCTAGCTAATCCCCTGTATTCATCTTGGAGTTTCATTCGATGCATACTCTCGGGCGTCGCATCTCGGGACACATCAAACTCTATCTTGGTCACTTCCGCCTCCACCCAGTCTACCTTGGCCTAACTCTTCCTCTTTGTTCCCCCAACTAATGATAGGACTTCCTCTCGAAAACCTGCCTTATAGGCCTCCCATAGAGACGACTGATCCAGAGTTTTCATTAAAGTACCTTTCCGTACTCGTTACAACCTCCTTCTTGACGGCGGGATCTCTAAGGTGCCATGCATTTATAGGGGCAATTCTACTTACATAAAATCGGTCGACCTCTACCCGGAGCCACACCGGCGAATGATCAGAAATTCCCCTACCAAAGTTCCACACTTCTCAGACCGACGCCGCCTGAACCACAGGTATCAGTACATAGTCTATTCTAGAGAGGGTAGGGTGTGGTGTGCCGCAGATGCATGCGTGTGGTGCACCCCACTCGGTTTCTTCAACCTCCAACCATCAGCGAGCCCTGTTGTTTCTAAGAAGTCAGGAAGCCACCTCTGAGACGGCTTTAGCGTTCGTGCTGGGTATCCATCTACCTCGCCATCTATCACCGCATTGAAATCCCCACCCATCACCAGTAAACCCGCGGGCAGAGTTAGGAAGATGGCACCCAAGTCTCTAAAAGGGTCTTGTCTGCAGGCCTGGTGGAACATAAACAGACATAAAAGTGACCATGTAGCCTGGATAGCCAGGGTAAAGGAGTTTCTCACCAGGATACCCGTCCCTCTGGACACCCTGTGGTAAAACCGGCATGAGCCACCAACTGATATCACCCCCTGTGCAAGGCCAAGGAACGATTACTGACTACATGTGTCTCCTGTAGCAACACCACATCTGGGGCATGTCTCCTAATCAATTGGATCACCATCCCCCTTTTAATTTTATCCCCAAGACCATTCACATTTCAACTGAGTACATTAATCCCCGATACCGGTCTAACAACCGACATTGTAGGGGTGAGGAATCAGATCAATCCTAGCTATGTTACCAGATGCAAGAAAAAAAGAAAAACGAATTGAAAATGCAATTGCACACAATACAATCCCAATTGCAAAAAAAACCCTCACCCTCATCCCCCCTCCCTCCACCCCTGCATATGGCTATCGCCGATCCCGAACTAGCAGTGTGCCTGTCGCCCAACACTAATCTAAAGACTAACTAAAAGTAGAAAAAAGGAAGGAGGACCAGGAGCCCCTCGAGCACCCCCAGCCTCCCTAAACATATAATGGCCGTATATGCACCCCACCCCCGCCTGCAAGATACGACACATTAAATACCACAGCCTTCTTTGTGCTATTCCAGTTATTCATCCACACCACCTCGGTCTCGATCTTCCGGCTCGTTCGGACGCACACCCAACCGTCCGACACCACCTCAGGGTTATCAAAGAACCAGGCCTTCCCATCAAGTTTCATCCGAAGGCAGGCCGGGAACATCATCCTGTATTTCAAACCCTTGTCTCCAAGTTTGCTCTTCACCGGCAGGAAGCTCTGTTGTTTCTGTACCATTTGAGTAAAGTCAGGGAAGAAGAACGTTGTATTCTCAAACCGCAAGGGGGTCCCTGCTCGTGCCGCCTGTAGGATCACATCTCTGTCTCTGTAATTCAGGACCCTCACAATTATAGGGCGAGGGGGGGCTCCAGGCCTGGGCCTCCCCCCGCCCCCCCGGCACCCTGTGCGCGCGCTCGACCGTGAAGAAATTGCTCAGTCCCTTAGGCTTTAGGTGGCTGAGGACAAAGTCTCCGACGAACAGATCCGGCGTTTGGCCCTCTGATTTTTTTGGCAACCCCAGGATGAGATTGTTGTTTTGCCTGGCCCTCCCTTCATAATCATAAAGCTTGCGATCTGTAAGGGTTCTTGAGGTCTTCAAGTCTCTTACCTCCTGCTGCAGCAATGCCACGTCGTCGGTCAGACTGGCCGTCTTGATTTCAAGTGATTTGACTTGCTCACTTGCTTTAGTTAGATCCGCACGTATCAGTCCTACCTCGATCGTGACCGTGTCCAGCTTGTTATGCAGGGCCTCCATTTTCTAGCCCAGGGCCGCCTGGACCCCGTTTATGGCTGCCACGAGGTCCACCAAAGTTGGTTCAGTGGGGGTAACCACTCCCTTCCGCCCAATCGATGGAGCTCTCTTCATTTCCGCTGGGGACCCTTTCGGAAGGGTATAGCAATCTAGCTTATTTGTCTGGACGCTTCTGGACCCCTTAGAAGACCTGAAAAGGGATTTATTGGTTTCCGGTTTCGGCGCCATCTCAATGCTGTTTCTTCCCGACTGTCGGGCACTGGACACAGGTTCTCACCCAGGGGCCCAGATCTCAGGGTTCCCCGGGCGTCTCACTGACACTCAGTCACCTGTTGCTGCACCGCCGTGTTCCCAGAGGTCTCTGCAGGGCAATCTACGGGTCCCCCCTCCCAGTCTACGGGCGGGGCGGCCCCCACAGCCACCGGCCATCCAATTGCCCAAGGGAAGAGCGCTGGTCTCAGATGCTCACACCACTGCCATCAGGGTCAGCAGCTGGACTCACTTCTATTATTGCAAGGCCGAGAGATCCCAGCTGCAGCCAAGTCACCCTGCTACAACTGTTGCACTGTCTCAGCATCTGACGGACTCTCCACTTGTCACTCTCAATCAGCACGATAGAACCTCGAGGGGCTGCAACTGAGTAGCGGCGCAGACTAAGTCCACCGCACCCCACGCCGGTTTCAACCGGGCCCAATGTAGTCATTCAAGGCGCCTCCGGGGCCGGTCCTTAGCATCCTACTGGACCTCCCTTCAACACAGGGCGTCCACACAGTCACCACCGCTTCACTCACTGTATGGGCAATAGGCACTCCCCCTACATCGCTTGTTCTCGTTACCAGTCCTTTAGTGCAACGCAGATCAGGCACTGGGGCCCGAGGGGGCCAGCTCCTCCAGGCAACCACTTTCTGGGACATATTCGGTACTCCCCGCAATTGCTCCAGTCACTGCCTATTTATGGGGCTGCCGCCCCCGACTTCGGCGCTCTGCATGTCTTCCGGGTGCACCACTCTCGCGCCTCACTGAGCTGCCGATACGGGCCCCTTGGCGCGCCGGTCTACAGCCGCCTCTCCCCGTCCACACGTACTCCGGAGGGCCCGCACAGAGCCCTGGGGGAATTTCAAGATCTTCGCGGGGCCGCACCGGTGACTTCCGGTTCGTGGCCCCAATGTTTACCAACTCAGCGTCGGCCTCCCTTGGTACTCGAGCCCCCGGCCTCCAACAGAAGGCCACAAATCGCCAGAAAACACAGCTCTGGCGTCGGGCGCCATAAGCGGATCAAAAAAACAGCCAAGGTTGTCGCTTCAGCTGCTTGTTCCGGGAGTGGGGTTTTGGCACAGGATTTTCAACAGGATACTAGTGCGGAGGAAGGAGGTCGGCGGAGGCGAGCTCTTATGCGGTCATTTTGGTCTTGCGCTTGGCTCCTCCCAAGACAGATGAGTTTAAATGCTGGTTATTCATTTGGAGTTTGCTCTGTGGTTTCAAATTAGCATTTGCTTTTCTGAAACAGGCAAGCCTGCAAACCGTTTGGTCTAAGGAGACTAGGGGTATGTGGAGTCACATCATAGGGGTATGCACAGTCCTAATCCTTGTCTTCTTCGAGAAAAGGATGTGGCAGTGAAGTGCAGGAAACCAAAAAGGGGCTAAGCAGGCGAAGGGTCAAGAAAAAAGAAAAAAGGGTTCCATAGCAAAACACCCATCTCCGCTAAGCACAATTCGACAAAGTTTAAAACATGACTTTCTGAAGTGCATTGCTGTCCCTAACCTTCACTTAAGTGTTGAAAAACCATTCCACGGGGGGGGGGTGACTAGAAAGTAATGAGTGCTGAAAGATGCACAATAAAACAAACATTTTCTGAGTTGTAATTCACTGGATAAATGAGCAGAACTCTAAAGCTGTCTGGAGATGAATTTTTGTTTGCTTCAAGGTGATGCACAGGGATGCAGTTTGCCAGACTGACATTGAATTGACGCTAGACCTTTTTAGATTGGCTTGCTCCCAGTCCAGATGAAGGCCACAAGTACAATGTGAGCCGAAACACACATAAATCAAGTAAAGCAAATAGCCAAGAGTTAAACATAAAACTTTTATTTATTACACTACTGAGTAAGAGTTCACAGGGCAGGCTTTATAAGCCATATTCCCTAGACACAGTGTACATTTCATTTAAAATAGGCAGAACTTATTTCTGGTCCAGTGGGTCCCAGATTACATACAGGCCTAAGCAGTAATCTATCATAGATAAATGAGGCATGACTGTTCTGCAAGAGGGTATTCCAATGTTATAACATAGGAGAGTGAGAGGCCGACATCTAAAGTGCAGGGGTGCAGGCAGTTGGACTACAAAATGGTCTGAAAGGGTACTTCTGGAAAGAAGCTTAGACAGATACATGTAGCCCTTACTCCACTCTTCCATGTAACACTCCTTTCTCCCGTAAAACACGGTTAATGCGAAAAGGTATTTTCGGCAAAATGGGAGAGTCAAGGGGAATTTCTCTCAGGATATCCTTCTGACTCAGCGCACCAAGACTTGAAATCTGTTATCTCAGAAAACCACATGTATCACATTATTTAAAATATGTCGTACTGTTGGCACTCTTTCAGAATGCCTATAGGAAAAGCATGAGGATATCACTTCCCAGCAAATCTTCAGGACACCTTGCCTCATTTAAATGGACATTAATAATAAAGTTCCCATATATTAAAAATTTGACTTTTTGAAGACTGAATATTGTGGTCTGCCTAAGTGCCATTCAGATAGTTGCTACTTATCCTCTTAAATGACTTTCTTTTTGATAGATTGCACCATGGCATGGTCAAACCGGACAGAAAAACATGAACTGGAGAAGTGCCTAAAGTATGGACCTGGCACTTCATCAATGTGGCAGTCACAGTGAAGGGTAGATGTCTACGGTTTGGGTATAAAAACTGGCTTTTACAAAGGAGAAAGAAGAAAAACACTTTTACAAACAGAAATAGATGCTAGATCCGATGCTTCCTTAACACTGCTTGGTTGAAGCAATGGCACAGGGGAGGTGTAAAAGGCTGGTGATGCACAGTGGCCCAGGTAGGGTTTGGAGTGGGGCTTGTAAATTGTATCACTTGCTTTCAGTGTTAAACTGGCATTGTGAGAAAGCTGCTGCGTTGCCTTTGAGGAACACCTTCCAGAGAGAGCCACAGTCACATCAGGATAGAGTAAATGTTCCGAAAGAAAGGATTAGGTTGTCTTTTTCTCTATGAAGTACGTTACCAAAAGCACCCAACAGACCCAGAAGCCCTAACGTCACCTGCTTCTGCCATCAGCATCAATGACAAGATCACATGCATAGAGACCCCATCAAGGGCAGAGCCCTGACAAGGTGCGTCAGCTCATACGTGTGGCTAGTGGTGAACTCATCACTTATTTCAGAGACAAAACATCTGGGAAGGCAAAGCAATGAATGACTTTGTCTTCGAAAGGGTATAGCACTCTGGCATTCCCTAGTCACTGGTTCCAGGCAAAGCACATTTTCCCAACCTGTGGCACTAGCCTGTCGTAGCAATCATTTTCACAAGGGGTTGCAAGTGGAGACAACCGCTACAACTGTGCAAGATGAAATGATGTCTAACAAGAGATCCTGACAGTAATAGCCAGTGGGAGGATAGAGAACCAAAACTAGGTAGAATTATTCAGACCACAATAGATGTAGAAACACACTAACAGACACATAAAACATTGGCACAGCAGAGGAGGATGAGGGATAAAACAAGTTTAAGAGAATAGGAGCAACTTAGACTCATGCAAATGAAAAGACTAAAGATAGCTATAATAAAATAATCAAGACGCAGAAGCCAAGAAAATAAATAGAGGAACAGCATGCAAGCTAGCAAAACAATTTGATGGGAAGTGGTATGAATAAACAAAGACTAAGTGCTTGCGAAACAGAGACAGCCAACCACAAGCATCCTTCCTCATACAAATTCCCTTGACAATGCAAGAGCAGAAGACAGGAACATCTAATAATAGACACCTTAGTTCTGCCTCGCAAACATTCACATTGCAGTTACAACAGGAGACAGTCTTTTGGCAATAAATGTTCCTTATGTGTGCCTTTCTCCTCATTCTCGCCATTCTGTCATGATTAAGTGCATCCTTTTTCTAGTGCAGAGGTCGGTTTTCAGATCGAAGTGATCTCAGGCCACAAGTTGCAAATACACCTTGGCCATCAGCAGTCCAACAAGCTTACGTCTGTGGGGTAGAGTAGAGGCTATGGTGATGGTTGCTTTGTGTATGGTCCTGGGAGAAAAGCAACGGCGCTGTGCGAGGTTGTGTTAAAAAACTGTGGTCGCTGCTGCATTGGCGGCCCACGGAGCCATACCAAGGTATCTTCTGAAGACTAGATGACAAGCTGTGGGGGACGAAAAGAGATAGGAGAATATAAAATTACTCAAGGAAATGGTGGAGATACAACAAAGAACCAATAGTTAAGATCCCTGCATTTTTTTCGGAGCTTAGAGAAATTCACCTTCATATGTGAAAGCTAACATTGCTGCCATAAGCTTGGGGTTAACGGAGGACAATGGGTAGCAGCAGACAGTGCAAGGAAATCTGCTGTACTGGGGACCAACTGTTAGCTGCTGCAAGTTGGAGAGCAATGATTTGCAGACATACAAACAGCTCATGCCGAAAAAAAGAAGCTCCAATGTCACAAATCAATTACAATAATGAAAACAATAGGGGCAGATTTAAAGCAATTACAAAGAGGTTTTCTGAGAGTCCTAAAAAAAGATGAAAATAATCTCTGCTGTAAACCACTTCTGGATTAATAAACGGTTTGTTTAGAAACATGCCTGTTACAGAGGCTTGAGAGACTGAACTGTGCATTCAGACAACAATTTGAACCACATGTCACTACTGTTTGCCCCAAATACAGGACCAAACAGCCAAGGAAATGAGCTTCTCAAGAATTCCAAAGCTATCTACAGGGGTGATGGTGGCATCCGTAAAGGAAGAAGCTTTGCCATCACAAATGGATAAGGACACCAAATACCTCATAAAAACAATTCTCAATCTGATAACCTCCCAGATAGGCTATCACCAATGTGATAAAAGCCCTCTTCTGGTTGTACCTCTATATCAAATTCGACTGCAATGCATCTCTCCCAAAGCACACTCAACAGCAATACAGATTGATGCTGAACCTTGGAAAGAAGGCAGCTGAGCAGAAGCTGATGTGAAATTACCTCAAACTCCCAAGCAGTTCATAAACACTACCACCTCCAAGGGACTTAATGAATGACATGCAGCAACACACAACTGGCCTAGTCCTGACCAATTGCTAGTGGCATTCAAGTGATGTCAGCCATATACCAGTCTCTATCCATCAGCTAGAGCTTTTGGTTGCATCAGAATATTATTTTCAAAATATCATCTGCCAAATATGGTGCCCTAAATATAGTTTTATAAAACAAATGTCATCCCATTGTGCGTACATTTTCTATTATAAACTCAAATGCAGCGACAGTCCCCGAATCCTAATTCAATCCCTTCTCAAAATTCTAAATCAAATTTTTGACCCAGCACTGACTCTTACGCTACCATCGCAAATCTAACCCCTTCTTTGTCCCAAACCCTAGAGACTTAGTACTGCTCCACACTCACGCTTACTCAATGTAATCCTAACACGATGTACCACATTAACGCTGAACGAAATCCTAAGTATAACCTTAAGGTTAACCCCAACTCTAAGGTTTAGGGTTAAAGAAAGGGATAGCCTGTGGGACAGAGTTGGTCTCAATAATCCAAAACATTGTTTTCAACTTTCCCGAATCCTCATTAAAACACTTGCAATAACATTTACCCAAATGGGAAGTATCCACTTTAGTGCAAGAGTTTTGTCTAACCAGGTTACCCTCCCTAAAGAAAATGACATAACTCAGTAAACACAATTTAGCAGCTAATTCAAACTGAGCTTCGTTCCTTCTGCCAGAAAGGAAGTTGTAGGCTCTCTTTATAAACCAAGTACCTTTACTTATACTCAACAGCCTGGTACAAGGATGGCTTGGCTCATTATTTCTTTCCCATTCTGATTGGTTACAGACCATGATTCATGTTCGATTTCTAGGGGTTGCATGTAAATGAATAATAATTCATTTTCCCTTGGAAAGATAATCCAGATGCTGGAGACTATTGAACACAAGAAATTAAATTGTTACTTGTAGTTCTGGTTCTGCATTGTAGGCATCTTCAGTAAAGATATAAATGTTAGAATAATTTTCTACCGCATTCAGGGACCCCAGATGACATATCCAATATATAAGGTAGTGAGAGACTGAAGAGTTCGACATGGCGAAATATAGCAAATTACCTCCAAGAAGCCTATCCAGGAAAACTTTTACAAATATTCAGTTCTTTCTGAAGAGTACATGGAGATGATACGACATTCAGCCTTTGGCCGCAAACAGATTTGCTGAGTTGGCAGGTACAAGGGGCTTGATGTTATTCCTCCTTGTTTGTTTAAATAATGCACTTCGTTGAGTTGTTGGTCTGAATGAGAAAGCTATTGGTCATCAGAGATAGGAGGAAAGCTTTGAAATCTGGTTAGACTGCTCTTTGGGCCAAATATATATGAGACAATGGTTCTCCCTTCCTGACCATAGATCTTGTACAGATAGGTCACTTAGGTTCTGTGGAAAAGGCCCATCTTGTAGGACCTTGTTCTTTTTACAACACCAGGAAGCTCTGCTGGTAGCAAGAGCTGAAGTCTGTCATCCAAGTTGTCTCTCCACAGAGACCACTGATCCTATAAGCATTGCTATAAGTGGCTAACTAGGTGTTCACACATTCAGGAAAATTGAGATGCAGGAAGCCATGGAACCCATACTTAGAGAAAACTGGATGGATTATTGAATCGAGAGTTCTGAAGAGATTATACTTCCCTCAGATTGCTAACATTCTTTCCTTTGAATAATTGCTATATAAAAACAGAATTTGCCCAGCGGTGTCACTGACTTTTGAGGGTTTACCTCCAAACTCAAGTAGTGCAATAGCAAGATTGTTGTCTGCAACTCCTGTTCTACTTTCAGTGGAATGTGGGCCTTTATCAGCCAATAGACCAGATATGGATAGATGAATATTCTGTCGACCGAGATGGACTACCAGCCACGGCACATGCCGGTAAGAGCGGTGGGGCCAGGTGGGGTTTCGAAAGACCATGACGAGGAAAAACGAACTAAATAATTTTCCCTAGTCAGCATCTGTCGAAATCCCCCCGCTCTTTCCTGCATGGGCCGCGGCTGTAGACTACCACTACTGCCATGCATTTGGATAAAGTCTGACAGGCAGACTGCAGACCAAAGCGTAGAACAGCATTTTCCCGAAGTAGGAAGGACTTACTACAAATCACAGAAATTGTCTGTGTCTTATCGCAACAAGAATGTTAAAGAAGGCATCCTGTAGGTCTACAGCGTACATCCAATCTTTCGGTTTGAGATGTGGAATAATATGATGTAGTGCTAGTACACAGATTTTCTCTTTTGAGACACTCGCTTGTATAATGCAGATCACGGATTATTCAGCACCAGGAAATATCTATCTTGAATAAATGTTATTTCCCTTCATGGGGAAAATTTTCTATTAATTTTATTGTCATTGGTATTGATGTTATCTCTTTGTGCAGTTTGGCTAGATGGATTTTTGAAGCAGGCTTTGGTGGTGTTCCCAGTGGAGGTGCCTTGAAAAGCAGTGAGAAACCTGGTCTTACAATAGTCAGTACCCATCTGTCATCTGTGATTTCTGCCACACTTTTAGATGCTCTGTTATGGTGCTCCCCACTTGAGCGGATTGGGGGGTGGGGAAGTACAGGGGGCAAGGATATCATAGGGAGGGAAGGAAGAGTCATTGCTTGCTGTTCTGGAGTGGTTACCAGGATGATAAGCGGGTTGATTCGAAGAGTAGTTATTTCTTGAACCTCGCTTTTGATGGTACAAGTTTAATTGCTGGTAAGCTGTACATTTTAAGCAAGCGTGGTGTAGCGGTCTTACAGACCTGGTATTAGGGGCAGCAAAGGTGTGGAAGAAGTTCTTGGTTGTAAAGTCTCCACAATGATAGAAACATTAGGCTGATGCATTTTTAGAGGAATGTTCAGCTTCAATACTTCCCAAATATTGTCAGGGAAAATGATGCAGTAATCCATAGGTGACATTTTCAAAATGAGATGCCGTTTAAAATGTGGGGATACAAGAAGATGCGTCAGTGTCAAAACGGGAGTTCACCAATAGAGAGAGTAGGAGACATAGTAAGTCTAGGTTTAGGCTGACCATATTCAAAACCATGTTGGTTCTACTAAAGGGGAGTACCTAGGTGTCTTCCTTATAAAGGGTATAGCAGTATGACTTACAACTTGTGCAGGCGTTGGTGCTGGAGGTGGTGGCAAATCAAAAGGTTGCTGAACAGCTGGTGGCACGAGTCTTAAAATTTTCCTCAGAGTCTGCTCAGGAGACGGCTCGATATTGAATATCCATTGGGTTGCTTAGTGTAAAGTTTACTAATTAGGATGTGTTCCTATCAGCAGGATTGAATATTACCACAAACAAATAAGTTGTGATGTTTGAAATGTGTGTGGGCCAGAGTAACATTTGGACATGAACTGAAATGTAGCTGCAGTTATAAAATGTACTGTGATTAAAACAAATGTTACTTATTCCACATTTTGATAAATCAGGGGTAAGTTCGTTTTATAGCCTGGTGATTCCAGTATACCCCGCTCTGGTGGTTTAGTACAATTCTCTTGGACGGTTCCCTTCTGGTCAGTTGAACTGTAGCAATAAACAAGCAAGTGTTGTACTTCAAGACTGTAACCTTAACGATTGGAATTCCTGTGAGTATGAAGCCACTTAATGTTGTCGTACTCTGGAATTGAAGTGTGAATGTTGGTTATTGTGTGTATCGATACAGGTCTGTACAATATTTGTTTAATTTAAGTGCATGATAAAAACTCCATTGTAATTTAGAAGTATTGATTCCATATAATTAAAGATGATCATGTATACACAGCAAATTACTAATACATAGCCAGATTAACAAGTGAAGAGATGATTTAGATGATATCCACTCGACTTAGTATCAATTATATTTGGCTTTGGGAGGGGTATATATTTTTCCACACTTAAGGACTTGTCTTTTCTATTTTGGTGTATTGTTATTTGGCGAGATTGGTTGGGTTATAATCTATGCGTGAGACCAGGTGGGGTTTGTGATTGAGTTACGATATATTCTAGTAGCTAGGAAGTTTAAGGCACAACACATGCTATTCATGATCATATGAATAGCAATGACAGAGACCACAAACTAATACTGATTAACTTATATGTGCAGGTACAATCATGGGATGAAGTTGAAATGCTATTGGCAGGAGCGCAGGCTATGTTAAATTGGTCACAATCAAATATATTGATAAGCTCAAGAACAATTTTTTTTATACTATGGGGTCTATTTTGATTATTGATTTCTATTATCTATTTAAGAAGAATATATAAGTGGCGGCTAGTGGAATTTGAAAGCGATGAGGCTTAAGACAAATTAATTAACAAACTTTGGCACACTTAATAAATTGACCAAAATCACAGTTCTTATTGGCAAGACTCCAGTATAACTCTCACCTTTATCAGCAAGTTAGACACACATGCAATGATTTAAATAAAGTAAAAATGTTGCAGTGTAGAGCAAACCGGTGAAATGAACAGTGGCATTAATTGCACAGCCTCAGTGCCCCTTTAGACTCCCACGTTACTGGATTTATAGGGAGCAACACCTAAAAATTATTAAACAAAGCATGCCCTCACTTCACAGACTCCTCTCTATATTGTCAAAAATTCACCCACATATCTTTTGATGCTCATATACCTCTTGCCTCAGAATGCTGGCAGATCTCTCGCTACTGCGAAATTAAACCACTCTTTACAAGCAGACATCATTCGACACAGTGGACGAATATTGCAATCATAACTGGGACTGCATGGTGAGCGATCTAGGTAGCGTTTGCAGAGTGACATTATCAGAAGGCTCTGGATGTTTCGTTTCCACTCACATAATTTCATTGAAGAAATGAGTGCATTCCGTGAGTTGCACTTTACTTCCAGTTCAATTAACTACTAGTCATACCTGAAACAATGTTTTGCAAAAGCAAAGTCCTGGACAGAAATAGCTATGTTCCAGGCATGTGGTATATGCTGCTTTTTTTTATTCTGTAGATAAACTTAAAATATCATGTTAGGTGAACAGAATGATGCCTTTTTGTGCATTCTGGGACTTGTAGTCCAGTCTATGCTTTACATAGCACCAGAATGCAAGGAAAACAATGTACTGGGTAATTTTCACATCTTTAGAACTCACAGAGCAAAACTTTCCTTGTTGAATTATAAAGCATATACTAGAGACATATTTTACTAAAGGGAGCTAGGCACGCACTGCTATGCAGAGGGGAAAAGGAACACAAGTTCACACGCACTCAGTTAAACAAGCATTTGCAATGCAATACAATACACTCATCTACAGACCACCTGGACCCCGACCACAGTTCAGCGACACCATCACTGACTTCATCAGCACCCACACCCTCGCTGGACTACATCCTCCTCAGGGACAACAACGGCGCCAACTCCACCGCCCTGATCGACAACCTCGGACTCAAACTCGTGACGACACCCACCCACGCCGCTGGACACACTCTGGACCCCATCTCTCCACAAGTCCCCACGTCTCCTTCAACCACACCACCGAACCCCACTGGACCGACCACAGATGCGTTCACTTCACCTTCAGGAAACCCACCGCACCCAACAGATGCCACGTCGCTGTTGGGGCAAGGTCACAGAGGACCAACTGACCACCACCCTCGCCTTGGGACCACCCACCGACCCAGACACCTCCACCATCAACCTCAAACAGTGGATCAACGACTGCGCGGACACCCTCGCCCCACTCAGGACCCCCGCCACCAATCACACCAACAAGAAAGCCACATGGTTCACCGAAGACCTCCGGACCTCCAAGCGCACCTGTCGGAAGCTGGAGAAGAGCTGGCTCCGCGACCGAACACCAGACAGCTACACAGCCCACAAGAACGCCACCCGCAGACACCACCAACTCGTCAGGACCGCTAAGAGGACCGCATAGACCGCAACGCACACAACAGCAAAGAGCTCTTCAACATCGTGAAAGAACTCTCCAACCCCAACACCAACGTCATTCCCCCATCGCAAGACCTGTGCGACTCACTGGCCACCTTCTTCCACGGCAAGATCACCGACATCCATGAAAGCTTCAACACTGCCACCCCCACATCCACCGCCGAGACCAGCACCCCTGCGACCACTACCCGCACCAGTCGCATGACCGCCTGGTCCAACGTCAGCGACGAAGACACCTTCAAGATCATGAACTCCATCCACTCCGAATCCCCATCGTACCCAATCTCCGGAAAACAATCAACATCTCCTTCGAGACAGCAACCTTCCCGGAGAGCTGGAAGCACGCAGAGATCAACACCCTACTGAAGAAACCAAAGGCGGACCCCAAGGACCTCAAGAACTTACGGCCCATCTCCCTGCTCCCTTTCCCGGCGAAAGTCACGGAAAAGATCGCCAACAGACAGCTGACCCGCTAGCTCGAAGACAACAACATCCTGGACCCATCCTAGTCCAGCTTCCGCAGCAACCACAGTACCGAGACGGTCCTCATCCTCGGCTCCACCCCCTCAGCCTGGGACGACTCCTGGTGGCCAACATCGCTAGGAACAGCCCCAGAACCCACCGACCACGCACGCAACCTGGGGGTCATCCTCGACTCCGCTCTCTCCATGACCAAGCAGGTCAACGCCGTCTGCGCTTCCTGTTTCCACACCCTCCGAATGCTCCGCAGGACCTGCAAGTGGATCCCCTCCGACACAAGAAAAACCGTCACCACGGCCCTCGTCACCAGCAGACTGGACTACGGGAACGCCCTCTGCGCAGGAACAACAACTAAGCTCCTGAGACGGCTGCAACGCATCCAGAACGCCTCGGCAGGACTGGTCCTCGACGTCCCCGACGCGGCCACATCACACCCCACCTGAAAGACCTGCATTGGCTGCCCGTAGACAAGAGGATCACCTTCAAGCTCCTCATCCACACACACAAAGCCCTACACAACGCCGGACCAGCATACCTCAACGGTTGACTCAGCTTCTACAGCCCCGCCCGCAGCCTCCGCTCAGCCAACCTCGCCCTCGCCACAGTTCCAAGCATCAGGAAAACCACCGCCGCCGGCAGATCTGTCTCCTACCTCGCTGCCAAGACCTGGAACACTCTCCCTACCAACCTACGACAGACCCATGACCTGCTTCAGAAGACTTCTCAAGACCTGGCTTTTCGATCAGTAGCAGCCCCCCTTAACCTCTCCACCCCCCCTAACCCCCCCCCCCCCCCCAGCGCCTTGAGACCCTCACAGGTATGTAGCGCACTCTAAAAATGATTTTTTGATTGATTTATGGGTCTTGAAAACCTGCAAGCGGTGCGTGAACACACACTTGGTACTTTTAGTCATTGCTTACGCGAAAAAAGGCTGGCAGTAATTGCGCCTCTTTTACCGCCAGCCTTGTTTCTCATAAGCAACGACTAGAAGTACAAAGTGCGTGTTTACGCACCGCTTGCAAGGTTTTCAAAACACATATAAGGCAGTGTCATTTACAATGCTAATAACTCAAACTCTCGCAAATGCGAGACTAATTGCATTGCAAACGCTTGTTTAGCTGAGTGCGTGTGAACTTGTGTTCCTGGGCTGCGGCCCAGCTGTGTCACATGCAACCATTTAAGCTCTGCCCCCACCCACTTCAGACTCCGCCCACCCTCACCAGCTCTTTCTTTCAAACTTTAGTAGCATATAAGGTTATATTCTATTCCACTACCTCTACTTTAGTCACTTTTTATTCTTAGCTTGTTAATGACTTTGACAGAAGAGTTTATGAATATGAACCATGAATTGGTCTATTTGGTTCTGAGGATTGAAATTGCATCTCCGTTTTAGGTTTTTTCAGTATTTGAATTCTGGTCTAGTTCAGTTAGGAACAAAATAAGCTCACTGGGCTGATCCCCATTTTTTACTATACATAATTTGTAAACTAAAGTAGTCAACTAATGGATGAAGACTGGCTTTGGTCAGATTATTGTGAACTCAATGAAGATAGAAATTGACTGTTTATACAGTTTTCCCTAACACAGAATAAAATATTGAAGTTCTTGGAGTTTGGAGTGCTTCACCTTACTAGACTTCGATCCGTGAGACTTGAAATGGTGTTTTGATGTTAAATAGGATGCGGTCAACAATTGTGGCGAAATCAACAGGACATAATCACACCTCGACAATGGTTGGGAATGCTTCAGCGTCCTGAACTTGCCGGTTGGTGAATGACTGAGGACATGCCAACAATGTTAAAAGTGAGTGACTTTAGTGCGAGGACGAACAAGTCTGTCTTATTTACATACGTCAATGCCTCTGATTGGGAATGTTGATGGTGGCAATAATACTTACTGTCTTTTTGTGTTTTCCTCTCTCACGATTTTTCTGTAGGGGAGTCCTTTATGGTAGAAGGCACACTAATGTTAGAAGCTGAAGCCTCCTTGGAGGCCCTGTCACTTTTCTTTTTCTCTTTGGCCCTGTGGTCTTCTAGCCTCCCTAGCAGTCGGACGTCTTTTAACCCCTTCCATGCTCATGACGAGCTCAGCTCGTCATGAGGCACAGTTGAGCTGTGCTGATGACGAGCTGAGCTCGTCATGAAATTATAGAATTCAAATAATTTCAGCACAGGAGGGGAAAATGCACAGCAGCCAATGTGTTAAAGTTTTTTTGACATATTTTGGCAATATTTACAGTCCTTGACCGAATGTGAAGCTGGGAGGCAGACAACACTATGAGAGGATCTGTATCACCTTTTTTTTCCCTTCCCAAGAAGGGCATTTCACCAAAAAACTGTAAATGTTCCCATCACCAAAATATGTTGAGTGAAGTAAAACAAACTGCATGTTCTGAGATAAATGTTTAACATAAATAGGCGAGGAACCACCCAGAATATTCCCGGGATTCTACCTAGGAATAAGAATTGATTCTGTCAGTAAACTGCCGCCATAAGGCATCATGCCATATAGAAGCTCCTAAACCCCTAAAGGGGCACCCGAGCTACTCTTTTCCTCTCTCTTCAGATATGCAAGGCAGTTGGTTGTGTTTTAGGTGCAGAAATGTAGTTTTGATGAAGGGCATTCTTGATCTATTTTTATATAAACAGTCTGAATATTCAGAAAATATATTTTGTATATAGACATTTTGGAGGTGATTGACTGCATTTTGTCATGCCGAACTCTTCACACTCTCACAATGTTATATTGGATATAAGTGTGCTGAGGTCTCTGTACACAATGGGAAATTATTCAAACCCCTATGACTATCAATGGGTATCCTACAGGGTAGAAATAAAGCTATTATCATCCTCTCACATTCCTTTGGCAGGTTCTCAGATATAGCTTACTGATGTGGTCTGAAAGCATTACCACAGCCTGTGGGCAAATTTTCATGAAAACCTTTGTCGGGTTTCTCAGATGGGCACTGTGTGACGGCAACTATTTTACAGTTGGGCTCCTTGCTTACCTGCGTGTCTCCTCTCTGTCTGGCTCCCCTACGGGCGAAGCCATCCATGACCCCACCACATGGCTGTCCCCTGGGTGTGGGTTGTCAAAAAAGTACGATCGAGAGCCAAGAACCTGCCCATTGATAATTCCAGTGGAGGTCTGTGAGAAAGGAGGCGAGAGATTGTAAGTATGGAGAAAGCATAACAGGATAGACATCTGAGAGAGATTTAAAGCAGGAAGAAGAAAAACTACGGTGAAGCTACTAAGTGGATATGAAGAAAAGAGACCATAATTCTGAGTAAGCATCTAATGGAAGAGACAGAAGACTTAAGAAACAAGGAAGCTATGTTGAGAATTAGAGTTAGTGAAAAGAATAGAGATTATTCAAGACTCATCATGTAGGATGATAAATAAAGAAGAGTAAAGGTCGAGACTTATAATGACAAGAAGGAAATAAATGTATTTTCTCTAAATTCAATTCGTTCCAAATCGATATGTACTAACTACTTCACTGTCCATTTTCTGTCTATGATATACAAATAAATATGCTGTTGACAGGTACTGTTGTACTTTTTAAAACACACATGTGCCAGTGAATGGCTGCCGGGAGAGGGAGAGACCGTGTCGGGATAGCAAGACTTGTGGCTCTGCAACTTCCAAAGGTGCCAATAACAAAGAGGTGGGATGGGGGCACCCACCAGTGGCAGAGTTGGGGGAAAGGACTCCAAAGGCTGGTCAGACAAACACTAGGGCTGCTCGAGCCACTGGCTCAAACATATTTGATTGAGCCACTGCTCTCCTTGAGAATGCTAGCCCTGTTCCATTTGCCAGGAGCATGCTTGGCATTCATGGGCAACACATCATTATAAATCTTGTGGAGTGACAATACATAGGTTGCCCATCCTTAGCCTAGGTTGAATGGTGCCCTAGAATATGACAAGTGCCCAACCAAGGCTAATAGCAACCTGTAAATGTGAACACTCAAAAAAGGGTTCTTTCCACCTATGTAAGAACCAGTAGACCACGTTTCTTCTCTCCTGCCATATTGGAGGCTCAGCAAGTTGTGATGTCATGCATTTCGCTGAAGGGATTAAGTTAAGGAATAGTTTGGAGGTACTCATTTAGGAAAAGGACCCTGCAATCTGTGAGATTTGCCCATAGACATTCATCCTCAGTGTCAGCGTGAGGCTGTTTGGGGCAATGCACATAATTTACTCCTTACATGTGTTTTAGGATTTGGTTTCTTCTTCTAGGACCAATGGTGGGACTTATCCCTCAGAAAAAAATTCACTTTTTACACTGCTGAACGGTTGCAATTGTGTCCAGTCAAATCAATAAGGGTGCAGGTACAAAGTAGGGCTACAAGTGTCTACCACTTTGGTTTAATCCTTTTTAAAACAAAATTGGAGACATTGTAATACATGCATGACCATTTTATATGAAAAGAAGAGAAACTATAGCACTCATACCCAGAAAATAGATTTTAAGGGTGCATCACCTCTTACTCCGAAATGCTTCGCCTGCTTGCACAAAAAGTTGTGTCATCCTAGATAGTCTCTAGTGGGATAAGGAACCCTCTGTCACACATGGTCACTCAGGGACCCCTGGAATTAAAGCAAGAAGCACTGACTGACATGTTCAGAAATCCTCCTCTAGGTATAGCGTACAGTAGGTGTTTGGGCTGAGTCTGAACTGCAAGTCTGTGAATCTCTTATTTGCCAAGGAATAAGGTCTATATTTGGAAAGAAAATGGACCTATGTATATTGTGTCAGTCAGGATATTTTGGATGATTGCTCAGCAAGTTACAATTCTGCATCTTCAAATCGAGTTCAAGCTAAAGGCCACAGGTTGCAATGCTAACAGGAAATACTTCTATTTTTAGCTTTCTAAAATGCGTAACCAGAAGAAGGGTAACAGCAACATTTGCTACTTACAACACTACCAAACTAATCCTGTAGAAAGTGTGAAATAAAAATAAATGATGTGTAGGCCAGCATATGTGCAAGTGGGTAAGAAACGGTCTATGTTATATTTATCCTTCAGTTATGAAGTTTAAGCTACCTAGCTCTTTTTGTGCTATACAATTGCAATGTTTTTGCCATCCGGTCTCTTATACATGCCCCAATCCCCCTCTACTTCTAGTCAATCTGTGCACTACTGCCTACTATTCCACACTGAAGCTTTTCAATTCTTCCTGCCCGTTCCCATTTCTTACCAAGTCACTCTTTATCAAGTTGGTAAAGAGGGTCTGTTCTCCACTCTTCAAGCCTGATGATTCTTTCTGCTTTTCCCACCTAACCAGGTCTGCCCTCCCCCTTCATCTTTAATAGTATTAGTAATGTTACTCCTCGCCATGTCTTTTTCACTACCTTCAGCTTTTCCGTATTACTCTCCTAAACTCCAAGTGTTGTCCAGTTGCCAACTCGTGACCAAGCCTGTTAGTCATTGCTGCCTTTCTCCACTTTCACTGAGCTGGTCAACACTTCTCAACAGATCTACTCTTCCCAGTGCACGCGTCATAACTAGATCTCCCCCTCTATCCTCATCCTACTGTGCCTTTTACTAATATCTGCCTTTGCCTGCTTGCCACCAAGTCGGGCAGTACTACCCAGCTTTGCCCACTTCCCACCAAGAGTCTCACACACTTTCCACACTTCCTTTCCTACACGTAAGAAGTAATGGCTGATTTTTCACGGTAAAGCTCTAAACGGTTGGTATCTTTTGGCAATTCTGACTCCTTCAAAGCCGGTCGCTACAGTGGTGCTCTTCCCTGCCTCTCACCAAGCCAGATAATCCTGTTTCACTGTCACGGGGGCTCTCACTAAATTATGCTAGACCACTTGACGGCTGATAATACCACCTGGACTCAGAGGTCTACAAATTAAATTGCTTTGCCTCTTTCCTGGATCTGTGCCCTTACTGATTAGTTCCCGCAAAATCAGTACTAATGACAACTGGAAAGTAATACCTACAGACAGCAAATAGATACGTCTTGTTGAAGTCCTGTTGGGTACATTACCAACATTTATAGTGGAATTTTGGTCAGCTCATTACGTACATTGGTTGGTTTTTTTCTCAGTCCCATTTGCTTGCTTCCTATCCAGCAGCTTTTCTTCAGCTTCTTGAGATTGTGCCTTCCCTGCATAGCTTCTTTACGATCTATTTGACTGGGTAACTTGTGTTCTTCCACAACTCATATCAGAGAATGGCTTTTTTCTTTTTATTCCAGCACACCATGTGAGTGCATGCACTTTCTTTCTCTGGACCCTGTGCATTGGCTACCCCTCAAATCCATGTCCTCTCCCCTACACTCTATGTTGCTCTTCCCCTTTTGGCCCATCAGTTTGTCTGCTATTTTGCCCTCGTCTCACTGTGCTTGGCTTTTTTATCAGTTTTTTCAACTTCCAAACTCCTTCTTAGCTCCCCTATTTGGTATCATTGCCCTCTGGCTCTCAGTCACTCAGTAGCGTTCAGGTACTCTTACTTCCTCCCACTCGGCTCCTATATTACTCAATATCCTGCTTTTCACTATTATTTTTGTTTTACTTTTAGGGAAGGCCCTGCAGCTGCAGTTTGCTCCTGTGCACTCTATTCTTTATCATTCACTTTCATACACCTTTTATTCTGTTTTAATTGCCCCATTCTAAGATAGGATCCACCACCTTGAAGCAGAGAATTAAAAAGCCAAAACGCTGCAGAATCATGACATATGCGCATGCATGACACATACACTCACTAATGTCATCACGTTACAGTGGGCATTTTGGCTCTTCTTGGCAATGCTTTTCTGCATATGCAACAAGTTTGTTTTCTTTCTGCCATTGCTGTACAATAGTTTTACCATCTCCTACTGATATAAACAACAGATGTTAGTTTCACCGCCTGAATATAATCTTTGTGCTGGCCATACCACAACAGGAACCTATGATTTGAAGGTCACCCAAATGGCAACAGTAATGGCTCACCTCATAGCACCATCGGACAGAAAAATCCTACAGGGCTGCATAACACCATGCATAGAAAAGGATTATGTGACCCTGAAACCAATGCATCACTGGGCATGAGGTAACGTCCCACACTCACCAGGTCTTGTGGCGGCCGGTGCACTCTGAAAAATCCCACCAGGATGGCGGTGGGCAACAGCTCCCATAAGAAGAGGATCAGACCAAAAACCAGGTAGCCCTTGTCCCCAATATCAGCAATGAGATCTGCCTGGAGGAAGATGGCAAAAGAGATCTGATTAGATGCCACGTGTTGGGAAATGTATATTGAGCCACATAAGTAAAATCAGACAGAGGTTATGAACTCCGAGGGATATGCATGGTCATAGATGTCATAGGAGTATGCTTTATCTAGAAACTCAACAAATGAGAAAAGGAAGAAAAACATGAAGAATGACCAGGTTGTACTTTTAAAATAAATATCCCCTTAAATAGAAACCACAAAACGTCCCCACCTAGTGCACTGCTACAATCTGGTACGATTCCAGTCCACCTTTAATTTTATACTCTGGTGACTGAGGATCTACTGGCAAATACTACTCTAGAATCTCACCTGCTCTCCCTTCAAAATAACAATTCATCTTCACTCTGTCAGCCTTTTTCAGGCATCTTTCTTTTACTAGGGGGATATCACCAGGCGGGTGGGTCTGACCTTCGGTGGGCACTGATCAACACAGCAAAATATGTTCTCCGTAGTAGCATAGACAAGAATTCTTTGGTGCCATTTTTGGCTTGCGCTCCTCCCTGTTCTGTTGGTGTGCATTTTCTATTGGCTTTTAACTTCTGCCTTCAAATATGGAAGGAATGCACCTTACGTCACCAGAAAAATAAAAGCAAGGAACAGGAGAATAAAGTATTGTTGGGGGATGTGGTCAAGAAGCATGGGCCTCGTCAAGGTTTGAATCACACACCTGGGAGAACTAATTCTCATCTAGAGCAAAATTGGGCCTAGTTCGCAGATGACGAAAATGGCCCCACAGCAATGACACTAAGTTGCAACTATAGTGGAAGGAGAAACCGAATATAGTAAATGTAAGCAAATCTCTGCACAGACAATTCATGAGGGGGGTGGAGGGAGATTCATGAGGGGGTGGAGGGAGATGACGGACTATGGACGAACATGCTTTATTAACTACTGTGCTAAGCAAACTCATACAGTAGTTACTCTTCATTCCCAAGAGCAAGGGCAAACAATGCGAATGTCTTGGAGTGCTTACTTTGAAAATGTTGACACAGTGGAATAAGGCAAAATGTAACTTTAATCCTCTAAAATAAAATATTTTTATTACAATAGCCAAGAGGCATTTCTTGTACGAGAAAAAAAAGAATACTCTAATCTGGATGGCCATTGTAACCACGAGGATGCACCATAAGCATGATACTAACCTAGAAGATTTGGAGCATAACATAGTTAGAGTTGTTAGCAGACATGGTCTTATTTATACAAGGGGGATTTCCAATTTGGATTTCAGCATTAAACCACTGGCTTTCCCATCTAAGCATGGTTTAAAAGGGTAACAAACTGGTATTATTTTTGATAAGATCCAGAAGATCAAAAGCTTCACATTTGAAGTTCCGAACCCACAGATTGCCTCTTCCTCCAGACGCTACTTATAGGGGCCGTCTATTGTAGAGAAAAAAAGTTATCTTTAACCGGTCTTGCATCGCTAACAATCGCCAACAACAGGAAATCTAGAACATTGCTTTGTTTGGTGTCTGATTTGATTTAGAGATGTATTATGGCATCATTCACCTGACTGACCCCTTGGGAAGCTCTGAACAACTGTGAAAAAATAGGATAGAGATTTCCAGAAAAAGGAGTTTTGAAAAAGTATTTCTACAGCAAAGTATCACCTCAAAAGTAAAGTTCTTCCTCGAGACCTCCACCTACTTTCTAATCACAGGATCACTCTGAGTGGGCCCTACACCTGCTTTTCGACTGGCAGACAGAAGAGATCACATTCAACTCATTCAGGAGCAACTGCTGGGTAAATGGGTCTCAATTTCCACTGCAGGATCATGCTTAACATGTATTTTAATAATAAAATTCGCTTTGGCCTGGTAGACGACATGTTTGAGAGAACAAAGTTGGATGTATGACCACATTCAAATCCATGGCCGTGGCCTCCAGGATGAAAACCCTCTATTTGCAATTTACAAATCATTCACTCCCTGGATTATCTAGCTTTGGCTTTGCCTTTATGCATCCACACCCACCCAAGCCGATTTTGTCTGAAGTGGATCGCAAACCCATCCCATACTTGAACCGGTTGGCTGGATGCTTCACAGCAGATGCAAATCTTACACATCACACTACCTGCAGGATTTCAGTAAATACGCTTATGAAGCTAAAAATCCAATTAATCATTTACGCAACATTTTCCGCTATGCTTCAGGGGGCATTATCCTAAGATCCCCTTTATCCTAACCAGCAGTGTTCTCTGACGGTCTAACTACAGTAAGCGCAGATTACCCAAAAGAATACTTTTTTTTCAGGTTAATATCGTTCGAATATTAATCCAGCAAAACATTCAATAACTGACTTAATCAATAGGTGAGATATTCTAAGTTCATGTTCCTAAACTCTAATTTTTTTAAACCTTTAAGTCAATAAATAATTTAAACCCAGAAGTAACATAAACAATTCTCCTTTGCGTAGGGATTAGTTTTTCTGATCACACTTTTGAACCAAACTTTTGTTACGTAGCAAAAAAACAGAGAACAAAATACAACCCCCGTAAGTGTACATGTTTATGCCCGCACACAAGCCCTACACCGGTCCGGATTATTTGTCAGGCGAGATTTCTAAACAAATCACTGAACATTTCATTCCCTATTCAGGAGGTGTCGAAACAGTAAAGGGAGAGAGAAGAAAGAACATGGATATTTTATGTGCTGTATAAACTGATCTACTGGATCTGCATTGTGAATGTAGAAACATTTGATAAGCAGCTGTTGCTAAACATTGTTGCAGTGATCACTTGTAAAAAAAAAAAGGGAAATCAAAAACACACACAAGATATTGTGTCACCAATTACACATCCAGCACCAAGGGAAATAGCACATCAAGCAAATTGTGGTTTACTAGTACTACCCATCCAAAATGTGAACAATACACCCAAAGAAAGTCAGATACTCCTAGTGTATAACTATTGGTAATAAAGTTAATTGATTAGAAAATAACATTCATCCAGAGTCCCTCAGGCAAAGAGTGGATTGAGTCCTTACTATCACTGTGCAAAAACACCTTCTTGCGTCTGGAGTTGGTACATCACAAGTAGAGGATGCAGTGGTAGAATATCTCTAACTGAGCAACTAATGTGGGTGGCATGCAGCCGCAGTTCCTTCATTAGGTTGGAGGAGCATTGCCCCTTCGCAGCGAGTGAAGCAAACATGAAAAATAAAAATTGTAATAAAACAAATGTATTACCATTTTATTTTTTGTGCTGGCAGTGGCAGCTGAGTCTGAGCGTGGGGTCAGCAGCAGGGAGGAACAGTGTGCACTAATTGCCCGTCACTTTGGCCGGCAGCTTTGCGACAGCCAGCCTGATATGCGCCCTTTAAACATTCCAACCCGAGCGGCCTTAGGCGGGCCCCCAGTGCCTGAAGGAGCAACGAACCAGCGCACTCCAGCTACTCCTACCTAGCCCTTGTGCAGGTGGGGTTGGGGGAGGGGCAGAGGGACACCAGGAGACAAAAGTTTTAAACAACTGGGGTTTTGCCTCGATACATGGTACTCCAGCAGGATCACAGCAAAATGCAAAAACAAAAAGTAAAATGGCAGCCGCCATATTTTTCTTTATTTAACTTTAATGAGCCCTGGGGTGGGCCAGTTCCTGGGGTCAATACATAGTTTTAATTGGGATGGGGGGGGGGGGGGAATCTTGCAGTGGTCCCCCTCCTTTGCTGGTATGGCCCCAGGGACCTGTAGTGACAGGGTAATTTTAGTCTATTTTCAGACTGGTGGTGACTATAATTTACTACCATTTCAGTCCTGGTTGCATTTGCGTTCATTTGTAGGGATGTGTTTGTCTCCCCGGCTCTAGACGCAATACGCAGGTGGCCACTGCGGAGGGCGAAGGGGGCCGGGGACTGGTACAGGAATTCGGTGGGAGTCGGCCTAATGCCGTAATTTTCCATAGAGAAAGTGAGCTCTATATTATCAAGAAGCAAGTAGAGTAGAGAGAGAGAGAGCAACGTGTGGAGAAGACCGAAGAAGTTGGTCTGAAGGCTGGTGCATAGAGATTGATACCATCAGCTAATCGAAATCCTGAAGTGAAGAAGGAGATTGATTGAAAGTCCTGTAGTGACATCATACAGGAGTGGCAGAGACCAAGACCAGAAGAGGGTTCGAGTGTTCTGGAACGAGGCATAGCGGTGCAGACGTGTATTCCTGAGCCATAGAGGGAGAGCAGAGTCCCAAGCGCATAGAAGAGAACGAGAGAGAGAAAGATCAGCTCCGCTGCTGAGATGGAAAGACACACGTCTAAGGTGAGGCGTTCTGAGCTTAGTGTAGAATGCATTTAACTATTCATCTTCATTCCCCTTTTTTGGTTATAGGTATCAACTAATTTAGTTTATTTGTCTTTTGCTCATTCGGTCCTGTTTGATTGTAGAATAAAGATTTAATGACCAAGATCTTTCAGTGTTGTTTTCATGAATGAGATTACCTTTCCTTTTAACCAGGTGCTGATATACAGAAGGATGGGATATACCCTTCTGCAAAGGTAACTGATGATTGGGGGAGAGTGTGAACTTCATTTGGGAAATAACTCTTAAAGGTGAACCCCTATTAGTTATCCCCATTAGTGTAGATCGTCGGGTGACGTTAAAGAGATCGTCGGGTGACGTTAAAGAGATCATCGGGAGACGTTAAAGAATATAGAATGAGGTAAATATAGGATAAGATATGGAACCCATTAGGTATTAGTGATATGTTTGACTATACAGGCATGTAAATAGCTTATTTTCACTTTCTCAGGTGAGTATTCTAGATATCTTGTAAATAGTGGCCTGAGAAGAGTGTTGTTACGCGACGACTGGGTTAGCCACGGATGGTGAGCTGCCTGTCATGAGAATCCGGTCGTTACAGGACCCCATCCCCCAGGGCCTGCTGCATAAAGCAAAGGGGAGGGTGCACGCCCCCTCTTCGAGGCCCTCGGGTTCCCATCACCGGGGCTCAATTTTTGCACAAGGGGAGAGGGCGCATGGCCCTTCTCCCTGGGTCCCTTCCAGGACCCTGGGACACCATCCCCATGGCTATTTTGTTTTTTATGGGGAGGGGCACCCAGACCTCTCTCTCAGAGCCTTAGGAGGCCCTGGGGACCCCATTCCCTGGCCCGCATTATTTTTTTAAAGGGGGGCATACGGTACTCTTCCGTGAGCCTTGAAAGGCCCAGAGACTCATTCCCTCAGGGCCGCCTCACATCTGTTCTCCTGGACAGTCAACCCCCCAGTGACACTGCTTCCCTGCCCACTGGAGCACAGACAGGCAGAACTGGTCTGCGCCAACTGTGCAGGAGCTGAAAAAATGCTCCCGCCGGTTGATAGCAGATATTTATTTCCCTGCCCTGGCTCTTGTAGGCAAGAAAACTCAGATTGCAAAGGCCTGGAGGGAGCATGGAAAAATTCCTGCACCTGCCAGGTGGGAGCAATGCCAGCTCCCACTGCATGCGGGGGAGCATGTAGTGCTGTGGGGTCCTAAAGCTCCCCCTGCAGCCCCCAACATTGTGTTTCAAAGATTCCGCAGGTGGGCACCAGGACATCCACATTGGGCCAAAGGGAATGAGCTGCCTGATGCTGTAAATTATCGGGGAGGGGGCATTGGGGAGGCCCTGGGAGATGGGAGTACTGTTTTGGAGTACTTGTAAACATAAATATTGATCTGCTGCACTTTTTTGATGACAACAACAACCTGACCTCTCCCTGTTACCCCCACCCCATACAGGGGTAGATGTACATACCTTTCCAAGCAATAAGATGGGAGTTGTAGTTGTTGGGGTTGCAGATGCTGAAGATAAAAACTATCCCTGGCAGCCTATATGAGATCCAACTATGTGTGGCTGGAAAAAAAAAGGTTTGGACACCTGAAGCAGCTGTTGTAATGGCTGCCTGCCAAAGTGGTGATCCAGGACACCAAATTTCTGGGCCGGTCTGTGAAACTTTTTAATGGTGGGCAACGCCCCATCAGTGACCTCATTCTTTATAAATATTCAAAGGAAACATTCAATTTCTCCCCAAAGTGCCTTTGCAATAAAAAAATAAAACAAACAACAAGAGCCTGGACATCAGAAAAGTAGTGAGCGTGCATCCATGGCATCTTAACATGAAAACTTCATGGAACAGGCCACTAAATTCAGTGTGTCAAAGCCAGTCTACATTATCTCCCTGAATGCATCTATGCAGTCCGGGAAAATTCCTTAAATGGTTTCTTCATATTGTCAGGAAGTGATACAAACCAATAACTCCCACACCACATATTTCTATGGCCCAGTGAACCTGTTACAATCTAAGAGCACAGCATCAAACTGCCAAAAGCAAACATCTTTTCCCATGGAATCCAGGTTTAAAAAACAAATTTACACTATGGTCAATTTATGGGATTTGAATCCTGCTTTAACTTACAAGATGAAGCTTGCACTACCAAACGTCCCAGAATAAGGCGTGTAGAAGGGGTTAGTATATCTGAAGGAGTAGGTTTGCACTTAAAGGAAGATCTAGCCACCTGTCTATTTAAAGGAGGCGCAAAATACAGTTCCTTCAAATAGCACATAAGCACCTCATTCAAAGTAACAATTTCCTCAAAAGATGTTGCTCCTGTTACACTCTCTAAAAAAGGGAGACTTTATTTAGCAGTTTCTACAACTGTATGTTCAACATCTCAGCAACAATATCCCCAAAATAATCTTGCTCAGCCATGGCTGCCTCTCTGGTTCAGGGAGATTAATTTCCGGGCATGTCCAAAACACTAGCACTTTGGGGGATCAGCTAACAAGGCTGAATTGGAGATAGGTAGCAAAATAACACCCCCTTAAGAATAGCTGGAATTAGAATCAGGCTGGTTAGGAAATTATAATGCACCTGCATCACAGCCAACATAATTTCTGCATCCTCTGGAAAAAGGACTCCTTATGGACCTTGGAACTATCGGGAAACTTTCTAAGAATGCTCTGAATCAGAACGACTGGGACAAGGCAGCATTAAGATTATTAAACTTTCATTCTCTCTTTTGCTTGCTGGCATGAGGTTTACGTTATCGTTTTTTAGGACTCTTCTCAGATGTAGGCATTGATCTGAATCTAACCCTTGTTGTTTATCTAGTCGTGGCCCAAGAATGAGAACAGAACTTCTCCTACAAAGAAGAGATCAGATTGAAAGAATTATCCCAAGGGCCATGGAGTACACCCTTTGACGAGCCACAAGACTAAGGGTCATCGTATTTTCAGGAGCACCAAATACAAGACGGTGAATATTATTTCTGTCTTTGACAAATCTTACAAAGATTGAAACCTGAAGTGTAAGGATGAGGCATAATACTGAAACCACCCCTGCCCTTTAAAAAAGTATAAGTTAGCAGAAAAACGGACAAAATCATTAGATAAAAGTAGAAAATATTAATCAATTCTAGAGCCCACATTCATTCAGGCTTGCAAAAAAAGGAAGTGACGTCAATGGTGCCTTTTATGGTGGCAAGCACATAACTTTCGACAAATCTGAGAGACGTTCCTAACAATGTTGTGTTGCGCCACTTATGCAGGTGATGGTGAACGGTATGGACAAAATTCTGGATCCAGTGTGGGACATGGGAAAAGGGCTCACATCAGTATTCTGCATGAGTTATCTCATGAAAGGTAGGCTCTTCGCTTTCATCTGTGTGTCAAGTACAGGTACAACGACTATCAAAAGTTACCCTTATGAGCACCTGATGGAAATTCAACAGTATCAGAAAGCGGAAACATTTGACACACCAGTTGTTGCACTGAGCAACTGGTTTGACACAATCAACATTCTCTTAATAACGTCACAGAAATACTGACCCCATTTCCTATGCAGACAAACTAAACCGCTGCACTGTTTCCCGTAAGGGCCTATCATACCACTCCGTTGGAGCGCATCTGCAGCTCACAGTTGTGGAAGATATTTGCTGATATTTTCTTGCCTGCTTCCTCAATCTTACTCTTTTTATTATTTGTGGAACTGAAGATAAAGTAGCTGCACACTCTGCAGAGAATGGTCTAATCCCTATAAACTTTTAATCTAATAGACAAGGGGTTGTACTATGGAACCTTTTATTTCAATGTGGTCCAGACTGGCAGCTTTTGGCACGGTCTACGGTGGATCTCAATAGCCTAGTAGCCCAGCAACAAAAGTCAGCAATCATCTAGATGGAGCCAAATGCAATGAAGTCTCAAAATTACTGAGGGCATTGCTTGATGATCTTCACCACTGTCACCCATCTTGTTAGAACTTCAGGCACAGCAGACACTCTAGAAAGAGATCCCGTTGAAGAAGTTATGGTTTGTGTTTCCCAAAACATTTTTAAAGTGGTCTTTCTAAGTGTATCGTACCTTTCTCATGTGCGAGGAAGGCATGACTTCTTGGAAGAAAAATAACCTTTACTGAGAACTGTACTTTTACTGACGTTCCACGTTCAAAGCAGTTTACCAGGCTTTAGGCTTGTATTAGCCGGAAGGAGAATAGTTCTTCTTTTTAGAGACTTTTGTGTTCAACATTTTCTTGGAGGCTTAACCATAGGAGATAGGCAGAAGGGACATTTCGTAAAAGGAAACATAGGTGGTGCTGAAAACCTGCACGAAATTTCCATCCTTAATAACATGAAATTCGACATCAAAGGTTTAAATACCTTATCTGAGCATTATGGCACTAATTCCAGTAGTGTGCAAATTGATGTTTAGTGCCCTGGCGTGTTGTGCCAAAACAGAGTACTTTGGTCTTGAAGAGCACTTTAGTTTTAAATGTCTTGAAGGCTATCTTAATGGCAAGAAGAGATGGTCTAAGCCTATGTTAACACGAACAACAGATAAAAGGAAACCCACAAAAGGGTGTACATAGCTTTGTAATTAGAATCTAAGAGTGTGAACTAGCTATTTATCTGAAGAGCTACAAAAACCTCGCTCTGCTAGGTGTTGTTTTATAAAAATAAAAAAAGGATGGTTCACCTCACTCACTTCCAGTAGCACGCTTCAACAGGGACCTCTATGTCATCACCTTCATGTTGGTGCGTAGAGGGCTCTTTGACCGCTCTTAGCGGGATTTCAAGAAAGGTGTATCAGAGTATACACGGATGAGGAGTAAATAATCAGCTCTGGTGTGCTTGTTGAAAATAATTGCCAAACACCTCCTGGTAGGTGAAGTAGTGTGGCTCACTGGTTAGAGGCGGCAGACCCGAGAGCAGAGGACGGCCCGGGACCAGGGTTCGATTCCCGGCGCGGCAGGTTTCTGGACCAGGGTCAGCGGACTCGATAATTCTCTCGCCTCGGTGCCCACTCTGATCAGCGATCACACTCAGCAACTCTGGGCATTAGCTTGCCTCATCTTCACTAACGGCCCCACCAGACCGCCGGGGATGCCTGGTCTCACCCTGGAGATACCCAGTAAGGGACCATCTCTCAGGGAAGCCAGGAAGGGTTTCGCAGCGGTCTAAGCGCCAGGACGCCTACGGGTAGCAGTGCGCTATATAAATGCCTACACATTTAGGTGACATAGTCAATGTAGAGGGACCAAGGCCTTTCAAAAACATGTGCAGGATGGTTACAATAATTTGTTTTTGCCTAGTTGGGAGTGAACAGCAAAAATGAGTGTCCTGTGGGGATTGTTGTAATATAATGATGTAGTGTTAGACTTTATAATGGGCAGAAACACAAACACCTATCAGTCGATCAGGGACATTCTTCAAGATTGATTCCTACCCTCCTCCGAGTCCACTCAATCCTATTTGTGACAGTCTCTAAATCAAATGAGAAAAGCAACGAAAAGGTTCACCTTTGTTAACACAGTAAAATACCTGGTAATTCAATCTGTGATATTCATAAAAAGGACATATTAATGGTAAACAATGTCTGTAAGCCATTGGGCACACTTCGTAAGTGTGTACTATTTACTCATCACTCCATCTATCCATTAAACAGGAAAGCAGTCCTGCATCATGTTTGGGAGGCACAAACCAACAGTTATGTAAGTTGTCACTTATCTTTTGAAAGCATTCATAAATATAATGCAAGGCACTGTCAACAAAACCCAGCAGTAGGTTTCACTGAACAACATGCAGAAAAGCCTGAAAGTCATTTCACCAATAAATCCTTTCGGTATTGCCATGTAGTGAGAAACCAGAGCACAACCCCCCCCCCCCCCCCCCCCCCCCCCCCCACCTCCACTGTCCTGTGGTAGGGGAGATATAAGCTACCACATATGGTAATGTTGGCAGTCCATTATTACCACAATGCTCTGTACAGCAGACTCAGTGCAGACCAGCACACTGAATGAAGCTGAAAACCCAAGTGGTGTAATTTGTTAGAGCGAGCACTGTGTCCTCAAGGGGTGTGTTGTAACATTGTGTCAGTGTCTAGCATCCAATGTGATGCTGAATCTGTGTAAATGTCATATGAATCTGGACCAACTAGGATACTTGAGAAATAAGTAATGTGAAGAAACTACTTGTTGTAAATAAATGGCCAGATTGAAGCTGATATGAGAAGGGACAGATAGCTCCCTGCAATTACATTGTCTAAATGGGTCATACAATGTATTTAAGCATCGGGTGGGGGGGGGGGGGGGGGGGGGGGACACAGGCAGGTGAATGGTAAAAGAGAATTTAGATTTATTACAACTTTACTCCTCTAGATTATCTTTCAACCCCATTATGTGGGTGGACAGTTTAAGCCCCATTTATTTGCTGTACAATGCAGGATCCGACGTCTAAATTGTCAGAAAAAACCTTTTCCAAGCATGGTCCATGGAAGATGTTAGTCAGTGTGCTAATTTTGTTGTTAGTTTGCCCAGTCAAAGGTTGCATAGGTTGCTACCTTTTGGGTCATTATCACAATACAATTCAAACTCCATGGAAAAGTGAACAGATACACCACAAATTCACCGTTATAATTATTGTAAGCAAAATGCCTCCAAGAGTTTTGCCACCCCACGTTAAGTTCTTTTGTGTCAACTGATTCTAATTACCACATATTTCCCAAATAGGTGGTGTTCAGCTACGTTTGAAATAAAATGAGACCTCAAATCCTACATCGATTGAAGGTAAATACCAGTATTTCAAACTTGAACGAACCAATACTGAGGATACCACCATTTTTATTGATATTCTTTAAGTTGATTCAAGATGGGGGAATATACAGCCATGCAGGTCAGTCGTTTTCTCTTTTTGGTTGACTCAAAATCCTGTTATGGTAGAGTGCTCTGGGGTGGTAGCTTTCGAATCGTAACACAAAGTTTCTGTTGATTGGTTTGGTATATACCTTGCTGGTCAGTTTATCTTCTTTATCAATCAGAAGGAGATCAAGGAAAGGAATATTATTTCTGTCCAGTATAAGCGGGCTAGGCTTATTGCGAAAGAGCCGCCCATAGAAGCCCTACCCACCTTGTGGTAAATCTCATTTTCAAACTGTAAATAGTTTTTGGTGAGGTCTTCTTCGTCTAGAGCCATTATCAATGATATTGGTTTAGATTAATTTTCACAATCTGTGTTTTTCAAGACATCCTCCGCTACTCGGAGGGTAGCTTCTTGGAGGGGATGTTACTGTACAGCACCTCTACATTCAGAGTTATCAGGATCTCAGACTCAGGATCAAATGGTAAAACTTTAACTAGGTTATGGATATCCTTAGTATTTTTTATTAAAAAGATAGCTTTTTCTGTACCTGAGGTCTCCATAGAAAAGTCACAAAACTGTTATAAAGGTTCCCAAGTGAATCCTTTACCACACTCCTCAGGGGGAAGAAGGATGCATTTATGTATCTTTGAGAAGGTATAAATGTAAGGAATATTTGGTTTCTCCACTTTTAGGAAATCCACTTCCTGTTTAGACAACCACCCAGCTAGCTCATCTTCTAAAAACAACCTATGAATTTCTAATTTGATCTTGGAGGAGAGACAACGAGGCAGTTTTCTCGAATGATTTGTGGTACTGAGACAAATGCATTAATTTCTATGGTCCACTATTTTGAATGGCAATGACCCCTCCTTCAGTAGCTTGTTTTATTGGATGGTCAGATTTGTCTTCAAGTTAGTGGGACCCATTCTCTTTATCGTACAAATATTGTTAAGACCTCATATGTTCTTAGATTCTGCTGCAGTAACCAGGGGATTGCCTTTTCAAAAGTGTACTGCTCCAGGTACAGAACGAGGGGAAGGCAAAGGCTGGATTTTATTGTAGGGCCTGTATCTGAGTCAACTACATCAATTGATGGTCTGTTGTGAAAAATGCATTTCAGCTGTTTTTTACTGAAGAAATGATGAAGTGGGGTTCTTAGCGTGAAACGGTTGCTTCTCAGTGTGGACAAATCCCAGTCCTTTATTGAGGATCCTAAACTGAATGTAGGTAAGAGTAATAGCACTTAGGTTGACTGCAAGGTTCTGTAGTGTTTGGTCACTTATTGGTACCAGCCCTTACTATGGGTTATTACTTCGAGTCGCTTATTTGTGTGGAGACTGAACTGGTTGTTGGGTATAGTATTCATCTTTTACATTTGGATATACACAATCATGTGTGAATTTCTGCACATCTTTAAGTTTAATAATTTCATAATTCGTAAGAAATCTTTATAATGGGTCATCTCTGTACAGATCTCATCTAGATGTTTTTTTGCCAAATGGAATAAGTGACAGGAGATGCATTTAAAAATGAAATATTTGAGGTTTTAAAAATAAAAACATTTTTTATTGTGGGTCATTCGATGCACCAAAAATATGGTGGTGAAACTCCAATTTTACCATCTATTCAAGCTGTGCTGCCTATCTGCTAACTTTCTTTAATGCGCGTGCTCCCTTTCAACAATAGAATTAAATATTTCAGGTGTGACTGTCTCACAGTTGACTTTTCAAGATTCAGTTAGTTAAATAAAAACCAAAAAAGAATGAAAAAGTGCCTTTGACTGCCAATAGGATTATTATTATTTTTTTTATCGTAAAGTGTGCCATGATCCCACATAAAAAACGGAGATATTCAGGTAATATGAATTGAGGAGTACATGCAATAGAAATGAATATTGTCGATATCTATTGTGTAAAGAGGAGTCTGAGTTCCCTGATGTGATCAGGGACCGAAAGGGCCACATGCATCATCCGTAGACAACCCTTCTTACCTGGTCTGAGACATTGTACCAATCAAAATCAAAGGAATTGATGCGTGCACGTCTTGTTAGAACCAAAGACACAAGATTGTAACAGGCTCGGCTGGTGGAAAGGAGAATCAAGGTGCCTCCAACAATGGCCGTCCTGAATACTGTAGTGCCCTGTAGTGAGAGAAAGTACAAATGGAAACAGCACACTCTCGAAGGAAAAAGGCATTTGCCTATTCAAATCAGGAGCATCACTGGTGAGAATGCATACTACTACAATAAGGAAAATCTCATTTAACCCGCAAGCATCAGTTTGTGGCATGTAGTGCTGTAGATTCACACGCTGTGCATACTCCTGTCATCTAGTGTTGGGTCTAATTGTGTGCAAGTGATTTTTCTTCGTAGAATTCTTCTAGAGTCACAAGGCATTGTGACTCCATCTCTTGTTGGTAATGTACATGGGCATCGGCTCCATTGTTAGATTTTTTTCCTGCACAGTGGGTGAGGATGGACATTGAACGAAGCAATATGGAAGAGAGAGATGACCATGCGAGAGAGTAAAAATTTAGGATTTCCGCAGCATCCAAAGGCATCTGGGGAGGCGGGTGGGCGCATGTGGATCTACAGCACTACATGCCACAAACGCATGCATACAGGGAAGTAGCATTTTCCGTTTGTGAAATGTGTGGCTTTAGATACACATACTGTGTATGGACTGGAAGGCAGTCCTCCCGTAAGCGGTGGTTAGCCTGTGGGCCTTGCAGTATACTGGAAGAGTGTACGGAGGCTTGCTGGCGGGCTAGTACGTCCACACAGTAATGTTTTGTGAAAGTGTGTGAAGTGGACCAGGTAGCTGCTTAGCAGATAGCAGCCATGGAAATGCTTCCAAGGAAGGCAATAGGAGCCCCCTTTTTCCATGTAGAGTGGGCCTAGGAAGAGAATGCAAAGATCTCTTGCGTATCTCATTGGATACATTTAACAATCCATCTAGCTATACTTCATTTAGACAGAGCCCTAATTATATGAGGTTTGAAAAAGGCAACAAAGAGTTCTAGAACCTTTCGAAAGCCTTAGTCCTGTCTATATAGTACAGTAGAACTTGTTTTACATCTAGGGTATGGAGAGCCCGTTCTGGAACTGAGTCATGTAGGGGAAAGTAGGGGAAAGAAAACTGGGAGCTCTATAGACTGATTCAGGTGGAATGAAGAGACGACCTTAGGAAGGTATTTAGGGTTAGTACAACCCTATCCCTGTGGACCTGAATGAAGGGCTCTACCTAGGTTAAAGCCTGAAGCTCAATGAAAAGCCTGAGTGAAGTGACAGCAAAAAGAAATGCCACCTTCTACAAGAGGAATAAGGGGAATTTAGGGGCTCAAGTGGAGGCCCCTTAAGGAAAAAGTTAAGATTCCAAAACGGAGCCAGGTGAGCCCATGGGGGGATGACCCTCTTGAAACCCTCCTTAAAGGCTTTAATCACAGAAATAATAAACAAGCATTGGCATAGCCAATAGGTCTTGCCTTTGAGACCTTAGAAGTGTTTAGCCATGCAGCACTTTATTTCTGTAATAGAAACAGTACTTATGTAAAGTGCTTTGATACCTTCATTTGCGCTACATAATGCAAAGAAAAAAAGGAATGAATGGAGGAGTGCTTTCAGATTTCTGAGGTGGGGGAGCGAAAAGATGCACTCGGTAGAGTTGCGCTGTGCCTACCTGTTGTAGATGTTTGGTTTTTCTCCACAACAGTTAGGGTAAAATGCTGATTGCTAACATTCTTCTGTTTTGTTTAACCAGAACCACGATCATCCAATCAACAAATGGTAAAGCCTCACAATGTAGCTATTTAGTTGAAACCCCACGAGGATTGTTCCCTTCCTCCCAGAGACATGAGTGGTCTTTAAGGAGCTTTAACTACTGTAGCAGCTGCTTGTTGCCTTCCAGGCTAGGCTTGTTGGCCAAGACCCGCTCAGACTGTGCTGACGATGCCGCTGAAAAGTATGTCGTCACCGTAATTGATTTTGTTTCTGCTCCTTTGTGTTTTAGAGAAAATTAATGCGCACTCTTATGTAGGTGGGGTGGAGGGAACGCGCCTTCTAATGAAAGTGGCAAGGTCCGGAAATGAAACCTAACCCAAAACAGATGGCAGCCTGCACGCCGCCGCTGCTTTCTCCTGTTATATAATGCCAGTACCAAATCAGTACCAAATCAGAAAGCGAGCACAGTATAGAAAATCAGGAGCCGAATTGAAAGGAGGCGAAAGTAAGTTATCCCAGTGTGCAAGTGAAGACGGGGCTGGAGTATGTTGCATCTTGGTACAGAGTAACAGATGTTTATTGCCAACCAAATGAATGTTAATTAGTCAGTTGGCCTCTAGTAGGATGAAAGGCTGAGCAGACTCGCTGGGGTTCGAACCTGTTGTTGGGAGGTAAAACATAAGATTAATAGGGTGCTGCCTTAAAGTTAAGATTGCATTATATAATGCCAGTACCAAATCAGAAAGCGAGCACGGTAGGGAGAATCACGAGCCGTGTGTGTAAGCAGAGGCCTCGCTAACTTTGCCTCGGCCGCCACTGTCAAACCACGATTCTGCTGCCTTCCTCCTTCTGAAAGTCAACAGCAATGGGCCTAGCATGACAGTGAATACACAAGTTTCTCATTGCAAACAGAGCATTGGCAGGGCTGTGCCTGTGGCATGTGAAGGGAGAGCTGATTAAAAAGAATGGCACAAGAGAAAAGCGGGGGAGAGTGAGCACGACAATGCGGCGAATGCGCTAATTAAAAACAAATGGTGACATGACCCCGAACAGATGGCGCCCCTGCTCGTAACCGCAAGCCGTAGGCGGATACATTTCCTGGGAAAGGTGGGACATGCACCCGCCTTTGCCCAATGGCGTGCTGTCTTTTTAGAAAGATGCACGCAAAGCCCAATAGAAAAAATGCTAAATATATATTTTTTTTTTTTAAAACAGGCACACACACACACATTCGATCGTGTGAAAAGTCTAGAGTGATTCCAAGAGGTCATTTTCCTAGGGCAGCAATTGAGCGCTGCGCTAGTCTCAACCAGAACAAGGAAACATGTAGCCTATTCTGGAGGTAAGCAGCTACAGGCTAGGTGAAGGCGGATGGAAGTCAAGGCTAGCCCCCAGATCCGGGAATGCAACAGGAAACAGCCAATGGGCCACATGTATAAAAATAGACTTTTGCGATTACCAACTAGCGATTTTTATGAAATCGCTATTTGGTCATCGCAAAAGGGACAGGGAACAGCGATTCCCTACCTGCAATTTCTTAAAAATCGCAAACACAATTAGGGAATCACTATTTGTAATTGCGACTCAATTTATTCCTATGGGCCCCAAGGCCCAAAAAGTGTGAATGGTCTTGCATTACCTAAATTGCGATTACCTAATTGGTAATCGCAAATTATGTAATGCAAAGGCAAAGGTTCACAGGAGCCTAAGGCACCCATGAAAAGCCACCCAAAAAAAAAAAGTACACACGTAAGGCACACACATGGACTAGAGTAGAGGCATGTGTGCGCCACATGGCATTTTGGAAAATGCATTTCTTTCGATATTTTTTAAAATCGCACAGGTTTACAATCTAATTTAAATCAATGGTAATAGCATTACCTAAATGTACAGTTCACATTTAGGACAGGCTGCTTACATTAGCATTACAGAATTGCAAATTGCGATTCCCTATTTGTATTCGCAATTTAAGTAATCACTAAAAATTGAGATTACCTAAATTGCAAATCCCAATGCCTTTCACACATTCAGAAAGGCCATTTTGCATTTGCATACGGGCGAACTTAGCGATTGGCACCGTTTACGAATGCAAAATATTTAGATACATGTGGCCCAATGTCTTTTACACTGGCTGCCAAGGGATCAATGTGAGTGATAGAGTGAACAAACATTTTCCATTTGGTAACATAGCAGGCGCGAGTAGTGGGCCTGTATGCTTCCTTGAGAATGCTCATGCATTGAGGCGGCAGGTTACGGTAACCAAATTCTAGGACCTCCGGAGTCAGATTTCAAGGTTGAGAGACCGTGGGTCGGGGTGTCTGGTTTCTCCATGGTTCTGCATGAGAACGTCCTGCCTACTGAGGAGTCTCTTGAGTGAGACCATCGAGAGGTCGAGGAGAGTGGTGGACCAAGGCTGGCGAGACCAAGGTGGGGCCAACAGAATGAGTGTGAGAGACGTTTGCAGAAGCCTCCGCACTACAAATAGAAGACGAGGGAGAGGCAGAAAGGTATAGGCAAATATCCCTGACCAATCCATCCATAGTGCATTGCTCATTGATTGTGTGTGTGGGTGTGGGAACCTGGATACATTTGGGGCATTTAGCGTTTTCTGCCATGGTGAAAAGGTCTATGTAGGGAACCCACCACGGTGGAGTTTCCACTTGTGGATTTGTTGCTAAATCCTGTTGAGAAGGTCAGAGAAGTTGTTGTCCACTCCCGGGAGGTACTCCACCATCAGATGGATCCGGGGTGCACCGCCCATTGCGAGATGGTCTGGGCTAGCTGAGTGAGCTGGGAAGAGCGGGTGCGACTCGCCTTTTGGAGATAATACATGCCCATAATTTCGTCCATCCAGATGGGGCTCACATTGCTTACTATGTTGCAGAGGAAGGACTTCAATGCTAGGTGGACAGCTAACAGCTCCAGGTAGTTAATGTGGAGACACTGGTGTGCGGGCTCCGATTGACCTTGGACAGTTAGGTCCTGTAGGTGCGCACTCCACCCAGTGAGAGAGGAGTCCATTGTAATGGTCACCTGCGGAACTGAGTCCAGAAAAGGCCAGTCCTGCAAAAAATTGTTAGTGTTCCATCACTGCAGAGAGCGATGGGTGTGGCGGCCGATCAACACTAGATAGTACCAATGACCCTCTGCTTGGGACCATTGGTATGATAAGCATTCTTGCAACAGGTGCATGTGTAACCTGGAGGAGGCACTACGGCTATACATGATGCCATCATAACAACGAGACGCAGGAATGTCCACACTGTGATGTACCGATTTGGCTTGAAAAGGCAGATCAATGCCTGAAAGGACTGTACCCTTGGAGGACTGCGGTAGGCCTTGCCCACCTTGGAATTGAGAATCACCCATAGCAAAGGTTGTAGCTGCATGGGTTGAGATGGGACTGGACAGCGTCAACCCCAGGTCATATAGGAGGTTGATGGTGGCCTGGGTGGGTGTCCAACACTGTTGCTAGGTGGCACTCTTTAGTAGCCTGTCTTCTAGGTAGGGAAATACATGGATGCCCTGTTTTCGCAGCTGTGCAGCTACCACTGCGAGGCACTTGGTAAAACATGTGGTGTGGTGGTGACCCTGAAGGGCAGGACCTTGAACTGATAGCGTTTGCCACTAACCACAAACCCGAGATAGCGGCGATGCACAGGATGGATCGGGATGTGGTAGTATGCGTCTTTGAGGTCAAGTGCAAACCTATTGACACCTTGCTTTAGCAGAGGAATGACATGCGGAAAAGTGACCACATGGAAATGTGGTGAGAGGATGTACTTGTTGAGGGGCCTAAAGTCCAGGATAGGTCAGAGGTACCTATCCTTCTTGGGAATGAGGAAGTAGAGCAAATACACTGTTCCCTGTGGATGAGAATGCATGAGCTTGATGGCCTCTTTGAGAAGGAGTGCTTTGACCTCGTCCCGAAGTAAGCACTGGTGTTTTGAGGAAAGGATGTACCTGCAAGGTGGCATGTTGGGAGGCATGGAAGTGAGCTCTAGATACTAACCTCTTTGGATGATGTCTAATACCCACTGGTCGGAGGACTGGTCGGAGGTGCTGTGTCGCCATATGGGGAATAACCTCTGGAGGCTACCCCTGACAGATGTTGTGTGGTTACGAGGAACTCTTTTGGAGGATCTGTCTTTCCCTCTACCCTTGGTGCGATTACCACGGAAGCAGCTTGGAAGTAGTCTCTTTTGAAGGTTTGGTGGACCTGTTGACGCTGGAGATATGTGGAGGTGGTCTTGGAGCCTCCACGATAGGGTGACTGGCAAAACGACCCACGAGGAGTGGTTGTTTGGAGGGTGCCCATGGCTTTCACCATTTCTGTGTACTTTTTTTATCTTCTCCACCATCTCATCAACCTGGGGATCAAACAGATGTTCCCTACCCAACAGGAGGTTGTGGTGATGTTAAACATCCGGCTTACAGCTGGAGACACGGAGCCAAGCTTGTCTGCAGAGGAGTACGCTGGAGTCGATGTCCCAAGATGCAGTGTACGCTGCATCAAGGGTGCAGTGAATGATGGTATTAGAAATTAACTTGCCTTCCAAGACTATTTCATGGCCTCTCTTAGGGTGCTCCTCAGAGATGTTGCAGGAGCTCCTCCATCTTGTCCCAGGTGGCTTGGTCACACCTGGAAAGCAGGCTGATTTAGTTGGCGATGTGCCAATGATAGTGCAGCAACACAATTGCCTGCTGCGCCAATGCATGTGCTTTCTTTGTCCTGAGGTGGGGCACCACAGGTACACTGTGCACTGGCCTGTTTGCGGGCAGTATGCACTCCCAGTGAATCGGAGAGGAGTGGACCTCTGATGTGGGCAGGGGGGAGGGGGGGGGGTTGAATGGCAAAACCTTATACTTTGTCACCTCGAGGAGTGATTACCAGAGCCTTGACCCACCCCTTGAAAATGTCAGGAGCATGCCCTTCAGGATGGGCAAGTACTGCGTGGAGCAGTGGGCAGAGGAGAGAGTGTCAAACAGGAAGTCCCCCTAAATAGGTTCCCTGTGCATGTCCACCTTATGGTATGAGACAGCCCACTTAGTACCTCGTAGTAAGAGGTAGTGTTGTACAGAGGGGAGGGATGGACGGGTGGGGTAGAGGTCAGGGCCTGTATTCTCTAGAGGGTCCACGTCATAGGAATACCAAGGGTCTCCCTGCCTGGACATGCCACCTGGGTACCCTCTGCCAAGTCCCTCAAACTCCAAGTGTAGTGACCCCCTGTGGTGTGTAGAAAAGTAAGTCACCAGGGGAAGTGTGTAGAGATAGTGAGACTCAGCATCAGTGAGGTGTGGTGGAGGAGAGAAGCAGTTGAGGATCAGGAAGAGTACTGGTGGCCTTGTTGGGTCGCTCTGCTTGGCAGGTGGTGGGAGCTCGAGTCCCTCCTCGAAAATGTCTCTTGGAATGCTGAGTGGCGGACGCAAGTGGCTGCGTGAATATCTGACTCATGTGGGGGTGGATGACAATTTGCCTCTGGCAGGCGTCAAGTTAGTCCTGCAGCTTTTGAGGCCCGGTTCGACAGCCGACTTACCAGTCAGCACTGAAGATTTTGGCACCGACGCCAAGTCTCAACATCAAAAGATTTGGATCCGAAGGTTGGACGGCATGGAGTTGGGATCGTTCAGCATGGAATGAATCAGATTCAATGTCCTCTTTGACGCCAAGCTAAGGCTGGGCATGGAGTCCGAAGTGGTCGCTCCGAGCCAACCAGAGCCTGAAGGCACTAGTGGCCCTGAAGCCGGTCTCTGTGGATCCAGAGTGGCTGCTCGACCCTTATGGGTGGTCTGTTCACAGTGAGAGTGGTGTCAAGGGGGAATGAGAGGCGAGACCATGCTCATGATCAGCTGAGCAGGCGGGCAGTATTTGATTTAGAAGTTGGAGCTGGAATAGGCATGGGGCGAGATCGCCTCCTCGTCAGCAGCCAACGGATCTACATGATGTTCCCCTCGAGGTCCTGGGTGCCGAAGAGGTCTGTTGTGTCCCCTCTGATCCCATGCGACATTTTGAGTTGACAGACCCAGTGGACTCGCCCCACAGGAGGTCTTGTTGTGCTCGGGTGAGAGGCAAAGATTGCAGACTTGGTGTAGCTTGGTGTCCGTACCATCACAGGCAGAGCATGGTGAGAGCCAGGCCTCTCTAGTTTGAGTAGCTGTGCGCTTGAATAAATTCCTTAGTTCATTTCATTTCAGAGCGGAGCAGGCCACTACCTGCGGTTGAAGTAGGCTGGAGGTCCGACTCAGGCAAAATTTTAGGCGATGACCCGATACAAAGCGAAAACGAACTCAGAGGCAATACCAACAGAGGGAGTAGAACAGTGCAAATGAAAGGGACACTGCAATAGCATCAATCTGGAGCCCAGGAACACACATCCGAACCAGATGGCGGAAAGAAAACAATGTAACAATGTAGCCGAAGCATATGCACATTACCAAAAAGAGGTAGAATCACACTGCCTTGTGAAGACTTCTAAGAAAAACAACTTGCAGACATCTAAATCAATCACTAAATGCCAGGAGTATGCACAGCATGTGTATCTACAGCCACACATGCCTTGATTGCATGGTTGGGTCCTCTACCCTCCCTCCAAACAACAAAAGATCTATTTCAGTGTACAATAAACATGATTAGGTTCTCTACCCTCCCTCCAAAGACACAAGATCTATTTCAGTCTGTCCATCGGATGAGCACACATTTCTTGGTACAGCATTTCCTCCCAACATGCAACTCAAACATTTTAAACCCATTCTGAGACTATCCATACCAGGAGAAACCTAAAATGAATCCTTTGAACATAGTGCGTAGCCCGAGGGGTGGGAAGCTGGCCACAATACAAATTTACACTATTCACTGGGAGGCAAAGATCTCTAATACAAGTTGTACACATAAATGCATTGCAAAATAGCTCTCCATATTGCAATACAGATAACCCCCACAGACAAAAAGGCCTCCCTCCTGCACTCCCTCTGGGAAGCCTTTGCCCTGAGTTACAGGGGTAATTCCTCACCAAAACCAGTGGCAAGTATTAGGCTTGTTTCAGTTTTTATTCACGTAAGAGTGCCTGAAACGAATCATTGACACGCATGCACGTTTTTTGGGAGATGTAACTTCTTGAAATCCAACCATGACGAAAGCCCAGGACCTATTTAGGCCAGATAGTTAGGGCTGAAAGATGTTGGTGCTAGAATAAGGGTCATAGGACCATTAAATCCTTAGACACCCTATTTGTATATATTTTAACCTTCCCTCCCACTCCATTATTAAATATTTCTTTAGGAGTGGGTGAGGAATTTTATCTTTAATAATACGCCCTCATACACAATATCTTTAAGTGCTCCCTGAAAAACGGTCGAGCACACTAGACTTTTAGCAGTCGGGGTGAGCCCTATGATGAAGCATGTCACTATTAGAGTGAGTGAGTGCTATTTAAAGAAAGGGGTCCCTTTCCCTTCCTACTTGTAGCAACGGGTGAGCAGTTAGTCTGTTGTTTTTCTCTTGTGAACATGTTCAAGAGAGGATTACCATTACACATTTAGGAACCCCTCACCCAATTTGGATTACTCTTTTGTTGCTTGTCTTACGTAGAGAGAAAGCAACCGTTCGACCACAGAAGGGACATTCCTGTGTTGATAACTATTAACTAGGGTAGACGTGTCCTTTCTATCGTCCTGTGCGAGGACCTACCAGCCCGCCTGGGAACCGCAAATCCTAGGGTTTGTGCAATTGTATATCTATACTAGCTTACCTGTTGCGCGTTGCTGCGATCTCGGAAAAAAGGAAATTTAAGGAAACTTGTTATGATAACATTTAATTTACATTGTGTCATTTTTATTGAAACTTATTCATTTTAATATGGAAAACATTTTAAAGTGTTGTTTTACTTCTGTTTATTTATTAGAGTGCTTGTGGATACACAGTATTTTTTGTTTTTCCGTCTGGTGCGTACACGAATAAATCAGAAGGTTTTCCGACGCATGAGCTGGCCACATACAGTTGTCCATGTGAGAAGCACGGATTCTCCAAATCTAGTTCACACACTTGCAATTGTCCTTGTGCTTTGTTGATGGTCATTGCAAAAGTGAGTTGTACCGGAAACTGTAAACGTTCAGTATTGGAAAGATTATGAGGGCCCTGGGGGGCTGATATTTGTCAATTTTTTTTTTTTTTGTCAGAAACCTTCGCGGGAATGTACTCAACAACTTCCCAAAGTTTCATGCCGATCGGATGAATGGTGTAGTAATGCATAAAGGACAATCAGACATACGTTCATTTTTATATATATAGATTACCTACTGGTGGTTGCCAGGAGGTAGTTATAGTTAGGACCATGTTTCCATAGGACAAGTTTTGTTTTTTACATATATATCTTCACAAACTTTTCCCCAAAAAGTGCCCCATTGATTCTTGTTGTGCATTGAAAGTTTTGGGGTGCTCCGTCAAGTGTGGGGGCAGAGAAAAGGGGGCGGGGGCAGTGGCGCAAAAAACATGGGGTTCCCAAGTGAATTCCCATAGGAATTTTAGACATGACTATAGCCCGAATTTCTGAACGGAATTACACCAAATTTGCCAGAAAGGTAGTTGTTGTTCCAGAAAGCGACCTTTTTGTGAATAGATGTAAATCTGTTCATTCATTTTGAAGTTATTAAAAGAAATTACATTTTTGATATAATGGGACACAAAGGCTCTGCAAACCCTTCTGAAGTGGAGAAGTGTGGCTCACTGGTTAGAGCAGGCAGACCTGGAAGCAGAGGTCAGCCCGGGACCAGGGTTCAATTCCCGGCTCGGCCGGTCTTGAGTCCTAAAGTGTCCATGGACTCGACAATTCTCGCTCCGGTGCCTACTCCATTCATTGGTTCACACTCTGTGACTCTGGGCAATAGCTTGCTTAATCTCCACAACGGCCCCTCGCGGCGGGATGCCCGACTTTCACCTTGCGGATACCCTGCTGGGGTTATCTCACAGGGGAATACCAGGACGGGTTCCCTAAGCAAGCGCTTAGAAACCAGTGGTGATTTGCGCTATATAAATTCCTGTACATTTACATCTCGTGCTTAGATCGGATTGGCTGCAACAAACAAACTGATGCCTTGGACACTATTAATGGAATTAATGCAAAGGGGTGAGAAAGTTTAATTATCTACCCCCACAAAATTGTCTGGAAACACTATTTTGTATTAATAAGATCGGATTGGCTGCCAACACTTCAACCAGGAAGTGCTGGCAGCCATCTTGGGACTCTGCTGCTACTGAGTCCCACAAAAAAAAAAAAAAAAAAAGGGGGCAAGTTAGGAATAGCCTGACCCCCCTAGGCCTCTTTGGCATGAATACACAACAGCTCACAAATCTGCGGCAAAATAATAAAAAATAAAAAAAATGTTTTAAAACACAAGTGTGGTCTTCCTCGCTTCTTTTTATTATAGATCCCTGGTGGGCCAGGTCCCAGGGGAATACTATAAAAATAGGAAGGGTGGGACGCATGGGCCCCTCCTCCTAGGGCTTATGAATGCCTTGAGCATTGCCACTCCCCAGGACAAATCTGTATAAATGAAGCTCCCGTGGGGCCCACCCTCGGGAGGTAGCGGTTTGCTTTGGCTTGGTGGGAGCCGACCGCTCCCACCAAGCAAAAGCAAACATGACTTCGCTTTCTGCAAACACGAGCTGTCAAACAGCTCCTGCTTGCAGAAAGCGGAGTTTTCATCTGTTTCCTTGCATGCAAATATGGTGGGGAGCTGGCTGGGACTGCAGAGGCCTTGAGAGCCCATGGTCCCATAGCACACTGGGTGTCCTGGGGGGGGGGGGCCAGGAGACATAGCCGATCCCTGGGGGTCCTCTGTCCCAAATAGGCCTGAGGAGGGGGGCCCCCCTATTACAAAAAATGTATTTTTAAAGGCCAAGGTCTGGGTTTCCCGGGGCAAAATCAACTTGGGGAGGAGGCCACGCAGGCCCCTCCCCCATTTGTTGATGGTTGGTCCCAGGAGGATGGGGTACCCGGGCCCCAAGATCTCCTCTATTACAAATGTTTATTTTTCAAGTCCACTGCCAGAGGGATGGGGTTGTTTTAAAAACCATCACATTGCAAATGTAAAAAATAAATAATCATTAGAGTCTTCAGAACAAGAACTCACAATTATCTGTGGTATACAGAGATCCTCAAGAGTCCTCTGCGCCTTTATCCCATCTTATTTCAAGCAAAAAGGTCAGTGTCTAACCCAACCATATCATTTGGAAAAAGATAAAGGTAATAACATCAGTCAAGGAGTAAGATCAGCTTTCCACTACATTCCTCAGATGGATGGGCACACCAGAAGCTTACCTTGGCTTCTAGGTAAATGCTGGTGGAAGAAGACATCTTGGCGACCAAATACAGGCAGCAGGCCAGAGAGACGGCGCTTAGCAGGAATAGCGAATCATTGATGAGAACCCGCACTAGAACGATGCTCCAACTCTCTAATTGGCGGACCTTGGCTAGGAAGGCACAGGTGATGTTGACTGACAAGAAGAGAACACTGGCAAAGAGACAAACTAATCGCACCGCCAGCCTTGAGAAGAGAGGGAAGAAGGGTGAATCATGGAAAAATTAGCGCACTCCTCAATAACTCAGTGTTCAAAGAATATAACAGCATGTATTCAGAGAGCACAGCCTCATCTAGAGCCTTTAAAAAATAGAAGACATACGGTGTAACCTGTGCAGGGTCAGCACCACCAAGTGCATCGCTATACTTTTTGACTTACAGAAGCTCCGCTTCATATCGGTTTATAACTTGCACAGGAACCGTGCTCAAAAATAGAGAGCATTCAGACATGCTTATCAACTTTTACCATGTAAGACCATGTAAGAATCAATATGCATGTCACTAAAAGAAATAAAACTTGACTAAAAAAACTGTAAAGAAATGTAAAAACATGCATTTGGATGTTTTAAAATCCATCACTCTGAAATAAAAAAAAATGAAAAAAATAAAATAAATCACAAGAGTCTGCACAAGAACTCACAATTAGTTCAACACTAGGCCGGTTTCTTGACATTTCAAGTTTCTCACAAAAAAGTACTCACAAGCCTCTGCTGCTGTCATGCTGGCCCCTTGCTTTGGCTTTGAACACCACCTAAGTGAAGAGAGAAACGTTCTACATTAATGACTGCTGACCACTGCCCTCCATGTGCCTTTCTCACACACACAGGGTAGACTGAAACTGAGATTCTCCACTGTGCATCACCAGTGCCAAAGAAACCACATGGGCAATCTCTTCTCCAGAGATCTTACCAGGCAGGAAGAGCATTTAAAGGTAGAACTGGCAGAAAAGACCAATCACTGAAATAGAAAATGAGGCCAGGTGTGCAGTTACTGAAGTATCTGGTTACGGGGCAACGCCTGTGGAATCGCCGCCCACAAGGAAGTAATGCATGAGGGTTGCAACGCAACTGACTGACAGTAAAGTACGTGGCAGAGGTGAGATTGATAAACCATACTGCGGACTCCACTAAATGTGTTGACCATGTAGAAAACGTGTGCATTCCATCCCAGTTGGTGCATAGGGATACCCCAGATCACAGCCTCAATCACTAGAGAAAGCTTAAAACAGACAGCAGAATGAATGGCCAGGAGACACATACCCTCCACTCATTCTAGTGGCACTGACAACAAAGACCCTTCTCCCACTGAGAGACTACTCGCTGGTAGAATTACTGTCCACATTTTATAGACCCCACTCTGCCCTAATAAATACTAAGAAACAGTTCCTTAACATTAGAGAAAATTCAGTTTAGTGAAGATTTGCAGTGTATTAGGAGTGTACATACCGCATTGAGCAGATGTGATTGAACTGCTGTGGGTGGTGATAAAAAAATTAAGTGAGAGATCGGTTGGTAGAAAGTCAGCATAGCTGAGGTAGGACCAGGGATATAAAATACGGCTTTAAATACAGCAAAAGATACATTGTTTTATGAGGTTGTAGAAGTCTGTCGTGTGGAAGCAGATAGTACTAAGATTTCCATTTGTAAGATGGAACTAAGGGTTAGTCGCCCAGAGATTACCTAAAGAGGCTTAAGGTAGTGTTTGAGAGATACTAGAGACTTGCCGATCTGACGGAGATGACTCAGGAAGCTGTAGGTGCGGTCATGTCTGCAGAGACTGTATGTACTAAATGAACGGGAAGTAACAACGAAAAAGGCAGGAGAAGCCCAAAAAACAGGAGGAGCAGGTTTTGCTTTGGTTCAATAGGGACATTAGAAATCGGATTCCCTAAATGTTTTTTCAAACATTCCTAATCTTGTTGATAGAACCTGAATTTCACCAATTTATGCAGAAATCCTATTTCAAATTTAGGACAGCCCCAGTAATTCAGAATGTTCCACGACTACCCTAATTCCTGAAGATCAGAAATGTTTCAATGTTGACTGCCTGATCAATGGTAAATGCACCACATGTCTTATTGAAACTGGACTAGTCGCTCTACCCTGAGAACATCTGAATTTCCCTCATTACCGCTCTTAGGTTAGTCCATAAATATGGTCTGTATTTCCAACAACGGTGTTATCCATCACTTCTCTGACACAGTCTCTACATCTCTCTGACCAATACCAATAGACATGCCTTCTTGCTGAATCCTACCCTTCGTGCTGAATACTACCTCACCAGCTAACTTGTTTGGCAGGGTGCATGTTAAGTAAACTACACAGTGTTCTGTATCCCGGATGGGGTCTACCTAAATATTCAACAGCACCATGAGAATGAGGTGCTGGCCCTGATCTAGGAGTATACCAACTGTCAACCTGCAGTGAATAACAATAAGCTGTCTCCTGATTTAACCAATGCACTTTCCAAGGTACCTTCCACATTCTGGTCCACAGGGGACAACGAAGGGGGATTTGTAGCCTCAATAGAACCTGTGAAGAGCAAGATCAACCAACAAAAAAGGCTGCCTTGAATAACTCGATATCCACCTAAATCAGGGAAGAAGCCGGAATTCATCCTGCAACAGTTGACTCAATTAAGTTGAAGATTTGGTACCTATTGTCAGTAGACACAATACATTCACTTTACCTATCAAGGCAAGAAAAAACAAACATGTACAGATTTGTGCATAATTTGCATATCATAAATGATGTTGTAATCCTTAATCTCCATGTGGTCCTCCGACCATCACCATCCTTTCTTGCGTCTCTGAATGTCAAATGGGTTAGTGTGGTGGACCTTGGTTCTGCATTCTTTTTCATCTTCATACAAAATGGAAGTTAGTTCCTTTATATTCTCATTTGGTGGGTATCAACTTTCCCGGCAGAGGCTCCCTCAAGGATTTACAGAGTCCTTGTCAATCTTCCTACAAGCTTTAAAGAAAGATCCAGACACTTTGGTCTTCCCCCGGGGTTGGTTCTACTTGCTTTCAATACATTAGACCTTTTCTTGCATCAGTTTCTTTAAACCACTGCAAGGTATATTTACCCCTTACTGAACTGCCCTAAGAGGGGCACTTGCCTTAAAAAAAAAAAAAAAGAAGCCGCAGTTTTGTCTTTCTAGAGTACCATACCTTGGGCACGAAATCTTAGCCTGTAAGCACAACCAGTCACCCTACTGCATAGAAGAGATTTGGAAGTGGCCCCGTCCAGTGACCATCTCTAAGGCACAAACTTTCTTGGGTATGGCTGGATATCCCAGAATCCTTGCTGTGCTCCAAAAAGGCTGAAAATGCATTTGTACAAATAAAGCAAGCATGGACCCCTGCACCTGTCAGGGCTTAAACAGTTTACTCTATAGTGTCATGAATGCACTGGATTTGCCCTTGGTGCACTGGTCTAAGATCATGAGGATCAGAAAAAGCTTGTAGCTTACTATTCTTCAGCTTTGGACACGGTCGCACTGGGCTCCCCCCCCCTGTCTTGACTCCGGAAGCGGCCCAACTTGTTAAACCCTCTGGAAACAAGGCACAGAGTATAACTTTGATTGCTGCTGTGCCCCATGCGGTTGTTGCATTTCTGCTCATTACCAAACCTCAACATTGTTAAACTGCAATATTGTCTAGATACAAAATACTATTTTTGTCTACCTCACATAGTACTGTTGTCTGCTGCCTAAGTCTGAACCCCACTTCGCTGAAGCCCACCCTTAAATCCCACGACTGTCTAATTGTAACTTCCCAGGTCACCAAACCCCCTATGTTTTTAACTGACATTCCCATCCAAAACTTGGAATTGATGTATTTTATTGTTGGCTCATGTCTCAGAAATGTTGACGGTGTCCTGGTCACAGAGAAGGCTGTATGAACTTTATACCAAATTGTTGAAAGTTGCAGATTGCACAATGTTAAATCTGCCCAAGTTTCTGAATTCATTGTGTTAACTTGTACCTGTATTCCGGTCAAGAAAAAGATTGTAACCATGTACACGGACTAAAAGTATGTGTTTCGAGTGACGCATACATTGGGGTTCCTATATATGTAAAAGAGGTTCTAAGATCTGCTGGAAGCCTACGAAGAATGGGCAATACGTACAAAATCTGCTGAACGTTTTGATGTTACCTACAACAAATTGCAGGTGTCAAGTGAACAGCGGATACCCTCAAGACGAAGTGTCCTAAGGAAATGCCCTTGCAGATTTAGCACTAGAAAGATTGCTCAGTCAAGTACTGTGACTTCAGATCAAGTCACTTGTATTCGGACGTTTTATGGTATTTTATTGTGAAGACATGGAGATGGGAAAACCTTTTACATTCATTTGTATGTTGTTATGCTTTTATGATTTTTTTTAATTGCAAACATCTAATAAAAGATACTACTACTAATAATAATGCTGCTATGCATGTTGTAAAAACACATTTTCTTTCCATGCCTTATTTGAAAAGTTTGTCTGTTTTGCAGGAACGTTTCTGAAATCAGTGACAAATAATATTTGATCTAGCTCAAGTATGAAAGAGACCTCAAAGGAGATCGGAGAGACTGCTTGGGGCATGTGGTTGCAATGACATTTCTACTCCCCAACCTTGGATCGTTGCATCCCCACTCACAGGAGGGAGTTTTGACTGATATTGTAAACACTCTTCAGTCAAGCTCTGACCAAGGTGCTTCAGTATGATTCTTCATAGGGCATTTGAAAACATGAACACGCACGGCCCCAACAGTAATGGCAACCAACACAAACACTGGCTTAACAGTTTCTCTACATGGAGAAGAAATCACAGAGGGATTTAGCAATGAGACTTGTTTGGATTCCGTACCACAAGCATATTTTTCAGTTTCTGCTATTTCAACTCTAGAATCATTCCTCTGCATTCTGGCGTGACATGGTAACTTCACTGCTACAAAGCCCCAAGCTTACCAACAAAGTGGAACGTTTTGCAAATGATCAACTGCCACACTGGGTATGGAATTGGATTATAATTTCAGGAGTTAAATTTATTTTATAGATTTTAACTGTTTTAATGTTCTAAACATAGTAAGTATCTCACAGAAGAATAGACTCCAGATTCAGCAAACATGAAATTACAACCACATTTGAAGGACTTTATTACGGGGGGATGCCTATTGGTAACCAGGCGCTATACAAAACTCAGAATAATAATAATAATAATAATAATAATAATTACATGTTAGCATAACACCGATTCCACTAAACCCCTGTATCTTTTGGACAAGGGTCAATTAACAAATACAGGAGGAGGAGCTTTGCGCGCATCCGAGATAGCCGCGTGAGCACAGGGCTCCGGAGAGCCTCGCCGCCTTCCGCATATATCCTGAATGATGATTACGAAGACGGGTTATTGAAGATGAAACTCAGCTGATGGACTAACTGCTTTCAAAACTTGATTCGGACTTCGGGAACCACTACTTCGACAACCTGAACTTTTGAGGCCCACCCCACGGCGACGCCTGGGGGCTCGAGTCTTGAGACGCCTTGGCAGTAGTCGAACAACAACGGCCCCACGAGCTCTGCTCATTGCCTTGGAGTTAACTTTCGGGTCTTTGGCCTTACCCTATTTCAAGATTGACCTGGTTGCTCGAGGTCTAGCCGAACTCTGTGAATCCGCCGTGTGCCAGCGGTCGCGAGCGTCTGTGTGCTGGACTGCAGCTGCTGGTGCCTGCTTTCGAAGACTCTGGTGGGTTGACCGCGAAGAGCCATTTTCACCAGGTCTCACAGGCCCCTCGAGGGCACATTGCCCAACATGGCGGGCAGGCCCCAACAACGAGAAGCAGAAAACCAAGACGCCTCTCCGGGGGGGTACTATTCAAACGAACGTCATGGATCGATATACCCAGCCCAAGGGGTCCCCCGGTGGCACGAATAAGACTCTGGAGGAAGCAAGGGAGGAACCGGCTGCGTCGATCGAGTTGACTACAGGATGTCATGGGCGCCTTTGCTGGTATTAAGTTTTCCATTGGCCAATACGAGGCTCTCGCCCTAAAGCTCGACACTGTGGCCATTGACGTCAATCTGATCAGAGCGGACTTATCGAAGACTAATGAGAAGGTCAAATCCTTAGATCTAAAGACCTCCAGCCTTAAGACCGATGTGTCCGACTTACAGACGGAGGTCGGCAATTTGCGATCCTCCAATGATCTCATGGTTCGTCGACTTGAGGATTTTGAAAATAGGGCCAGACTCAATAATGTACGTATTATTGGGGTCCCTGAAAAATCGGAAAATCCTGCTGCAGATCTCCTTGTGGAGGACCTTATCCTAAATCACCTTGCCCCCAGAGGCCTAAGTAAATTCTTTGCCGTGGAGCGTGCACACTGAGTACCGGGTGGGAAACCAAAACCAGGTGCCCCTCCGAGGCCAATTATCACCAGAATTTTCAACTTCAGAGACAGAGACGCTATCCTGCAGGCATCGTGGGTGGGAGGCCCCGTGAAGTTTGAAAACACAACGGTTAGCTTCTACCCGGACTTTACTCAGTTCGTTCAGAGACAGTGGATGGGGTTTCAGGGGGTGAAGCGACGGCTGAGAGACATGGACTTAAAATACGCCATGATATTTCCAACCAGGCTCCGTGTCGAATATGAGGACCGGACATTTTTCTTTGATCGTCCCGAGACCGTGAGTGACTGGCTGGATACATTACACTATAGGTGTGGCAGGGTATACTCAGACATGAGTCCCTTGCTCACTGCACCATCAGGATTCAAGCAAGCCGGGCCGACGACGGCTGAAATGCCAGAAACCGGTCCCCGGAAGCTTGTCTCCTTTCTGGTGAAGAATTGGCTTGGTAGTTTGGTCTGCCCTGTTCCCATGTTGCACTGGGCCAGGGACAGACTAATTTGCATATAGCCAGGTTCTGAGCTGGGATGGTGCAGTGAGCTAAATAACGGTGATGGATCAAGCCCTGATCTTTGGACTGGGTAAGAGTGGTCTGCTTAATTAAGACACTCTGTTCATCACCACCCCCTTTTCTGAATCGTTTTTGGCCACTATAGTTGTGGCAGGGTATACTCAGACATGAGTCCCTTGCTCATTGCACCATCAGGATTCAAGCAAGCCGGGCCGACGACGGCTGAAATGCCAGAAACCGGTCCCCGGAAGCTTGTCTCCTTTCTGGTGAAGAATTGGCTTGGTAGTTTGGTCTGCCCTGTTCCCATGTTGCACTGGGCCAGGGACAGACTAATTTGCATATAGCCAGGTTCTGAGCTGGGATGGTGCAGTGAGCTAAATAACGGTGATGGATCAAGCCCTGATCTTTGGACTGGGTAAGAGTGGTCTGCTTAATTCAGACACTCTGTTCATCACCACCCCCCTTTTCTGAATCGGATACATTACCAAAGCGGAGCGAACAGAGCACTCGGGTGGAGCAGAGGGTGGCGTGCCGGAGCAAGAATGACTATGTGGTTCCTGATTTCCGAACAGTTAACATATCATACAGCTCGGTTTGATGTCTTTCATATTTATGTGATCTACGGTGGCATACCAGAGGGTGGCGGGGGGAGCGGGACTCTTTCCTCCTCTGGGTTTTTTTTTTGTAGACTAGTTTCATGTTAGGGCGACAGGCACACTGCAAGTTGGGGATGTTCTGGAGTCTAACGCAGGGGTGCAGGGTGGGGGGTATTGTAACGGGATCATTTTGGGGGGTGGAAGGGGGAGTTTGGGCATGTTTCACTTTTTCTAAAGGCAACGTATTGTTTTCTTCTTGTATCTGGGTACTGTGTTCGCTATGGGGTGGATTGTGCATTCATTTCCGAGATGGGGGGTAGTGGGTTGAAAATACTGAGTTGGAATGTCAATGGGTTGGGGGATAGGATAAAGCGGGGAGTAGTGTTGCAATTGTTGAGATGCCTCTCCCCTGATATCGTGTTGTTGCAAGAGACGCACTTGATTGGAAACACTTGTCACACCATGAATAGGCGGGGATATAGTCTTGCTGTACACTCTGGGTTCACTACTGGTTCTGGGGGGGTGGGCATCCTCGTCAAGAACTCTCTCCCTTTGGAAATAGACAACACGATTCTTGATGACAGGGGGCGCTACGCTGCTCTCACAGGGAGGTTGGAGGGGAGGACTGTCTCACTGGTTTCGGTATATTCCCGCCTGGTCTACAGACCTTGACTTTTGCTGATCTTGGGCGTATGGTACTGGGGCTTCCAGATGGTATCCTGGTGATGGGCGGAGATTTCAATTCAGTTGTCTCCTGTAGTGTAGATCGCTACCCCCCCCGAGAACTCACCAGGTCACAGTCTTGGTTAAGTGGGAGACATTGGGTTTGATAGACTGTAGGAGATTGATGCATCCGGGACAGGTACAATACACCTTCCACTCTGGGGCCCACGGCAGTCTCTCCAGACTGGACTAGGTTTTGATGCCGGCCTCTTCTGTCAGGGAGATTAGACATCTGGCCCGGGGTATAACAGATCACTCCCCACTGTGGCTCCAGATTGGCACTAGTATGAGTCTCGACGGACGGGTTGCCCCGATCAATCCCTGGTATCTTCGCAACCCTACAACTCGTGCCGAGTTGATTAAGTCCCTGGATCAGTACTTTGCCGGGAACGAGGTGTCTGTGTCCTCCTCTGTGTTGCTGTGGGAGGCATTTAAGACAGTCATTCGAGGACAGGCATTACTGTTAATCGCTGGTGCCAAGAAAAGTAAGAATAAGGAGGTGGTCCGTTTAGAGACTGAAATAACCGAGCTAGAAAGGGATTTGGAACTGGGTGTGACTCGTAACAAGCTTCATGCTCTCAGCCTCAAACTGGATTATAGGGCCCTGGTGACGGATGCCGCTAAAGTCATGAGTAGAGAGCAGCAGGGCAGACTGTATGATGTGGGTGATAAGGCTGAGAAACTCATTGCTTGGCTGGATAAAAAGGAGAGGGCGAGTTGTGTGGCTCCTGTTATTGAGAAACTTGATGGAGTGCGTGTGACTGATCCGACTGAGATTGTCGAGTGTTCGCAGAACATTTCCGAAATGTGTATTCTTCAGTCTCCGATAGACCGGAGGAAGACTCCCACCTGTTGCTACGCAATACTGCATTGCCTCGCCTGTCGGATTCGGATAGGGACTTAATGGACGCTGTATTTTCAGCTGACGAGGTGGCCCTCGCTATTCGCTCGGTGTGCTCGGGCAAAGCTATGGGCCCTAATGGTCTACCCATTGAACTCTACAAGTTGCGTCCTGACAAAATGGCGCCATATCGCCGTGATATGTTTTTAGAGTCGCGAGTCATCGGCTCCCTTCCTCGTGATCAGCGTCCCGCTACCATTGTGGTGATTCATAAGGAGGGGAAACTGCGAGATCGCTGTGCGTCTTACAGGCCCATTTCGCTCTTAAACGGCGAACCAAAGATTCTCGCTAAGTTGCTGGCAAACCGCTTGATAAAAGTAATTAGTGACTTGGTTCATCCGGATCAGTCCGGTTTCATCCCACACCGCAATACAGCACTCAGTCTGAGGCGCTTGCACAATGTTCTCGCGAGGGCGGCGTCGCTTCGTGAGCCTGCCATTTTGGTTTCCTTGGACGCTACGATGGCTTTTGACACAGTGGAGTGGCCGTATCTCTGGGCCACTCTTGTGAAATTTGGTTTTGGTCCTGGTTTCATTGGCTGGGTGAAACTTTTGTATGAGAAGCCATTGGCACAGGTGGTAGTGAATGGTTGAGTATCTAAGCCCTTTGTTCTTGGGAGGGGTACGCAACAGGGCTGTCAGTTGTCCCCGCTTCTATTCGCCCTTGCCTTGGAGCCCCTGGCTGCCTGGGGAGCCCTCGATGAAGGGTATTCAGTGGACCCCGGAATTCGAGGATCGCATATCGCTCTATGCTGACGACATTTTGTTGTACATCACATCCCCTCGTAAGTCGTTGAATGTATTGTTTGATGTGCTCACCTCGTTTGGAAGGAACTCTGGCCTTGTGATCAACTGGACCAAGTCCTGTGTGTATGTGCTTTCGGGTGGTGCCCCCCCTTTACCGCGCCGTTGTCCCATCCAAGTGTCGCAGTCGGGATTTAAGTACTTGGGGATTTTTATAACTTTAGATCCCGTGGCTCGGTATGATCGTAATCTGCTCCCTCCTCTCCAGAGGTTACAATCTGACGTTGTGGGTTGGCTCAGGCTACCACTTTCACCACTTGGGCGTGCAGCTCTTTTTAAAATAATGTCCTTACCACGATTTCTATATGCACTCCAGAATACATTTGGTGTTATTCCGGCGAGTTATTTTCGGGAGGTGGAGAGTTTGCAAAGATGATTGATCTGGGACGGACGCTTGCGCATTTCCCTCGCCAAGCTCACGCTTCCTTGGTACGACGGGGGTATAGCACTCCCGGATATCAGGCGATATTATTGGGCCTCTCAGTTGGGAGCGATTAATCATGGAATGTATGGACCAGCCTCTGACCCTGCATTCGAGATGGATAAGTACCTGTTACCGGGTGGAGACTTTAACAGAGCCCTTTATTCCAAAGCAGTGGGAAGGGAACTATCGGTACTTACTAAGATAGCGGTATGGGTGTGGCATGATGCGAATGCGGCAACAGGATTGAGGGATCGACTGACACGTGCGACTCCGCTTTATGCGTCTGAAAGACTGGGTTGCCCGTGGAAAGCAAAAGGATTTGAAAAGTGGGATAGGATTGGTATTAGTACGGTGAGTGATCTATGGGTCAAGGGTAAAATCAAGACTATCGAGGCACTGAAGGTAGAGTATGAGCGGAGTGATAGAGAATTTTTCCGTTATGCACAGATTACTCACGCGTTGAGTTTGGTTTTTCCAAAGGGTACGGACATCCCCGAATCCTCCCCACTAGAAGATCGGGTGCTTGACGGCCACATGCCCGACAGCACTATTTCTTTGATATATAAGAAATTGATTAATAATCAAACTGATCTGTTGGTGCGGCTCAGGGAGGTTTGGACCAGCGACGGTTTGGAGTTGGATGACGAGGACTGGCAGTCGGCACTATCCTCGCCGAAGGAGGTCGCGATTCCGGCCTGCCTCAGACTCGTTCAACTTAAAATCCTACATCGGATATAGGTCACTGGCCCGCGCTGGATTCATATGGGTTATTCAGTGGATGGGTTATGTAAGCGTGGTTGTGGACTGGTCGGAACCTTCCTCCATATAATTTGCGAGTGCCCGGGGGTGGTGGCGTTCTGGAATCGTGTACATGCTGTGATGGAAAGTCACGGGGTGGCATTATTACCCTAAGCGAGGCGTTGTCTGTTGAATGTCTGGGAACCGAATGACTATGATGTGGCACAGATGCAGTGGGCGACCCTTGGTAATATGACTGCTAAGAGAGACATTGCGCAGTTGTGGGGTTCCCAGCGGCCGCCCACGGTCTCGGCATGAAGGAGAACATGGACTGGTGTACGTTCAGGGAAAAGACGGTGTATGTGGCACGAGGTAGACCCAGGAAATGGAATAAAATTTGGAGCCAATGGAACTCCTACCGTGGAAATATTTGCACGCCTCCATTCGTGGAGACCCCAGAGGTTCCCCTTTCCCCCTGACCCGGCATTCCAAGTCTTGTGTAGCTTTTAGTAACACTGATCTTTTTTCCCCACTGGCCCCCCCCCATTGCATCAACGATGTTTGTATGATATTGTGTTGCAGTTTCCGTCCTCCTTGAACACGTGTCCGACTGTATTATCTTATTGCCTTGTGTAGAAGTTCTTTTTTCTTTAATAAAATAAAAATTATACCACAAAAAAAAAAAAATAATACAGAAACATGCAGAGATGGAACGGCTATATCTTTCGAACACAGCAAGATGTGTTTAGCTATAGATGAGAATAAAACTATTTCTCACTAATACTATGTTACTATCTATATACTGCTAGGGCTTCTTGTGCACTGGCTATTCTTAGTGCATCATAACTTGAAGAAAACGGTTGTCCAATTTTGCTATGGTTCTAAATAAGTTGTGAAAGTGTTTTATTTTCTACAGCAACCTGTAGCAACTACAAATGTTATAGTTACAAAAAAAATGGTGCAACTTATTCACCTGCTTTTATTAAATTCTGTATGGCATTAGGGTATACATTTCGGGGTACTTCTATTTCCTTAACCATCACCTGTGGATCTGAATTTTGGCTAGTATAGGGTTCCATTTTCTGCCTGCATGCATCACAGTAAAGTCATATAACTGAATAATACTGTTCAACACTAATGTTGCAACTCTTATAGATAACAGTACTGTGTTACCATCCACAGAGTTATTCTCATTTTCCTGACTGTACTCGGAAAAGGAATCATTCAGACAAAGATTTAGAAGGACATGTAAATAGTGGTACCTTTCTGGCAGGATTATATGTACAATGGTGAGGTAAATAAAGATATTTAATCAAATGAATGCAATGAGCATTTTAGAGAGAAGATCCTGGTCCATTAGTTATTGAATTAGATGCTAAAGACTTTCCAATTTCTATTCAGTATTCTTTAGGGATATTGATACTTTTATGCCTCACACACCACAGACTATCAACACAAATGATTTAAATAGGTTTACGGCCCAGTTTTTCTGAAAAAAAATGTGAACTATAAACCATGACACTTCTTATATAGTTTAACACTAAATATGCCTATACCCAACAACAATAGTGCACATCCGATTGAATGATAAGGTAAACTTGCTTCTATCTTATTGTTGATAACATGATGCATAACATGTGAACAGGCCAAGAGTTGGTTCCTGTGCCCCCGATGTAGGAAAGGAGTAGATGTCTTCTCTCAGAGAGGAACAATTACAAACATTTGCAATCACGGATTTAAATTGAGCTTTAAAGCTCTTAAAAAAGAAAAAAAAAAGAAAATATTCCATGGAATGGATACTGCTTTGCTTGAACCATACCTTTTTAGTGCACATCAATGTGCAACAGCATGCAGAGACGCGCCCTACATCCCACTGTCTACACAACAAATAGATGTTGAAACGTGTTTTGGGTGAACAACCTCGGATTATTTGGGTGGTTCAAGGTGTTATTTCTTTTACCATATTTAGTTTCCGGTAAACAGGATGATCAAAAGCAGATTGATTAGTGTGGTATTAGAAATTTCATTATTCAGGTATTTATCATTGTTGTGCTTACCTTATAAATATTACTGCTTAATAGAGGATAAGCATGTTCCAATTAGTTATTGTAAACATGTGGATAACACATAAAACTGGCTAGGTCACTGTGTATTCAGAATGTGCTTTTGTGATGCAAAATAATTCTCGCAGCCCCTTCTCCAGATCTCATACAGTTGTGCTTTATTACTAGACAAAAGGGCAAGAACTATTCATGCTAAAGAAATCAGTAATTATCTGCAAATGAGAATAACATATTGTAAGTTTCTCAACAGCCGGACAGTGTTACAGGGTGTCAATCTTCACCCCACAAGTGGAAACTAATTGATCTTAGGTTGCGCAACTTTCAACTTAATAAGCTGGACTTTGATAAACTTGCTAAATAAATGGCGCTTCCACTTGCTAAATAGATAGTGCTTCTTATCAAATATGATATTGCTCACGTTTCTCCTCTTACTTCAATAGTGAATTGGCTCAGCAAATAGCTTTATTACTTCCATCTACTTACCATGCTCGAGTGGGTGATAGATTCTTTTTTTTTAGGCTTCTAGAACAACTAGATTCTCTACAGTTAACAAGACAATCTTCACACCAACATCACACCCCTTTAAAACTGCATTCAGTGGAGCCAGTACCATTTATGGAACAATAACTTGATATTTGTTCGGAGGAATAAGGCTTCTCTTGCTGAATGGCATTACAGTACTCCCAGGTCTACTCTACTGGAAACAAAGTCCCTCATACTCACGTGAATATCAGTGCCAGCATATCCTTGGAACGAATTCCAGAGGAGATTTAAAGAAAAATAAATTCTCAAATGCACAGCACACTCCTTCTATAAAATGTAACAAGCACCTGAATTTGGCCCGGTTTTAGATGCAAAATCGGTTAAAAAATAATTGCACTTTATGTTTTTTTGAGAATGAACCTTGATGGTAAATGCGGTCATCTCCCCTTATAATTCATCTTGAGGGATGTGAAATATTCTCCTGGTCTGATCTCACAACTGCTACATGTGACCCAAATCTGGGATCTGAAAGGGCAAACACCACCTTATCTTCAGTCTCATCTGCTGCAAATAGGACACTTAAAGAGGTGATGAAAATCATGAGCAACATGGTTGCCGTATGCTCTTCCAAGCTCCATGATGATACAAGCCGCTCTTTAAAACACAAATCTGGTTCATCGTTGGCTGCGCCAATACCATCAGATGCTGAAACTGATCAAGTTACTGAATAGCAAGCAAAAGCCAATTCTCATTTTGAAAAACACCTGGGTGCAATTACTGGCTACAGTTTCTTAAGTGACAAAGAGTCTGCCACTACAGTCAACCAGATTCATGTTTTGCACCGGTGAGGTTCCTGACCATTCAACTTACGATTAGGCTTTTGACATTGCATTTCAATCGAAAGCTGGATAAACTCTAATCACAGATAACCATCACCTATGGTATGACTCCCTTGAAAGGTAGCAGGACTTCCAAACTCTTGATTATCTGGATGTTTCATTAAGCGCCAGAGATTCCTACTATAATTCAATAATTCAATAATTATTAATTGGAACATTTTGCACTTTAAATTTTTCCGATTAGCAAATGATTACAATCATTCAGTCCAAGTTTGGAGGCTAAACCACAGAGCAACATTTTGATAGATTTAAATTTGCACGTTGAAATTTCATTTTGATATGTTAAACTCAAATAACGCACCCTCGCCTTCACTGAACAATAGCGGGGGGTGTAAAAAAAAAAAGTTTGATTTGTGCTTATATGCATACGTTTGCCTTCTTAATTTTCTACCATTATTCCCTAAACATAAAACTTAAGATTTAGGGGTGTTGCTAACATCACTATTTGTAACCCACAACATGCAATGCATATGTACGAATAAAACCACATTTCAAAAGTTTTCCATTACATGATGTTTTTCGGCCTGCTTTGACGCAAAATATATTAAAGTACATTAATCTTATCAAGAGTTTAACAATGCATGTATTTGGCTATATTACATGAATGCTTAATACAGTATTAAATCACATACAAAGTTCATGTACAGACGGCTTCATTCTAGTACAAGTCTCAAAGTGTGTTTCATGACTTCTGAGGAAGGTTGAAAATAGTCTTCACATATTTTCTAAAATAAGGGTACAAAAACCTGCACTTTGTGGTTTAGGGAGGGATTTTGAAGATTAGGTCAGTCAGCTGAGCACCCTGCCAATCAACACACAGCTTCTGATCCAAGAGGTAGGGGGGACATTTTTTTGAAGCATATTTCTAACAAGGCAGAAGAAATTCAAATGCAGACTTTTTAGTTCTGAAAAGAAATGTTAGGAATTTAATAAATGTTACATTTCTCATATTGGTTTGTGCCAATGTGTTTCAAACATCAGCAAGAATTGCCTTGCGTCTCTTATTGTGTAGGTCTGTGTAAAATCAAGAGTTGTAAATTCTAAATATATTTGTGATTGTCTGACTTCAGAGCAATCATAACTAAAACATACCCTACAGAGCCCCTGGAACGTTACATAAAAAGAATAAAAAAAAAAAAATGAAAAAAAGACTCAGATGTGGCCCATCCTAATGAAATATGCCCATGGCAGGGTTGATGAGATCACCGTCTATTCCCCGGCTCATAGTAAGCAGATTTCTGCTTTGGAATTAGCTTGGGTATTGCCAATAGCACAATCCAAATATGGCATCACAATATTTGCTTCTTTTTTGCATGTGCTTTAGCTAGGTATCACCCAACGCCATTGCCTCTTCCATTCTTCCTCTACTGGCTCACACCAGCCTCTTTTAATCAGTATCTCTTGCATCACTTTAAATATTTGCAAGGGGCTCAAAAGTCATCACACACATCATGGAGTATAATTTCAACAGGGCTTTATGCCTTTATCTAGGCATCTTCCTCTCACATCAGGCTCTTTCCCGAAATGTTCCTCCTACCTCATCACTAAACTTCGAAAATGTTTGCAGCGTTAATTGCTCTCATCAGTGTCTTCAATTTCCTCTTGGGAATTTTCAGATAAAAGTTTCATTGTTCCTGGAAGTTATAACTTTCTAACCGTTCAAGTCATTCCTTTCCCATCCAGGGTTCTGAAGGACCTACCTCAAGAACCTTTAGGTTAAGGTCAGTAAACAATGAGGCAGCAAATCGGTCATTCTAATTGAATGGATACAGAGTGAAGTCAAAGGGTTATGAATCATCATGTTCTGCACTGTATTCTTGGCTTCATGAAATCTTCTCATTTTTACCAGGGCACCGTCTTTCAGATCCTGTTAAAAAGCTGAGCCATGACCAGGCTAGTTGGTGTGTTCTTTCTCCTTACCAAACTATTTCCTCAAATTGAAACCACAAGCTAAGGAAAGAAGATAGTTTTTGACCGGTTGTGTGGGTACAATCTTTGTAACAGTATGCAATGTGCCCTATCAGTTTTGTTGAACTCCAACAAGGGATGACATTTTCTACATTACATTCGGCCTGTTATTTGGGAATTACTCCTTCTGATCGTTCTTTTAGTTGATGCTTTTGTAGCACGCATGTTGTTTAGATTTCGGAAATAATGCTTTTTCATCTCCCACAATTATAGGTAGAGTCACCAAAAATACAGGTTTATTGGTCTGCTAATTCCTTATGCGCGAGCTCTTAAGGGCTCTTGTGATACAGAATACTGTACGCAACCAACGACTGCCCTATCCCACCCTGTGTCAACCATCACAGTTGCCATGCCTTGTACGACCCAGCAGTTGGATTTACACCTAGTGATGTAGGGAATGCTTAAACTTACATTGCTGGTCTTGTTAAAGATTACTCCCATTTAACATGATTGCTGGATAAGAATCTTTCCCTTAAAGCTTCAGATAAGCCATATTAAAAAAGCATGGGCTAACTAACAGCTGTACAACCCCTGGAGTCTCCAAGAAGCTTCATCCAGGACAAGGGTTGTCCCGTCCCTAGAAACCAAGTCAAATATGCCAGATGACACTAATGAAATTCATTTTCAGCTTCCAATTTTCAATACCAAATATCACAAAACTGCAATCCGTGCAAGCGCTGTCGATCAAATCACCCTAGGCTAGAGCACTGGTTTTGCAACCATGTGTTATTACGTGATGCGGCTCAAAGTAATGTCCTAAAATTTTACTTTTTAACCTAATATTGGAGACACTGATCAGGTCATATAGGTCTGCAAATCTATCTGCCCCGCTTTAGAGTTAGCTGTTTCAGGAAAACGGCCACATGTGGTAGTCGTGAGCTACGGAAAAGAGAGAGAGCGAGCGAGAGGGAGAGTAAGAAAGAGCGAGAAAGCGAGCGAGTGAAGGACTTTTATAGATCCCAAACCCACTAAACAGCCCCTTAGACAAGGAAGGTCACCTAGGAACTGAACTTTCTGATCTACAAAATGTTGTTGATAGAATAAGCATGGTTGGTGATGAACCACGTAAGCTCGAACTACATCATAATGTCAGATGGTGACTACACTCTCAGATGTGTTTTGACAACACGTGAAAAAAAATAGAACCCAACCATTTTCACTGCCATGAAACAAACACTTTCATTGGCTGCTATTATCATCCACTGTCCCCAGAGAAGAAATGAGACAACAGTTTGTTTTCAAATACATTTAACTCCCTCGTTCCAAGGCACAGGTCACCATATTCAACAACGAATGGTGAACGAATCAAGAACAAGAGAAACTGAGAGAGAAATAAAAGCCCAAATACAAAAAAGGGGACTAGGAATATCTAAAAAGATGATAGAAAAACGTAAAAGCAAAAAAACAAGAAGGTGAATCAGAAATAAAATAAACACATGAAGGAATAGCGGCAACGAAGCGGAAAGAAAAACCTGGAATAATACCAACTAAGGAGAATGGAGCCAGGGAACAGAACGGAGAGCAGAAAAAAAAAGCGCAAAAAAATAAAATAAAGAAAAATAAAAAAAAGGAGCACTAGAAAAAGTAGAATCGTGAACAAAGAAGGGGGTTACAGATTACAAAAGCCACTGCTACATTTTGGCTCCGTCCGCTTTAGTAGTAAAAGAGAATCTGTTTCAAGGACTTACTTTGTTGTTTTGAAGCACAAATTAACACACTGTGCAGTCACCTTAATTGTAGAACTGAGAACTAGCTCAGCACTCACTTTTGTTTTAGTCTGAGTCGCTGTATTGTGACAGATTGAGACCAGCACATTAATAACTTAACCGCTTCTCTTCTCTGGCCTGTGGCTACTCGAACTGCCCTCTTACTATCCGATCCACACTTGATCTTACCTCTTAGATCACTGATCACTGCAGGTAGTGTATCAGCCTTGAAAGATAGCTCCTACCAATCTGAATAATTTCAACAGCTTTTCAAACTAGCACATTGTTCTAACATGGATATTGACGCATACTTAGATTCAGGCTATGACCAGGCCATCATGGATCCAGGTCTGGTTGCGGTCAGTAGGGCTGGGGCAGACGCTTGGGACACAGCGCTACTCCGATTTTTACCATGATTTTAACAAACGCTTAGGCGCTTTTATTTCTGCTTTTAAATTTAGTTCTAGACTCTGTTCACTTACCCTTTGCTGATATATTGTACTTTTCAATCCTGTGCCTCTGTTACAGCATCGCTGCATGTTGGAGTATGCTGTAACTTCTCTCTCTCTCTCTCTCTGTTCTGCCTACTTAGCGGCCATCTTTTACACCGGAGGCAGGGCCATTTGCGGACACCATTTTAGTCTGCGATCTAGTCACTTGCTGGACCTGGTGCTTCCCCTACTTATGGACGCTGCTGCACGGGCGCACCGCTGGCTCGCCAAAGGCAAGCAAGTGTTCCCCCGTCCGCATCCGAACTGCAGCCAGCGCCGGCCGTCCTGCCTTAACCGGTCCAGGTTCTAGAACTACTTGGACATGTAGGCAGCTTATGGATCTGAATGAGCTGTGCTGTGCGAAACCCACTTGTCCAGACTTCAACTTGGATAACTGGGATCAGGTCCTCCATCATAAATCCTGCTCCTTTGAATTTGGAGGGTTCGAGGTGATACAGAGCTCAGTGACAGTTGGTGTCAAGTCATCAGCTCCTGGTAGTGGTGATGATGAGTCTCCTATCAGAGCCTTCATGGTAAACTGTAGATCGCTCCCCAAACACTCTGAGGACATTTGGCTCTCTTTTGAGTCCAACTGCTGGGACATGATGTTTCTTACAGAGACCTGGCTAACCAAGGCATCCTTCCCTGATATTTTACTTGCACTACCGGCTGGGTTTAAAATATCTATGGTCAACTGTGTGGATAATCGGCGGGGTGGAGGACTAGGTATTATCTTGAGACATGTGGGAGTTATCATGTAAAAAACAAATGAGAATTTGGGGTCAATCGAGGCCATTTTTTTTCCCCACTAAAATCTCTCCTGGGCTTACTTTTTCGGGCATCCTGGTCTAGCGAACCTCTGACTCAGCATCTGGTTACTTTTCAAAACTGTGTGACATCCAAGCAGACCTCTCTTTGAGACATGCAAACCTTACGGTTCTTGGTGATTTTAATGGACGATGCAGATTGTGCTCTGGCACGCCTTGTGGCTGATATGTTGGGAGGACTAAATCTGACTCAGTTGGTAACAGCCCCAACTCACCAAGCAGGTCACATGTTGGATCTCATCTTTTCAAACGACCCCACACTTAAGGTTGGGTCTCTATTGCCATTAATTTGGTCGGACCACTCGTTGGGGCCATTCAACCTGTTTAGAAGAGGTGGGATACTCAACTCTAGTTCTAGGACCATAAGGAAGAGAAACTGGAAGAAGGTTTTGCTTGAGTCCTTTGGACCCTCCCTTCAGAACAGGTGACCCGTGCGTGGATGCAATTTCCTTTAATGAGTGGGTCACCACCTCCCTTGATACCATTGCTCCTATTAAAACGGTAAAACTTGCTAGGAAAAAGCCTTCCGCCCCCTGGTTTTCTTCAGAGCTCTGCTCAGAGAAAAGAGCCTGTAAAAAGCTGGAGCATATCTGGGGAAAATCTTATAACCTGGATGCGCAGAGTGTGTACAACACGATCTTAAAAAAAGTCATGCCCTCAAACGCTTAGCTAGCAGGAATTACTTAGCCAACCAAATTAAAGAGTCAGACAACACGTCTAAGCAAGTCTTTAAGATAGCACAAGACTTTATGAAACCTCATCCTACTCTGAGCACTATCACGCCTTCAGCCGACCTATGTAGAGACTTGTCAAACTTTTTCCAGGAGAAGGTTCAATCTATATACTCCTCCTTCGCTGCATCAGAGGCTTGCACTTCCCCTTCTTTGGCTCCTGGTCTGAATTTTGGTCTTTCTGTCCGGAACTGTCCCGGTCAGACCTAGTGAGAACTAAATCAGGCTTGCCTCTTGATCCTTGTCCAGCTAGATTTTTTTAATCTGCTCGCTCCTCTGATCAATCCTCACTTAAATGATATCTGGAATGAATCGCTGACGTCAGGCAGCTAACCCCCTGAAAGGAAAAAAACATTTGTCTTGCCAATTCTTAAAAAGGAAGACGTAGATCCAGGCATCCTCAAGAACTATAGGCCCATTTATGCTCCTACCCGCTCCAGCAAACATTCTGGAGAAGGAAGTCCAGAGGTAGCTATCTGACTTCCTGGAGTCCAACAAACTTCTTCATGACTCCCAGTCGGGTTTCAGGACAGGCTACAGTACTGAGACTGCTCTATTGGAAGTGGCAGAAACCATCTGAGAATCCCTAGACCATGGGAGTCGTGCCATGCTAGTGCTGTTGGACATTTCCGCAGCCTTTGATACGGCCTCTCACTCCATTCTCTTAGACAGTCTAGCTCAACTGGGTATTTCGGGGACCATCTTGAACTGGTTCCGCTCATTTCTGGATACACGGTCTCAGCAGGTCTTTCTGCACCCTCATGCCTCCTCTCCCTACCCCATCATGTGTGGAGTGTCACAGGGTTCGGCACTGAGCCCCTCCCGGTTTAATGTTACTTGCTCCCTTTGCATCGGAACACTGTGGAGTGAGAATGATTTCATATGCTGATGATACGCAGCTTGTGTTTACATTTAAGCACACTGCAAAGGCTACGTTCGACAGCTTCAGGTAGTGCCTAACCAAGATTGCCTTCTGGATGACGGACAATTGCCTTAAATTAAACACTGATAAAACATAGGTGATGTTTTTTAATCAACCTTCACCCCGGACGCAGCTGAATCCCCCCTCACCCTGGTCACCTCAGCCAGAAACTCAGGCTTTAAGTTAGACTCTAAACTGCCATGCAAGCCCAGTTTGTTCCAATTTCCAGATCGTGCTTTTAGAAACTCAAGACCTTGGGCACATTTCTCCCTCTGCTGCCATTTGACTGTCTCGCTACTATAGTACATGCTCTCATTACACCTCAGCTAGACTATGCCAACAGTCTTTATTTGGGTCTCCCCGCTTATCTAACCCAACAAAGACTTCAGACAATCCAGAACACCACAGCAAGGTTCATCAGAAATGTGCCTCTCTGACATCATATTTCTCCCCACTTGCCCAGCCTGCACTGGCTTCCAGTGAAAAGGAGAAGTGAATTAGGTTTCTTGCCTATGGAGCCACAAGAGACAGAGGTCCAGGTTACTCAAAACAAAGACTTCAGAAATACCATCAGAACAGGACCTTGCGATCCAACTCTCAGATGCTTCTCCACACCCCTCGCTTTGCTAAAGACAGGATCAGTGGGCGAGCCTTTGCTGTAAAAACAGCTGCGCTTTGGAATGCTTTGCATAATTACCTGGGTAAAGCCGAATCGGAATCCTTCTTCAGAAAGGCATAAAAACGGTCTGTTTGATTTGCCCTAGCCAGTCTCATTTCCCCCTGCCTGACCCGCTGCTACTTTGCGCTGAGACACCGCCGTTGGTGGTAGCTGTGCACTCTATAAATGGTATGGTATGGTATGGTTGCTCAGTCGACCAATAGATCCACTCCAGGAATGTGTTTTTGACCTCAGAGTCACTGATCCGAATACTGGGGAGGTCACTCAACTCGTCATCAATCGTCGGTCAATAAAAGGACCACCAATGAGCTGGGTAACAAACATCTGTTATTCAGTGACAAGATGCAAAAGTGCACTTTATAAATACATGTTATGTTATTGGGCCTCAAACAAGCTTTGCTTGTAATCATATTCTAGCAGTAAATAAAACTGAACAGCATTTGACTATGCTACAACTCTTAAGCTACTGTTTTGACTGGGTACGTTCTTAGCTCAAGAGTATTCCTTCAAGCTCAAGGTCTGTGGTATTGAATGGTGTTTAACATCCAATAAAGTAAATCAATTTCAACAACTTCAGTGTCAAAGATGCATTAACTAGTTCTGGTCTTCCAATCAGGACACAAAATCAAGAAGGTTATCTACAACTTAGACATGTTCAATCCAGTGCCACTGCCACTACTTACCAGAAATCATCCTTCTATATCGTATCCAGCTATCAGCTCACACCATGTGGCTGCTCGAATCGTCTGCCTTTGCTTCTTTTTAAAGAGGGGAATAATCGACTTCTAAATCTAGGGCCTTAGACAGGGTCAGAATCGCTCCACTGTAGGATTACAATCAGGAAATAACTAGATGAAAACAAAATAGGAAAAACCAGAGGATGGAACAGAAACAGAAATAAGGGATACACAGACAGAATCAGAAACTGAAGAGACAGATACAGGTAACGCCGGTGGTGCCATCCAAAGCACTCCAAGGTGCACTCAGAGGCTCAAGGTGTGTACGAAGCAACTCACAAATAAGCTCACAGAAAGTCATGGGTTTTCAGAGGCTGAAGAGGAAGCATCAGAAATCGACAGAAATTAGTAATCCTGGTCTGATACATACCATTGAACATGCTCATTTACAGACATTTAACGGTACCTCCCACAGCTGAGGACTTAAGCCCCATGCCACCCACCACAATTACCTGGGCAAAGTACAAGTTCATCAGGCTGAACGTGAAGAACTGCAAGCACACCGGAAAGCAGTACAGGAGCCAAAAAAGGAAAGGGCAGAGATGGTTGGCCTGGAGCGCGTTCTTGAAGTAGAAGGAGAAGAGGGTTGCCCGCAGTGCCGCCCAGAGGAGGCAGAGTGAGAGGAACACTGTCTGATAGCTCAGCTTCTTGTGCCGGTAAAGCAGCACCAGCCAGAGTTGGGTGTAGATAAACAGAAAAAGCAGGAGGTACAGCGTCATGTACAGTGAGGTAAGGCCAATCTTAACTGCTGGTGGTAAAGCCGGATGCAAAGGCTCAGGAGGTACCATTTCTGAGAGATTGTTTGAGGGAGGAGTTCTATGCATATCAGGGAGCTCCTCGCAGGCCAGGAAATCTAAAATAGAAAGTGCATAGGATACCGCTCAATATGCTTCAAAGAGAGAGGTCCTTAAAATAAATGTAAAGAAATGTTATCCAAAACCATAACTCCATGTACAAGATGAGCCATATACTCAGCCACCGACACACCAGAGCTATATCGAAGCTGCATAATGAATGCGCAGAATATGAGGACTTCGCAGGATGAATCACCTACAGGTTTACGAGTCCCAGTCCTGTCCATGGGTGTATTTTGGCCACAGCAGCTCCTTATGAAGAAAAGATCCACACTCTTGGCCAAAGACAGAAGCCGAAAAGGAAGAGTGGGTGAATTGTTTTGAACAAGCCAACACTCAAATTCAAATGAACCATCAATGTTGTGCCTGGAGACCCCACTGTTGGCTCACTTTAGCCCCCAAAAGTGTTTGGCACTACACAGGCACCTGGCTACAATGTATCCATATCCCCTTTATCCAGAAGGGAACAGGACAAGAGGCTTTACCAAATGTGAAGTCCAAATCTCCAGGTTAAATGTGGTCAAGTGATTCGCTGCTCAGCTCAGTCCAAATCAGTAGCAAGCCACTAGACACTGGCTCCCAGCATGCTGAAAACTAAGCACTGTTCCAAGCACAGCCCTTCGATTCTTTTAAAGCAAACAAGTTCCCTGTGTGCCGAGATCAGGATGCCGTATTCAACGGCCCGCTATGACTCCAGTTTTCGAGCCAGACAGGACTGCTGCTCTCACAACCAGGAGCTCCACCACATGACCTCCAAGCAGGTGACTGAAAAAAGAAAGAATAAAATCAGGTGAGGTTCTCTTAGCAGCATTGAAGTAAGACCTAATAAAAATAAAACAGTCAAGAGGAATTGATTTGTGTTTAGTTATGTAGGTCTTCTAAAATGCAAAGTCTCCCATTCATTCAGACTCTTTGCATGGATGCCTGTCTAGTGTTTGTGGTTGTTCACCGTATTTACTGAATGGTTACTTCATTAAGGTTTTGGTCAGATCGGAGTGCTGCTGGGAGAGAGGCTGAGTAAATGTTGCCAATATTTAAAGAAACGTAAAAAAAGGATCGAAAGAACATTGATAAATGTGGACATGAAGTTGCATGCATGCCCTATGCTATGTCAACTACTATTAGTAAAATATCCAACTATGCTCCGGTTAGCATTTTGATTTCACAATTAAAAAAAAAAACATTTAAAAAACTTTAATTACAAAAAGAAAATACTCCACATACGAGCCAATAACTTTCCAAATACAAAAAAAGGTTCAAATCTAGATTTTAAAGTTACTCGCCATTTACAATACATCAGAGAACACCGTTTTTAATATATATATATATATTTGGTTTACTAAAAATGGGACACTTTTGAAAATAGGAGAAGTTAAGGCTGTAAAATTAATTTGATCGCTTAGTAAAATTAAAGCATATTTTCAAAGATAACCCTCACTCTTGATTCTCTTAATAGCAGCTTAAGATACAATGTCCTTAAATTCAGTAGACACATACTGTGTCGAATTGTGTCAATATGGCCTAAAGTGCCAGCGCAAACTCAATCACACGAGTCTATCAAAACCCTGTTCCCTGGGCAGAAAAATATGGCCTATGAAGAACATTATTATTTAGGTCACAAAGATGGGCCTTCAGAAGTTGGCAAATGGCCAGGTGAATAAGGGGTTTGTTGTAATGCTTTACCTCTGCATCAGCCTATCACCCTTCAGCAACTGTGCTTAATATCCAATAAAGCTCTGTCATAGCATTCTTGTATGCAATCACTAGCACCTTACATTGTGAATTGATATTACCGTGTTCTCCAGATCCACAACTTTTTGTTATGATGGAAGCATCCAAACATTTGAGTACAACTAAAACTCCGATCACACTATCACCTTGAAAAACGAATCGCATAAAATTCTAGTCCGTGTGTAAGGCCTGCATTGACAATGAATTGTGAACTGTAAAGCACATCTCCAAAGAGAACACTCCAGGACTTGCGTTATACCTCAGGCTTTTGTCGCCCAAACCGGGTCAGAGGAGATAAAGAAGCAGTTCTTTATCCTTTTTGTAGAACTGGCTGCTCCCTTTTCCCTAATAAAACAGTGTCCCAGATTACTGCTTACTTTTGCTTTGCCTTTACACCTTCAAAATGCACATTTTAATTCACATTGTTACAAAAAATAATTTCCAAATAGGTATGCTGGGAGACCTCTTCTATTCCTATGCCTGCTGTACGAAGTCCATGCACAATTTCAGTTGGTGTGCAAAAGCACTGAGTTGTTTGCAGCCTGGGCTTAATTCAACAATACGACTAATGTATTATTCTGTTGCACTTCAAAATGTAAATTCAAAGGAGATCGCAATACCTCCTTCTGCGTTAATTTTCATGAGGGTAGAGCATTTTACAACTCCTACGAATGGCAGAATGCATGGATTTAGACCTACGAAGACAGCAGACATCCATCCCTGCGTTCGCATTTCCTAGATGTGAACATTTATTTTATTTAAACAACCCTGTCTCTCAAAGGAACAGGGTTTTGTGGTTAGACTACCTGCTCCAGCCGAGCCAGCTGCTGCCACATTTAACAAGGTGGACCTTTTCCACTTTACAAGTCAGTTTCTACTCCATCTTTGGTGTTGGTAAATGATCAATGCATTGAAACTGCAAATGTGGTCACAAACATAAAACATTGCACTTGGACCTGAAAGTAAGAGGGGAGGTCGCCCCTTTCATGTCCCCTCCTATTGTGATTAGGAAGGAGTCACAAAGGGCAGCTCTAACTTCCAACGTATCTTAATTACACTGCAAAAAAAAATCTTTCAAAGCCTGCAAATAGCATGCTTTGCAACTGCAAAGCAGTATCATAGCTTCGCCCTTCAAACCACTTACATTATTAGGATAATTTGATTATTGGTCATAAAAAAATATGTTTTTGTCTTAGCGGACCCAATAACATAATTGCAGATTACAAAATATTGATAAAAAACCCACAATTGTCTTAGATATCCCACTGCCATCCTATACGTAAAACCTTATCTGCATCCATTAAAAAGTAAATGAGGATCACCCATGCGAGGAGGAAGCAATATGAATTTCCCACTAATCTAAAAATATCTGCAATGTCTGTTAAACAAGAGTGGGCCTTGCCCATATGCTTGCTGTAAACCATTAGTTACGTCAATCTTGCATGTGAGCGTACCTTTCTCTATTACAGTTTCACAACAGTGGCTGATGCATATTGGAGTAAAAGCTGAAATATTCCTTAAACTCCGAAGTCCTGCCAAGTATCACGCATCATGCGTTAGACTAACGCATTTCAGTGTGGCGCTCCGAATCACCGCACTGAACTGCATTGTCACGCATATGCATAGTGCTTCAGCAGCCTCACTGAAGCTCTGCCTAAACTATATCATGGAGTTACAGTGTGTCAGCGGACCGCCAGTGGCGGGCGCGCTGTTTCCATGCAGGCTTGAGTCTTGCAGTCAAGGCTGCTGGCAGGCGCACTGCACAGTGCAACAATGTTTCATTATGAATATTTCACGTTGCGCAATACTCACATCCTGACGTCACGGCAGTGCGCGGTGTAATTATACATCCATTAGTCTGGTGCGGTGGGGGGACGTCATATCCTGCTACCAAAGGTGGGGAAGTTTGCTTTTGGAGGAAGCAGCTCGGTCTGGCTCTTAACTCTGGTAAAACAACATGCCTGTCCACACTGTCAAAAGTAGCCTGGATGTTCATAAGCAGCAACATGAGTTTCTTTTGGATAGATTGTTCAGTTTACCCTTCGTTCCAATAGAAGGGTGAAACCAAATCTGATTAAGTGGGGAACCTGCTCCACAGGACCCCGTTTTCAAATATCTCAAAAGTAAAATGCAAGCCCTTCATTAACTACTCAGTGAAATCTAAAACGGAGAAGGACCACCTTCATTTAAAAATATTATTAAGCAGGGATCCACAACACAGCTTCAAAATGTTATCCTTTTTTTTTTTTAAAATATTTTTATTGAAGTATTTTGCATTTATATACAAAGCACGGCATCATTGATACAAACCAAAGATTAGAGGAGAAAAAGTATATACCAATAATTCATAAATCAAAATAAGAAACAATGACTGGATCATCAGCAGGTGAGGGTGAATTTCCAAAAATAAAGTAGAACACAAATTAGATCATAAAAAATACCATTAATAAATGCAACATGTATTTTCATATTGAACAACATCAATATTGTATTTGCACCAAGTTAATATTTCCTGTCTGTAGGCAATCCAGCATTTCTCATTATTATTCCTCCTTCCATCGAGTTATAGGATCCCATATTATATCCCCCAACTTCCTGCCCTTTTTTCCCTTCCTTGCATATATCACTTTCTCCATTTTATACATTATTAGTAACTTAGCCAGCCATTTATGGAAGGTAGGTGGTACAGGATCTATCCATGCAGAGGCTATACATAATCTCATGATAGACATAGCAACAAACAAAAATTCCCTCCCACGAAAAGAACGTATATCCTCAACATTTACTCCTAATAGGATAGTTCCTGGGGTTAGAACAATTTCGCTTTCTACAATTTTACTTATAAAACATTCGATTTCCTTTTTAAATAAATCTAAACGAGGACATAAAGCAAATACATGTTCCAAGTCAGCATCCGAGCTTCCACACCTATAGCATGTAATACCCACTAACCCTCCCCATTGAGCTATTTTAGCCGGTGTATAATACAGGTGGTAAAGTGTTTTATAGTGTTGAGCCTGTAATGGTGCAGCACATAGTAATGATTTCCCCATTTCTAGAGAGATACCAAAGCTTTCAAAACTAATTGTAAGATTATCCCTCCATTTTTCACTCCACTTTTGATGATCATCTTGTTTTACTTTCATCAATTCAGCATACAATCTTTTAATTGTGCAATCCTCTCCTTTCTGAATAATTTCCATTATAGCATTACGCCTGAATCCCAGAACACCACCTTTCTTTGCCAGGAGGAAACTCCTAATCTGCAGAAATTTAAAAAATTGCCTTGCTTCTAGGTTATATCTATCTTGCAGATCTTTGAATTGTAGAAAACAATGTTCCCCCCTAATATCTCCAATGTTTCTGATTCCCGTTTTCCCACTCTACCATTATAGGTCCCGAAAAAATATCTTGTGGGAGAGTTGGATTATGTAGTAATCTCGTATAAGAATTAAATTTTCCCAAGCCAATTTTTTTAGCAAAACTTTTCCAAATTTCGAATGCTGCTATTATTATCTTGAACTTTGTCCTCTTGTAATAACTAGCCTCTGTGAATTTCAGGAGAACATCCTTTGCTTCCGTTCCCAAAGTTAGGCCATAGATTGCTAATGATCCATATTTACTCCACTCCTCTCCTACACTGCCCTGTTCACCTCCCATTAAACCAGCCATATTCTGTAAAGCCGCCGCCCAGTAATAGGATTTTAAATCTGGGACTCCCCAACCTCCCCTTTCTCTTGGCAATGTCATGTATCTAAGAGCCCTTCTCGTTTTCCCTTTTGCCCAAAGAAATCTATTTAGCATACTCTCTAATTTTTTAAATATTTTATTATCGAAGAAAAGCGGTATTGCCCTAAATAGATATAGAAATTTTGGAAGGATAATCATTTTTACTATATTAGATCTTCCCACTATTGAGAGGTGTAAATTATCCCATCTATCCAGGTCTTTCTCCACCTTCTTAATTAAAGGGGAAATGTTCCTTTCCACCAAGTTATCCAAGTCTGCCATTATGGTAACCCCTAGATATGTACCTTCTTGGATTACTCGGTTGTCTGAGCATGTAGTATACGAGTTTTTAATTATCTGTGTTTTTGTTGTATTTAATTTGTATCCCGAGATTCTTCCAAATTTCATCGCCTCAAGCTCAAGGTGTTCTATAGCTTCAGATGGGTTTGGAGAGATAACAGCGATGTCATCTGCGTAGGCTAAGATTTTACATTGCCCGATAAGCGTTATAACTGGTGTTATCATCGCTGATGCCTCTATTTTACGTATAAGCGGGTCCATATATATAGCGAACAATAAGGGTGAGCAAGGGCACCCTTGTCTGGTACCTCTTTTTATATGGAATTTTCCTGTGTTTCCACTGTTCACTCTTAGTGTCGCTACTGGTTCTAAGTAAAGAGTTTGTATGGCTTTAATAAAACCTTGTTTGATTCCTGTTCTAGCTAGTGCGTACCAAAGGTAGCTCCAGGAGACCCGATCGAATGCCTTTTCTGCATCGAGTAACATCACTGCGATCGGGTCCCCTGTGACTGCCGAAACGTCAAATAGAGTTATTGCCTTCCGTATATGGTGGGTGGTTCCTCTCCCTGGTATAAAACCGTGTTGACAGCTGCTAAGGATTTTATCTATAATTCTTGCCAGCCTTGATGCTAAGGCTTTAGAGAAGACTTTTGCGTCTGCATTAAGTAGGGTTATAGGCCTGTACGAGCCTGGTTCCTCCGGCTTTTTACCCTTTTTTAATATTACGACCACTTCTGCGCCCCCCCATGATTTAGGCGATGTTATGCCCAGTTGTGCACCTTGCATCACCTTCACCATTTCTTCTCTCAAGGAATCCCAAAATACTTTATAGAATTCAATGGGAATTTGATCAGGGCCTGCTGCTGTTGTCCTGACGTAACCAGGAGGTTAAAGGGAGGAGGTGGAGTGAGGGCAGAAATGCTGACCACTACCGGGCTACAGTTTCCTAATGATAGTTACAATTCTCTTTAAAAGAGCTGTAAGCATTTGTTTCAGCATTTACTGTTTTAAAAAATTCAACAACTCTCTGCGATGCTTTATACGCAACCAAAGAGGCACCCACAACCTGGTCAAGTTATCGTAAAACTCTTTTGAATAGGGCTTTTAGATCTCTGGTCAAAATATGAATTTCTGCAGCAGAAGCTGAAAGCAACTCGTGGATATTAGCATGTTTGCTGTCACGAAGAGCCACTTCGACTGACCACTGGCTATCACATCTTTGAAGTCTCATATGCTCTCAGTGGCCCACTGGGATATCTTGGCCTATGCACTTGATTCCCCAGAGAAATGACTTGGAAATCATCCCAAAGCCCCGGTATTCTAGACATAGTATCAAAAAAGGAACACTGACTTAAGAGAGACCTTATATGAAGACATTTGAGAAAAACGCAGGAACATATTCTGTCAGTGCATATTTAAATTTACTATTTCACAATGAAACTGAAAGGTAGTCAAGTAGATAACTACATGTAAACACATTTTAAATAAATGTTCACTCAAGCAATTGGCCACTTTGCTGCACTGCTACAATACAATAGCCATCAAGCAATCCACTCACACCAAGTTACATTGCAAACCACCATGTCTTTGGTACCAAAAATCAAACATACGTAGTACCAAACCTCTCGATAGAAGACAAAAAAATGCGCGGCCAGACACAAATAATCTATTTATTTATTTTAAGTTTTATGCTTTTGTTTCTTTGTTTACTAGAAGTTATTTACTGCTCAGTTTTCAACTCCTACTCGATTCACTGTATTGCTGGATGTACAATTTCACAAATAAAATCTCAACGATCACCTCACAAACACTGTGATTGGATCTTCAAATCTAAAAATTATTCCAAACACATATCGGGCTGATTTCAGTTCCCTTTTTATAAAACAGACAATAACTGCAGGCTCGGATAACAACACTTGTAGTCACAAGGGAAATGTCTTCCTGCCACAACATTAGGATTGTCAAGAGTTAATTTGTGTCTGGCCTCCCTCAATTTCAAGCTAACATAGAAGAACCACCGAAGTCCATAAACTTGTTAGGTGTTTGTAAAGACTCTGTCCGTTTCTCCCCTGCATTTCAATTCAAATTCCTTCCTACTGTGTAGCAGCAGGTTTTTATGAAACATGTTTCTACTTATCACGTTGTTATTAACACAGAGGTTTAGAGTAAGACTATATATGTCACAACCTAATTAAATGTATTTATTTACATACACACTCAACTTTTGAAAAGTTTGTATAGCAATGAAGATAAGGATCGGATACATAATCCAATGTTCAGTGATGTGACTATATAACCGCTTCAGGGTAAACGCCAGCATATAAACCACACAAGATTATTCACTGTCTCCGTACTGAAAAGGATGCACACTCAACACATCATTTAAAGTGAGAAAAACATTTCCTGTTATTTAGGTACCAATGTATTCCTTTTAAGCTCCATCAATAGATGAAGTGGCTGTTCTTCTGGTTTTTCAGCAGGTCATTAGAAATCACTCTACTGCCTCTCAAACACGTCCTGGTGCACACCAGTCTGATGTTAAACAGCCATTAAGGCATCTGAGGTATAGGTAACCACCAAATAAGCTATAGATTCAGTTCAGTCATTCTGCATTGTTTTCAACACTATATAAGAATCAGAACATTACTGTGTTATTTACAGTCTGCACATTTTCTAGATTGATTATATCGAGCTATCTCAAACCTCGAGAAACCCCACTGGCTTCCTAGTCACTCATACAATACTTTCAAACTGTTTATGACACAGTATTTGATAGGGTGATGCCCTTCTTTTTCGGAGAAAAAAAACCTGCCCGCTCCACCCCTGGACTCTAAACTCCACAACGCTAGGCCTTGTGGTATCTCGAAAATGCTGACTGAATTTGATGTTTTCAATCTTTATAAATGGCACCGGTTATTTTTCAAATACTTTTCAGTCAGTAAACTCGGAACAGAATTAAAAAAAGGAAAAGGTAAATGTAAAAGGATATGCTTGCCAAGGCCTAATTTACACAGGAATCAACAGTTAGGTCTTATAGTCTTCTGCAACAGCAGAAGGAGCAGATTTATGGCACTACGGGAGACTGAGGGAACAGCTGAGTGAGGTCAGTAGACGGCCCTCCGCCAGCACGATAAAAGCTTTTTTGTGCCAAAGATTATTCTTTCATGTAATACACGGAATGCAGGAAATAAAGCAGAAACAACCCTTAACTTCTGCTCTTCAGTTATACCACAGGAAAAATAACCCATTTGCTGTACTTTGGGGGTGGGCAACACACTCTTGCATGAGCACACAAACTGCAACACATACTCACCCATGACGACAAATGTATGGTAAAAGAATGCACGCTGTGCAGGTGATTTGAGACAAGTACCTCTACTCTTCCGAGTTGCATGTTTTCATCTATATTAGGGTGGCCGGAACAGATTATACAGGGGTACCTATTTGTTGATGAGCATGAGGAAAATTGTACACATGGATACTCACAGTGAGAGTTGGTCTGCAGTGGTTCACGAAGACACTTGTACCCACAGATTTTGTGATCATTACCAAGATGCCATTTTTGTCTCCTATTCCCACTGGAAGAAAGAGGCATAATAATTTTCTGAGCGCAACCAATATATCTGCACTATAAGAAGGGCACAAAAGCACTGAGTGACCGACACTGTTCTCCATAGAATAGTGGAACACAACATTTGAAGGTTCACCAGTTGGATTATAGATCCTGAAGAAGTTTGGCAAATTGAGCTCTGAATGAAGCATCTTACCAATGTAGATGCAGGGACAAATAGAATGCACCAAGGGCATTCAGCTGTTTTTTTTAACTTTGCGAGGTGGCTCAACCAATAACACTGTTGTTAGCATTACATTCTAGCCTATTTTAATCCTTTTTTAGGTCGAGCGACCTATCTCAATGCGCATGCGCATTGAGCGGGAGCTCGATATATAGCAGCTTAAACAGAGCTTACCGAGATCAGGCGATTCCCAGGCGATTCTTGCAGTGCATGTGAAAGCGCGTGCACAATGCCACCAGCCGCTTGCCTGCATTACCACATCAAAGGCGGCCGCGTCTGAGGCCCCTGCTGCTTCACACCCTCATGCCGCTCTCCCCGCTCCGCCCCCTCCCCTGCCCGCCGTGTCGCATTTGCAGAAGCACTATTTTTTGGGCAATGTGTTTTCTTTTTCACCAGCTTTCTTATTTGTCTTTTCATGCTCTTTATTTAGTTGGCCGTGCTTTCAGTTTCACGGCCGGCCGGCCATGTAAAGTGCACTTTTTATTTACGATGCCCACCATACAGCCTTCTTGAGCTGTTCTTTTGATGGATGAATGTGGTTGCTTTGATTTCAATTTTTAGTCACTGAACGTGCGCTGCAATGGATTTCTTTAGCTTAAAAGAATTGTTAAGTAAGTTATTGGTCTTTGTCAGTAATGCTCCGTTTCTTTTTGCACAATATATGCAGTTTGCAGAAGCACTATTTTTTGGGCAATGTGTTTTCTTTTTCACCAGCTTTCTTATTTGTCTTTTCATGCTCTTTATTTAGTTGTGTTGGTGACTTTTTATTAATCGGCTGTAGAATGTGCTGTATTCACACAGCTAAGTGGATAGTCTTATTTATTTCTAAATGATCATGGCTGGTTAAGGTTGCGAGTCAGCGCAAAATAAATCATTTTATATTGTATAATCCGCACTTGATGCATGCGGGTTCAATGTAATCCAACACCACATCCACCACCACATCCACCACCATATCCACCACCACATCCACCAACACACCCACCACCACCACATCCACCACACCCACCACCACCACATCCACCACACCCACCACTACATCCACCACCACCACCACCACATCCACCACACCCACCACACCCACCACATCCACACCTACCACCACATCCACACCTACCACCACATCCACACCTACCACCACATCCACCGCCACATCCACCACCACATCCAACACATCCACCACCGCATCCACCATCACCACATGCACCACCACCACATCCACCATCAACTCCAAATCCACCTCCACATGCACCACCACATCCACCACATCCACCGCCACATCCACCGCCACATCCACCAACACACCCACCACCACATCCACCACACCCACCACCACTACATCCACCACAACCCCATCCACCACCACCACCCCATCCACCACCACCACCACCGCATCCACCACCACATCCACCACCACCACATCCACCACCACCACATCCTCCACCACCACATCCTCCACCACCACATCCTCCACCACCACATCCTCCACCACCACATCCTCCACCACCACATCCTCCACCACCACATCCACCGCCACATCCACCGCCACATCCACCGCCACATCCACCGCCACATCCACCACACCCACCACCTCCACCACCACCACTACATCCACCACACCCACCACCACTACCCCATCCACCACCACCACTGCATCCACCACCACCACCACCGCATCCACCACCACCACCACCGCATCCACCACCACATCCACCATCACCACCACATCCACCACCACATCCACCATCACCACCACATCCACCACCACATCCACCATCACCACCACATCCACCACCACATCCACCATCACCTCCACATCCACCATGACATCCACCGCCACATCCACCACCACATCCACATCCACTGCATCCACCACATCCACCACCACCACATCCACCACATCCACATCCACCGCATCCAACACCACACCCACCACCACCACATCCAACACCACCGCATCCACCAACACCACATCCACCACCACCACCACATCCACCACCGCATCCACCACCACCACATACACCACCACTTCTACCACCACATCCACCACCACTTTCACCACACCCACCACCACACCCACCACCACACCCACCACCACACCCACCACCACCACCACACCACCCACCACCACCACCACATCCACCACCCCATCCACCACCACCACCCCATCCACCACCACCACCACTGCATCCACCACCACCAACACCCCATCCACCACCACCACCACTGCATCCACCACCACTGCATCCACCACCACCACATCCACTGCATCCACCACCACTACTACCACATCCACCACCACATCCACCACCACATCCACCACCACATCCACCACCACATCCACCACCACATCCACCACCACATCCACCATCACCTCCACCATCACCATGACATCCACTGCTACATCCACCACCACATCCACCACCACTTTCACCACATCTACCACCACATCTAACACGTCCACCACCACTTCCACCACCACCACATCCACCACCGCATCCACCACCACCACATCCACCGCATCCAACACCACATCCACCACCACCACCACATCCACCACCACCACATCCACCACCACACCCACCAACACCACACCCACCACCACACCCACCACCACTACCCCATCCACCACCACCCCATCCACCACCACCCCATCCACCACCACCACTGCATCCACCACCACCACCACCGCATCCACCACCACCACATCCACCGCATCCACCACCACCACATCCACATCCACCGCATCCACCACATCCACCACCACTTTCACCACATCCACCAACACCACCACCACATCCACCACCACCACCACATCCACCACCACCACCACATCCACCACCGCAACCACCACCACATCCACACCTACCACCACATCCACCACCACATCCACCACCACATCCACCACCACATCCACCACCAACACCACTTCCACCACCACCACTTCCACCACCACCACCGCATCCACCACCACATCCACCACCACCACATCCACCACCACCACATCCACCACCACCACATCCACCACCACCACATCCACCACCACCACATCCACCACCACCACATCCACCACCAACACCACATCCACCAACACCACATCCACCAACACCACATCCACCAACACCACATCCACCAACACCACATCCACCAACACCACATCCACCAACACCACATCCACCAACACCACATCCACCAACACCACATCCGCCAACACCACATCCACCAACACCACATCCACCAACACCACATCCACCAACACCACATCCACCAACACCACCACATCCACCACCACCACCACATCTACCACCACCACCACATCTACCACCGCATCCACTACCACCACATACACCACCACCACCGCATCCACCAACACCACATCCACCACCACCACCCCATCCACCACCACCACTGCATCCACCACCAACAGCCCATCCACCGCATCCACCACCACCACCGGATCCACCACCACCACCACCACATCCACTGCATCCACCACCACCACATCCACCACCACATCCACCACCACATCCACCACCACATCCACCATCACCTCCACCATCACCTCCACCATCACCTCCACATCCTCCACCACATCCTCCACCACATCCACCACCACCACATCCACCACCACCACCACATCCACCACCACATCCACCACATCCACCACCACCACATCCACCACCACATCTAACACGTCCACCACCACTTCCACCACCAATACATCCACCACCAGATCCACCACCAACACCACATTCACCACCGCATCCACCACCACCACATCCACCAACACTTTAACAACACCCACCACCACTACATCCACCACCCCATCCACCACCACCACCCCATCCACCACCACTGCATCCACCACCGCATCCACCACCACCACATCCACCACCGCATCCACCACCACCACCGCATCCACCAACACCACCGCATCCACCAACACCACCGCATCCACCAACACCACCGCATCCACCACATACACCACCACACCCACCACCACATCCAACACATCCACCACCACCACATCCACCACCACCACATCCACCACCACCGCATCCACCACCACCGCATCCACCACCACCGCATCCACCACCACCGCATCCACCAACACCCCATCCACCAACACCGCATCCACCAACACCGCATCCACCACCACCACATCCACCACCACCACATCCCCCAGATCCACCACCACCACATCTATATGTGTGTGTGTGTGTGTGTGTGTGTGTGTGTGGCTGTGTGTGTGTGAGGGGCAAATGCAATGTTCTTGGATTTGTCACAATAAAATACACTGAACATAATCTTCACAAAAGTTATTTACAAACGTTTAAGGTATTGCCATTATAAATTACAATAACTTTTATTTAAGTATTAATTATTTACAAAATTAAAAGCCATTGTTATTTGTAATATCAATACATCTAAGTCACGTAAATACAACACACATTGCATTACAAATGCTATAGGTGTCACATTTGCGAAAGTTGAAACTATTGACATTGTAACTGACAAAGCTATTAATTTTGCTATTTTCAAAACCAACACAAATAAAAAAAAGTGTCATTTACAATACCAATCGCTCAAACTTTCCTAATGTGAGACCTATTGCATTTTCAATGCTTGTTATAATATTGCTGCAAATGAGACGGTCACTACAGGTCACTGGACTTGATTCAGTGCTCCCTTCTTGAGTGGGTTTGAGCCCACACTGGGTGTGGACCAGATGATGAAGCATGCTACTTGATTAGGTTGAGGGTCCATATATAAAAAGGAAAAAACTTTTTTCATCCCTACCTAAGGGGTCAGTAATAGGTATTTAATGAGTTTTGTTAGGGTCAGACCTCTCTGTTGGTATGATTATCACTAAGCCAAGGTTCGGTTAGCCCATAGGAGGTTTCTCCCTCCCTCCTGGAGGACATTGTTTAGAACAGTGGGCAGATGTGGGAGAGTTTTGAAATGTAACCATCAGAGTAGGAAATATATATTCATGAAAAGGTGGGGGGAGTGACCGTTTGCCTCCACCCTGTACCCAGAAGAAATAAAGAAATACCCTTATCCTGCAATGTCCCGAAAGATCACCAAATTGGCTCCATTAAAGAGTCCCTCAATTGACACATTCAAATTGTTTTGAAATGGCTAAAAACTTAGGCCAGACATTTTCGGAGGAAGACGTGATCCTCATTTTTTCTGGGTCGCCTCTTCTTAAGGACACCACCATACGAGAGGCATTTGAGAAGGCTGTAGATTGGGATGCTTAGAGTGACCTTAAACGTGATCAGATTAAAATCCTTTTACATGATACAATCATGACAGAATACTTAAAGGCCAATTCAGCACAGTGGTCTTACTGTAAATAGTGAACCCAGAATATTTTTAAATGTCCAGTCTTCAGTATGGAACGGTCATAAATAACGTGGTCATGTACACGCAACCGGCTTATCCCAATTTTAAAAACCACCAAAAGATCATCAGACGCTCTTCAAGTAAAAATTCAGATGAGAAAGAACAACCTTAAGTTGTGTACAAACTACAGTTTAAAAAAATGCTTGATAAAATCCATAGGGGAATGATGGTTATAAGGAATAACTCGCCCAAAAGGTAGTACAGAAACTTTGGAAAGATTTTAAAAGTTTGCCCACGAAAGAGTCTATCCTTCCTCAGGAGAGGATTATGGGAGCAGAACGTCGAGCCGGGGAGATGATATATCCCCAGTTGATATCAGGTCCTGTGAGCGAGGTGGTTCACGTAGTGGGGAAGATTAGAAAAACAGAGTAGGAAGAAAACAGAGAGGCTATCTGGGCGACCCCATCAATTCATTTCACTGGGTTTCTAATCTTTCTTTCAAGGCCCCCTTCACTTTCCTCATCCCCACTCCTATTTCCGGTGGCAAAAGGCGTACCCTGATGTGAAGAAGCAGCCCTGACCTCCCCGGGACGCCGTCAGAGTGTGGGCTCCCTGACCTCCGAGACCGGTCATGCAGCGTCCCTATCAACCAGGACTCCTCCTCTCTCTTTTACCCTACAGGAACCGGCAGCAACAGCAGAGCGCGAAAGACCGGAAGCAAACTCCCCTGACCCCGGAAGTGAGGCGACATTCGAAGGACCGGAAATGACCGCCATTGACCCCGGAAGTGCTTACCCAGATACCTGCCCGGAACACATAAAAGCCGGCGGCACGGAAGGAGAGGCGTTCCAAGCAGCGGACTCGTGGCAGGAGGCAGCAGCAAGCGAAGAACCAGTACCAGTGAGCGGAGCGGAAGAGCCGGGACGAGGACGAGGACGTCTGGTCCGAAGATTGGTGGCGACCTCAGGAGGTGGCTGGAGAGTGGCCTCAACTCGCAGGAGAGTTGCGGCGGGGCACGTGAGTACACTTTAACCTTTCTCCATGTTTCCCTTGTAGTTAGTTGTAATATAGTGTATATAGGACCGCACGATCACTGAATCACTGTATAGGCATATGACATTAAAAGCTGGAATTATTTTCACTGGAAACAAAAGCCATTGATGTAAATCAACTTTGCTGCATGCACCCAGATGTGTGCTGTCTACCATGCTCAAACACCAATTTGCCAATTTGATGAAACAAAGAGGTATGGTGTCAATTGGTGTTCTTGTATATGATCATTGTTTTTGGTTTTGGTTGTTCCTGTACATGATTGTTGAGTTTTGCTCCCCTTGAGTCATTGTGCTCCATCGTCTAGCACATACTTTGTTCACCCAGGTGTATGTTAGATTCCCCATGTTAGACTAATGTTCTGATTTGTTACCTTTGCCTCAAATTGTAAAGCGCTCTGATATCCTTCGGGATCAAGTTTGCGCTATATAAAACTTTATAAATAAAATATATATATATAATCCTATCACTGGCACTGTATAAAAGACCTGAGCACCATTCCCCCACACGCAACACCCTCTTCCCGTTCCATCTCTTGCCTTCCCTTTCCCAACCTACCCTACCGTCCCTTCCTCACGTTCATTTTCAACTCCCTCACTCCCCGGTGTAGGTGGCAGTACTCCAAAGTCCTTTTCGCCCAGGACTAATCGCCTTGTACTTTTCTCTCCCCTGTATACCTCCGAGGAACACCGGAGCCTCTCCCTGGACAAGACGACCTCGGCCCATCAGCAGATCTCATCCAGACGACCCCACATCGCCAGACCCTCATCCAGACGACCCCAGCCCTGCATATCCACCCGGGACTCACCACACAGCACTTGTTCTTCAAGGACAATATTTCTGTACTCTTAATAAAACCTTGCTGATCATAGCGCACTTCATCTGGCCTCCCCGCCTGTTACTCCGGTCCGCCCATACCCCTGCTCCACACCTCCTCAGTTTAGCATGGGTTACCAGATGCCACAGACTAGGTTTTTTTTAAGATCAGGCCAGAGACGACACAGGGGGAACAAAAACAGGAACAGAGAGTACAGTGGGAGGACACTATGTCACGAGCCAGCCCAGGAGTAGGCTCAAGGAAATGAAACCGGGCACTAGCTCAGCAAATTAGTGGTTAACCTTTCAGACAGGGTGCTAACAGAAATAAAGGAGTATTGAACAAGGGACTAGGATTCATCCGCACACCTAATCTTGACAGGTTTCCTTTACGTTATGAATTGGTGACTTCTTTAGAAAGATCAAATTGAAAGCCTTTTGTTGCAACAAAAAGAATTAGAGTGCAGACACTGACTCAGGGTTAAGGAAGAAATCCATCTTTACTCCCCTAGCAATATGGTACCAACTGAAATCGTCACAAGCAATGACGAAGACGATTGAAGAGACTGATTTGACAACGAGTAAGAAGGTGAAAATGGTTTGGACAGACTGAGTAAAGATGGCAACATAATTATAAAACCCACTGATAAGGGTGGAGCAGTGGTTGTGCAAACAAACTATTAAAGGCGGGGCCACTAGATTTATGCACAAAGGAGCACCAAACTATGCAGCAAGAAAAGGCAAATTATGCTGCATAATGTGGTATGTTTTTGATAGTATTACTTCATTCTTTTATCATTTGTATACATGGTAATACTCTCAAAGCAAAGATTATCTCATTGCTACCAGTTTAACAATCAAATGCATAACTAAGCAACTAAGATTCCCAGCTAACTGCTGCGAAGGTCCTTCCATTGTGGGCAAACACGTTGCCACTATTTTTTATTTACTTTTGATCCATTTGAGCTAGAACTTTTTTCTTGTAATCATCTGCAGATTATGCAGCAGAAGATGGATTATGTGGCAAATCCAGAATGATGCGAAAAAAGCTGCAGCCGCAGAATCACATAATTCCAGTAGCCTGGATTATGGGGATAGGAGATTGAAAACTGACCCCACAGTAGCACTGACGAAAACAATTAACATAATGGTCGAGGAGGCGAAGATGAACATGTGGATCTTCGGAGACTGATGTGGGAATTTTTTATGGCAGATCATCCCATCATTCTCAGCTTCTATACTCTTCTGAAGATCCATAAGAATAAAACACCAACACTAAGCTGCCCAAATGCTTCAGACATAAAATACTTACTGGAGCCACTGTCTAAATTTAGTGACTACTTCCTTTTCCATATGGCTCTTACATGCGGGATACCAAGGATCTCCTACAGATCGAGAGATCCAAAAGATCCAGCAGAAGTCTTTCATTACAGATTGGATGTGGAAAGTCTATATACTAGCCTTCCCCCAAAGGAGAGCTACAGGTCATAGAGGACTTCCTTTTATCTTTTGACTGGGCTTATACTACATCAAGACAATTCTTCCTGAAGTGTATACAAACAGCCTTCAAAAATAATCTTTTCTAATTTGAAGGAACCATTTCCCTGCAGGTACATGGAAAATCGATGGGTAGTACTTTCGCCCCTAGTCTACCATGCCACTAAGTACATCAGTTAGATTAGAGACTATACAGGTCGTAAAGGGGCTATGCACCAAGGTAAGGAAAAACACAAGAAGAGAAAGACAAGCCACAAAATAAGATGTAAGCAAATAAGAGTGACAATAAGGCCAACCAATGGTAACCAATGGGCGAGATTTAAGCCCACTTTAAGTTCACAGGCCTTTTGCAGCCAGACAGCTTGCATTGTCCGGTAAGTGAGACTTAAAAGTGTTCTCTATTAGTTTTATCTTAGGATGAGCAACGACAATTTATAGCTCCAATTTGCAAAGCACTTTAAAGGTTATCAGAATTTCATATTGAAAATTTACTACAGAGGTCTCTTCTGTTTGCCTCACATATTTCTATTCAGCCCTTTCTGTGGGATGTAATGGCTAGCTTTTAAATGTTCTAACTACCCAGCTTGTGACACCGAGTCCAGTGGTGAACCTTAGAGATGGATTACCTAGGTTGTGATCAGTGACTAATGAATTACGGAAGGACCAGTCAGCTTAAAGGTGCTCTGGCATGCTTAGACTGGCTACAGGAAGGAGTATGCATTCCAAACATTTTTAAAACAGCACTTCTAATGGACAGAGGACCTAGGTAGGAGGGGACATTTCTGTTCACTTCTTTCCTCTTGGACTTCGCCTTATACAAAATGTGCAAGGAAGAATGACCCTGAGGGGCAAATTAGAGGGATCACAAAGCGAGTAAGAATATTTCAGGAACCAGGCTAAAAATTCCATACAAACACCTGAACTGTGTATTGTTGAAGTCCAGATCCTACCAAGGCACACCCTTCTGCTTTTTCAGGAAAGATCTAGGCTGCACATATCTCTTGCACGCTAGCCAGTGTAGCTTTAGTAAACTGATCTGCTGCTCGCTTATGTACGTTGCTTGGAAGGTATCCTGTACATGCCAGGAGGTCCTGGTGGAACATCATTGCCTGAATACTCCTATCCTTCTAGCTTTCAAGTCCTCTCTTCGTTCAAAGAGCTGCTTGTTACCTGTGCAACTTCTTTGCTAGCTGCTTAATAATCAGAATTGTAAACTGGTGCAAAAGGCTATGCATCAGCAATGTTTGTTGGCAATTCGAAGTTTCCGCTCTCAAGAAAGTAGTATTGATCTTGGAAGTGGCTTAAATGCTGCAGGTATTACCAACAGTCCAAAACGAATATTGGCATGCAATTTCGCACTGCCGATCATTTTTTAAGCTGTATACAGTATCTTTCCTCATTTCTAGATTCCACTTCCCTTACTAGTTCCATCTTGTCCCTCCCAACCAGGGTCTCCGTTACATCTTGAAACTGTGGATCAACTTGAAAAAGGCAGGGTAGAAAAATTAAACGCTATGCAAGACTCACAATCTCAGGCCATGATCTCAGGTCATGGAGCAGTGCTGCACAGGGTTATTCGGCAGTGCTACTGCCCAAGTTACACAGGCATCATTGATTCAAACAGAAAACCAATACTGTGCTCAGAGCACATACAGCAGAAATGAGAACATCATAAAAACCTTAATCAGCATAGCTGATGAAATGCCTTCATATGACTCAATAATGTACATTAGTAGTGGCGGGACGCACACCTTGTATTCCATGTTTTACTATACTACAAATTCACTCTTAAATTCTTTCGAATCCATATTGGCGTGCTCGCTTGCTCCGCCCACTTGCGCTGCAATGTAGAATAAACACGAAGGAAACCCCATCTGGTCCCCGTCAAGCTGCACAGCCATGACTGCCACTATGAATACAATGAATCGAATTTCTATACATCTCTTCTTTTATATCCACAATTTCTACATGACTTCTCTCTTTTCGCTTTTTCTGGTGTTCATCAATTCATTTTACCCATTATACTTATTCATCATTGTACAGCAAAAACAAAGGAGGATTAAATGTTTCCATATGTCACGTTTTTATTAAAATCATTTTGAGAATGAACCCTTCGTCAGGTGTATCTAAAACACAAACAAATTCATAAACAAGCATCGGCTTGGTTATGTTGCTTCAGTAACAATGATTAAATTTGAAACATCATTTAACCTCTCAATTATTAAAACAGAGAGACATTACAAGATTTCTACAGTTATTCAGCTGAAACAATCATTTACATAAACCATAACCCGTTATAAGCACCCGTACCCTCCAAGCCATGCTGTATCTCAAAATCCTACAATCCCATCAACCTGAAGTACTCATGACCTCATGTTCATCCATAATACTCTTTCTTGAAACACTCACACAGCGGTAATGTCAGCACGCTTACCGTGACATATGTTCATCTGTTTTTAAATGAAATGGCATGACTCAATTCCACCAGGTTTTTACCGCATTATTATATATCTCTCGAATTTCCCATAATGTGCCACTGCACCTCTAATCTTCGCAATAGTAACTGCCTTAGCTGTTTCAAACCTTTGCTAGCTTTATGATGAATAAGTATAAGAATGGATAAAATAAATTGATGAACACAGAAAAGGTGAATAGAGAGAAGTCATGTAGAAATTGTGATTATAAAAGAAGAGATAAATAGAAATCCGATTAATTTGTGGCAGTCATGGCTGTGCAGCTTGACGGGGACCAGATGCAGTTTCCTTCGTGTTCATTCATATGATTCAAGACACAAACACAGTAGTAGCAACTGGCCACTGACTTCAATGCAACCTCGGCATCAAGCCTTCAACCAGCAGGAGTTACCGCTCAAATTTCAACGTTAAATATATTTTGAAAAGCATTCCTTTTGTTCCCACACACGGGATTAACTGATCAAAGGAACACGTTTAGCTGTCAAACAAACAATGTTGGCTAAACTGACTTCCTCCAAACAAAACCATGTTATTTTATGAGGAAATTAGCACAATTTTCAGGACAAAATATAATCTTCTCAGGTTTGGTGAATAGATGTTTTTTTTTCCACCAAATACCTGTTGTTTGTTGATCGGACTCTCGGCGTTGGAGGCGACTGGAGGCTTCCTTTGCATCGTGAACTGGCTGGAGCATAGAGAGACGCTACTGCTTGCCGGACCCGCTCCGCGGGTCCCGCTTCGCGCCACTGTGCTGTTGTCTGGCCAAAAAAGTGCAGAAGGCATTACCACCACAGGGCTGCGAGCGTGCTGAGTGCAGGACTCGAACTCCCAAGAGTCCCTGCAGCTCCAATCACCTGAATCACCTGGTGACGCTCTCCCTGGTGGCCTCGCCCCCATCACCTCCCTGTCAATATTATACGAGACACACACCCGCTGCGCGGGAGCGCGCGGGAAGCGCCCGGGAGAAGCCCGGGACAAGGGCGGGCCCTCTGAGGCCCTCAGAGGCACGAGAAGGCTAGGCTAGGCCAGTCCTCTAACAATTGTTTAATCATAAGTTGTTTGATCAGACTACCTGCCTCGTGTCCTCCCTGCCGTATATGAGAATTGTAACAGAAGGTATATGTCAACCGCTTAGGATTTGTAGACTCCGTTTGTTAGTTTTAGATTTAGTTCACCTATCTTAAACATCAGCGAAAACTATCAAGTACTTCAGCTTAGGCTCACCAATTAGTAACCTCTTTTACCATTTTGTCTTTGCATTTCCGCTGCTATTGTCTGATTTGAATGATGACAAAAAAATTAAGGTCCGGGAGAATATTGGTAGGAAGATCAAGCTCAAAAACCAGATCGAATCCCCTTTGAAATAAGCTTGGTCAGGCTACTAATCTGAAAAGCACTGGTCAGCTTTTTAATCTTTGGGAAAAGGGTAAGAATAAAGCTACAATGGCGGACAATAAACCAGAGGATATTAAGGATTCAAGAGCCATTCACTTAGATATATTACCCAATACTTCAAGTGAGATGCCTGAAAATAGAAAGGAAGCTGTGGATAATAGTTCAGTGGTAACAAAAGTAGTTCCTCCTACCTCTGAGAGTGATTTCTCTCCCCCCCTATTTTCCACAATGAAAAATAATATCATATTAGTGCCAGAAGTAACTATAAAAACTAAGAAAGACGTAGAATATGATAACCTGCATATAGGGAAAATTTCACTAGTAGATGCCCATCATACAGTAAATATATCCCCAACATAAGTTTCTTTTAATAATGGTCTGTCCCCAATGGTGCTAGATAAAGACCTATGTCAAAGATACTTAGAGAATGACCTGGTCAAAGCTGAAATAGACCTAAAAACCCCGGTAACATCGACCCACGCTGGCTTGCAGCTATACAGTAGTACCCCTTCTAAGTCCTCACACTCAAATTTTTCCATTAGTCCCAACCTAAATCTGACTGGGATAAATGCACTACAATGTCAGGGGACAGACAAACCCATTTCTGATTCCCTCCAAATATTAGAACACTTATTGTCGTCCATTTTACAACTACTGGAAAAATTTGTGGGGGGCTCAGACTGCGTACTAGATACAGTGACCCAAATTCTGAAAGTTTTATTGGACACTCAAAAAGAGAAGGACTTAACCCAAAAGGAGCAGTCCTTCCCTTCCTTAGTACTAAGTGGGGCAGAAATAAAAGATCAGTTATCGATAGTCAACAATACATCTAATGAAGTACATGAAGATGGGAAAATAAGTGTCTCTCAGCCATCCCCCACCCTAATCCGCCCTTCAGTTAATGACTCAGAAATCAAATCTTGCGGAGAACTCCCTCTGAAATCCGGGAACGACCTTTTCCCAATCTTTAAGAAGCAACAGGGAGATGGAGATAGAGAGGCGGACGCTGCTCCGGAAGAGAAGGGTAACAAAGGGAATTCAGAGGGAATTAAAAAAGAATGGAAAAAACAAAAGGAAACTTTTGAGACGGATAGAAAAAAATAGGCGGAGGAAAATCCTCTTTAGAAAACATCTTAACTCACCTGTATATAATGAGGTATATCAAACTCAGGTGGCAGCTGAAAAGGAAAATAACCCTGAAAATGAGATCATTAAGGTAAACACTGCTCCCCCGCCTTCAAACACCCCAGTAATACTATTTACCTCCCCTCTTCCCCCTCCATCAACAGTTGATACAAATATCCTCTCTCAACAAGTTTCCATTAATAGGGATACAATAGGGTCCAAAAATCCTCTATTCCCAGGACAGGATCATAACCCCCTCCGCCAAAGTAGTCCCAATACTCAACCCTCTAGCAACATCCTTCTCGGGAGCAGTAACAAGAGGCATCACGCTAGAAGAGTCCAAAGAGAAATGCATAGATACAGTATGGGTAGAATTCTCTCCCCTTTTTGACACCGAATGCATTTTGAATAGATCCCTCTTACTTAAATATTTTCAAGAATCTGCCAACTTGAAATTAATACAATCAGCCGATCTGGATATAGTACAAATACTACAATCAGAGGCGGGGATGATAACTAGGGTGAAGTTCTACTCTAAGTTAGTAGCCAATCTAATTCTGCAACGCTCAGAAGACCTGCAGAGCAGAGGGATAGATGTAATCCCGGTGTTGGGGCATACTAGACAAATCAATGTCCTTAAATCTAAAAACTCCAAGTTGCCCCCATTTTCTCTGTTGCAAGCAGCAACAGGTAGTATAAACAAGGTGGGAGAACTTACAGAGTTAAAAATATGTAAGTCTAAGGATTCCCGTTTGGTGTCCTATCCCACCCCTCCCCTGTTGTCTTACCAACCAGATATTGGAGACGAAAGTGTCCAATGGAATTGGCTTCCAAGAGTTCTGGCAGAAAAATCCTTAAATAAACAACCAAATAATCTGCATCTTTAGCAAAAAACTATCTATAATATCCTGGAATGCAGCGGGTCTAAAAAACAGTCCGGAGAAAACGGCTTTCCTCTTGTCCCTGGAGGCAAATATAATATGCCTCCAGGAGACATGGTGCCCCGATAAAATCCAAATAGGGAAAGACTATTATGTTTTGGAAGGCAGCGCCACTTTGAACAAAAAAGGGCATGCCAGTGGGGGGATAGCCTGCCTTTTATCAAACAGAATAAATTGGAATTATGGGCACTATATGGACCCCAGTAAACTGTTCCAAGTAGTAACCTTATTTAGATCAGATAACCCAAAAACTGATAATCGTTTGGTCCTGATTAATGCCTATATACCACCAGAAGCTGGTTTTAATGTAACACTAAAAAGGGTTTTCTTGCATATCCAGAGTATTAGGGAGAAAGACCCGATGACAGTTATAATTTTAGTCGGGGACCTGAATTGCAAGATTTCCAATTTAAGCATAAATTTATTCTGCGATAAATATAGAGAAGAAACTCTCCATATTCCCCGGGCAGTGTTTCCTGAAAACATAAAATCAAATAAACGTGGTAAAATATTATTAAATGAGTTGGCAGAAATGGACGGGATTATTGCAAATGGGAGACTCCCCTCGGATTCCCCGGCTAATTTCACGCATAAATCCTATCGAGGGGAATCGATTTTAGATTATGTAATAATGGGGACCCACTCATTTGAGTTGTTGAAGGACCTCAATATTATTGACACTCCGCTAAGCGATCACAAAATCCTTTCCATCTCGATGAATGTAAAGCCTCCAAGATGTGATCAATGGTCGCTAAATAATGACCAAATTTCAGCTCTAAATCAGGTAGGTGCTACTGGAATGCAAGGGCGCATCGAAATTTGGAAGTAATGCTAGATACAGCAATATCTGAGCTTCCTTCCTGGAATGGCTCCGAAATTGAAAATTTCTGCCTCTTCATGAAGACAGTGGTAGCAGGGACAAAAAAACTTAACAAGAAAAAGCCCATTAGAATATCCCCCAGCCCTTTGAGACTGCTAAATACAGAAATTAATAAATTAGTAAGGGCCCAATACATAAATAGATCCGCTGGTACAGCACAAAAAATAACTAAGCTAAAAAGGAAAAGGAGAAGGCTATTAGCCATATTACGCAAGGAAAAAGAGGATGCCATCTGGGTAAAAATAAGAGAAGCTGCTATCAACGGGGAAATGAGGCAATCTTGGTCCCTCATAGGTGAGGGGTGTGGACTGAGAACAAGCCCCTCACCTATTGCTATTGAGGAACAAATATGGAGGGATTTTGTTTCTAATCTCTATGCAAGTAACAACATGGTGGACACTCAAGTATGGCCAAAAGAAATGAGTGTGCCTTTAGAACCATTTACAGAAAAGGACATAGATTTAGCTATCGGAGAAATGCGGCACTCCGGGGCCATGGGCCCGGATGAATTGCCCATTAACGTACTAAAACAGAACAGGGCTAAATGGAGCATGTTACTCTGTCCAGTCTTTAATATTTGTTTATTAAGAGGTAAGGTTTTACCCTCCTGGAAGGGAAGTATCCTGGTACCGTTGTTTAAAAAAGGTGATCGCCTAGCCCCTCAGAATTATCGCCAGATTGCATTACTGGATGCAATCGGCAAAGTTTTCACAAGATGTCTGCTCAAGCGGATAAATGTCTGGGTGGAGCACTCGGATATTCTTCCACTTGAGCAGACTGGCTTTAGAAAAAATCACGGTACCTTGGACAACCTGACAGCCCTTCAGGTAATAACCGACAAATACATTGGAGCCAGAAAGGGGAGAGTCTACGTGGCATTCATAGATTTTTCCACGGCCTTTGATAAGGTCGATCGTCAATTACTGTGGAGAAAGCTTCATGCTCTGGGAATGCCTCATAGACTCTTAGGTTTGGTACAAGACTTACACGATAACACGTGGTGCAGAGTGCTATTGGGGGGAGAAAGAGGCTTATCCCAGCTTATTCCATCGGCAAATGGCCTCAAGCAGGGCTGTCTTTTAGCCCCCCTCTTGTTTTCCCTTTACGTTAGTGATCTTCCCTTTACCATTTCTGCATGTGAAGGCATTGCCCCACGCTTGGGAGACACATATATTTCCTGTTTAATGTATGCGGACGATATATTGATCTTAGACCTTACCCCAAAAGGCCTTAATAATCGTCTGCAATCATTATACGCATTCTCCGAAGACCATTTTTTGAAAATAAATATTTCAAAAAGTAAGGTAATGTGTATGGAGGGGAGAAAAAAACTAAAGTTAGAAAACTTCAGCTGGGAGCTGGGAGGTCAGAAATTAGAAAGAGTGAAATCATACGTATTTTTGGGCAAGGTAGTTAACAGCAACCTGAGCAACAAATCCCATATTGAAAACAGCTCCCACAAGGCAAAGTCGCAGGGAAATGGGTTAAGAGCATTATACAAATCGACTGGTAAAAGACATTTTGGATATCTGCTGGAGGCTTTCCGGGCAAAAGTTCCCCCAACTTTGCTTTACGGCATAGAACTTATCGACTCAGTCGAATGGGGCTTTTTGGACACTGTCGAGGGTTCCCTCCTGAGAAGCTTAACCTCGGTTAACCGCATCGCTGCGGCGGCTTTTCCCGCTGTGCGCGGCAAATTCGAAAATACCGCGTTACGTGACGAGCTGGCCTTGTCATCCGCGCAGGACAGGTAAGCGCGATGACGAGCCCAGCTCGTCAATAGCCTCGAAGGGGTTAATAATAGCTGCAGTACAGCTGCCCTTCGCTTGGAATTAGGGCTAAGAAGCAGCTGGGTACAGGGTCTGGCAGGAGTCATCCGCTGGGTAATATGTTTGATTAAAGGAAAGCCAGCCACATTAAGATCCTTAATCAAAAATGAGTTGATGGGTCCCCTAAAAGAGTATTCGATTCTTATAAAGAATGATAGGAAGGCCATTACCCTCTTGGGCCTGGAGGAAGCCACCCTTTTAGATCTCTCTACACAACAATTAAAGCTCACATTAAAACAACTACATGGAAAGTGAGCTACGAAAGGGATCGCAACCTGATTATACAAAAGAAGGGGATTACCCAAGCTGTTGACTCTTGTTTGATTAGACAAATACAACCTTATATTTCTTGGAATATACCTCACGGCTTGCGCCGCTTTTGGCTGCTTCTTAGGCAAGATCTTCTTCCACTGAATAAGCTGCTGGCCAAATGGCATGGTATATCCAACATATGTAACTTCTGTAATATTTCAGTCCAAGACTCTATACATGTCTTGCTAGTTTGTCCAGCATTAATGGCCCACCGTCGGTTGTGGGTAAAGCCTGTATGTATTCAGTTTGGTATTTTATCTGCAAGATCTTTGATAGATGCGATCTTCAGTCCCCCAAATGAAATTTTCTGTAACAGAATTTTTAATTTTTTCAAATGTTTTTTAGAATTATACTAGATGAATGGCCTGATAATTTGTATATTACTGTTGATTACATGTGGTTTCGTTTTAATATGTCCAGTCTGTTACCTTGTAATATGTGGATCTCTAAGGAGTTCCAAAATCATATTTAAATAAAATTGAATTGAATTCCACCAACAGAGGCTTAACGATTTAATCAAGCTCTTGACGTTTACATCTTTATTGATGGGTAATTAAAACCACGTAAATTGAAACAAAAATAACTGCATGCCAGACTCAGCAATCACTACGGAAAATATATAAACATGAGTCACGAGCCTGCTCATTAAAAAGTGTTGAATATTCATATACATTAGACATTGCCACACTGTAATGTTAGTGAAATACTTCCCATGAATTTAATAAACACTCTCATGAGTAAGACAGTTAAAAGAAAAAACATTTCACAATAACTGCGTTTTTGCAGGTGTAAAGTCCTAATCATCAACTTGAAGGTAGCACATACATTAAACATGCAGATTCAATGTTTGGCAAACCAGAAAACTATATGAGCCATGCTTTCACAGCCAAGATCACAAAAGCGACATTCATTATTAATGTATGCATCGGTGGGGAAAGAATTTCACCTAAATCAAAGGGACAAACCTTAAAATGCATATACTCAATTGTAAGCATGCAAGATATGGAGATTAAACAGTATGGTTGTAACTGACATATGATGTAAGGATGCATAATAAACCTATTCTACTTCTCCAATTCTAGGGTAACTAGGTTTAGTGTAAAATTAGTCGTTTTAATCTGCACTGCTAATTTATTTTTTAAATAATGCTCTTACAACACAATGCATCTACAGTCCAAACATGTTCAATGTATCTAAAGCTGCAATAAGTGTGATATGCAATAAGTTCTTCTAATGAGTGCTGACTGACAAATTCCTGCAGGTGCTTTCAATATTTCTTGCTCAATGATCATTGAACGGAATAAGAAATGCAGAGTGACGCCATACTGTGTTGATGCATGGTTTAGTTGGCAGAATTCCGAGCAAATTTGCACCTGAAATTCAGCGGGGAAAAATCCGGAAATATCACTTAACAATTTACACTACATGACCTATAAACTTGTCTGGAATGTCGGTAGAAAAGCTTCCACCCCATACTTTAACTCAGGGGTAAATAAATCACTGTGCTATATTAAAAAGATTGCAACGTATGAAAAGAAGTAAAAAAATTATCGCAGGGTCAAATGCAATAGCACACGTGCCTTTCCACATAAAATACAAATCTGTGATCTGCATGTTACATGACGTGCTTTGAAGAAGGCAGATTAACCCTCTGTGCTACTTTACGAGCCAAAACTGTGACTGTATAAAATACAGAACTCTCCCAGAACTGCGTTAACCAAACCCCTTGAGTTATCTTACTGCTATATAATCCTCTCAAATTGCTGGGCTAACAAACATTTCTGCAGCTGGTGGTTTAACCCAATAAGATTTTTAGGTTTCGACCTGGCGAGGGGCTTGCCCCTCCCAGTTTGAAAACTTTTGTTTTCAGTAGGGATGTTCATACCGCCTCTGTTTCCAATTGGTTAGCTCCATAAATGGAGGCTAGCCATTGGGAGACAGAGGCTGTCAATCGCGCTGTCTCTTGAAAACGCGATTCGGGGGCGTTTCTGGTGCTTTTTTTAAGCCCCGCCCCTTTGTCCCGGGCCGCGCTGCGATTGGCTGCCGGCCCGGGACACCCCCGTGACGTCATTCCCGGGCCGCGCTGTGATTGGCTGCCGGCCCGGGACACCCCCACACCCCCGTGATGTCATTCCCCGGGCCGCGCTGTGATTGGCTGGCCGGCCCGGGACCTGACTTGTTTTAAATATGCAAACGCAGAAGTTTCTCTCACACATACACAACAGATGCTTAGCAAGGTTGTCTCAACCTAACATAAACTTATTGTGACTTATGCTTGTGTTGGTTTTCTATTTACTTATGTAAAATTGTTTCCTGAATTTTAATACTCACTGTCCTGAATTTGCACCCGCCAGTTGCTCACCCTAGTTTTGGCTGTTAGGCTCTGGGTCGATTTCTGGCTCGGCTCTCTCTGACAACTAACTGTAACTCTTCACGACAAAAAGCGGTGGTGGAAACCCCCCCCCATAGAAAAAAACAATAGGTTCAAAACCTATAGGAAAGCAGTCCCTCAGTTCAACTGGGGGAGCCCAGTGGCTCAGAGCGCTTGCGCAGAAGGACTTCTATCTGACAGGTCACAGCTTATTGCGTCACCAAGTGCCATGAACGCAGGAAGCGGAAGAGAAGTAAATTGAGGGGAGGAGATAGGGGGCGGGAGTAGGATCCTGGGTGGGAACATACAAACAAGGAGAAGGAGAAAGTGGTACGGAAGTAAAGTCCGGGTGCTGATACTTTTACCTATGACTGGTGGTTGTGGCGTAGTCTCGCACCGCCTGGCGGAGTGACAAAGTAGCAGTTTACTCATGTGGCTACACACGAGTGTCTTCTTTTCAGAGCCTGCGGTAACAGCGCTGTACTGTGTTTGCTCCTCCCGAACCAAAGGGAAGCTGTGCTTGAAGTTAAGCTGACACAGCTACTCTGTGTGTCGCAATCCAGCATTTTTGGTTACAAATCTTGCAATTCACGGTGTTCTTTTAAAACACCCTAGCCTAGGTCACGCCGGAGTTGTTTTTCATACCCTTGCATAAGGCGACGTTATCTTTACAAATCCACCCAGTACAAGGCTCTCTTCACAAAACCTGGTTCCAAGTGGCGTTCTCTTTACAGCGAGGACATTTCCAAATCCTGACATAATTATAGTAATCGTCTAATTAGAATTTCTGGCACAGAGTGAGCCCTGCCCTGAATCCTGCACCGAAGACGCGTCCCTTCGAAGTTCTGAACGTCTCTAGTGGGCATCATGTCCGGGACTCCTACAGACCCCGGGGCACTGCTGGCCTCCGCGCGCCAGGTGTACGTAGAGGCGTTTGGTGGATCCGCTCCCAAAATCGCAGTGTCCGCCCCTGGCCGGGTGAACTTGATCGGAGAGCACACGGATTACAACCAGGGCTTCGTGTTGCCCATGGTAAGGAGGAGGGGGTGGCACAGTGACGAAGGTGGATGCTGCACCCTTGGGGATGCACACGGGTGCGTGTGGGACGTTCCGAGACGGTGAAATGACGCTGGTCACAGTAAAGGTTTTATTACGAGGGCAGAAGGTTTTGGGTAGGAAGTTGTAATATTTTGCATTGCAGCCGTCATTCTTTCACTGCTCATAGTGTTGTAGAGCTGTAGGGAGGTAACTGCAGTCAATAAAACCTCTACCGTGTACAAGATTTGTGTCTGCTGAGGATGAAGAGGGACAAACATCAAATCTATGGGTTCTTCTAGCCTTTGATACCCGTCACCACATTCCAAAATCATGCGTGAGCCTTACAAGTTCCATTACCACAGTTTAACTACACCTTAAAACTGATAAAGACATTAATATATATGATTTAAAAAAATCCTTGATTACAAGTACAGTGTGTTCCTGTTGTGAGGGAAAGAACATGTTCTTAATGTTGCTGCCTCTAGCTGGAGTTTGTCTTCAAGCTCCCTCTGTTGCATGGTGGAGGCCCTCAGGGAGTTGGGACCTTTTTGAGTTGAAAGGGATGACATGACCTGCCTGCCACAATAAGGAGAAGAGGACTAGGACAGATGAAGACACGAGGAAATCCTTTCATGCCCAGCTCAATAATTTGGCAGATGCATGCTTTTCCTTCTGGCAGACCTTATACAGGCGTTAATTAGGATGAAAACTGGCTAAAGACTGTTGTTGGCAGAGATCCATAATATGGCTGCAATTGCAAGTTACCTCTCTGTTTCTCAAGTGGTGTATGTGGATATACAATGGGTGGGTATTTCACTTTTAAATGTTACTTTTACATTTCTGTGTGTGACACACCTTCCTACAATAGTGTGCCATCTTTCCACTACTAATGAGCTCCACCCATATATTTTTATTTATGCATGTTCCTCCTTTCCGGATGCAAAGAGACACTGGTCTGGCGCTAGTTGGTTGTCACTATACAAAATAAAAATTTGATTTATCCATGGTTTCGGCATGCAGAACATCTTAATGGTTGCATTCAGCATACGGTCTCAATGAAGCAACTCTTCTGGCCTGGGTTTTTCCAAGAATTTGGGGAAGCTGTTCCCGATGGTGGAATGTTCACCTATACTGAGTACCTAGGACGCAAAATCAGTAACTGACAACTTGTTTCTGCGACTGCTTGAACTTAACATTTGTACCATGTGTCTGCGAATGCACCTGTTTGGAAAGGTAGGCCCGAAGCCTTGCTTGATATTATGGCATATAAGAAAAACTTGGGCTGCTCTAGGCAATTTATGGTGGGAGCCAACATGGTGTGTGTATTAATAGATGTCAAGTGGCCCCCTTTGTAACCCCTTTGCCTACAGTAGAAGCCAGAATGTTAGCCCAGGTTTTCTGTCCAGTGTCTGAAATTCAGTCACAGGGGTTAAACATACCAATGTCTCTATATTTATGGCAAAGTCACTACTTTGGGGAAAGTTGGTGAGAGCTAAATTAGTACACTGTGCTTAATATTTTCAATGTAGTTGATTTGCAAAGTGTACAACTAGCGTAGTAAACCCACCCGTCACTAAATAATCTTTCCAGAAACAAATGAATACACAAGATTGATTTCATTACATGGTCATCCATGTTTAAGGTGGGTGTAGAAAGCTTTTTGTTGAGTGTTATCTTTGAGTTTCACACGATTATCACAGCCAGGGTCCGATATGTGCCGTTAGGGGAGTGCAGTGCTCCATTCCCGATGGAACAAGTAGGTAGTCAGGGTTGTGTAATGACATCATTCCTTTTTAGGTTTCACCTGCACAGCGCTCGTTAAGTCTCTTGTAAATAAAAAACAAGCACTGGCGTTGCCAATAGGTTTCGCATTTGGAAAGTTGGAGCTATTGGTTTTGTAAATGACATTTTATATTTATATATCGTTATTGGCATTGTCAATAACAATATATAAATATAAAATGTCATTTACAAAACCAATAGCTCCAACTTTCCAAAGGCGAAACCTATTGGCAACGCCAGTGCTTGTTTTTAAATGTAGCCTCTTTGTGGCCAATTTAGTTAGAACACATTTACTGTCACATATCTCCTTGTTCCCAAATTCTTGGCAGCAGATTTTTTGTTAATAAAAATGTAAATTGACAATCAGATTTTGATTTTAAAGCTCCTCGTAGCACCACTCCTCTTCCACGCCTTGAGCCACAATTTACGTGGGTCAGTCGAGTAATTTTTTCTTTCCAATTTTAGCACGATTTTGGGACATTTTCAAAATGGTACAGTTTATGTTGGTTCTTCGATTTACCACATATCGAGAAGTGATTATTTCACCTAGCAGGTCATCACTGACTGGAGGAACTCAGCCACAGGCGAAATAACTATGTTCATGACAAGCACCAGGTGTCACTTCTTCGAAAAGGTGTTGAATGCAGGCGCTGTAATATCCCGGCCTAGGTGGTGCACCTGTTCAGAATATTGATGGTTGTCATACATACAGCATTCAATCAAGGCCATCAAACAACTCCCAAACAGGTCCAGGTGAGATCACATATACAAGGCTAAACACGCATTTCGACGAAATTACTGATATGGGCAAACCAAATCATAATTAATTAAATCGCATGTGAACAAATCAAGCAGAAGCGAACAGTTATAAAACGGATACCCGAAAATAACATTATTCCGATCGCGATAACGGAAAGAAAGTGTGAACTGACATACTTAACAGGGCTAACGATATTTGTACAAACACAATATACAAATAAAAAAAGTATTGAGGAATTTAAAGTTACAGTTTCCCAGAATTTTTTCTCGGGGATTAGACGTACCTGTAAAATCGGTCACTTTCCACTGGATAGCGAGAATATTAAGCACGAATAACATGAGCGGTACTTACAAGGACCATCCACAAACTCAACTCAATGTCTGTCGCATGTTATTTTGATCTTTCAACAGCCAACATTTGTTATTTTAATACTTCCGGATCGCTTGACGTCCTATCCGAGAGCTGAACGTTTCGAGGAGATATGTGGGAGTGAGCGAAACACGTGACGTCTTAGAAGATATAGGATTGGAGCTTTGCCGGCCCCTCAGCCAATCCTAGTGCTTTGCATTGCATTTCGATTTGCTGATTGGCTGTGTGAGGTCTCTGCTGTCTGTAAACATTGTTCAAGCCGCATACCATACCACAGTGTGTGGGTAGCAGTTTGGAGCCGGTAGCGTTTAATTCTTGACATAATGGCCAGGATGTTTCTGCATCCCTGATAACCACGTACATTCCGTGATGTGTGGGTGAAGATTAGTTACTATTAGCATTTTCGACTGGGACGCGGTGATCATAAGCGAGTGGAAATGGCCCGACCGTCTGCTTCCCTGCTGTTTAGCGATAGACATCAGGAGTTGGTAGGGTTTATTTATTTTTGTATTTTATTTTATTTATGCGTATTTATATAGTTGCGTATGCGGAACCATTCAGAAGAGAATTTTTGGTCGAAAGACGGAGCTTGACCGGGGAACCGAAAGCAGCCATGGCAAAAAAAACGCCAACCATCCCTCGCTCCCTTCCTCTTATCACCAATTTCTTTCCCATCTGAGCGCTCGTTGTATGTTCCCCCTAGCCCACACTTTTTTCAATCCCCAAAGCTTGCGGCAATTAATCTCACTGGAGCCTCTTGGTGAGGCCTGGGACATGTTGCCCTTGCCCCCAGGGCTTTAAGTGGGATGAAAAAACTGGGGGGTCTCGGTCTCTCAAAGGGGCGTGGCCAGTGTAATTAGGGGCGTGGCATTAAAACACTTAGGCTAAAAATCTGTGTTTAGCATAATGTGCCTGTAGTGTGTTGATGTGGACACGTTCTAGTGTTCCTGTGTGATGTAACACACCCTACACCCACCCACCACAGACGTCATGGTGTCACATGACGCTGCCAATAAAAGAGGCTGAGCGCACGTGCTCAGGACCTTTTTTACCACTCATTCCTGGTGTCCGTGTCCATCCTTGCTGCGCCTAACATGAGGGCCCAGGGCCCACAACTTCAATCATTACAATGGCGACGAGGTCGGTAGTGAAACCCATGCGTGCCACTACCCTACACTGAGGAAGAGGGGGAGAGAGTGCCCGCCTGAGGGGCACCCCCTGCAGCAAGGCACAGCGAGCCGAGAAGCCGGTGAGCACGTCGGAGCCCAGCAGCCACCAAGAGGCGAACAGCTAGCCGACCGAAGCCACCCGCGTCAGCCGCCACCAACATGTGCTAGCAGGAATGAGCGGACCGCCCAGAGCCCACCTGAGACGGCTGCGAGGCAAGGATCCCCCGGAGAGGTGTACCGGCCGGGCGGAGGCCGCCACAGATCGTCAGGCCCGTTGGCCGAAGGTGAGCCCCAGGGGCGAAGCGCTAATAAATGAACTGAGCCATTCATTAGCAGGACCAGCGGAGCCTACCCGCGGCCTGCCCGAGTCATCCCTTGCCCCCGCCGCGTGTGTAACGGAAGCGGCGGGGCCCAGAGTAAGCCACGGCGTGAAGGGAAGGCGGCCGGACCCGAAAGTTAACAAAATCAACGAGGGGGAGGGAGTGGAGTAGCTAACCGCCTCCCGACCCCCCTCGCGACGTGGTCCGGGCCAGCGGAGCCCACCCGCGACCGGTTGGCGGCACCTCCACCGAAGGAAGACTCAGCAGCGCCAGCGGAGCCCACCCGCGACCTGCCGGCAGCGCCCCAGCGAAGAAAAGACTAAGCAGCGCCAGCGGAGCCCACCCGCGGCCTGCGAGAAGCATGGCGGGTCTCCGCCGCGCAGCGAGTGCTTGTTGAAGCTGCTGCGGCGGGAGACCGGCGATAGTGGGGCCAGCGGACCAAGAACATCCTTAAAGACAGAGCCGGCGGAGCCCAACCGCGGCCTGCCTCGAGCGCCCCCGCCCAGGGAGGAGTGACCGGAGCGACGCGCTCCCCCGCCGAGTGAAGCACCTTCTCCCCCGCCTGCATGAGTACTGCCAAGACGGCTGCGGACGGGGAGAGGTAGCAAGAGTGAAGCAAGCGTCTGTAGGCGGCCAGCGCCGCTAAGATCAGAAGGCGCCCCCCTCCTCGTGTGCTCCGTGTGAGGAGCAGAGTGCACGGGAGCAGGGGAGCAGCAGCGTCTGCACGAGGCCAGCGCCGCCGTCATCGTAAGAGCCCCCTCCTTGAGTGCTCCGTGAGGGGCAGAGTGCCGGCAAAGCGGTCAACACCGCCAAAGGTTACATAAGCCCCACCGGGACACTGAAACAAAAGGAACCACCGGTGCACCCACAAAGACTGTGAAATTTGCCCCCCAGCATCAAAGCTGCACAACACCAAGGGGAAATAAACAGTGCTTTTGCAATGTCTGCCTGACTTCAGTACTTGTATGCTTCAGTACAATTCTGTGAACACTAAAAGCAAAGAAAAGCGACTCACCCATTCACAGCATCACCGCAGCATCAACTACTCCCGCCAACGGTCCGAAGCAGCAACCTCCTGACTCCAGCCAAAGCAGCAAGCACCCAACGGTCCAAAGCAGCAAAGTACTGGACGTCAGCCAAAGCAGCAAGAAATCGACGCCAGCCAAAAGCTGCAAGCACCGACGACACGCAACAAGTGTCCGAGAGCCTTGAAAAGCACGGGCGCAGATAACGTGCCACGTGGCAAGGCACAGCCCCCACGAGATGGAAGAAGGGCACAGGTAACGCCACAGTGCAGAACAGTTACCGAAGACGACCACTAAGCGTGGCGCCCCCAGACGCCGATCCACAGAAAGATCGCGTACCAAGCATGACCCGCGACGGGTTCCCCAAACAATACCAGTAAGTGCTAATGCACCAAGTCCGACAGGACGACCGAAGAAGCCTGCCAAAACATCAGCAGGAATGGACCGCCAAACGGTCCAGGACGTTCGACCTAATCAAGGTCTGTGAACACCATCCCACGAACGTCATCTGCAAGAAACTAGAGAAGAGGGTTCGCGACACCAACTCTGGAAGCTGAGGAAGAAGGAGGAAGTGTTCCAGTCGGGGACAAACCAGGATCACACATGCAGCGGGCGCGCCCTGCATGGAGGAGCCAGGCCAGGAGAGAAGATGCAAGAACGGACCAAGTGATGTCGCGAGACAGGAAGGGATAAATGGAGAGATCCGAGTGGCACGTCTGCCACCGTGAAAAGAAAGGAAGAAGAGGAGAGAGCGGTGTGGCACGTCTGCCACCGTGAAAAGAAAGGAAGAAGAGGAGAGAGCGGTGTGGCACGTCTGCCACTGTGAACAGAAAGGAAGAAGAGGAGAGAGCTGTGTGGCACGTCTGCCACCGTGACCAGAAAGGAAGAAGAGGAGAGAGCTGTGTGGCACCTCTGCCACTGTGAAAAGAAAGGAAGAAGAGGAGAGAGCTGTGTGGCACGTCTGCCACTGTGAATTGAAAGGAAGAAGAGGAGAGATCTGCGTGGCACGTTCGCCACCGTGAAAAGGAAGGAAGAAAAGGAAAGATCTGCGTGACACGGTTGCCACCGTGAAAAGTAAGGAAGAAAAGGAGAGACATGTGGCACCTCTGCCACTGCTAGAGCGCAAGGAAGTATATCCACGTGGCCGTTGCCACAGTTAAGAATGGAAGGAACTGTATTCCACGTGGCCGTTGCCACAGTTGAAGAGCAGAAAGAAGTACATCCCCGTGGCCGTTCCCACAGTCACTAATGGAAGGAAGTAAATCCACGTGGCCGTTGCCACAGTTAGGAGTGAAGAGGAAGTCAGTGCGAAGTAGGCCCCCACAGTGAGTCCAAGGCCAAATAGGGTACGTAACCATCATTCCACGGCGAACTACAAGAACTCCAACCGCACCCGTGACCACGGAAGTCAGCAACAGAAAGACTGTGAGTACAAAGGGGCTACCCAGTCGCTTGCAGACTGTTTCCTTCGAGCACCACCAACCAGTGCCATAGCGGACAAATGTTCCCCGGAACAGACTGAACTCCATCCGCCCATTTCCAAGCAGCGGCGGATAGAAAAGCTTGGCGGAACTGAACACTTCTCTGCATCCTTTGATAAGTTATTTTCCCCAAATGTGAATTACTAAGTTGGGTCTTTTCTATGATTTAAAAAGGGGAGTGATGTAGTGTCTTAGTGTGGACACGTTCTAGTAATGCTGACGTTGGGTCTTTTCATTGATTAAAAAGGGGAGTGATGTAGTGTCTTGATGTGGACACGTTCTAGTGTTCCTGTGTGATGTAACACACCCTACACCCACCCACCACAGACGTCATGGTGTCACATGACGCTGCCAATAAAAGAGGCTGAGCGCACGTGCTCAGGACCTTTCCTACCACTCATTCCTGGTGTCCGTGTCCATCCTTGCTGCGCCTAACATGAGGGCCCAGGGCCCACAACTTCAATCATTACAGTGCCGCCCCACTTGTATTTTGCCGTTTTTGTCATTGCATCCAAATATCTGATACAAGTAACATCATACCTAAAACAAGTCAGGACTATTCCCTTCCCCGTAACTCTCATCTGGCATGACGTCATGCCGTAACCGCCACTAGTGAGAAGTGAGCACTCTGAGCACACGCACATCGATGTGCCTGCTGTCTCAAAACTGGTCTCTATCGGGCTGTTTTGCGCCCTGGCACTTTTTTCCGGACTGCAGTGACAGTTTGCTGGTGCTCTGTCCTGAGGCGGAAGCCGGGACTGGTATGCTGTGACTATAATTACACCGTATTTTAAAACTGCACGTATATTTCCTTTGCTCTGCACTGTAATTGTGTTTTAACTTGTGATCACTGTGAAACTATCCAGTTCTCACTTGGCTCATGCCCCTAGCCCACTGCAGCCGATTAAACGCTGCTTGGGTCTGACTCGTCTCCTTGGCACCTGCCATCTTGGTGGTGAATTTGGACGAGCGGTCTAGTGCTCGGCCCCTCCCGCATCAGACACTACAAAAGCCCTTCTAAATCACTTGCATTTCTGATTGAGAGTGTGCGAGTGTCTGTTCTGAGGCGGAAGCCGGGACTGGTATGCTGTGACTATAATTACGCCGTATTTTAAAACTGCACGTATATTTCCTTTGCTCTGCACTGTAATTGTGTTTTAACTTGTGATCACTGTGAAACTATCCAGTACTCACTTGGCTCATGCCCCTAGCCCACTGCAGCCGATTAAACGCTGCTTGGGTCTGACTCGTCTCCTTGGCGCCCGCCATCTTGGTGGTGAATTTGGGCGAGCGGTCTAGTGCTCGGCCCCTCCCGCATCAGACACTACAAAATGGCCCCTCCATACAGGGAGCGCATTGATAGACTGGGACTTTTGCAGCAACGTGATAAATTCCCGGAAATGCAAGGTGTTCAAAGGAACAACAAGGTAATTACTCACAAACATACGAATTTCCGGGTGTCTTATTTAAACACACGCTCCCTAGTCAAACATCAACTGGAGATTTTTTAGGTCTCGCGACCTATCAATGCGCGCAAGCGCATTGAGCGGAGCGAGAATTCATGTCCTCGAAATCCTCATCAAACCAAGGGCTTCTTGCGCTGCGGTTTTCATTAAGTTCACGTGAATCACGTGACCAAACACGCACGCGCATTCAAGGCCGCACAGCACATCAAAGGGCTTCGCCCAGCGTGCGCTCTGCGGCTTCTCCTCCCCTAATCACAGCACATCAAAGGGCTTCGACTTTCAGTCGCCACTGTCACTAACAGGGCTTCGACTTTCAGTCGCCACTGTTACTAACCTTGCACATTATTGCATGTAAGCGTTTCACCAACTCAAAATGGCCGACACCTTTTGATGCCTTCCTAGTCCGGTGTTGATTTTTATGACTAATTTTCAACCATTACGCCGGGATCCAAGCACACAGGTTCCTGCCATCGTGCCTTGGATAATTTTCTGCTCGCATATACAGATGACTTCTTGGAGGTAAGCGTAACTACTCGCCTCACCCCCGGTTTTTATTCTTACGTACGACCTAATTATTGAATAAGGGTATTTTCTTTTCTAGCATCTAAACGGCTTCACTTCCGCCATTCTGCAGTGCCGTTTTAACTCGCTTGGCCATTTGGATCACCCTTCCGCCAAGTACCAATTCACCTCCGTTTTTTGAAACCCCGTGAGGTCCCATCAACATTAAGGAACATGTAATTCGTGGGTAACAAATAACCTACGGCTGCCTTTTTCTATTTTTCACGAATGGAATTACCGAACTCTTTTCATTTATAATAGATGATCCCAAGATCTGCGGTATCCCCGCGGGCATAGACCCGCTATTGAAATTTCCTACTACTGAACGTCAGTAAGGCTTAATTATATCACCAATTCATGTTTAGTTACTTTCACTCTGTCAAGCCCCTGCCCTCAGTCGCCACTGTTACTAACCTTGCATATTATTGCATGTAAGCGTTTCACCAATTCAAAATGGCCGACACCTTTTGATGCCTTCCTAGTCCGGTATTGAATGTTTATCCTCACTCAACCCTCGCACCCCCTCCTCGCTCTTGTTTTTGTTCTGATGTTTCATTTTGTGTCTGTTTCATTCAAACTAACCGCACACATTGCTCTGGAATTTAATTGTGACGAGGGTGTTGATGGTAACACTTTAACGGAATGAACATTTAAGTGGAGCGTGTTTCAGACCCCGTTTTTACTCTGTCACCGCACCAGCATTGCTTTCATCGCCCGTATTTCTTAGTCCACCCACTCACCCCGGCCTTGTTAATGTTACTAAGTAATGGAAAAGTTCCCCCTGTACCACTTTTGATGCAACCTTGATTAACTTCGTCTGCTTCACACAGTGGACGTGCAAACATGACTACCGTCCGTGTTTAGGCTGTCGGGGTTTACAAACACACTTAGTATTTATTGCTGGGGGTATCTATGGTGCACATTACCATCAAGGGGCAGCGGGGCATTCTGTGTCACAGGGGTCACATCCCAGTGTGCGCAGGTTAGAGAAACACACACTGACTGATGTTTATTTACACCAGACTCTGCAGGAAGGCTAGAGTGCACGTGCACACAACAACGCCTCGTCTGGGGTATTAGGAGCTATGTAAATGCAATTTAAACAGAAAAATGGTATATGGCAAAATGCGTGTTTTGGTCTGCTGCATCTGTGCTGAAACGTCTTTACAGGCAGGTAACGTGAGCCCCGAGTCAGAAACGAATGGTCAAATTATTAGAAACAGGGAAGAGAAAGCGAGTTGAAGGGGTAAAGATAGAGCGCTTTACCATTGTTGTGAACCTTACATAACCAGCAGTCTCAATTGCCACATGCCATATTCAAATTTCATTTATTGAATATATTGTTAACCAACTTTGTTCTTTAAAATACCCTAAAACTTCTGTCTGAAAATATGTTTTCAAGTGAATTCGATGTTTGGTAAACGCTCATGCTATTTTTAATGGTGGTCACAATGATTTAGTTCTACTGCAAGTCTCCAGACAGTGCGCCCCCCCCCAGCCCCCTCAGTGCGCCGGTCTGCCCTGTTTGAGATTCAGATGCACAGCAAAGACGTGGCCAAGCCAGGCCCCACTTCCGCCTCTGTTGCTTCGTTCTTTGGCAGGTCTGAGCCAGAGCTGTTTTCCAGGTAGTTAGCCTTTTGGCTGACTTTTTTCTCTTTGGTGGAAAGAAATGCTGAAATGTGATTTTGTACTGTTTGCAGTCCCTCCAAGACGTATTCATTGCAGCAGAGTGTAGCCAAAGGACAGCACTATGTTCCATTATGTGTTTGTTCTAATGCTTTTCTCTGATTAGGAGCAAATAACATCATTGGGTCATGATATAGTGCTTGCTAGTTAGATGTGCGCTTTGTAGCGCTGTACATAGCATGTGACCCCACCCAGTGGTATTCAGTTTACTGCAGTGCTTTAAATGGGCCGTTTCTGCCTGGTACGGAGTACTGGTACTATTTTTTTTAGTTTAGGAGGGAGAGTACGGGCACTTCTTGTAGGAAGGTGGATACCTGACTATGGTTGCCCCCAACTTTTTGCCTGGTGTTTTGCTGGTTTTCCGACTTAGTTGACCTGGGGCCCTGCCAATCAGGACCCCAGGCCTACTGCTCTCTCTCTAAAATGGATTCCATGTACCTTAGGTACATTTCCAATTGGTACTGGGCCACCTTATCAGACCCTGTAACTCAGGGCATAGGTGTACCCAGGGCCTACCAGGGGCTGAAGCATGTATTATGCCACCCCTGGATGGCCATCTAAATCTGACACAACTGGCTGCGAGACAGCTGGGGCAAGGTGGTGTAATCACCCTTTGCTTTAGATATAGTATACCTATATCTAACCCTAAAATGGACACACAGATTCCTATCAGTCACTCCTATGGCAGGCCGTAACAATCCTGAAGGCAGAGTGCTTGGAATCGTGTGAGATGGTGCTCTGGCATGATCTGAGCCCGTTTGCAGCTTGTGGAACCAAGTCCTAATAGCTGTTCCATGATAACGCGTACCATATACTCTTAAGTGCATTATAATCCTCGCGGTTAAATGCTATCTTTGGTATCGCTTTATCAAAACATGTCGAGTAAGGTGTCATACGAATTGGAATACTAACCCCTCGCCAATTCTGGCGACGGGGTTAGCATTCCACCCTTCTAGAGGGACACGACATGTATGTAACTGTGAACCCCGGTTAAAGTTAACTCAAGCCTCAGCATCACAAAATGGATGCTGCCACCACAGACACGAGTCTGACCCCCTGCAGCTGGGAGTCCTTCCAGCGAGGGGAGCTTGGACAAAGGGTTTCCTGTCAGGGGCGGTGCAGCACCATCCCAGACAGGGTTTTGTGTATCCTGGGTAGGCAGGGCTTTACAGGAAGGTGACTGCAAGTGGCACCCCGGTGCTCACTACGCATCTGCCGGCTAGAACCAGTTCCGGGGGCACACCAACCCCTGGCCTGGGGAAAGTCCGGCATGGGAGAGGGGTGTAACCACCCCCCTTCCTGATCCCACCCCTAGGGCAGGACCTAGTCGCGTACCCACCCCTTTCTTTAGGATAAAGGCAGGAGCAGGGACCCTTCCAAATTAGATCATCTTTGCATCAAGAAACTACTTTCCACGAAAGGAACTCTCGACTCTTCTCAAGATTTCTCCCTTGTGACTAAGGAGTAGTCACCCTGCATCCGCAGGCACCATCTAAGAACTCTGCGGTTTGCTGCACGTCTTTCCTCCGGAATCCGACTGCCCAGCTCGATGAGACCCTGCTTCCCTGGCACCTCTGACCTCTACCTACCTCTACATCTAAGCTGAGAACCGTAGGTGCGACGAGACCTCGAGGGACCGGCCATCATCAGAACTGCACGACTTCTATCCAGCACGACCGCCGAGGGATCCTCTGGTGAGTGCTTTGGGGTCCGAGAAGCCCCGACCCTGAGCAGCTCCAGCACCGAAGTCCAGCCTCCCAGCATCCACGAGATCTGCGTGAGGCCCTTCTGCTTTTTGCTGCTCACCGCATTGTCTGGCTACTAGCCCGCTGGCTTGTGGCCTTCCCGACGACGCCCGACGACATCACCACTGCTGGTCTGGTTGCTCCAGACTGGCCCCTTCTCCCTTCCAAAAGAGGAGCACCCCGGACGCCATTTTGAGTCCACCGCGTGGGCTTGAATTTGCCAAGACTTGTTGCCCCAATCCTGGGTCCAGCGAAGTCGACAGCATCAACCATCGTGGGACAGCTCGCACCTCCATCCTGGTCGCCGACAACGCCTCCTGGTCCATGAGACTGCAGAGCCCAGCGTCGCCCACTCACCTGGTCGAGGTGACTACCATCCGGTGCCCTCCTGGTGCCATCTGATCACTGGCTAGTGGTCACGAACTTGGTCCCCTCTGCTTTCAGGTGTCATCCATCTTCGATCCAGGCTTGGATCACTTCGAACTATCTTCACTGGTCGCCTGCCAGCAACTTCTTTCTTCAGGCTCCTGGTTCGACAACGATGATTCCCGATGTCTTTTCAGACCTATGCAGCTGCAGCCCCTGGGCTAGGTAACTTCGGCATTTCGGTGCCCCAGCATAGCCTCACTACCCAAGGGGTTAGATCCACTGTTGTTTTCAACCTACCTTATCGGGTTCGCCCGAGAACACTAACTTTGCTTTTACCAGCTCCCATAGACTTTGTCCCGCATCCCGCGTGAGAGTGCACACTCTGCACCCGAGTCCCCGAGGCCTCCTACTAGTAATCTGAAGGTTCAGTAACGTAGTCCTAGCGATTCCAAAGCCTATTAGTCCAGTACTTACCTGCTAGTAATTTCGCATTCCACTTTTAGAGTATATGGTTTTCCGTGCCCCTCGGGCATTTGTGTAAATTGTGCAATTCAAAGTATTTTCGTAAGAGTTTTGATTGTGTGCTTAGTACCCTGTCCTCATAAAGAGTACAGGGCTGTTGTGATCTAAATAAATACACTGTTTATTTTCATAACACTTGTGTGGTGTCCTTTCATTTGGTGTTCAAGGGGTATATGTGATGGTATAACAACTGGCTTAACACGCCCGAAGACTGCTCGTATCCACGCTACTAGGATTGCTGGTCTATAAGGTTGACTTACAACCAATCACCATAAGGGTTGTTTGGACTGATACATAGTGATCACTAGAATAGTGAACACTGAATATCAGGCCAACTTCTCACACTTCTCTAGGGGGGCGTAATACTTTTCATTGAAGAGTACTGGCACTTCTCAAGAGAGATGTAATACTTTTAATTGCAAAGTAGCAGCACTTCTCAGAAACAAGCAGGTATTCTGGCACAGAGTACCTGCACTTCTATTTTTTCATTTTCAAGTACTGGTTCACTGGCACTGAAGGCTTTGTTGAGAGATCCGTTTATGTTTACAAGTGGGTCTGCACAGGCAGTGCTGAACCTGATTAGCCATCCTAAGTTTATTACAGTTGTAGTATTTATAGCATTAGTTACAATTGCTGAAGAGAAGTGCTGGTACTCGATGCCGTCGCCTACCTGCTTCCAACTGAGAAGTCCAGTATCCTCATGACAGTAATGCCTCCATGTTGAGAAGGGCTGACACTCATCTAGTCAAAAACATATAAGTGCATTTAATCAGATCTCAACAGTACCTGCTCCTTTAAAGTGCAGGTAAGAAAGCTATGGGAGCTTGTCCAGTGGAACAGCACTTGTGTAGGGCAGCCAGCTTAGAAGTAGGGGGCATAGCTACCTTTGTTGCAGCAGGTCCAGTGGCACTGGGGCCGGGACTCCTTTGAGCCCTTCCAGTGCTGTATTTTACTACCCTTGTAGCAGTCAGTAGTGATGGCCATTTTCATTGCTTGCACCAGAACCCACGGCATTCTTGCTACCGTACTTCATAGAAGACTGGCCTTCCCATGATGCACCTCCAAAGCCTCCTGAGCTTTGACTTTACCAGAGGGTATTCCTACTCCTGGGTTGGATGACGCCTGACTGCTTTTTTTCTATATTTAGGAGAGCACTTAGAATTCGGCAGAAACTAAGATCCAAACCAAAGTCGTCTAAGATAACTGTCTAGAGTGGTTCATTGTGGAAATGGTGTATCCTTCTCTTCACTGCTCTCCTTATCTCCCTCTTCCTCTCTCCTCTCTCCTATTCTCTCTCTTTCTCTCTCTCTCTCCTTCCCTCTATCCCCTTCCCTCTATCCCCTTCTCTCCTGTCTCCCTCTCTGCACTTCTCTCTCATCCTCTTCTCTTCTCTTCTCTCCTTCTTTCTCTCTTTTTCCATCCATCCTTTTCCCCCTTCTCTCCTCTCTCCCTCGCTCCACTTTTTTCCTTCTCTCTCCCTCTCTCCTTCTCTCGCTCTCCCTCTCTCTCTGTCTCCTTTGCTTTCTCTATCTCTCTCTCTACTTCTCTCCCCTTCTCTCCGCCCACACTCCTCACTTCCATGCTCTCCGATTCAACATCACTGTGCCTTCCTCTCTGCCTTGCTCTCTATCCTCTCTGCTTCGCTGCATCCCCCGTCTTCCATGCTGCCCGCATCTGTCTCCAGACTCCCTTCCTCCCGTTTTTATCTCTCACTAACACTCCCTCTCGTCTTTTATATCTTCGTGTCTCGCTCATACTTTTTTGCACTCATCACCTTTCTTCATCACCCTCGCACTTCATTATACTTCTCTGTTGCACTCCTTCCCTATCTCTCTCTCCCGCCCATCTCAGTTTACTTTCTCCCCTTCTAGAAGGGTGTAAAAAGGCTGTTTATTAGGGAGCAGGGTGGGCAATGAAACAAACATCATAGCAGGATGGGCAATAAAACAAACACCCTTCAGTTTCTTGTTGCACACGTTGAAATCCTGTGATTAAAAAATAAACAGTAAAACCACTAATTCATCCCACTTTCCCTAACAGTTCCTGGCCCCTTTACATTTTCCATATTCACCTACTGCGAACAACATCTGTCCTTATCCCTCCATGAGGCTCCTTTGTCGTTTCTACTGGTCCCCTCTGCCTTCTCCGGCCTTGGCAGGCTTGCTCATCCATCCACCAAGCCTGCCCTTCCTCCATTCAATCCATGCCTTTTACCTTTCCCTTGGACTCTTCTCTCATACCCCAAACCCCATCTAACCGCTTGTTCTATTTTGCCACTATTTTATCTACTTCGGACCATTGCCATTATAAATTACAATCACTTTTATTTAAGTATTAATTATTTAAAAAAATTAAAAGCCATTGTTATTTGTAATATCAATACATCTAAGTCACGTCAATACAAAACATGTGGCATTACAAATGCTAAAAGTGTCCCATTTACTAAAGGTAAAAGTATTGGCATTGTAAATCACAAAACATAAATATAAAATGTAATTTACAAAACCAATAGCTCCAACTTTCCTACTGCGAGACCTATTGGCAACGCCAGTGCTTGTTACTTTTCTCTCCACTGATTCACCTGATATCCTGTTTCTAACTGAAACATGGATAACCCCTGACTCTGTTCCTGACATATTGGCGCACTCCCCACCGATTACTATATACTTCATACCGACCGTCCATCAGGAAAAGCTGGAGGAGGAGTGGCCGCCATTATTCGTCGTAAACATGATTTTAGATCGATCGACTCCCTTAATCTAGCTGTCGCAGATAACCTAGTGATTAAACTCGACTCAGATCACACATCACTGATCTGCGTAGTCGTTTATAGGCCTCCTCAGCCTATGCCGCTCTTCCCCATCACCCTGAGCGAACAGATAGCCAATCTAGCAACCAAATACTCCAACATCTTGCTGATTGGCGATTTCAACTATTGGTTTGGTGACCAAACAGGCGGTCCTCACTCCCTTGAATTCACCAACCTTTTAACGAATTTTAATCTCACACAACATATTTCTATGCCAACACATAATAAGGACCATATACTGGACCAGATTTGGACGACAAACCCAATCATCTCTGCCTTGAAGGTACTCCCATGCATATGGTCTGACCATTTTTTGGTGACATTCCATCTCACCCTGGCCATTAGGGCTAAATCCCCTCTGGTCGAGGGCGGGACTGTTAGATGTTGGAAATCTATTGATATACCTGAGTTCACGAACTCTTTGGCCGGCTCAACACCTAGCCTGGCCCAGAATGTGGATCTTTCTGATACTCCGATCTCTGACTGGTTAAAAACAGCAAGCGATCACTTTGCCCCTCCCAAAAAAATTAAGATAAACTAAAAAGCGGAAGCTCATAAATGGTTCTCTCCCGAATTAAAGGAGATGAAACTATCACTCCGCCAAAAGGAGAGGAAATGGAGAGCTCGCTATGACCCTGAAGATAAGCTCCTTTATAAACAAGAACAGGTAAAATATAATGAAGCTATTAAGGCAGCCAAGGTAGAATATTTCTCCTCTAAGATCTTAACGTCCACTAATAAATCGAGAGAGATCTTTTCGATTGTGGATGAACTATCCAACCCTGATAGAGTGTCATCTAAACCAACTCCTACACAGGAATTATGTGATAAATTGAACACATTCTTCCTAGAAAAGATTACAGCAATTAAAGCCAGCATTACATGCTCTCCATCAGCTGTGATCCCGCCTGACTCCTTCAGGAATACCTGTACTATGGACAGTTTTTCTACGATCGATGTCGAATCGTTCATCTCCTTGATGTCCAAAGTTAAATCTGGATCCCCCCCGTGACTGCTGCCCCCCACATATAATGAGGGAAGTATTTTCCATTATTCCTCAACCTGCTCTATCCCTATTAAACTCCTCACTTACTCAAGGTTGCGTCCCAAAATCATTCAAGGACGCCACAGTGATCCCTCTGATAAAAAAGGTTGGCGCCGACATATTAGAACCATCTAATTACCGCCCCATCTCCTTGCTTCCATACTTAGCCAAGGTTTTGGAGGCACATGTCGCAAAATCCATGTCTGCCTTTATAGAACAGTCCGGACATTTGGACCCCCACCAAGCCGGCTTTCGTCCAGGTCATTCGACTGAGATGGTCATCTTGGCAGTCCTGGACGAGCTCCGTAGGGAGGCTGGCATTGGAACCCCTCAAGCCTTGGTTCTTTTAGATCTGTCGGCCGCGTTCGACACGATGGACCATAAGATCTTGGTGGACCGTGTCGGACGTGCAGGCTTTCAGGGCAGAGCCTTGAGATGGGTCACCTCCTTTCTGGAAGACCGTACACAGGCTGTTCGCCTGGCTAACTTTACAGCGCCAGGGCTGAATACCACATGTGGGGTTCCCCAGGGTTCTTCCTTATCCCCACATATGTTTAACATCTATTTACTCCCCCTGATCAAAGCCTTAAAACAGAGGAAAGTAACAACATTTAACTGCGCAGACAATCTGCAGCTTTCCTTCACCATAGATAATTCCACTGAATCTATTACCAACTTTCAGGATACTATGGTGTTCATCCACCATTGTATGGATTATAACCATCTGAAGCTGAACCCCGGAAAGACGGAGGTACTGCTGATAGGAGATAGTCGTATCTCCTGGGGCCCTCATTATTGGCCAGCAGAACTAGGGCCTTTTGCTAAACCCTCCTCTTCCGTAAGAAGTCTGGGCGTGACTATTGACAGAGATCTGTCTTTAAACACCCAAGTGGGTACAGTAGTTTCTAAATGTTTCTTCCAACTACGAAAGATCCAGAAGATACATCACTTGCTCACCCAGGCAGCACTGATACAAGTTGTGATTGGCCTAGTCTTGTCCCATCTAGATTATGCAAATTCAATCTATCTAGGCCTCCCCTCTTATCAGATCAAGAGGCTCCAGCTTGTACAGAACCAGGCAGCACGACTGATTTATCAGCAGCCTAAGTGGCAATCGGCCAGATCCTTGATAAAATAGCTACATTGTCTCCCACTGCTTCAACGGGCCACCTTCAAAACTGCCTGTCTTACATTCAAGTCCCTAAATTGTTATAGCCCTATTTTTATTAACGAACTGATCTTGAGATATATTCCAACCCGTGATCTCCGTACTAAACATCAAAATCTGCTGGTGAGCGCAAAGTTCAAACGAAAGCGGCATGGCGGGTGTCGCTTCGGATATCTGGCACCACAACTCTGGAACTCACTCCCTTGGGAGATCCGTTCTTGCCCCGATCTGCTTCAATTTAGAAAGCAGCTTAAGACATGGCTGTTCATACAGGCACATGAGTAAACTGACCCCACTGAAGTCAAGTCAGAACAGTCAACTCAGAACAGCTCGAAATAGCGCCATGAAACCTTGGTCGAAGTGCGCTTTACAAATAGGTTATAACATAACATAACAGACCCTTTGAGACCCAGCCCACTTAAAGCCCTGCTTGCCCCTTTCTTTTGCCACACCTCCACAGCTGTTGACTGTCTCTTCCTGCCAGGAGTGACAGGCGAGATTTTTATTTATTGCATTTTTATTCAGTGCATTTTTATTAAGCGCGGGTATTACCCAAAGGTGTCAGAGCGCTGTACAATAGAACCATTTACGTTACAAGAGAGAGGTGTTACACTAACGAACATTACAAAGATAAATAGGAGACTTAAAATGAAGGGTACACTAACACAAAATTCAACACAGCATGCGAGGGTGAGGAATGTACAAGAAAAAATAAAAATTTACAGTGATGAGCAAACTTCCTAGAGTGATGAGCAAACTTCCTAGAGGGACCTGAGAACGAAAGTCTTAGTTCTGAAAGTGTCTTTGGAAGAGAAGAGATTTGAGGTCCGCTGTGAAGATCCGGGTAGAGGAGGTGGCACGGAGCAATGGGTTAAGCGAGTTCCGGATTCTCACCTCATTGCCTGAGAAGGATTGCGCCATCGATCTTTCCCTTTTGAAGGAGGGGGGCTCAAGCAGAAGCTTTTCCGCATTGCGAGAAGGTCGAGAGCCTCCGGACAATTTAAATTTATTCGCCAGGTATCAAGGGGAGAAGGTGTGCCAAGGCTTTGTGTGTGATGCAGGCAGTTTTGTAAATAGTTCTTGCCTCGATCTGAAGCCATCGATGAGAGTACAGGATAGGAGTGACGTGGGTGCTCCGTTTAGACCCTGAAATGAAGCGAGCTGCTGAATGGAGGATGGATTTGAGAGGGGAGAGGTGGGATTTGGGTAGGCCTTGTAGGCCCGTCGAAAGAGAAGTGCAATAATCCAGTCTAGAGAGAATCAGCGATTGTACCAAAGTTTTAAGGTCTTTTTCCGGGAAGAACCGACGAATCCTTCACAGAAGACGCAACTTGTAACATGCGTTCTTAGCAATAGAGTTGATGTGGGAGATTAGGTTGAGTCTTTTGTCAAGTATGACACCTAGGGATTTAGAGCTGTCGACAATGATGGGTTTTTTGTTGAGTAAGTTCAGCTGATCCATCCAAGATTGAACAGGAGGAGGAGAGAGAGAGGTAAACAAGCATTTACAATGCAGTGGTCTCAGCTTTATTTAAGTTAGAGCTATTGACATTGCAAATGGCATTTTTTTCTTTTTCCGTTTTAAAAAAACATAAATAAATGGTATTGTCATTTACAATGGCAATAGTTGAGCATTAGAGAGTAGTAGAGAGTATTAGCAGACACAGAGCCACACACTCACAGAGCCACACACACACACAGAGCCACACACACACACTGAGCCACACAGCCACACACACTAACACACGGAGCCACACACACACACATACACGGACAGAGCCACACACAGACAAAGCCACACACACAGACAGACAAAGCCACACACAGACAGACAAAGCCACATACACACAAAGACAAAGCCACACAAAGACAAAGCCGCACACACACACAGACAAAGCCACAGACACACACAGACAAAGCCACACAGACAGAGCCACACACACAGACAGAGCCACACACACAGACAGAGCCACACACACACACAGACAGAGCCACACACACACACAGACAGAGCCACACACACATACAGTCAGAGCCACACACACAGACAGAGCTCTCTGCCCCGTAACGCCCTAGGAAACAGAGGCACGAAAAACCGGATCATAAGCAGGGCACAGAGGCACAAGCGGGACAAAGAGGCACAAAAACCGGATTACAAGCAAGGCACAACAAGCAACGAGGGGGCAGGGGCAGGAGAGTAAGCACAAGCAATGAGGGGGCAGGGCGGCACATAGGCACATAAACCGGATCACAAGCAGGGCAGGGGACAGAGGCATAACAAGCAACGAGGGGGCAGCGGCAGGAGAGCAAGCATAAGCAACGAGGGGGCAGCAAGCACAAGCCACGAGGGGGCAGGGGGGCACAGAGGCACAAAAACCGGATCACAAGCAGGGCGGCACAGAGGCACAAAAACCGGATCACAAGCAGGGCACAGAGGCACAACAAGCAACGAGGGGGCAGGGGCAGGAGAGCAAGCACAAGCAACGAGGGGGCAGCAAGCACAAGCAACGAGGGGCCAGGAGGGCACAGAGGCACAAAAACCAGATCACAAGCAGGACAGGGCACAGAGGCACAAAAACTGGATTACAAGCAGGGCAAGGAACAGAGGCACAACAAGCAACGAGGGGGCAGGGGCAGGAGAGCAAGCACAAGCAACGAGGGGGCAGGGGGGCACAGAGGCACAAAAACCGGATCACAAGCAGGGCAGGGGACAGAGGCGCAACGAGGGGGCAGGAGAGCAAGCACAAGCAACGAGGAGGCAGAAAGCACAAGCAACGAGGAGGCAGGGGGGCACAGAGGCACAAAAAACGGATCACAAGCAGGGCAGGGGACAGAGGCACAACAAGCAACGAGGGGGCAGGGGCAGGAGAGCAAGCACAAGCAACGAGGGGGGGGGGACAGCAAGCACGAGCAACGAGGGGGGGGCGGGACAGCAAGCACGAGCAACGAGGGCGGGCATAGGGGCAAGCACAAGCAACGAGGGGGGGCAGAACAGCAAGCACGAGCTTCGGGGGGCAGGGGAGCAAGCACAAGCAACGAGGTGGCAGGACAGCAAGCACAAGCAACAAGGGGGGACAGCAAGCACGAGCAACGGGGCAGGACAGCAAGCACAAGCAACGAGGGGCGGGCAGGACAGCAAGCACAAGCAACGAGGGGGGGGCAGAACAGCAAGCACAAGCAACGAGGAGGGGGCAGGACAGCAAGCAGGAGCAACGGGAAGAGGGTAGCAAGCAACGAGGGGGCAGGACAGAAAGCACAAGCAACAAGGGGGGAGGACAGCAAGCACAAGCAACGAGGGGGGACAGGACAGCAAGCACAAGCAACGAGGGGGAAGCAGGACAGCAAGCACGAGCAACGAGGGGGGAGCAGGACAGCAAGCACGAGCAACGAGGTGGCAGGACAGCAAGTACAAGCAACGAGGGGGGCAGGACAGCAAGCACAAGCAACGAGGGTGGGCAGGACAGCAAGCCCGAGCAACGGGGGGCAGGGGAGCAAGCAACGAGGGGGCAGGACAGCAAGCACCGAGGGGGCAGGACAGCAAGAACAAGCAACGAGGGGGGGGCAGGACAGCAAGCACGAGCAACGAGGGGGCAGGACCGCAAGCACAAGCAACGAGGGGGGCAGGACAGCAAGCATGAGCAACGAGGGGGGGCAGGACAGCAAGCACAAGCAATGGGGGCAGGACAGCAAGCATGAGCAACGAGGGGGCAGGACAGCAAGCACAAGCAACAAGGGGGGGCAGGACAGCAAACACGAGCAACGAGGAGGGGCAGGACAGCAAGCAGGAGCAATGGGGGGGGGGCAGGACAGCAAGCACAAGCAACGAGGGTGGGGCAGGACAGCAAGCACAAGCAACGAGGGGGCAGGACAGCAAGCACAAGCAACAAGGGGGGGCAGGAGAGCAAGCACATGCAAAGAGGGGGCAGGACAGCAAGCACAAGCAACGAGGGGGCAAGACAGCAAGCACGAGCAATGAGGGGGGCAGGACAGCAAGCCTGAGCAACGAGGGGCTAGGCCAGCAAGGGGGGGGGCAGGACAGCAAGCACAAGCAACGAGGGGGCAAAGGAGCAAGCACAAGCAATGAGGGGGGGCAGCAAGCACGTGCAACGAGGGGCGTGCAGGGCAGCAAGCACGAGCAACGGGGGACAGGGGAGCAAGCACAAGCAACGAGGGGGCAGGACAGAAAGCACAAGCAACAAGCGGTGGGGCAGGACAGCAAGCGCAAACAACGAGGGGGGGCAGGACAGCAAGCACAAGCAACGAGGGGGTGCAGGGGAGCAAGCACAAGCAACGGGGGGCAGGGGAGCAAGCACAAGCAACGAGGGGGCAGGACAGAAAGCAGAAGCAACAAGGGGTGGGGCAGGACAAGCAACAAGGGGGGGGCAGGACAGCAAGCACTCACCGGAGGACTCTGCAGCTTCTCGACTTCTTCCGGCGGCGGTCAGGCAGAAATGGTGCCATTTTCGCATTCAGGGGCGTGGTTTTTCCAGTTGAGTGACAGATGACGTCACAGCGAGAAAACTGCAAAAAACACGCCCCGAATCCGAAAAGGACGGGGCTTGAACGGCGTGATGCCCCTCTCCTCTAATGGCTGGCATCCGTTTAGGAAGCCAGCAAATGGAGAAGAGGGGCGGGTTCAAGCACCCGTACTAAAAAACATGAATTCTCGGCTGCGCGACACTGCTGCGCAGTGTACGCTAGGCCGGGACCTAAAAAGAGGAGGAATTCAGTTTTGACGGAATTTAGAATGAGTTGGTGAGCTAACATCCAGTTGTGAATACAGTTGAGTGAGAGTAGAGTTGAGTAGTGAGAGATCGTATGCGGACGACACCTTGAGGTAGATTTGGGTGTCATCCGCATAAAGATGGTAGTGGATCCCAGATTTACTTAAGAGGTTCCTTAATGGTTCCAGGTAGAGATTAAACAAAGTGGGTGCCAGGATAGAACCGTGAGGGACGCCTTGACCTACAGCCAATGGAGACGAAAGACTGTTTGCTATCTTGATCATTTGGGATCTATCCGAGGGAATGAGGCAAACCATTTAAGCACTGTGTCATCCAATCCCATTCTCTGCGGAAGAGTGTTTAGGAGGATGTTATGATTTTTTTAATTTTAATTTTTTTAAACTTTATTTTCCAGTTTCTTCTTACAAAGGAAATAGAAATATGTGATCCTACATCATTCTGTGGTCACATCATGTCACATCATTCCAAGATAACGTCTTAATCTGTACTCCAATATATTCAACCAGTTACCAAATAAAGGCATCAATTGCAATAGTGACTGTTCATCTTGTTTACCCTACTCCCTCTGGAGTTATGCCATGCTCTAGCTGAGTTTGTGATTCCTGTCGAAGTTCCTCGACATATGACTTGTATGGTCCCCAAATATCTTTGGGGCGAGATGTACTGGGAATCAAACTTGCAAAGAGCTCACTGGTTACATTACAATAGGCAAGGCTGTGTAGCAGGAGGGTGTTATGATTAACAGTGTCAAAGGCTGCAGAGAGGTCTAGAAGAATCAGAAGACACAATTCCCCAGAGTCAAGTATATGCAGCGCATCATCAATCACTTGCAGTAGGGCTGTTTCAGTGCTGCAATTTTGGATGAAGCCAGACTGGAAAACGCAGAGGAGATTATTGTCCATAATATGTAGGGAAAGTTGTTTCGCAACACATTTTTCGGTAATTTTCGAAAGAAAAGGAAGGTTGGTGATAGGGCGGAAGTTGTTGAGGTCGGTCGCATCAGCGGAGGTTTTTTTTAGAAGAGGGGTAACCTGTCCTGATTTGAGGGCAACAGGGAGGGAGCCTTGACTGAGGAAGAGATTAACTAGCCTGGTCCAGTAAGAGAGAGTATGGGTGTAGAAATAATGGTGATGACACTAGGGATGGGGTCAGAAGAATGGTTGGAGGGTTTAGTTTCCAGGATGAATTTGAGGAGGTCATCTTCTGAGATGACGTCAAAGTTCTGCCAAGTGACTAAGGATTTCCGCTCCTCAGTGGGGTGGGATGGGTGACCTGCTCCACCAGTGCTTTGACCTTCTCATCAAAGAATATAGCGAAATCTGCTACTTCCTTTGTGGAATCTTCAGGCTTAATGGTTAGGGGAGAGCAGTTTGGGTTTTTGATGAGGTCAACAAGTTTTTTGGGTCTGTTTTTGCTGATTCAAGGAGGGATCTGAAATGTGATGCTTTTTCATGGAAGGTGTGGTTGTGGTATTTGGATCTTGCTGAACGTAAAAGAGAGAGATTGGAGGTGAATGGAGATTTTCTCCAATGTTTCTCCAAGATTCTAAGGTTCTTCCTTTCATCATAGAGAGCTTTATTGAACTAAGGTGCTGAAGTGTTGGGTCTTTACCTTTTCGCTTTAGAGTGGAGTGACATTATCGATTTTGACTGCTAGGACTGAGAAGTGAGATAGTTGACATCCACGTTAGGATCTAGTCTAGGAAGTAACCGCATAGCAGAATCACAAAGAGTGTCAAGATCAATGTTTTTAGTGTTGCAGAACCAGGTAGTAGCTCTTTTAGGTTGGCCGAGAGTGCGATAAGTGAAAACGGAAGGGAATGAGGAAGTGGTCAGACCAGTCTACATGATTGGGGGGAGCAATAGTCAGCAGGTCTGCTTTGGATATAACAAGATCCAGAATTGAGCCCTTCGAGTGTGTGGTTTCCGAGCAATGTTGAAAGAGATCATTGGCTGAGAGAAAGGTGGCAAGCTTGTTGGCAGCTGAGTCTTCCAAAGAGCCCCAGTGGAGATTATAGTCACCCAGGAACATCTGTCTGTCACTTTAAGAAAACTGGTCACTGATAAAGTTGGTGAGTTCCTCCACAAAGGAAGAGCAGTTACCGGGCGGGTGGTATATGGCATGGAATCTAAAGGGTGAGCTGTGATGTATTTGATGTTCAAGGGATAGGCATTCGAATGTACGGAAGAAGATGGTGGAGAAGGCTTTAATTTGAAGGGAGTTTCTGAAGATGATAGCGACACCGCCATCAATTTTGTCTGTTCTGCCATTTCTGAGGATAGAGAGTGAGTGGGTACCAGAAGATCAAACAAAGTATGAGAGGTGTCATTAAACCAGGTCTCAGCGAGGAAGAACATGTCAAGATTATGGTGGGTGATAGTGTCAGAAATTTCCAGTTTGTGTTTGATTGCAGATCTGCAGTTGTGGAGCAAACAGTGCAGCTCTGACGCAATTGTTTTGGTGATGGGGGTGTTAGGGCTGTTAAGGGAGAGAGGGATAAGATTCTTGAATGAGGGTGCCCCATGAGAGGGAGGTTAGTAAATTCTGACAGAGGAGATGGTCTGAGTAGTGAACTGCGTAGAATTATTAGGAGAGGAAGGTGGAGGGGGAGTGACGTTGGTAGTCTTGTAGCTGGCCAGTAAGTTGGTGATGCCTGCAGAGGACAGACTGTGGTTGGCTTTATTGGGGCAGCGGGAGCAATGAACTCCTCTGGAGGATATTAGGAAAGGGGGACATCTTGGTGATTAAAAGTGAGATGGACGCTACAAGATGGGAAATGGAAGAGATGAGAGAGTCCAGTTTATTTTCCAGGCAGAGGAGGGCTGAGCACGTTGGGTGGCGTAATGGATAAGGGAGGGAGTGCAGAGGGTGAGGGAGGACGGGGCGGGTAGGGGAACGGGATACGGGAGGGAGAGCAGAGAGTGAGGGAGGACGGAGCTGGGAGGGGTAACGGGATAAGGGAGGGAGTGCAGATGGTGAGGAAGGGAGGGGAGGGGTGGGGGATGTGTGGGGAGTTGGGGCGCAAGGGTAGAAGGAGGGGAAAGATGGTGGACGATAGGAGTGGATGGTGATACAGTGGTGGGAAGAGAAATATTTTTACTGGTGTTGAACAGAGGGGAAGAGTAGAGATCATAAATAGGAGGAGACAGTTGAGGAGTAGGAGGTGGTCAAATGAAGGCCAAAGGTACGGGAATAAGCGAGGAGAAGAGGCTGAACCGGGAGGGGAGGGCGGGAGGGTCAGATGAAGGCCACAGATATGGGGAGAAGAGAGGAGAGGGGGCTGTACAGGGGGGAGGAAGGGGGTCCAAGGAGGGCCAGAGGTATGGGGAGAAAAGAGAGGATGGTGCTGGACAGGTACTGTAGGCTATGAAAGGTGAATGTAGGGGGAGAGGTAACAGGTGGAGCGGGGGGATTGGGCTAGATGGCAATTGAGGGAGGAGTAAGGGACTGCAAGGTCAGAGGGGAGAGACGAGGAAGGAATTACCAAGGAGGGAGACATGGTTGGGAAGCAAAGGATGAGGAAGGGGAGGTTGAAGAGAAATGGGAGGTGGAAGGGAAGAATTTAGGGTACAGGGGATGGGGAATTGATAATTCTTGATTAATCCACGGAGGCTTCAGATTATGCTTCTCTTATCTTTACTGACATAAACAGCAGCCAATAAATTTTAAATTAGCATAACCCCAGAAGGACAACCCCTCCAGTATGCACCAAACATAACGTCCATCAGTATATCTCCCCCAAGCGCCTTAAGACCCTCTGGGTGAGTAGCGCGCTATACAAATTTCTTGATTGATTGATTATATGTCTCAGATGTCATACAACTTCCTCTTTCATTGCTGCTACTTTTTTTGTTTTTGTTTTACCATTTCTTGCTATTTAGTGTTGTCATTGCGATTAATTATTTATGCATTGTCTTGGTATGTATATCGATTTGAGTGATACCCGTACACGGCACGCGTATGCGCACTTCATTTTATGTGTGTTTGGCGCTCCGGCACCCGTCTTGGTGATTCCCCTGTAGAACGGGAGCAGAGAAGACTCGCTTTGTGCGCTTGAGGAGCAGTCCTCTTTCGATCACCACGCGGCTTGCGCATGCACGAGCAGCCGATTTGCATTTTCATTGCGATTGACTTCTCACGCGTTCCGTTTCTGCTAAGACCCAGAGAACGCCCGATGGGGCGCATAACCGTAGCAGGGCATTGCCTGAGGGAAGATAGTGGGGTGGCTCCCTCCACTTGTACAACAGACTGATTCTATCTGGTTTTGGCACATTCTGCAAGGAATTGGGTAGTGACAGGGTGAGTGCCTGATTTTTCATACTTTGAGGGACAGGTTAGTTAGGACATTTTGGTGCCTGTCAGATAATTTTTTGGTTTTATTGAATTATCAGTGACACCCCTGGGTTTTCTCCTCCCTTAACCTCCTCCATACCTCAATAGCACAATAGCGTATTATGCCGAGGAGGTTGACCAGTGGGCAGACTGTAATGATTATGTGAAATTTGAAGAGGTGCCTTACGAGCACCAGATGGAGGAGCAGCTGGTTGAAGCCCTGGATATCCACGTCCAGGGTTCTGTGAACAGGGCATTAGTCAATGCTCTACAGCCATTAACGAAGCCTCTGCAAAATTATAGGAAACTTAAATTTAAAGCTTCACTGGGTGAGTCGTCCCTACACTCATTAGTGGAAGTACTTTCACGGATGGCGTCCATCGTCATTAAAGACCATGGCTATGGTGATTCTCTTCCTTCTGGAAAATCATCCCTTTTTAATCCTGGGGACGAGGAGGAGTCTTCTCCTGCCGCTTCAGACACAGTTGAGTCGGAGCAGGCAATAGAAGAGCTTTGAGATGCTTTCTTGAAGAAACGACCAACAGACGGTAAGTAAAATGAAGATCTTTACTGAGAGCACAACTGGCATCCGACCACCTCAACGACCCAGCTGCAACTGTCGATCGTGGAGTGCCGTCAGCCTAACAATCTAAGAACGAAGGAAAGAAAATGGAAAAAGAACTTAGAGAGCATGGGAGCTCCAACTCAGGTAGGAAGAGTACTTAAATACCATTAAGTACCATCACAACACATCCTCTCCCTTTAGTATAGAGAAAGAAAACAGAGAAAAAAATAAAAGAAGAAGACAATGAAAGAGAAGAGAAGAAGAAAAAAAACCAAAATAAGAAATTAATAACCTAACATAATCCTGAAGATACACTGGTGGTCTGCGATTTCTATAGACACCTCAACATCAGGAACGTGAGACAAATCAACAGAACCCTCCCCCTAATACCTTGGGGAGAAGAAAACAAATCATTAGAACGTGAGCATTTTCAACAACTTTAGCACATGAATCATTTTCAACAACTTTATCAGGGATAAACATTATCCGCGAACAGCCTTCATCTTCTGTGGAACACTTGGAAATAGATCCACCTTTCTGGTATAAAGCCACTTTGCGTAGATTCCAACACTCGCCTCCTTCAATGACAAAAAAAATACCTTCCCACACTGACAAGGTCCTTTGAACTTAGTGAGACCACCTTTAATCCTGCCAGACTTCAGTTTGACCCAGTCACCAATCGAGATCTTAGAAGGAAAAATATCAAAAGAACACTCACCTCCAGAAGATACCCAATTTTTGAGCCAGGATGGAACAAGACGTGAGCCAAGAAAACGCCCTCTCATAATAAAAAATGGGGACTTCGAGGTAACGCAATGAGGAGTCGTAAAATAAGCCCACAACATATCTTGAACAAGACGTTTAGGAGCCAACTCATTACCCATCGGATTGTAAAGAGAAGTACACGAATGTTCAACCCCACACTTCTCAAGAAAGCAACACATCTCTCTAGAAATGAGTTGAGTCCCATTGTCAGTAAGTAATACTTGTGGAATATCTTCACGCTAAAACAAAGTCTCTAACTCACCAACTGTAGAATTTTTGGTAACATCCTTCAAAAATTCAACATGCAACCGTCACAAGTGTACATCCCCAACCACAGCAGTAAACCGCATGTCTAGGGTAAACTCAGAAAGAGGACCAATAAAATCGAGACAAATAGTGTGCCACGGCTCACCAGGATCCTCAATGTGACCCATAAAACTCTGAGTACCAAGTTTCAGTCTCTTTTCACTCTCTTTACAGAGAGTACAGTTAACCACCCAATCTCTGATTTTATCATCCATGGCAGGCCACCAGAATTCTTCGCCTGATAGTCATACCTTGGCCCAGATGACCCTCATGCGCAAGTTTAAAAATGTGAAATCCAAGGGCAACAGGGGGCACAAATCTCTCACCTCTCATAACATTATCTTTAACACTCAAAGATAATTGATCCAACAGTTTCCAAAAGGGCCTAACTGATGCTGACACCATACTCTCACAAGGTGAACCTTTTTTAATGAGAGCAATAACATCTTGCAAAACTGAATCACTGACCATGGCCTCCGACCACTGTATTTTAGAAAATGACCCAAAATTGCATTCACAAACATCAAAAACAAAAGCAACAGCTTCTTCACTTTCTAGCTTGTTGACAATCTCTCTGTCAACCGTTTCCCAGTCAAGTGACATGTGTGACAGGCAGTCAGCTTGTAAATTTCTCCAACCGTGAATGAACTCAACATCAAAGAGGTACTCTAGTAACCATGCAGCCAACCTGGCAAGGCTCGCTGAGCCCTTTCCAGCACCTCCTACCGACAAGATTTTCATTAGGGGTTTGTGAACAGTCCTCAATACAAATCTGGATCCCCACAAGTACACTCTGAAATACTCTACTCCCCAAGCTGCAGCAAGAGCTTCATGCTCTATTACCGAGTAATGAGTTCTCGACGCAAATGCAATTGTCCTCTCAGTGCCCCTCTGAAGTTGAAATAGTACCACACCAATGCCAGTAAGGCTAGGATCAACTGTGAGAAACGACTTACAGGAAGCACTGAAAGGTGCAAGAATACCAGCATTACAAATCTGCACCTTTATTTTTGAGAAAGCATCAGACTGATCACTGCCTCAGTCAAATTTGCACCCTTTATGAAGAAGTTTCCTTAAGGGTTCAGACATATCAGCAAATCCACGCACAAATTTAGCATTATATTCAACAAGACCCAAAAAGGTCCTGAGCTGGTCATTGTCCTTTGGGGCAGGAACATTTTTTTTTATAGTTTCCAAAAGATTCTTTTTGTGAGAGATACCACCACTAGAGATTGAATACCCCAAATAGTCAACTTGATCAGTGAGAAAATGAAATTTTTCTTTGTTAACTGTGAGACCCTGCTGCTCAAGCTTCCACAAAACTTGCCTGAGAGTTTCATTCTGTTGCTGAATAGTCTTTCCTGACACCAATATATCGTCTTGAAAGTAGACTACACCAGACAGGCCCTTGAGCATATTCAACATAATTCTTTGGAAGACCATCGCAGCCAAAGCTAGCCCGAAGGGCATGCGAGTGAACTGAAAAAATGCCTTCAGTTGTGACAAATGCTGTAAGAGGCTTGGAGTCTGGATGTGGTTTGATCTGGTGGTAAGCACTTCTCAAATCAATCTTGGAGAAATACTTACGACCCCCCAACAGACTGCAACAATTAATTAATGTTAGGCAGTGGAAACGTGTCAGTAACTATATCTCAATTTAAGGACCTGAGATCAATGCAGAAACCGAGCCGACCATCTGACATGAGCGTCAGAACCACCGGAGAAATCCAAGAAGACACCTCCACTGGTTCAATGACTCCAGAATTCCATGAGTCATCCAACAGATCTCTAAGGCCCTGTTTCACAGACATTGGAACTTTTCTGAGCTTGTGTTGTACCGGGCACGCATTGGGCTTGAGAATGATCTCATGCTGATACCCTTTCACACAACCAAGTCTATCCTCAAACACTCTGTGGGCATCTTGAAGAATATCATGAACTTGAATGTCATCTTCCACTACCATCATTTGATTACGAGCTATCAGATTGATTACCATGTGAAGGTCATATTGGTGCATCCAGACAAGGATTGTGGGGCCTTCTTTAGCGACATAGACCTTCCCTTGGGTGCTATTTGAGTCAAAAGTAATTTGACCAGTCATGTACCCCAAAACATCTATAGACTGGCCCTGATAACCAACTGGATTATTATCCTTGTCCAACAAAGAAACCCCTTCCCAGGTGGTTCGAAACAGAGACTCAAGAATGTTCGTGAACATGGAACCAGAGTCCACCATCAAGGTGATATCTTTACCACAAACATTAAATACAGCAGTGGGTCAATTTAATCTCGGAGAGTCTTGATTAACTCCCACCATAGTCTGATCACACATCCCTCCCACAGCTAAGACCTTATTTACAGTTGTTTTGTGATCAGCACCCTGATGTACCACATTTACTGTGGACTTGGACGTATCAGATGAATCAAATTGCTTACACATTCTAGCATAATGTCCTTTCCGCCCACACCGTCGGCAATTTTGATTAATCTCAAAACATCTTTTAAAGTCAGCTAGATGATATTGACTGCCACTATGCAAACACTCGCTGGTCTTGAACTTAGGTGTAGCCCCAACAACAGGACCTTGAAAAATATTTTTTAGAAACAGCACTAACTTCAACACAGTCATCCTTGATTTCAACATCCCCTACTTCTTGTGACAGTTTATCCTTCTTGTTCAATTCTTTAATGCATTTTTGAGATTGTTCAATGACCTTAGTCATATCAATGGCGTCTTTCAAAGAAGGGTCTTTAGCAGCCCACAACCTTTCTTGTATCTTTCTGTCACAGCATTGAACGATCAACTGATAACGAACAATTCTTCAGTCATGGTCCCAAAGCGACACTCGACTGACTGTTCACGTAACCTAGATACAAAATAATCAATACTTTCTCCTTCCAAGTTGTGGCTGCGTGTAAAACTTATATCTGACTACGACCAATTTAATTTCTTTTGAAAATCTTATTTCAAGTCTCTTAATGGCTTCCTTAAATACATCATCCATAGGTTGTCCATTAGGTCCCATTGCCACCGGTAAATATTTAAACACATGTTGACCTTCAGTACCTAATGCGCTCAATAACAAAGTTTTTTTCCTATTGGGAGCAAAATTATTACCATCCAAAGCTACAATATAGTTATGAAGCATTTCTATCCAATCCTCCCAAATTATTTGTAGAGTACCTGGTTGGGAAAGAAACATTGGTGGCATTATCACATTTGAAGTATTGGTAGACATGTTTAAATTGAAGATTTTCAAAAAAGAGTAAAACATTAAAATACTATATATAACTGCATGATAGCAGAGAAAGAAGTCTTTATAACCAGGGGATACCTGAAGAAATGGGATAAAAAATGGCAGAAGTGGAACACTCGCAGAGGGGAGATCTGTGTATCGTCTATGGTGGAACTTGACATGGGAAGAAATATGGACAGAGATGTAACCGCTTAATGTAACGTTTTCCCAACTTCCGTAGATTATGTGGTGATTAATGTAACCTGCAGTTATGTGTAAGAACGGTATACTTGTCTGACAAGTCTCACTATCAATAAAAAAAATACTATATAACTTAATATAACAAAGTAATGAATATTAAGGTGTGCAAATCACCATAGTTGACTGCACTAGATAACGCCAAACGTGGGTAATGAGGATGAAAAAAAAATGTACTGTAGAGTAGACCACAAGATGTAAAAGTCAGTATTTAGGAGTGAGGCTGGAATAAAGTTAATAAAATGCGGAGTATCGAAGCAGATAAAGCTATAAACAGTACCGTGCAGGAAACTAAAAGGAAGACAAATTCTGATGCAGTTGAGGAGCGAAAAATACTTGAAGGATGGCGAGCTTGAAGGCAAACCAGAAGCGTCAAACTGAACGTGATAAAAAAAACAGATCTCCAAAATCAAAGATGGCGGCACGTCACGCCACGTAATGTACTTTGTGCACCACACGCTAAGTACTCTGAGCGTGAGTCGTGCGTTCATTGAATTCAACGGCGTGAGAGGGCAGCGCATGCCTCCAACTGTCGTGCTGAGCTGAATTCGCCAGAAAGGAAGGAAATACCTTAAAATGAAGCACACAAGCAGGGGAAGACCGCGTCAGTGCTCTTCATCCAAATCAATCGGAGCCGTGAAAGTCAGCAGTGATGCGAGATTCAGTGGAAAATGGCACCAGGTTGTACTCATAGAAGTTGAAGATCATCGCCTAAATTGTTGAGATGCTTGCTTGAAGAAACAATCTTTACTGAGAGCACTACCTGGCATCCGACGACCTCAACGACCCAGCTGCAACTGTCGATCGTGGAGTGCCGTCAGCCTAACAATCTAAGAACGAAAAAAAGAAAATGCAAAAAGAACTTAGAGCATGGGAGCTCCAACTCGGGTAGGAAGAGTACTTAAATAACATTAAGTAACTTCACAACAAAGCCTAAAAAGGCAGCTAAAAGGGAGCGCAAGACGCATCATGTGAGCAGTGTCTCCACTAATAACCTGCTCTTTGACCCCAGAAATATTGTGCACGAGGTCCAGTGAATGGGTGCCATGTGTGGAAGTGGCACACAATGTACAGGAGAATCTTCGCCAAGGCTTTGAGCGCAGAGTGCGCGCTACACTACCATCTGAATGCCCTAGACCAGTCTTACTGGCCAAATTGGCGGACACTCCCGAATTGGACCCTAATATGCCACTTTTCTAAAAAAATGTTTTCTAAAGATCCTAAAAAAGGGTTGGGCAGGGCATGGAGAGGGTGCCAGGATAAATTACTCTATGTATCTGTCCATCTCACGAAAATCCTAGCTGCGGCTGTGCAGGCCAAAGATTCTAACACTCCCTTAGACGTGACAGAGATATTGGAATGGGCGCAGAGGGCCCTCTGTTTCCTTGGCAATGCGAATTGTGCGTTATCTACAGAGAGGAGAAGATCGTTCCGTATGCGGATTGACCCGCAACTTGCGGACATGGCCACGACTGAAGCTGGAAACCTGGCGAACGTGTTAATGTTCGGTGATAAGTTCGTAAAGGAATAGGGTAAATATGTGGCGACATTTTGCACTGGACAAGTCCCTGAGTAATATCAAAAAGGTTTTCCGCACTGGCCTTTTTGCCGAGGCCAGACACTTTAGGGGTCGAGCAACTGGCCGTGGATTTAATCAGACCTCCAGAGGCTTCAACCAGAGGGGACGTGGGGGAGCCCAATGATCCAATTTCTATCACACCGGATATCTTGGTGGTAGAGGCAGATGTCAAAAGAGAGGATATCGAGGACAGAATAACGACAGAGATGGCTCCTATTCAGGTAAACCTGATTCAGTGTGGAGATGTCAAGGTGGAGGGTCGAATTGCCTGGTTTATACACAAGTGGGAGATCCTGACGCATGATCCTTGGGTACTTCAGACAGAACAAGGTTTTCAGATAGATTTTTACGCAACACCACGACAGACTCACAGACCCCGACCACTGCATTTTTCTCAAGTAAAGAGGTCTTTTATAGACAACAAAGTGGCATTTCTGATGCAAAAAGGAGCAATTATAGAAACCAAACCTCACAAACACAGCTTTACCAGCACAGTGTTTCTAGTTCCAAAGACGGATCAAGGCTTCCGGCTAGCCTCACAGAAGAATCCTGAATCCCCACCAGCAAGCCAAGAGCGATTAGTCGCTCACACTACTGGTAGGATATTTGTAATGCAGGGAAACATATGAAGAACAAATAGAGAAGATATTCCCCAGCCAGGGCGTGAATAGACTCACGCGATGCAGGAAAGGGTCACACAATTCAAGAGGGCTTCGTGGCTCAACACAGACGCATGCCACAAAAGGTCACACGTAAATCTACAGTGTTGCAAATGATTCAAATCCAAGATAGACAAGCACCAGTTAGTCCTGAGGGAGGGGCTTATAGAGGCAGGCTCAACTTCCCTGAGAAAACCCGATGGTTGCCTTGTGGCATGTTGGGACTTGTAGTTCGTTTGGTCCTCGTGTGCCCATTGCTCCACGGAGGATCATTACAGGTATGTGGATTTTGTGGTGTTTTGAATTAGATAGCTACCAGATGGTGGTCTGGCCATGTGATTCTAATATCCTTTGAAAGGTAACTAGTTCTGGATTGACCAAAATGCCATCTTGGATGTGGCCAGCGATTTGTTTGGGTCTTCTGAGGTATGTTCAGTGTGTCTATGGCAGTGATTATAGTTCTTGGTTGGGGCATATTGGGTTTGTCAACCCAGATATCAAGTATATATTAATTGGAATGTTATGTCATAAGGTTTGAGACTATGTCTAGAAACGTGTCTGTGAATTTTGCATTGCTAGGTGGTAGTCTGTAAAGAAGGAGGTAGTTACAGGAGGTAGTTGATATAGGACTGCATCTGGACATGAGGACTTCGCAACCTTTTATAGAAATGTCGTCATCTTTGTTGAGATTCATTGTTTCCAAGAATATAACAGCCAGTCTGTCTCCTCTTTTTTCTATGTGAAAGTTTAATAGCTAGAGGAATGGCTTTATGCAACATTGGAGCCATGTCATCTCACAACCATGATTCAGTTATGAAGAGTAAGTCAGTTTGTGTGTCAGTGAGAAGGTCGTAGATGTGGTGCTTGTTTCCAGAGACTGATCAAGCATGTATTAGTTGGCAGTCTAAATATTATGTTTTGGTGGTTGTGTGACTTTCTTTGCTAGAGGAGTAAGTAGTAGTCTTTGAAGTTGTAGCAGGTGTATTATTATTAGTGTTGATATTAACTGTATGAAAATAGCCATCATGTTGTTTGCTTATATCATAATTCTTGTCCAGTAGTTTAAAGGCATTTTTTGGGGTCTATGTGTGTAGGTGGAGAGGGTGGTTGAAAATTAGTTTGTAAGCCGTGTTGTTTTATAGAGTAGCCTTATTGTGTAATAAACATGGAGATGCAAAGTTGTGAAGAGCGGCATGTTGTTTATTTTGGTATGTGTCTGTTTAGGGTGGAGGGTATATGGGTTACAGGTGGTGGCGGAGCATGTAGACCATGTTTTAAGGCTAATTTGTGAAATGGATGAGAGGCGGTAGAACGAGTATTTTTGTGTTGCGGTGTTTGTGGTAGTTGTTGGTGAAGATAGAAGATTTGGGTGTAAATGGTAATTTAGGATTGTTTTTATTTCTGTAGTCATGAGGGTGGGATTGGGTGTTTGTTTCTATTTTGTACCGGAATGTAGTATGAAGTTGTATGAGTGTGTGACATTTTGATGTGCTCTGTGTGTGTGTTATGTTTTGTTTTTGTGGATTAGTGAGATGAGATATTGAGGTAGTGAATTGCTGTGAATGATTTTGATGTACAGTACTGTTGGTGAGTGGGAATTGAGTTATAAGGGGATACTGATGTGCACTGAATAAGAGCGTGTGTAATGGTTGAGAGGGGATAAACAGGGGTTATGAGTGTTTGTTTTAGATTTGGTAGCAGGAAGAGGTAATATGTGTGGCAGAGTTTAAGGATTGTTTGGTTGTGTTTTTAATAGAGAGAGGAGGAGGGTGTTGATGGTAGATGATATGAGGGAGGTGTTAGACCTGTCAGCCCTTTGGGTGGTCCCTCCTATTTATTTCTTTATTTTCGTCCCCTTTCTGCCTCCTAACCTTTGTTTTTTATGTCCACTGGATTTTTTGTGTGGGTGTTGACCTAGGGGTTAGGTCCTCCTTGACCCTATAGTTCCTTAGGCTTAGGTGACTCTTAAAAATTGGTGAAAACTCAATCACACAAAATGCTGGCCAGGAACTGCCATAACTGTCACCTCAGGATCTAGGGCCATAGGACATAATGAGGGCTTCCAGAACCTTCTGGACCTCTCTGGACACTCTAGAGTCTGCCTATATAAGGCGGAATGTTGGGCGGCCATTTTAGAGAGGAGAAGAGAGGTGATCTTGTGAGGAGTAGGGTCAGTCAGGAGTTAAGGCTTCTGGGAGGAGAGGTTGGCGCACTAGGTAGGGAAATTGACTGTCTGCGGGCCTGCTTCCCTTCACTGCTGACGCCCCCCTATCTGATGACCTTGCCATGTCTTAATCTGGGACCCTGTCTCAATTTACTTCTGTGGTACCCCCCTCTTATCTAAAAATAACCTTGGTTCGGTCTGGGTATCGGAAAACCATTGAGCCAGGAGTTAGAGGGTGAGAGAGGGTACCGTCTGAAACCCTGAGAAATCAGGTGGGACTGTCTCTTGGCCATCCCCCGCAGCCTACTTGTGAATAGGTGTAATTGAAGGTCCAAGAAAAACGGACCCTAAGCAGCGTAGCATCATCCACGCTTGTCTGCACTCACCGCTTATTATTCGAAATCGGCTGGGGAAGCAGGTGAACTGCGCTTCTTGGCGCTCGTGGGAGATCGGCGTCGATGTGAGGCAGGAGAGCGTCTTCCGCGTTGGTTGCTAGGTAGCAGAAGTCCTGCAAGGCTCCGCCTGACGAGTGAAGAGAAGGCGAGGCACCGGAAGGCGAGGGGCGGGACGAGAGAAGACCGAGCTGAAGCGGAGCTCTTCCACGAGGGGAGCCAAGAATCAATCTTCCCCCTCGCTGACAGGACTTCGGTGAGAAAACCACCGTCGGAGTCCTACAGACAGCGGGGAAGCCCTGTTGAGTGTTCTTTTACCCTCGGGATTCCTGTCAAGCTCGACATCATCAAGTAAGCTGGGAAATCTGACCTGGAGGGAGGGGAAAGACTCGGCACTACCAAACTCCCGGCAGAGCTGTAACTGTGGTCGGGCTGCCGAGCAGAGGGGGCTGGTGACTGAGAGACCTGACTGTAAAACTCAACCAAAGCTCTGCGTATGTGCCGGGGATCTAGTGGAGGATCGTAACCCTCGAAAATATTAACCCTCCACAGCCATCCTGAGAAAGGTTACAATCCAGGGACAGATTAGAATTGTAAATTAAGTCAAATTTGACTAAGAGCATGGTCATTACAGTAATGTTAGAAGTGGAACTTTGATGGTCTAAAGGGAGAGTGTACACTTTCAATGTAAAGTCTATTTATTCCAAAAGTAATATCTTGTCTTACTGAGGTGCTTGTAAAGTGTAACCAATGGTGGTAAGAATTGATGGTACAACTAAATGTTGTCCTTCTAGGCAAGATACTATTGGACTCCATTTCTAGGTACAAATATTTCAGAGTTACCTCTGGAACCTGTAACCCATTTGCAATTCCAATGTGTCCTTTATGGTGATGTAAATCTGTTTGCACTTACGGAAAAAGGAGAAGGGTCCACTTGCAAAGAAACTCTTATTCCTATTAGTATTAGGTTGTTAGGAATGAGTAAAGTCTGCTAATGAACTGCATTCAGTGTTATAATTCATGGAATCACAAAAGTATGTCAAATGATAATAATGGTATCTAAAATGCAGATGTGACAGATGGTGAGATTAATGAAAAACTAACTGAAAGAAGAGATAAAGCTTTTCAACTTTTCTAAAAGGATTGGTGTAGTGTCATTTTTGAATGGATGGACATGGAGTTATTGTAGGGTGTGACGCAAGCTTAACGTGATGCTTTTGGATTAGACCTTTCCCCCTCTGTGCCAGGCTACCCTATGTGATCTGGAACCTCACAGGTCCAACAGGAGGGTTTAGTATAGGATTAGTGGTGATAGAAAGGGATCTGTTAGGAGTAAGTAGAGGGGTATGTATGAACAGGAACTATGTGTGAAGGGATTAAGGCTATGTATAATGTGGGCTGTGTTGTGTTTGTGATGTATAGATTTGGATAGTGGTATAGGAAGGAGTGGTGTTTTGTGTGAGAGCGAAGTTTGTCATTGCATGGTAGATGGGGTAGAAGTGTGTTTAGATGTGGCTCGTAGGGTTTCTGTAGTGGTTGTTGAAACACTGAAGTGTGGCTAGGGTTTCTTTGTTATAAGTGAGTAGTGTGCATTCACTGAGAGTGTTTTAATATGTTTGTGGGGGGTAGTGGCTTAAGGTGCTTGCTGTTAAATAGAAAAAATGGCTGCATCTCTTGTCCCAGGTCTGACCTCGACTGAACAGGCAACTGCCCTTGTCCCCTTAGCCTCAACACCCAGGTTGACAGGTGCTACGGTCAAATTGTCCTAGGTCAGGTGCCCTTTGGCAAATTGGAGCCCTAACCAATCAGATCCATAGCCCTAGAGGCAAAGGAAGACCTGGCCCTATCAACCAGTCCCAGCCCTAGCCCTAAGTCAGATAGAAACCCTAGCCCTAGGAACGAATCAGAACCCTAGCCCCATCAGCCAATCAAATTTCAAACCCTAAGTCCAACAGAAACCCTAGCCGTAGTAATCAATCAGATCTCTAGCCCTATCAGTCAACCAGATTTCAGACCCTAATTCCAAAAGAAACCCTAGCCATAGGAACTAATCAGAACACTAGCCCTATCAGTCAATCCGATGTCAAACCCTAAGCTTTAGATCCAATAGAAACCCTTGCCTTAGGAGCCAGTCAGAGCACAGATGCAACAACCAGTAGCAAGCTTATATGACGGGTATTTGCCTTAAGCACTGACTAGTGTGCAGGGGGCAGGGAGGCACTTCTGAAATCAGAATCTCCTTGGGTACAGATAGGCTCAATCCAAACGCTGCAGGTCCTGTTCAAAGGTAAGGCCCAAATGTAACGTCACTAAAAATCCTGCTTTTCACTTACTTGAATCACTTTTTATAGCAAAAAATGAGTGCCACATCCACTTTCCAAATACAATTTGAACCACAACGCATATTAAGCAGTATCTTAAGCACACTGGTTAGGCTTTGGGGTGTATTTGCCTTTTTAGATTGTAAAAAAGGAGAGGGGGTTGGATTGCCTTCTAGAGGCCTTAGAACAGTATTGGGGAAGACCAAGAAAGAAATATAAAAAGAGACACGGGTAGAAGAAAACATCAGTTTTAAAAGTACAAAGTGCACAGAAACCATCAGATAAATGTAAACAGTCACGGGTTGAGGAAAAGAGCCGTTTCAAAGTACACAGCACAAAGTCTGTGTTCTTACTTTCTTTGTATTTGCTCACTGGGCAGTTTATTGCTCAGAGAAGCTGGGGCTACAAATTGAACTTGATGAGGGTATGGAGACAAAGACAGAATGTTATCCATACAAGATAAAACATATTTGTATACCCAAGATTGCAATGTGTGACTAATTGGTTCAAGCCCTCAACTTTTACATTTGTATCTTGTTTTGGTGAGTAGACCTTGAGAATAGCGTCAGTCTTCCCCCAGTGTAATTTCCAAAATGTGTTGGGGGGTTGACTGTCCATTAACTCATTCGGGTTAGGCTGGGCTACTTTAACCATCAATGTAGTTTATTAGGTCTCACCTACAGACAGATTTTAGCAGTCCTTCTGTTTCTTCTTGTGGACCATACCACAAACGTACAGTTTTTAGAACCCTCACATTGCTTCCCTTGGTTGGATTTCTTGTGCTTCTCATTTTCTTGCTTCTTATTCAGTGGCTTTCCTTCCTCTTTTAGCATTTTGTCCCTCCCATGGAGAATTGCTTCTTCGCCTTTCTTTTTATTGCATGGCTTGTATTCTTTCACTGCTCCCATTTAGGGAACTACTTTTTACATTTTATTCTTTATGCACTCCATGAGAGTGCATGTGTTTTCTTGCTGTCTCGTGAGAGCTGTTTACTCACGAATACTCCTATCATGTTTACTTCATTTTGTTCCCTCCTTCCCCCACTTGCACTATCTCTCGGGGTTGCTACATTCTTTCCCCATCGTGCCCAATCATTCCCTCAATCCGCCTTTTTTTTAATCCTCCTTCTCCAACCTAAAGCTCATTTATTTCTACCTTCGTCCAATGCTCTGTTCCTCCTCTATTTCCCATGGACCTTTAAAATGAAATATTTAATTGAAACTTTTTTGGAGGGCCTGCCACCTGCCATTTGCTTCCAGGCTGCTCCCATTTCAAACAAGCATTGAAAATGCAATAGGTCTCGCCTTTGATTAAGTTAAAGCCATTTGCTTTGCTAATGGTATTGTATAGCAAAGCAAAAGGCTTTTAACTTAATAAAAGGTGAGACCTGGTGCCTTTTTAACTCTTGTTTTACTGGCAGTGGTAGTATTTCCCTCCCTTTAGCTGACATAGCCCGACATTCTCACAGGCTGAAAGTCTCCCAGGATAGTGCAATTGCTGTGAGCGTGTTGTGTGCGAGAAAGTGTAGGTGTTGTGGAGTGATGGTGTGGGGAGAGTGCTGGGTGCCAAAGCACTCGAATGTTGTGAAAGTATTGGAGGCCCAGAAGTGCTTTACTGGTGGTTTGAAAGCCCTGGGTATTATAGCGCTGGGACTGAGTGCTCAGCAAACCATGAAACACATGCAGCTCACACTCAAGTTGTCTCTCATGGGCACCAACCCTGCCAGACCATGTTGGTGTGTGAGTGCCCCTTTGATTGTTTGATTGTTCTGGGAGGCTTAGTTAGACCTCTTACCCCACCACACACATACACACGTACACTTCTTCACCCAGCCAGCTCGGGTAGAAGGCTGGAATTGAGTATTTACTACAAAGAGTGATGGATGTGCTTAGCTTAGAGGTCAGGTTGGGGTGAGGGGTTGATGGACACAGGGGTCCTACGTGCACTTTAGTCATCAGTGGCTGTGCCTGCTACTTCTACAACCTGGAACTGGCGAGGGCGGAAAGCGTCCTAGGACACGGAGTAAGTGGTTGAAGGACCCAGAAAGAGTGTGTGTGAAATAGGAGACAGAACAGAAGAGAGAAAGGAAGAAGACGGAACTGAGAGTGTAAGGGAGAGAGAAAGGATGGTGACAAAATAGGAAGACAGACATGCAGAAAGAGATAGAAAGTCAGAAGGTGAGAGTGAACAATGAGAAACAGGAAAGTGAGCGAGGTTTGGTCACATGAAAGGGAGAATAAATGCTAAAAGAGAGATTAACAGAGAACTGGGGTGCCGTTCCTAAGACATTTTAAAATGTGAAAAGTATAACGGGAAATGTTCCAACATGTGAACATTATTTAGTTTTGTTGCGCTGTTTCCAGCGTTTCAGCAGAGGATTTCCAATAAAACAAAACAAGCCCATGCTTAATATACCAGGATGTCTTCACACCCCCCTATAATAAAACGTGGTCTGTCTGGGTGACTTGGGCGTTTGTCACAGCAAAGCAGCGAAAGGGAGAATGAGGCGATGCTAGCAACCCCCCTTCAGAGACGAGATTGCACAACGAGAAGAAGCCGGATTTATCTGCTGAAAGTAAGCAGCAGCAGCTAAACAATTTAATAAAGATATGCTTGTGTGCGCGCATGAAAAGGAAAGCCGCCAAAGAAAAAAGCGACGTGAGAGCTAAGCAGTGTCCCGTGAAATCAGATACGCGGCAGAACCCCGGGGCAGCTGAGGCAGAGGGACAGACAAGGGACGCACAGATGTCTCCCTGTACCACCATCCCCCCAAAATTAGGATAATTTTTAAGATATCACCACTTTTTCACTCACCAATTAACGATCACTACTGCCTCAACCAAAGGTAAAGCCTCCTGGCGGAGGGTGCACACAAAAAATCGACCCAAGGATTACGCACTCACGTGTTTAAATAAGCGGGGACACATCATATACTGCTACGAGATACCCAAAAAAACGCGTGTATGAGGGTCTTTTATTGGGAGACACCCACTTACCTACCTGCAGACCTTGGTTCACGCAGGACAAGTGATCCTTTCCCATTTGTGATTATGAAGGAGCAGAGAGATCTACAGGCTAGCCCAAAAGTGCTTAGACGCATCACATGGGCACCATGCAGCGACCACTGAGCTATACACACATTCAGCAAGACGCAAATCGTCATTGTGGGAGCGCTCCTCTCTCTTCTATGCTGCAATCAGGAAACCTCTAAGGCACAGAAATGGTCCGGTGAACAGAAAGAACCACAGACTAATACAACACGCCCACTAAAGATAAGAAAGAGTGTTACGACAGAAGGAAAGGAGGCGAGCCAGTCCGGGGGGGCGGACAAAAAAGCAGAAAGGAGGTACCCCAGAAAGCTTACACAGCAATATTGGTGGTAGTGTTTCTCAAAGAGAGAAAACGTCCGCACCTTCTGTTAATGACTGTTCTCACTGTGCACGTTATACGCGAAGTATCTACAGAGGTGCACTGATAACTTGATAAAACACCCACCACCAGGGGTGTTTAAACAAAGCAACTTAATGCAAGTATCAAGAATCAAGAGGAAACCAAGTTACACAAGCACCCTCTAAGAAATCAAATGTCAAGGAAATTTCCGTAGCGTAATGGTTATTTCAAGATTTATACAGCAACATCAATCAAAATTTCATTTGAAGTTAAGGAGCGTCAAAGTATGGATCCAAAAACAGTTGTTGTGCTTCAAATTCTTTATTATCAAACACATTAAAAGTTTTCCAGCTTTGCCCTGCCGACACGTGTTTCGCCCACTCCTGGGCTTTTTCAAGGCAATCTTAGTCAGTCTTGACAGGTCTGGTCGTCGGGAAGATCTTAAGAATCAGAGGGGTGCAAATATAATGTGTCGAAGTTATGAATCCTATTAGGTGTAATGATCACGGCGAGTTGATCAAGGTGTTGGTTCCACCTTTATAGCTTCAAGATATTGGGCCCGCGTTGAATTTTAATAAAGTACGGACAGTCATAGAAGTATGTCTTAATAGGGAAGTACGGCTTGCTGCATGGAGATAAGTCCTTATTCATATGGTCAAGATTCCTGAAGACCTTGATTGTTTACAATCGGACCTGGATCTCCACTGCAAGAAAGCTTATTTCCAATGGCAGCTCACCGTTTAACATAAACGGTAACACAAGCCAATGGAAATAAGGGGCGGGCTTCAAGCCCTTTTCTCAAACTCCTCATTTACAATAAATCTCGCCAAGCATTACAGCGCATGTGCGCAGCAATGCTAGGCGAGACCTAAAAAGTGCTTTTGAGCACGTAACATTTAGTTTACTGCTCCAAATCGAATCTGTAATCTTGGATTGGTAAGCAATATAAATAAATTGTGTCTCTTTATCCAATAGGTGTGTACATGTGAAATGAAAGCACACTAGCCCCAGGTTCTACTGGGGAAGGGAACTAGAGGCACACCAGGGCGATAGGAGCCGGCCAGCCTCCAACACAAAATGTTATACACAAATGGGGCCGCTCCTATTAGAATGACCTAAAAAGTGCTCAGAAGTGTAATGTGTATGTCCCTGGAGGAGAGCAGTGTGCCGCTAGGTGATGCCGCGAGAAGCGCACCTTGACGAAGGTTTGACTACAGGGGCTTTGCTTTACTCCCCCTCACATGGAGCATTTTGGGTAAAGACCCCAAGATAGTGGAGTGTGACAAAGGTCACCCCACCGCAGGTTTTGTCTAAGCACAGTGTTGGTAAGAGTGAAGCCCTTTATATATTAAAATATCTAGGTCCTAATGAATGCCATGTACCACTGTTGACACAAGGTAGAAACATGTCGACCCAATTCAACACGGCGAGGGGTTAATAACTCACCCCATTTCGCCGCTCACTTGTTTTTATACACCATACAGTCACCTAGTTCATTAAAATTAAATGAGGTAACAGTTATTGGCTTTTAATTTCACTCGCTCACTTTGGGCCCCCACTTAGTTAGAAGTGCATTCCTGTCGTCAGGTATATGCCCGCCCTCTATCAAACCGAGTGTTTAGAGGGCGAGGACTGGCGAATGATGAAGCATGACACCAGGTGGTGTGTGAGGCCAGTCCAAAACTTTTTGTGAGATGTCCACACTCACATACACATTACACTTCTGAGCACTTTTTTAGGTCTTGCATGCGAAATGACCATTTGTGTGTCTACAGAACAAGGTGCCCACCAGAAGTTTCATGATGCATGCATGCATGGGGTCACCATGTTTTTTTTGCGTTTAAAAAAACCCATTTTTTTTGCAGTCGGTAATTGGCAAAAGCAATAGAACAAAAGGGCAAGGGTTAAGCTTGTTATATATAGGTAACAGAAATTGTAACAATTATTGCAAAGGCAGTCTAGCTAGATTTAGCTATTTGCAACAAGAAATCGACCCACCAGTCCCAAAAGAATACACAAGGGAAAACAAACTAAATCACAGTGACAGACGTTCTTGTCCAGTGTCTTAATAGTTAGCTACATATTAATTCGAAACATTGCCACTTTTAACCAAATTTGATCATTTGTATAACAATTATTACAAGCTCTTCTGTTTGTCTTAAAGTTCAATGTCCTAAAATGCCCTATTTCTAATAGTCCGCAAAAGACTTAGTGATGCTTCCTTGCTGGTCCGGGTACTTTTCCCTGCAGTTCTTCACATTCCTAATAATAGCACTTCTAAAGTTAAAGTTGCTAGCTGTGCTTTGCAGGAGACACTGTGCGCCATCGCACCCCTAGTAACGACTGACTCCCCTCATATATGGGCAACTCAAAGCCTCTCACAGCCAACTCAGAAACCAGATTAATATGGTTGTGGGCCTTATTAGTTGTCGTGGAAAACAATAATAACACTTGGGGAAACATAGCCAGGGGCAATGTGAATAATGCACAAGTAGAACACCTACACACGTAGTTCAGTGATGTAGTCTCAAATATGTTAGAAAGACACAAAAACGTCATTAATGGGCCCCGGACAGGCCAGGGCCTGTCCTGATCTTTCCAGAGGCGGTCGCTCCCCCACGCAGCTCCTCATCCCGACTGCAGTGGTATTGTAGCGCTTGAAATCTACTCTGATTGCTGCCTCCCCGCATTGCTGCTATTTTGGAACGTTGATGCTTTAACTGTAGCGCTTGGATTTTAATGTGATTACAGCCTCCTCGCATTGCTCCTAATATACTGAACTTTGATGCTTTAACTGTAGCGCTTGGATTTTAATGTGATTACAGCCTCCTCGCATTGCTCCTAATATACTGAACTTTGATGCTTTAACTGTAGCGCTTGGATTTTAATGTGATTACAGCCTCCTCGCATTGCTCCTAATATACTGAACTTTGATGCTTTAACTGTAGCGCTTGGATTTTAATGTGATTACAGCCTCCTCGCATTGCTCCTAATATACTGAACTTTGATGCTCTTATTTACCCACGCTGCCAAATCGACTTATTTAATTAATTAGACGCAAACACGCTCATTTGTGTCTGCCTGCTGCCGCATTGTGCCTTAATTTATTCCATTTCATTTGAATGCTCGATCGCATAGCGTAGTATTGCCCCAATCCAGTTCGGTTTGTTGCCAGCAGCCATCTTCACGTGTGTTGCTGTGCCTCCCTGCCTGGACCTACACCCCGCCCTCGGCCTCCCAGCTGTCCCACCCTCGCCCCTCCCCCTCCACTATCCATATATGTCAGATGCTATTGCGCGCAGCGTTCACGCGCAGCGGTCGCGCCCCATGCGCGCCGAAGGTGCGCCAAAGGTAAGCCCGTCTACGCCCGTCCGCGCCTGGACCGCGCCCAGCGCCAGACCCCCTGCCCCCGCCGTACCCAGCCCACTAGATTCACATATGATGCCGCTACTCTCCTCGCCCTCAACCCCGGACGCAAACCACAATGCGGCGAAGCCACCCCAGGACGTACCCACGGCCCATTCGCCTGCCTCCTGCAAGTTCAACTGCCTCAGGACCCTCACCAAATCCACTTCCTCCATACACAGCTCCAACTCTAACCGACTGAAGTGCATCCTGCTCAACACCCCCTCGGTTCACAGACACGCTACTGAGCTCTGGGACCTATTCGACACTGCATCACCGGACAACGCCTTCCTTACAGAAACATGGATGCACACATCATCAGCACCCGACATCGCCATAGCCATCCCGGACAACTACAAGATCATCCGGAAAGACCGCACCAATCAAACAGGAGGAGGCATCGCCATCATCCACAGGAACACCATCAGAATCTCGACCAGCTCCGACGATAACCTTACAACTGCCGAACACCTCCACTTTCAGATCTACACCGACCCTAGGACCACACTTAGAGGCACCCTCATCTACAGGCCTCCAGGTACCCGCAGTCAATTCCGCGACGACATCACGGACTTCATCAGCCCACATGCCCTCACCTCCGAGAACTACATTCTTTTAGGAGACCTCAACTTCCACCTTGAAAACAAACACGACAACAACACTTCCACCCTTCTGGACAACCTGGCCAATCTCGGACTCAAACAACTTTTTGACACCCCCACCCATGTAGCCGGTCACACGCTCGACCCTATCTTCACCTCCAGCAAGTACATCTCCTTCGATCTCACCACAGCTCTCCACTGGACGGACCACAGCTGTGTTCACTTCAGTTACAAAACTACCATGACCCACAACCGCCCACAACCTATCCCGGGAAGAAACTGGATCAAAATCTCCACCGAGCAACTCCTCACATCACTCAACCAAAACCCTCTCATCGGACCCAAGTCAAGCAGCCACCAATCTCAAGCAATGGATCACCCACAGTGCTGACGAATTAGCACCCCTAAAAAAGCACCAGATCAAATCAGCCAGCAAAAGAGCTCCCTGGTTCAATGATGACCTTAAAAAATCCAAGAAGCTATGCCGCACCCTGGAGAAATCATGGAGAAAAAACCCAACCACCGACAACATGGCCACCCTCAAAGAAGCCACCCGCCAACACCACCAACCGATCCGCTCCGCCAAGAAATCAGGATTCAAGGATCGTCTCGACAACAACACTTACAACAGCAAGGAACTTTTCAACATCGTCAAAGAATTCACCAACCCCACCGCAGCATCCAACGACATCACTCCCTCCCAAGACCTCTGCGATGCGTTATCCTCCTTCTTCTACAACAAAATCGCCGACATCCACAACAGCTTTGAGAATACTCCCAGCGATCAACCCTCCCTATCACTCTCAGATCTTACTCCGCCAACTAACAACCTTAGCGCCTGGAACCCAATCACCACCGAAGACACCATCCGCCTAATGAACTCAATCCACTCTGGCTCGCCTACCGACCCCTGCCCCCACCACATCTTCAACAAAGCGGACTCCATCATCGCACCCCATCTCCGCGACGTCATCAACTGCTCGTTCAACTCTGCCACCTTCCCAGAAAGCTGGAAACACGCCGAACTCAGCGCCCTTTTGAAGAAACCCACAGCAGACCCCTCTGAACTTAAAAACTACCGACCCATATCCCTCCTCCCATTCCCGGCCAAAGTCATTGAGAAAGCCGTCAACAGCCAGCTCGCCACATTCCTTGAATCAAACAACTCCCTCGATCCCTCTCAGTCCGGATTTCGAGCCAAACAAAGCACCGAAACTGCCCTCATTGCAGCAACAGACGACATCAGAACACTACTGGATAACAGAGAAACAGCGGCCCTCATTTTACTCGACCTATCCGCCGCCTTCGACACAGTCTGCCACAGCACCCTCATACAATGCCTCAGCAACGTCGGCATAAAAGGAAAAGCCTTGGACTGGATCATCTTGTTCCTAGCTGGGAGAACTCAGAGAGTCCGACTTCCTCCATTCAACTCAGAGGTCACTGAAGTCATCTGTGGAGTACCACAAGGATCATCACTCAGCCCCACCCTCTGCAACGTCTACATGAGCCCACTCGCATCCATTGCGCGCCAACACAACCTCAACATCATCTCTTACGCCGACGACACCCAATTAATCCTTTCCCTCACCAAAGACCCTAACACCGCCAAAAATAATCTTCACGAAGGCATGAAAGAAGTAGCCGAATGGATGAAACATAGCCGCCTTAATCTCAACTCAGACAAAACAGAGGTACTCATCCTAGGAACTTCCCCCTCAGCCTGGGATGACTCCTGGTGGCCATCCGCCCTAGGCACAGCACCCACACCTACAGACCATGCACGTAACCTTGGCTTCATCCTAGACTCCTCTCTCTCGATGTCCAGACAAGTCAACGCAGTCTCATCCTCCTGCTTCAACGTTCTTCGCATTCTCAAAAAGATCTTCCGCTGGATCCCCCTCGAGACATGAAAGACTGTCACCCACGCACTGGTCACGAGTCGACTGGACTATGGTAATACACTATACGCCGGAATCACAGCAAAATTACAGAAAAAACTCCAACGCATCCAAAACGCATCAGCGAGACTCATATTGGACATCCCTCGCCAAGATCACATCACCGAACACCTAAAAGACCTCCACTGGCTTCCCGTCAACAAAAGAATCACTTTCCGCCTTCTCACCCACGCACACAAGGCCCTCTACAATCTAGGACCCGAATGCCTCAACACTCGACTGTCCTTCCACAAACCCACCCGCCAACTAAGATCGTCTAATCAAGCCCTCGCCACAGTCCCGCGCTTCCGAAAATCCACCATGGGGGGCAGATCCTTCTCCTTCCTGGCTGCCAAGACCTGGAACTCACTCCCCACCCACCTCCGCCTTACTCAAAACCACATCGCCTTCAGAAAAGAACTTAAAACCTGGCTATTCGACAAATAATGAACCCCTTTCCCCAGCGCCTTGAGACCCTCTGGGTGAGTAGCGCGCTATATAAATGCCCGAACTTGAACTTGAATGACACTAGGCTGGTGTGAGTATATGGTGGGTTCAGGGCAGTGGTGTAGCGTGGTTTGCCAGCACCTGGGGCTGACCATTAGCACTTCCTGATTCCCTTCCTCCAGTCCAGTATTGAGGCCTTTAACTCCAAGCACATCAATAACATTTTAAGAAAATGTTAACATTTTGCGCCCCTAAGAATTTTGCACCGGGGGCCCCACCCACGCTACACCACTTGTTCAGGGGTTCCATGGTTTCAAAACTACATAGCACATTGCTCTTCGATGCTGCAGCATGTCCATCCAAGTCTATAATGAATACAAATACCAACTCCTTGTAGACTCTTTACACAGCTCATTTTTAGAGCTAATAATGGCCTTGTTGCCAGGGATGCACAAGCTATCCAACTTATCTCGCACTAATTCCCAAAAGAACCTAATGAGCATTCTCGCCGAAAACAGGTTTAGCTTTTTTTGTGGGTCAAAGTGCTTCTTTGGCTGGTGAGCATCTGTGTGTGTGTAGCTGTGGGAGAGGCCTTAGTGAATAAATGTCAGAATGAGTGGTCGACTCTCGGTGGTTTGATGAATAGGTTTGAAGATGAGCGGGTTAGTGAGGCACAGTGATGCAAATTAAGTCAGATGGAGTAAGTACAGATTGAACATGTATTGACATAAACTGTACAAATTAGGAGCAATGGAAACTAGGTGTGTGGCCTCTCCAGTGTCTCTCCACCAACCTCCTATTATGTTAGTCATCTTTCTATGTCAGCATTCTTCCACAACAAAAAGAAACACTATGGCTTAAACCCAATCCGTAACTGGGGGGGATGTTTGATTTAGTCAGCATATCGTCCATTATCTGTTCTTTTTGCTTTTGTCGGCCTAAGTCGGAAGGGTATGCCCAGACGTGGGTCCCAGGCTCACTGTGCCACTGGATTCAAGCTAGCCTGTCTGATGAGGGGTGACACCTCGAAACTGGTCCCAGGATGTGTGTTTCTGGTCCAGGGAGGACCTGGCCTGGCAGTTTGAGCTCGACTGTTCCGATAAGGCACAGGGTCAAGTCTGATTTGCATATGGCTGGGTCCAAACTGGGGTGACGTGGTGAGCAAAAAAACTTGATGGAGTAAACCCAGATCTGTAATTGCATAAATTTTGGGACCCCCTCTGTGGTTACCTTAATGACCAGGGTAAAGAGAGGACAACATTAAGGAAACAAGCATTTGCAATGCAATAGGTCTCGCATTAGGAAAGTTAGAGGTATTGGTATTGCAAATGGTAAATATTTTATTTATGTGTCTGTATTGAAAGTGGGGAAATTATTAGCTTTATTTTCAATGGCAATATTTTTAACTTTAGCAAAAGTGAGACTTATAGCATTGCAATGCAATATGTTTTGTATTTATATGATTTACAAGTATTAATATTATAAATGTGAATTGTGTTTATTTTTATAAATAATTAATAATTAATTAAAAGTTAATGTAATGTATAGTGGCAAAATTTTAAAGTTTTGTAAATAAGTAATGGGAAGATTATGTTTAGTGTATTTAACTGTGAGGCAAATTGAAGATTCTAAGTGGAATATTGCCTTTTGTTTTTAAATTTCTTACTAAAGCTTAAAACATTGAGAGAACATCTTAGAACCATTTGTTGTTGATTGTTTTTAAAGAGTGATGCTGTGGCGTTCAGTGATGCTTTGGCCTTTTGTGTTGCTGAGTGATGCTGTGTCTTTTAGTAGTGTTGGGCGATGCTGTGGGCTTTAGTGGTGCAGAGTGATGCTGTGTCCTTCAGTGGTGCTGATGTATGATGTGGCCTTCAGTGTTGTGGAGTGTTGCTGTGCTATTAAGTGTTGCTATTTTGTTGAGTGGTGCTGTGGTGTTGAGTGTTGTTGTGGCGTTGAGTGGCATTGAGTGATGCGGTGGCGTTGAGTGATGTGGTGGTGTTGAGTGGTGCTGTGTTGTTGAGTGTTGCTGCGGCATTGAGTGTAGCTATGGCGTTGAGTGGTGATGTGTTTATTGGTGTTGTTGCGTTGAGTGGTGATGTGGCGTTGCGTGTTGCTGTGGCTTTGAGTGGTGCAGTGGCGTTGATTGTTCCTGTTGCGTTGAGTGGTGATGTTGTGTTAAGTGGTGCTGTGGTGTTGAGGTGTGCTGTGGCGTTCAGTGGTGCTGTTGTGTTGAGTGGTGTTGTTGTGTTGTGCTGGTTTGTGTTATTGAGTGTTGCAGTGGCATTAAGTGGTGCTGTGGCATTGATTGGTGAAGTGTCATTGAGGGGTGTAGTTGGAGGTTGGAGTAGGAGGTTGGAGCTTGAGTGTGGCGTTGGAGGGTGGCGTTGGAGGGTGGCGTTGGAGGGTGGCGTCGGAGGGTGGAGTCGGAGGGTGGAGTCGGAGGGTGGAGTCGGAGGGTGGAGTCGGAGGGTGGAGTCGGAGGGTGGGGTCGGAGGGTGGGGTCGGAGGGTGGAGTGGGAGGGTGGAGTGGGAGGGTGGAGTCGGAGGGTGGAGTTTTAAGTTGGAGTTGGAGGGTGTAGCTGGATGGTAGAGTTGGAGGGTGGAGTTGGAGGGTGGAGTTGGAGGTTGGAGTTGGAGGGTGGAGTTGGAGAGGGTGTAGTGGGTGTGTGAGTTTGTGAGGGTTAGTGAGGGTGAGGGTGAGTGAGGGTAGTTAGGGTGTGAGTGGTTGTGAGGGGGTGAAGGTGTGTGAGGATGAGTGGGGTGGGTGTATGAGGATGAGTGGGTAGGGTGTGTGTGTGTGTGATGGTGAGTGAGGATGAGCGTGAGTGAGGGTGGTCAGGGTGTGATGGTGATTGTAGGTGTGTGAGGGGTTGTGAGGGGGTGAGGGTGAGTGAGGGTGGGTAAGGGTGTGGAGGTGTGAGGGTGAGTGAGGGTGTGGGTGAGTGAGGGTATGGGTGAGTGAGGGTGGTTAGGGTGTGGGTGAGTGAGGGTTGTTAGGGTGTGAGGGTGAGTGTAGGTGTGTGAGGTGTTGTGAGGGTGTGTGAGGGTGAGTGATGGTGTGTGAATGTTTGAGGGTGATGGGGTGTGAGGTTGAGGGGGTGATGGTGAGTGGGTGTGTGAAGGTGAGTGTGTGTGTGAAGGTGATGGGTGTGCGAGGGTGAGTGGGTGTGTGAGGGTGAGTGAGTTTCAAGTGTTTTTGTGAGGGTGAGTGGGTGTGTGAGGGTGAGTGTGGGTGTGAGGGTGAGTGTGGGGGTGAGTGTGGGTGTGAGGGTGAGTGTGGGTGTGAAGGTGAGTGAGGGTGTGTGAGTGTGGGTGAGGTGGTGTGTGGGTGAGTGAGGGTGAGGGTGATTGAGAGTGGTTAGGGTGTGGGGGTGAGTGTATGTGTGTGAGGTGTTGTGAGGTGATGGGGGGTGTGTGAGGGTGAGTGATGGTGTGTGAAGGTGTGAGGGGGTGTTAGGGTGAGGGGGTGATGTTGAGTGATGGTGTGTGAGGGTGTGAAGGTGTGTGAGGGTGAGTGAGGGTGTGGGTGAGTGAGGGTGGTTAGGGTGTGGGTGAGTGAGGGTTTGGGTGAGTGAGGGTTGTTAGGGTGTGAGGGTGAGTGTAGGTGTGTGAGGTGTTGTGAGGGTGTGTGAGGGTGAGTGATGGTGTGTGAAGGTGTGAGGGTGAGGGGGTGTGAGGTTGAGGGGGGTGATGGTGAGTAGATGTGTGAAGGTGAGGTGTGTGTGAAGGTGAGTGGGTGTGCGAGGGTGAGTGGGTGTGTGAGGGTGAGTGAGTTTCGAGTGTGTTTGTGAGGGTGAGTGGGTGTGTGAGGGAGAGTCTGTGGGTGAGTGTGTGTGAGTGGGTGTGTGAGGGTGATTGAGGGTGTGAGGGTGGGTGTGAAGGTGTGTGAGTGTGAGGGTGCATGAGGGTGGGTGAGGATGAGGAGGTGTGTGGGTGAGTGAGGGTGATGGTGATTGAGGGTGGTAAGGTTGTGAGGGTGAGTGTATGCGTGTGAGGTGTTGTGAGGTGGTGGGGGTGTGTGAGTGTGAGTGATGGTGTGTGAAGGTGTGAGGGGGTGTTAGGGTGAGGGGGTGATGTTGATTGTTGCTGCTTGACGGTGTGTGAAGTTGAGGGTGTGAGGGTGTGTGAGGGGGTGAGTGTTTTTAAGTCGTGAGTGTAAGTTTGTTGTGATGATGTGTGAGGGTGAGTGTTGTGATGGTGAGGGTGAGTGTGTGTGAGGGTGAGGTGGTGTGAGGGTGAGGGGGTGTGAGTGTGAGGGGGTGAGGTTGTGTGAGGGTGAGTGGCTGTGTGAGGGTAAGTGGGTGTGAGGGGGTGTAGGTGTGTGAGGGTGAGTGAGGGTGTGAGGGTGAGTGAGTGTGTGAAGGTGAGTGGGTGTTTGAGGGTGAGTGAGGGTGGTTAGGGAGTGAGGTTGAGTGTAGGTGTGTGTGGGGATGTGAGGGGGTGAGGGTGTGTCTGGGTGAGTGATGGTGTGTGAGGAGGTGTGAGGGGGCGATGGTGTGTAAGGGTGAGTGAGGGTGAGTAAGGGAGTGTAAGGGTGTGAGAGGGGGTTTGTGTTAGACTTAGGGGGTGTGAGGGTGAGGGTGACTGAGGGTGTGTGAGGGTGAGGGGATGAGGGTACGGGTGTGTGAGGGTGAGGGGTGTTGATGGTGAGAGAGGGTGAGGGTGGTGTGAGTGTGAGGGTGTGAGGTGTAGTGAGTGTGAGAGGGTTGTGAGGGTGAGGGGGTTTGAGGGTGAGGGGGTGAGTGAGTCTGATGTTGTGTGAGGGTGAGGGTGTGTGAGGGTGAGTGAGGGGGTGTGTTGGTGTTGGTGTGTGACGGTGTTTGAGGATGAGTGTGTGTGACGGTGTGTGAGGCTGAGTGTGTGGGAGGGTGAGTGAGGGGGTGTGATGGTGTGGGTGTGTGACGGTGTGTGTGGGTGAGGGTGTGTGAGGGTGACTGAGGGTGTGTCAGGGTGTGTGAGGGGGTGAGGGTAAGAGTTAGGGGGTGTGAGGGGGTGTATGTTTATATGTAATTTAAATATGTGTGTGTTTTTTAATATGTGTAGTATTAAAAAAAATGTGATTGAGCTTCCCTTTTGAATTGCCCTGCCTTATGTGTATTTTTATATGTAATTTAAATGTGTGCGTGTTCTGTAATATGTGTTGTGTTATGTGTGTGTTTTGTGTTTGTTGACTCCCGTATGAAAGTGAATAATTGTAAAATGGAGGACGCAATGCGTCACCTTGACGCTACCTATGTTAGCGTTCTAGTTTATTTTTCTATTGTGAATGATTGTTTTTGATTGACGTTTATTTTTAGCCAATTGGAGCGCTACGTTTTTGACGTAGCGTTCCGATTTGCTTAAGTCAACGGTGGAATTCCCCAGAAGATCGAGAATCGTCGGGCGCGGAAGGCATGTGCTTGTTCGTGTGCTGTTGCTGCGTCGTTTGACAGGTAAGAGTTTATTTGTAAGTGTTTTGTTATCTAATGTAATGTAGTATCCATAGTATGTATAAAGTAATTAATGATTATGAGTGTATTTATATAAATTTTGAAATATTTTGTTAGCGATTCTAATTATTGTCATTTATTTATGTAAATGAAATGTAATTAAGTTTTTTTATTGTTGATATATAATGTATATGTTAGCGACAACTCTAATTTATTGATTTTTTAGCTGGTGTTAGTTATTAGACCGTTTATTATTGGACTCAAGTTGTTGCTTGTAGACAGCTTCTTTCCCTTATTTTTTCGCATACCTTAATGAATTGTTTAGATTCCTTTGCTTACTTTGAGTTGAATACTTTTTTGTAGTTGTGAAAGAATTGCAATTAGGCTGTGAAGTTCTGTGCTTTTGTGATTACACATTTTTTTTTGGTTTTGATTTAATCCGGCATTGTTTAATGTTTTATTTTCCCTTACGTTAGTAAGTGCTTTATGTTGTGAATTGGTGTCCTTTAGATGGCTTTGTCCACTTTTAAAGTGTTGTATTATTTGCTGTGTATTCAGATGTTTCCCTATTTTGTGTGCATTTATGTATTTTGTTAAGAAATTGTTTTATTTTACAATCTATTTCAGCATTTTTGTGTATTAATTGCTGCACTGTCCTTGCGTTGCATTAAGTTTTAATTTTTGAATAGCTACAAGTGTATTATCCGAATTTTATTTATTAAAATAAATGTTGCCTAACGCTATTTATGTGTGGAGTTGGAGGGTGGAGTTGTAGTTGTAGGGTAGAGTTGTAGGGTGGTATTGTAGTTATAGGGTGTAGTTGGAGGGTGGACTTGGATAGTGTGAGTGTGAGGGTTAGTGGATGTGAGGGTCCGGGGGTGTGAGGGTGTGTGATGGTGTGTGAGGGTGATTGAGTGTGACGGTTTTAGTATGAGTGAGGGTGTGAGTGTTGTGAGTGTGTGTGAGGATGAGGGGGTGAGGGTAAGGGGGTGTGAGAGTGTGTGATGATAGGTGTTGGTAAGTGAGGCTGAGAGTCTGAGGGTGATTGCTGTGAGGTTGTGAAGGTGAGTGAGGGTGTGCGAGTTTGAATGTTGAGTGTGTGAGTGAGGGTGAGTGTTTCTGAGGGTGAGGTTGTGTGAGGGGAGGTGAGGGTGAGGGGGTGATGTTGAGTGATGGTGTCTGAGGGTGATTGTTGTGAGGTTGTGAAGGTGAGTGAGGGTGTGCGAGTTTGAATGTTGAGTGTGTGAGTGAGGGTGAGTGTTTGAGGGTGAGGTTGTGTGAGGGGAGGTGAGGGTGAGGGGGTGATGAGTGATGGTGTGTGAGGGTGAGTGAGTTGATGTTGTGAGTGAAGTTGAGGGTGTGATTGAGGGTGTGAGGGTGTTAGGTAGGGTGATGATGAGTGAGGGTGTGTGAAGCTGAGGGTGAGGGTGTCATTGGGTGTGAGTGTGAGTTGTTGTGATGATGCTTTTATTTTATTTTTTTTATCCGTCAATATTGTCACAGAGACGTACAGGCATTAGAACACCAAAGCACAGGGACAAGGAATCATATGTAGCATGAGATCCGAAAAGTGAAGTGAAAGAGAGATAGGGATAGGAAAGTAAGGCAGAGAATGTGAAACACGGGCGACCCAATACAGGAAGATGAGGCTAGATAATAAGTGTATCCAGCATGTGTTTGTGACAATTATACCTTGTAAAGAGCACATTTGTTTTTGAAAAAAATTGACATGGGGTGTTGAAATTTTGAACAGATGGACTAGTAATATACATGTGAGTGTGAGTGTGTTGCATGTTTTTTTGATTTAGAACGTTTTTGTGTATTTTTTATATGTACGTATTTGCACAGTGTGTTAATGTGTAGTGTTGTAACGTTTTTAATAAAGTTTTTTTTTTTTTTAAATGGTGGACGCGATGTGTGCCCTTCACGTTTTTTACGTTTTTGTTGTTGCGTTCTAGTTTTAGTTTAGATTTTGTTATTAGTTGAGGTATGACGTAATTTAGAGCCAATCACAGCGCTATTTTTTGGTGACGTAGCGTTGCGTTTGACGTCCGTAAACGTTCACTTTCGTAGATGTTAGTGAACCGTCGCGTGGAAAAGGTGCGTTGTTCTTACAGTATTTTTTCTGCGTCGTTTGGCAGTTAAGTGTAAATTGTAATACAATATAGATTATTTTGCGAATGTGTTTGCCATTTTGTAGAATTATTTGTTTTGTCATGGACGAAATATGTAGCAGTCGATTTCCAGAGTATGTGTGACTTTGTAGTAGTGTATGCAGTCTATTTTCTTATTGAAACGTGTTTATTGTTGTTTTGCTTTCTATGTGTTAGATAATAAAGTGTATGCCAACTATCTTTGCTGTATGCAACAGTGGGCATAAGGGTGTTGTTTGCTATTTATGGGCATAAGGGGATACGTGGTTGTATGTTTTTGTCTTTTTGGACTTTCCTAGATGTTCGTGAACAGTTGCGTGGGAAAGCCGCGTTGTTCTCACGGTCTTGTTCCTGCGTCATTTGACAGGTAAGTTTAAACTTTAATACTCAATACTTAAATATGCGAAAGAATTGTCTATTTTATAGATGTTGTTAATGTCTAACAATGTTTTTTTAGTAATTTGCAACCTTTGTGTCTAAATTTTTTGTTTCATTAGCCGATGTACTTATTATTTAGTGATATACTTATGTAAATGTGTTGCTTGTTGGTGTTATATGTCCTGCTTTTTACTATATGGAAGTATGCTGCTTATGTGTATTTTATATATGCCTTTACAGTCTATTGCGAACATTTATTAGAACACTATGTGCAATCGCAGCATTAGTCATAGGAACACCAGCATCACTATACAACACATGCAGCATCACTTACCACCACCCTAGAAACACTTACCAACACACCAGCATCACTTAATAAACCATAGGATCATTGTTGTGTTGCTGAATGTTTATGTGGTGATGCTGAGTGGTGTTGTGATGGTGCTGAGTACTGTTGTTTTTGGGAGTGTTGGTGTGGTGCTGTATAGTGTTAATGTGGTGTTTGCGAGTGATGATGTGGTGCTGGAGGCTGATGTTGGTGTGGTGCTGAGCAATGTTGTAGTGTTGCAGAGTGATAATGTTAATGTGCTGAGTGGTGTAGTGTTGGTGCATTGTGTTAATGTGGTGTTGCTGAGTGATAATGTTGTGCTGATGAGTGGTGTTGTGGTGGTGGTTAGTGATGCTGGTGTGTTGGTGATTTGTGCTATGTTCATGCTGAGTGATGCTGTTTTGGTGCACGGTGTTCCTGTGGTGGTGCACTTAGCAGCACCAAAACACTTAGTGCAATAGCAGCATCATTTAGAGCAACACCAGCATGACTATGCAACACATGCAGGATGACTCCCCACCACCCTAGCAACACTTAGCAACACACCAGCATGACTCATTTATACCATATTCGCACTTTTCATCACCTCAGCATCACTTAGCAGTATAACAGTAACATTTTGCACCACAACAGCATTACTTAACACCAGTACAGCATCACTTATTAGCACAACAGCATCACTGTGCACCACTGTAGCATAATTGAGCATGCTTAGTGATGCTTGTGTATGTTAGATGTAGCATCATTTATTAAACCATTGGATCATTGTTGTGTTGCTGAATGTTTATGTGGTGATGCTGAGTGGTGTTGTGATTGTGCTGAGTACTGTTGTTTTTTGGAGTGTTGGTGTGGTGCTGTATAGTGTTAATGTGGTGTTTGCGAGTGATGATGTGGTGCTGGAGGGTGATGTTGGTGTGGTGCTGAGCGATGTTGTAGTGTTGCAGAGTGATAATGTGCTGACTGGTGTTGTGTTGGTGCATTGTGTTAATGTGGTGTTGCTGAGTGATAATGTTGTGCTGATGAGTGGGGTTGTGGTGGTGTTAGTGGTGCTGTTGTGTTGGTGAGTTGTGCTATGTTGATGCTGAGTAATGCTGTTTTGTTGCACGGTGTTCCTGTGGTGGTGCACTTAGCACCACCAAAACACTTAGTGCAACAGCAGCATCATTTAGAGCGACACCTGCATGACTATGCAACACATGCAGGATGACTGCCCACCACCCTAGCAACACTTAGCAACACACCAGCATGACTCATTGATACCATATTCTCACTCTTCATCACCTCTGCATCACATAGCAGTATAGCAGTAACATTTTGCACCACAACAGCATAACTTAACACCAGTACAGCAGCACTTATTAGCACAACAGCATCACTGTGCACCACTGTAGCATAATTGAGCATGCTTAGTGATGCTTGTGTATGTTAGATGTTTGCGTATGTTTGTTGCTATTGTATGTGTTGCTTGTGTTGTTTTTGCTTGTTAATGAATCGATATATAGATAGGTATAGTGAGGGCAATAGATAGATAGATAGATCGCTAGCCAGAGTGAGGGAGCTAGAGAGATAGTGAGATATATAGAGGGCGGTAGATAGATAGAGTGAGGGTGATCAATAGATAGATAGATAGTGACTGTGACATACCTTGATAGATAGATAGTTAGATTGAGGGTGATAGCTAGATAGATAGATATTAATACAAATTGATGGAGATAGATAGATATATAGAGGGCTGTAGATAGATAGATAGAGTGAGGGCGTTGCAGTGATGCAGGAATTGCAGTGAGTGATGCATGAATTGTGCAGAGTGATGCAGGAGCAGTGCTGACTGATGTTGAGAGAGAGAGAGTGTGAGAAAGAGAGAGAGTGTGTGTGAGAGAGAGAGAGTGTGTGTGAGAGAGATAGAGTGAGTGAGCGTGAGAGAGAGAGTGTGTGAGAGTGAAAGAGAGAGAGAGTGTGTGAGAGAGAGAGTGTGTGAGTGATGCAGGCATTGCAGTGATTGATGCAGGCATTGCAGTGAGTGCAGGAATATGTGTGAGGGAGGGAGCGTGTGAGGGAGGAGGCAGAGTATGTGTGAGGGAGGCATCGTGTGAGGGAGGGAGCGTGTGAGTGAGGGTGCAGAGTATGTGTGAGGGAGGGTGCAGAGTATGGTGAGGTAGGGAGCATGTGAGGGTGGGAGCGTGTGAGGCAGAGTATGTGTGAGGGAGGAAGCGTGTGAGGGAGGAGGCAGAGTATGTGTGAGGGAGGGATCGAGGGAGGGAGGGAGCGTGTGAGTGAGGGTGCAGAGTATGTGTGAGGGAGGGTGCAGAGTATGTGTGAGGGAGGGAGCATGTGAGGGTGGGAGCGTGTGAGGGAGGGGTTGAGTATGTGTGAGGGAGGGAGCGTGTGAGGGAGGAAGCAGAGTATGTGTGAGGGAGGGAGCGTGTAAGGGAGGGAGCATGTGAGGGAGGAGGCAGAGTATGTGTGAGGGAGGGAGCGTGTGAGGGAGGGAGCGTGTGTGAGTGAGGGAGCATGTGTGAGGGAGGGAGTGTGTGAGGGAGGGAGCGTGTGAGGTAGGAAGCGTGTGAGGGAGGAGGCAGAGTATGTGTGAGGGAGAGAGCATGTGAGGGAGGGAGCGTGTGAGGGAGGAGGCAGAGTATGTGTGAGGGAGGGAGGGAGCGTGTGAGGGAGGGAGCGTGTGATGGAGGGAGGGAGCATGTGTGAGGGAGGGAGCATGTGTGAGGGAGGGAGCGTGTGAGGGAGGAGGCAGAGTATGTGTGAGGGAGGGAGCATGTGTGAGGGAGGGAGCATGTGTGAGGGAGGAAGCATGTGTGAGTGAGGGAGGAAGCATGTGTGAGTGAGTGAGCATGTGTGAGGCAGGGAGGGAGTGTGTGAGGGAGGGAGCGTGTGAGGGAGGAGGCAGAGTATGTGTGAGGGAGAGAGCATGTGAGGGAAGCAGCGTGTGAGGGAGGAGGCAGAGTATGTGTGAGGGAGGGAGGGAGCGTATGAGGGAGGGAGCGTGTGATGGAGGGAGCATGTGTGAGGGAGGGAGCATGTGTGAAGGAGGAAGCATGTGTGAGTGAGGGAGCATGTGTGAGAGAGGGAGCGTGTGAGGGAGGAGGCAGAGTATGTGTGAGTGAGGGAGCGTGTGAGTGAGGGTGCAGAGTATGTGTGAGGGAGGGTGCAGAGTATGTGTGAGGGAGGGAGAGTGTGACGGAGGGAGCATGTGAGGGAGGGAGCGTGTGAGGGAGGAGGTAGAGTATATGTGAGGGAGGGAGCGTGTGAGGGAGGAGGCAGAGTATATGTGAGGAAGGGATCGTGTGAGGGAGGGAGCATGTGAGGGTGGGAGCGTGTGAGTGAGGAGGCAGAGTATGTATGAGGGAGGGAGCATGTGAAGGAGGAAGCAGAGTATGTGTGAGGGAGGGAGCGTGTAAGGGAGGGAGCATGTGAGGGAGGAGGCAGAGTATGTGTGAGGGAGGGTGCGTGTGAGGGAGGGTGCGTGTGAGGGAGGGAGCATGTGAGTGAAGGGAGCGTGTGAGGGAGGGAGCGTGTGAGGGAGGGAGCATGTGAGGGTGGAGTCAGAGTATGTGTGAGGGAGGGAGCTTGTGAGGGAGGGAGCGTATTATTGAGGGAGCGAGTGAGTGAGGGTGCAGAGTATGTGTGAGGGAGGGAGCGTGTGAGGGAGAGTGAGGGAGGGAGCATGTGAGGGAGGAGGCAGAGTATGTGTGAGGGAGGGAGCGTGTGAGTGAAGGGAGCGTGTGAGGGAGGGAGCGTGTGAGGGAGGGAGCGTGTGAGGGAGGGAGCGTGTGAGTGAAGGTAACGTGTGAGGAAGGGAGCGTGTAAGGGAGGGAGCATGTGAGGGAGGAGTATGTGTGAGAGAGGGAGCGTGTCAGGGTGTGAGTGTTGTATTAAATGTCGACTTCTATCACCGAAAAGAATTGGACGCAAGTAATGAAGTCTGTGGCCTGAGTCTTGTGGTTATCGAACAAGACCGTGCCTGAGAGGGAGGGGGTGAGGTGAAGTGAACGAACGTGCAGCTGAGTGATCGGTCGGCTGTGGTGTGCGTGTTTGCATGTTTCTCCCTAAAATTTATTGATGAATCTGTGACCAAATGAATATTTTGAGTGTTAAATAAAAAAAATGAGACCAAGGAGTATGTGGCCTGCGTATTGTATTTGGAGAGCGAAGACCGTGCATTAGAGGAAGGGGGGGTGTTGGAATGGACGAATAAGTGAGATAGGTTGGGGGGTGTTGGAATGGACGAATAAGTGAGATAGGTTTTCGTCTGCGTGTTAGCTTTTATTTAAAAAAAAAAACTCCCAAAAGCATATAACTTGTATCATATATCGAGATGCAATCCCGAAAAGAGCAAAGTACCAGCCGAGCGCCACACTTGCTACTTGTGATGTGACTGTGGATGGGCAGTTGTTTTCGTTTCCTTTAGCTGCGATTTGCATTTCACAGGGGATGTCCTCCAACAGCTAAGAATCTTTATGGCTGTGCTTAAAGCACTCCAGTATCGTGGTGTGGGATCCTCACCAGACGGCGCCCCCATTCCGTCTGGGGAAAAAAAGCTGGTCCACAGAATAGTGCGAACAACGTGCAGTAGAGTGAGGTGGGGGGTGGAAAAAGAACATGCAGCAGAGTGACAGAGAGGCTGTAGCCGGCGTGTTTGCGCCCAGTAAAGCTAAAGTATGTAAATTAACAAAAGCATCAAACTTGTCTCATATCTTTACATGTAATAACGTATACGAAAAATCCAAGTGATGCGACACACTTTGTACTTATAATCTGAAAAGTATAAACGGAACTTTTGTGCCCTTTCTCTGAGGCTCTCGCACACATGAGCCACGCAAACAAAGTGAAAGATACCCTGGGTTTGTCAACAACGTTTTTTCCCGGTGAAGCAAGGGGAGTAGAAGAGGGCATCTGAAAATGGTGCAACCAAGTCCAGTGATGTGTATGTCCGTTGAATGCATGCACAGATCACTGATGTTGTCTGTGTCTGCCGAAAGCATGCAATGACGTCCGGTGGTGTCTATGCCTGGTGAATGGGTGCACTGATGTCTGTTGGTGTGTGTGTGTGCATGGTGTGAATGTGCACTGACTGGCGGTGGTGTGTATGCCTGTTCATATCGTGCCACACTTTTACTGATGTTGTGACTTGTGATGCAAGGACGGATACAGCCAAATGCAATTTGTGCGCCACACTTTGTACTTATGTTGTAACTTGTATCACATTAAAAGGTTGTCCGCCATTCTGAATTACTACAGCTAAATGTTGTCCTGCTAGAGAGGGGTGGGGGGGGGTGGGGGGCGGGCAGATGAATGTGAAAGAAGTGCGTGTGCGTGTTGCCGCGAGTTGAAAGGCAGGAAGTCGTATGCTTGGAAAGAGTGCACGTCTGAATGTTGTCGTGCTAAAGAGGAAGGGGTGGGTTCAGCAGAAGGCGCGCGCTGGACCTTCGAGAGGGTAGAAGGAAGAATCAGATGGTGTGCGTGAATGTGAAAGAGTATGGGGGCTGTTGGTTGTGTAGTAAAATGAATTCTGGAAAAAAGTAGGTGGGTGGTGGGAGAACGTGCAGATGAATGAGTAAGAAGCTCTGGGGTGCGTGTTGAGGTGCGTGAATGGAGAGAGACTGGGAGTGTGTTGGGAGTCTCTGGGCTGTTTGAGTTTGGTGTGCGTTTTTCCGCGAGTGAAAGGCAAAAATAGCTCGACCCGAATATATCAGAGCACTTTTCGTAAGCAGCAGGCAGTTGGTGAGTGTCCCTGCCGAGACGTGTTTGCGTGTTTGAGAGTGAGAAGCTATGGTGTGCGTGTTGACGTGCGTGAATGGAGAGAGACTGGGAGTGTGGTGTGTGGTGGGGTGGGGTGGGAGAGAGAGTCTGTGGGCTGTTTGAGTTTGGTGGGAGAACGTGCAGATAAATGAGTGAGAAGCTATGGTGTGCGTGTTGACGTGCATGAATGGAGAGAGACTGGGAGTGTGGTGGGGTGGAAGAGAGAGTCTGTGGGCTGTTTGAGTTTGTTGTGCGTGTTTCCGCGAGTGAAAGGCAGGAATAGCTCGACCCGAATATATCAGAACACTTTTCATACGCACCAGGCAGTTCCTTCCGAGATGTGTTTGCGTGTTTGACAATGAGAAGCTATGGTGTGCGTGTTGACGTGCGTGAATGGAGAGAGACTGGGAGTGTGGTGGGGTGGGAGAGAAAGTCTGTGGGCTGTTTGAGTTTTGTGGGAAAACGTGCAGATGAATGAGTGAGAAGCTATGGTGTGCGTGTTGACGTGTGTGGTGTTGACGTGCCTGAATGGAGAGAGACTGGGAGTGTGGTGGGGTGGGAGAGAGAGTCTGTGGGCTGTTTGAGTTTGGTGTGCGTGTTTCCGCGAGTGAAAGGCCGAAATAGTTCGGAGTGTGGTGGGATGAGAGAGAGAGTCTGTGGGCTGTTTGAGTTTGGTGGGAGAACGTGCAGATGAATGAGTGAGAAGCTATGGTGTGCGTGTTGACGTGCGTGGTGTTGACGTGCGTGAATGGAGAGAGACTGGGAGTGTGGTGGGGTGGGAGAGAGAGTCTGTGGGCTGTTTGAGTTTGTTGTGCGTGTTTCCGCGAGTGAAAGGCAGGAATAGCTCAACCCGAATATATCAGAGCACTTTTCATAAGCACCAGGCAGTTCCTGCCGAGACGTGTTTGCGTGTTTGACAGAGGAGGAAAGGTGGGAGGGAACACGGCCTGGGGGAAGCTGGCTGGGGAGGGGGAGGGCTGTGAGTCATGGCAATCAAGCAAGGCTTTGAAGAGCAAGGCAGGGGGATAGAAGCGCGGTCACGAGCACGTGCACTTCTACAAATCCGGATCATAAAAGTCAGATTTGTGGATCGGCGGCAATAGGTCTCTCTGCGAGACCTAAAAATACTGAGATTCCCCTGTGGTCAATTCGTACTTTCTTATGTGGCAAAGCTCATAAAATTAATCAATTAGCCTTCATATTGACACAGGTACAACAAGATTAGTTCTCTCATTTTACATATTTTATTAGTTTTTCTTTTTCTGTAGTATATCAAAAATATTTTTTCTTTTTAAATCTTTTCTTATGTATACATCAATTCATAAACATGGGTTATAATCCAATCAATATTAAAATGCAGTGAGAAATACCATAATCTTTACAATGTATTTAGAAAACCAAGTGTTTTTACAATGAAAAACCAACACCCTGTCTATCACACACCAACCAACATACACACTTACTCATTCATACATCTCTACACTCTTCCAAACTCAAAAACAATTTCTAAGGTTGAGGTAACACAGATATTATTTGTGTATTTTCCACGTCAGGTCTACGCGCGTTTCGGTGGGTTCTGACCACCTTTCTCAGGACCAGATCAGAAAGAGTTTTATTTTCCCCTCAGCATGTGTGTGCAGGGTACCTGAAATTACAAACAAAATATAATATACCTGTAGCTTAACCTTAGTCGAAGGACACATGACTTAATCTATAGTGTTTCATCTATCAATTTCTTTATACACTTGCTATGAGACACCACATTGCACCAGAGATCAGCAACGCCAATTGGATGAGGGACGCTATTCTTTTAGGAAGTGAGTGCTAGGTCTGACAAGTAAAACCCAAATACACTGTGACACAGTCACGGGAATGAGACGTGTTGTCATGTTCTTTTAGAAAAACTGGGGACCATTCATTTAATGCACATTGTAACAGATCCATCTGAGTAGGGATATCTTCTACGCTTTCTGCTCTGAGCTCTAAGAAATACATTTTCTCAGTTTAGTCTCACCTTTAGTTCGGTGATACCCAAATATGTCTAGTTTCTTTTGTGTACAGGTATTGACTTCTCTTTGACATGAATCAACAATCCCTGGAGGAGAGACATATATTTTAGAAACTTATTTTCGACCTCTGTATGCATAGTTAGCCACAATATTAACAAAAAAAGGCTCTTACCCCAGATTTATCATAAATACGTCGCTTTTGGGACTATTCTTTGTCTTAATGTGTGAGGCAGGAAGAGGCGGTTATTTTGCTGTGGCTCTCGTTTTTGGTCGCCCTGAACAAAATAAGCTCAGATTGTATCACTTATCCTACATGTCGCTCTATTAGTTACACAAATCAAGATTGTATTTATTGACTAACCTTTGTTTTTGCCGAAAGAATGTAGTCTTTAATCTTCGTATTTTTCATAATACGCAGTCCATGATGAACTCCTTTCGGTTCCCCACTCTCATAGTTGGAAAGGTCTATAATTAAAGAGTTGCATTTATAGTATAAATCGTATTCTATCTACGTGTTATTTGCTATGATAGTTACTGTTTGAAGTGGTAGTCTAAGACATAGGTCCACCTTCCGTTTACGATATGCTTGTAGAAGTGCACTGTTGCACCCGCATTTTCAATGTGCATTTATTAAAGTGCCTGACACGCTGTTAGTTAAGGTATACGTGTTATAAACCCACATCGAACTTGACCCTTATTGGCTTAGCGAGTCTTTACTGTCCCTCAGTTTACTACTCCTGACTGATGTTGTAAATAAGTTTATACTGCCGAATAATTATTTTGAACAGAGTCCTTGCCGGGCGCAACTAGAGAGTTAGCTTATATCGTAATATATTTGCGACATCGCAATCGTACCTTTTTTGGTTGATCTAACCGATATTCACGGGTTTCTCCTGCTCCGACAGACGTTACTGAGGTTTGCTAGTTACAGAGCTTTAAATAGGTCCTGCAAAATTGCTGGGTTTGCATTTTCGGCGTCTCATAACCCGGAAGCAGTTGGATCGAGTTCTATCATTCTAACAAATTGAGCTGCACTTCCGGTTTGTAAATACGGGCGCCATCTTTAAACAGGTTCGTGGTATAACTATTAAATAACACAAGTAGGATATTTTTTATCAAAATACTTGATTACTACAAAAAAGCGTGTTGTTATACGCATTAGAGTATTAAACAATCTTATTATTTTAAGAAAGGTTGGGTGTTGAATTTCTGGCGACAGAGGAAAGTTGTGAAATGTCACAGGCTGCGTCTTGCTCAACAGAAAGTTGAGTGTTCGAAAATGATATTGTTTTTCAGATGATAGTAGATAATACCTCCTGAATGTGATAGATCGAAAAACAGTTACCTGCTGCCTTGGGTGGAGAGAGCTGCCTGCACTTGCCGGGAGTGTGCCAGTCGCTCGTTTGCTTCCCGCCTGCTTCCCGCCGCCCACTCCATTTCCAGCTGCGGAGCGCGGCTACAGAGGGGAGAGCGGGCTTGGGGACTTCAACCCCCAGAAGCACTAGCGCATCCACCAGCGCACTGACCAGCAAAAGTCCGCGCCAGGAGGCGCATAAGTTGTGCATCAGCCCCTGCTGAGCGGGAGGATCGAAAAACAGTTACCTGCTGCCTTGGGGGGAGAGAGCTGCCTGCACTTGCCGGGAGTGTGCCAGTCGCTCGTTTGCTTCCCGCCTGCTTCCCGCCGCCCGCTCCATTTCCAGCTGCGAAGCGCGGCTACAGAGGGGAGAGCGGGCTTGGGGACTTCAACCCCCAGAAGCACTAGCGCATCCACCAGCGCACTGACCAGCAAAGGTCCGCGCCAGGAGGCGCATAAGTTGTGCATCAGCCCCTGCTGAGCGGGGGAATCGAAAAACAGTTACCTGCTGCCTTGGGGGGAGAGAGCTGCCTGCACTTGCCGGGAGTGTGCCAGTCGCTCGTTTGCTTCCCGCCTGCTTCCCGCCGCCCGCTCCATTTCCAGCTGCGGAGCGCAGCTACAGAGGGGAGAGCAGGCTTGGGGACTTCAACACCCAGAAGCACTAGCGCTTCCACTAGCGCACTGACCAGCAAACGTCCGCGCCAGGAGGAGCATAAGTTGAGCATCAGCCCCGCCTCGCGGGACGCCGGGCGAAGCCCGGACAAAGGGCGGGCCGTCTGTGGCCGTCTAGGGACGACGTTGGGCGGGACGGGCCATTCCCCTAAGCTTCATAAGCAAGAATGGGTAAGCGAAAATTACAAACGTCCATTACTGGGGGTACTGGGAAAATAAAAATCCCTCGGAAGTCTACTACATCTGCCAATATTATGACATATCTTACAACAGCTGTGGGAAAACTAAATCAAGAGATTGCTGACAATGAACAGAAACTGGGGCTTGAAACTACCCCTCCAGTTATTTTGGAGTCCCCCCCTCAAAATAGACAAGTTGTCCCTTTGGAACCTAAGATTCATATTGTCACTGCTAAGGTTATTACACCCCAAGCCCAAGGCACGCCTGGTCCTGTAAAGCCCAATCCAATTAATGAAGCAAATGAACAAGACCGCAAACGGGAGGTGGCAAGCCCAGTCAATAAAAGAGCTACAAGGTCGAGAAAAAGGCCGAAAAAGACGATTTTGCAACACCATAAAAAATTACGCTGTACTCCAAGTAATCTCGAAGGCTCGATAAGTGACATGATTGAAAGGGTGATTAGGGATAAAATAGAAATCACCCTTGTTCAGATCTCAAATGATATAATTGACACCCTAAGAGAAGGTGTGGCTGATATATTGGGCAAATGCGATAGGATTAACTCATTTTTATCAACAAAAATGCCTGAACACTTCCCCTCTAAGGTACCCGGGACCTTGGCTCCTTAGGTGCAACCTATGGAGGTGACAAGAAATGTATCATCAGTAGATCCCCATCTCATTCCTGCTCCCTCAATGCTAAAGCTGCCTATAATAACTACGCCAGCTCTGCACATTACAGGTCCAAAGATACCTGGACAGAGTATATCCAACCCCAGTATCTCCTCCACAAAAGTTAATGGGCATAATGAAGGAGATCTACAGGGGGGGAAAAGTCAGCGCACAAAGCTCCGAGTTAACCTACCTCCGGAGGCTACTCCTTTTGTTTCAGTTCTGGTAAATGTTCCCGCACTGAAATCAGGGGAGATAGAATCCCAGGGTACCTTACCGGAAAACATTAAGTCATGGTGCGATATAAACTGTACAGGCCCAAGGAATATATCCTCGAACATAAGCACAGGGAGAAGAGTTGACTGGATGGGGCATACGGAAAAAAACTTGCCAGAGGATTGCCTTATAGTAAACTTTAACAGACCCCATGTGTGTACTCGATTATTCTGGGATGCTACTGAGGTTAAGAAAGGAGAAATCCGGGCTGTGCCTTTAGGTTTCTTCTATCCACCACCCAAGCATCATAATTATCCTCAAGTTCGGAATGGACACCATACTACCTCGAGACACAACACTTGTCTCTCATCTTGGACAACACAAACACCAGATTTTACTCCAAAACCTATGAATGACATCACATCAGCAAGTAGACCTGACTTGGAGCTATCAAATAGATACACAGTCCTATCACAGCTAGATGAAAACGATTGACTGTCTTGCTCTGCGGGCTCGGTTAAACAGAGACAATATAGCCCCACCAACATAGAGGTAAAAGGGAAAGCTGTGAAGCTTATGAGCTGGAACATTGCTGGACTTCGCTCAAAAAGGGAAGATAGAATATGGCTTGAGAAAATCATGAACTGTGATGTTGTAGCTCTACAGGAGACGTGGGACACTGAATGTGATTTCTGGATAGATGGCTATGTATCTTGCTTTCTAGCAGCCCAAGCTTCAACCGCAGGGAGAGATAGAGGAGGGCTAATGTTTCTAGTTTCTGTTAGACATATGGGGGTTATTAAGGTACTAAACACCACCTCCCCTAACTACATGGCTTTGGAAGCAACTATGCCTAATAAGCATAAAACTGTGCATGTCAATTTCTATAGTGCCCCACATAGAACTTATGTTAATGAGAATATTCATTTACTTGCTAAATTTTTAAATGATTATAAAGAGGGTCAAACGACTTTTGTTCATTTTATCCTTTTTGGAGATTTTAATACACATTTATGTAATTTGCATTGTCAATATGGAGCCTATGTAGATACGGATTATCTGCCCCACTTTCATTTAGAACATTCGGCAAAAGGGGTTGCCCTGGAAGAATTACTGACAGACATAGATTTGTCGGAGCCAGAGTTTATTGACACTAATGATAGAGTGGCGACATATAGTGCTAGGGGCAGTAATACTATAATAGACTTCATTTTCGTATCTCCAGGCCTGTTACGTAATGTTATTTTTTATAATGCTATACATGCAACGTTTAGCGACCACAACCCGGTGATCATGGAATTGATCAACAATAACCCAATCCTATTAAATGAAGAAGGTAATAGTGATTACCCTTTAAAAGTAGGGATACAAGATCAGGGAAGACGTATTAAGTGGAGCAAAATCATCCCAGATGCCTTTTTTGATGAACTTTCTGACAAAGTGGGTAAAGAAATAAATATCTGTCGAGACCCTTTAAAGTATGGAGGGAATGTTACTACTGCCTTTGGTATAATCTGCAAACAAGTGGCTCTGGATCTATCGTGTAAGCCGAACCTTAAGGCACAAAAAACATATGGGTGGTTTAACAAGGAGTGTTCCAAAGCCCATAAAGACTTAATGTAGGCACTAAAAAGGGTACCACGAGAAAACCAGGTAGTGGCTATGCTAAGGAAAAAATATAAAATAACGATAGAGACCCGTAAGAATGAAATAAAGAAAAATGCATGAGAGTCCCTTTTTGAGAGAGCAACCTTGAGGGATAGTGCTAAATTTTGGTTGATTGTTAATACGCCTCTTTTTAATGGTAAAGAAAATGAAATTTTTGAACTTAATATCACGGAACGGCAATGGTTGGACCATTTTGAGAAAATTTATGGTAGTAATATCGCTGTAGAGCCCTATACACCCGAAACACCTGAGCACATAGAGCCCCCCCTGAGTTTTTCAGTTAAGGAAGTGCAGAAGGCTATAGATGACACGGCGGGACATAAGGTGCCGGGCCCAGATGGGGTGCCGGCAGATATGTATAAAGCTAATCCCTATATCTGGTCCCTTGTCCTTACAAATGTCTTTAATGTAGCCTGCTCAGATAACACTAGTGTGCCTACATCCTGGTCCCGATCTATCATAATCCCTGTTTTTAAGAAGGGTCAAAGGGGGGATCCAAGGTGCTATAGGCCGATATCCCTAATTGATTCCTCCTTCAAAATACTAGGGAAAGTTATCTTGGCAAACATATCCACATGGGCTAATAACAACGATATCTTGTGTAATGAGCAATATGGGTTCAGAACTGGGAGAGGCACAGAAGACCAGTGTCTAAATTTGCAGCTTATAATTAACAAAACAGGTAAATTAATGGAACAGACCCGCAGAAAACGCGAGAGTTTCTGGATTTTCCAATTCGATAGTGTCCGCAGGGGACCGAATGAAAATATAGCTTGGTTTGTTATCAAGCACACGTAAATTGGTTAGCCCCTTCTGTATTTTCTAAATATTTGCAAAGTGATAAGTTAACATCTATCGCAGGGGACTGAATGAAAATATAGCTTGGCTTGGTACCAAGCACAAGTAAAGTGGTAAGCCCCGTCTGTATTTTCAAAATATTTGCAAAGTGATTAGATAACATCTATCACATTCAGGAGGTATTATCTACTATCATCTGAAAAACAATATCATTTTCGAACACTAAACTGTCTGTTGAGCAAGACGCAGCCTGTGACATTTCACAACTCTCCTCTGTCGCCAGAAATTCAACACCCAACCTTTCTTAAAATAATAAGATTGTTTAATACTCTAATGCGTATAACAACACGCTTTTTTTTTAGTAATCAAGTATTTTGATAAAAATATCCTACTTGTGTTATTTAATAGTTATACCACGAACCTGTTTAAAGATGGCGCCCGTATTTACAAACCGAAAGTGCAGCTCTGTTTGTTAGAATGATAGAACTCAATCCAACTGCGTCCGGGTTATGAGACGCCGAAAATGCAAATCCCGCGAATTTGCAGGACCTATTTAAAGCTCTGTAACTAGCAAACCTCAGTAACGTCTGTCGGAGCAGGAGAGACGAGGCAGGATGACCGTGAATATCGGTTAGATCAACCAAAAAAGGTACGATTGCGATGCCGCGAATATATTACGGTATAAGCTAACTCTCTAGTTGCGCCCGGCAAGGACTCTGTTCAAAATAATTATTCGGCAGTATAAACTTATTTACAACATCAGTCAGGAGTAGTAAACTGAGGGACAGTAAAGACTCGCTAAGCTAATAAGGGTCAAGTTCGATGTGGGTTTATAACACGCATACCTTAACTAACAGCGTGTCAGGCACTTTAATAAATGCACATTGAAAATGCGGGGGCAACAGTGCACTTCTACAAGCTTATCGTAAACGGAAGGTGGACCTATGTCTTAGACTACTACTTCAAACAGTAACTATCATAGCAAATAACACGTAGATAGAATACGATTTATACTACAAATGCAACTCTTTAATTATAGACCTTTCCAACTATGAGAGTGAGGAACCGAAAGGAGTTCATCATGGACTGCGTATTATGAAAAATACGAAGATTAAAGACTACATTCTTTCGGCAAAAACAAAGGTTAGTCAATAAATACAATCTTGATTTGTGTAACTAATAGAGCGACATGTAGGATAAGTGATACAATCTGAGCTTATTTTGTTCAGGGCGACCAAAAACGAGAGCCACAGCAAAATAACCGCCTCTTCCTGCCTCACACATTAAGACAAAGAATAGTCCCCAAAGCGACGTATTTATGATAAATCTGGGGTAAGAGCCTTTTTTTGTTAATATTGTGGCTAACTATGCATACAGAGGTCGAAAATAAGTTTCTAAAATATATGTCTCTCCTCCAGGGATTGTTGATTCATGTCAAAGAAGTCAATACCTGTACACAAAAGAAACTAGACATATTTGGGTATCACCGAACTAAAGGTGAGACTAAACTGAGAAAATGTTTTGCTTAGAGCTCAGAGCAGAAAGCGTAGAAGATATCCCTACTCAGATGGATCTGTTACAATGTGCCTTAAATGAATGGTCCCCAGTTTTTCTAAAAGAACATGACAACACGTCTAATTCCCGTGACTGTGTCACAGTGTATTTAGGTTTTACTTGTCAGACCTAGCACTCACTTCCTAAAAGAATAGTGTCCCTCATCCAATTGGCGTTGCTGATCTCTGGTGCAATGTGGTGTCTCATAGCAAGTGTTTAAAGAAATTGATAGATGAAACACTATAGATTAAGTCATGTGTCCTTCGACTAAGGTTAAGCTACAGGTACATTATATTTTGTTTGCAATTTCAGGTACCCTGCACACACACACTGAGGGGAAAATAAAACTTTTTCTGATCTGGTCCTGAGGAAGGTTGTTAGAACCCACCGAAACGCGCGTAGACCTGGCATGGAAAATACACAAATAATATCTGTGTTACCTCAACCGTAGAAATTGTTTTTGAGTTTGGAAGCGTGTAGAGATGTATGAATGAGTAAGTGTGTATGTTGGTTGGTGTGTGATAGACAGGGTGTTGGTTTTTCACTGTAAAACACTTGGTTTTCTAAATACATTGTAAAGGTTATGGTATTTCTCACTGCATTTTAATATTGATTGGATTATAACCCATGTTTATGAATTGATGTATACATAAGAAAAGATTTAAAAAGAAAAAATATTTTTGATATACTACAGAAAAAGAAAAACTAATTAAATATGTAAAATGAGAGAACTAATCTTGTTGTACCTGTGTCAATATGAAGGCTAATTGATTAATTTTATGAGCTTTGCCACATAAGAAAGTACGAATTGACCACAGGGGAATCTCAGTATTTTTTCCGTAAACCCAGATCTGTGACTGGGGGTGAATGTTGGATTTGTTCAGCATTCCATCCATCACCTGCAGCTGTGGCAGCTGCAGGTAAGAGCGGTGGGCCGATGGGGGGGGGGGGGGAGGGGGGGAGGGGGGCTGTGGGAGGATTTCTAGAGACGACTACAAGGGAAAATTAAATAAATAAATAATTTCCCCTCGTGGTCGTCTCCCGAAATCCCTCCAGCCCGGCCGCCACTCTTACATGCAGTGGCCGCGGCTGATCAACTTTTCTTTTTCACTCTACCACACAGTACCCTCAAAATTCTGTATCATTCGCACCACCACCACACACCTTTCCCTTAAACAAAACAAACAAAAATAGTTATGATTAGGGTTCCCACTTTTCCATCTGTACTGAGTTTTACAAACACTCCGACAAAAACTGCCTGTTCCTCTCTCTGTGTTTGTTTTTAAATATAAAAAAATACAGAAAATAGTTTTTTTTTATGGATGATACACACTACTGTCAGCCCTGAGTGCTAGGTTAAGAGCTGTGCAGATTGGCAGGTAGTGAAGTTAAAAAAGAAAATAATTTCCAAATGAAGCCTAAATAACTGCAGCAGTACAGCTGTTTAAGTTGTTCTACAGTGCAAATGCTTTCAGGTGATGACTATTGTATATAAATGTCTAAAACATATTGGACATTCAAACAGGAGTAAGTAAATGTGGAAATATACTCATTACAGCTTCTTTTTTCACAGTACGCACAAAATAAATGTCCGGTCTGGAGTGGCGGGGAACTCACAGCTCCTTTTAAAATGAATCGTGGGGTTTGTCAAGGGTGCGTCCTTGCCTCTTTTTTATTTTGTCTTTATTTATTTTTTCACAACAAATTTTTATTGATTGATCAGGTAAAGGCATATATACGTGGCTCCCCACAATCAGGAGATCACCACCAAGTATCATGACACTTTTTAGTATTATTGCAAAGCCTAATCAATGAAAAGAGTAAAACAAGAACCCCCCCCTCCTCCACCCCCCTTCCCCAACCACCCAGCTACCCTTCTACCCACCCCTTATCCCTCCCTAACCCTATGCACGTGAGCACATTAAGCCTTCAGTACTTGGTCGTAGTGTGCTAGGTATGGCATACCTCCCTAGGCCTGAGAGTCATCCACCCGTATTCCATCCTCCGGTTCTGCTGGAGGTTCCAGAGTCAACCCCCTATATTCCGCCCACCTTTTCCAGATTTTATAATGTTTACGGGGGCATCCTCTGGCCTCAAACACTGGGCGCTCCAGCCCCATAAAGTAGTCCAGTCCAGCCTTCCATGCACACAGTGGGGGGGCTCGCTCTCCCTTCCATGCTCGTGCCAGGTCCCTTTTGGCAACAACTAGCCCCAGTAACAGGAGATGGCGCTTGTATATATGTCCACCTACACCCTCCAATACATGGAGAAGCCCTAATCGAGGGGTGCGGGGAAGATCCCATCCCAATACCTCTGACAAACAACTCCAAATACCACTCCAGAATCTGGTCAGGCCAGCACAAGACCACACAGTGTGCAGCAGCGTACCCCTCTTAACTCCACAGCGCAGGCACTCCGGGGACACGATCAGGCCCGCCCTCCACAGCCGTTCCCGGGTGTAATAGGCCCTGTGTAGATATTTGAATTGGATTAGTCGGAGTCGTACCGCTATGGCAGTCCCTCTTGGGGACTCCAGTGCCTCCCTCCAATCATCGTCATCTAAGGGTCCAACATCTCTCTCCCAGGCATCTTTGAGGGGGAGCAGGGAGGTGGAGCAGTGAGTGATCAGTGTTTGATAGATTCGGGACACTTTCTTATCACCGAGATCTCCCATGAAGACTTTCGCCTCCACTGGGCTGAATTCCGGTAGCGACTCCAAGTCAGCGATGCTAGGCGCTAGCGCATGACGAAGCTGTAGGTACCGAAAGAATTGGGTCTTGGGCATATGGGACTCGGTCCTGAGCTCCTGGAATGATTTGAGGGTGACCCCGGTCAGAGCGTGTCCTAGTGACGAGATCCCGATGGCGTCCCATCCACCAAACCCCGAGAACGAGGCAAGCCCGGGGAGCCGCCCGTTCCTCCACAACGGAGTCTCCGCTGTTAATCTGCCCCCTCAGCCCATGCGACGCAACGCTTGTCGCCATATAACAAAGACCACTCGCGTGGCACATGGCAACTTTCTCCGCAGCCTGGCCGAGTATAGGATCATGTGTAGCGTGTTGTCACCCATCAGCGAGCGCTCCAGGGCATATGCTGGGTCTCCTCTGTCCCCATACCACCATTCGTTAAGTACTAGCAAGTGGGAGGCCTGATAATAGGACAAGAGGTCCGACGTGGCCAGGCCACCACAATACGTGGACAGGAAGCATGTCCGCAGCGCCACCCTGGCTGCACCTCCAGCCCACAGGAAACGGTCCAGAACAGAGTTAACCTGCCGAAACCACTGGGGAGCGATTAGGTGTGGGTAGTTCTGCAGCCATTTAAAGACTTCTTCCGGGGTGTCGAAGAAATGTGTCCGCGATTGGAAGACCACCCGCAGTCGGGCTGGATAGAGCAAGGAGTATTGAATCTTCAGGCCTCGTAGTTTCGCCTTGGCGGCAATAAAGGAATGCCCCTGTTGCTGCACGAGTCTGGTGTAGTCAGGAAAGATCATGATCTTCTGATTCTCGAATAAAATGGAATCCTTGGCCCGTGCTTCCCTTAAGATAGTATCTCTTTCATGGAAATTCAGGAGTTTAGTGATTACTGGTCTGGGCCGCTCTCCCTCCGGTGGCCTCTGTGTCAGGGCCCGATGGGCACGCTCAATCACAAAACAATTGGATAGAACCCCCGTGGGTAGCCAGCTCTCCAACCACTGGGATAAAAACCGTTCCATGTTGCCTTTCTCGCATCTCTCCGGAAAACCCACAAAGCGAAGGTTGTTCCTGCGTGCGCGCCCCTCGGCATCCTCCACACGGAGCGCAAGGCCCCTTTGAATGTTTTCCATCGCCACCATTTTCTGTTTCAGGGTCCCAAAGTCGTCCTCCACCACCGAAATCCTGGATTCGGCCTCCGTGATGCGTGCCACTGCATTCCGCAGGTCCTGACGCAGCAGGGTCACGTCTGCCCCAACCGCTCCAATCTTGGCGTCCAGCATATCCCTGGACTGGGTGATCGCCGCCATGAGCGCTGCGTTGTCCGGCCCTGCTCCATGGCCTCCTCCAGACGCTCCGGGCCCCCCACTTGGCCCGTGAATTTATCGATGGGCCCCTGCTTGGAGGGACCGCCGCCCCCTCTGGTCATGTCTGCGGTCCACCCCGGAGCTGCTGTCTTCTGAGTGTTCGCAGATTGTCCCAGCGCAGACACCCCGCACCTCCAGTAGTGTCCAAGGTAGTCTAACCAAGTTTCCTTTCTGCCCCTGGGCGCAAATGTCCCCCACGCTGCTATCGTCGGTTACTGGGACTGCTCCCCGGTTTGTTATTAGGGCACTTCCCTCTGGCCACTCCCGGTTTGTCCGCCGCGGGGCCCCTGGCCTGCCCCCCACCTCACTGACGGCCTCGTAGTTCCACTTTCTCGCAGCTAGACAGCCCCCGTCCTCTCCACGCTATTGCGTCGGGTGCCGCTGGGCACTGCTCACTCCAGCAACCCGCCACCCTCGCCCATCAGCCAATCACACCAATATGGGGGGGCCCGGGGGAATCACTCACTTTTCGTCGTCCGTCGCCTCGGAGTCCGCCACAGGGCCGCGCCAGGCACGGGCACGAGTCTCGCCGGTCCGTCTGGCCATTCACTAGTCCGCGGCCCAAGGGAGCACAGCAGTGTTATTCCCAGCTATCCGTATGAGGCTACACACCAGGGGCCGCAGCTCCTCAGGTCCCACTGTGTCTCTGTTCCGTCCGATATCGGACTCCAGCACCATCGGGCGGGACCCGCCAAACTCGGGGCCCCGGCTTCACTGAGTCCAGGCAGGCCGCCGCTCCCCACGGGCGTCCTCTGTGCACTAGTCTTCTCCGCCGCCACAGCAGTGATGGCCGAAGACCCGTTCGTTGCTCCGCTGACCCCAAGAAGCTCCTGGCCCAGGTAGAATGACTGTGCAGCCGGCCCTCGCGCGACCTCTCCAGCCCGGATGCGCCAAAATTGAGGCCCCGGCTTTGCCGTCTGGGACTAGGCCGCAAGCCACTGCTGCCGATTCAACCGTACTGGACGGTCTATGGGCGCCGCTCTCTGCACCGGAGGACTCCTGTCACCTTCTGCCACAATTGCCCCACAAGCGGTCCGCTGTTCGGGTCCGGGGGCCAGGATTATGAGTCAGATAAGTATCGGGCTGGCGGGAGCTCTAGAAAGCTACGTCCGCCATCAACGCCCACTAAGCCACGCCCCCCCATTTTGTCTTTATTTTAACGACATAGAAAGATCACTGGCATGCTGATGTTCCCAAGGCACTAGAAATCTTCCGGCATTACTCTATGCCGATGACTGTGTGTTAATGTCCAGAACCAGTGTGTGCCTGCAAACGCTTGCCACTAGATTAAATGATTTTATAACTGAACTGGGCCTAAAGACTAATACGGCCAAGACTTACACCATGGTGGCAGGCAAATCTCCCCCCCTTTTAAAATCATGTTTTACTAACAATGAAAGGTTGTCCTATGTCCCAACTTTTTTATAATTGGGAATCCCTTTTGACCAGAGAAGTACTTGTCACTATTTAGTTGAAACAAGAGTAAGTAGTTTTAATCAAAACCTGGAGGCGCTATTTAGGTATATAAAGAAATTAGGCTCAAGGCCGATTGATTCAATAATTAATGTTTATAAGGCCCGCTCGTGTTCTGTAACTATGCATGGGGCTGGAGTGTGGGGATCTTGCAATCCGGCTTGCCTCCAAGCAGCTGAGAACAATTTTCTGAGACTTTATTAACAGTTCCAAGTAGTCTCCCCATTATTTATTGTCATAATGAATTTGGCCTGATTTCCTTAACTCATTGCATGCAAACTGCACTAATTTTATTATGGCATTCAATGTGGGCAAAAGATGAGCCGGCTCTTAATCGTGCAATTATATTGGACTGTTTTAAACTCGATTACATGCTGAAGATACCATGGTTTAACTAGATAAAAAGGCAGTTGGAGACAGTGGGGATGGTGGACTGTTTTTACAACCCAGAGTGCATTGCAAAGATTCCAAAATTCCAGCTGAAAAAGGACTTTTTATCTTGTCTAAAGTTGTCTAGTGAGCGCCTGGAGATTGGAAAAAGAAAGTCTCTAAACATTTCCTTCTAGTACGCTCTCCAAGTGTTAAGCCCTATCTCTCTTTTTATTTTTGTTATGTTAAAATGTTTTATCAGATTCAGGTTTTGCATTGCGCACCGCTTGGTGTCCTATCCTCGCAAAGCTTACTGTGATGCTAAACTGGATCTATGCCCATGTGACTGCAAATCCATGCAGAATACACTGCATTTCCTGTTTTCTGTCAACTCTATACTAAGCCGAGGGGGGATTTTATCATCCCCCTAATAAAATGTTCAAATATTAGGGAGTACCGGACGGCCCTATATCACCGCCAGCTTTTTAATGACGTATATACATGTTTAATGGTCTATAGATATATTTGCAAGCTGTCCGTTTACCGTATTTGGTTGGGAGAACATTTTTTGTACTAGATTTTAATTAATTGTCTTAAAGTTCAATATACATCGTCCTCCTGGATCTAAGTGCGGCATTTGATACGGTGGACCACGAAATTCTAACTCACCGTCTTGCCAGACTGGGCGTAACAGGAATGGCCCTGAAATGGCTTATATCCTTTCTGAATAATCGTTCTTTCAGAATCTGGCAAGATGGTGTGCTGTCCAGATCTACCCCTCTCCAGTGTGGTGTCCCTCAGGGCTCCTCATTGAGCCCTACTCTACCTAAAAAACGGTGATGGATCAAGCCCTGATCTCTTGACTGGGTAGGAGTATTCTGCATCATTCAGAAACTCTGTCCATCACCTTTTCCAAAATTGATTTTATCCACACTAAGTGTGGGAGGGTATACTCAGACGTGAGTCCCTAGCTCATTGCACCATCAGGATTCAAGCAAGCCGGGCCGACGACGGCTGAAATGCCAGAAACCGGTCCCCGGAAGCTTGTCTCCTTCCCAGTATAAGAATTGGCTTGGTAGTTTGGTTTGCCCTGTTCCCATCATGCACTGGGACAGGAACAGACTAATTTGCATATAGCCAGGTTCTGAGCTGGGATGGTGCAGTGAGCTAAAAAACGGTGATGGATCAAGCCCTGATCTCTTGACTGGGTAGGAGTATTCTGCATCATTCAGAAACTCTGTCCATCACCTTTTCCAAAATTGATTTTATCCACACTAAGTGTGGGAGGGTATACTCAGACGTGAGTCCCTAGCTCATTGCACCATCAGGATTCAAGCAAGCCGGGCCGACGACGGCTGAAATGCCAGAAACCGGTCCCCGGAAGCTTGTCTCCTTCCCAGTATAAGAATTGGCTTGGTAGTTTGGTTTGCCCTGTTCCCATCATGCACTGGGACAGGAACAGACTAATTTGCATATAGCCAGGTTCTGAGCTGGGATGGTGCAGTGAGCTAAAAAACGGTGATGGATCAAGCCCTGATCTCTTGACTGGGTAGGAGTATTCTGCATCATTCAGAAACTCTGTCCATCACCTTTTCCAAACCTGAAATGGCTTATATCCTTTCTGAATAATCGTTCTTTCAGAATCTGGCAAGATGGTGTGCTGTCCAGATCTACCCCTCTCCAGTGTGGTGTCCCTCAGGGCTCCTCATTGAGCCCTACTCTGTTCAACATATATATGGCCCCACTGGAGGGTGGCTCCCTTTGGGATCAAAACAGTCACCTACACGGACGACACCCAACTAGTCGTCTCGCTAACCCAGCAAGAGGGATGTCTGGATAATCTCTCCGCCTGCCTTGTCGAAATATTCTCCTGGATGTCTAGTTCGCCTCTCAAACTTAATGGATCAAAAACGGAGATCATGCTCCTGGGTCATCACTTTACATCTCTCCCCAAAGCCGTCTGGCCCCTTTGCCTGGGTGAGCTGCCCATACCAAAGGATAACATTAAAAGCTTAGGGGTGTGGTTTCAGCCCGACCTAGCTTTCAAGACACAGGCACAGAAAATCGCAGGCATCTGTTTTGGCCTGCTACGTTCAGTGCGGAAAGGTTTCCCTCTTCTGCCTCCCCAGTCCAGGACACTTCTGATTCAGGGGTTAATATTATCCAGACTGGACTATAGTAATGCCCTGTTTTTGGCAGCTCCCGAAGCTACCATTAATATTCTTCAACGGGTGCAGAATGCTGCAGCCAGGATGCTTGCGGGTGCCTCAAGAAGATCTTCAGCTAGACCGGCTTTGAGAGCGCTTCACTGGCTGCCTATACGCGAAAGAGTCATCTTTAAATCACTATGCATCACCCATAAGGCTCTTCAGGGTAAAGGACCTCCGGTCCTCAGGAGCCTGATTTGCCCTTATAAATCATCTCGGGCTCTCCGATCGGACCTTGGAAATTTTGCCAGGGTTCCCAGAGTTAGGAAGGCACGTACAGGAGGTCGCCGCTTCTCTGTAAATGCGGCAAAAAACTAGAACTCTCTCCCCAGTCGGATTCGTACCGAACCCTGTTATTTTAAGTTTCGAAAGGCCCTTAAAACATTTCTTTTTCCTAAGGATTCTTAATTATCCGTACACTCTTCAGGTTGTTCTTTGTTCTATTTTTCTTTTGTTAGCGCTGGGACGCTCTCGGGCAGCCATGCGCTTTATAAATTAAATTTCATTTCATTTCATTTCATCGTCTGTATGTCATGCTGTTATTTGTTGAAGCATTAACTTAATTATCACTGTTACATTTCTGAATATGAATTTCTGTTGTCATGAACCTTGTTATATATTGTCTGTATCATATTTTAATTATTTTAAAAAACAAATTGATGTACTCTTTTATGGCTGCAAGTCAGCTGAATAAAGATACTTGACTGACTGACTGACAAACAACAAACAAACAAAAAAAATAGTTATGATTAAGGTTCCCACTTTTCCATTTGTAAATAGTTTCACAGACAATTCAGACAGAAACCGCCTGTTCACCTTTCTGTATTTGATTTTAAATATGGAAAAATGCAAAATTAGGTTTTCTATGGATGATATACACTACTGTGAACCCTGCGTGCTAGGTTAATAGCTGTGCAGATTGGCAGGTAGTGAAGTTAAAAAAAGAAAAATGATTTCCTGATGAATCTTAAATAACTGCAGCAGTACAGCTATTCGAGCTGTTCTACAGTGCAAATGCTTTCAGGTTATGACTATTGTATATAAATGTCGAAAACGTATTGGACATTCAAAAATGAGTTATTAAATGTGTAAATATACCCATTACAGCTTCATTTTTTCACAGTACGCACAAAATAAATGTGGATAAATACAGATTGAATTTCCCCAAAAATACATACCATAAAACACGGACCCATAATTATGATTATGGTGCCTGCTTTCTGCTTCTGCTCATTTTTACATATACGTTTGGACAGAAAACAATCTATTTGTCTTTACTTATTTTTAAATATGGGAAACATGGATGGGTATTCTTTGAGTGATTCTGCGGACTGTCATTCATGAGTGGCAGGTCATTAGATATGCAGAGTGACGGGGGATTAAAAAAATAGGTTTCATATTCAAGCTTTGATTAGCTGTAAACGTGTGCATGTGTTTGGGCTACAGTGCTAATGTTTTCATATCAGTGTCATTTATATGGTTTATTGGGTTGATTCATTATAAATGGTTTCATAGAGACTCTAAACTGACCAGTCATGTGTACAGTTACACATTAAATAAATGTGAAATATCTCAGTCATAGCTTAATTTCTTCACAAAATAAATAGGGAGAGGGGGTGAGGCTTGGCAGCTGAACATGGTGGTCGCGTGAGCCTGTAGCTCCGCACCGGCCCGTACTTATCCTGCTCACCCTGGCGGCAGACAGGGTCCCAGGACTCACTCAGGGGCTGAGTTGGGAACTGGAGACACCCAGGGGAGGATTAAAGATCCCTCTGCTGCTTGGGGGCATCAGCGCGTTTGGAAATCGCACATTAACACAGCCAAACGGCTGAGCTCAAAATGGTGTCATAGATCCTTGGCGACGGCTGAGAGTCGAAGCCCCGAGATGAGGTGGGACTACTGCAGAGAGGAGAAGTGGATTGAGGGGGCCCTCCGAACGCTGATCGTGAGTCCCGGTGAGCTGTTGTGAGCCCGGACACGTGATTCAAATCTCGGCCATGACGCAGCTCTGTGCCGGGATGCCTAGACCAGGGCCGACGGAGGAGGGGTGAGGCCCAGTGACTGCAGGGATTGCGGGAGAAGGTTGCGACTGTCTAGAGAACTCGCTGGGGTGACCTGGAAGCCGCCCTGTGCTCGTGTGGACCAGAGGGGAACCCCTGGGCGGTGTGAGGCCTGAGTTGCGAAACTGTGTTCAGTGGCCCCAATTGTGACACATCTACTGGCCGGGGAGACCCGAGGGGAATTCTAGCTGCAGAGAGTCCTGGCTGTGAGCGGCAGCCTTGGAGTGCTGATGAGGTAATTTCTAACCAAACATACCTTGGTGAACTGGTGCGTGGCCCTGGGGGGTATGAGGCCTATGAAGTGCACCCCTGGATTGGCGGTTTGGCCCCGACCTGCCGCAAGACTCGGATTCCTGCGGCAGGCAGCTGGAACCTGCAGATCTGGGCCACCCGGGTTGCGGATGCCTCCCTGAGAGCCTTGTTGGGCTGGTGCTGACCGTGCCGATAACTGTGCCATACCTAGGACGCTGCAACAGAGTGCCCCAGACGGGGAGGAACACTGCGACTCCGGAACTAGAGTCCTGCAGGACTACCTGTGAGTACATTAACAGGGCCCTGAGGTGGACTAAGGTGAGAGACAATTGTATAAGGAAGACTCACTTTTTGCGAGGAGTGCCTGGTGGGATGGTCTGATCGCTGGACACAACTGTGGACCCTGCATGGACTGGAAGCTGTGGAGAGGAGTCTTGTGTGGCACCATTGCGGTGAGACTCGCTCATAAACTCACGAGGAGCGTGAGCTGTGTGATTGTGCTGGCTAGTGAACAATGCAGTAGGGCAATTATTTCTGGATTCCTGGGGTGCCGACCCACAGAGATGCGTGGCTGTGGATGGGGCCACAACCCCGGGTGAAAGGTACAAAGCAATATGGGAGCACTTGAGGGCTCTATAATTCGTGCCTGGGCAAGTGCCCACTGGAGCCTGGTGGCAGTGAGAAAGAGAAGACAGCCACAACACTCCTCACTGCTTGAGACAAACCTGCAGAAGACATCTGAGGGCACCTCATTATAGAGGTGAAGAAACTAAGCCGGCTCTGCTGCATTGAGGAAACCACGAGCAAAGCCACCTGGAACTGCGATTCCTTAATTGCAATCGCAATTTGAAAACTCGCAAATAATTTCGATTTTTTAAAGTGCGAGTGGCAAGTTGTTTCATGCATCGCAAAAGCTAATTTTGCGATCGCAAGCGGCCGTTTTTTGCAATTCGCACCGTTTGCGATTGCAAATAGCTTTGATACATGTGCCTGACAGTGTCCAAAATTACAGTTCTTGAGCCGGCGCAACACTTGTTGGTGGCACAGATGGGAGACCTCGCAGACTGGGTCCAAACTCTAGAGTGGAGAGCAGAAGATGCTGAAGGGCGTAATAGGAGGAACAATATACAGGTTCTTGGCCTCCCTGAAGGTATTGAAGGTAATGATATGGTAACCTTCCAAGAATGTTATGACTTCGGTGGCCCCGAGGGTCTACGATTTTTTATACTTTGGAAAGAGCACAATGCGTCCTGGCCAGGCTGCCAGCCCCGGGCCGACCCCCGTGTCCAGTGGTGGCTAGACTCCTTCACTTCAGGGATAGGGATGGCCTCCTACATAAAGCCCGGACGGAAGGCCCGTACAACGTGTGTAATAGCATAGTATTCATTTTCCCCGACTACACCTTGGATGTCCAGAGGAAGAAAACCTCCTTCCTAGAAGTTAAGAAAGCACTGAGAAAGGAAGGGCTCCAGTATTCCTTGATCTTTCCTGCCCATTTACATATACTCCTGGATGGAAAAACACACTTCTGTGACGACCACAAGTCTGACTGGGAGTGGTTAGAGTTGTACAAAGCCGGAGCTTCACAGCCAACACAGACACAAATGTTGAACCCCCGAGAGACGTGAGCCCAGACAAAGAACTAGGAGACACTCCAGAAAAGAGTCATGAGTCGGGCGACATCTTCGCAAACTGAAAAGGAGAGAGCTGAGGCCCTGCAGGCAGTGGCGGCCATCATGCAGGATAGGAGACCACCCTCGGAGGCTGGAACTAGCTCTTCGAGAAAAACTGAAGGGATTGACTCAGACTACTCTCACGGTAGCAGTGTGAAACTACCAGTGGTGACCCCACACACAGCAGACAAAATCATTTGATATGGACATACCGTGGAGACTGCTGGTGGCTTCTTGGGGTGGAGGGTGACCCCTGATGCCTGCTTGGGGTCAGATTGAGATTTTACTGGCTCGGGCCAGTGCGCCGTGGGCAATATACCCGTCTCAGATAGCGTTCGTACCTCTGACACCCCCCACTGAGTCGCCTACCTCTTTGGAACTGGGCCTCAGCTAGTGTTCGATGTTTTCCACAATGTTACGGCGGCCGGCCATTGCCAGACTGCCCTGGGGTCCGAGAGTTGTTCAGCAACAGGGTTATTGTGTTACTTTTTCTTTCCTTTTTTCCTCTTTTTAGCTGTTTGCATATTGGAGTGGTTGCATGTGACCAAGGGGGTGGGGCGGGGAGGGAACCTGCCGGTTGGCTGGCAAAGAATCCACTGTCATTATGGTACTACACATAATATAAGGTTTTTGACCTGTAACACAAGAGGGATGGGGACTATGGCTAAACGGCACAAAGTATACTCTTATTTAAAGTGAAGGGATATCCACATCGCCCTTCTTCAGGAGACCCATTTGGCCAAGGAAAAAGCAGGGGAAACTTTGCAAACGGTGGCGAGGCCAGGTTTAGGTGACAACTTTCTCGGCCTTTTCGAAGGGGGTGTTGATCTGGGAGAAACCTGGGGTCCCCTTTGACCTTACTCACTCTATGATTGATACTGAGGCTAGGAACATCTTTCTGGTGGGTAGACTGGCGGGACGAGAGAAAGTACTGAGTAATGTTTAAGCACCCAACCAGGATCAGATCGCATACTTGGCTTCCCTATCAGATAAAATCACAGTGCATATGAACGGACAGGTGCTTCTGGGAGGTGATTTTAATTGTGTTGCTGACGTTGCAACTGACCAATCCCACCCGCCACTTCCCGCAATGCAATCTTACCGCACAGCAGCGGGGGTCAGAGACCGTATCCAACACTGGGGATTAGCCGACGTGTGGAGACGGCAGCACGAGACAGACAAGGAATATTCTTTTTTTTCACTGATTCACCAGGTACATACCAGATTGAATGCCTTTCTCTGTGTGCCAATGCTTGCTAGCTCCGTTACCCATACAGAATATTTGGGACGCATGCTTTCTGATCATAGCCCCCTACTGTTGTTTTATCCACCCATAGAAAGAAGACCCCCAAACAAATAAAGAAATACATAAATAAATATGGAGAATACAGATAAAATTATCAGAAGTAAAATTATCAGAAGTAAATAGGGACAGATACAGACCGGAATGCATACAAAAAAATACCATAAAACTGTGAGCCCTTAATGAAGTGCGACCAAATGCAATCCTAAGGAGTGTGGCACTCGGTATCACGTCTTCTGTGAAAACACAAATACCTTATACTTCACAAGCTATATTTTGTTCCTAGTAGTATGTCCTAACTCCTGATTGCCACACTACAGCTGAATATTTGCCACTGAAATTACCAGCTAGAAACCTTTAAGTACTCTCCTTCTGAGCACCCAAGGTACCGTCCTCTGCACCTGAATCAACAGATAGATTCAGTGTTGGTGCCCAAGTCACCACAGAATCAGACATGGAACACTCATTTGATCCATGAACCCCAATATCCAAGAAAATGTTATTCCTTTTTTCCTAAATATTGGTCATCGGAACCATTAAATATTGACAATGTTCAAACTTTCATACCAGGTCACCTTCAGCTCTAACTGCCCCTTTTAGTAAGTTGGTAACTGTTATTGGGTTAGACCACATTGAATCTAACTTCCCACACTTATCAGAAAGTTTCATATGTACCAACTGCCTTTGACTAATCTTGCTAAAAGAGAGTTTCCCTCCTTTATCTAACATGCATCATTTCATTTTCCTCTTGTACTCCTCTACTTTTTGCCTAACACCTTGGTAAATGTTCTTTTTATTTTCTCTGATGCTATCAGTAGTAGTTTGTACTATATCCTTGGACCATCAACCTACAAGGCAAAAGCTTTCTTTACATGATTGAATAGTTCTCGTCAAACTCATTCAATGCTTTAAACCTATACAGTAATGTCCTTTCTTTTTGTCATTGAGTTATTGCGACACAACTCACGAGTCGCAGCCGCTGACATCCACAGCAACCATGTACTAGTTCTCCACTTCAAAGGTTTTAATCAAGAAGCATCTTCTCCTCCTTTTTAAGCAATTCAAACTTCTTTCTGTTTCCCCCCCCAATGAATTTAATATTCTTTTGAGCAGTGCACCTAAAGGTTCCATTTCAGGGGAGTAGTACTGCAAAACCTTTGCGTTAAACTCAATGAGTCCTACAAAAGATATGAATTATTCTGTAGACATCCGGCCAGGGGCTTCCAGGATTGAGTCAACATCCCACGCGTAAGAATTATTACATTGGAATTGGGATGGCTGAGATATTAATCTCTGTCACTTTTTGAAATTAAAATTTCCAAGCCTCAGATAAATCCTCCTCCATCAATGCAAGAAAAACCTTCTCCAGTGTTTTTTCCAAAGTACAATGAAACAGGGAGGCAGGTTTGGTGAGGCCCAAAGGCATATGCTTACACTAGAACATGTCTTCATGGGTCATACATGCTGATACATTTTAGATACCCTCCAGCACCACCTTGCATGGTAGGTGGTTGAAAAGATGGTTGTCATCTCCAGCATAGATATCATCTCTAGCATTATAGGAGAGGTGGCGGTCTACACACCTGTAACTCGCTAATTCAACTGATATAACTATGTATCCTGTAACTTGCTGATCCTCATGTAAAGCGCTCTGATACCTCCGGGAGTAGCCAGCGCTACATAAAACTTTGCAAATAAATAAATAATTAATCACATCATTATGGCTGCACAGGTCAATGCACAGTCGAAAATCTCTGAAACGCTTCAGAGAAATCACCATGGCAGAGATCCTTGAGAATACCTTTGAACATCCCCCTTATAAGTCAAGGGGATGTATATCTCTTTGATGCCTTAGGTTGATCACCCAATCTTTCAACGCTTTCCAATGGTTGACGTTTTGGTATCTCTCTAACATATTTGAGAATTTGAGAATGCATCACTGAACTTCATTTGTAGGTATTGTATATGTGCATTATTCACATTTTCCTTACCTGTGTTTTACCAAGTGTTATTATCCTTTTCAATCACATAAACGGGATCAGTCCTGGGGTCATGTCGAATTATCATCTGTTCCTGATGTTGCCAGCCTAGAATAGAGTCCTCTCTCACATACATTTTCCAATAGCTACTCTAGCCTCTGAATTCCATATTTTGCCCCAACATATCCTAATATGTTTATGTTGTAACCTGTTTTGCTCCCAAGGTGAATATCAGTGGGCACAGCTTCATAGTTCCTCATAAGGTCTGGACAAAAGCTGCTTCTAAAATTGTAAACAGGCACAGGCATCCACCATGATTTGAATCTCTACCCAACTAATTTAGAATGCTCTCTCATTCCCTTTCCACTCTAGTACCAGAAACGTTTTGAGGAATGGGCAAAGTGGCAATTGCCCAGGGCCCCACCATCCTAGGGGGCCCCTGATAAAAAAGTGAATGTTACATTAAACTTTCCTGCCTTTACAAACATGCTTTTAAAACCCAGGTTATTTTTCTAATTTGACAGCTTAGCATACTTAAGAGAAACATGGAGGCAAATGTACTATTATTTCATGCAGTCCAGTATAGAAACCTAAAGTTTCTGCACTATAATAGATGAAGGGGTGCGAGCAGCACAGTGCCATATCTACTCAGATATGGTGCTGCTGCTCTATTTTCAAGCACTGGCACACATTTGGCTGTCCTATGCCACACACACACACCTTTACACTAGCAGTGCAAAGGTATGCCTGATTCTAGCATAGGTTTGAACTGGAAGACTAGCCTAGTACAAAACACTATGCTTAGGCTAACTTTAAAATGATTCCCACAATGTCTGTGTGCTGTACCATGCAGCACACATGCAAATAGAGAGAAAAAATATTTTCTTCTTCTTTGTGTCTGCCTCAAGAAAACATATTTTTTACCTAAAGCCCTGTTAGTAGATAGGGCTTTGTGTAAAAAATAAAAATAAATTGGAAGTAGCTTGGAATCCCCGATTTCAACCCATGGGATGCCCAACTTGACGCAAAATAATACAAAGCAGCTCATAGCGCTACTATGTGTTGCTATGAAGCAACTTTTCTGTCCAAAGCAGGTTTTGCACTCAAACGTAAACCCCAAATCAACCCTTTGTGCCAGTTTGTGTTACTTGTGACGACTTTTTACTGGCTGAGAGTGTTGATAAATATGGCCCTCAGCATGCCAGGCCAGCCCAACCTTAACCTTCTCACTCTTGAAATGATCAAGCCAAGTTGCTACCTACTATAGCATCCAGAAGTGAACTTCTGAGAGGGAGGGATGCTTCCATCTTGGACAACATCACAATGAGGATGTATCGAATAATCTTCAACCGCCCTAATTATACGTCACTGGCGTAGATTAGGCTGGAACTCAGCCTTCAAAGGGATACTTCGGCAACGGATCACTATCTGTAACCGGGCTACTCCATCTCTGGGAAACTCCCACCAGTGTTTCAAAAACTTGGTCAGCAAAACGATAAAGTCCCACTCAAAGATCGAGGACAAGGCTGTTGTAGCACGCAGAGGCCATGCTTGGTTGACTCTAAACAACTGCAGAACAGCAGCACCTTAGCAATATTTTCATACTGGGTATGCACACGCTGTTATGGAGAAGTTTTTGAGGTACCGCTTAGGTTTGCTTCCATCACTGCTACATCAATCTCGCTGGCAGCAAAACCCTACACAGAGCGGTTGCCACCTATGTGGCTACGACCGGGTGGCGCCCGGTGTGGCAATGCTGATTGGTGCCCCCCTATCTGTGTTGGAGACCACCTTCACCAAGGATTCCCTCACCACCACCTTTTAACAGTGCCCCTCAAGACTGTCTTTCAGAAGCATTTAATTAGTTATATAGCGTTACTCATACCAGTGTAGGGTGTTGGAGCACTTTGCATCACACACACCTTACACAGAGGCAATCATTCATATGTGTGTAAATCTGTGTAAAGGAAAAGCTACATAAGACAGAGGACTACAAGGGTTAGGGGTGATGTCGTCCATACTGGTAGGCAATATGGTTTAAAGTGCTTGGCTTGGAGAACCACAAACTCAGAACTGAAAACAGAACACTATAGGTGGGAGTTCTCTTTAATAATAAGAATCGATTTCTACCCAAATGAACCCTTTTTGCAACATTAATCTATGCTCTTATCTATTTGTTGCAGTGTGCATGCATTACTTTGATGGCTAATAATTCACTGTTCTATATTAGGATTTTAACTTATAAACTGCAAGTAACAAAAGGATACCATATGAAATGGGTTAATGCTCAATAACATTTGTTTTAAAAAAGTAACAAAAGGAAGTCACTTAGAAAAGCAGTAACCCACTGACCACTTTACATTATACGAACTTTGTGATCTGCATGATACACGTTCATTGCAGCAGGCATATTAACCCTCTGTGCTATTTTATGATCAGTCAAAACCTCAACTAGACAAAACTTCGATCTCTCTCCAGGAAGAATATTAATCGGCAGAGTTATTTTGACATTTTTATTGTTGTCTGGAAATTGCTGGAGCCAAGGAACGAGACCGCAAGTGCTTTAAAAACCTCAAAAAACATGCAAACTCAGCGCCCCCTGATGTCCGCACCTGTGCAGTAACACCGGTAGGACTGCCCCTGTACGGCAAAGAAGACCAGCGACATCTGATATGCTCTTGCAAAGAGTTAATGGATGAACGGAAACTGCTACTAAAGGCACCTTTTAATAGGGTGACCAGAATTTTAAAGCCAAAAACCACGACATTAAACGAAAATAGAAGAAGGACTGCAGTTTTACTTCAAGCAAGCACACAGAATGACAGCTCTCCTCAGCAGAGAAATACAGAACAGGCAGTTAGAACATACATAAAATGCAATTTTTATTTTTATTTTTTAATTTCAAAAGTTTTTTTATTTAGAAGATTTCCCAATACAGTACAGTAGTAATGCAGGGGGGGGGGTGGTTACAGCAGGGAATTCTTGGCATCTTTATGGTTACATGGTTACATAGAGCATACATAGTATAGGCTGATTTGGCTGTAGATTCTGTAAGCCCCCCGGAGAGGGTGAAAGAAGGAGAGAGAGAAAGGAAGAGAGGGGGGGGGGAGTTCGTTGATACATTAGTGTCGCCCTCCTAGCCTTGGCTGCGTGCTGGCGGTGTGCGTTGATAGGCTGTCCGTTTACGGGTTTACGGGGGTTTGTGTGACCCCAGGTGTGCATCTAGGGCCGCCCACATCTCATTCTTAGCGTTGTGGCTGGGCGAGAGGTTCCCAGTAATGTTGTCTCTCCTCTGAGGAAGGTGACCCAGTTGATCCAACTCTTGAATGTTGCCTTGGCTGTGTCTTTCCAATTCGCTAATATGGTTTTGACTGCTGCGGTAAGTAGGAGGTCTACTAGGTCTCTCTCTTCCTTGCTTCCTAAGTCTGGTGCCATGAATGCTGTGGCTAGCCCTATGAAGCCTGGTTGTAAAAAACCCAGAAGCTTGCCTGTTAATAAAATTGATTTTTTGAAACAACTGCTAACTATCCCTGCTTTGTAAAACATAAAAAAGCACCTCCCACAGTTTTCAGTCGTCCAGCTCTAAAAACCAGGACAGGAGCAACATTTCCTGAAATCTGCCAGGACAGCCGGTGAAAACCCGGGCTTGTCCGGGCAAAGCCGGGACGTCTGGTCACCCTACCTTTCAACCAAAGAGGAATTTGTGCATGTTGGCAGGCTGTGCTGGCGTGCTTCACCTCTGGGAATCCGCAACTGAACTGCCGTTTAGTGAAGGACCTTAAAAAGGTTGAAGGGAAAATGGCAGCACGGGACAGACAGCTGGGGCTTGTTAAGCTCCCTTGATCCCCGCACACTCTGCTCTACTGGAAGACTCTATGCCCAGGAATGCACTTTAGGGAAGCTGTTTTTACGAAGTTTTAGCACATCCCTCCCCGACTCCCTACGTACATTTTATTAAATATTTACTGCGACAGAGAATGGATGAACTTTGGCCGTATGCTATTGTCTCAGTGAAACCAGTCAGGCAGCAACAATCATTTGACTTGGAACATTTCCAATCTTGAACAAAGTCCAAGGGGTGGGGACTTGCCCGGACTTTAGCTGCTACTGGGTAGTTGTATCTATCATGGATTATTCCAGTGGGCGGCAACATATTTTTCATGTTTCCACTGTTGTTATGGGTGGGTAAGCATTGTAGATTTGCTCAGTATGCACTTTAGGGATCCATATGCTCTTTATTTGCTCCATAAAGGTTTTATTATATCTCATTAAATTTGCTACAGTTGATGCAAGGTGCTGCCTGCCACTGAATTTATGTCTATGTTTACTCTGTGTCCCATTTATTGTTTTAACCTTTGCAATGGTTTTAACCCCTTGGCCGCGGCGCAAATGCCGCCCTGCTAGTGACGGAACTACGCCGTCATGAACCACGGGCGGCGGGTGCTCATGACTGCATGGTTCCGTCACGGTCCCGCCCACTCGCTAATTTGTCCGCACAGGCGGGGAATCAGTGCCGCGCAGACCCACGCCGTCAGGAGCACACGCCGCCCGTGGCTCATGACGGCATGGTTTCGTCATGCGTAGGCAAGGGATTAAGTAATCGAGTAAAATTTATAAGAAACTTAAAACTCTCTGGCAGTTGCTGGCAATTAATTTGACAAATAATCTTTCTGTCATTTCTTTTTCCTTACTTCACTTGACCTCGTTTTGTCGTGTTTATATCTAGGACCCTAATTCAATATTCCCGATTTATGCCCTTGTGAGGTTACAATCAATAATATCCCCGATAAAGGCATAAGAATCAGATCCATATTCAGTAATAGCCCATGCATTCCAAAGCACATCACGGCTACTCCCATCGACTCCTAGAAAGCACAACGCGTTCTTTAAACAAACCAAGCCTCCAGCAGCCCGGGAAAATCCCCCCTGCTTTTGTTTTGATTTGAACAAGAACTCCTGAAGTCCAGAAAGAACTGTTAGTTCTTAGTGACGTCTTATGTCCAACCTTACGTCAAACCCGGCACCTTCCAGGTGTAACATACCAACAGTTGCCTTAAGCAAACACACGGTGGTTTGGAGCAGAGCGGCCATCTACTTGCCCGAGAGCCCAGCTGATGCAAGAGCCCACGGAAGCCGCCCCTCCTGTTTGACGCACTGAGAGAGACGCTGTCTTTTTCTCCAGCCGAGAAAATCCAGCTCCGGTGTTTCCAGCCTACTCTTGCGGGTGGCTGGGATATCGAGTCGTGAGGAAAGAGATACCAGACCTCCCACATTCTATTACCAAGGTACGGAGCAGACTAAACCCTTGAGAAAATTCTTGATGCAGATTCTTGGCAAAACTATCTTAACCAACTTAACTTAAACTGTCATATGGATACTTCATTACATATATTGCGTTAAGTTAGCATGAGTGTATTACATGTTTAAACAGCCGGTTTGCCTTCGGCTTCAGTTTTGCACACGACACATACTTGTTGTTGTAGCTTTCACCCTAGAAGCGATGAGGTGGTTTATTTGAGAAGAATATGTTATTTCCATGCTATCAGCTTTGCCTGGTACACTTGGTACAACTGTCTGCACACTGAGAGCTGCACACTCTAAGATTAACCTAACACAAGGTTGCTGGGAGGCCTGATCCTCGCACCACATTAGACATAACACAAATAATGTTGATGCCAACATTTTGGGCTCTACGCGGGTTTAAGATAGAGTTACACGGAATGAACGTAGACACTTGGTGCTGCGCATGAAGAGAGCTGGTAGCTGTTGATGTGAACTGCTCCTACTGACATTGAGAGGTATGGGGCCGCCCTGCTAAAGCCCGAATGAGACCTTCCTAGATATAAAATAATATGATAGATAGGGTGCGCGAAATATAGGTGATATAGATTTCTATAGGTTTTGCATTATAACATGCTAGCACCTTTTGCTTACTATGGATTAGTGACTATGCTGCTGACTCTGATTTTTATAATCTGCATTTTGGTATTATACAAGATACTGCGTTTGAGAACTTTGCATTGAATAATAAATATTTCAAACTTGCACTTGTGTTCTTTGACTCTCAGTTTTGGTTTGAAATGATTATATAACGAAAGAGTGTTCATGTGCTCCACGATTCCTGAGGTATTCTAAAGATCATGTTCTGGTTTGTCTAAGACATGGTTCATTCCATAATGATCCATGAGACACTGTAGCTAGCTAGGTAAGGAGATTTCTGACACTGAGATGAGTTTTGGATCATCCTAACTCACTGAGGTTCTAGATCTCTATGCACAGTTCTGTGGGAGAACGGAAACCCTGCTACATGGCGCCCAACGGTTTGGTTGGCCTTAAAACATGACACTCGGGGGGGAGGAGCTTCGCTGCCAACCAAGATGGCCGCGTAAGCTCGGAGCTCCGAAGACCTCCCGATCTTCCGAAATAATCCTGTTCCCTATCCTGTCCCACGATTGTGGGAATCGGTTGCTAAGCCGGTCCTGATGCGGCACCCGTTTTCGGAATGAAAATCGGACATTCCTAGCTCCAGTTGTGTCGACGGCGCCCGGAGGCTCCTCCCGCGTCGCTTGTGACCAGGGTGGGTTGCAGCGGTGTCTCCGCGTGGTACCTCCCTGCCTACGCTACTTTGACCCGAGGGGTGCTCCTGATCCCCGAGCGCCTTGCTGGACGACCTCAATTCTGGATTTTGGAGAACTCGCTGTGTGCATTGGGCGTACTCTACTGGACTCTTTCGCCCCTGGTGTCCCCCCCGTCCCGCGATTGCCAATATGGCAGGCAAGGGTGGCTCGGACGCAGGCAAGACTCAGCGGCTCAATAGGAAGCCATCCCAGTCCCAGTCCACTATTCCTGAGCGATTCTCCCAGTCTAAAGGATCACCGGTGCTGGTGGTCCGCACAAAGGACCCGAGAAGGGATGACTCGCCGGACGACTCCGAGATCACACTCCGGGACGTCATGGGCGCGATATCAGGGGTGAGGACAGAGATGCACACACTTCGCGAGGAACTGTCCGGTAAGGTCGACTCTCTGAAAATTGATCTTAATCTCATCAGGACGGACCTCAGGAAAACTAATGACCGGGTGAAATCTTTGGACCTTAAGACGTCCAGCCTGGTCACAGATGTATCTGACATCCAGTCGGAGGTGCGAAACCTGAAACAGGCAAACGGCATGCTGGCACGTCGGCTGGACGAGTTCGAGGGTCGCGCGAGGCGCCAAAATGTCCGCATTACCGGAGTACCGGAAAAGGCCGAGGAGGACTCCACTGAGCTCTTCGTGGAGGATCTGGTGGTGAAACACTTGGCACCGGGGGCCTGAGCAAATTCTTCTCGGTGGAACGGGCCCACAGGATCCCGGGTGGGCCGCCAAAATCGGGAGCTACCCCTCGCCCCATCATAGCGAGGCTGTTCAATTACAGGGACAGGGACGCTATCCTGCAAGCATCGAGAACCGCGGGCCCTCTCCATTTCCAGAACTCTGAAGTGAACTTCTTCCCGGACTTCACCCAGGCCGTTCAGAAACAGCGCCAGAGCTTCACCGGGGTGAAGCGGAGACTGAGGGAAATGGGCCTGCGATACTCTATGCTCTATCCTGCCAAGCTTCGCATTGAGCGAGACCACCGGACCTTCTTTTTTGACTTTCCAGACGATGTGGGACACTGGCTCGACACCCTGCCCCAGGAACGTCCTGAATCGACCGACCAGACGGAGGAAGCCACCGGAGGCGCGGCAGCGCAGGAATGATTACTTGGCTACTTGTCTTCCGAGAACTGGGTTGCCGTGAGGAGCTTTGGCTTTTGACAATGCTGCTTTAATTGACTCATTTTGTTATTGATACGGGGGATGACGGGGGGGGATGGGATGTCTCTTTTCTCCTCCGTGGGCTTTTTGTAGGTTAGTTAAGGGGCGACAGGCACACTGCTAGTTGGGGTGGATTTTAGTCTGATGCAGGGGTGCAGGGTGGGGGGTTGTTGGGGTGTGTTTTTTCGTATTTTCTTTCTGTTTTGCTCTTTGTTTTGGCTGAGGTACTTTTGGACTGCTATGCTGTTGCTGTGGGCGCTGATGTGGGCGGGGGGGGGGACGCGGAGCGTCCTTGACGATGGGGGGTAAATTACTTCATCTGTTGAGCTGGAATGTTAACGGGTTGGGGGACCGTATTAAGAGGGGTGTTGTGTTACAAATGCTCAAGCGCTGTTCGCCTGATGTGGCTTTTCTACAGGAGACCCACTTGGTGGGACATGCTTGCAAGGCCTTGAATCGACGGGGTTACAAAATGGTGGCACATGCGGGGTTCTCTTCGGGATCCAGAGGGGTGGGCATCATGGTGCGCACGTCCCTTCCGTTGGAGGTGGAGTCTGTGCTTGCCGATGATAGAGGCAGATACGTGGCACTGGTGGGTAGGTGGGAGGGCCGCACGCTAGTTTTGGTTTCGGTTTATGTTCCCCCGGGGCTGCAAGAGACTACGTTCAGGGACCTGGGTGGCGCCATTTTAGGTCTTCCCGAGGGACTGTTGTTAGTGGGTGGGGACTTTAATTCTGTTCTCTCCGGGGAGCTTGACCGCTTTCCTTCCAGGGATCTCCGCCCTTCCCAGTCTTGGATGCCTGATTTTGTGAGTTCCATGGGGATGATTGACTGCTGGCGTCTGCTACACCCCACACAGCGGCAGTACTCCTTCCTCTCGGGTGCACACGGTAGCTTTTCTAGACTGGACTACGTCCTGGCCCCGGCGGCCCAGGCACAGTCCGTCTCCACCGCGCGTCTCCTAGCTAGAGGCATCTCGGACCACTCCCCGGTCTGGGTCTCATTTGACTTCCAGGTCCCCGCGTCTTCACGAGTGGCCCCCATTAACCCATGGTACTTCCGAGATCCGAAGACCCGATCTCTCCTGGCCAAGGCGATGGACCGGTACTTCGCCGAAAATACCGGCTCTGTTGACTCCGCTGTCTCCCTCTGGGAGGCCTTTAAAACTGTGCTTCGTGGCGAGGCCTTCTCTCTGATTGCGGAGGCTCGCCGCCGCCGCGACGAGGACGTGGTGCGGCTTGAGTCTGATCTCGCTGACCTGAATGCCCGGCTGGAAATGGGCCCGTCTCCCGACCTGGTCCATGCCATCTCGCTTAAACAATCCGAACTCCGGGCGACCACCACTGACGCAGCGAAGGCCTTGAGCAGGGAGCAGCAGGGCAGAATTTATGATTCGGGCGACAAAGCGGGCAAGCTTTTGGCATGGCTGGGCAAGCGGGAACTGGCGTCCCGGGTGGTCCCGGAACTGATGGGTGAGGATGGCCTATCCTTGACGGACCCGGCGGCCATAGCAGGGTCCTTCGCTGAATACTTTGAAGGGGTCTATGCCTCCGCGACTCCCCTCCCGGAATCCGCTTCGGCCTCCTTCCTGGAAGATATTGACCTTCCCTGCCTTTCGGATCTCGACCGTGAGGACATGGATCGAGATCTGTCGGATGATGAGATCGCCCTGGCGATCCGCTCCCTGCGCTCTGGCAAAGCTCCGGGTCCTAACGGTATCCCGGTCGAATTGTACAAACTGAAGGCTGACGCGCTGGCCGCACCACTGCGTAAAATGTTCCTCGAGGCCCGCGAGATGGGGGAACTCCCCCCCGACCAGAGACTTGCCACTATTGTGGTGATCCACAAGGAGGGGAAGCCACGGAATTTGTCCCGGTCCTACAGGCCCATATCGCTGCTCAATGCCGAACCCAAGATCTTGGCTAAATTGTTGGCCAACCGGCTGGTGGGTGTGATTACGGACCTGGTGCATCCGGACCAGTCCGGCTTTATACCGCACCGGAACACAGCGCTCAATTTGAGGAGGCTCCACGCAGTTATGGCGCGCGCTCACTTGCTTCGCGACCAGGCGGTCCTGGCCTCGCTTGACGCCTCTATGGCTTTCGACTCCCTAGAGTGGAATTACTTGTGGGCTGTTCTAACCAAGTTGGGTTTTGGGCCCTCTTACATCGGGTGGGTCCGACTGTTATACTCTGCACCGTTGGCTAATGTGGCTGTTAATGGTCGACTTTCGGCCTCCTTCACGCTGCACAGGGGCACCAGACAAGGCTGCCCGCTTTCGCCGCTCTTGTTCGCCTTGGCACTGGAACCCCTAGCGGCGCGGCTTAGGACGCATCCCGATGTTTCCGGGATTACGTGGTCGCCTGGGTTTGAGGACCGAGTGTCGCTTTATGCGGACGACATCCTCCTTTATCTTACCTCTCCTTGCCGCTCGCTCATTGTGGTTTTTGACCTGCTGGGCACCTTCGGGACATACTCCGGACTGGTGATCAATTGGTCTAAATCCTCTCTGTACACGCTGTGTGGGGACACTCCGCGCCTCCCCCGTGGGTGCTCGATACAGGTGGCCCAACAGGGCTTTCGGTATTTGGGCATCTACATGTCGCACGACCCCCGCGCCCGATACTCGCACAATCTTTTACCACCGCTTGCGCGCTTGCAGAGGGATGTCGAGATTTGGAAAAAACTGCCTATCTCCCTGATGGGTAGAGCCGCGCTATTCAAAATGATGGCCTTGCCTCGTTTCCTCTACGCTTTGCAAAACTCCCAAGACCCGGTCCCGACCAAGTACTTTAGTGAGATCGAATCTCTGCAGCGGGCACTACTGTGGGATGGGCGGCCACGAATTTCGTTGCTTAAATTGACTATTCCGTGCTATGACGGAGGTATCGCACTGCCGGACATGCGACGGTACTATTGGGCGTCCCAACTTGCGGCTGTTAATCATGGCATCTATGGCCCAGCGGTCAGCCCGGGCTACGCCATGGATCGGTGGCTCGTTAATGACGGGAACTACTACAGAGCCCTCTATTCCAGATCTTTGGACCGTAAGCTGACGGGCCCCACCAGAACGATGGTGCATATATGGCGGGCGGTCACCGACACCCTGGGCTGGAAAGATAGGGTCACCCTGGCCACACCCTTGTATGACTCGGACGTGTTGGGGAAACTGTGGAAAACTAAAGGTTTTGACCGATGGGACACCATCGGAATATCTAAAGTTGGAGATATGATTGCGCGGGGGAGGATCAAGTCGTTCGATACGCTACAGTCTGAGTATCAGCTGGCGTCGACGGAATTCTTCCGACACGCCCAGCTTAGCCATGCCCTCTCCCCCCTCGTGTCCGACGGTGGTGCTATCCCTGAGTCTTCGCCCCTGGAGGATCGGGTGCTGGACGGCCACATGCCGGACAGCGCTATTTCCCTGACTTACAAAAAACTTATCAACGTGAGGGTGGATTTGCTTGACCGATTGCGGATGCATTGGGTGAATGATGGCATAGAACTGGACGACGAGGAGTGGCAATCAGCGGCCTCCTCCCCCAGGGAGGTGGCCATATCGGCGCGACTCCGTCTTGTTCAGTTGAAAATCCTACATAGGGTGTACGTCACCGGCCCTCGACTCATCCATATGGGGCTTTCCACGGACGGCCTGTGTCGGAGGGGTTGTGGTATGCTTGCTACCTTCCTGCATATCATCTGGGAGTGTCCTGGTGTGGCCCGGTACTGGATGCGGGTGCATGAGGTGATGGAGGAAGTGACTGGTGTGGCCCTGCCGGCCGAGGCCCGACGATGCCTCCTCAATGTGTGGTGTCCGAATGATTATAGTGTAGCCCAGACCCGTTGGGTCACCCTAGGCAATATGGTGGCTAAGAGGGACATTGCCCAGAAGTGGGGTGCGCCAGCTCCTCCCTCCCTTAGTCTCTGGGAAACCAACATGGATTGGTGTATGCTGCGGGAAAAGACGGTGTATGTGGCCAGGGGCAAGCCCAAAATGTGGAGGTCTGTGTGGGGGGCCTGGAACTCATATCGGGGCGACATCTGCGAGCCCCCGATGGAGGTAGACTTGGAAGTCCAACCCTCCCCATAGACTGGAACCCTTCCCGTAATTCCAGACGGAATATCCTTGTGTGTTACCCCCCCATATCTCCGTGTTGCCATTGGTATGTTGTGCTGTCTTGGGTGTGCGGCCCTCGGCCCCTCCCGCTGCGCCCCTTTCATACTTTTGTACTGCCCTCAGCCACTTCCTTCTCCTCTTTCTTCTCTACTCTCTTTCGTGTCTAGGCACGTCCTTTTCTCCGGGCCTTTCGAGGCCTTCCTACTCTTTGGTTTCTTTATTCCAAGTTATGTGCTCTTGAAAAACTAAACCTGACTGCTTCTGCACACTGTTTTGTACATGATCTTCCTGCTACTTCAATGCTGCCTGGCCTCCGGGATGTATGGCTGAATAGCGGTGTACGTTTTTTCTACAAATAAAGGTTTTCCAAAAAAAAAAAAAAAAAAAGAAAAAAAAACATGACACTCGAGTAGTATATCATTCATACCTTGACACCTTCATTCCCGTTTCCGGTAAACGGTGGTGTCGGAAAACCTACCTGTTTTTGAAATAGGTCTTTTCAAGCTTGAATTCTACTTTAAACGGTTTCTTTGAATTACTACCCAGTTGTGCTACAAAGTGTTCTTTGTCTTTTTTCACTTCCGGTGCTAACATGGCCGTGGACATAGCGCAGCATAGCCGCGTCGCGGTTCGCGACCACTTGCGGGCATATAATGTCCCTGCGGAAGGTTTGGCTGTGGTTCTAGTGGTGAGTGCGGAACATGCGTACCCGTACGAATTGTTTTATTCCTGGGTGACGTTTCCGGAAGTAAACGCTAATTCGGGCGTCTACCACTCATACACTGCCTCGGCTGTTCTGGCGGCTTATGCTCCGTACAGAGCACTGGAAGTACCTATAGATGTTTGGCAGCACGGAGTTTGGTTTGGTGGCGCCCTACCCCATTCTTTAACGGCTCCGAGGTTAGGTCCGTTGTCCATTGCGGGCACGGCCTGGCCCGCCTTGGGTGGCTTTACTCCACATCCTAATCGCGCCACTTGTAATGTGGGTGATCTGCGGCGACTGCATGATGTCGCGGTTGACGTGATTAGAGCGCTTGTTCATTACATTGGTCGTAATATACATGGCGCAGCCCCCGCAGGTGCGCAGCTTCGAGCGGAACAGGCTGGTTTGAAAATCAGTCCTGTCTTGGTGAATTCCGTAATGGGCAGAAAGCCAGAAAATAAGGATGATTTTCCTTACTGGCTTGCCGAGAAATTCGACCAGCTGGAGGCTGTGTTTCCTAATACGACTCCGGGTGAAAAACACCGGATTCTTACGCTTAGTTTACCGAAGGATTTAGCCCCTGAACTTGCTGACTGTGAAACATGGGGTAAGACTTTTGCAGCGGTTTACTCGAGGTGCTTTGGCACCCCGTCAGTGTCGAACCTGTCTGCGGTCCTAAAACGTGTTCAGGATGATCACGGACCGGAGTCGGCGGTTGAGTTGGGTATGCGCCTGAGCGGTTCATTTGAGACGGTTTGCGGTATTATCCTTGCTAATGTAAAAGGAGATGCAGTGAACTTTCAGGTGGCCAATGGTCTGGCGTTAGTTCCCGATGCCGAGAAACCCCGTCAGCTGGCAAGAATTATTGTGGCGGCTTATAAAACGGTTGGCCGCAATTCTAAGGGTGTAAAGGTTTTTCTTGAAAAAGAAAAGAAGCAGCCCCAGGGACAGTCTTCGGAAACGGGTGGACAACCCAAGTCCAAAAAACAAAATTGGCCTAAAAAACAGAATCAGGGTAAGCAACAACAACAACAGACACAGGTTCTAGTCCGGCGCCTTCACAACCTGCGCAGTCGGATCGAGTTTATGAATTGCGCGATCGCGCTACGATTAAATCGCCTGACAGATATCAGGCATCTGACCAACGCTCTCCTCGTTCCTTTCAGGACTCATCGGCTCCGTCAACCGGTGGTGGAGGGGGCGGCAGGGGCAGGGGTGGCCAGCAAGGACGTGGCCAGCCCCGCACGCGAAGTGAAGGGGATCAGCGGACCGACTCTACACCAAAGAGACCGCAGTTTGCCAAGAAGAAAGTCGCTGCCTTAACGGCGCATCGATATGCCCCAGATAGTGAGAACGCGGCTTCGGAATCTGACGTGGGCTCTGACCTTGCTGGACAGCGCGGCGGAGATTACCATAGTGAGAGAGGCCCTCCGTCCACTGTTGAAGGTGACAGCGACTGAGACTTTTATTGTGATTGAAACAGCTGATACACATGTTGCTCCCCCTGAAAGACTTTTTGAAATTGTCCTGTTAATTGAAGGTGACATGCAGCGAACTGTAAAAGGGGTATTTTGGGAGAATCTTTCGGATACGTATGACATTTTGCTTTCGGAGGCTGACTGGCCCCCACCTTTTGTTCTCGCAGCTCCGCGAGGGGAGGAGGTAATCCTCCCCAGTTTCGCGCACACTGTATCGAGAGTGGAAGCGCTGCATTTTGCAGAAGAGTGGGCTCTGGCGCTTGCGCCGGCTGTGTACCGAAATCAGTGTGGCTGGGATAAATTGTCCCCTAGCCATGAGATTCCTTTACGGTCACAGCCGCAGCCACAACCCCAGTATCCCATACGGCGTGAAGCTAAAGCTTCGGTCGCGGCTATCCTTGAACAATTGGAATATCAAGGTGTAATTGAAACGTGTGTGTCACCAATGAATAATCCCCTTTTTACTGTTAACAAGCCGGACGGCTCATATCGTCTGGTTTTGGATTACCGGCATTTGAACTCGCATTGCCGTAACTGTGCAGTACAGAATACTCACGGCTCTGCCCTAGTGAATAGTCTTGAGCGTAAACGGTTCAAAACCACGCTTGACATTTCCAATGGTTTTTATGCACATAGATTGGATGGTCTAAGTTCCCAATGGACCAGTTTTACGTGCGGCGGCGTACAAAAAAAGTTTAATCGACTCCCAATGGGATATAAAAATAGTCCTGGAGTGTTTTCCGCCCGCATAGTCTCTCTTTTAGAGAGTTTCGATCCAGTTGCATGTTCGTATGTGGATGATATTTATCTCACAGACGACGAACTTTGGGTGCATCTGTGTCGAGTAAATAGCATAATTTGTAACTTTGCAGACATGGGTTACAAGTTTAACTTTGCAAAATCGCACATTGCGGAGTACACAGTGTTGTTTCTAGGTTATGAACTTAACCATGAAGGAAAGGGATTGGCTCCTCAGTTCCTGGAGAAGTGCGCGCAGTTGCGCTCTCCGACAACGCTGAAAAAATTACAGTCTATGCTGGGTTTTTTAAATTTCGGGAGGACATACAATCCGGAATATGCCCAGCGTATCAAGCCTTTATATGCCTTGGTACAACCATCTTTTTCCAAATCATGCTGGCTGCCTGAGCATTCAGCCATTCTGCAGTCCTTGCAGGCTGATATGCTAGCTTCTGACTACTTACAGACTCGTGATAACCAGACCAACCTGGTGATAAGAATTATCCCTGGGACGGTGGGTTTCACGTACCTGACTTTTAATGAAGGGGATACTGTACCTATTGCTTACAAGTCACACTTGTACACTTCGGCTGAACTGCGTTTTTCCACTGTGGAGAAAGTTTTAACGGCTGTGCAGATGGCAATTCTTAAGGAACGTGCCCTGTCGCAGGGAAAGCGCATGTTGGTTGTCACCCCGTGTCCAGCCTTGGAGGCGGTCACGAAAGCCAGTGTACCGAATTCTAAAGCTTTGCACCCTCGGTGGATTCAGTGGGCTACATCCTTGACATCTCAGGATGTCACGTTTATTTTTGACGCCGCTTTACGGTCGCAGGAGTATTTACAGTATGAATTCGTTCATCCTGCTCCTTTAGCAATGCGGCCGTTGGAGGATTTCCATTGTATCATTTACACGGATGGTTCGGCGCAGGTTGCGCATGGCTCTAAACACGCCTACGTTTCCGCTTGCGCCATTGTGGTCGGTGCCATGGTGAACGATGAGTTCAAGTCCAGTGTTGTGCACACGCAAACGCTAGGGGACTGCACTGCACAATTAGCAGAGCTTCGTGCTCTTATGCTCGCATTGGAGTACGCTGATCCTTGTGTGACGACTTTAATCGTAAGTGATTCTTACTACTGTGTCCAGTCTTACAATGAGAACTTGTTCTTTTGGATTCAGAATGATTTTCGTGATTCCAAGGGTAGCACAATAAAACATAAAATGATCTGGGTCCGAGTGGCGGAACTTAAAGAGAAACTGCCGCTCGTGTTTGTGATTCATACTCTCGGCCACCAGCGCGTGGGGGTCCACGCTGTTGGCAACTCGCTTGCTGATGAAGCAGCGAAGTCAGCGGTATCAAAATACTTAGTTGCAGCGGTCACGAGGTCCAAAAGCAAAATAGATGATGACATCTTGGCGGCTGTTGCTGCCACGGAGAAGGGAGGTAAATATCCTGCGGGGTTCCCTTCGAAGTACACATACCACTTAAGTCCCGATAAGGTTCCTTATGTGAAAATTCCTGAAGTTGGAGAGCGTCTAGTTCCCAACTCGGATCGCAGAGCTTCTCTGATTACAGCGGCTCATGAAGGTGTGGCGTCTGCGCATGCGGGCGTCTCAGCCACTGTATCTCAGCCACAACAGAGGTTCTGGTGGCGGGGACTGTACAAACAGACGCGCGATTATGTCCTTATGTGTGACATTTGTCAGCAGATCAAGCCTTCTACTGCTGCGCGTCCGCCTCAGACACAGTTGTACATCTCTAATAAACCACTTGGTTGTGTTTATTTGGATCACTGCGGTCCTTTTTCTTCTGATACTGCGTATAAATACATCTTAGTAGCAGTTGACTCATGCACACGCTTTGTATGGGTATGGCCGCATCGAAGCGCTGATTCGCGAACTGTCATTAAGGATTTGCGTGTCTTTGTGGGAATCTTTGCTTGTGGTACTTTCCATTCGGACCAGGGTCCGGCTTTCGCCTCTAAGGCGTATAAGGATGCTATGGTTTCGTTGGGAGTACAGGTGAAGTTTTCAAGCCCCTACAGGCCTGAGGGCAATTCTGTAGTAGAAAGAATGAACCGCGACTTAAAGCAATCTTTGACAGCCCGTGTTATAGGCACTGGTAGAAACTGGCTGACCCACCTCTATGGCGTGCAGCGTGCGCTTAATAATCTCCCTAGAAGGTCTCTGGGTGGGCGGACCCCATACGAAATGCTCTTTGGTATCAAGATGTATGTACCTGACCTTGATGGGCCGGACTACAAGGCCCAGGCCGGGGCCTTTGACGTAGATGAACATTGCAATGTTTTACAGAATCTACAAAAGACCAGAGACAGTCTTGCAAAGGAACACTTGCCCTCCACGTCGGATGATGCGTTGCAGATCCCGGTAGTTGGCTGGCTACCCCAAGTTGGAGAACTGGTTCGAGAGAAGATCGATAACAAGAAAGAGTTTGGTCCCTCATATCGAGCACCAGTCCGAGTACTTGGAGTGAAGGGCACAAGAACAGTCATTTTACCACCACTTCCAGGTCGTAAAGAAAACAGATTTATTTCTATTGACAATGTCAAGACACACAGGGTGGCCGATTCTTCATAGCATGACACCGGCTGTATCCTGTCCTTCCATGGTGAGGCACTCTGTGCTGGCTATTACATCTGGTGCAGATCAGGAGGTGTCCCTCGAGATGCCTGCCATATCCAGACCTTTATTAAATACTATTCCTGTTACTAACATTGATGAGGTGACCTATGCAGATCCTGCTGATTTATCCATGTCCGATTTACAAGCTCGTTTGGCTAACCAATCCAGATTCTCTTTTGACTCTGATTCGGAACTTTCAAAGAAACCATCGACTATTGCAAAATATGCCACGTTGTTTAAAAAACATTTTTTAATTCCACCTTGGACATACATTTGGCTGATACTATTTTTATTTCATCTTTTTATGTCGATTGGTTTTGTGTTTTATTTTTTCCGACTGATCGATGGCCATTATGTGGAAGAAAGAACAGGAATTCGGTACCTTAATGGAACATTGGCCCCTCTATCCTCCTCACATTCAGTACACAGACTAAAGAGAGACTTACATTCAGTACAGATTACTGCTTGGCCAGTCCTTGATGGGATTGTGTGGGATGCGGTTAGGTTTCAGATACATGGCCCCACAGAAGTTATTAATGTTCCTAATGTGCTTAGAGTAAACATGGGAGATGTGATTAAGCAAAATGTTCGTTCTGATGATTGGGATCTTCAGGCCGTAGAAGCATTGTTCTCTGATTTGAAATATTATGCGGCCTTTGATGCTGAGGATTTGTACTTAGATTCTGTCAATTATGGTGATTTGTTTTGTTATCAACATTATGGGAATCATTTCTTACACAAGACAAGTTCCAGGAGGGTTCCTGTGAATTACACTCAGTGGGAACATTGCCCTACTCCCTTACAGGGGAGTTCAAGTACATTTCTGGGAAAATACTCTTATTTTACAGATTTTAATCAATCGAATCCTGAGTCGTTTTATTTTAAAGTGAACCAGAAATTCATGCCCAAAGTTAGACTTACTGATACAAAATTGCTGTATTCAAAGTCCTTTTTAGAAAGGTTATCTGTGGATGGCTATGAGTTATGGAAGGATGCTATTGACCTTAAATCGGTTTGGGGTACCAAAGATTGGCAGGTACAAGGCACTGAGGCTTTGCATTGTGCATGTCTCATCCCGAATCACATGTTGTTTTTAAATTCTACTGTTTCTCAAACAACATGTTTTGGATTGGCTACATCTAAAAAATTAAATACCCCTACTATCCCTGATTTGGAAGAGTATTCAGGTTGGAGTAATTTCACTACAATATCCATCAGTGGGATACAAGCGCTTTTGCAGAATTCCTCCTTTAATATTTCCCGTTTTGATCCGGAGGGGTGGCTTTTGTGGCAAAGAAGCACTGATGCTTGCCAACGTAGGTTTTTGGGTTTATCTGAAGGTTTTACGCACATCAGGCCAGATCCCAGGTTTGAAACAGATCACACTGTTACCACTTATTCAGTAGGTAAATTGTGTCAGAACTGGTTACAACATTCCACTTTGGCTGCAGTTAAACCTGCATCTATCCCAGTTGAATGAGAATATAGAGCTAAATGATTTTATAAAAGGCCCGACTAGGGGTAGATCTAAACGCTTTATTTATGCTGTATACAATGAAATTTGGAAATTTTCACAGGTTGAGGCAGCTAAACGCCTGAGAGCGATTGATCAAGCTAATTTGGAAAAAGTGCTAGCAGTAGTAGATAACAGTATTAACATGCTTTCTTCCAGGATTTACACGTTGGATAATATTGTTTCTTCTGTTGTTGATATTGTACATGATGAAGTGTCCACGTTATACCATGGTCAAAATCAATTGCGTTCTGTAATGCAGTTTGCCTGGACTCTACAGACAATTAAGGCAGGTCGAGTTCCCTGGAACTCATTGAACGTTTCATCCCTTTTCGCCCCTTTTAATCTTACTGAAAAACAGCGCATGCTTTCAATGCGTGATGCATCATTTTCTATGTTACATATTGAGAAGCTAGAATCCTTGCCTTTCTCTGTTGCTGAAACCACTACTGCCACGTGGCTGATTCATAGTTTAATTACATTACCATTTCCTTTATATAAATTTACTAACTGTATGCGGTATATTGCTATAGGACGATATGAACCACTAGGCAATGCATTTTTACACGAGGCATGGTCATTACCATACACATACAGATGTCTGAAGGATGGAAAAGAAGTGAATCTTAATGGTGAGGATTGCACACAGTCACCTGACCAGTCATTAATATGCAGACACATTCAGTTACACGGTTCTTGTAATCAGGACCGGCCAAATTTAGCATGTGTTTTAAAAGGCACGCCAGTTCCAGCAGTAGTTCCCACGTTTACATTATTAGCTAATGGTAGTTATTTACTTTTAAACAACGAATTATGTTGTGGTTTATTAATTGGTGTGGCTTATGTGGTAACTGTATCAGAGCGTGTGGTGTGCTGCAAGAATGTTCTATACCCACCCACGCATGGGTCTTCAGATGTCTCCATCTGGCCACGGATTCCAACCTTGGAAGCAAAATTCAATGGTTTAAGCAGAATAAGGGCCCTTTTGTCTCAAAAACAAGTGACCCTGAGTTCGGCCCGGGAAACTTATGTCCTTCACATAGCTAACACCCGCACAGAGGTGCAGGCGCTTTTAAATACTGATTTGCCGTTTCATTTCTGTGAACTGGTGCACCAGATTTTTAACGCTTCTTCAACGACTGGGCTTGCACATTTTTTTAAATTAGTAAGCAGTGGCCTCGTGACTACATTTGAAAAAGTTTTTGGAATCATTCCCACGTTTTTCCACACTATTTTTTCGAGTTTGTTTGGTGGACTACCTGTGTTGCTGGCTGTAGCCGCAGGAATTCTGGTGGTGTTTTTCTTCATAAAACATGGATGCCCGTCCTGCGCAAGACGCCGTTCAACGCCTCCTGACACTGTGCCGTAATCGGATGCTCAATTACTATGGAACATTGCCGCTTGCAGCATTAAGCACGGCCTATAGATTGTCATTTCGGTTCACCGACTTCACGTGTGTCCAACCTGTGTTTCACTGCCTGAGCTGCGAGTTCGATTGGGCCATTGATTTGTGCCTATGCTTGAGGACTGCTCCTGACGTCGATTTTGATCAGCTAATGCGTCCCGTGGTGGCTCACGAGCTGATCTGTTCTGGCGAGAGAGTTATGGCCTTGGCAGCGATAAATGGAGTTCTGGGCCAATGGGAGATCTCTGCAGCGGCGGATGCCTTTCTGAGAAACAGCGATCTGGTGAACCCACCGAGTTGTCCTCTGACGTTACAGGAGGATCCGATGCTGGAGGAGCACGTATGTTCTTTCCCATTGCTAAATTGGATTGCTGAACTATTTTCGGATGATGGCAGTGATTTCATGCTGGAGGCTGTGGCAACTTTCTTTGCATATACTTTCCAATAATGAGATGCCTGGGAGGAATGCTTTGTTGTGAAATATGACTTTCCCCTCGCTGGAATGGAGGGATGAACTATGTTCAGCTGATGGAGAGTACAATCATGTGATGTCACTGGGGATAACGTCAATGTGGCACATGACTTTGGAAATCGGATACGTGCCTTGTTTTTTCTCTTACAAACATTTGAATTGATGAAACCTGGTCCTACGTTTCATATTTTTGAGACCTGATGGATGACTTTTGGTTCAAAAGTTTTGTTTTTATTTTTTAGATTTGAGGCCACTGTAGGCATTCATACATATTCATTCATGCATATTTTTAGCTTATTTTAGCTCAAGATTATTGAACTTTGCTTTCAATTGTTGTGTCTGATTTAGTATTGCCTTTTCCCTTATGTTTGACGGTGCTCGGACCAATGGGGGGGTGTCATATGGATACTTCATTACATATATTGCGTTAAGTTAGCATGAGTGTATTACATGTTTAAACAGCCGGTTTGCCTTCAGCTTCAGTTTTGCACACGACACATACTTGTTGTTGTAGCTTTCACCCTAGAAGCGATGAGGTGGTTTATTTGAGAAGAATATGTTATTTCCATGCTATCAGCTTTGCCTGGTACACTTGGTACAACTGTCTGCACACTGAGAGCTGCACACTCTAAGATTAACCTAACACAAGGTTGCTGGGAGGCCTGATCCTCGCACCACATTAGACATAACACAAATAATGTTGATGCCAACATTTTGGGCTCTACGCGGGTTTAAGATAGAGTTACACGGAATGAACGTAGACACTTGGTGCTGCGCATGAAGAGAGCTGGTAGCTGTTGATGTGAACTGCTCCTACTGACATTGAGAGGTATGGGGCCGCCCTGCTAAAGCCCGAATGAGACCTTCCTAGATATAAAATAATATGATAGATAGGGTGCGCGAAATATAGGTGATATAGATTTCTATAGGTTTTGCATTATAACATGCTAGCACCTTTTGCTTACTTTGGATTAGTGACTATGCTGCTGACTCTGATTTTTATAATCTGCATTTTGGTATTATACAAGATACTGCGTTTGAGAACTTTGCATTGAATAATAAATATTTCAAACTTGCACTTGTGTTCTTTGACTCTCAGTTTTGGTTTGAAATGATTATATAACGAAAGAGTGTTCATGTGCTCCACGATTCCTGAGGTATTCTAAAGATCATGTTCTGGTTTGTCTAAGACATGGTTCATTCCATAATGATCCATGAGACACTGTAGCTAGCTAGGTAAGGATATTTCTGACACTGAGATGAGTTTTGGATCATCCTAACTCACTGAGGTTCTAGATCTCTATGCACAGTTCTGTGGGAGAACGGAAACCCTGCTACAAAACTGCTACTCATTCATCCCTTCCCATGTATTAGGCTTAGGTCAGGTACACCAGGGTAGGCTTAGTTAGAAGCACCAGTTGAGTACGTTACTCAATGTATTTGTGTATGTATATATTTTATCCATTTTAAAGTATCATATGGCTAAGAAACCATATCAATGCTTTTACAGTATTATTTCATAATACTACTTTTACTGTACGCACTTTACTTTACTTTAAGTATTGCAATTGTGGCAATTCATTTCTCTTGCATGAGGAAGAAGACTGCTCAATAAATAACACCTTTTATTGAAAACGCCCGTCTCTCTATTTCTCTGCATTCTGGTGAAACTAAGTATGCACTGCTGACTGAGTGAAATAGCTGCCTATTGTTTTCACACGACTCTAGAGATACACTCTTATTCTGACGGAGCAAAGTTGTCATGTTTATGCGGTTGTCGGAAACTGAATCCCTTCTTGTCTGAGCCAGGGAAGTTCATCCCTCCCTATTCATTCAAGGAAGTTTCCAGTGACCTCTGAGCTAGCTGGCGCAAACCTAAATTAAGTTTAACATAGTCAGTAGAGACCTAGATGACCTCAGTCCTACGTCTACACTGCTGTTTATGTTATTCCAATGCGCAGAGCCTATTGGGAAAATAGGAACTACACTACATGGCACCCAACGTTTGGTAAGGCGACAATCTAACGCAAGACACTAGAGTAACTCAGTCGTGCTTTTTCACACAGAACCCCTTTTTCCCGTAAAAACTCCAAAAGATGTCTGGAGTGGGTGAAAGGTTAATATCCGCCGGAACTTAGTAGGATGAGAATCCTATCTATTAGTTTTTGGTTTGATCAACGTTGAAGGATACAGTGTTCCAAAATATTGTGTACCTAATCTTTGTTTCTTTGAAACTCGATCTGCAACAAAAAACTTTCAGTCAGTAAAAATCAGAAAGTGACGAAGAGAGGGAGCAAGCTAGACTAGCAGCTCAACTCATAGCGGACGACACACTTCTGCAAAACACCGACCTGGATGCAATAATCATTCCGGTCAATATAAGAATAACTATAACTCTTAAACTTATAGAAAATGGACTGACATCACAAGGTGGTACAGTCATATTCGTGGTAGGGGCACATGAATATCGGCAGACAGAGGTATTCTATTCATGGATAAATTTTCCAGCAGCACACGCTACGACAAAAGACTTCCACTATTACAAAATAGAGGAACCTCCGGGAGAATACACTCCTTTCGAGGAGATCGAAATCCCACTAAATTACCAAGAGCACCTGCTCTGTTTTAATGGCGCCCTAAAACATAATAATCACATCACCAGGCTCGGTCCACTAGGTAGACCAGAAGCAACGGGGCCGGTCCTATGCAACTATGTAACACACCCAGACTACGAAACAATGACAAGCGAAGAACTCCTAGTTAAACTAAAAGAATTAACAAAGGCATATAGGAATTAGTTCAATTGGCAAGGGATGATATAAAGAACCTCCAAAATTTAAAGGAGACAGATATAACAGACCAACCATTTGAACTCGCCAAAATCATAGAAAAATCCTATGAAGAGCTAGGAAGAGATAGTTTGGGTGGGAAACCGGTAAAACTCCAACTAACTGAAAATCCTGAAAAAACATTAAAAATAATTTAAAAACTCCAAAAAAGAGTTGGGATGGTAATAGAAAATCCACTCCCAGGGAAAAACATTTCCAGTCCAGAGGAAGGTCTCCTCAGCGGAGAGAGAGATCTCTAGGCCGAGAAGACAAGTCTCCCGAAAGGGAGCCCTCTGAAAAAAGATATAACCTTAGAGATAGGGATAAAATAAGAAAACCTGACAGATATCAAGATGTTGATACACGTCCCTCTCAATCCTTCTCACTCAATCTTTCTCGATCTTCCTCACAGAAATCGGAAAGAAGAGGACGGTCAGAACACAGAGAAGAGCACGTCAAGTCCAAAGACAAGGAACCTGCTCATCAAAGTAAAAAATTACAATTTCCCAGAAAGAAGGTAGCAAATATTAAAATTAAACATGCCGAGAATTCTGAGGACACAACTGAAAAACGGAGAGTGGGCACAGACAATGCTAGACAGCGCAGCAGAAGTGACCATAGCTCGCAAGGACTGCAACAGAGATCGCAGTTGTGAACCTGACCAGCCTGTAGCCCAGATACCACTATTAGATAGCATGAGGCTATCTATAGCGCAGAAATCCAGTCGGAGAAATGCGTCCCATAATTAATAAAAGACTTAAAACACTTAAAGATGTGGCCCCAGCACTCGGCTGACGCCAGAACTGTTATAAAAGATTTGCGAGTCTTTATCGGCACATACGCAATTGGCATGCTACATTCTGATCAGGGTCCTGCGTTTAGCTCTCGAACTTACAAAGAGGCCATGAACAGCATGGGCATCGTATTGCGGTACTCTTCTCCCTTCCATCCTGAGGGAAATGCGGTTGTGGAAAGAAAAAACCGGGACATAAAGCAATCTATAACGGCGAGGGTATTAGGTTCGGGTGATGGGTGGGTCAAACATTTAACAAGTGTCCAACGTAGTCTTAATAATCTGCCAAGAAATTCTCTAAAAGGTCTCACTCCATACGAACTATTGTTCAGAACTAGAATGCTTATTCAGGATCTTGATAGTCATACTTCAGTGGTAGAAGAAAAATCCTTTGATATCAAAGATCGTTTGGCTGTTTTACAGGATTTAAATGAAACAAGAAAAAACCTGGGTAACATAAAGTTGAAACAACAGCCGACAGCCACTGAAGAAAAACCACCTGTCCCAGCAAGACCTGTCTGGATTCCAAAGATTGGGGATCTGGTCAGAGAAAAGATTGCGGTAAAGAAGGAATTTGGGCCTTCTTACAGAAAAGCAGTACCTGTCTTAGCTATCAGCGGAACAAGATCAGTTGTACTACCGCCCCTTGCTGGTAAAAGGGAGAACAGAGTTGTTTCCATCGACCTGGTAAAACCACAATCATGTGGCCAATAATAAGTAGTAGGCCAAGTGGACTCCCAAGAAATAACAGAATACCGAAATTCGCTACAATCCAAGAGGCTCATACTGAGAGACTAATCACATTTGATAAAACTGCAGTGAGTAACAAAGGACAATGCAATAATGCCATGGAACTAGTGCCTCTTGAATCTCAAATTACAACAGTTCGTCACGAAACACCAGTCTACAATGATGTAGCCCCTGACTATGCTAATGAAACAAAGAAAAATGCAAAAGCAAATGAAAATCCGGAAAAAAATCCAACAATTGACAGAACTGCATCTGGCTACTTCATCAATTTCGACGATTTCTCTGAAGATCCAAGCGAGCATGAAGAAACGCCTCCAACAAAAACTTTCAAAGACAAAGTAATTGAACTTTCTCACCATCTAAAAGAAACATATCTGATTTCACCATGGATTGAATTTTGGATTGTGTTAGGTGTACTTACTCTCCTGCTTTGGTTCATCATGGTTCTATGTTTGGGAAAATTCATTGATGGAAAATATAGTACAATGGACACAGCAAGTCAGAACATCAACTTGGTCCTAAAGCCTCACACATCCTCCCACATCGAGAAAAGAGAACTGACATCAGTAAACATCTCAGCCAATCCAATACCCGGTGGGGTAGCATGGGACAGAACTGATTATGACATTTTTGGCCCGGTTGAACTCTTGAAATATCTACATCAGTTCAAGGTTTCATTAAGTGACTTTGTGACTCCAAGTACATTCTCTGATGATTGGGACTTTGAAAACATTAATAATAAGATGTCAGATTTAGAAATGTCAGCAAAATTTACAGAACATGATTACTTACAGGGTTCATCGAACTATGAAGAGTTATACTGTTATAACCATTATGGTGATCACTATTTGCATAAAACTGCTCAGCCTAGAAATGTTTTATCTTATAACCAGTGGGAACACTGTCCAACTCTACCAAAAGGCAGTTCGAAAACATTTTATGAGAAATTCCAGTACTTCTCAGGGTTTAATAACAGTGATCCAGAAACGTTTTATTATAAAATGTTAAGTAGAACAGGAATGAAAACAATGTTGACAAATACTAAACTGATTTATTCTGAAAAATTTTATGACAAAATGTCTACATTTGGTTTCGAAATTTGGAAAAACACCATTGAAACAAAAACGATCTGGGGTTCCAAAGATTAGCAAGTGCAAGGCCTAGAAGCATTATTTAGGGCCTGCATGATCCCAGAACAAATGATATTCTTGAATGACACAATTCAGCAAACTACTTGTCTTGGCCTAGCTACCATAAAAGACTTAAATACACCGTCTATTCCGAAACCCATGACTGATAGTGACAGCACTGCAGATGTGGAGATAGACGTATCCCATATTTTACACCAAAACAGAACACATCCAGATTGGAAGAAGTGGTTGATCTGGCCAACAGACACGAATAACTGTCAAGATAGATTCCTGAACAAAACACAGGGGTTCAAAATGACCAGACCAGACCCTAGATACTCCCAGAGACAACATCCAGGGATAGTTACAACATACAGTGTAGGGAAACTTTGCCTTGAGTCGCTAGAGAAATCCACACTGGCTGAAATTAAGCAACACTTGACTTTACTTAAAGACGGTGCAGACTTGCGTGATTTCATAATGGGACCACGCAAACAGCGTAAAAAACGTTTCATAGGGGCCGGTATATACGCTGCGTACAACGAAGCATGGAAAGTAATGCAAATTGAAACAGCGGAAAAAATACGAGAAATTGATCGTATAAATTTGGAAAATCAGTTTCTGTTGTGGACAATGGGTTAACGACTCTGTCCTCCAGAATATATTCACTGGACAGCATTGTATCATCTGCTTGTGATATAATAGAGCAGGACTTACTAATGTTACAACATGGTCAGTCTCAATTACTTTCTATTGTACAGCTTGGTTGGACGTTGCAAAATCTGCGTTCAGGCTACGTACCATGGCGTTTAATCAACACTACGTCATTATTCGGTATCTTTAACCTTACTGATAAACAAATCAGTTTGGCACAAAAAGGAGCAGACTGTACGATTCTGAGCATTGAAAAACTCGAGAGATTACCATTGACAATGTCAGAGAGACCTGTCATTGAATGGATAATACATGGAACGATTACAATTCCGATAACAACTTTCCAGTTTAAATACTGTCAAGAGTATATACCTGTAGGCCAGTATGAAAGGTTGGGTAAAGAATACATCAAATCAACCTGGGATTTACCTTATACACACAGATGTTATAGTGAAGGGAACAAGGAGGTATTTCCTAGTGGTAAAAATTTTTAAAAAATCACTAAGCGGTACACTTCTATGTCAAGGTAATAATTTGCATGGAGCCTGCGAAGGGTCTTCAAATAACCTTTCATGTCACCTGCATGGCACGCCTGCAAAACGGATAGGAGCCATTTTTTAGACCACTTTCTAATGGCAGTTACATTTTAATAAGTGACCACAGCTGTTGTGGCATGCTGCCAGGAAAAGCCTATCTGACAACTGTAACTTCCTGCGCCGTTTGCTGTATGCAAGTATTGTATCCACACAGCAATCCAGATATGGGGGCTGCGTTATGGCCTCGGTTGAATATCTCTTCTATTCGAATTGATACTTTAAGCAGAATGAAGTCTATTCTTTCACAGACAAATGTACCTTTAACGTCATCAAAAGAAATGTATGATCTGCAAGTGGCAAGGACATCAGCAGAGATACATTCCCTTTTATCGACAAATTGCCCCGTGCATTTCGTAGAAATATTAAGCCAAATCTTAAACATGTCTGATACCAGTGGCATCGCACATGTATTTAAGACAATTTTTTCGGGACTGTTAGCACCCTTTGAAACAGTTCTGGGCTTCTTCCCGAATGTTGTCCATTCTGTTTTCGGCGGCCTACCCTTAATCTTGGGACTCGTGGCAGGAATTTTATTTTTGCTCCTTCTGCACCGATAAGGCAAGCCGATCCACAGACAAGACTCTAGCAACAATGGAAGAAACGATCCTAGCAATACGATACAGAGACCGTATCACTAAGGTCCTCGGATTGGCCCGGCTAAGAGATCTGAGTACAACCTGGTTTCTTTCATTCAGACCGATCTGGCAAGATTGCATCATACCTGTGCTTTGATGTCTGCTATGCGGGGAAGAATGCGTGTTGGACATCTGTCTTACACTACAATCAGCAGTACCAATGGATATCGATGCTTTGCTAGGTCCTGCAACGATTCATGCATCGTGTTGTCCCTAGCGACTACCGATTCTGATGACGGCATTCGTTGAGACTTCACCACTACGAATAGGTGGCGGTGAGGTACGAGAGGAAAGCAGCACCAAACAGGTACAGCCTTCTGTGAGCATTGCTGATCCAAACATCGATGATAGCAATCACGCAGAGAACTGCACAGTTGCTGCATTTTCGAACTTGGTCGAACTTTCACCTGACGTTGTAGACCAATTTTTTGCGGGTCTGTCTGAAATAATGTTCTCTCCAGTCAACGAGAATAACTCTTATAAAAACAATGAGCACACAGCGTTCCCTGAACTCTGAATTCGGCCTTCAGTTTTGAAAAACAAAACTACAGAAAATATTTGGAACTATTTTTTCCCCTGAAAGCAAAATTATTTTTTTTCAGTTTCCAAAATATTTACTTTTTTGGCACATGGTACTCTGCCTAAGGTAGAACTATTCTTAGAGAACAAAGATTCTATTTTAGGATAGTAGAGACAATATTTCACCTCAACCTCTAGCACATATACACCAATTTGTATAAATATGTGATGAAATGGTCTCGACCTTCTTTTCTGTATTTAGAGCCATTTCATGTGTAATTTTCGCAATTCATTCAGCTGATATATATATGCATTTATCTGAATGATGACACTGCTTGAAAAGCGTACAGTACCAACACTAATTTTCGTGTATTTACCTTATACCATTTCAAATGCAAAATATGTATTTTGGGGTGGGTCGGAAAACACACATACATCGTTGAATGTTTACTATTGCTTAGTTTTTTAGTAATGATGGACATCATTCCGTGGAGTGGGTGTTGTGTTTATATCTAGGACCCTAATTCAATATTCCCGATTTATGCCCTTGTGAGGTTACAATCAATATTATCCCCGATAAAGGCATAAGAATCAGATCCATATTCAGTAATAGCCCATGCAGTCCAAAGCACAGCACGGCTACTCCCATCGACTCCTAGAAAGCACAACACGTATGGCCGAGATACCCGCCACCCCCTCTCAACACAATCCCCAAAAGGAGTGAAACCGGAAACAGTTCTTGAAGTTTTTGGAAGTGGGATGGAGTGACCATCCCGGCCGTATTTATTAAAACAAAATTAAAACATTAAACGTTTCATGTTATGTACAATTTCATTACCATATTGCGATGTTTGGCTAACCTTAACAGATTCTCTAATACAGAGGTTCTCCTAGCCGAACTAGCAACCTACAAAACATTTCTTGACATATTGAAATTGTACAACCTAACGTTTAAGGGCCAACGGCAGGGTCATAACCGGTGTCAAGATCCCTAACCAGACTTACCCCTCCCACTTGGGATGGGCGACAGCACGGAGGCGTACCTCAAGTGCAACTACTACCAATTTCCCTTGTCTTGACGGGGGCACCTAAAACTCGACGCCAGTTAAAGGTCGTTCGAATACTCGTGTGAGGTATCTAGAAGGTATCGTGGCCCTTATCCCAACCCCACACAACTTACCGCATCTGCCGTCGCAGATGTCACTGGCCCCGGGAAATTCCCCAGGAGGGGGCTGTAACCCCTCCTACAAAGGAAGGGGCCTTGACCGCCTTTCCTTTACTTCCGGCGACCCATCCTTAGAAGGGACCGCCTCCCCATTGAGGGGCCAATGGCCACCTCTCCCGAGCGCTCCCATCCGTGTTGGGTGACGCCCACTCATAGGGATCTACTAATTAGTGCTCACCGATCATGACCTTACCGCCTACCAAAATAAATACGACAGTGCAAATTAACCTACGAATACCTTGGCCACTATGACCGAAAGAGCATACATCAAAATTCAACACTAAACTGAATATCTTTAATGGCAAACGTACTCAAAAACGACCATTCTTTATTAACTCAAAATCAACATGGCACTACAACCTGTAAACGCAAACAAACAAAATTAATCAACTTTATTATACACAACTGGCTGTCTTCAGGGGCTGGTGGGTGGGTCAAAATTGGCTCTTCGTTCTGTCCCGAGCTCACGTGCAGCGAGGAGGTGCAGCTTCAGAGCACAAGAACAAGAGGATGTCTTCTGGTCTTGCGTCCCTTTTTATCCGTCTTCAGGGCGGGCGTATACCCGCCCCTGCCTGCCCCTGAGGGCGTGGCTGGCTGCGTCGGTGTCTAGGCCAGCCCACTCTAGGGCGGGAACGAGCGCGCCCCAGCTACGCCGCTTCGGGCATACCAGCTGAGACGCGCCTCCCGCCCAAAATGGCTTCCCGGGGGGATCGAGGCACTCGGCCATACGTTCGGGGGGACCGATTCGGTCGCCCCTTTCCATATGGCCGAGATACCCGCCACCCCCTCTCAACACAATCCCCAAAAGGAGTGAAACCGGAAACAGTTCTTGAAGTTTTTGGAAGTGGGATGGAGTGACCATCCCGGCCGTATTTATTAAAACAAAATTAAAACATTAAACGTTTCATGTTATGTACAATTTCATTACCATATTGCGATGTTTGGCTAACCTTAACAGATTCTCTAATACAGAGGTTCTCCTAGCCGAACTAGCAACCTACAAAACATTTCTTGACATATTGAAATTGTACAACCTAACGTTTAAGGGCCAACGGCAGGGTCATAACCGGTGTCAAGATCCCTAACCAGACTTACCCCTCCCACTTGGGATGGGCGACAGCACGGAGGCGTACCTCAAGTGCAACTACTACCAATTTCCCTTGTCTTGACGGGGGCACCTAAAACTCGACGCCAGTTAAAGGTCGTTCGAATACTCGTGTGAGGTATCTAGAAGGTATCGTGGCCCTTATCCCAACCCCACACAACTTACCGCATCTGCCGTCGCAGATGTCACTGGCCCCGGGAAATTCCCCAGGAGGGGGCTGTAACCCCTCCTACAAAGGAAGGGGCCTTGACCGCCTTTCCTTTACTTCCGGCGACCCATCCTTAGAAGGGACCGCCTCCCCATTGAGGGGCCAATGGCCACCTCTCCCGAGCGCTCCCATCCGTGTTGGGTGACGCCCACTCATAGGGATCTACTAATTAGTGCTCACCGATCATGACCTTACCGCCACAGGCCCGGATAGTTGACCGGCTATCCGGGCCCCCCACAAAACTCCTAGCTAAAGGTCATGTTCCAACGTTTTTAACCATGCTAAGAAGTCTCCTATGAGTATCATTAATACAACCGTGCGAGATAGAATGCAATGTCCTGGAACGGAACAACCTACCCATTTTGTTATTAAGTTTCCTAACAGAATGGTTCAAAGCAGGGATCGAAATAGCCCCCCGCCACACTTTTCGTGGGATCATATGAGACCACGCAATTATGCACCCCGGAACTTTCCTCGCCAACCAACTTACAGTGGACAGCATTGCCTCCAGGAGAAGTCGTCTACCGGTGGTGACCAAATCATTGCCCCCTAAATGTACTATGACTATAGACGGCGGTGACCTCATCCGCCCTAACAAACCCTCAAAGTAAGCCTGAAACTGGTCAATACAGAGACCGCCCCTTCCGTAGAAGGACATTCTGTACCCGTATTCCCCAGCTACGTGAATCATGTCACCTGCTTCGAATACGTCTGCGGCACGCCTCACGTATGAGTGGCCCACGACCCACACCTCCTTTCTCACAGCCGGTGATGTCTGACCGCTGGCCCGGTGTTGGGTCGACTGCATAGTCCGCCCCGCCTCGAAGGCTTGCGTAACTGAAAACCAAACAAAAGACAAGAAGCGTGAGTACATTATTACAGCTTCACAACATGTGCAACCGCACATACCTCTTATAACAATTGGAGGACCAACGCCCCACTCGTTTTACTTGTTCCACATTAAGACCCCTGGCTGCAGCTTCAGTGGCAGCCCCTATCCGAAAGGAATGGGTCCCAAACTCACCCGGGACCAAGCCCGCTGCGGTAATCGACATCGCGAGCACCCGCTGAAACTGAAACTTTGTCAGTGGGGTGGCGTCCGCGTGTCTCAACATTGTCCCCCCCCAAGATGCCACCCTTCGTGCTAGGTAATCCTCTAAACACCTCACCGGACACATGGAAGACCCTGGAATCCTGCGAATGACTATGCAGTCTCCCACCCCACTTTGATCGGTTTTTGACTTGACAAAGGATACCGTCATAGTCTCACCCCTGATCTGAACGTGTTCCCGGCACAAACCCCCCGCCACATCCCGCTTGCTCCTTGCCACCAGCTCACTTATCCTCATAGCCCCGTGAAATGCAAGCGTAAAAGCGGCTCGGAACAAACAGGCCTCGAACTGAGACGAGCATATGTCGGGGAGTGTGGCCAGCAACTGGGACAACCTATCCAGACCTATCGGGCGCCTCTCATCTACTCTGCGACCCTCAAGGCGTTGCCACCCACGCAGCGCTTTCTGTACAGCAAAAGACGCTGTCGGGTCCTGGATATTATGAGCCCTGGCAACAAAGGAGATGGCAGCACGATGCCTCTGGGCTGTAGCCACCGACTTCCCAGCCTTACGCAAGGACATCAGAAAATGTACTACCCAATCCTCATGCCCCCAAAGTCCCCCTCTCTCAGTCCCCAAAAAGGCCAAATAAGCCCGAAACGCCCCTTCGTATGCCTTCCTCGTCCTTGGTGCTAGACTCTCTCCCACGAGGTAACGAAGTTCGGGGCACCGAGAGACCAGAGAGCTTCGGGAAAGGGTGCTGGCTCGGGGTCCGCTGAGGGAAGGAAACCCGAGAAAGCCTGCATTTGAAAACGAGACAGTGCATCAGCAGCCTGATTCATCACCCCCGGGACATGTTTTGCTCTGAATACCACGTTCAGTTGCATACACAGTAAGACAATTTCTTTAAGCAGCCTCAAAATCATTTTACAACGTGCTGCCTGACTATTGATGCATTCTACAACGGTCATATTGTCAGACCAAAATATGACAGAATGATTTTTGAATCCATCGGGCCAGGATCTGAGGGCCACCAAAATAGGAAACAGCTCAAGGAAAGCAATATTACTCGTCAGCCCCTCCTCGTGCCACCATGTTGGCCACTTTTGTGCCGACCATTTTGTGCCGAAGATGGCGCCGAAACCCATGCTTCCCGCTGAATCCGTCCATAGACCAAGCTCTTCAGAGGACAAGGCCGGTTTGTTCCAGACGACTCGACCATTGAAATCCGCCAAAAATGCTAACCAAATACGCATGTCTTGGCGGACCTCGGCCGATAACCTCGTGCGATGGTGACCCTCCTTTAGGCCGACCATCGCCTGTGCAATCGAACGGGAGAAGGGGCGGGCCATCGGGATCACCCTTAAGGCAAAATTCAACTTCCCCACCAATTGCTGCAATTGGTGCAGCGTAACTTTAGATGCAGTGATACACATTTGCAGGGCTGTCTTGAATTTCGATACTTTGGAAGCTGGTAAACGAAAACAACCCTCACTAGAGTCCAACTCGATCCCGAGGAACTCGAGGCAAGTCGTGGGACCCACAGTTTTACCTGGTGCCAACGGCACGCCAAATTGATTCATTAAAACACAAAATTCAGTCAAGGCCCGGGCACATTCATCATCCCCAGCGGCCCCAAGGAACAGAAAGTCATCGAGGTAATGCATCACATTCCGAAAACCTGTTTTCTTCGTGTAAACCCATTGCAGAAAACTACTGAATTTCTCGAAATAAGCACAAGATATCGAGCACCCCATCGGCATACACCTGTCCATGTAATACAAACCTTGAAACATGAATCCCAACAAACGTTGGTCTTCCGGGTATACCGGGAGCAAACGGAACGCTGACTCGATATCTGATTTCGCCATCAGCGTCCCGGGCCCCAGGCGATTCAAAATGGCTACGGCCTCATCGAATGATGCGTACCGCACCGAACACATTTCTGGATTAATTGCATCGTTTACAGAAAGGCCATGAGGGGCTGATAAATTGTGAATCAATCGAAACTCACCCGGGTCCTTCTTGGGGACCACCCCTAAAGGAGAACAAACAAAGTTCGGCACCGGGGGGACAGGAAACGGGCCGGCAACCCGACCTCGGGTAACCTCTTTCCGGATCTTATCCTGTACTACAGTAGTATGCTGCAAGACGGAAAGTTGATTTTTGCACGTCCCGACACCCTGAAAGTTACCCACCGGGATGCGGAAACCATATGAAAAACCGTTTCGTAGCACCCCAGCAGAAGTACGATCTGGGTATTCGCTGAGCCAGGGAATCATCGCCAGGGTATCAATCGGGGTTGGTAAAGGCGCCCCTCGGACTATATTAGACCTGTTTAGCGCCTCCTCTACCCCCATTTTCACCCGATTTGGCTCTGCACGAGGACTCAGGATGGGGTGCCCCACAACCACTACATTCGTGTTTGAACTTACAAGATCCCGGGGGCCTAGTACATTTGCTTCTGTTGAAATTGAAACAGACCCCCCTCTTCCCTGTATTGCCGGCGGGTCTCGGGTAATCGTCTGTACCCGTACCCGACCGAAAGGGTGTCCCCCCATTTTGGCGGGAGGACTCACTAACAGCACTCCCCACCAACGGCACTTTCAACATCCCCGACTCTTTCATCTTATTCCATGTTAAAGAATCGTAACAGTCCCAGGTTAAACTTTTGTTATGCTCCATCGCTTTCCTGAAAAGGTTGTCATAACAGAACCATTGGTTACCTTGGTGTGATGTCGAGTACCCCATAATTCGTGACTGATATACTGGAAATTCAGGGAGCAAATCAGGCCTACGTTCCCCCAAAATTGCCGTAAAAATTCCCCAAGCATTACCCCAGTTACCAATATTTTCATTCACTTTAAAGGCGGCCATTTTTGCGCGCCAAACACTCGGATGCATCAGATCCTTTTGACCCTTAACAGTTTCGACCTCATAGTGATCAACGAGCAGGGAGAAAATGTTAACGTATTCCCCCGCCCAAATCTTTTCCTTTATTGGCAAAGGAACATGTTGCCCCAATTTTTCTCTACGAGAGGGGGTTGACTCATCCCTTGCAATCGGCAATGGCCGCTTACCTGCACCGGACGCTGCTTCCGTCCCTCGTGGCTTGTCTATCGCCGCATCCGGCGCGGGCACCTTGGCTGTATCACGTTTCTCGCGCAACTGCTTTATGAATGCTTGCGCTTCGGTAGCCATGGCGCCCCCATTACCGTCCCCCAACCATGCTGCTAACTGTGCTGCCAACTCGGGAGGCATATCTTCGGCAGACGTCGGGGTGACTACCACGGGAATCGGATTCCCCTCATCCGGTACCGGGGCCGGTACCGGGGCTGGCGCCTCGAGCGGGGAACAGGGAACCGGGACGTCTCCCCCGACCGGCCCCCTTCTCGGCCTCTTTGGCTTCCCTCCGGCCGGTGGACGCCCCGATCCCTCCTCGCCGTCTCGCTCCGCCAACCGCTTCTTAATTTCGGACATGTCCTTCATGAGGGCCCGAACCAACTGGTCAGTCGACATTGTCTTCGCTCCTTTCTTGGGCATCTTTTCAGATGAAGTATCTAAAAGACAAAGAGAGAGATTAAAACGCTCAAAATTGGCTCTTCGTTCTGTCCCGAGCTCACGTGCAGCGAGGAGGTGCAGCTTCAGAGCACAAGAACAAGAGGATGTCTTCTGGTCTTGCGTCCCTTTTTATCCGTCTTCAGGGCGGGCGTATACCCGCCCCTGCCTGCCCCTGAGGGCGTGGCTGGCTGCGTCGGTGTCTAGGCCAGCCCACTCTAGGGCGGGAACGAGCGCGCCCCAGCTACGCCGCTTCGGGCATACCAGCTGAGACGCGCCTCCCGCCCAAAATGGCTTCCCGGGGGGATCGAGGCACTCGGCCATACGTTCGGGGGGACCGATTCGGTCGCCCCTTTCCATTCTTTAAACAAACCAAGCCTCCAGCAGCCCGGGAACATCCCCCCTGCTTTTGTTTTGATTTGAACAAGAACTCCTGAAGTCCAGAAAAAACTGTTAGTTCTTAGTGAAGTCTTATGTCCAACCTTACGTCAAACCCGGCACCTTCCAGGTATAAAATACCAACAGTTGCCTTAAGCAAACACACGGTGGTTTGGAGCAGAGCGGCCATCTACTTGCCCGAGAGCCCAGCTGATGCAAGAGCCCACGGAAGCCGCCCCTCCTGTTTGACGCACTGAGAGAGACGCTGTCTTTTTCTCCAGCCGAGAAAATCCAGCTCCAGTGTTTCCAGCCTACTCTTGCGGGTGGCTGGGATATCGAGTCCTGAGGAAAGAGATACCAGACCTCCCACATTCTATTACCAAGGTACGGAGCTGACTAAACCCTTGAGAGAATTCTTGATGCAGATTCTTGGCAAAACTATCTTAACCAACTTAACTTAACCCCTCCCCTGCTGATGACGGAACCGCTCCGCATCAGTTCCGGTGGTGCTGTGCTGATGACGGAGCGGTTCCGTCATGGCCCGCCCGACTGTCCTGCGCGGCGCGAATTTCGCGCCTGCGCTCAGCGTTCTATTGAGCGGGCGGGGCAGTGACAGAACCGCTCCATCATAAGCACAGCGCAACCGACACTGGTGACGGAGCGGTTCCGTCACCAGCATGTGCATGCTGCATTTCCGCCCCGCCCCCTTAGCACTGCGGCGGAATAGCCGCCGCAGTGAAGTGGTTAAACTGCTACTTATTCATCCCTTCCCATGTATTAGGCTAGGGTCAGGTACACCGGGTAGGCTTAGTTAGAAACACCGGTTGAGTACGTTAGTCAATGTATTTGTGTATGTATATATTTTATCCATTTTAAAGTATCATATGGCTAAGAAACCATATCAATGCTTTTACAGTATTTATTTCATAATACTACTTTTACTGTACGCACTTTACTTTACTTATTGCAATTGTGGCAATTCATTTCTCTTGCATGAGGAAGAAGACTGCTCAATAAATAACACCTTTTATTGAAAACGCCCGTCTCTCTATTTCTCTGCATTCTGGTGAAACTAAGTATGCACTGCTGATCTGGCAAGATTGCATCATACCTGTGCTTTGATGTCTGCTATGCGGGGAAGAATGCGTGTTGGACATCTGTCTTACACTACAATCAGCAGTACCAATGGATATCGATGCTTTGCTAGGTCCTGCAACGATTCATGCATCGTGTTGTCCCTAGCGACTACCGATTCTGATGACGGCATTCGTTGAGACTTCACCACTACGAATAGGTGGCGGTGAGGTACGAGAGGAAAGCAGCACCAAACAGGTACAGCCTTCTGTGAGCATTGCTGATCCAAACATCGATGATAGCAATCACGCAGAGAACTGCACAGTTGCTGCATTTTCGAACTTGGTCGAACTTTCACCTGACGTTGTAGACCAATTTTTTGCGGGTCTGTCTGAAATAATGTTCTCTCCAGTCAACGAGAATAACTCTTATAAAAACAATGAGCACACAGCGTTCCCTGAACTCTGAATTCGGCCTTCAGTTTTGAAAAACAAAACTACAGAAAATATTTGGAACTATTTTTTCCCCTGAAAGCAAAATTATTTTTTTTCAGTTTCCAAAATATTTACTTTTTTGGCACATGGTACTCTGCCTAAGGTAGAACTATTCTTAGAGAACAAAGATTCTATTTTAGGATAGTAGAGACAATATTTCACCTCAACCTCTAGCACATATACACCAATTTGTATAAATATGTGATGAAATGGTCTCGACCTTCTTTTCTGTATTTAGAGCCATTTCATGTGTAATTTTCGCAATTCATTCAGCTGATATATATATGCATTTATCTGAATGATGACACTGCTTGAAAAGCGTACAGTACCAACACTAATTTTCGTGTATTTACCTTATACCATTTCAAATGCAAAATATGTATTTTGGGGTGGGTCGGAAAACACACATACATCGTTGAATGTTTACTATTGCTTAGTTTTTTAGTAATGATGGACATCATTCCGTGGAGTGGGTGTTGTGTTTATATCTAGGACCCTAATTCAATATTCCCGATTTATGCCCTTGTGAGGTTACAATCAATATTATCCCCGATAAAGGCATAAGAATCAGATCCATATTCAGTAATAGCCCATGCAGTCCAAAGCACAGCACGGCTACTCCCATCGACTCCTAGAAAGCACAACACGTTCTTTAAACAAACCAAGCCTCCAGCAGCCCGGGAACATCCCCCCTGCTTTTGTTTTGATTTGAACAAGAACTCCTGAAGTCCAGAAAAAACTGTTAGTTCTTAGTGAAGTCTTATGTCCAACCTTACGTCAAACCCGGCACCTTCCAGGTATAAAATACCAACAGTTGCCTTAAGCAAACACACGGTGGTTTGGAGCAGAGCGGACATCTACTTGCCCGAGAGCCCAGCTGATGCAAGAGCCCACGGAAGCCGCCCCTCCTGTTTGACGCACTGAGAGAGACGCTGTCTTTTTCTCCAGCCGAGAAAATCCAGCTCCAGTGTTTCCAGCCTACTCTTGCGGGTGGCTGGGATATCGAGTCCTGAGGAAAGAGATACCAGACCTCCCACATTCTATTACCAAGGTACGGAGCTGACTAAACCCTTGAGAGAATTCTTGATGCAGATTCTTGGCAAAACTATCTTAACCAACTTAACTTAACCCCTCCCCTGCTGATGACGGAACCGCTCCGCATCAGTTCCGGTGGTGCTGTGCTGATGACGGAGCGGTTCCGTCATGGCCCGCCCGACTGTCCTGCGCGGCGCGAATTTCGCGCCTGCGCTCAGCGTTCTATTGAGCGGGCGGGGCAGTGACAGAACCGCTCCATCATAAGCACAGCGCAACCGACACTGGTGACGGAGCGGTTCCGTCACCAGCATGTGCATGCTGCATTTCCGCCCCGCCCCCTTAGCACTGCGGCGGAATAGCCGCCGCAGTGAAGTGGTTAAACTGCTACTTATTCATCCCTTCCCATGTATTAGGCTAGGGTCAGGTACACCGGGTAGGCTTAGTTAGAAACACCGGTTGAGTACGTTAGTCAATGTATTTGTGTATGTATATATTTTATCCATTTTAAAGTATCATATGGCTAAGAAACCATATCAATGCTTTTACAGTATTTATTTCATAATACTACTTTTACTGTACGCACTTTACTTTACTTATTGCAATTGTGGCAATTCATTTCTCTTGCATGAGGAAGAAGACTGCTCAATAAATAACACCTTTTATTGAAAACGCCCGTCTCTCTATTTCTCTGCATTCTGGTGAAACTAAGTATGCACTGCTGACTGAGTGAAATAGCTGCCTATTGTTTTCACACGACTCTAGAGATACATTCTTATTCTGAGGGAGCAAAGATGTCATGTTTATGCGGTTGTCGGAAACTGAATCCCTTCTTGTCTGAGCCAGGGAAGTTCATCCCTCCCTATTCATTCAAGGAAGTTTCCAGTGACCTCTGAGCTAGCTGGCGCAAACCTAAATTAAGTTTAACATAGTCAGTAGAGACCTAGATGACCTCAGTCCTACGTCTACACTGCTGTTTATGTTATTCCAATGCGCAGAGCCTATTGGGAAAATTGGAACTACACTACAGTTTACCTCAAACCTTTCTTTTAACCTCTCTCTCTTTCTCTACAGCTCGATGTGCCTACTCTGGTCTCTCAATTTCAGCTCTCTTTAATGCACTTTTGCATCTCTCAATACTCCCAATATACCTCACTTGAATTGATCTATCTCTACTACTCTCTAATAACTTTGGCTCTATGCCAGTCTCTGTGTCTACGTCTACATCCATCACTCCTAATCCCCTTTCACTACCTCAGCTCTATCTGTACAACAAACCTCCCTCTGTACATTATCCATTTGACCTCCATCTAATTCACTGCTCACACAACCCCACCTCTAGCGTTACCTCACCTCTCTATCTCTTTCATGTTTATACTACCTTACCCCTCTCTACCTCTCTGCCCTTTCTCTACCTCATCACCCCCTGTCATGTCTCTCTCACATTTGTTCCCTTCTTCACATCTCCATCTCTACCTCACCTTTCACTACCCCACAGCTCTCTCTCTCTCTACCTACCAAACCTCTCAAGTTACCTCGCCGTCAGTTCACTACCTTGCCATTCCACCTTCCCTTTCTCTCATTCTACCTCTGTTCTCTTTCCTTAACCTCTTTGAATATGTTATTCTTTTCTTTCTATCTATATTATTTTACCCCTATCGTCAACTCCTCTCTGACACACAAAACCATCTCTCTTGCAACCTCCTTCTCCATTTCAACTCACCCATTCCACATGGGTGCTCCTTTATGGATCACTGTACCTCACTGCATCCTCTTCAGTCACAACTCTGTCTACTTTTATGTATGTATGTACCTGATGCATAATGGGTCCTGACACGGATTAGCATTACTTAATTTATGCTTTGTTGGAATGTTCTACCACCATTCTCTCCATAGGTTCTCTTAGCGTAGACAGTTTGTTTTTGCTTCAGCCGTGTCAGTGTATGATGGACGAGGGGAATAATTAGGGGGAGATTGACCAAATCTCCACGCAACTCAGCGCAGCCCCCCTCAACGCTGTGATGCGTTGCACGACAGGGAAAGAGCAGGAACGTGCCATATTTTCAAAGATGTGGCTCTCTTCCCCCTTTTACCTTGCGCCGGCGCTGATTGCAGCTGCTGTGCGCCACGCAGCACCTTAGCGCCATAGCGCTAGGGTGTGTGTGTGTGGGGCTGTTTTCCATAGGTTTTGTACAGGAATGGTACCCTTCTTGTAACAAAATACTATGCCTAGACATTTGTATGCACATGCAAAGTCAGAAAACGAAGGAGAAATGAAAGCATTTCTCCTTCATTGCTCCTAGTTTAAAAGTGCGCAGTTTTCTCACTCTAAACCCAGTCTACTGTATTAAGTAAATTGGGTTTAGAGTAAGAAACCTTAGGTGGTTGCATTGGAACACAGATGCAATACCCTTGGTATGCAACCATGGCGCAAAGTAATGCGAATCAGCGCTATGTGCTGCTTCGTATTACTTTCACGTTATTGTCAGCACTAAACAAGTTAAGCACTGAAAAGTAAATTGGGAAAAAAGATTTTGCACTGTTTTAGGTCACTTTTGTGACTCAAACACAGTGCAAAACCTTAGTAAATCTCCCCCTTAGTGTTTTATTTTTTGCGCCTCCAGATTGTCGATATAATTTGGTAACATATATCTTTCTTTTTCTACCAACAGACAAACAATTGATTTGGGTATTCATAGAGCATTACTAGTAGGTAATAATTGTTAGAAAATTACGCAGTACAATACATATTTTCTTCTTTCACACTTTTAGATATGAACATTCACACATCTAGGATGGCAACCTAGTTGTAATAAGTGACTGATATTTTTTGCAGACAAGCCATTTTTACAAATAATTCTGGTATAATAAATTAATATATTTTAGAATCAATACAATGACCCATTACAAATTCAGTTTTTTTAATGGAAATAGCTCAAACTACTGATTCACGCCATTGCATCTGTCTTTTGAAATTCATCAAAAGTCGAATTCGTTTTTTAATTTGTCACTTTGGTAATGGAGTTTGGGCTTTTCTTTTCTTTACACTCACAGAAGACAGTTTGTTTTCTGTGCTGGGGGTTTTCCACCCTTCTCATTCTTTTCTGATTATCTTCCTCTTGCGTGTCTTCACTATCTATTTATGTATTGTGCTGGCCACCAGTATTTCTTTGGCCTTTTTCTCTTTCCTTATCGGCGAGGTTGCTTGTGATCTTCGAGCCCAACTCGTGTTCCAATTTCAACTTTCTTAATTTTCACTTACTGGGTTGTTGTGACACTGCACTCTATTGAGACCAATCTGGTTGGGTTCCACTCTAAACCATATTTCTCAGCACAATTTCTCTGAATTTAAGCACGGTTCTTCTTTTTTATCTCATAATTTGGGTACATCTCTTATTGAGCCACACTTAATAGCATATGAATTTAATTGTGTTACATAGGGCTCTGACATTTTTAACCCAGATCAATCCCTATATATATTTTTTTAGGATTTTAATCATCATGGATTCCTGATGAAGGCTGCATAGCTGGAATGCGCGTAGGTCACATTGGTTGCACTCTATAAGCCATAAGAGCCTTGTTCTTGCTCTTCATACCCTAACTGTTGCTACTGATCACTGGGAAAGCTGAACTTTGCCGTTCCCTGCCTGGACTGCCTGGATTGCCGGGGAGAGACTGAAGTCTGTCCGGTTTGTGAGGGCGGGACTGCGAGTCCCAGCAGGAGTAGCGCTTCGGACACCAGCGCACCTGCGACTCTTCCCGCCCACTCTCCTCCTATCTACATAATTCCATCCACCTACGCGCACGCGGGACGCGAGCGGGACGAAGCCCGGGCCAAGGGCGGGCCCGTTTAAGCCCGTTCAAGACCGGGTAAGACTGGACTGGGCCACCCCCCTGACTTTTGATGATTGGCACCTCCTTTATTGCTAAACACTGTTTGTCCTACTCTATTACTGTGTAGCTATATTCTCATTATCCTAGCTGGGTCCTACCAATACGAACGATGTCTCCCAGAGGGACCAGGAGCAACAAGGCGCTTCATAGTGCTCAAACTACAGGCCCAATGGACCAATTTATTGCCAAAGCAAATGATGCCATAAATCAAGGCGTCCTTCTACTAGAACGGAGGGTTTCACAGGATTTGACCGCCGCGAAATGCTCTTCGTTGGGCATACTGGCGGCAGCCAAAACTCCCTTGCGCACTTTTGGAAGCGGATACTCTGTTGGCTGATTCTCATCCTGTTCCGGGTGTTGTGGACCTGTCAGTCTCACTTGAGCTGTCAGCTCTTCAAGCATCTCAAGCATCTCATTTATCAACGTCTTTGGAGCAGACACCAGCCCCTCTTACTAGCCCGCTTAGGGATGACCCTACCGCTACTACAATTCGGGGTATCAGGGAGGGAGCAATACCCAAGAACAAAAAGAACAAAAAGAACCAACAGCATAACAGGACCCGCCAGCAAACTAACACTTCGAATAAACAATCTCAAATTACTACCCTATCCCTCCCTACCCATCAATCCCCTAAACAAGTTACCCCCACACAGGATGAAGGGAATTTTATTCCCCCAGATATAATAAACCTATCTATCACTTCAGCTAATCTTAGTGCTACTAGTATTATTGATAATAACAGTGATCCCAATGGTCTAAATAACCAACTATTAGACAAATTGGGGGCCCTAATTAAATCCTACCTCCAACCGCTCGAACTTACCCTTTCAAAAATAGAAAAACAACTAGAAGAGCTATCATCAGTGATAAAAACTAACAAAGGAGCTACTCCTAGCCTTACATCAGGACAACTGAGGGCTCAAAAGCCACAACTTAAAATCCCAGCTGGTGGGGCGACAGCACCAAAGTCAACGCCAAAGCCAACAAAGACAAATACCACAGTAGGGGCCTCCCAGTCTAAACCTTCTCTCTCAAAGGCAACTAATACTAACACTCCTACCCAAACGACCATGCCTGCTCCTCCAACGGAGCATTCTACTATTCCGCCCCCCTAAGCTAATTAGTAATTCAGGGACACAAAGCACCACCTATAAGAACAGAAGGAAGGGGGGGCATTCCATCCATCTTCCCCCAGAAGCTGCCCCATATGTTGTCATTATGACAGGGGTCCCTGAGCTGAATTATAACGTGGAGGAACCAGGCTGGTCCCTTAGGAATAAGGTACTCCATTGGCGTTCTGTTAATAGGCCACTCCCCCCTTATTCTGATAACAGAGTTACAACAGTTCGAAGAGTCCCCTGGATAGGAAGAGAGTCAAAATCCATACCGGGCGATTGTGTCATTATTAACTTTGAGGACCCCCATACTGTGGAACATATCTGTTCCTGGGGCACACAATATACACCCGATGGAATTGGTACCAAGAGACTTTCCTTCTTCTATCCTCCAGTGTACCACCATAACTCCAGTCCAGAGTGGAACTGGACGCAAGTTGGTAACTGGAATAGGAGACGTGATTGGGTCGATTGGTCAAACACCGGGGGTAGAGATGTAGCCCCCACCTTTGGATGGAGAGGTGTCCCCCTGACCAACAGATATGACTGTCTGGAGATGGTGGACTGACAACAACCCGACAGTCATTTGGATAACATTGCCACATTTTCTCCAGTGCCTACCTTACCCGATCAACCCGATGATTTTCTGTTTTCCTCTACCCCAATTAGTAACCCATCTATTTCTCATGTAATAACACCAGAAGTTCAAATTGCTGTACCAGCACTATATCTAGATTCTGTTATCAACAAAGAAATTCAGTCAGATATATCACTCGTTGAATTATTAGCACATCCCCCTATTACCCCAGTTCCCTTAACCCTAGAACAAAATTTGAATATTAAAAAGTCTACTCCTTCCACTTATCAACTTTCAGTTTTATTCTGGAATGTTGCAGGTCTCCGTTCGAAAATAAAACTCAAACCATGGTTGGAGACAGTAACTCCCCATCAAATAATTTGTTTGCAAGAAACATGGGCTATAGATCCGATTCACATGCTGGGCTACAAAACGTTCCATTCTCCAGCCAGCATCACCACACACGGTAGATCTAAGGGAGGTCTTGCGATGTATATTTCAAATAACTTATCTGTAATTGGCTTGTATGTCATGCATACCACCGCAAACTTTGAAATTGTTAAAGCTGCATTTAGTAATCATACGATGTATCTTTTTATTAATTTTTATAATAATTTGTCCCCGATTGAATGTGTTAAATCCGTAAAAGCAATCATGTCTGTTGTAAACGAACATTGTAACAAGCATTCCTCACTTGCTTGCTTTGTGATATGGGAGGAGATTTTAATGTCCCACTGTGTGCCAACTATACGAAAGGTATTTGCGGTTTGTTAGACGAACAAGACTGTCCATTAATCCATTTTACTCACTCACTTCTGGGTAATGCTCTGAACGACTGTTTTTTCACAATGGAACTAGATTATGCAAATAATCTAGTAGATATTCCAGTTGAATTTAGACCTACTTTTCATGGTAGAGGTATGTTTAGCACTATTGATTTCATTTTATGTTCTACGGTCCTAAAAGGTAATCTCCAATGGTTTAGGACTGGTACAGATATTTCCAGTGACCACTTCCCTAATAGTATTCTTTTATCCATAGAAATTGGTGCCTCCCATTGTAAAAAGGTCAGCCAACTAACCCAGCAATCACTGACCATGGATAAACTAAACGGATTTTCTGTGAAATGGTCCAAAATAGATCCGGTAGTTATTAGTGGCAATGTTGTATCAAAAACCCTTCCTTGGATAATCAACTGTTTAGCAGAGGATTCCCCACCTGAGTTGATCCTTAACAGTTTTTCTGAGATTTTATCAGCAATGCGGTTAGAGCTATTCCGTAATCATAAATCAGGTAACCAGGGGTCCCTAGGATGGTTTGACACTGCTTGTCGTAAAGCCCTATCCGCATTAAAAAAGGAACTACATAACCCAATTAGAAACCCAAAGGAGATAGCTAACTTAAGAAAGATCTATAAAGCTGCTCAACAAAATTGTAAAAGGGAGCTAAAGAAAACTCTATGGGCCCAACTTCATGAAAGTTGTCTAACTAAAGACAGCTCGCAGTTTTGGCGTGTCGTTAAGTCACCTTTTTTAACTAATATTAACGCGCCAAAGCATCTCGACGTGGCTGTGCCCGCTGATGCATGGGTGACCCATTTCACAAAATGTTTTGGGGGGTCACCAGTAGATACTATAAATCCGGCGAACTCAGTAGATGACCCCGCAAGGTCTCAGGTCTATCCTATTGAATTATCTTTTAGCCATAGTGAGGTCATCCAAGCACTAACATCTGCTAAATCTGGTAAGGCGCCTGGCCCTGACGGGGTCCCCGTAGACATCTTTGTAAATAACATAGAACTGTGGTCTCCTGTTGTCACCCAGGTGGTGTCGGCAGTCACGAAAGTCGGCCTTATAGATTCTTGGTCCTCCTCCATACTACTACCTATCTACAAAAAGGGGGATCGTAATAATCCTGCCTGTTATAGACCCATTTCTCTCCTGGACTCCCTGGGGAAAGTCGCAGAGACGCCTGATCCTGGAACGTCTGCAGGATTGGGCGTCTGAGAACAACATCATGACTGACCTTCAGTATGGTTTCCAGGAGGGTCTTGGCACAGTCGAGCAGGCATTAAATTTAACCCTCTTAATAGGGAAATATACCGGAGCGAAGGGCGGCAATATACATTTAGTATATTTCGACCTTAGCTCCGCTTTCGATTGTGTGATCCACCTTAAGCTGTGGTCCATTCTTAGTGAGCTCGGGGTGGACCCCCTATTATTAAATTCCTCCGTGAGCTATACTCCGATGCCACAGCTTGCGTGAGATATGGGTTATGCGGTGAACTAACATCTTTATTCACAATAAAAAGAGGAGTAAGGCAAGGGTGTGTCCTGGCCCCCTTCCTGTTCAACCTCTACACCAACAGGGTCGAGAATGCCATGCTGGAGGGTAGCCAGGACTTACCATCTATCAAACATCGCCCAATTCCAGCGTTATTATATGCTGATGACTCTGTCATTTTAGCTAGGACACCAACTCAGCTACAAAAACAACTAGACAAATATTGCCAGTTTATGCTATCTCTGGGGCTAAAAGTTAACAAGAGTAAGACCTATGTTATGCATTTTGGTCCCAAGGTGAAAAAACTCAAATCCATCTATATTGAACAGGTTAGATTGGAGCGTGCTAGACAATCCTAGGTATCCTAATGGACGACCAGTTAGACTGGAAAGCAGGAGTTACAAGTAAAAAAATGCTCTTTCAAAGAGCGACCTCTGCGCTTATTTCATTCTCGAGAAAATTGGGTAAACCGGCCCCAAAAGAGCTGCTTAAAATTTACCATGCGAAATGCCACAGTGTTGCCATCTACGGTGCTGGCGTCTGGGGCTATGCCTCCGTGGATGGATCACAACTGGTCCAAAATGGGTTTTTTAAATATATTCTGGCACTTCCTCCTAGTGCTCCAATATACGGATCCCATATTGAGCTGGGTATCGATTATATAACTGATATTATTAGATGCCAGCCGATACTCTTATGGCACCGTGTTTGGACCAAACCCCAATGTCACCTAACCCGCTCTCTATTACAAGACTGTTTATCACTGGAGAAATGGAAAAACATTCCATGGCTTCTTTATGTTTTCAACTTCTTAACAGACCTGAATTGTGCTTATTACTTCATCGAACCATTGACCCTGACAGAGATCAGCAGAAAGGCGCAGAAAGCTCTCTGTTTAAATCATCTGAGAGAACCTCGCCTTCTAAGTGAAGTATCTATGCCTACTAATGTGCACATTCTTATGGTTCAAACCTCCCCAGGTATTCAGCCTTACCTTACTTATTTTTTGACCAACCATGAGAAATTTGTCTTAACGAGGTTTAGTTTCAACACTTTTTTTCGCCTTGTAACCTTCCCCACAACGTCAAATTGGTCTCATGATCTGGCAAAGTGTCCTTGTGACGGAGTATCACCGCAATCGACCATCCACCTTACATTGTTCTGTCGTTACTATGAACAAACTCGTAAACGCTGGATCATTCCACTCCTTCGTAAAATGGGGTCAAGAACATGTCGGCCAGCCTATCTGGCACTTCAGATGTTAGACACACCGTATGTGGCCAAATGTGTCGCTCTTTTTCTAAAATCTTGTCTGAAAATGCGTTCCAACTTAGGGCTATTATCACCCTGATTTATTACAAATTGTCATATTCTGATTAACTTGATATTATCAATTTCTAGCTATGTTACAAATTATTAATTTGTTCCTTTTAACTGTACATAATTTGTGTGTTTTTATATTATCTGAATTTGTAAATGTACTTTTTATGATTTAACAAAATGTTAATCGAATAAAAGTCTTTGAATCGAATCGACTTGATGCACATTATTAAAATACAATGTATTGAAATTTGTATTTATATCTGTTTATATACATAAAAAACTATATGAATATACATACTGAATAGACTGATTTTTTAATACAAACTAGTGAATAAACACGCATTCATAATAAAAGGATGAATGTTGAAGCGTGACTGAGTACATAGGCTTGTTACATCATAATCTAGATGGAAGAATGAATTGTTTTTTAAATTATTCAAAATCATGACAATATTTCTTTTAATTATGTAGACTGATTACGTTTTTTGATATTAATAAATTGTTTTCTAACAAAGATTTTGATCTGGGTTTTTTGTATTTATATATGTTTGCCCATTTTCTCATTAGTTACTTAAGTAGTTGTACTTACAATTGTTGTTCATGTCCTGACTTCGGAATGTAACTATTAACAGGGGTACCACCCTTTTCTGTACAATTAATAATAGGAATGCATACATACAAGTATAAAATTCCAAACCCCAATACAAACATGTCAGGTAAGGAGTAGTTTTAACCCTATGTCAGTAGTGAACCGGCTTAGGCTAATACATTGACGTGCTGAAAAAGATAACCGTGGGTTCTGCAGAAATATACAGGTCACAGTGTACATTAGTTTTAGGACATCCACATAAAATGTTGCATGGTCAATTTAGCTGTGCTGAAACACATAAATAGACTATATTTCTTTGCAGACTCAAGCTTGACAGGACATCAACAATTAGTGCAGACATAACAAAAAGAGGCCACCACATTTTTATCTGTTAAACAAACACAACGAGAGGCCGACAGTAGAAACAGTTTTTGAACTGTCATTAAGCATTGAGCACAGGGTGTAAACAATTGTGGATTCTGCCTTAGTACAAGCTTGTTGAGAAAATGTTAAAGTCAGATAGGCTGGATTGGGCCCATTGATGTAAAACAAGAGATAATCACTCGCTATGCAGAAAAACGAAAGTGTGTTTCAATGTTATCTCACCCTTATTCTGAGGACTAACCCACAAGAGGGGGCTTCCTGCCAGGCTTGCTATTTGCGTCATGTTGAAATTTGTAACCTGTGTTGTTTTGTGGTTTTTGCTATATATATATACTACTGCCTGTAATCCAGAACTTTGAACGTCAGACTTTAGTCTCTTTTTGAGACTGGCTGATTTTCCAAATTGAGTGATTGATTAAAACCATAATATTGTGTAAAATTGTTCTGTCTTACTTTATTAATAGATTTTCCCTCCAACATGAGCAACGCCTAGTGATCAGTGAGAAGGGTGAAGTACTTACCGTATAGAAACTCCTGGAAGTGTTCACAAGCCCACACTACAGTTAGGGTTTTTTCCTCAGGTTGTGAATAGGCATGTTTGGTCTGCGACAGAATCCTACTCAGATAAGCCCCAACATGTCTCTTAGCATTGCTGTGTCCATTTTGCTGGGAATTGGGTTCACCCACCCCCACCAAGCTTGCGTCTACCAAAGTCTCAGAATGCAGTTTTGGATCAAAATTGGCTATTTCAGTCGTTTTCTCAATTGCATGTTTGATTTTCTTAAAGCTCTGATCACATTCAGGTGACCACTTGAACAGAACGTTGAATATTGTTAAATCTCTCAATGGGGCACTAATTGTGGCAAAGGTATGAATGTACCTTGAATAGTAGCAGCGATGCAGAGGAAAGATTGTGGCATGGTCACATCCTGTGGGGGACAAGTGGACGATAAGGCTAGCACTTTAGCCAGATCTGTTGTCATCCCCTTTTCAGAGAAAATATGCCAGAAGAATTTGAGTTTTTTTTATGAAACTCACACTTTTTTCTGTTCAACGTGAGACCTTTTCCAGCAAGTAAATGGCATGTTTGTGTAAGGGCTTTGTCATGTTCCTTTTAGGTGGCCCCAAATACCACTATATCATCACTGTAATTAAAAGCATATGTGACAAGCAGTATTATGCTACAAATGGCATCCTGAAAAAGTTCTTTAGTAGACGACACCCCAAAACATAGTCTTTTATATCTTAACAAATCAACACAGGTCAAAAAGTTAGTAATGTACCTGCACTTTTCTTCTAGTTTAAGTTGATTGTAGGAAGGTGGAATCTGACTATATGGTTACCCCAACTTTTTTCCTGGTGTTTTGCTGGTTTTCGACTTAGCTGGCCTGGGACCCTGCTATTCAGGGCCCCAGACTATCGGCTTTCTCTATAAAATAATGGACTCCATGTACTTTAGGTACATACCAGGTAGGTTACTGGGTCACCCTCATGAGCCCCTGTATAGTGTAATCGTCAAAAAGAAGGGAGAATGATCAATTGATCAATCGGACACTATTTACCACTCAGAAGGGTGGAAGGTCCAGTATCAGCCTGTGCCCGCATCAAGCATAGGTAAACCAAGTGGGTTGCTGAACTGTTCCTTAGGAAAAGAGGAATTAAGTGTATCTGGCGTGACCGGAGGTGTAGATGCAACACCTTTGGGCATCCATTATGTTGGATGTATTTGCCTCACACACCCATAAGGGTGTCATGCTTCATCATAGGCGTTGCTCCTCGTCGGGGAGGCGGTGCAATCCCCGACGGGCTCACCTCTGAGAGGGGCTCTTTGGCGGAGATCTTTTATATCCAACTGCCTTATGGTGAAGTGCGGGTGTGTGGGTGGAGTAGCAAGTTGCCTAGGGGAGTGATTTAAAATGTAGCAGGGGGTGCCGGAAACCACTTTATTCTGGGGGTCCCCCTACTGCAATTAAAAACGTGAATCTAGCTCGCTAGGTGCCAAACGGTTAGGTATAGTGGCCCTAGATGAGACTAGAGGAGGAATTGGTCAACATGTTTCTCGCGTGTGGCAGTTCGCCCGCGATTCATCAGGACCTATAAGTGATAAGAACTACATTCAATCAACAACATGCTGGTGTCATGTGTGTAGTGTGGGTGTAGTTTACCTCTGTGGCTTTATCCTATGCCTAAACGGGGAAAAAAATATACAGAATTAATAGCATTTCGTTTCCACCAGAAAGCATACATGGTCAGGGTGAGGGCAAAAACACAGTGTATCATGCTAGTGGTGGTGAATTACAACTAGCATCAGAATAGCGTGACTGTGTTGTTGCAGCGTGCAGTGTAATAATCACACACACACTGTGTAAGTGAAAAGGGTGCTTAATATTAAAAACAATGGTTTAAAAACAGCAGCAGTCTCGCAGGAGACACCATACATTTCTTAGTGTGTGGCATAACCAATGTGCTTATTTGGTGTGTATATTGACATTACAGACTAACGCCTGACTCACCTAATGGTCAGGGATTAAATGCCACATGAACGTTCGGTGGGTTGGTACATCGGGGTTGAACCTTTGGATTTGGCTAGAGGGGAGACGTATAGAATGTCACAAACGAGGCTACAATTGAAGTAATCAGAGCCCTCAAGAAGACCGGGATCAGCTATGGTTGGACGGAGTTATTTGGGACCCCCAGCATTGTGTTATAGGGATGCACCTTACCTCAAACTTCCCGTGTCCTCGCGGATTCACCTACCCATCACCGCCGAGCTCGGATAGATGATGGGGCTTGGTGGCGCTCACTATTTATAGTTTGGAGCGTCAGGGAACTGCGCCCGTCCCCGCCCACTATATTAGGTCAGGTGGTACGCCCGGTTAATGGGGCGGCCGTTATAGAATGGGTTCATTAAGCCTCACGTGTGGACTTTTCGGATGCTAGGTATTAGATACTGATCTGCAGTACTAATAAAACCAGAAACTAACAGTTGGCCAGTAGAAGGTACATTTATTGTATTATGTGGAGCAAGCAGAACAGGGAAAAATTGGCAACAACAGAGAGCAGGTTTCAGTTACTAATCTAGAATTCCAATGTGGAATATGTAAGACTAGGGGTGGCTGGTCTAAAGAGAGTGCCAAGGAATATCCTCATTGAGACCTTGACTGTCGGAAGATAGGCGGTGGACCCACCTTTGTTCTTTCCGAAACAAGGCTTGTTTGGGGCAGTTCGGGCTGGACTCTAACACAACCCATTTCAATGAGTCTGCATTGTGGTTGGACTCCACATAGTGTTTACACATTTTAGTATGAGTTTTTTTACAGCGGAAATTGCTGCGGTGTTCGATAATGCGGGTTTTGATTGGGCGTGTCGTCATCCCAATATACTGCAATCCGCAGGGGCATGTCAACATGTAAATACAGTGGGAGGTGGTACAGTTAGTGTGGCCCCTGAGTTCCCAGTTGAAAGTGTCAGAGAGTTGTATCGTTTTGTGTATCGTTGTGTATCTGCACACCCCACAGGAACCACATGGATAATGGCCCCTGACGGGCGGCAGATGCCACAAAGGTTGTTGAGTACCTTTCTTAGTTATTTTTGGTCTGGTATTGATCAAGATATCTTTTACATTCTGCGATCTTTTGAACGCAAACCTCGGTTGTTCTAGACTCAGGTTTCCTGTATTTAAGATGCCCCAGTGACGTTTGATTGTATTTTTGATTTTATTTGACACGGGGTAAAGGTTGTAACACAGGTAATAGGCTGATTCTCGACCGGTGTTCCCTTCCGTTGTTCTAATAAAGCTTCTCGATGGTTGTTTCTGGCTCGTTTTTGTGCTCTTGAGACCTCTCTCTTCGGGTAACCCCTATCCAGTAGATTCCTGGATAGGATTACTGATTCTTTCTTGTAGTCGGCAAGATTGCTGCAATTTCGCCGAATACGGAGAAATTGTCAGAATGGTAGGTTGGAGCGTAAGGCCCTTGGGTGGTGGCTCGTATAATGGAGCAAGCTATTGCGGTCTGTAGGCTTTCTATACATGGTGGTGTAGGCTTTCTATACATGGTGGTGCTGAGTGACCCCTCTTGTAGTCTTGTAGAAAGCAATCTCCGTAGGTGAAGCAGACATTGTGAAGTGGAAATAAGGGTTGAGCGTATTCACCCATTCGAAGAAGGCCTCATGTGAGGTCGGTGGTCCAGTCCACAAGATCAGAATATCGTCTATAAACCGCCTCCACATCTTGATGTTGTCAAGGAAGGGGTTAGACTGATGGTGTATATGTCTGTCTTCAAATTCTGCCATGTACAGGCATGCCACTGAGGGGGCAAAAGTACTGCCCATCGATGTACCTTGGGTTTGATGGTAATAGTGCCCCTTGAACTCGAAGTAATTCTCCGTAAGTGCTAAAGTGGCACATTCCATAATGAATGCAGGTGGGGTGTTCGAGCTCCAAATTTCGTGTCCGAGCCTTTCCTCTATTACTTCTAGTGTGGCCCTCTGAGGAATATTTGTATAGAGGGCCTACACATCGAGAGTAATCAAGAGGTCGATCCGTCCTGTGTCCTGGATAGTGTCCAGTAGGCGTAAGATATCTGTCGTGTCTTGAATGTATGAAGGGATGCGTCTCACAAGGGGTTGCAGGAAATGGTCACAAAATTGTGAGAGTGGTTCCAAGACGGAGTCGATCCCTGAGACGATCGGTCTCCCTGGTACCGGTCTGGTTTCTTTGTGGACCTTTGGTAAGATATAGAAGTAGGGGACCCAGGGGTGGGGAATTCATATCGCCCGACGCCCAGGACATATTGTTTGCTGCCAGGGACAAGAAGTCTTTATGTTTTTATTGTCCCTCGGACAAGTAGGCTCAACTTCCTGCAGCAGAAACCTTTCCCAGAACAGAACTCTCAAAATCCTGCTAAGCTGCTTCCAATTGTGTGCCGAGTTTATTGGGATAACTTTCTACGACGTAATAGTCCTTTGCTTCACTGACAATGCCCAGAAATGCTTCCCTCCTTTCTGAGCACAGCGCAAGGAAACTGACATCTCTTTGGAGGTTGCAGGGCCGGCCTGACTTACGCTTTTGGAAAGAAAAAAAAAAAACTCTGCTTACACGGTTTCATTTAGCATGAAGGCTGCCACTCACAACTGCACTCTGAAAGCATTTAGGCCCGTCACCGTTGCTTGCTAGCAGAATGTGCAAGTACTGCCTTTCACAATAATCCTGTGTTTCCGAGTCTCTGCGCTCCCCAAAGCCTGCCTCGGTGGCCCCTTCCTTCAGAGGTCATTGTCCTTGGTGTAAAGCGCGCGGCCCATCACCACCAGCAGCCAAGATCGCGGATGCTCTTCCCCCCCAAACCCCCTCCCACTGTAGCTATTAATGTGATCATCGGAGCTATTGTCAGATCTCAGCCCACTAGGTAAAAGGCAGCAAAAGCGTAGTAAAATATAAATGATAAAGTTGCATTTGTAAAGTTGAATTTTCCAAAAACTTTGACGGTAGACAAAATATTGTGCCCAGCCCCACGTCAAAAGTGTTGTCAAAATCCACTTTTTGATGAGGGGCCTCGCACAATATTAGAACATTAAGTTTATGGAAAATTCATCTTTACAAATGCGACTTAAGCATTTATATTTATATTTTTGCCACGCTGTTGCTGCCTCTCTTACCTAGTGGACTGAGCTCTGATAAAATACCACACTAAACCTATTTATGTGTGTGTTTGTGAGCATGGGCGCATTATTTTATAGGATTTTGACAACACTTTTTAAAGTTTTAGTGAATTGAAAGCTCATGAGGTTCTAAAGCTAAATCTACTGACTAAGGGACCCCCACCAATAAAACCTGGGCTATAGTGAACCCCTGCCTACAGCAGCAGTGAGTTTTTTATGGGCCTCTCATCTACAACTTGGCAGATAAGAGATGATTAACTAAAAGAAAATAGAAGATGGGTTGCTAGAAAAGGGAGTGAAGGATGGAAGAGGGGCAAAGGATAGATGAGTGGGTGAATGTATGGGTGGATGAAAGGATGGATGGACGAGTGGGTAAAAGGATGGATGATTGGGTGAAAGGATGGATGATTGGGTGAAAGGATGGATGTATGATTGGGTGAAAGGATGGATGGATGATTGGGTGAAAGTATGGATGAGTGGGTGGATGGGTGGGTGAAAGGGTGGATGGGTGGGTGAAAGGGTGGATGGGTGGGTGAAAGGGTGGGTGAAAGGGTGGATGGATAATTGGGGACGGGTGGATGAGTGGGTGAAAAGATGGATAGGTAAGAGAATGGGTGGCTCTGTGTATGTGAGAAAGAATGTGTAGCTGGGTGGATGAAAGGATGACAAAGTAAATGGAAATCTGAGATGGATGGATCGGTTGGTAAAATGATGGACGAGTAAATAAATATAAATAAAAGTCTGAATGGATAGAAGGATTTCATAGTAATTTAAAATCTGAGTGGATGGATTTATGGCAAAGTAAATGAAAATCTGAGAGGATGGATGTATGGCAAAGTAAATGAAAATCTGAGCGGATGGATGGATGAATAAATGAATGGCAAAAGGAAAAATTGATGGCTGAAAGGAGTTATTGATTGATGGGTAAGTCAAATGATGGATGCATGGGTGGATGGATGCATGCATAGATTGTGGATGGGTGAACAGATGGGTAGATGTATGGAATGGCCAACGGATGGATGGAACGGGGAAGAGTGAATGAATGACAGAATGGAAATGTGAAATGGACATGAGCAGATAGATGTAGCATGAAAGAATAATGGACAGATGCTTGGATGGAAGCGACTAAAAAGGAATTTTAGGGAGGTTTGAGCTCACTTACATCACTTGTTTGGTGCTGTCAGAGTATTGTTCAAAGTGGGGGTATTTTAACTTTCTGGCTACTCCCTTGAATAAAACCATCAAAGGGCTTTTCCCTTTACTTAGCAGCAGAGTACGACTGTAAATCACACACCATAATGATCTTTTCTTTTCATGAGAACCCCACCTTCGTATCACTCATCACATAGAGGATACTACCTGTGCAAATGGAATAAGCTGTGCAAGCGTGGCCTGTGCAAAGCTTGATTTGTGCACTATACTGAAGATGCTAGGAACAATGGTAATGCAAGGCTCAACTATGTCTTACATGAGATCCACATGGTACCCGAGCTACACTGCGTATGATCTTTACAGTGACCTGCGCAGGACATGAGCTGTATAATAGTTATGAACAGTGCTGTGCATGATTCATGTAAGGGGAGGGATAGTGCATGAGTGAATTGTTAAATAGAAGGTGTAAAGTGTATGAGATGCACTATAGAGGATATAAGTTGCTCTAGAGATGAGGTTTGCTATGCCCGTGGGTTGTGCAGGAGCTATGCAGAACACTAGCTGTGTGGAGTTTGAGCTTTACTTTGCATGAAATCTGCATGGTATGACTTGGAAGAGGCAACTAAGTAAATTGCTGTGAAAGGCATGACCTTTCTTCTTAACATCTTTAATGACAAGTCAGTGCCTGCTGTAACCATAGTACCTTAATAGTTTGTTAAATGGCCCGTCTTCGGGGTTTTCTAACTGATGCATTTTTACTTGCTGGTTTCCTCAAATCCCCCCATCGCCTCTGAAACAAATTGGTAGTTTCTCAGGGAAATAATATAGTGACACATTTGCATTTGTTTGCTAGAGGTATGATCGCCCACAGTTTATTCGGCTTGTCGGGGTGCTAATGTTTAAAAAAAATTGTGTAACATGTTCATGGGTCAAGTGCATTAAAGTTCAGTCGAGCAGAGAATTCAAGTCAGATACATTCAAACACAGTCAGCAGGAATCTCAGCTTGCATTACTGATAGGGGATCCAATAAAAGCAGTTGTGCATGGTCTGATACATTTACAAGTTGTGGCTGTGTATAGCTTCCAGAAGGCTCCTTTATTATGTGCAAGTGTATAAAGAAAAATGGAGGCAAGAGTGTCTGTTTTCAAAATAAAATCACCAATGTACCCCAAACAATGTGCTCCTTGAAAAAGCGACGAAGAGAGCAAAATAGTTGCAACTTAAAAATGGTTGTAGTGTGCAGAAAGCTACAATGCAGAGTTTGAAAACATTAACTACCATTGCACTAAGGAATCATTTAATACATCACCTTTGGTGCATGTCAATATTTTAAAAACAAAATAAAGGCAAATCAAAGTAAAACTACTTAAAGAAAAATAATTAGGCCCCCCACTCATAACAGAATGTAACAAATGTGCATTAAAGATCTATTAAATTGCATTGGTGCAGAATTAAGACTTTCCGAAATTCATAAGCGTTTACCTAAGTTGGCCTTGAAACCTACAAACAGTTCCATGTTCGTAAACACACTCTTTACAAACATATAATGTATTACCTTTTTCAGGGTGCAGAGGGGGTTAGAGAGGAGTTTATAGTGTCGTTAAACAATGTATGTTGCACGCATGCACACATTTGCACCGCAATCTAGGTCTGGAAAAAACAACTCTTTTTGCTAGTGAATACTTTTATAGGTACAAACACAATCTTTGTGTGGCTAAGCCAAACTTACATGTATTGATAGCTTACATTTTGACTCTGTAACTAGATTGCCTACAAATTCTTGCCAAACTATGAAAGTCTACATATTGGATATAGTGCTTGGCATATGATCACATTTCTAGCAAACCAGGGAACCAAGCTAGAGTGAGATGAAGGGAACTGTCCACAAATTACAATGTGAATAGTGTCAGACAGGGGCAGTCTCCTTGATCCTCAGTTGGTAACTGAGGCACTGGACTGGAAGTAGAATCTAAGTTTATTTACAGTAACATTTTGTGAAAATGAGTGAATGTTTACAAATATAATTGTCAGGGTAGTCCACAAGTCTCTTCCTCAGACTAGAAAGAGTGCATTGATACAATAAGGGCAGTGAACTTCAATATAATGAAAGTGCTGATATATTCAGAGGCTTACCATGACCTTGAGCAGAGCTCACTCAAACAGAGACTAAATATTCAATAAATGTAATCAGTTCCATTGGGACAATAGTACACCAAACGCTGATTGCAGTTTTATGGATATGTTCTTATATTTCCCATGACCGGGACCGCTGTCTCTAATAATATAGTAAAATGAGCCCTGACATAATCAGAAAGGTTGCTATCCAAACTCTTATATGAGAATACGGTCATGAATTGAAACCTCATTGTTTGCTACCAAATGGGACAAGTAGATTTTTTTTAAAGGACAAGTAGATTTCTGAAACATTTTGTCCTTCGGACAAGAAGATATTTTATAAAATTCCACACCCCTGGGGACCCTGGGATCTTTTTTCGTCAGCAATTCCGTCTCTTTTTTAGTGATCCATTGTTCACATTCTGCACTCACCACCAAGCCCGTAATTATGGTCTGTAGGCGGACTGTTGGATCACCAGGGATGGGTGTGTAGTATCGTCTATCGTTTAGTTGCCTTGTGCATTCCAGATCATAGTCCACAGTGTTCATGAGGACTGTGGCGCCACCCTTGTCTGCCTGTTTGATGGTAATCAGGGGATCTTCCGCTAGTGATTTGAGAATATTCATCTCATTCCGAGAGATGTTGGAATGTTTTGCCTGCCGGTCTAATGTTTTGATGTCTTTTAGTACGGCTTGTTCGTAGGTAAGGACTTCATTAGGAATCATCCCATTGTGGGGTGTAAAGGTTGAAGGGTTGTGTAGGCCAGTCTTCTATTCGATCACTGGGCCTGCCCTCAAAGAAGGCCTTCAATCTAATTTTCCTGAAAAATGATTGGATTTCCCTGGTTTGTTGGAAGAGGTCAGTTTTTGGAGTTGGTACAAAGCCCAGTCCTTTTGGTAGAACTTGTTCCTCTCTCTCTGTCAAGAGGCGGTCTGACAGGTTCACCACCAGACTTATTTTTGTCCCGATCGGTTCGTGTTCCTCGTGTCCATTCCCTGGGGGCGTGTGTCCTCCCATTGTACTTTCTTCTCTAGAGCGTTGCCTCGCTTTCGCCCTCGCCTTCTGCCCCAGCCTCTGCCTAAAAAAGGGGGGCGTGAGGAAACTTGGGGGGCATAGAAAGGTGGATATTGAGGGGCAAAGGGTGGTTGGAAATGGGGGAATTGTGAGTATTGCCAGATGGGAGGGCCCATGGGGTGCCCTTGGTGTGGGAAATTCTGGAAATTCTGTTGTCCACATCCCCTGCCTCTTTTGGCCCTAGGTGGCATTTGGGGAAGGCCATTTTCACAGCTACTGTCAGATCCACTGCTGGATCCCCTTCTGGAGGAGGTGGCACTCGAGTCCGAATTGTAGTTTGTTCCCGGGGGGACATAATCATCCGTTAGATAAGGGTAGACTTTTTCCTTTGAAAACCTTTTGATATCCTTTTGTAGTTTAATTACTTTCTGGTTCATCAGGTATTCTTTGTGTTCCGCCATTTCTTTATTTAGTTCCGCCAGTTTTGTTTTAAAGCCTGGATTTGGAGCCGCTGTCTTCAAAGCAGTCTCAGCTGCTTGGATGCGGAGTAGGAGTTCATCTGCTAGACGTTTCGCAGTGTTAACGATAAGGATGATCATGGGTACACTTCCATGAGACCTGTGACCATTCAATCTTAAATTGTCCATCCTCCCAGAAAATTCTAGGAAAGTTTTTAACAATCAAGCCATTGGGAGCAATTTTGGCTTTGAAATATTCAGCCATCATTGTCCCATGTATGGTAATTCTAATCCACTCTCGTTTGAGATCTGACAAAGATTGCCATTCCGCTGTATTGCTCCCTGTAGCTGGTTCTATGTCTATGCAAAAAAGCGATGGTGTTCTCATGATTGCTGCTGCATCTTCCTCACCGAAACTCAACCCCTGACCATCCATATTGTCGGGGTCAAAGAAGTCGTGTTCCAGGAGGAGGGACTCCTCCAGAGGAAGGCAGGAAAGAAAGTGAAAGTACCACTGCCCAATGCGGGAAGTGGGTTGTGACCAACCAATGTGGTATAGGGGTCACAGGGTGGGGGATATGACAAGTCTTACCCACCAAAAGGGTACTCCCACGGTTTGCACCGTGCAAAGGTAATCGTCAAAAAGAAGGGAGAATGATCAATTGATCAATCGGACACTATTTACCACTCAGAAGGGTGGAAGGTCCAGTATCAGCCTGTGCCCGCATCAAGCATAGGTAAACCAAGTGGGTTGCTGAACTGTTCCTTAGGAAAAGAGGAATTAAGTGTATCTGGCGTGACCGGAGGTGTAGATGCAACACCTTTGGGCATCCATTATGTTGGATGTATTTGCCTCACACACCCATAAGGGTGTCATGCTTCATCATAGGCGTTGCTCCTCGTCGGGGAGGCGGTGCAATCCCCGACGGGCTCACCTCTGAGAGGGGCTCTTTGGCGGAGATCTTTTATATCCAACTGCCTTATGGTGAAGTGCAGGTGTGTGGGTGGAGTAGCAAGTTGCCTAGGGGAGTGATTTAAAATGTAGCAGGGGGTGCCGGAAACCACTTTATTCTGGGGGTCCCCCTACTGCAATTAAAAACGTGAATCTAGCTCGCTAGGTGCCAAACGGTTAGGTATAGTGGCCCTAGATGAGACTAGAGGAGGAATTGGTCAACATGTTTCTCGCGTGTGGCAGTTCGCCCGCGATTCATCAGGACCTATAAGTGATAAGAACTACATTCAATCAACAACATGCTGGTGTCATGTGTGTAGTGTGGGTGTAGTTTACCTCTGTGGCTTTATCCTATGCCTAAACGGGGAAAAAAATATACAGAATTAATAGCATTTCGTTTCCACCAGAAAGCATATATGGTCAGGGCCAGGGCAAAAACACAGTGTATCATGCTAGTGGTGGTGAATTACAACTAGCATCAGAATAGCGTGACTGTGTTGTTGCAGCGTGCAGTGTAATAATCACACGCACACTGTGTAAGTGAAAAGGGTGCTTAATATTAAAAACAATGGTTTAAAAACAGCAGCAGTCTCGCAGGAGACACCATACATTTCTTAGTGTGTGGCATAACCAATGTGCTTATTTGGTGTGTATATTGACATTACACACTAACGCCTGACTCACCTAATGGTCAGGGATTAAATGCCACATGAACGTTCGGCGGGTTGGTACATCGGGGTTGAACCTTGAATCCAAAGGCTCAACCCCGATGTACCAACCCGCATTTAATCCCTGACCATTAGGTGAGTCAGGCGTTAGTCTGTAATGTCAATATACACACCAAATAAGCACATTGGTTATGCCACACACTAAGAAATGTATGGTGTCTCCTGCGAGACTGCTGCTGTTTTTAAACCATTGTTTTTAATATTAAGCACCCTTTTCACTTACACAGTGTGTGTGTGATTATTACACTGCACGCTGCAACAACACAGTCACGCTATTCTGATGCTAGTTGTAATTCCCCACCACTAGCATGATACACTGCGTTTTTGCCCTGGCCCTGACCATGTATGCTTTCTGGTGGAAACGAAATGCTATTAATTCTGTATATTTTTTTCCCCGGTTAGGCATAGGATAAAGCCACAGAGGTTAACTACACCCACACTACACACATGACACCAGCATGTTGTTGATTGAATGTAGTTCTTATCACTTTTAGGTCCTGATGAATCGCGGGCGAACTGCCACACTTGAGAAACATGTCGACCAATTCCTCCTCTAGTCTCATCTAGGGCCACTATACCTAACCGTTTGGCACCTAGCGAGCTAGATTCACGTTTTTAATTGCAGTAGGGGGACCCCCAGAATAAAGTGGTTTCCGGCACCCCCTGCTACATTTTAAATCACTCCCCTAGGCAACTTGCTACTCCACCCACACACCCGCACTTCACCATAAGGCAGTTGGATATAAAAGATCTCCGCCAAAGAGCCCCTCTCAGAGGTGAGCCCGTCGGGGATTGCACTGCCTCCCCGACGAGGAGCAACGCCTATGATGAAGCATGACACCCTTATGGGTGTGTGAGGCAAATACATCCAACATAATGGATGCCCAAAGGTGTTGCATCTACACCTCCGGTCACGCCAGATACACTTAATTCCTCTTTTCCTAACGAACAGTTCAGCAACCCACTTGGTTTACCCCTGTATAGTGTACCATAGGTACCCAGGGCATAGGTGCACCCTGCAGCATGTATGGTGCCACCCCTGGTTTGCCTTCCAAACTGACACCACAGGTCTGTTCACACAGCCTGGGTAAGGTGGTGTAATCATCCCTTACTTAGATATAGTATACCTATATCTACCTTTATATATAGACACATATACACCTAAAAGCCACTCCTATGGTAGGCCTCGACAATCCTGGAGGCAGAGTGCTTGGTTTTATGTGAGAGGGTGCCCTAGCATGAGCTGACCCCTTCTGCAGCTTTCGGAACCATCTCCTTATAGCTGTTCTATGATATATCCATACCATATACTCTTAAGTGCATTATAATCCTCGCGGTTAATGCTAACTTTGGTTTGGCTTTATCAAAACTTGTCATGTAAGGTGTCAAACACTTTGGAAAACTACCCCCCCCCCCTGCCAATTCATGCGGCGGGGTAGCATTCCACCCTTCTAGAGGGAAAAGACATGTAAGTTACTGCTTTACCCAGTTAAAGTTAAACAGAGCCTCAGCATCACAAAATGGATGCTGCTGCCACAGACACGAGTCTGAACTCATGTTGATGGGGGAAACTCCAGCAAGGGCGGCCTGGCCAATAGGTTTCCTGACAAGGGAGGTGCCAGCACCTCCCCAGGCAGGGGTTTTGTGTATTAGTGCAGGGAGAGCTGCATTCAGTGAATGCATCTAAACACTGCCTGGGGCACACAAGGTACTCCGTGCATAGCCCGGTTCAAACCAGTTGCTGGGGCACTCCAGCCCCAGCTCTGGCGCGAAACTGGACAAAGGGAAAGGGGTGTAACCACCCCCTTTTCAGGTCCACCCATAGGAGGAACCTAGTCAGGTAATCCAACCCCAATCCTTAGTATAAGTATAGGAGCTGTGTCCCCAGGACTTTAGATTATCCTGGACGAATCTTTGAAAGACATATCTTGGACCTTCGGCATTCCATTCTGACTGGAAGATGGAAGACATCTCCCTTGTGGTCAAGGAGTGACTACCCTGTGCAAACAGGCACCAACAGCATCTTTGCCAGTCTGCAGTTTCAAGGCTCCCGTCGGAACCTGAAGACTCTGCGACACAAGAACTGGACTTCGAGACTTCTCTGACCCCGACCCACATCCACAGCAAAGCTGAGACCCGTGGCGAACACGAGAGACGAGGGACCGGACATCTTGGACATCCTGCATTTTGCTACCTGCACTCCTTTCCTGAAGCCTCAGTAAATTGTGCATTAGGGTACGAGAAGCCCCAGCCCAGAGCACCATTTGCGCCGAAACTCAGGCCCCCACACTCCGCCAGTATCCTGTGGGCCCGCCTCTGCATTTGAGCTTGATGTGTCTTCCCGGTTCCTTGCCTGTTGGCTAGTGAGCCCCCTGAAGACGCCATCTTGAAATTACTTTGCTTTCCTGGTTGCTCCTGGATTGCTCCAGCGTCCCTGAAAAAGAGAAGTGCCACAGACCTTGCTGGTCTGCAACAGAGCCAATCTCAACATCCTGCGTGGGTTGCCACGGCTAGTTGGGTCCAATCCGGATACCGACACCGCAGTCATCTAGATCCATCGTGGGACAGCTCGAATCCAGTGCTTAGTCATCATCGATGCCTCCTGGATCTCGTGGCAGAAGAGACAAACTCACCTTCTTCACCTTCAAGCAAACAACATCACCTGGTTCCTTCCTGGTCACTGGCTGTTGACCCAAACTCTGTCCCCTTTGCTTTCAGGTTCTTCTCATCACCGATCCATCCTTGGATCTACCCGGACACTTTTCCTCTGGTCGCCTGCAGCACTTCTTTGCAGCTCTCCATTAAAAACGACGACGAAACCCGACACGAAAAGACACCTATGCACCCGGCTTCCCTGGGTGAGGTAACACGAGTACTCCGGTGCTCCCGTGGGTCTTGACTCTCGAAGTGTCCTAGTATAAAAGGGTTCCATCCTAGTCCATCCGGAAGTGTAGTTAAATTGTAACTCTGTATCTTTTTCGAACTCCATAGAAAGTCAATGGGAACCCGCGCCTGTGTTTAGACACAGCACGCAGCTCCCGTGGGTCTCCTACTTCCTAACCTTTGGTTGTTTAGTGTAGCCCCAGCGATTCTACAGACCCTAGGCCTGCTTTCTAACTCTCACGTGGTACTTATACCACTTTCTTAGTATATGGTTTGTGAGGCCCCTAGGGCATAACGTATACTGTGCAACTTATCGTATATTAACTGTGTGACTTGTATTGTATTTTGACCTCTGACCTCATAAAGAGTGCAGAGGGGTTGTGTTTAGATTAAATACATATATATTTGATATATACCTTGTGTGGTGTCCTTTTATTTGGTTTTCAAGGGATTATACATGGTAAAACAACTTGCTTAACTCTCCTTCTGAAGTTGTAGCCTGGAGACTGCTAGTTCATGCTACCCCTAGGATAGCTTTCTATAAGGTTGACCTTACAACCATCATCAGTAAGGGTCGATTAGACTGGTGCCAGGTGCCCACTAGAACTAGTGGACATCATATGCCAGGCTAACTTCTCACATTGATGATACTCTTTGTTAAGATCAAGGCGGGAAAAGACTTTGGCGCCATTCAGCTTTTTAATGATGTCTGCAATGTGGGGATCTGGATGCCCTTGTCTCTGATTGTCTTGTTTGCTTGGCAGATATTAACACTAATGCGCACAGCAACTCCACTGTCCTTTTTCGGCACTACCACTATGGGCGAAACCCAAAGCATCGGACAAGTAGAGCGTTCAATTATATCATGCTTCAACAACGTTTGGAGTTCTTTCTTAACAGATTACTGTAGATGGAAAGCAATTCAATGATGTTGAGCAACAGGATGAATGTCCTCATTATTGTGAAGTTCTACTTTCATTGTCTTAAGCATTCAGGTTATAATTGATAGAGTGTCAGCAGTAGAACTGAAACGGAGTAAACATGCACTTGACGAAGTTCCTTGAATAACATGAATTGGTGCCTGTACGTTCATAGTCTTGCGTCACATGGTCGCTACAAATGCTTCTTAACTTTGCAATGGTGTGGAAGCAGGCCATGGATATACCTTTGTTTCAACGGTGTAAGGTGGGGCACCAGAGAAAGTTTGCTGTATTTTAAGGTATGGAACAACCATTCACCCTTAGTGTGATCTTAGGGCATGGTCCAAAAGAATTTGGTTGTTTCCCTTGACGATCTCTCTCTTCGACTTGGACTCCTCTCTACATGCAGCCAGACCTACATGTGCACGTCGTTTAGTGGTTGATGTCACCATCGTACAGCTATATTCTTCACTGTCACTCGACAATTACGTTGAAGAACCTTTACAAGACAACTTTGATGACAAACAACTTTGTTTAGTTTCCATTTGCCGCAATTGTTGTTGCTGTTTGGCCTTGTTGGCATGGTTAGAGTACTTCTCAAATTTTCTGCCATCCATTTTCTCTTCTCGATGTGAAGCAGTTGGTTTCTCTTTCGCTTTGCAAATGAAATGCTTTTCTTTCCTGAAGACTTTGCATACTTATCGAATGGCGTGACATTTACCTTCGTGTGGGAAGAAGAACCCACATCGGAAACACAACTTCTTTTTGCTCTGAGACATCACTTTATGACCCACGACCTTGTTTCTCTGAATTCTTTTTATGTTCAATGCTGATTCGCTCTGAGCTATTCCAACTTCCATATCACCAGCTTGTCGGTCTACACTTTCCTCTGTTCTTGCAGCCATGAGTACCTCCTCTAGACTGAGCATCTCTCTCAGCACATGTCGTCTGAACGAGTCGGACAGGCAACCATTGATAACTCTGAGATGTAAATCAATCAATCCATCAATCAGGTGACTTGTAAAGAACGACTACTCACCCGTAAGGGTCTCAAGGCTGGAGTGGAGAAGGGGGGCTGCTGATACGCCGAAGGTAAGGGTGGGCGGAAAATCCGTTACGCTCGTGGATTTTGCGGATTTTGGGTAAATCCGCAATCCGCGAACTCTCGCGGATTTACCGAGAATCCGCAAATCCGCGCGCTGCGGATTTTTTGCTTGTGCTCGCACTGCTCGCGGCCCGCGGCGCGGGCAGCAACAATCTCGCACTTGCGAAATTACAAAAATTACAATTGGGGAGGGGTGAAGGAAGTGGCCCAGTCTCCATCTTCCTGTTCCTGTCCAGCAAGCTCCTCCCATTGGGGTGGGGTGAAGGAAGTGCCCCAGTCTCCAACTTCCTGTTCCTGTCCAGCAAGCTCCTCCCATTGCTTAGTCCATTTCCTGGCCACTTTGAATTCGATCTTGACTGGGAAGGATTACTTTTTGTGGATGCTGCTGGATATTTGGATTTGAGGCCTTTTGGATTACTTTTGGATTCGAAATTTGATTTCACAAGTAAGTTGATAAGTTGATGTTGTTTGTTTGTGGTGATTTTTGTGTGTGTTTTTGACTTTTTGGGGTGGTGTTGGGGGCTTGCTATGGGGTGGGGGCCATATTATTGCCTGGTCCCGTGTCGGTGGGGGTCTAGGGGCCATTTTGAAGCCATGTTGTGTGCTTTGTGCCATAGGCCTGCACCCAGTGTGCTGTGATTTCATTCATTATGCCCAGGGGGCCCAAAATCGGTCTGTTCGCGGATTTTGCGGGTCTTTAGCCACGTTCGCGTCGTGAAGCAACAATCTCGCACTCGCGAAATTGCAATTCTGCACCAGAAAACCCCCAGCAGGCAGCATAAACCTTCTGAAACTTGATGGATGGCATTGGATTGTGGTGATTTGTGTTGTGTTTTTTGACTTTTTGGAGTAGGGGTTGGGGGCTGGCAATGTTGGTGGGGGCCATTTTGAGGCATGGTCCTGGCCATGTGGATGGGGGTCAAGCGGCCATTTTGAAGGCAGGCAGTGAGCTTTGTGACATAGGCCTGCACCCATTTTGCCTTGCTTTCACCCATTGTGCCCAGGGGGAGTCAGTGGTACATGAAACTACAACCCTCTCTGTGGGCTCTCTTAGATCAATGTTAAATTCCTGTTTCCCAAAAATGTAGCAATTCTTATTTTTGATATTTCCATATTGTGGTGTGCACGTGTGTATTCATAAATGCCTACTTGCAAACTATTAATTGAAGCGCTACATATGCAACATATATTTAACTGATGTTCCTCTGTCTTCGTTTGCTTTTAGGTGCACAAAGTCAAGAACTCCGCATCATCGTTGAGCATCAGTGCCAGGAAGAAGTCCTGCTGCGGCCTGCTGTTCCGACATCTGAAGAAGATGGGTCCAAAAAGAGGTGGCCGTAGCTCCTCTTGCAAGAAAGATGTCTCTACTAAGGAGAAGAAGAAGCAAGTGGCACCACTTACCAAGGAGACTGGTGCCTCAACCACTAAATTTTTGTGGAAAAAAGAAAAGTCCACCATGAGTGCTGCACAGGTAGCCTGTTTAGTGGTTCAATCACCAACGACCAGTGATGTTGGCTCATTTCAAGAAAGTAGCAGCACACAATCAACACAGGTTGTAACTCATCTCACAAGTACTATTCAACAACCAAAGCCGCAACAACAACTGCATGGGCTACTAGTACAAGCACAAGTACATGCGCAAGGAGCTGTCCGAGAAGGAGCTGTCCGAGAAGGAGCTGTCTGAGAAGGAGCTGTCCGAGAAGGAGCTGGCAGAGAAGGAGCTGGCCGAGAAGGAGCTGGCCGAGAAGGAGCTGGCCGAGAAGGATCTGGCCGAGAAGGAGAAGGTCGAGAAGGAGAAGCCCGAGAAGAAGAAGGCCGAGAAGGAGAAGGCTGAGAAGGAGAAGGCTGAGAAGGAGAAGGCCGAGAAGGAGAAGGCCAAGAAGGAGAAGGCAGAGAAGGAGAAGGTCGAGAAGGAGAAGGCCGAGAAGGAGAGGGCCGAGAAGGAGAAGGCCGAGAAGGAGAGGGCCGAGAAGGAGAGTTGCAAGTAGAGGTCAGTGAAGAGGCCCATGTAGCGGCGCATGGAGCGGTGCAAGTGCCCACAATGGTTGTTCTTCCAGAAGTAGGGGCACAGGAGGAAATTGACTTTGGAGCTGAGGTATCATGTCAGGAAGACGAAGCCATTCCTCCTGATGATTCATTTTCTCCCAGCTCCCCAGCAAGGAATAGATCACGGAGGGTGTGTAGAAGTTCCTCTTCAAGCCCTGCTCCATCAGATGATCTGGATCCAGATTGCCAACCATCACCGACGTCTGAGAGGGAAGCACACCATGAGCTGAGAAAGGTATCAAATGTTAAAAGGAAGGGCCCCGGAAAGCTCATACTTATGGATCCGAACGTCGGACTTGATGAAGTGGTGCATTCTGATGTTGATGAACAGGATGACAGCAATGACCTAGTCATCACACATGTCATTCCAGCCACACCGGCCATGCAGCAGACAGACATTTATACCCTATCCCGACGTCATGCTGAGCGTGACCCTGGCGACGTGGCACTGGTAGCACCACCAACGCAGTCAAGTAGTACAACAAGTTCAACAAAACCTACAGCTCCCATATTTTCTCCCCAGAGGGGACCTCCATCCAGCTCGACTCGCTCAAGTAGGGTTGCTGCAATAATTGCACAACCCAGTAGATGTCTGCAAGGCTCATCCACCACTGCTTCATCTGGCATTGGCAGTATCATCTCGTGCGGCAAAACCAGAAGTTTCCAGTCCCCAGTTTGGAACTTTTTTAGTGTCCATGCAAAGCATGATTACATAGCCGTTTGTTCCATTTGTAAGACTAGAGTTAGCCGTGGTAAGACTGGTACCAACTATGGTACCGGAGGCCAGATAGGTCATCTTAAAAGAAGCCACGCTGTCGAATGGTTTGCGCACCTAGCAAACATCAAGGGAAAGCAATCCCAAAGGGCAAGTGGCCAAAATATACCCGTACTAGGTGTTTCATCTGAAGATGACGGGGAGGTAGAAGAAGCGTCAGACATTTGTCCGGTTGCACCCAGTACCCCTGGCAGCACCACACCCTCCGCAACACATAGGAGGCACACTGAGAGTCTGGGAGACACACCAATGCGGAAAATGTCAACACTGAGCACAACTGGGTCGAAGAAGTCATCAGCATCATCCAGTAAATTTCTCCAGCGCACCATTACAGCCATGTTCTCCTCAGATGCGCCATTTCAACGCAATCACCCAATTGTTCGCCTGTATAACACTAAGCTGGCTAAAATGCTAGCGGTGGACCTTCTCCCTTTTTTGTTTGTCGAAGGTGTGGGTTTTGTTGAACTCGTGGCAACACTGGCCCCTAAATGGAAGGTTCCTAGCCGGTTCTATTTTGCCAGGGTTGCTGTTCCAGCACTACATAAAGAGGTGCTTGAGTTGATTGGGGAAGCTTTGCAGAAGAGTGCTGTTCACACTATACACCTGACAACAGACATGTGGACCAGTTGCGCAGCCAATGATTACATGTGCATCACTGCACACTGGGTCTCTTTTTCAGGGGTTGCAAAACAGATAAATGCAGGTGGTGACTTGGTCGAGATTTTTAAGGGTGCTCGTAAACATGCAACATTAGCCATGTTTGGCTTGGAGAAAAGTCATACTGCAGACAACATTTTGGATGACTTTAACAAAAAGGTCTCGCAATGGCTGCCCCCAAGAAAATGCAAGGTTGGTTATGTTGCCACTGATAATGGCAGCAATGTAGTTAAGGCCATGGAGGACGGTGACTATTTCAAAGTGGCGTGTTTGGCGCACTGTATAAACCTGGTCGTGCAAAATTTCTTGAAAAAAGAACTTGCAGTTGATAAAATACTGACCATCTGCAGAAGAATATGCACACATTTCAACCATTCTTTTAAGGCCCGGAAGGAGCTGAGGCGCAAGCAAAATGAACGTAGAATGCCAGTGAAAGCACTTATCCAGGAGGTGGCAACACGTTGGAACTCAACCTTCTACATGCTTGAGCGTCTGCATGAGCTGTTTCCAGTAGTCAATGAGTATGTCTACAACCTGGGTGGTGCTATGACAGAAATGATGCTAGCGGTGGAGCAATGGCAGCTAGTTAAAAGCCTGACAGACATGCTTCGTCCTTTTGAGGTCTTCACGCGTGAAGTCAGCAGGGAGGACTGTAATTTGGGATAAGCTATCCCATTGTTGCTGAAGCTCGAGCACCAAGTCAAGGCGGTGTCTTCAAAATTAAAGGATGCTGGAACGAATGAAGCATATGAGTTGGCGCAGAGATTATTACAACGCCTAGTTAGCAATGAACGGCTTGTAAATATCAAGAAACAACCGCACTACATTTGTGCTACTATTCTGGATCCACGTTACAAAAAGCCATTGTTTGGCAAAGTATTAATTCCTTTTGAAACATCAGATGTTACAGAGTACAAAGGTTGGCTAGCTCAGTCAGCCATTCGTTTTGAAAGAGAGCGGAAGGAAACTGTAGGAGAAGACAGTACTACTAGTGAATCAGCAGGCCATCAGGCGTCCCAAAAAAGCACTCCTGCATCTGTGCCTGTGGCAGAAGTGAGTGACTTTTCCTCTGAGCCGTTAACCACACCAGCAACCGTATCATCTGCACCAGGCCCAGGCCATATGTCTGAAGAGGATTGGCTAAGTCAGCTAGGGTTTCCTTGTCCCAGAAAGGACACAGAAGTGCAAAGTACAGGAATCCGGGAGAACATTGTTTCAATGGTGCAGGCCTATTTGGATGACTCAACAGCGGTCAATATTACTTAGGACCCATTGGCGTATTGGCATGGGAAAAGAAAGATATGGCGAGAGCTCACCAACCTGGCTATCAATTACTTGTCTTGCCCACTCGCAAGCGTGTCTTCAGAACGTGTTTTTAGTTCTGCTGGTGGCATTGTGACTTCCAAAAGGTCCCGCCTCTTGCCCGCAAATGTGGAGCGGCTCACCATGATAAAGATGAACCAGCACTTCATACCACCAGATTACAAAGTACGAGAATGCACGCAGGAAGAAGAGGACACCGACCTACCTGAGGGAAGTTTTCCTCAGTTACCAGAAGTACTACCGACTCAATTTGCAGAGTTCGAGGACGAGTTCTGCTTCCCTGACAGCGAGTTCTGAAAATGAGTCAATGAATCACTAACTTTATTTTTCGTCCTTATTCACTTTTATTCCTGTGTGTCTGTCTTTCTTTGTTTAGCAAGTGCTTGATCACATTCACAACAAAACTGAAATCACCCAATCACAACAAAAAGCCCATCAGCAGAACTGTCTTGATTTTGATGCCGCAGCATTCCTCAGGTTCACAATTTGACAAGAACTCAGTCCTGGTCGTCTATCCTCCTCCTCCAGTCCAGACTCACCCTATCCATTTCCCTTAATGCTGATGCCTGGATTCCGCACAATGAAGAAACTTACGTTGACGAGTCACCTAAAGAGGGACTGGAAGTAGTGAGTCCTCATTTAAATACATTTTGCTAAGTGTGGCTTTTTTCCCAGATTTGCTTTTTGGCTGTTTGGGGGTGTCAAACTTGTTTGCGCCTGGGTTTACGGGTCTTGGCTGGGCCATTGCTGGCAAGGTCTATTAAGGGATGAAATTGGTTAGGAGGACATGGTGAAAACGTTTAGGCGTTATTGCTCGCTTGCCTGTCATAGGGTTGCTGTCTGTGGGGCTTCTAGGTTTTTGGGTGTGGGTTTTCTTTTGGGGTCTGTGAGCACCGCTGCCACATTTCTAATGTTGATTGCTTTTGTTTTGCAGAAAATCCACGCCGGGAAACTCCAGTTGGGGCCCTGCTGCAGAACGCTTTAGGACACTGTGAATTCCAGGTGGAGCCAGCCCTCAAACACAAATTAAAGTTAAGATAAGCGTTTGGATGGGAGGTGGTATCATGGAGTATTAGGAGAGGCGAGAGAGTGACAGTGGTACTAGTAAAGTCCTAGGACTCTTGAATTAACTTACTCTGTGACAGGCATTTACTTTTGAAAACATTTGGCCAATTACACGTGAACGTTTAGGCGTTATTGCTCGCTTGCCTGTCATACGGTTGCTGTCTGTGGGGCTTCTAGGTTTTTGGGTGTGGGTTTTCTTTTGGGGTCTGTGAGCACCGCTGCCACATTTCTAATGTTGATTGCTTTTGTTTTGCAGAAAATCCACGCCGGGAAACTCCAGTTGGGGCCCTGCTGCAGAACGCTTTAGGACACTGTGAATTCCAGGTGGAGCCAGCCCTCAAACACAAATTAAAGGTAAGATAAGCGTTTGGATGGGAGGTGGTATCATGGAGTATTAGGAGAGGCGAGAGAGTGACAGTGGTACTAGTAAAGTCCTAGGACTCTTGAATTAACTTACTCTGTGACAGGCATTTACTTTGGAAAACATTTGGCCAATTACACGTGAACGTTTAGGCGTTATTGCTTGCTTGCCTGTCATACGGTTGCTGTCTGTGGGGCTTCTAGGTTTTTGGGTGTGGGTTTTCTTTTGGGGTCTGTGAGCACCGCTGCCACATTTCTAATGTTGATTGCTTTTGTTTTGCAGAAAATCCACGCCGGGAAACTCCAGTTGGGGCCCTGCTGCAGAACGCTTTAGGACACTGTGAATTCCAGGTGGAGCCAGCCCTCAAACACAAATTAAAGGTAATGTGGTAAAATTAATTACCTGGTACTGAATTTCTATGCGGTAAAGTCAATAAGAATAACTCATAATAAATAAGAGGCAAAATCCGTGATATTTGAGGTTTCTCAAAAAGGGTTTTATTCCTTTAAAAGGAATTGGGTGATTAGCATATTGGCTCGAGCCAAGGTGGCATACCGTTCCGTCACCACGCAGGTTCGGGAAGGGACAGACTGACAGAGTCAATGGTAATATGCGAATATGCAAGTACGCGACAATACATTATTGACAGGCATTCATATATATAGTCAATGCATTACAGTAAAGGCATATGCAGGAGGCGTAACAGCTGAGAAGAGAGATAAGAGTGCATGTACGTAATACAAAAAGGCGTTACAATAGGCGTGCATGAGGGCGTGAACAAGAACGTCATTTATCATGATGTCACAAGTAGGCGGATCCAGAAGTGAATCCGGCAGTGTCAGCAAAAACACATGGCAGAGATGCGCGCGCAGCAGTATGACGTGTAATGTACGTGTAACTTGAGGGGTGAAGGGGGACTTGACATTTAGCCCTACATGTGGAGACAGATGTCTGGGTGTCAGATCAACCTAATCCCAAATCGTATCTAATATCTCATGTTTAAGGAACTGTATTATCTGGAAGGGAAAGGTCTCTCGGACAAGAGGCTATTCTATACTGGCTGTGAGTGCGTGTATGAGCGTCTACGTGTCTGCATGAGATGCGAGGGGTGCGAGGGAGGGCATGGGCCTACCATGGAAACAGAGGCATGAATTACTTGCATAGAGACAGTGAGGCCAAACCCTTTGCTCTGCAGCTGGAAGGATGTTGACATAAAACTACTAGACAGGAATGTATTTTCGAGGAGTGGAGCAGATAATTCGAAGGTTGAATACAGTCTTGGCAGGCAACAGGCTGAGCCAAGCACCGTTAGCCGCACAGGGAGTGAGGCAGAGGTCACGGGTACAGATGCAAAGCCCAGGTTTGAGATTCAGAGCCAGAAGGCAGGAGAAGGCTCGATGGCAGATTTTCAGGGCCTACTTCGCCAGAGCTGGAAAACGTGTGAAGTTCATTACATAAAGACGTTGGCATGGCATATTTAGGAACGGACTATTTGACCCATTCATGGTGGATCTGAAAGAGGACATGTTAACGTTGGACGCAAATGTATTTGCGTCTTTATAGCTTGAAAGGGAGGGAACATACATGTACTTGTAGCGTGTACACGGAGTCGGTGGGGTCTAAGATAGGGGACACAATTGATCATAAAATTTATATTACCTCATTCCCTCCTTGTCCCCTACGGACCCTTCATGATATATCGATTTGCATGAATCGATCAATCTGTTCATGTAACATCATTTGCTCTTCTTTCTTCTTTTGACGTTTTGAATGGGAATTTGAATGCGGAATACATGATGTGGCGCACAAGCCGCAAATCGCTGGTCCACATTGTAAACATAGGCAGCAACTGAATACTATGAGAAGGCCAATGCCTAGGAAGGATAGGATCTTCCATCCCCAAGCGGTCAACGTAGTCCAGAACCAACCGGACCAAGTCCAGGTGCCTGGATTCTGATGTATCAGACTTGCAATTTTATGGAGACGTGTTATAGCTTTATATACCGTTGGCGCGTTTTCTGGAATGAAAACACAGCAACTTGACCCGATGACCTTACAGGCTCCACCCCTATCAGCTAGGATGACGTCAATGACGAGACGATTTTGAAGAACAACAACCCGCATGGCGGACTGCTCCTCTGTTAAGTTGCCTAAAGCGGAGGTAGTTTCATTCACTACTGCTTCAAGGGTTCTAGTTAATTTGCGTATCAGTTTACTATTGAAAACAGCACCTAAGTAGGGGAAGAAACCTTTATTGAAGTCTGTGTATTGCTCCCATGCCGTTTCAGTGTAGTCGACAATCGGGAGGTCTCTTCGGAGTCTATGGTTTACTAGATTGGTATTTCTGTGATAATCAGGAGGAGCTAGGAAAACAGGTGGCAGAAGGAATGCAATGTAACAGGTACCATCCCAATCTGGAGGCAAACGTATGTATGCGGTATGGCCACAAACAAAGTAGGAATGACGTGTAGCTCTAAACGTGGATTTGCCTTGATCACTGAATTCGATCACAGTAGTACATTTACTATGACCTAAGTGTATAGAACCATTCTTTCTGATACATAATTCACCTTTGACTGGTAACACTGACATAGCAGGTAATACTGGTGCAGCTTCGGATTCAACAGTAAGAATCATGAGGTTAATTGTGTAATTACCTAATCCATATACTTCATTTTCTAGATCAGTTCCTGTTCTAGTAGGAAGTCCCTTCTTGTCAGGGTAACAGACTTTAAGTAGAACTGAGTTCAGGTTTCCCCAAACCCAATTCCCATTGTAAACCGCAATGTCAGAATCTAAGGAATTAATCAATCTAAACCATGCCCCACAGGAGCCATTGTGAGTGAACGGGTACGGAAAAAGGGGCAGAACTCCCTTGTATTTCTGGTAGGGAGGGAGTCGGCCACATATCCAACAGTTTGTAGCATTGTTAGTCTGATGGGAGTGATGTAACATACTAATGAATGTGTTGTTGCGCAGCGCAAGTCTGTAAGAAAGTTCATGTGGAGGTAACTCGCTAAAAGAATGTTCGGCAGTGACATTGTAAACAGATTGTGCACGCTTGAAAATAGGGTAATACACGTGTAATAATATACTTGCAGCAATAACAAGAAGGCTTAGGAAAAACATAATTAATAATGTCACTATACAGTGACTACGAAGTGATTTACAATATGCACGTTTCTTGAGTTGTCTCTGTCTATCTCTCTCTCTATCTCGGTCTAGGGGATACATGTCAGAAACTAATTTAACCGATTCACCTAGGGGAGGACTTAAACAATTAAACTGTCTGACTTGCTAGACCGTAGCTTTAGTCTATATTCTTCGGAGGCGGTTTTCTCAACCAGGGGGAGTTTTGAGTCAGTTTGTGGAGGAGGGCAGGGCTTAGAGTCCAAGTCCGAAGGAAGTCCGTGGAATTTCTTGATGTGGCTCGAGTGCAGCCACCCTTTTCTGCCCTCCAATTTAACAGCCGTCCTTGTTGTCAGAAGAACCAACTTCGGGGTTTGCCAGCGGGGCTCCAGTGGACTTCTCCGATCGAAGTTGCGCACGAAGACAAAATCCCCCGGGACCACCTCGTGGGGCTTCACCTCGGTGTTGTCGGGAAAGGCTGCAGCTACCTGTGAACGACAAGATTGTAGTGCAGACATCAAGGAGGCAAGGTAATCTGTCAGCATAACACAATCAACATCTGTGATTTTACGAGGTATAGGCGTCCCCCACATATTTGGTGGCCTACCGAAGACCACTTCATACGGGGATAGCCCGGTTCGAGAATGCGCAACCATCCTCATATAGAAGAGGGCAACTGGTAAGGCTACTATCCAGTCAACGCCTTTCTCTCTACATATTTTGGAAAGTCGGATCTTTAGAGTTTGATTATGACGCTCCACGAGACCTGCTGCCTCGGGATGCCGGACACAGTGGAACTTCCACTGATACCCTAACAGGAGTGTTATGTGTTTCACAAGCTCGGATGAGAATGGCTGACCGTTATCTGAGTACACGATACGGGGCAAACCATACCGTGGGAAGAACTCGCGAACCAGTTGCTTGGCTGTGGTCGGAGCAGTATAATCTGGGACCGGGTATGCTTCTGTCCATCGGGAAAGTGCACATACGACTACGAGGACATACTTAAATCCTCGGCAACGTTCCATCTGGATATAATCCATCTGGAGGACTTCAAAAGGGTGATCGGGAGGCTGAAATCCACCTTTCTCTACAGGGATGCTTTTACCTGGATTGAACTGACAACAAATCATGCAAGTACGCACTTTTTGTTTCGCTGCTGCTCGTAAGTTCTTATTGTACCATATGTGTTGAATGCTGTCTAGCATTGCCTTTTCTCCTAGGTGTGCTGGACTATGTATAGTATTAATGATGACTTGAACCATAGAATCGGGGAGAAACCATATAGATTTTCCCTTCGTCATCCATCCCTGATCTGTTTGGATCCCTCCTAGTTCAGTCCACTTCTTTATTTCATCTGGTGTGGCATGTGTCTGTATGTCGATTACATCATGTGCGGGATCCTTGACTGTCATGCAGTGTGATGGTGTCGGAACTATTGTCTTTGTCAAGTCAGTTGCATGCATTCGATTCTGGGCAGTTTGCTTAGCTGTTCGGTCTGCCAGGTCATTACCCTGGGAGATCGTGTCGGTAACCTTTGTATGTGCCTTACACTTCATAATAGATATCGCAGTAGGTAGATGTATTGCATCTAACAAGGCTTGAATGAGGGGACCGTGTTGAATGTTGGCACCGTGAGAAGTCAAGTAACCTCTCTCTCGCCAGAGAACTCCGAAATCGTGAACGACTCCGAATGCATAACGTGAATCAGTGTATATGTTAACTCTCTTATTTTTGGCTTGAATACAGGCTTGTGTCAGAGCGATGAGCTCTGCTGCTTGAGCTGACAGGGTGTCGATACAATTTGTTTCTATAACTTCGGTGTCTGTTGTGACTGCGTAAGCTGCCACTAATTCTCCTGTACCTGTTCTCATACATGAACCATCCACATAAAGTGTCAGGTCTGGGTCTGGTAATGGGACATCTGTCAAATCTTGTCTGGGTTTTGTCGTAATAGTGATGACTTCGATACAATCATGTTTTAGTGGGTCTACACCACTTAATGGCAAAAGTGTGGCAGGATTCAATGTGCTACAGCGTCTGATTTCTATGTGTGGTTGAAACAATGTCAATTCATAACCTGTCAGTCTTGCTATGGTCAAGTGTTGGGTCTGGGTACGGTTTAAAAGAACTTCCACGGCATGTGGAACTTGTACTGTTAATTGATGTCCTAATACTATGGAATCGCTCTGTCTGATCGCTAGAGCTGTCGCTGCGACTGATTTCAGACATGCAGGTAACGCTTGGGCTACTGGATCTAATGTGCTAGAAAAGTAAGCACATGGTTTGTGTGAACCTGCTTGTTCCTGAGTGAGGACTGACAAGACAGTACCTTCACGTTCTGTAACAAAAAGTGTAAAGGGCTTACTGTAACATGGTGTTGCTAAAACTGGTGCTTGGCATAAGGCTTTCTTTAAGCTGTCAAAAGCTTGTGTATGTTCCTGAGTCCAAGGGAGGACAGTCGATGTCGCTGCCTCCTGAGTTGTCAACTGGATGAGTGGTTTTGCTAGAAATGCATATTGGGGAATCCATTGTCTACAGTACGAGGTGAGGCCTATGAAAGCCCGTACCTCCTTTTGTGTTTTCGGTGGTGACATGTTTACAATTAACTGAATGCGATCTGGAGTGAGCTGTCTCCCCACTTTGGACAGCAAGTGACCCAGGTACACAACTTGCTGAACACAGAATTGTAGCTTTGAAGGGGAAACCTTGTGCCCCTTGTCAGCCAGGAAATTTAAAACCGTCAGTGATGCTTTTTCACATTCGGGTTCGTTTCGTGCGGTGATCAGCAGATCATCGACATACTGGAGTAGGGCGGTGTTAACAGGCATATGGATACTATCAAGTTGTCTTTTCAGTGCTTGGCTATAGATGCTGGGGCTTTCTGTGAATCCTTGAGGTGCGCGTGAAAATTTGAAACTTCGTCCATTTAAACTGAATCCGAACAAGTATTGGCTTTCTGGATCAATTGGGACGCTAAAGAAGGCGTTCTTGAGGTCAATTACAGTAAAGAACGTCGCTTCTGAATCAATAGCTGTCAGTAATGACGAGATATCTGGAACCACAGGATACTGTGGTATAATGCATTTATTCAATTCGCGCAGATCAATAACTAATCGATAAACAGGTGGTGCATTTGGATCAGTACGTTTAAGAACTGGGATGATAGGAGAATTACATACATTGGAGTCGGTTTCCACGACCACTCCTTGTGCAATGAGCTCGTCAATTATTCTCAGTAAAGCCACTACAGCATCTGGAGGTAACTTGTATTGTCGAATGCGTGGTAATACCACTCCTGCTTTGAGTGTGACTCGATATGGTGTAATGTGCATACAACCTACATCAGTGGGGCCATTCGCCCACAAGTGTGCAGGTACACTCTGTAACCGGGGATCCATGTCTCTTAATACATAATGGCCTTTGAAATCTCGCAAGAATAATCGTACTCCTTCCGGAGAACAGCATATTATAGCTCCTAGAGCTTTCAGTGTTTTTATTCCTAATAAGTTTTCTGGACATGCTTTTGTAAGCAATACATCTGTAGTCCGTGTCAAAGGACCAACTGCAAGGGGAAGTGGCTGTGATACTTCATTAATAATAGGCTTTCCGGAAAATCCAAGGGAAACATTCTGGGAGCCTGAGAGGGGTGCCCCTGGAACCTCGTTGTGGCTGATTGTGGTCCTGCTTGCCCCTGTGTCAATTAAAAACTTTCTGTCTTTTCCTAACACTTGACTGTGCACATAAGGACCCTCTTGATCTACAGGAACTTCAATAAGGGGCAAGCCAAACTCCCTCTCTAGGCTGTTTCATGTGTACCGCTGATAATCAGGGTAGTCATTCTGTGCGTACTGGTACATCTGTTGTGTTGTGTTCTGTGTTGCAGTAATAGGCTGTTGTTGTGGCACTGCTACAGTTTGTGATGAAGCTGGCATAGGCGGAATATGTTGTATATTCTGTGGTACTTGTTGCTGGGCCTGATCTTGTCTAGGTACGCGCGGTCTCTCTTTGGTCTTACCCGTGGAGATGTTGTGTTTCAGAACTGCGCAATCGTTTACATAATGACCTGGCTGTTTGCAATAGTTACATGTCCCTTTAACAGGAGCCGTCGAATTACTAGGCTGGGTTGCACCCTTTTGTGACCATCAGCAGGAACTGACTGGGCAACTAACATTTTCATTTTCGTGTCTTTCATACGTCTTTGTTCATGTTCTTGTTCTTCTCTAATTCTATTCTGGTGGTACTGTAACATTTGTAACATTTGTGAAGGGGTGTTAGCTTGCCAGGTGCTTTCGACTTTCAGTACTCTGTTCTTAACCTGGGGCAGTGAATTCTCAACTAATTTTGTTACAAAAAGGTGTGGATAGGACTCGCTACTTGGTTTCAGGCCGCTATTAATACCAAAACATTTCTCAAATCGAGTATAAAAATCACTAGTGTCTTCATCGGGTTTCTGTTTACAAGCTGAAATTGCACCCCAATCTTCCTTTTTCGTACTTAATAAACGTGGCAACACTTGTACTAACAATCCTGGTAATGCTTTAACCTTATCCCCGAGCCCTTGGCCTGGAATTCTAGTATTTTCTTCGTTTTCTAATGCAGTCCAATCAATCTTTGCATTTCCCACTTCCCATTCTTTTTCCTTAAGTTTCTCATAAATACCAGGAGGCAGCAGTACTTTCAATATCTTCATAATGTCGGGATAAGTATAGTCACCCATGAGTAACATGTCTTTTAATTCACGGTGAAAACCTGCAGGATCTTTATCATGGCTAGGTACTAGTTTCTTCATTTCCAATAATTCTATTTTGGTTATGGGTGTGAACACAAACACACGTCTAAGTGTATTGTCGGCATTCTGAACTGGGTGCACTTCTCGCAACGGATTCTGTCTATCCAGGTAATACATTTTTCTTTCCATGGAGTGTGCTGAATCAGATTGTGGACATAGGAAGGCACTATATCTGTGCCTCTGTTCCAGAATTACTTTAATTAGATCGGTACCTAGACCTCTCCATTTATTCATGAGTAGTTCTGCTAATATATCAGGTAGGGGGCCGGGATCGGAATGTTGGCTTCTATATAATAGAAGTAGGTGCTGTATCATGTATGTACCAGCTAAACGCTGTTCACTTGGTGTCATGTTCAAAAATGTGTGTGCTAACGCATCATCACTATATTTCTCGGGACTGTCAGCCCATTGTACTGCTGACCTCGCTAATTCTTGTTCGTCCATAGAATCTAGTACATGGTACCCCATTCGTTCTCGAAGTCTGTTATCAGTAGCTTGAAATAAGTGTTCAGGAGTTCTTGGATTACACATGGCTTCTTGAAAAATTCTTTTACTTTCTGGACGCACTGGGCGCATTGAATTATTAAAGGGTCGTCCCTTACCTACATACGCTATCGTTTCTCTAATCGGTAATTGTGTTTGTCCTGTAGCTTCTTCTGATGGCTCCTCCTCTGAGGACTCAAACTTGTCTGATTCGTTTTCTGGTTCTATCGGTCTTGTTCCATGTATTTTTATTACTTCACTTCTAATTCTCTGATACATGTTTTTTATACTATTCTGTTTATCATGGTTCCCGTCTGCTATATTCTGGCCCCATCTATGAAGTGCTTTCATTTCCTCCGGGTCCATCCCCGGCCTGTCTTGTTCTCTTATTAAGCAGTTTATAAAAAACCGTAATATCTTGGCTTGAATGTCAACTTTCTGGTGAGCCATGGCTTCCTTAATACTTTCAGGTCCCTGCCCTGTTTGGACAAAACGATATATTCTGTCTAGATGTTCCACCATTCCGGGTAGGGTCAACAAAAAGTTGGTGACCCGCCTTAGTCGTACTGATGCTAGTATTAGTCTGTCATCATTTCTACCGGGTACTGGATCATATCTACAATCCCCGAGACGGTCTTTCATTATATCGAAATCGGCTGATCGAGGTGTACGCTGTTGTGCTAGATCCCTGTAAGTCAATCTATGTACCTGTGGAGGTGTCTGGAAACCTATCGCTCCTCCGGACGCGCCTCCTGAGGCACTGCCTCCGAAAGGGTTGTTCGGATGTAAAGTGGGAGGAATGGGTGCGGGAAGAGTCGGAAGAACAGGAGGAAGACCAGGAGGGACATTCGGAACGGGAGGAAGAGGTGGAGGAGTAGCTTGTCGCGGGGGTAGGAGCTGATTGTCTCGGGGTCGAGCGCCGCCAAGAGGAGGTGTATGCAGCGGTGCGGCATTAGCATATGCGGGTGCCACATCATCTAGATAGGAAGAAAGGAAAATGTCCTTCGCGGTTTTGGGATGCATTTTGGTCGGGAGCATGGGAGGGGGTAGATCTTTTGGTACTTCCGGAGTGGCCTTAGGTAAACCTTCGGCCAGGAGAGGATACATACCATTCCTAAGGGTGTTCAGTTGTCTGTCTACTTGTTCTATTTTTACTCGGATACCTTCCTCAACTAATACGTTTTCTTGGGCCTTGTCTGGATCCTCTTTCCTTTTCTCTTCTTTTCTAAGTGCTTTTTCTGTACGCCTATGTGATTCTTTACGCCATAATTCGATGGCATCTTTCTGTGACTGTCTGGCTTTCTTTTTTCGTAATGCCTCTTCTACTCTTATGATACACTCTGAATCCCATGTCCCTGCAGCGGGCCATCTCTGATTCTCTGCTAGATCTTTAGTGTAGTCCACCCATAAATCGAGAAATAAAACGGCATCTAGGCCGTGCTTGTGGTACATAAAGTACCCTGGAGTGTCCCTAGGTGGGATGGGAACAGCTTCCTCGAGTACCCCTTTTCTAGTCTTTATCTGTCTTAATTTGGAGAACAACGGCATCTTAAAATCTGGCTACTTAATGCTTTACTCAGATATGAACACAATGAACACAATAATCACAATAATGACGATCGAACAATCACTCATACCACGACATTTTGAGACACATTAAAACATTTTGACATGAATAATAACAATTAGAATGTAACTAGCTAACTGCATAATACTGGATACACTGCTCAACAGTGCAGACTGGATATACTGCTAAACAGTACAGATACACTGTCTAAAACAGTGCAGACCAGGTCTGTGTACCCACACCTGTCTTGACCGGCACAAACTAATGCGCACGTCTAGATGCGTCCCCAGCAACGGTACTCACCGGGAAGCACGGAAACAGAAGGCCTCGGAAACCCTGGACTGGACTCGACTGGATTCGGACTGGATTCGGACTCGACTTGTGACGCAGATACTTCGGAACTTCGGAACCTGGTGGGCCTCCGTATACCTCAGATCTTGCTCTCTCAGCTAGGCTCTGGTCGGGATCCTCCGCACTTCTCACCGCCTCGTCTGGGTGTCGATCGCGGCCTCAGTCACCTCCGTTGGCCTGAGGGAGATACAGGAAATCCTGCGGGTACGCGTAGTTTCCGTCCGGCTGTGGCAGGGGACTAAGCCTGCAAAGCACCTCCGGCGGGTGAGAGGGGGGAGGGGTCCCTATTCGGGCGCCAATTATGTGGTAAAATTAATTACCTGGTACTGAATTTCTATGCGGTAAAGTCAATAAGAATAACTCATAATAAATAAGAGGCAAAATCCGTGATATTTGAGGTTTCTCAAAAAGGGTTTTATTCCTTTAAAAGGAATTGGGTGATTAGCATATTGGCTCGAGCCAAGGTGGCATACCGTTCCGTCACCACGCAGGTTCGGGAAGGGACAGACTGACAGAGTCAATGGTAATATGCGAATATGCAAGTATGCGACAATACATTATTGACAGGCATTCATATATATAGTCAATGCATTACAGTAAAGGCATATGCAGGAGGCGTAACAGCTGAGAAGAGAGATAAGAGTGCATGTACGTAATACAAAAAGGCGTTACAATAGGCGTGCATGAGGGCGTGAACAAGAACGTCATTTATCATGATGTCACAAGTAGGCGGATCCAGAAGTGAATCCGGCAGTGTCAGCAAAAACACATGGCAGAGATGCGCGCGCAGCAATATGACGTGTAATGTACGTGTAACTTGAGGGGTGAAGGGGGACTTGACATTTAGCCCTACATGTGGAGACAGATGTCTGGGTGTCAGATCAACCTGATCCCAAATCGTATCTAATATCTCATGTTTAAGGAACTGTATTATCTGGAAGGGAAAGGTCTCTCGGACAAGAGGCTATTCTATACTGGCTGTGAGTGCGTGTATGAGCGTCTACGTGTCTGCATGAGATGCGAGGGGTGCGAGGGAGGGCATGGGCCTACCATGGAAACAGAGGCATGAATTACTTGCATAGAGACAGTGAGGCCAAACCCTTTGCTCTGCAGCTGGAAGGATGTTGACATAAAACTACTAGACAGGAATGTATTTTCGAGGAGTGGAGCAGATAATTCGAAGGTTGAATACAGTCTTGGCAGGCAACAGGCTGAGCCAAGCACCGTTAGCCGCACAGGGAGTGAGGCAGAGGTCACGGGTACAGATGCAAAGCCCAGGTTTGAGATTCAGAGCCAGAAGGCAGGAGAAGGCTCGATGGCAGATTTTCAGGGCCTACTTCGCCAGAGCTGGAAAACGTGTGAAGTTCATTACATAAAGACGTTGGCATGGCATATTTAGGAACGGACTATTTGACCCATTCATGGTGGATCTGAAAGAGGACATGTTAACGTTGGACGCAAATGTATTTGCGTCTTTATAGCTTGAAAGGGAGGGAACATACATGTACTTGTAGCGTGTACACGGAGTCGGTGGGGTCTAAGATAGGGGACACAATTGATCATAAAATTTATATTACCTCAGTAAGATAAGCGTTTGGATGGGCGGTGGTATCATGGAGTATTAGGAGAGGCGAGAGAGTGACAGTGGTACTAGTAAAGTCCTAGGACTCTTGAATTAACTTACTCTGTGGTCTAGGAATGAAGAAATGTGAAAACAACATAAAAAGTAATTGACTGTCTAATATAAAGTAAAAATGTCCCTCCTTCCAGGGAAGGCTGTTGTCTTGCTGCACTTTTTTGTCACAATTGACGAATGCTTGCTTAATTTTAACACACACCATTTTTCTCTGAACAGACAGAAGCTGGACTTCTAAGGACAAGAGCAACATCAACTTCAAACCAGGTGAAAGCTCGGCTCGACCACAAGAAATGTGTTCCATTACTCATCAACTCAGCACCAAGCACTTTTCCATTTCCAGCTAACTTAATTTTAATATATGTGTTTACTTTTAATAAAGCTTTTAAACTTGAATAGACTCTGTGGTTTTTGGTCCTCCAGACTAGAGTGACTGAGCGAAAGGTTTTGTAATTTTTGCAAGGAGGAGTCCGTGTCCTGCTGCAGAACGCTTTAGGACACTGTGAATTCCAGGTGGAGCCAGCCCTCAAACACAAATTACAGGTAAGATAAGCGTTTGGTTGGAGGTAGTATAATGGAGTATTAGGAGAGGCGAGAGAGTGACAGTGGTACTAGTAAAGTCCTAGGACTATTCAGGAAAACAAACTTACTGTTAAACCCCCACCCACCAGACTCAAAAGCAGTAAAAAACAGGTATGCTCAGATAAAGTTTGAAAAAGTATATTTATATCCCTAACAAAATAATCTCCCGCAAGACCCTCCCTAACCTCAACGGTTGTCCTTTAAAAGTCCCAAACCCAACTCCCGATTTCCACCCCCCAAAAGTCTCTAAAAAAGGGGCAAGGGACACTATGGGTGGATGCTGTTTACTTTTTGGGCCAGGGCATCATACTCCTCGCGGAGCAAGGCGTGCTCTAAGCGGAGCCCCTCCAACACGTTGCTAAAGTGGTGGAGCTCCTGCTGAAGGCGGGACACCCTCAGGGTACTGCGGCGCAGGCGTGCCTTGCAGTTGCAATGGCTGTGAGAGGCAGCTGTTGTCCTTGCTGCTCGGCGTCGGCGTTTGGCTTTGGCAGCCCGGCTCAGTCTGGCTGGAGCACTGTGCTGGGTGGCAGCCCGTGGGGGCACGGAGGCCGATGCAGCCGACGTTGTTGTTGTGGTCGACTGCACACTTTCGTCGTCCTCCAGGGCCACCAGCCGCCGATATTCTGCAACAGTGGCATCGATCCTCCGTTGCCGGGCCGCTCTAGCCAGCTCCTTCCTCCTTGTTAGTTTGGAAGGAGCATCTATATGAAGAAAGAAAGACATAGTCTGTAACCAATGCTCTTTAAGATTAACTCAATCATTCAGCAGAAATTTGTGTTGCAGTACAACTAGCAACTTGCAAGCGCATTACATAATGAGGCCAGTATCTATCTAACCTCCCACTTCTTCATCCTTGCTCTAACATTAGTGGGAGTTTAAGGAACAAATTCTACGAGCACTATGGACTTCCATTGGAGTAGACTATGAAAGTACACCAGTCTTATTCTTCTTCTTGTCTCTTGTTTAGGAAAATTGGTACGTTATCTTCTGCAAACCGGCATAATGCCAGCGCAGTGAACTTGCACCCGAGAAAAAGAGACGCACGCCATGATGAGTGACCTAGACTTGCGTTACTGGACCGGTCCAGTACATGCAGGTGGTGAAGCTCTTACTTTTCTATTACGGGTGGCACTGAGAATACTCTGTTACAAGGGCTACTGCTTAATTAATTTAACTTTCACCCTACAGTGCAAATGAGTACTAGAAATGGAAAATGAAGAAGATAAATAATCTGATTATCTATCACTTCACATGGGATGTTTTTGCTTACATATGGGATGACTTTAGGTACTTTGCTTTTTATTGAGTGACCAGTGATACATCCACACATGAATGACTGAGTACTACTAAACTTATTAAGAGAGGTAGGGAGTGGCCACCGTAATAACCGGATATACGCTGTGCTTGCAATACAAACTACTGCTACTATTGATGGTAGTATTTGGACAAAATTACAACTTCTTTTCCTTGCCTTTCCTACACTGAAACGGACGTGCGGGTGCAGTGTTACATGCTCTTCAAAGTTACACTTAGTTCATCCACTGACCGTCTACTCTCTCTAGATCATGGGTACTCACAAACTTTCTCTCGGGGGCTAAATTTACAGTGTAGTTTGTGGACGAGGGCCGCACTGGTGGGGGCGGAGTCAGAGGGGGCGGGGCTAAAGCAAAACGAAAACTTGTGACCATGAGGTTGCACACAGGTCCCTGCAGCAGATGCCTTCATCCACTGAGCCACCAGACCCAGCATTTACATACATCTCTCTCCCTCCTGCTCTCCCTCCTGCCCTCCCTCTCCATCTCTCTCTCCCTCCTGCCCTCCCTCTCCCTCCCCCTCTGTCATCTCACTGTGTGTGTGTGTCTGTCTGTGTCAGCCTTCAGCCCGGGCTGAGACAGCTTCCTCAACGCGCACACACAGACAGCCACACCAAAGTACTTAACAGGTCTTTAAAAGACCATTAACATATTATTGAGGCTTTGTTTGTTGTAGCGCCCCTGCATCTCCACCCTGACAATCACTGCTCGCCCGGCCTCACAGAGCAGAGGCTTTGTTCTATTTCACCTCTTTGTGGCCCTGCATCTCCACTCTGCTCTGTGGGGGCCGGGGGAGCAGTGATTGTAAGAGTGGAGATGCAGGGGCGCTAACAGGTGAAATACAACAAAGCCTCTGCTCTGTGGGGGCCGGGGGAGCAGTGATTGTCTGCAAGGTCTGCGCACCGCCAAGGAAGGCTTGCCGAGCCGCCACCGGCCAGCGGGCCGTACTGTGAGTACCCTTGCTCTAGATACACATATGCTATCTAAGAGTCAGATAGTAGCATCATCCAGGTATATGGACACATACAGTTTCTGTGTCACCCACCCAGGCTGTTGTCCTTCCACCCATCATTGCTTCATCATTCACCCAGCCATGCATCTCATATTCTTTCCTTCCCAGCCACGCCTTCAATCTCAATAAGTAAGGAATATATAAGAGCTTACCTTTGCCCGCCACCACCACTGTCTCAACTCTCACAGCCACCGCCTCCTCCCCTGAAGAAGTGCCCTCCGCCTCCGTGTCGAGCACCACCACCTCCGCGCTGGCCCCGCCACCAGATGTTCCACCTACAAAGTACATTTAAGAATGTTAGAATAAACCACTCACTAGTATTTGGTCTAGGAATGAAGACATGTGAAAACAATGTTATTTGTGACTGTCTACTCTAAAGTAAAAGGGAAGGGTGTTGTCTTGCTGCACTTTTTGGCACAACTGATGAAGGCTGGCTTTTTAACACGCACCATTTTTCTCCACACAGACAGAAGATGGACTTCTAACAACAAGATCAAGTTGAAACCAGGTGAGAGCTCGGCTCGACCACAAGAAATGTCTTCAATTAATCGTCAGCACTAACCACTTTTCCATTATCAGTTAAACGTTTAGTTTTATTATGACTTCATTTTAATAAATGTGTTTACTTTTAATAAAGCTTTTAAACTGAAATAGACTCTGTGTTTTTTGGTCCAGACTAGAGTGACTGAGCGAAAGGTTTTGCAATTTTTGCAAGCATGAGTCCGTGCCTCTGACACTTCTTGACTCTGACTCCGTATTCTTTCTTGGTGGTCATTCACATTTTATAGTTGGGAATTTTCAAAGCAGATAGAACACTTCAAAAGACATTATGGACAATCCCAGAGGACTGCACTAAGTTGATAGAGCTATTGCTGACTAGAATGGGAGTTTCGCCAACCGTGCAATCTTAGTTAGCTACACAGACAGACTAATAAGAATAATCTAGTAATACCACAGGGAGTCATAGTAGAGGCAGGATAAGAATTTAGATACAGTCTACAAGAAGATCAAAGACGATTTTGAAAAAATCAAATGAAGAACGCTAGGAAAAATAGGTACTAGTCTAAAATGAAAACTTACTGGGGCCAGCAAAGGAGCCCTCGCCTGCCCGATCCTGGCCCTGTTAAACAGCATCCGCCGCCGCCTGCTGCTCCTGTGTCCCCTCGCCCCTGGGGGGAGCTGACGTACAACATGAAAGAAATAACAGAAAACATGGATGATAGTTGCTTGTCAATGTCAACCAAATCAAACATTTCAAAACAACAATAACAAAATATTTCCGCAAAATTATATTGATTAGGGTTAGTTTTCATTGATTTGCGGACCTGCGACTTCGAAAGTCACGTAACTCACTAAACAAAGTACTGAAAGGTTCACCTAGGACTGGCAGGCAGCAGTCCGCAGGCAAGACGCAAAGTGACAGACAAACTCCATTCTGATTTCAGTCAGATCAGTGACAACACTAACAGTTGCCTGCTACATAACCAGTGATTTAAATAGTCAAACTATCAATCCACCGCCACTATTTTTCTTATTGTCAGGGGTACAAAGGGAGGGGCAGATTTAAGCCCCTTGCGGCTCTTTTGCTCCGTTCTTGCGTGACTTTTGTAACGCAGCAGCTGAACAAAAGAGGCGCCATGGTGCGGCGTATAATATTATAACAACGTGACGCATTTGGGAGATGCATCCCGTTATAAAGCCCTGCGCCATCAGGGGGCGTTCCGGCGCAAGGGAGGGCATTCCTGCGCTGGAACACATCCTAAAAGTGGCTGAGGGAAATCTACAAAATTTCAATCAGTCACCTTTAGGACAATATTGCGTCACACAAACCCTGCACCTGCTTGAAGCAGACGTATGGCTTGACCCAGCATTGGGGAGATAGGGTACCCCAGAGCATTGCTGGAGCTGCGCCATCGTTGCGACGCAACTCCAGCAGTAAAGCTTCGGTGACGTTTTGGGCCCATGGTGCGCCGCATTGCAAATACGGCGCATCATGTTTGGTGGTGGTAGCGGGCCGCACAATTACTGGCGCATCCCTGCTACTTTGCAGGGATGCGACGGTAATTGCAATTCTGCCCCTTAGGGGCATACTTACTTACGCGTTCTGGCGCATCTCCAGAGATGCGCCAGATCAAATGCGTCACGCAAAACTTCCCTTGCGACACGGCAGATGCGCCTCATTTACAATGCGGCGCGCCCTGACGCAAGGGTAGGCACTTGCGTGACGCATCTCGTCACGTAAGAGCGGCGCATCGCTGGAGTCACGTCACCAACGCAATGCAACTCCAGTAATGCTCAGGGCCACCCAATACTTAACATGCTGTGTCAGTCCTTACGCCTGCTTCAAGCAGCATAAGGAATTGAATTGTCGCAGAAGTGCCTGCGTTAAATCTTGTAGATTTCACGCAGGCACTTTTGCGAGGCGCACAGCCGCCGGACCGCCCACCCTGTGTACTAGGAACGCACCCATTGTGGCGCAGGCCCATGGCTTTATAACGTGACGCATCTCCCTAGATGCGTCAAGCTGTAAATGACTCGCAGGGATGCGCCACGTTTATGCCGCTGTTGCGTCACGCAAGGCAACGTAAACGTGGCGCAAGGGGCTTGTAAATGTAATCTGCCCCCTAGTGTCTAGCATTACGCAGTTCTGTAAAGTACACTCATACATAATAGTTACTCAGGCCAATGAGACCACAAAATAGAAAACAAATAAGCATAGTAGCTACGCCACTGAGAAGGAGAGCAGTGCACCTGAAATGCACAGAAGATTTTGAAATATAATTTAACTACAATGTAATCGTCAGCAGCAGTATTGGCTTGCTCCATGTAAAACACAAATATTTGCAATACAACAACACAGAGCAGGAGAAAACATAGTAGTGAGTGATGAAATAGCTACTACTACTCACCAAGCCCGGGGATCTCCAAGCCGAGCTGGTCCAGCAGGTCGCGCTCCCGGTCCAGGAGTCCGTCCAGCGGTGGGTGGCCTGGTTGTAGGTGCGCTGGACCCCGGAGAGTTGGGACATGGCCCAGCACACCTTCTGCCACCGCTTCCGGCGCTCCCGGATGTTGTAGCCGACCGCGATCCTGCCGCCTCCCGCGATGGTCCTGGGCAGGCGGCGCTGGATGAAGTAGACCAGCGCGCCCACTTCCTCCGGGCTGAAGATCTCCCGTCGCGTCACCTGCTCCCCCCTCAATCGCCCGCATGCTGTCCTGGCACGGGGTCCAGGACTCCTCCTCCCCGCCGCCGCTGCGGCCCTCAAGTGCCTGGGCAGCTTCACGGCGCCTGGCTTCACCATGGTCTGGGCAGGTAAGGTAGGAAGTAGAAAATTAAGAAGGAATAGGATAGGGAAGAAGAAAAGAAAAGAGTTTAAAAAAGTAGTTTAAAAGTAAACAAAAATAGCAGAATAGACAAAAATATACAGCTAGGAAAAGAGAGGGATAGATAAGAAGCAAAATCGTTAAAAAAAAACTGAAAACAAGCAAAGGATGGCAAAGATAGCAAGAGGATAAACACCATGCCCAGACACAGGAAATGAATGAAAAACAAGATGGCCGCCCGTTCACGAGCGCGAAAGTAAGTTTGCACGCGATTTTCCTCGCGATCTCGCGCGAACTTGTACTCGCAATGCGCTTACTTCGCGAGATTATACATAGCGGGCGGAAACGGAAATACGTCACGCAAACAAAATGGCCGCGCCCGTACTCGACCTTGGGGTAAATTCGAGTGTTGCGCTGCAAGCGGCTCGCGAATACTGCAAAAAACAGCGCAAAATAACACGCCGCAAAAAAATATAAAGCTCATTCGCACGAATTGGCGGCTTCCGCGGTCGGTTTCGCACGACGCCGCGCCTCGCAAATAGCGCGAAATTACCGAAAAACGATTTTTGCAAAAGCAATGAGCAGGTGCAAAAGGTCAACCTCATGATTTGTAACGATTCCCTGTAGTGCTTCCTGAGGGGGCCCTCCAGAATTCGGTTGCCTACTTGCAACTATTGTGTGACCCTGCTCTGACAGTCACAGAATAGTTGCAAGTATGCCATTGCCAACAAAGATCCTGTTAAAAATGTTTTACATTGCAACACAAAGGAAAGGGAGCAGACAAGCAGGTGCCAGCCTTCATTAATGTCAGTTGGGGCAGGGCAGGTGTTGTTGTAATTTAATTTTGCAAACCTTAAAGCACTTAGCAGGTGTGCTTTGCTTTGCCACAATAATGTACACTCACTGGTCAACCAGAGGGTGCTGTGATGACACCGAGGGTGGCATGGGTGTGCCAGCCAGAGGGTGGCATGGGTGAACCAGAGTGCCAGTGTTGACAGAGGATGGCAGTGCTTAGCTTTGCCCCAATAATGTACACTGGTGAACCAGAGGGTGCTGTGATGACACAGAGGGTGACATGGGTGAGCCAGAGGGTGGCATGGGTGAACAAAGAGAGTGCCAGTGGTGACAGAGGGTGGCAGTGATGAAGAAAGGCTTGCAAACAGGCTGGGCACGTAGAAACAACAAGTTCGCAAAACTGGCGACCCGACAAGTAAGTTCGCAATTTGCGAAATTGTACAAAACCCTCGCGAACTTGCAGAAACCCGTGCGAACACAAAAAAAAAAATCCGCGAGAATTCGTGGATTTTGCGGATTTTCGCAATCCGCAAATTCGCAAATCCGCAAATTCGCGGATTGCGAATCCGCAAAATCCGCCCATGCCTAGCCGAAGGCACTGTGGTTCAGTGGAAAAGCCAGGTCTTAAGGTCCTTTCTGAATTGAGGCAGTGAAGGTGGTTGCCTGAGATGGAGAGGCGGGTGTTCCAGGTCTTTAGGAGAAGGACCGTCCTTCAACCTTGGCCTTGCGGATACGTCGGACAGTGGCCACGGCCATGTGGGCGGAGCAGAGGTCTCTGGTGGGATGCGAGGAATGAGAGGCTGTGGTTAAGGTACACATATCCGACATCGTGTAGGGCTTTGTAGGCATGTGTGATGTGCTTAAAGGTGATTCTTTTGTTGACTGGGAGCCAGTGGAGGTTTCCCAGGTAGCTGGTAATGTAGCTGCGGTGGGGGATATTGAGGATAAGTCTGGCAGAGGCGTTCTGAATATTCTGGAGTTTCTTGAGGAGTTTCTGGGTGATGCCTGAGTAGAGTGTGTTGCTGTAGTTGAGTCTGCTGCTGAGGAGTGCATGAGTGACTGTCTTTCTGGACTCAAAGGGGATCCACTTGAAGATCTTTCGGAGCAGTTGTAGCGTGTGGAAGCAGGATAATGAAACAACGTTGATCAGGCAGTTCATGGTGAGGGGGGAGTCCAAGGTGATTCCAAGGTTTTGTGCTTCAACTGTGGGTGTGGGGGAGGGACCAAGATCTACAGGCCACCTGGAGTCATCCCAAGCAGAGGGGGTGGATCCCAGGATGAGGGCTTCGGTCTTCTCGAAGTTGAACTTAAGACAGATGTCCTTCATCCAGGTAGCAACAACATTCAACCCGTCGTGGAAGTTGTTCTTGGTGACTGTGGGTTCATAGGTGAGGGAGAGGATCAGCTGGGCATCGTCGACATAGGAGACGATGTTGAGGCCGTGGTTCCTGATGATGGCTGTGAGCGGGGCCATGTAGATGTTGGGGGCTCAGGGAGGAGCCCTGAGGCACTCCACAGTTGATGTATGGCTTCTTCATCATTGGAATCGATGAATTTGCAATGCTTCCTGAGGGGATCAAGTCTTTCACCAAACTAATCCATCATCTCACCAGCTTACTGTCTTGCTGGTTGAAAATGTACTTTCATAGTAGACATTTGGCATTGGGTTGAACTTGGTTCTAATGCCCCCTTAATTTGACGGTAAGATATTTTATCAGCTTGCGGTATTTTCTGTATCAATTCTTTCACTCCGTTGCCTGCAATGTTCTTTAAGTATTAAATGTTCTTTTTGTCATCTGCTTCTACTAGTGCGTCAATTAAATCCTCAAATGATTTGATCCATGCAGTCCATCTGGCTCTAATTGTTTGCTTTTTGGTGGTATCGAATGGAAGCGGTGGTTTCAGGAAGGCGGCGGCATCATAGCCAGTGGTGCACCTTACTGACGTGGAGAGCAGAGCCCGCTCCAGCAATCTCTACTGCCCACTTGGATTTGCCCATCTGATGTCGTATGGCCTCTTTTTCATTTTTGGCCATGAGTGATGGTTTTGCCACTTTCATATGGTCATCACCATTTTCAGCCTTCTGCATTTTGCTCAGTCTTCACTGCCTTTAGCATTTCTTTGCGCCTGGATGCTTCTGACGTGCTTTTGCACCTGGCTATGGCTGCCGTCAGTGCTTGTATGCACTTTGTTGTCACTGCTGTTAGCGTTATTGTTCGGTACATATGTTGGGTCTGTGGTATGTTCTGGTACAGTACCTCTTCTTTTGCCCTCACCAGCAGGTTCCTAGCCATCTGTGAGTATGCTTCTCCAAAGGGCCTTCGCCTTCTTTGAAAATATTGTACTGGCTTGAGTGGCGCTTTGACTCTACTTATGCCAACCGTAGACTTCACTTTGACTGAGTTGCACATGGCATGCATGAGTTATTTGCTGGACCATGGCAAACTCTCAAGGAGAGCAGTCTTTGTTTCTTCGGGTACGTATCCCATCCTTGTCGACAGTTGTAGCTTCCTCCCCAACTTGGTAGCACACAAATGACCACCCAACACATGGAGCTCTGTGGTGCACGTCTTTATTCTTCAGAGTGGAAAGGTTAACTGCATGCCCTGCGTCATAACCTTTATTACCCACACCCAGACACACCTCCAAACCGACTACGTCATTCTGCTATGGAGACCAGAAGGATCCTGCTATTCATATTCATAAGACATTACAATTGCCACCCACCACTACCCCATCAAGAGAGCTATTGCCACAAAGTGTCTGTATGTTTGGGGATATCTCTAATTTATGCAAGTAGAGCAACCATAGGACTCAGAGTGAGGGAAAAGGACGTTGTATTGGTGAGCTCTTGAACTAGCTTGTTCCAGTATGCCAGGATGGGAGTGCATTCCAATGGCAAGTGTAGAAATTCAGTATTTGGGGCACAGCATCTCCAACAGTCAGTGTCAGTGGATAATTCGTATCTGGTGGGAGATGTAGGAGTGTAATATGTTCTATGTATGAAATTAAGGAGTACTAGGAGTATGACCAATTCTGGGCTGGTGTATCGTAGCTCACCCTGCTTTCCATCACATTCTAGCGGTGGGTGGTGGAGAGGGTGCCACAGGTATGGCACAATTGTCAATTTGAGTGATAAGTTTATATGTGCTGGATTATCGTAGCCATAGTCATAGGAATGCAGCCTTGGGCGGAAGAGAGGGGCAAGCAAACTCCCCTCTCAATTTCTGTGAGGTATTTGGTGGGTTTCATGGAGCCAATAGTGTGCAGAATGGGCCTGGGCCATCAGATATAAATGCTTGAAGTCAAGTGAGTACAAGCATTTACAATGCAATAGGTCTCGCAGCATTAAAGTTTGAGCTATTGGCATTGTATAGGACAATGTGTTGCATTAATTTGTTAGCAAACTCTGAATTGGTGTATAAAGATGATTTGCAAACTGTCAAATGTTGCTGAATAGTAAGCAATGTTGTAAATAATATTGTTTGCTAGTCATCCTTGGGTACCAGAGTACTTCACTTGAGGCAGAGGTATTATCTTTAGACTACAGGTGCCGGTGCCGCTTGAGCTAGAAACAGGGCCAGCTTTAGCAGTGGTGCTGCCCAGTGCGACATACTTTTTTGACACCCCCGCGTCCCCCTTCCCCCACCTCCTTCTCTGATTCCATCATTACCACCGGGTGAAAAGTGGACCTCAGATTCCCTTAGGCCCTCTCTCACATACATTTCATTTGCTTTATAGTGCTGGTAAAGGCTGGCTTTACGAATCTGCTCAGATATCCACCCAAACACCGATCTGTTCTTTGCAGCAGATTAACCCTCTGCACTACTTTATGGTGAGTCAAACCTGCTACTAGACAAACCTCTGATCTCTCTCTATCAGGAACATTAATCCCAAGTTATCATGACATTTTTATTGCTGCCTGAAACCTGGATTTACAAGGAACTCTGCAGCAGGTACTTTTAAATTGCATGTTACTGTTTTAGTAAAGTTAGAGCTTCTTTGTAATGAAAAAATAAAAAAAATCTGCCGAGTTTCATGGAAACAATTTAAAAAATAGAAAGTCAAAATGAATGAAGACCCCTAGAAAACTCCCACATGTTTAATCTCAGAGCACTTACGCCGGGAAAAAAAACACATGCATCCAATGGCAACAATATGAGTAAGAAATTCAGAAAACCGTTCTCAAGCAGTTACGGTACTACAAAAACACTTAACATCAGTAGAACATATAAAGATCTAAATACTGAAAATCAGGTTGGCGTGAAATTCATATTCAGCCCTACACAGGCAGCCATGCTTCAGCTACTCGGTACTGATCTGCAGAGGGCCTTGAGCAACATACTGGGTAGTATAAGGAGAAGAAACGTCCGAATACTGACACACACTGACACTAATACAGAAATGCCCAGGGGTATGTATGGTTAGCAGATCAATACCATTATCAATGTGAATCAAGTTCAGGCTCTGGCAGTTCCAATTACAAAAACTACTGCAGTTTGTATGCATGAATGAAGAAGATAATATATGCAGATATCAGAACCTCGAGCAGATTTCTTAAATAAATAAAAAAGGAAGGAGAGACCCTAGTGATCTTCTTGGTCCTGATGAAGGCTGTTAGACATGTATGGGCAGAAACAATCAGCCTTAACATGGCATTGTAGACCAATAGACGCAGGCGCACTAAAAAACTACAAGTGACCGCTTTTGTTGACATAAGAACCCTGGATAACAATGTACTTGGAATAGGGATATTTATCAGGTGTAATTAAAAAACTGTGTAGAAGTTGAGACACTCAACAAAAAAACTGAACTGTCGGGGTAAACCTGGGATGTGTGGTGATCCTACTTTCAACAAATGTAATTGCTAAAACTATACAACTCACTACAACCACATTCTGAAGTATTTTATGTTTTTATGTTTTTTTTTTATACTAAGCTACATGCTCAGCCGCACAATTAACAATATACACTCTACTGGCTAAAAAAACAACTATTGTAACTGAGTGAAAGGCATTATAATAAACATAAATAGGCAGTTACAAAAAGTAACTTGTACCAACTAAACGTTCTTAATAGTAGTTATTTGGGTAAACAATTCCATACGTGATCAACTGTACCCATGAGACACTTCACTTCACAAGCCACCGGCAACGGATTCACAGGCATTTCAGCTGTACTTGGAAAAGTGACAGATGCCGACTGAAAAGGGATTAGTTGCAGTCTCCTTCTACTATTGACAAATTACATGTGTGCGTTGTGTCCGTTGTTGCACAGGAAACACACACACATAGACAAGCTAAGTAAAATCGTTGTATTTGGAAGAAACGTAGGCAAAAAAAAAAAACAGTCCGAGTGTGCAAAGCAGGCACATTTAGGCACGCCCACAGCGAAAGCCGGACATGTCGGGACATAAAACACTGAAGGTTTTCCCTTACCGTCAAAGGCAGCTGCCGCCTCTAAGGGAAATTCCAGAGGAACTTTCAGCTCAGCCTTCCTCATTAGTTTGTTGTCCCGTTGCTCAGCAGTGAAATGGTCAGCAGAAGACGACCCTGCACCGGCATCTCCGCGATTCATCGCGCTCTGCGAGCAGCTTTCCCACGGCAGAAAAACACCCTTAAAGCTGCTCTCCCGAAGCCGCTCGCTCAGCTGTCCCACCACCACATGGAGCAGCGACAGTTGCAACAACATGTGAGCGAAACCGAAACCTTCCGTGGGGCGGGACTTCTGTCTTCGGAAGCCCGCGCACGCGCCCACGGAGTGCCACGGAGAGAAGCAGTGCTGGTGACGCGGGGCTCCCATGCCTGAGGAAGAGCCCCGCGGTGGCGGCTGAAGTCCGGAGTGGCGGTAAGTGGCCCTTACTTGTGGGGGGGAGGAAGGGGGGGGCGCTTGTGTGTGTGTGTGTACGCGCTCGTGTGTGCGGTGGGGGGATCTCTGTATGTGTGTGTGCGTGTGTGTAGGTGCGCTCGTGTGTGTGTCTCTGTGTGTGTGTGCGGCGGGGGGTGGGCAGGGGTCTCTGTATGTGTGTGTGCGTGCGTGTGTGTAGGTGCGCTCGTGTGTGTGTCTCGGTTTGTGCGCTTGCGTAAGCAGGGGGAGGTGTGGCTGTGTGGTACAGCTTTCCAGGAGAGGAGACAGGAGCTGGCCACAGCGAGCGCATTCACGTGCGCATGGCCCGCTCAATTCCGAACACGCGGCCAGCTCCTGTCTCCTCTCCTGGAAAGAAGACTCGCTGACAATAGGTATCTGGCGAGACCGCGCTTCGCGCGGCTAACGCCTACGAGACCTAAACAACCACCTACCCTAAAGGGCCATATTAATTCTGACCGAGTAATTCTAGGCATTGTAAGCGGTATTGAAAGGTTCTGGGAAAGGTACAGAAACCCTGGGAGGATTACCATTTTCAATATTGCCAACTTACCCACCAGCGACAGAGGAAGTTTGATCCAACTATCCACCTGCTGTTCCAGTTTAGAGACGCGTTTCCCATAGTTTTCTCGAAACAGTGTCTCACTGCCAAGATGGAGCCAGATAGCCAGGCAACGTATAGGCTCCATCTGCCATTGTAATGGATAATCTAAATCTGGGCATGTAGTCTTCTCTGTCAGCTGCCTAATAAGTGACTTATCCCAGTTAATCAGCAGACCTGACTGCATTCCAAAGGCAACAATCTCCCCCACCACAATCAATCAATCAATCAATCAATCAAGAACATTTATAGAGCGCGCTACTCACCCACGAGGGTCTCAAGGCGCTGGGAGGGGGGTCACTACTGCTCGAAGAGCCAGGTCTTTAGGTGCTGCCTGAAGGAGAGATGGTCCTGGGTCAGTCGTAGGTGGGTGGGGAGGGTGTTCCATGTCTTGGCCGCCAGGTAGGTGAAGGATCTTCCTCCGGTGGTGGTTCTGCGGATTCGTGGAACGGTGGCGAGGGCGCGGCTGGTGGATCGGAGCTGGCGGGTAGGTGTGTAGAACGTGAGGCGGTTGTTGAGGTATTCGGGACCTGTGTCGTGGAGAGCCTTGTGTGCGTGGGTGAGGAGCCAGAACGTGATCTTCTTGCTGATGGGTAGCCAGTGCAGGTCTCTCAGGTGGGCGGAGATGTGGCTGTGTCGGGGGATGTCCAGGATGAGTCGTGTGGATGCGTTCGGTATGCGTTGAAGTCGTTTCTGTAGTTTGGCAGTGGTCCCAGCATAGAGGGTGTTCCCGTAGTCCAGTCGGCTGGTGACGAGGGCCTGGGTGACCGTCTTTCTGGTTCCAGTGGGGATCCAACAGAAGATCTTTCGGAGCATGCAGAGGGTGTTTGAAGCAGGAAGAAGTAACGGCATTGACTTGCCTGGTCATCGTGAGGGAGGAGTCGAGGATGAATCCCAGGTGGCGTGCGTGGTCCGTGGGCTTGGGGGAGGTGCCCAGAGCCGGGGGCCACCAGGAGTCGTCCCAGGCGGAGATGGATGGGCCGAGGATGAGGACTTCCGTCTTGTCTGAGTTCAGTTTCAGACAGCTGAGCTTCATCCATTCTGCGACGTCTTACATGCCTTCCAGGAAGCTGGCTTTGGCGGTGGCGGGGTCGTTGGTGAGGGAGAGGATCAGTTGGGTGTCGTCGGCGTAGGAGATGATGTTGAGGTTGTGCTTGCGTGCGATGGCTGCGAGGGGGCTCATGTAGACATTGAAGAGGGTGGGGCTGAGCAAGGAGCCTTGGGGTACGCCGCTGATGATCTTGGTGGCTGCTGCGTGGAAGGGCGGGAGACGGACTCTTTGGGTTCTGTCGGAGAGGAAGGAAGTGATCCATTCCAGTGCCTTTCCTTGGATTCCGGCGTGGTGGAGGCGGGTTGTCAGGTTGCGGTGGCAGACCGTGTCGAAAGCAGCCGATAGGTCGAGGAGTATGAGGGGGGCAGGTTCCCCGTTGTCCAGCAGGGTCCTGATGTCGTCGGTTGCTGCGATGAGGGCGGTCTTGGTGCTGTGGTTCGCGATGAGTCGAGGGAACCGTTCATCTCGAGGAAAGCGGTCAGCTGCTTGTTGACGGTTTTCTCAATGACTTTTGCAGGGAAGGGGAGGAGCGAGATGGGGCAGAAGTTCTTGAAGTCTGTGGGGTTTGCGGTGGGTTTCTTCAGGAGAGCGCTAATCTCTGCATGCTTCCAGCTCTCCGGGAAGGTGGCGGATGCGAAGGAGTTGTTAATGATGTCCCGGAGTTGGGGTGCGATGATGGAGTCCGCTTTGTTGAAGATGTGGTGTGGGCAGGGGTCGGCTGAGGAGCCTGAGTGGATGGTGTTCATCGTGTGGGTGGTATCTTCAGTGCTGATGGGGGTCCAGGTGCAGAGGGTGGTAGGGTCTGTGGTCTGAGCGCTGAAGCTGTTGTGTATATTGGTGATCTTGCATTGGAAGAACGTGGCGAGGGAGTTGCAGAGGTTTTGTGAAGGCGTGATGTCGTTGTTGCTGGCGTTGGGGTTGGAGAGCTCTTTCACGATGCTGAAGAGTTCTTTGCTGTTGTGGGCGTTGTTGTCCAGCCGTTCTCTGAAAGATGATCTTTTGGTGGTGCGGATCAGCTGGTGGTGTTTGCGGATGGCGTTCTTGAGGGATGTCATGTTTTCCGCTGATTGGTCGTGGCGCCAGGTTTTCTCGAGGGCACGGCAGGATTTCTTGGAGTCTTTGAGATTGTTGGTGAACCATGGGGCTTTCTTGCTGTCCGGGTTGCTGGGGGGGTTCTTCAGTGGAGCAAGGGCATCGGCGCAGTCAGTAATCCACTGTGTGAGGTTGCGGGCTGCTTCGTTGGGGTCCGAAGTGATGGTGGGTGGGTTTTGGCTCAGGGAGGTGGTGAGCTGGTCGGTGGTGATCTTGCTCCAGAATCTTCGGGGGCTTGTTCCGGGCGGTGGTGGGTTGTTGTTTTCCTGAAGTTGAAATGGACACAGCTGTGATCGGTCCAGTGTAGTTCCGTGGCGTGGTTGAAGGAGATGTGGTTGCTGGAGGAGAATATGGGGTCGAGCGTGTGGTCGGCGCAGTGGGTTGGGGTGTTGACCAGTTGCTTGAGTCAGTGGTTGGCGAGGTTGTCTAGCAGGGAGGTGGTGTTGTTGTTCTTGTTGTTCTCCAGATGGAAGTTGAGGTCCCCTAGGAGGATGTAGTCGGAGGAGGCGAGGGCGAGCGGGCTGATGAAGTCTGCTATGGCTTCACTGAAGTGTGTGCATGGTCCCGGGGGTGTGTAGATGAGGGTATCTCTGAGGGTGGCCTTTGGGTCATGTGTATCTGGAAGTGAAGGTGTTTGGCGGCGGTGAGGGAGACTTCGGTGTTGGTCGTGATGCGGACGGTGTTTCTGTGGACAATGGCAATGCCACCTCCGGGTTGGTTGTCGCTGTCCCTCCGGATGATCTTGTAGCCGTCCGGGATGGCAATGGCGATGTCGGGGGCTGAGGAGGCGTTCATCCAGGTTTCCGTGAGGAAGGCTGCGTCTGGCGCTGTGGTGTCTAGGAGGTCCCAGAGTTCGACGGCGTGTTTGTGGACGGAGCGGGTGTTGAGCAGGATGCACTCGAGGTGGTTGTTGTTGGCGCCGGTTCTGGTGGGCGCGGTGCAGGTGAACTTGCAGTCGCGGCAGGTGAATGCTCCGTGGGTGCGTTTCGGGGTGGCGCGATAGCAGGCTGGTTGGCGGCCGGTGTTGAGTGCGTGGAGGGTGGTGGCGTCGTATCCCCATCGGGTGGGCTGGCTCCGGCGGGGTCCAGGGGTTCTGGCTCTGGGCACGGTCCAGGCGTGGACGGGCTTGCCTTTGGTGACTTCGGCGTACCTTTGGCGCGCCCGCTGCGCGTGACCGCTGCACGCATGCACGGTCTCCGCCATAAATGGCGAAGTGGGAGGGAGGAGCAGCTGGGAGGCGGGAGCGGGCGGCAAATGTGGAGTGGGATCGGGACCGAGGAAAAGGGGGCGGGCCGCAGGGGAGCAGCGGCGGGGAGCGGGGGGAGACACAAGCGGGAAAGGCAGTCACGGGGGGCACAGAGCGGAAAAAAAACAATCACGGGGGACCCAGAGCGTGAAAAACAGTCACGGGGAACCCAGAGCGGGACAACAACACGGGGAGAGTGGCGAGGGGGCAAGCCTTGGTAGCAGAGCCCAGACAAGAAAAACAGAACAGAGCCAACAGTGGCAGAGGCAGAAGGTGGGCACCGAGCTGGGAGACGCTCAGTAGATCAGGGCAGCAGGAGTGGTGGCAGAACTCTCGGCAGTAGCGGGCACACGGGGGCCGTGCGGTGAGTGGAGCGAGGACCACTCTTCTTTTCGGAGAGCCGTCTCCACAGCTTCAAGTGTTGCTTGTTGTGGAATATTCGTGTAGAGGGCTTCTACGTCAAGCGTTAACAACAAATCAACTCCCTCTCTTCCTTTCTCCGAAAAGAAGAGTGGTCCTCCCCTACACCAATTTCCTTCATCATGGCTTGTGCAACCATAGCTCTTACTGAAAACTTCTTTCAATATGGTACACAATTATACCACCAGATCCAGGGAACTTCAATGGGTTCGACATTTGCTCCGAGCTTGGCCTGTATTTACATGGCGACATTTGAGGAGAAAGTAATCAGTAATCCTCAAAACCCATACTTGACCAATATAACATTCTGGCGTAGTTTCATTGACAACATTTTAATTTTTTGGAAAGGGGACCGCTTGTCATGTGAAACTTTCTGCACCTGGATCAATGAACAAAATCCTTACTTGAAGTTCACAGGGACTATCTCTGAAACGTCAATCCCTTTTTTAGATCGCAAAATCAATTTGGAAAGGGACAGTCTGAACACCTCACTCTATCGAAAAAACACAGACAGAAACAGTCTGTTACCATACGGGAGCTACCATCCTAGAGCACCTCCCTTTCGGACAGTTTCTCAGAATCCCCAGGAACTGTTCCGCCCTGGCTGATTTCAAACAGGAAGCTACTGTCCTCCAACATAAATTACAGGACAGGGGTTATCCCACCAAACTAATCAGAAGCTCCTACAAGAGAGCAGCCAACAACCCGAGGGAGTCCCTACTGGAAACTAGAGAGAAAGAACCAGAGGATGTGATCACTTGTGTCACCACATTCACCAAGAATTCATCCTTCATAAAGAAAACCATTAATAAACACTGGGGCATAATTAACTCTGGTGGTATGAACCTTCCTAATCCTAGGTTCGCATTTAAACGCACCCAGAATCTGAAGGATGCATTGGTCCACACCAGACCTAAGAAAGTGACTAGCAATAATCAGAGTACACTGTGGGATCTCCCGCGGGTACAGGGTCACTTCCCGTGTGGTGGCTGTGCAGTATGTCCCCAGACCAGTATGACTAAAGAGATCCAATTGACCGAAACCTTCAAATGGCAAATCCGTAGACATACGAATTGTAACAGCACCAAATGTATCTACCTCCTCACTTGTCCCTGTGTCCAGCATTACATAGGAATGACAATGAGACAAGTGAAACTACGTATCCAAGAGCATAAGAGCAATATAAGATGTCTCAAAACACACACCAAACTATATCAACATTATAATCAAAAAGGACACACAGCTGACAGCATCCGCTGGTTGGTTCTTGAAAGTCACCCTACCATCACTACTCAGGGTTTGTTCAGGATTGAACAGAGATGGGTACATCGCTTGAGATTGGATATAGTGGGTCTTAACGATTCGGTACCGTGGGCCTCCTTTCGAGACTAAATCCGATTTCGAACAAACTCCTTACTGTCACCACTTAACCAATTCCAAGATGGCCGACGGCTAAGTCCATCTCCGAGTGGCTGTAAAACCAAACTGATACTAGCCATGTCGTCCAACCAAGGCGCATGCGCGAACCCTGACCGGGTAGCCACACCCACTGCGAGATTCACGGTATCGAGGAGGCGCAGGGTATAAAGAACACCGCACCAGGCAACTTCTGTACCAGCTGCTCCAGATCCCTGTCGGATTACGCGTGGGGGTAGGTTTGCAGGCAGAGACCGCACACCGCTTGGGTAAGCATCACCAAAACTGCGCCAGACATCTTCGGGTTCCGGTTCACAATATCGGTCGAGACCAGTGATGCCTTGACTCGCTGAGGTTCTCTTGGTTCACTGTTACCACCTGTTTGGGGGCACCTCAGTTCCGGCGGCATACTGAGGTCATCTGGCTGTTAACTGTTGACGTGTGGCCCACCGGCGGACGGGCGGGGGCGCGGTCTCTGCTCGGGTTCTGGCGCCTACTGTCGACACGATTGGCGCGGGACCCGGGAGATGTAATGGTCCCTCTTGCTTCGCCCCAGTTGCCCTCGCCTACACAGTGACGCTAGCCCACCTTACATCCATCTGAACGGTTTAGTGTTGCCAACACTTGTGGCCTACGATGTGCGCAATTGACACCTGCAGTGTTGTGGGTTGACCTGTCCCGGTCCGAAGTGGTCTCTACCACGACCTGCTACCGGCACACGTTTGAGGATACAAATTGTCCTGTCCCCCTTCCCTCCTTCTTGTATTAGGTTCCTGACTCTTCTGTGCAGGTCCCACAGAGCAGACTGAGAAGCACCTTAGGAATTTACTTAGGGTAAGAGATCCCGGTCCGTTTGTCTTCAACCAGACTCCACCGAGTCCCCTTTTTAATGTTCTCTATAAGAGTGTGTAAGTTGTTTTATGTAGAAGCATGCACCTAAATTACATAGGAGTGTTATTCTGACTCTGCTCCTGTTGTATTTCTTTCCCTTTAGGTTGCATTACTCAAGGCAGGACCAATTGGCCTGCCCACTACAGACCTTGAGATCAAAGGTTGTATCAAGTTTTTAATTTTTAATTCACTGTGTAGTACGAGCACCAAGGTCCTGAGGAATTGCTAGTTTAGCATGAAACATGTCGACCTCAATTGAGGGTTGTAGATAGCCTTGCCACATACTAGCGTAGCATCTATCTCCCCTCCCACCGTTTTAATCAAGGGAGTTAGCCACGTTAATAAAGTCCCTTGTGGACTAACTCACCTTTTTTAACTAATCACCACCCACTCACGACTACACGTTCACCTACCCTCTCACACGCATGCACCATATGGCTGGAACAAAAGATCTCCGCTAAAGAGCCCCTTCGCGGGTGCCCGTCGGACATTGCAGCGCCAGTCCGACGAGGAGCAGGACCCATATGATGAAGCATGACACCTAGCTTGCTGGGTGTGTGAGGGTTCTAGTTCCCAAGAGGGAATCTGCCCTCCCTTCCCTCTTGGTTTTCGGTTCTTTTTCACAACATACACTCTTCTTCCCTTCCACCCAGTCCTTCTGGGGAACTGTGTGTACTCTCTTTGTTGCTAGTTAATTGGACACACACACTGGACCCCGTTAAAAATTGTCCACCGAAGGTTCCACTCCTTGTTAAATAAGAAGTGTTACCATACCAGTTGCCCACGCATACCCATCCTCTCCAGCACCGTTAAGAGATCAGCCTATTCTATAGATTCAAAGGCCCTAGCCGATTCGAGAAATGCAGCCGCCACAACCTTCGCTGGATCAACTTCATGTACTAGTGCAAAAACCATTTGTAAATTGTCTATTTGGCACAAATCACTCCTGATCCGGCCATTTCATGAAGGAGAGTATGTGAAGGAGCTGTTTTGCAATTTGTTTAGCTAAAATCTTTGTATCTAAATTGTTTTATTGTGAGAGGTCGGGACGATTCACAAAGGTGAGCTGGTTTATCAGGTTTAAGGAGTGTGATGACCACCACCTCTCTTGGTGTGTAACTGGATCAGCGTCTGGTGGTCCGATCAAAAACTTAGTCTGACTTCATGTTGAGCAAATCCAGCCTCAAGTTGGGACTGCTCCCTATGTATTGACTTCAGAATGCTGTGTCCCTTGGAAATATATTCTCCATGTATTGCCACCTTAAATGCTTCCCAAAGTATACTAGTTGTTTTAACTGTGCCAGTGTTGGTCTCAAAGCAGGAACGATATAGCTTGCCAAATTTCTGTCTTAAAAACGTCATCAAGTAATTCCTTCGGATGTAAATGACAGATTCTGGTTCCTTGAGTCATATCAGGTACATGAATCATGATAGTCACTGGTGCATGATCAGATAATTTCTGCAAACAGTTCTGTCGGGTGAAAGAAATTTCCTCAAGGGGAATTCTAAATAATATTTTTCATTAAACATTAAATACTTAAAAGACCTATAAGTGATCACTTTACCTTGTGGGAAACTTCTCCTGACCCAAATAACACAAATCTTTCAAGAAAATAATATCTAAAAACCACTGACACAACACAAACATCAAATTATGTTTTAAATATATTATTTTTCATGTATCCAACCATACATGTATATATACCTCTCTTTTTATATTTCTCTTTTCAACGGCTGACCAAAAAACATAAAGAACAATACATCACAGTAACATATACATAGTAAAAATCAAAAATCTCCCAGTGATCACATACACAAACATGAGTCCTTGGAACCGCTATATAAATGCCAATACATTTACACATTTACATATAATCAAAATGTCCCAACAAAAATGTTAAGATAGGTTCTGCTGCTGGTCACATTATAAATCTAAAATAAATTAAAACAAATGAAGCCACGATTGGGCCAAGAGGACTGCAACTGAAGGAGGATAACATAACTGATCAAGACAAATAAACCCCATCCCCATATTGAATGATCCCCGGCTGGGGGCTGAGATGGCATGGCACATAACTAACGGATACCGTTCTGGACACATAATATCTGTCTTTCTTTGAATACATTTAAGGGTGCCATTTTGCCTGTTTTAGTCCTGAGGAAGACCCGCCTTGATATATAGTCAATAACAATTGAACACAGGGTCGTAATGTCGGCGACGTTACGTTATGTCCTATATTCAGCTATCCTTGGAATATGCAATAAAGATATAAGGATACACTGAACGAAGACGTTTTTGGACATTTTGAGTGTATGTGGTTTTAAGGTCTCATGTTTGTTATGTTATGTTATAAAGTACTTGTAGAGCGCAGCTTTCACTCCGAGGAGCATCATGGTACTGTGCAGATCCCTAATGGACACAAACAACTAGAACTGAGAGAGTCAGATAAGTGATCTACATATAGCGTAAGGGGCAGTAAAGATCTAGGTTTTCAGAGCTTTCCTGAAGAGGGTCTCTGTTTGAATGAAACGTAGATGGTTTGGGAGCAGGTTCCAGACTTTGGTTCCAAGTACCGCAATAGATTTCCTACCCTTTGTGATACACCAAGAGATTGACATTGGATGATTGGAGTCTGTGGTGTTGGCCCATAGCAAGCAAACCTGGCCTGGAGATAGTGGGGGCCTAAGGAATTAAAAGCTCAGAAAGTAATTGTCAAGATCTTGAAAAGGACTCTTTTATGGATTGGCAGCCAATAAAGTGCTTTAAGGGCAGGGTTTGTGTATGTGATGACTGGGAGATTTTTATTTATCACTAAGTGTAGTTAATGATATGTATTATTCTTTATGTTTTCATATCGAGACATATATACATGTTTTGATATATGAAAAATAATACATTTAAAACATGATTTGATGTTATTTAAGATATTATTTTCTTGAAAGATTTGTGTTGAGTCAGGAGAAGCTTTCCACAGGTTGAAGGGATCACTTATAGGCCCTTCAAGAACATAATGTTTAATGAAAAACATTATTTGCAATTCCCCTTGAGGAGATTTCTTTCACCCGACAGAACTGATTGTAGCTCATAACTGTATGCCCAGGTTCTGAGGAACCCAGGCTAACCCCATTTTACTTAATGACAGATCATTTCTGTGGCAGATGTTTGAATTTTTCCAACCAATCCAGCATATCTCAAGTGCCCAGCCAGTAGTCTAGCCTAGAGTGAGAGTCATATGCAGTGTAGCAGATGGTGTAGGCGTGCGCCACGGGGGAGCGTACGCTGAAAAGGTCCACCAGCCCTCACTGAATCATCATACCATACAGCACTGTCCGGGCACGTGCGTGGTGTCTCGTCCTGGTTCCAGTAGTGTCCACCTCAGCTTGCAGTTGGATTTAAAAATCCCTGCCCCTTAACAACATGGCCGTGATTGTCTATTAGGAGTTGGCACCCGAGGGTTACATAGAAATCCGGTCGTCGATATTTGAGCTGTATACCTTTACCCAATGACTATCTGTGAACATAGTATTATGTAACATGCCTGTTCCTCTGCTGTCAGCTCAAGAGGTCGCATCAGCACTCCTTTACGGATTAGAATAGCAGCTCCTCTGGCGTAATTAGAATATGTAGAGAAGAATTTGTGAGAACACCAGTAGGTGGAAAACATAGGAGAAAGCTGTTTTGCCAGATGGGTCCCTTGGATAAAGGCTACATCCACCTTGTTACGAGTGAGATAGGAAAGTATAAGCCGGACCTTCCACGAAAGGAGTAAAAAAGTTTTAGTAGTAACAGGCATTTGCTTTAATGAGTTGGAAAACTGCCCCTCCCCAATGAGTGATGATGGTTCAAAGATATAAGTGATGAACAGGAATCAGGCAAGCTCACTGTGTAATGCACTGTGCCAAACCTCAGCCCAAACCCCGCCCACATAGAGCCCAAACTCCTCGATGGAATACCCAATGTGAAACTATAACTTAACAAAAAGGTGACAAAGAAAAATAAACAGTTCCAGTTTCCTCAGAAAGCCTCATTTACGTTCGAGTAGACCAGAGGCACTAACCATACGAGATCGGAGATCTGTGGTGCACCAGATGATCAGTCTGGTTTTACAATAAAGTCAACAGTGTTTAAGATAGTCGTATGGGCTTACCTCATCTGGGACCTCACCACTCCCCTATAGGTGACCAGCAAACTCTTAGTCCTTGTCAGCCATCACAAGGGTCCCCTCTATCCACCCCCAGGATTTGCCTCCAGGTCATAATGCATAGGGAGGGTTACCTGGCAGCAGTTTCTCCACATCGTCTTTTGAGTGAGCTTCTAATGATTAAGGGCAGTTGCGATCCATGGGCCCAACAACAAGAAAGCTGCTTCAGAAATTGAGATACCTCTCCGGGGCTGTTGAACACATGGGGCTTATCCTTGTACGTAATGCTCAATCGGGCTGGATAGAGCATAGCATACATCAATCTGTAGTCATGGAGTTTCTTCTTGACCGGAGTGAACTTGCACCTTGCCTCCTGGACTGCTTGGGTAAACTTTGGGTAAAAGAACAATTTGGAACCTTCATGCTGGACTGTACTGTTTTCTTGGGCCAGATGGAGGATAGTATCTCCGCCCCGGTAATTGAGAAGTTTAATAATTAGCCGCCGTGGCGAGTCTCAGGTCACCGGATGAGGCGCAAGGGAGTGGTCCGCTCCTTCCACAACAAACACCTGGGAGAGGTCTTCACCCGAAGATGTTGATCAGTAGGTGCTCTAAATACTCCTCCACCTCCAGGCCCAAGGGAAGCCCACTGGTCCAGCCCGCATATCAGGAATCAGGCATTGCTGTAGTCACCCCCAGGCCCGTGGGAGCCCACCAGCCGATCAGGTCGCAACGCACACCTAGTACTTCCCCGAGGGCGCTGATTATCAGGATCTGCTCAGCAGCACCGCAGACACACAAGGCCTCGGCTGAAGTCCATCCTTCCCCGCGGGTGGTAGTAACCCAATCAGCCAGACTGGCTGTTCAATAAGGCGGCCATGAGACATCACGGAGGGCCAAGGAGGAATCTGCTAACTCACCGGCAGTGGCCGTATTCCGGCAAGGTGTTTTCTCAACTGCCATTTCCAGACGCACCCAGCCTGTGACCACCACGTACCTGGTGATATCGTCAGAGGACTCTCTCTGCCTTGCTGGGCCTTTTATTCCTCCGGCTCTCCTGCCCCCTCCACACTCCTGCCCCCTTCCCACTCCAGTTTAAAGAATTGTACACCAACTATGGCACACAATACAGTTATTTGCAGCAGCCAAGACGTAGATTGGTTGATGATTATGACGGATTGTGGCCCGAACCTCAGGAGCTCATAGTTTAGACAGCCATCTTGTTGTGCATATTTTAGCTTCCCTGAATCACAGCCATTCCATTTACCGTGATATCTCTAGGTTCCAACGTGTCGATATGCATCCGAGGGAGTCCTGGAAGCTGGAAGGGCTCCAAGAATGCCCTGTACCACCACAAGTTAGCATGGCCCAGTCGCACATAGAGGCAGGCAAGGTAGTCCGCCAGGGTGTCATTTATGGTGGACTCCGTAACCATCATGGTCCTGTCTGGCTGGCTCAAAGTCAATATGAATGAGGTGGTAGCTTCCCGTTTAAGCAGCCACACCAGCAGACTCCCTGATGAGTCCTCCTCCCAGTGTAGCACTTGCCTGTAGTCCCTAAGGTTAGAAATGTCCACCGCGTCCCATGTTTCAGCTATTTCCCGTCGAGGGGCCAGTCTTTCGCATCTCTGCCCATCCTTCCCCCTTGCATACCTGAAGGTGTGCCATTTGGGTCTTGGGACATGTCGGGGGGCACTGCAAATTCTCCTAGATATCATATAAGGTACACATACACTTGCCCCAGAGGGCTACCCTCTAGGCATGCCTCCATTGTGCAAGTCCCTGTGAACCACCAACTATTGTTAAGGTGCCCACCTCGTCTACCATTAATTGCTCACCATAAGACAGCATCAGTAAGGACCTCTGGCATAGCTGGTAAGCCGGTGTCCTCATGCGAGGGCTGACCCCACTCATAGTAAGGCCAGTGGGGAATAGTCCGAGAGGAAACTATTTAAGTAGCTAGCCTCTCACACTTGATGGCTGCACTCTCTAAACACCAGAATATGGTCTAGTTGGCTGTACGTATGAGTTATTGGCATTAATAATGCTTGTCTGTGGGGTGCATAACACGCCAGATATCAATACAATGTAATCGAACCATGACCTCAAGCAACGCAGCAGTCACTCTAATTTAGTATGGTATATGAGTGGGTTCTTGTCCCAGCCAACATCTAAAACACAAGTAAAGTCCCCAGCCCATATCAGTGGCAAGTCAATGTATGGGAGAATGAGATGAGACAGCATGTGAAAAAAATCCTTGTCATCTATGTTGGGTGCATATGAGTTCAGCAGGCACACCTCTACTCCATCTAGCAGGCCATAGACAATGATGTAGCGGCCTTCTGTATCCACTATCGGGCATATTATCAATGAAACGCGATAAATATCGCATTTACCACTTTCTGCGATTCTGTTTAATGCCGCATATCGCCGGATTTAATCGCAGAGATATTGCGCTATTATCAACCATGTCTCCACAGTGATTAAATCCTGCAATAGCTACGTGAAACAGAATCATGGAAGCGGGAAATGCTATATTTATCGCATTTCCTTGATGATATGCCCGTTGCCTCAGCTGTACAATCCACCTGCCATAATAAGTATGGCTAAGTCAGTTACAAACCAGGCATTACAAACCCGCGATAACCGCAGTTAGCATGGTTTATTTTATCGCATTGCGGGTTTGCACAAGGCTTGCTAATATTGCGCTGCCGTGTCAGCGCGGATTTCCATAGAGAAATGGAGAGTCTACTCTGCATGTCATTAGCTATATTCATCGCTGACATGTAAAGTGGAATTAAAGGAAACACACGTTAGCGTGTCCTTGATAATTGTGCGTTAAAAAAATTGCTGCTTTTCTGATGAAAAGGGCTGCTAAAGCGGCGATATTCTGCTTGATAATATGCCCCTATGTATTGCCAGTGCTGGAAAGGCACCCCTGGGCCCATTCATATGTTGACTCTACTGGCATACGATGAGAACATTTGCCCTCGCCATTTCTTCTCATTTTACCAGCCTCTTCCTCCATCATATGGGTCTCCATGGCAATACGTATCCCCTGTCTCCTCAGAGAGATGTGTGCCTGGTATTGTTTCTTATAGGCATTAAGTCCACGAAAATTCCAGTATGCGTGGTGTGTCCATGGTTGCTACAGCCATTCCCAAAATGAAAAGTTGGCAGCAGCCAGGAACGCAGTCCTCCCCTACTGCCAGAGCCAGATGCGGGCTTCGGTCAGGTCGTATCAACCTCGTCATGTCGAACCTACTGCGCCGTGTGTGTGTGACTCGTACTTGAGAACTACCCAACTCCCCTTCCTTTCCCCTGGCGAAACACCCTGCCATCCAACTAACTGGTGCTTTCCCATCTCACCCGTACCGCTGTGAGAGTTTAGTGTAACGTAACTGCATCTAACTGTAATGCAATGCTTGGATGGTCCCAGCGCCTAGGTGCCGTCAGGCCAGCAACAGCTTGTTCACTCGGGGCGGGGCCGAGGCCCTCAAGCAACTTATTTGCTTGATTAACCAAAGGGGCACATTAATGTGTAGTATGTGTGCGTGTCATACCCGTAAAATTCACTGTGTCTGTAGAACCCTCTGCTAAGCCTGCCCCCCACAGTTTGGCTCTGTGCCCCTACCATGACTGGAAGGCACTACGTTCAGAGGACCTATTAGTCAACCCATTGCAATCACAGAAGTCAGATTAAATCAATCCTTGGATTTTTCATCTCATCGAGTCCCTCTTCCTTCCCCATCCTCCCCTCCAATCAGCATAGGTGCTCACACCTGCACCGCCATGCAATCCTCCCATGGCCGTCATAGTCTCACTGGCACACTCTGCCAGTTAAGCTCCTCATCTACTCTGATTAGAGATGTCTTGGCGAGTGGGTACACACCAGATGCCTCGCTGTGAGGAGTTTTCCTCTTTCCCTGCAGCACACTTAGAAAGAGAAAACAACAAGAAGAAATAAAGATATTTCTCCTCATTGTGCCTCTATTGGGAAAGCGCATGATTTTGATGCATGCCCGAGTTTACAAGTCTTGATAAATCTGGGAGTGCAGCAAAGAGCAATGGTGGATGTGTGGGAACACTCACCCTCTACCCATGTAACGCCTTCCTGGCCCAGAGTAACACAAGGCAGTGACTTTTACTGCCTATCATTACTCCCGATTTACCAAGCAACACAGAGCCACGCAAGGTGGCCTTCCATGGCTTGGCAAATCTGACTTAAGGATTGTTTTGCCCTTGAGTCACCTTGCATGATGCAAGGGCAATGCAATCCTTTGATAAACCGAGCTCTTAGTTTTTAGAGCAAATGGTTCCTTGCCTCCTTCCTCAAAGAGCAATGTCACGCCTACCACAGTAAGAACACTGGGAATGATTTAAAGTGTAAGGGATTGCAAACTGTGTTTACAGATATATGATCACATGCTGTATAGAGCGAGGAGTTTCTGTGAGCTCCGGGGGATGTTCATCTGTAATATTAAAAATAAACACACAAGGGAGAGTAGAAACTGAAAGTTTCAACTGTGCAGTCCAGTGGGATTGAAAAATAAGTAGTCAAAGTCAAAAAGTAGCTTTATTCGATTTCAATTAAGAAAAATCACAAAAACACAAGTAAATACTCATTAAACATTAATAAAATTCATTTAAGATTAAGAAAGATCACGTAGAAATAATCATAATAATTCAGTTCATTGTTAATCTACATCTAATTACACATTTTAAAAACATGGCTACTAGGTACGTAGACTTCGCATCTTCTAACATTTGCAGTTTTACGAAAGCAGGTCTACATTGTCTCAAGCCCCATTGCTTCAATACATTTTTTAATATTTAATTTTTCACAATGTCCAGCACTCTTTAACAATGTAAGAACGATCTATTTCTATATAGTGTAATAGCAAAAAACTTTTCTTTTTGATGCACAATATAGAATCACAATATTTCATTTAGTCAGTCCTGATAAAATATGAGTCTTCAGTGGATGAATGATAAGTTCTTTATTTGATTCCAAAAGCATAGATTCTGTCTTCATAAAAACAATGTTGTAGCCGGTGCCTACGCGTTTCGTCCAAAAGGACTTCTTCAGGGCTACAAATAACACATATATATACACATTAATCACAATCTATACACATATAAATTTTTCATAATCTACTTACACTATCTATTTTTTTATATATAAATAAAAATCAAAGAACATTTGTGCTATTTACATACTTTGTACATAATTTACATTCATTTAACATTTAGCTTTGAACCAAAAGCAACTCCACTGAAGCATTTCCTACTACCAAACATAATCTCTAATTTGTTCTGTTTTGAGATTGAGATTTTTATATTGTTTACATATAAGCACAACTGACAGAAATATATATTCACGGTCTGGTGGGTAAGCGTGGGCGGAAAATCCGTTCCGCTCGCGGATTTTGCGGATTTTCGGGAAATCCGCAATCCGCGAGATTTGCGGATTTCCCGCAAAATCCGCAAATTCGCACAGAGCGGATTTTTTTGGCGGCGCGCGGCGTTGGTGATACAATTTTTGCGGCGCGCGGCGTTTATCATCGTTTGCCGAGTTGTTTTTTTCGATAGTTTGCGAGTGCTGCGCCATTTTGGATCTTGCTGTGTGATCCCGCGGGAATTGGCGAGCGCGATTACGTCATCGCGGCTTGCCAGCGATAGTTTGTCAACGCGAGTACGGCGAGATCACGTTTCGCGGTACTTCGCAATTGCGAGATTTGAGATGCGGCGAGCGAAAATATAAATTTGCAATTCTGCACAAGAAATCCACCAGCAAGCAGCATAAACCTTCTAGAAATGATGATTTTTATGTGAATAACTCCTTAGTTTGACATTTGCCTGCACTTTTTTAGCGAGGAGTCCATTTTGGGGAGGGGGCAGGGGGGTGGGAGGAAGGAAGTGCCCCATAGTCTTCAACTTCCTGTTCCTGTTCAGCAGGCTCCTCCCAGTGCTTTGTCCATCTCCTGGTCACTTTTCATTTGGATGTGGACCTGGAAGGATTACTTTTTGTGGATGCTGCTGGATCTTTGGATTTGAGGCCTTTTTGACTTTGTTTGGATCACTGTTGGATTAGAAATTTTACAAGTAAGTTTGTTTGGGGCATTACAGTTGCTGCAACTAAAATTTTGGGATTTTCGATTTTTGGGCTGTTTTGGGGCCTTTTGCCCAGGGGTACTCAGTGGTGGGTGGACTGATTCTTTCTGTGGGTTGTCTTGAACTTAAACATCATGGAGGCCATAGATGAATTGGGATTGTGCTGATTTTTCTGTGTTTTTCGATTTTTTTTTTTTGTAAAATTTTGTGTTTTTCGATTTTTGACCTGTTGTTGGGGCCTTGACCAGGGGTAGTGAGTGGTGCATGGGCCTAGTCTTTCTGTGGGCTGTCTTGAATTTAAACATCATGGAGGCCATGGATGGAATGGGATTGTGCTGATTTTGCAGTGTTTTTCGATTTTTGGGCCTGTACTTGTGGCCTTTTCACCAGGGGTATTTGAGTCTAGCATGGGCCTAGTCTTTCTGTGGGCTGTCTTGAATTTAAACATCATGGAGGCCATGGATGGAATGGGATTGTGCTGATTTTGCAGTGTTTTTCGATTTTTGGGGGTGTTCATGGGGAGGGACATGCCATGTGGCTGGTGGCCATTTTGAGTGCAGCTACAGGCACTGGCCATGTGCTGGCAGGCAAGTGGCCATTTTGAATGCAGGCTTTGTTGTTAGGCCTCCAACCATTTTGCCTACTTTTCAACCTTTATTTATGCCCAGGGGTAGTGAGTCTTGCATGGGCCTAGTATTTCTGTGGGTTGTCTTGAATTTAAACATCATGGAGGCCATGGATTGAATGGGATTGTGCTGATTTTGCAGTGTTTTTCGATTTTTGGGGGTGTTCATGGGGAGGGACATGCCATGTGGCTGGTGGCCATTTTGAGTGCAGCTACAGGCACTGGCCATGTGCTGGCAGGCAAGTGGCCATTTTGAATGCAGGCTTTGTTGTTAGGCCTCCAACCATTTTGCCTACTTTTCAACCTTTATTTATGCCCAGGGGTAGTGAGTCTTGCATGGGCCTAGTATTTCTGTGGGTTGTCTTGAATTTAAACATCATGGAGGCCATGAATTGAATGGGATTGTGCTGATTTTGCAGTGTTTTTCGATTTTTGGGCCTGTACTTGTGGCCTTTTCACCAGGGGTATTTGAGTCTAGCATGGGCCTAGTCTTTCTGTGGGCTGTCTTGAATTTAAACATCATGGAGGCCATGGATGGAATAGGATTGTGCTGATTTTGCAGTGTTTTTCGATTTTTGGGCCTGTACTTGTGGCCTTTTCACCAGGGGTATTTGAGTCTAGCATGGGCCTAGTCTTTCTGTGGGTTGTCTTGAATTTAAACATCATGGAGGCCATGGATTGAATGGGATTGTGCTGATTTTGCAGTGTTTTTCGATTTTTGGGGGTGTTCATGGGGAGGGACATGCCATGTGGCTGGTGGCCATTTTGAGTGCAGCTACAGGCACTGGCCATGTGCTGGCAGGCAAGTGGCCATTTTGAATGCAGGCTTTGTTGTTAGGCCTCCAACCATTTTGCCTACTTTTCAACCTTTATTTATGCCCAGGGGTAGTGAGTCTTGCATGGGCCTAGTATTTCTGTGGGTTGTCTTGAATTTAAACATCATGGAGGCCATGGATTGAATGGGATTGTGCTGATTTTGCAGTGTTTTTCGATTTTTGGGCCTGTACTTGTGGCCTTTTCACCAGGGGTATTTGAGTCTAGCATGGGCCTAGTCTTTCTGTGGGCTGTCTTGAATTTAAACATCATGGAGGCCATGGATGGAATAGGATTGTGCTGATTTTGCAGTGTTTTTCGATTTTTGGGCCTGTACTTGTGGCCTTTTCACCAGGGGTATTTGAGTCTAGCATGGGCCTAGTCTTTCTGTGGGCTGTCTTGAATTTAAACATCATGGAGGCCATGGATGGAATAGGATTGTGCTGATTTTGCAGTGTTTTTCGATTTTTGGGCCTGTACTTGTGGCCTTTTCACCAGGGGTATTTGAGTCTAGCATGGGCCTAGTCTTTCTGTGGGCTGTCTTGAATTTAAACATCATGGAGGCCATGGATGGAATAGGATTGTGCTGATTTTGCAGTGTTTTTCGATTTTTGGGCCTGTACTTGTGGCCTTTTCACCAGGGGTATTTGAGTCTAGCATGGGCCTAGTCTTTCTGTGGGTTGTCTTGAATTTAAACATCATGGAGGCCATGGATTGAATGGGATTGTGCTGATTTTGCAGTGTTTTTCGATTTTTGGGGGTGTTCATGGGGAGGGACATGCCATGTGGCTGGTGGCCATTTTGAGTGCAGCTACAGGCACTGGCCATGTGCTGGCAGGCAAGTGGCCATTTTGAATGCAGGCTTTGTTGTTAGGCCTCCAACCATTTTGCCTACTTTTCAACCTTTATTTATGCCCAGGGGTAGTGAGTCTTGCATGGGCCTAGTATTTCTGTGGGTTGTCTTGAATTTAAACATCATGGAGGCCATGGATTGAATGGGATTGTGCTGATTTTGCAGTGTTTTTCGATTTTTGGGCCTGTACTTGTGGCCTTTTCACCAGGGGTATTTGAGTCTAGCATGGGCCTAGTCTTTCTGTGGGCTGTCTTGAATTTAAACATCATGGAGGCCATGGATGGAATAGGATTGTGCTGATTTTGCAGTGTTTTTCGATTTTTGGGCCTGTACTTGTGGCCTTTTCACCAGGGGTATTTGAGTCTAGCATGGGCCTAGTCTTTCTGTGGGCTGTCTTGAATTTAAACATCATGGAGGCCATGGATGGAATGGGATTGTGCTGATTTTGCAGTGTTTTTCGATTTTTGGGGGTGTTCATGGGGAGGGACATGCCATGTGGCTGGTGGCCATTTTGAGTGCAGCTACAGGCACTGGCCATGTGCTGGCAGGCAAGTGGCCATTTTGAATGCAGGCTTTGTTGTTAGGCCTCCAACCATTTTGCCTACTTTTCAACCTTTATTTATGCCCAGGGGTAGTGAGTCTTGCATGGGCCTAGTATTTCTGTGGGTTGTCTTGAATTTAAACATCATGGAGGCCATGGATTGAATGGGATTGTGCTGATTTTGCAGTGTTTTTTTTGATTTTTGGGTGTGTTCATGGGGAGGGACATGCCATGTGGCTGGTGGCCATTTTGAGTGCAGCTACAGGCACTGGCCATGTGCTGGCAGGCAAGTGGCCATTTTGAATGCAGGCTTTGTTGTTAGGCCTCCAACCATTTTGCCTACTTTTCAACCTTTATTTATGCCCAGGGGTAGTGAGTCTTGCATGGGCCTAGTCTTTCTGTGGGTTGTCTTGAATTTAAACATTATGGAGGGCATGGATGGATTGGGATTGTGCTGATTTTGCAGTGTTTTTCGATTTTTTTGTGCTCTATAACTGAACTGATGTTCCTCTGTCTTCCATTTTTTTTAGGTGCACAAGACTCAAGAGAACCACCAGTGCCAGGAAGAAGTCCTGCAGCGGTGTGTGTGTGCAGCATAACGTCACGCGACGTCACGTCTGGCCTCAGACAACTCTACAATTCGTGCAACTGCGGCCTGCTGTCTGACCTGCTCTGAAGAAGATGGCCCGCCCCCAAAGAAAGTTCTCCGTAGCTCCTCTAGCAAGAAAGTTGCTAGTAAGGAGCAGAAGAAGCAAGTTACCAAGGAGGCTGGTGTGCCACCCGCCACTTTTTTTGGGAGCAAAAAAAAAAGTACGCCTGCATCAGCAGGATCTGCTGGGGACCAACCTGAGAGCAGCACCCCTGCTCCATTGGGTTCAGTGCCTCCACCACCACGCCAACTTAAGTCAAAGCCCTTGAGTGCTTCAGAGGCAGTCAGTGTACTTCTCCAATCACCATCGACCAGTGATGTTGGCTCATCGCAAGAAAGTAGCAGCAATGTCCCTGAATCAACACAGGTTGTTGTAACTCATCTGACAAGTGTTGAACAACCACAGCCGCAACAACAACACCATGTGCAAGTACACGCCCAAGTACATGTGGAAGGAGAGGCAGCAAAAGGAGATGCGCAAGCAAAGGTGCATGGAGGTTCACAAGTGCCCACAATAGTTGTTCCTCCCGAAGTAGGGGCACATTTGGAAATCGACATTGAAGCTGAGGTATCATTGGAAGCCACTCCTCCTGATGATCATTCATTGTCTTCCACATCCCTAGCAAGGAAAAGATCAAGGGGGGCGTCTACATCTTCTTCAAGCCCACCTCGTTCTGGTGCAAGTGATCTGTCTTGGGAACCACAACTGCGGTCTGACAGTGAGGCAGAGGCACACCATGATCTGACACCGGTACCTAAGCGTAAAAGGAAGGTCGTCCAAAAACTCAAACCTATGGAGTGTGATGAGGCTCAACAAGAAGTGACAGATACTGCTGGTGATGAAGCCTCTCACGATGACGACGAGCCAGTCATCACAAAGGTCACTGCAGCCCCACCGGGCATGCAGCAAAGAGACATTTTGACCCTATCCCGAGAAGCTGCTGAGCGTGATGATGATGTCGGCGAGGAGGCAATGGAAATGGAATCATTAGATTTGGAGTTAAGTAGTACACCAAAACCTACCGCTTCCATATTTCTTCGCAAGAAGGTACCCACCTCGTCCTCGACCTCAATTCGTGGTGGTGAAAGTGCAAAACGTACTGAAGTTCGGCAATCCACATCCTCCACTTCATCTGTCATTAGCAGCAGGACCACCACCACCAGTATCGCCGCCTCCTCCGGCCCCCGAAGACATTTCAAGTCTCCAGTTTGGGACTTCTTTAGTGTTTGCCCAAAAAAGGAAAACGTAGCCATTTGTAGCCTTTGTAAGCTTCGATTTAGTCGTGGTAAGCTTGGTTCTAACTATGGTACCGGAGGCCAGAGAGGTCATCTTGAGAGAAGGCACGCTGTCGAATGGTTTCCGCACCTAGAGGCGGTCAAGAAAGCCGGAATTGCACGTAATGAAAACGTTGATTTGTCATCTGCTGATGACGAGGAGGTAGAAGAAGACGATTCAAACACTTCACTTACACCCAGTTCCCATGTCAGCAGCACACCCCATGGGAGCCACACTAAGAGTGTGGGAGAGAGTGAGACATCAATGCGGAAAAGTTCATCAGCGAGCGTAACTGGGTCGAAGAGATCATCATCATCCCGTAAATCATTGGTCCAGGGCAACATTAAAAAGATGTTGTTTACAGAAGCGCAATATGAACGCAACCACCCAATGACCCGTCTGTATAACACTAAGCTGGCTAAAATGCTAGCTCTGGACCTTCTCCCTTTTTCTTTTGTAGAAGGGGTTGGTTTTCTAGAATTAGTGACAGCACTCTGCCCTAAATGGAAGGTTCCTAGCCGGTTCTATTTTGCCCGAGTTGCGGTTCCAGCACTACATGAAGATGTTCTGAAGGTGATTGGGGCAGCTTTGCAGAAGAGTGCTGTTCACACTATACATCTGACAACAGACATGTGGACCAGTGGCGCAGGCGCTGATTACATGTGCATCACTGCACACTGGGTCTCTTTTTCAGGGGCTAAAGCAAAGCTAAACTCAGGTGTTGACACTAACATTGTTTTTAAAGGTGCTCGGAAACATGCAACACTAGCCATGTTTGGTTTGGAGAAACGTCACACAGCAGAAAACATTTTGGATGTCTTTAACACAAAGGTCCTTAACTGTCTGTCCCCACTAAAACGCAAGGTTGGTTATGTTTCCACGGACAATGGCTCCAATATAGTTAAGGCCATGAGGGACGGTTACTATTTCAGAGTGCCGTGTTTGGCGCACTGTATAAACCTGGTTGTCCAAAAATTCTTGGGTAATAAACGCAGTGCAGCGTACAGTGTATTGGAGAACTGCTGAAAAATTTGCAAGCATTTCAGGCATTCTTTTAAGGCCCGGAAGCAGCTGAGGAGCATGCTATATCAATGTCAAATGCCAGTGAAAGCACTCATCCAGGAGGTGGTAACACGTTGGAACTCAACCTTCTACATGCTTGAGCGTCTGTATGAGCAGTATACGCAACTCGATCAATATTTCTTGAAAGAGGGTATAGAGGAGCTGAGGATGGGTGGGCCGCAATGGAACATAGTTGAAAGCCTAACACGCATGCTTCGTCCTTTTGAGGTCTTCACGCGTGCAGTCAGCAAGGAGGACTCTAATTTGGGAAAAGCTATCCCATTGTTGTACATGCTGGAGGACCAACTGAAGGAGGTGTGTTCTGTGTTTCGAAAAGATGACAAAAAGAAAGACTCTTTGCTTCTGGCTGAGCAATTATTAGAGCTCCTACAAGGTGATGAACGTCTTAAAAAGATCCACTCAGAACAGCATTACATTTGTGCTACTATTCTGGATCCACGCTACAAAAAGGCGCTGGCAGGCAGAGCATTCTTTCCTTTTGGTGATGAAGATGTTACAAAGTACAAACGTTGGCTAGCCTTGTCAGCCAAGAAGTTTGAAACAGAACGGCTGGAAATTGAAGGAAATGGCAGTACATCAGCAGGCCATCCCCAGTCAAAACAATCCACTTCTGCACCTGTGGCTGTGGCACAAGTGACCTCTCAGCCGTTAAAGACACCGGCAACCGGATCATCTGCACGAAAGACAACAGAAACATTGGAGGCTGAAGAGGATTGGCTAGCTCTGCGTGGGTTTGGTTCTCAAAAGGTCAGAGGCACAGCAAGAGCTACGCAAAGTGGAGGAACCTTGGAGGAGGACCTTGAGTCGATGGTGAAGGACTATCTGAATGACTCCACAGAGGTCTATGTTAATTCTGACCCATTGGCGTATTGGCATGGGAAAAAAGAATTGTGGCCACAGCTCACCAACCTGGCTATAAACTACTTGTCTTGCCCACTCGCAAGTGTGTCTTCTGAACGGGTTTTCAGTGCGGCTGGTGGGATTGTAACTCCCAAACGGAGCCGCCTCTCGCCCAAAAATGTGGAGAGGTTAACAATGATCAAGATGAATCAGCACCTCATACCACCAGATATAAGAGTACGAGAGAGCGTGCCGGATGAAGAGGAGGTGGCCAGCAACATAGATGAGGGAATTTCTACTCTGTCAGGTGGCACTGACCTCACCCTGGCTGAATTCGCAGAGTATGATGACGAAGCCTTATTCTTATTCCTGGACCGTGATACCGACTTCGAGCCCTGAAAATGAGACAACGAATCAATAACTTTCTTTTTCATCCTTATTCACTTTTATTCCTGTGTGTCTGTCTTTCTTTGTTGTGCACAGTTAATATAATTCAAACTTTAATCAGATAATCACAAAAACAAGCCCATCAGCAGAACTGTCTTCACTTGTTTGCTAATTTATTTGAAGGTGCCGCAGTCTGCATTCCTCAGGTTCACAAGTTCAGAAGAACATGCTCCTCTATCCTCCTCCTCCAGACTCCTATTTCCATCAAAGCAGAGGGCTGGTTTACGCCCAATGAAGAAAGACTCAGCACTTGTGGGGGTGTTGTTCTACCTCTTTGCAGGTGAGTTGACGGGTCTGGGGCCATTGCTGGGAAGCACTAAAAGTGGTTTGGACCAAATCCGAGGCGGAAAATTTTTTGTGTTGTTGATGACTTGCTTGCCTTTGAGGTGCTCTTAGGGGGGGTTCCGTCTGTTTGTGGGTGAGTTTCGTGGTCTGAGAGCATTGCTGGGACACTCTAATCTTGATTGCATTTGCTTTTCAGGAAATCCGTCGTGCCAACCCCGACTTATGGCCTAGCTACGCAGCGCGTTTGGACCGAAGGCCCAGAAATATTGCAAGTATGAGATTTTGCTTTTGGCCTGTTTGGGGGTGTTATGCTTCTTGGCGGGTGGGTTGCCGGGTCTTGGGGCATTCCTGGGAAGGTCTAATACCGGGTAGAAGTGGTTGGGACAAAATCCAGGCCGATTTTTTTTTTGGGGCTATTTCTGACATTTTGCTCTATGTAGCGTTTTCGGGGGCCTGTTTGGGGGGCTTCCTGGTGTTTGTGGGTGAGTTTCGTGGTCTGGGAGCACTGCTGGGACACTCTAATCTTGATTGCATTTGCTTTTCAGGAAATCCGTCGTGCCAACCCCGACTTATGGCCTAGCTACGCAGCGCGTTTGGACCGAAGGCCCAGAAATATTGCAAGTATGAGATTTTGCTTTTGGCCTGTTTGGGGGTGTTACGCTTCTTGGCGGGTGGGTTGCCGGGTCTTGGGGCATTCCTGGGAAGGTCTAATACCGGGTAGAAGTGGTTGGGACAAAATCCAGGCCGATTTTTTTTTTGGCTATTTCTGACATTTTGCTCTATGTAGCGTTTTCGGGGGCCTGTTTGGGGGGCTTCCTGGTGTTTGTGGGTGAGTTTCGTGGTCTGGGAGCACTGCTGGCTATATGTACTTTACTTTGCAAGAGGTTTGAAGCAAATCCATGGTGGCAGAGGGGACTTAGGGCCTAGCTGCAGAGCGCGCGCAGAGTGATTTGGGAAATTTGTGAAAAAGTGACTAAGTCCCCATTTTTGTACTTTTGCTCTTTGGCTGTTTGGGGGTCTTCTACTCGTTTTCTCCTGGGTTGACGGCTCTGGGGCCATTGCTGGGAAGCTCTAATACCGGATAAAAGTGTTTTGGACCAAATCCCAGGCGGAATTTTTTTTGTGTTTTTGATGACTTGCTTGCCTTTGAGGTGCTCTTAGGGGGGGTTCCGTCTGTTTGCGGGTGAGTTTCGTGGTCTGGGAGCACTGCTGGGACACTCTAATCTGGATTGCATTTGCTTTTCAGGAAATCCGTCGTGCCAACCCCGACTTATGGCCTAGCTACGCAGCGCGTTTGGACCGAAGGCCCAGAAATATTGCAAGTATGAGATTTTGCTTTTGGCCTGTTTGGGGGTGTTACGCTTCTTGGCGGGTGGGTTGCCGGGTCTTGGGGCATTCCTGGGAAGGTCTAATACCGGGTAGAAGTGGTTGGAACAAAATCCGCGCGGAAAAGCCTTTAGTTTTGGCACTTTTTGTAACTTAGGGTTCGTTAGGGCTAGCCCTAGCAGCAGGATTGCATGTGTTTCGGGGTGTTCTAGATTTTTCAAACTGAGTTCTGGGGTCTTAGAGCACTCGTGAGAATGTGTAATTTTGGTTGCAAGTCATTTGAAGAAAATCCATGGTGGGAAAGGGGGGATTTGGCATAGTTAAAGAAAGCCTTTGCCACTATTCTTAACTTAGGGTTCGTTAGGGTTAGCAGTATTTCTATTGCATGTGTTTGAGTGGGGGGGATTTCGAGTCTTGGAGCGATGCTGGCTATGGCTACTTTTGCTTGGTTGCTTGCAAGTGGTTTGAATGCAATCCACGGTGGGTAATGGGTAAATAGGGTACTTCGGCCTACTTTTACTTTCAAAGTAAGTTTTGTCACCAGTTTTCTGCTAGGCCTCGTTTTTTGAGATTTGATTGGGGGTCTTCTACATTTTTGCGACTGGCTTTAGTAAGGGTCTGGGTGGGAGCACTGCTAGGAAGATCTAATTTTGTTCTAAAACACAGTTTACAGTACACCTAGCTTGAGGGGCAAGATCCGCTACATTAATTTGCCCATACTTATTTATCCTTCAAAAGGTGACTCAGAGTACGCACTTTCAAAAACATTGTACTGTCTACTAGGAAAAACAAATTGTGACTTTTTGCACTCCACAGCCTACATACCTTATATTTATTTATCAGTGGTGTTGTAATATTATATCACTTCCTGTTTTTCGTTGAATAATTACAGGCCGGGTTTCAGTCTCTGCAATGGGGAAAAAAGGATGGAGTCAGGCTTCACAGTAGCGAGCCACAATTCAGCATCAGGCAGGCAGTGGACAGGGTGTCTTCTGGTGACCAACATCGATGGACGAAGCGTCGGCTGCAATGGAGGAGTGCCGCTAATAGGAGGATTTTTTTTCTGCGGGCAACTTACCACTTCCAACAGGACCACTACAACCACATAGATACAGTATCCCTTGCCTTTTTCTCTGACTGTGACTGCATTTCTTGGCTCTCTCTCTGCTTCTACATTGATCCCTTAACACATCACTTAGTCCACTCCACTATCACATCTGCACCACACATAGTCATTTGTAAGTGCTCCTACGTAATTCGCAAGTCGCAGCACGCCCCAGGCCGTAGAGGACTGGGATGGCCCCAATGATGAAGCATGTCACCAAGGGGCAACCCTGGTGAGTGAGGGGACACCTAGAAAAAAAGCAATTTCTCCTTTTCTATCTACTATACCTTCTGTCAGGTTACGCAGCCCCTAAGCGCCTACCGTACTATGAAACTACATTTCCCATGAGTAGGCGGGAGACTTGCAGACTATTTAGTGAGACTATATGAGAGTACCCTTGTATGTTAGGACAGCACTTCACTGATGCCTGTCTTGTCTTCTGTTACAGGTATCCTTTCCCTGCTGACCCTACCTTTACCCATCCCACATTTTTTATTTTAGTTTGTTATTTTTCTCCCCCGCCTAATGCCTCGAACACCCTGTGTTTACACTTCTGGGTGTTGGTGACATTTGGAGGTGGAACCATATTTGCATCGACTGGATCACGGGGAGTAAACCTGACACCTTCCAGACCAACCCCATTGAGTGTTGTTGTGAATGGATTTATAGTGACCAGCAAGGCTCTCAGGTATCTGGCTACAGAGACCTTATGTTGAATATAGTTATCAATATTTCCACCCACGCCCTGTACTGTCGCATTCTTTCTTCCACAGTTGTCGAAAGTACTACTTACTTTTAACTGACATGCATGCAGTTACAGTAGTGTATGCACTTTCAAAGATTGATGGATAGGTTTGTACCCAAAGATTTGTTTATGTTCACAATTGTTCGTCCATGCTGTGCTACTTTTTCTTGTCTCCCAAAACCTTTCCCAAAAACCCCCGTACCCAACCATTTTTCAAACCCTAACCCTCTTCCCCCGGGCTGTGTGGTTTTGATTGATGTGTGACTAAATTACAGCAATAAATCCACACACTTGCTGGGGAGGATAAGGTGATAGCAACAGGCTGGTGAAGAAATCCGAGGATATATTCTTACTCTGCTTGACAAAGACCCATGGCTAATGTCAAAGAACTTCAACCGAATTAGTTATACTTTAACATTTGTTAGGCTACAACGTGGCACTGTTCTAGTGTACTTCTGTCACCTGCTATATTCTGTATTGTACCTTTGTATTGCTCAGGAGGACAAACCAGATTTCATTTTCTTTTTTTCATAGGCAAGCAACTGCCACTGTGTCACACCACTAGTACCACCGCTATGAGGAAATTTTATCCGCCCAGGATTGCCAACCTTATTTGCTGTTTCCCGTGGAGCCAGCCCTGGGCCTAGCCCTACTTGCAAACAGAAATTACAGGTAAGATAGGCGTTTGGTTGGAGGTAGTATAATGGAGTATTAGGAGAGACGAGAGATTTGATTGACGGTAGTACTACTAAAGTCCTAGGACTATTCAGGAAAACAAACTTACTGTTATGTTAAACCCCCACCCACCAGACTCAAAAGCAGTAAAAAACAGGTATGGTCAGATAAAGTTTCAAAAAGTATATTTTTATAGCCCTAACAAAAGAATCTCCCGCAAGACCCTCCCTAACCCCAACGATTGTCCTTCAAAAGTCCCCAAAAATCACAACTCCCAATTCCCACCCCCCAAAAGTCTCTAAAAAAGGGGCAAGGGACACTATGGCAGGGTGCTGTTGGAATTAGCAGCCAGGGCATCATGCTCCTTGCGGAGGGTGGCAAGTTCGAAGCGGAGGCCCTCCACCACGTTCTTATAATTATGGACCTCCTGCTCCAGGTAGGACAGTCTGAGGGATAAGCGGCGCCGGTGTGCCTTGCAAATCCTGTGAGGGGCAGCTGCTTTCTTTGCTGCTGGGCGGTGGCGTTTGGCTTTGGTAGCCCGGCTCCGTACCGCTGGAGCACTGCGCTGGCTGGCAGCCCGCACGGAGGAGGAGGCAGCTGTCCCAGTGGACGTTGTTGTTGTTCCAGACTGCGTCTCCTCCTCCTCCAGGGCCACCAGCCGCCGATATTCAGCAACAGTGGCATCCAGCCTCCGTTGCCGGGCCATTCGAGCCAGCTCCTTCCTCCTTGATGGTGTCTTGGATTTGGAAGGAGCAACTACATGAAAAAAGAAAGACATAGTCTGTAACCAATGCTCCTTAAGATTAACACAAAATGATTGAGCAGAAAGTTGTCACAGTACAAGTAGCAAATTGAAAGCACAGTGCATAACTATTGAGGACAGTATCTATGTAACCTCCGACTTCTTCATCCTTGCTCTAACATTAGTGGGAGTTTAAGGAACAAATTCTACGAGCACTATGGACTTCTATTACAGTCGACTATGACAGTACACCACTCTTATTCTTCTTCTTCTCTCTTGTTTAGGAAAATTGGTACGTTATCTTATGCAAGCCGGCATAATGCCAGCGCAGTTAACTTGCACCCGAGAAAAACAGACGCACACCATGGTGAGTGAGACAGACTTGCGTTACTGTACCGGTCCAGTACATGCAGGTGGTGAAGCTCTTACTTTTCTATTACGGGTGGCACTGAGAATACTCTGTTAAAAGGGCTACTGCTTAATTAATTTAGCTTCCACCCTACAGTGCAAATGAGTATTAGAAAAGGAAAATGAAGAAGCTAAATTATCTGATTATCTATCACTTCACATGGGATGTATTTGATGACATATGGGATGACTTTAGGTGCTTTGCTTATTATTGAGTGAACAGTGATACCCCCACACATGAATGACGTACTACTACTACTAAACTAAAGTTATTAAGGGAGGTAGGGAGTGCCCACCGTAATAACTGGATATATGCTGTGCTTGCAGTTGCAATACAAACTACTGCTACTATTCATGGTAGTCTTTGGACAACGTTACAACTTCTTTTCCTTGCCTTTCCTACACTGGAACGGACGTGCGGGTGCGGTGTTACATGCTCTTCAAAGTAACACTTAGTTCATCTAGTGACCGTCTACTCTCTCTAGATTCACATATGCTATCTAAGAGTCAGATAGTACCATGAATGATCCAGGCATCCATCCATTCAAAGTATATTGCACACATACAGTTTCTGTCTCACCCACCCAGGCTGTTCTCCTTCCACCCATCCTTGCTTCATCATTCACCCAGCCATGCACCATACCATTTTCTTACCTTCCCAGCCACCTCGGGGACCAAGCAAACACATATCATTCTTCTTTGCCAGTCATCATTACATTTCTCGTGCTTCCACACTTACTTACACCCTTCTTTCGCTTTCCGTTCATCCCATCCATCAAGTTCACCTCAGATCTGATTGGGATTCTTCTCGCCAAAAACTTCACAGCTAAGTCGAAGTACATTTAGAGGAGGCTACTACCTGCTTTTTTTATAATACACCCGTGCAGAAAGCACACTCTGCAGTCTTCAATCTCAATGACTAAGGAATGTATAGCTTACCTCTGCCCGCCACCACCGTGTGAACCCTCACAGGCATGTCCTTTTCCGGCACTTGCACCGCCTCCTCCCCAGAGTTGTCCTCCTCGTCCAATGCCACCACCTCCGCGCTGGCCCCGTCTCCAGATGTTCCACCTACAAAGTACATTTAATAATGTTATAATACACCACTCACTACTATATAATATTTGGTCTAGGAGGAAGAAAGAAATGTGAAAAAAAGTGTACAATTTAATAATTTTTGACTGTGTACTCTAGAGTAAAAATGTCCCTTTTTCCAGGGAAGGCTGTTGTCTTGCTGCACTTTTTGGCACAACTGATGAATGTTTGCTTTTTACTTTTTAACACGCACCACTTTTTCTCCTAACAGACAGAACCTTGACTTCTAAGAACACGAGCAGGATCAAGTTCAAACCAGGTGAGAGCTCGGCTCGACCACAAGAAATGTGTCCAATTAATCGTCAGCACTAAGCACTTTTCCATTTTCAGTTACACGTTCACTTTTATGACAAACTTGAATTTAATAAATGTGTTTACTTTTAATAAAGCTTTTAAACTTAAATAGACTCTGTGGTTTTTGGTCCTCCAGACTAGAGTGGATGAGCTAAAGGTTTTCGAATTTTTGCAAGCATGAGTCCGTGCCTCTGCCATCGGTGACTTTGGGAGCTAAATGACTCTGCCACACTATCTAGTCAGTAAGGAGATTGGGGGTTCAACTACAAAGTCTGTTATCACTGAGGTATGTGGAAAGTCTAACAGTTACAGCACCTATTATAATTGATAAGCTAAGCGATGCATTATTTAGTGTCCATAGTTCTGTTTGTGCAGATTTGTCCCTGCAACAGTAGTAGAATGGATTGTCCTATCCAAACCAAAAGTAAAGTAGTATCTTATTATTTCTTGGTGGTGGTCATTCACCTTTTTATTGTTGGCAATGGTCAAAGCATAAACATTTAGAATACTTGAAAAGACATTATGGACAATCCCAGAGGACTACACTCAGTGCATAGAGCTATTGCTGACTAGAATGGGAGTCCAATGGAAATGCCAAATGTGCAATCTTAGTTAGCTACACAGACAGACTAATAAGAATAATCTAGTAATACCACACGGAGTCATAGGGATAAGAATTTAGATCCTGTCTACAAGAAGATCAAAGACGATTTAGAAAAAATCGAATGAGGAACGCTAGGAAAAAATAAGTACTCTATATTAAAATTAAAACTTACTGGGGCCAGCAAAGGAGCCCTCGACTGCCCGGTCCTGGCCTGCATCGACAACAGCACCCTCCTCCTCCTCCTCCTGTGTCCTCCTCTTGCCCCTGGGGGAAGCTGATGTACAACATGAAAGAAAGAAAAACAGAAAACATGGATGATATTTATTTCTCAACCAAATCAAACATTTAAAAAAGAACTAACAAAGTAACAAAATATTTTTGCGAAATAGCAAATAGGGAACGACTCCACGGGATATATTATTGACCAATCTCATGTGGTCGACTACGTCATTACTTTAGTATTGCTTGATTTGCGGACCGTCGAATTGGAAACTACCCTATGTAACTCACTAAACAAAGTACTAAAAAGGTTTGCCTAGGATTGGCAGGCAGCAGTCCGCAGCACGCAAAGTGACAGCCAAAGTCCATCGTGATTGAAGATCAGCGACAACACTAAAGTTTCCTACTACATTCACCAGTCATTAAAATACTCAAACTATTAATCCACCACCACTATTTCTTCTTATCGCCATGTGTACAAAGGAAGGACTGGACTTGAGTCTGTAGGGGCTGATTTATAAGGCCCTTGCGGCTCTTTTGCTCCATTGTTGCGTGACTTTTGTGACGCAGCGACAGCACAAAAGAGGCGCAATGGTGCGGCGTATATTAACAACGTGACGCATCTGGGAGATGCATCACGTTGTAAAGCCCTGCGCCAATAGGGGTGTTCCGGCGCAAGGGAGGGCGTTCCTGCGCAGGAACGCATCCTAAAAGTGGCTGAGGGAAATCTACAAGATTTCAATCAGTCACTTTGAGGACAATGATGCGTGACTCAAACCCTGCGCCTGCTTGAAGCAGACGTACGGCTTGACGCAGCATTGGGGAGATAGGGCACCCCAGAGAATTGATGGAGCTGCACCATCGTTGCGACGCAACTCCAGCAATGCGCCACCTTTACGGCACAGATGCGTAACGCTTTGGTGACGTTTTGGGCCCATGGCGCGCCGCATTGTAATACGGCGCACCATGGGTGATGGTGGCGTGACGCACAATTACTGGCGCATCCCTGCAACTTTGCAGGGATGCGCCGGTAATTAAAAATCTGAACCTTAGTGTGTAGCATTGCGCAGTTCTTTCAACTACACTCATACATAATTTCACAGGCCAATGAAATGAACACAAAATCTAAAACAAATAAGCATAGTAGCAACACTACTGAGAAGGAGAGCAGTGTACCTGAAATGCACAGAAGATTTTGAAATAAAATGTACCTACAATGTAATGAGCAGCATTATTGCTCTTGGTAAAAAACAAAAATTTGCAATATAATAACACAGCAGGAGAAAACATAGTAGTAAAGACATAGCTACTACTACTCACCAAGCCCGGGGATCTCAAGGCCAAGGAGGTCGAGCAGATCTCGCTCACGGGTCAGGACATCCGTCCAGCGGTGGGTGGCCTGGTTGTAGGTGCGCCAGACCCGAGAGTGGTGGTAAATGGCCTGGCACACCTTCTCCCACCGCTTCCGGCGCTCCCGGGCCCCGTACCCGGCACTGATCTTGCCGCCTCCCATGATGGTCCTGGGGAGGCGGCGCTGAACATAAAAAATGAGTTGGGCCACCTCCTCCGGGGTAAAGATCTCCCGTGGCATCACTAGCTCCCCCCTCAAACGCCCGCACGGGAGCCGGACACGGGGTGCGGGACCCTTCCCCTTCTCGGGATGCTTCCCGGCTCCCTTCACCATGGTCTGGGCGGAAAGGAATAAAGAAAATAGAATAGGGAAGAGAAGAAAAGAAAAGAGTTTACAAAAGTAGTTTAAAATTAACCAAAAGTAGCAGTAAACACAAAAATATAGGGCTAGAAAAATAGAGGGATAGATAATAAGTAAAATAGATAAAAAAAAACTTCAAACAAGCAAAGGATGGCAGAGATTGACAGAGGATACAAAGACCATGCCCAGAACCATAGCAATGAATGAGAAACAAGATGGCCGCGCCCGTTCACGACCGCGCGGGTAAGTTCGCGCGAGATTTTCCTTGCGAACACGCGCGAGACTGTACTGGCAAGCCGCGGACTTTGCGAGATTACACTTCGCGCCCGGAAACGGAAATACGTCAGGCAAACAAGATGGCTGCGCCCTTGAACGACCGCGAGGGTAACTTCGCGTCTTGCGCTACGAGCGGCTCGCAAAAACGCACAAAACCTTGCCAACTAACACGCCGCAAAAAAAACAAATTGCATATTCGCACGAATTTGCGGCTTCCGAATCCGATCTTGCGCGTGTTCGCACCCCGCGAACCCCGCGAAATTGCAGAAAAACGAGTTTTTCAAAAGTGAAAGCACTCGGCAGGGGCAAGAGTTCAAACTCATCATTAGTAACAATTCCCGGTAGTGCTTCCTGACTGGGGCCCCTCCAGAATTCAGTTGCTAGTTGCAACAATTGTATGACCCTGCTCTGACCCTCACAGCAGGCTCATACAATAGCTACAAGTAGGCCACAAAGAAGGTCCTGGGGAAAAAAAATGCACTGCAACAGAAAGCAAAATTACAGATAAGGAAGCAGGTGCCAGACTGGAATTTTAAAACAGTGACACATTAATAAACTAACCCCAAATTAATTCATCTGAGTTGAAGCAGGGATGGTGTGCTTGCTTTTCCCCCCCATAATCTACAGTAATGATGAACCAGAGGGTGGCATTGATGTAACAGAGGGTTGCAGTGGTGAAACTGAGGGTGCTGGGAACCTGTGATGATGAACCAGACGTAGAAACAACATAATTCGCGACCGTTGCGCGACGAAATGTAAGTTCGCAATTGCGAACTGGTACGAAACCCTCGCGAACTGGCAGAAATCCTTGCGAACACAAAAAAAAAAAAAAATCCGCAAATTCGCAAGAATTCGCGGATTTTGCGGATTGCGAGTTCGCAAATCCGCAAAATTCGCGAACGCGAGATCCACAAAATTCGCCCATGCTTACTGGTGGGTAGAACAAAGATTATTACCAATGCCAGAATAAGCAGTGAGAGAAACCTCTAGGTGACATTGACATTTTCAAAAAGCGGAAGCCTTTAAATGACCATAACATTTTTTTACATTATATAAAGGGAGATGACCATGACATTTTCTTATAAAAAAGGAGAGATTTGAGTCTTGTTTTTATGGCTATGTACCTTATATTTTAATTCTTTGGATGTTCAGTGTTTTCCTATTAACCATAATCTAGTCAGAACATGCATGATGTGTCTTACCAGGTAAGTCAATTTCTGGATAAAGTAGGGCTTATCTGTTTCTTCTTCATGAAGGATTATTTGTAATTCACTTCCTTAATATACTTTTACAACCTTTGTAGCAAATATCTATAAAGAATATTTATACAAATTGTTCAGTATTATAGGAAAATCCCTCCTTAATCCAAGTACAGAGGTAATGCAAGACAGAAAAAAGTATTACTCAAGTTTGTTGTGATACACATAAACATGTGTCTACTAATACATTATATTTTTGCCTACCTTGTGATTTGTCAAATTGCGTCTTTTTACTGGGGGTCACGTGTCTGTGATATGTATCTCATAATGTCTTGGACACTGGTCTCTGATGTGCCGGATTCTTATAGATCCAACATGCTATGAAGGCAAATAATAAGTGCTATATTCAATTTTAATTTAAAGAGCAAAACTTTACATTATATAAATATGTTTTTCGCTAAAACGCACATCGTGATACGTCCATACTTTATTTTCAACGAATGGTGGAATTTAAAAGTTTAAAGGTTCTTTTTAAGCAAGCACCACCATGGGATTTCAATGAAAATTTACTAAGTTCTATGTTATAGTATACTAACTATTTTAATAAAGAGAACAAGTCTATTATGGGACTTAAAGATCTTTGCCTATAGCAGTTTTAACAAAAAAATAATCTCTAACTGTCATTCTCTGGTTGCAGAGGTCAGATGAAAAAAACACTCTTTAGCCTAATCTATCCAAAGGTTTTAGAGAAGAGTAACCCCTTACACTTACTTGTGTGTTGACAAATCACTGGCTTCGTGGCGTCATAACCACAGCGGCTTGCAAATGAAAGCATTCTGTCTTGGATTTAAATAGCCCGCTCAGATGTCTTAATTGTGCACAGCTGGTCGTGCTTTCCAAAAAATGTCATCCTTCGTGATCACATATGAGCGCCATCTTTATATGTGCATGTGCGCACCGTTGTTTAAGGCAAGTTCTAACTGTTAAATGTAATAAAGACTATATTGACTATTTTCCATAATGTGTTCTTATGCTGATTTAAACGTTTATTTATTCGCATATTGAAAATGCAGATGGCGTGCTTCTAGTATGTCTATTTTTAATGCGTGGATATGTGAGCGCCATTTTAGGATGGTTTCGTTTTATTAAGCGTTTCGGCCTGAAAAAGTCTTTTGTATTTATCTATATATTTGATGAAACTGATATAATATTTCTCTTTTCCCTCGAACATCAGTTGTTTTTTGTTTCGGCATTTATTTACAATTGTTGGTTAAGATCGAAATGTATTCATCGCATCTGACACGCAGTCAACTGCATATTTCCGAGATGAATATTATTTTTTGAATCCCTACCCCAATCTATTTGCCAATTATATATTAGATGATTTATTAGGGCAGAGAAAAGCGGCCGACGATGTCATTGAGACATGCCTATTCTCCATACCATAGTGCATTGGCGCCATCTTGAAATGGTCTCATTTCGTTGTAAAAGTCTACCTCTAAGCCTTATGTGTATGTCTATGTATCAAGAAATATTTTTATGATGCAAGTTTAATCACGGAACATAACTTGTGTCCAAAGAGTATTATTATTCAAGAATAAGCCAAATTAACATGCCAATCATGTATTAAGTAGACATTAGGACAAAATAATGGTGACTATTGGCTAATTTTCAGATACTACATTTATTTTGAACGCCAACCTGCACCTTCACAGGTTGGAGGTAGTACTATATAAACAAGCAACTAGAAAATATACAACTAAGTATAACCAAAATTGTGTCCAGGCTTGTCGAAACCAACACAAAAAAAGCCAGGTTCCTGGTTCACTAATACTTAAATGATATATAAATGTATTCTTCAAAACCTAATGCAAGTCACCTCCAAGTCATATGTGAAAATTATGAAACTTATAAATAAATATAAAACAACAGATAAATACATTAATATAAGGATATCAAAAACCATTATGAAATGGCGTTCAAAATAAATGTAGTATCTGAAAATTAGCCAATAGTCACCATTATTTTGTCCCAATGTCTACTTAATACATGATTGGCATGTTAATTTGGCTTATTCTTGAATAATAATACTCTTTGTATAATATGCAGAGGATTGCGTGTCATACTTTACTGAAAGAGTTCAAGTCGAATTAGCATATATAAATAAAGCCCACATGGACACAAGTTATGTTCCGTGATTAAACTTGCATCATAAAAATATTTCTTGATACATAGACATACACATAAGGCTTTGAGGTAGACTTTTACAACGAAATGAGACCATTTCAAGATGGCGCCAATGCACTATGGTATGGAGAATAGGCATGTCTCAATGACATCGTCGGCCCCTTTTCTCTGCCCTAATAAATCATCTAATATATAATTGGCAAATAGATTCGGGTAGGGATTCAAAAAATAATATTCATCTCGGAAATATGCAGTTGACTGCGTGTCAGATGCGATGAATACATTTCGATCTTAACCAACAATTGTAAATAAATGCCGAAACAAAAAACAACTGATGTTTGAGGGAAAAGAGAAATATTATATCAGTTTCATCAAATATATAGATAAATACAAAAGACTTTTTCAGGCCGAAACGCTTAATAAAACGAAACCATCCTAAAATGGCGCTCACATATCCACGCATTAAAAATAGACATACTAGAAGCACGCCATCGGCATTTTCAATATGCGAATAAATAAACGTTTAAATCAGCATAAGAACACATTATGGAAAATAGTCAATATAGTCTTTATTACATTTAACAGTTAGAACTTGCCTTAAACAACGGTGCGCACATGCACATTTAAAGATGGCGCTCATATGTGATCACGAAGGATGACGTTTTTTGGAAAGCACGACCAGCTGTGCACAATTAAGACATCTGAGCGGGCTATTTAAATCCAAGACAGAATGCTTTCATTTGCAAGCCGCTGTGGTTATGACGCCGCGAAGCCAGTGATTTGTCAACACACAAGTAAGTGTAAGGGGTTGACAAGGGGTCTGCTCTAAAACCTTTGGATAGATTAGGCTAAAGAGTGTTTTTTTCATCTGACCTCTGCAACCAGAGAATGACAGTTAGAGATTATTTTTTTGTTAAAACTACTATAGGCAAAGATCTTTGAGTCCCATAATAGACTTGTTCTCTTTATTAAAATAGTTAGTATACTATAACATAGAACTTAGTCAATTTTCATTGAAATCCCATGGTGGTGCTTGCTTAAAAAGAACCTTTAAACTTTTAAATTCCACCATTCGTTGAAAATAAAGTATGGACGTATCACGATGTGCGTTTTAGCGTAAAACATATTTATATAATGTAAAGTTTTGCTCTTTAAATTAAAATTGAATATAGCACTTATTATTTGCCTTCATAGCATGTTGGATCTATAAGAATCCGGCACATCAGAGACCAGTTACCAAGACATTATGAGATACATATCACAGACACGTGACCCCCAGTAAAAAGACGCAATTTGACAAATCACAAGGTAGGCAAAAATATAATGTATTAGTAGACACATGTTTATGTGTATCACAACAAACTTGAGTAATACTTTTTTCTGTCTTGCATTACCTCTGTACTTGGATTAAGGAGGGATTTTCCTATAATACTGAACAATTTGTATAAATATTCTTTATAGATATTTGCTACAAAGGTTGTGAAAGTATATTAAGGAAGTGGATTACAAATAATCCTTCATGAAGAAGAAACAGATAAGCCCTACTTTATCCAGAAATTGACTTACCTGGTAAGAAACATCATGCATGTTCTGACTAGATTATGGTTAATAGGAAAACACTGAACATCCAAAGAATTAAAATATAAGGTACATAGCCATAAAAACAAGACTCAAATCTCTCCTTTTTTATAAGAAAATGTCATGGTCATCTCCCTTTATATAATGTAAAAAAATGTTATGGTCATTTAAAGGCTTCCGCTTTTTGAAAATGTCAATGTCACCTAGAGGTTTCTCTCACTGCTTATTCTGGCATTGCTAATAATCTTTGTTCTACCCACCAGACCGTGAATATATATTTCTGTCAGTTGTGCTTATATGTAAACAATATAAAAATCTCAATCTCAAAACAGAACAAATTAGAGATTATGTTTGGTAGTAGGAAATGCTTCAGTGGAGTTTCTTTTGGTTCAAAGCTAAATGTTAAATGAATGTAAATTATGTACAAAATATGTAAATAGCACAAATGTTCTTTGATTTTTATTTATATATAAAAAAATAGATAGTGTAAGTAGATTATGAAAAATGTATATGTGTATAGATTGTGATTAATGTGTATATATATGTGTTATTTGTAGCCCTGAAGAGGTCCTTTTGGACGAAACGCGTAGGCACCGGCTACAACATTGTTTTTATGAAGACAGAATCTATGCTTTTGGAATCAAATAAAGAACTTATCATTCATTCACTGAAGACTCATATTTTATCAGGACTGACTAAATGAAATATTGTGATTCTATATTGTGCATCAAAAAGAAAAGTTTTTTGCTATTACACTATATAGAAATAGATCGTTCTTACATTGTTAAAGAGTGCTGGACATTGTGAAAAATTATGTTTGTTTGAGACTTTTTAGTCTTAGGGAGATTTTGGGGTTTTGAATCTCCTGTCCTTAGCACCTAAAATTTGCAGACACAATTGTGATACTAGTGGATAGGTGCAATATCGTATAGCCTCAAACCCCTGTGCTTGGTGTGTATAACATTTTTTAAAATTTGTTCCTTGGGAACATGTAAAATTTGTAGAACAGCGTACAATGTATCAATGGCTGGTACGATATATCATCACAGGGGCAGAGTATCAAATCTTTCGACCAGCTATTAGGTTCAGGAAAAGTGATTAATCTAAAGAATGACACCCCCCCCCCCCCTGAATCGTGTCAATAGCATCCGGGTGTAAGAACTCTGAGTGTGTATCAGATATTTCTGCATGCCCGGACCCTGTAAGAGTATTTGATTCTCCAGCACAGAAACTTTTTTACTCTCTAGCAACCACCTTTTGTTCTCTAGCAAGGTGAGACAGATATTTTTCCATTTTTTCCTCGAAATTGATGCTAGCAGATTAGGGGAATCAAAGAATTCAGGGTCTCCAATTTCTTTTAAGAAACCCTTTACGTATAAGAACCAATCATTTTTTTGAGCCCCCTGTAGCTTAAGGCAATCTTGAATTATATTCCTGTTTAGCTTGGTTTCATCTGAAGTCCATACCTTGTGCCACAAAAGGACAGGACTCCATTTAATAAGGTCTGTGACGTAGTCCAGACCTAGTTCCTTGTGGCAAACATACGTTGAAGTTGACTTAGGAACAGCTAGCAGGTATTTGAGGATGGCATTTTCGCATAAGTGAATTTCGTTAGTGTCCGCAATACCCCATAATCCTGCTCCATATATGACAGTGGACAGACATTTGGATTTAAAAATGTCAAGCAAGATGTGTACTGGTCTGCCCCCCAGTTTAGTTGCGAAATGTTTTACTGCTCCAATTGCGCGAGAAAACGCTAGTTTCCTCGTGTTGGCAGGTACCGACCATTTCCCATTCCTATCGAAATTAATCCCCAAATAGGAAAAAGTATTAGTTAGTGCTACCTTTGATTTTCCTAAGAAAGTATTACATTGGACGTTTCTCTTTTTCGAGCAGCACATACTAAAAGTTTTTCCGATGTTAATTTTTAGCCCTCTGTCTCCCATATAAACTGAAAAAGAGTTAAGCGTTCTCTGTAAACCTAACTGGGTCCTAGCCATGATGACCGCGTCGTCGGCATAAAGTAAAATGGGAGCAAGGGTACCGTCAATTTGGGGAAAATCCTGTTTTTCATCTGATAAATGGCTTGCCACGCAGTTTATATAGAGATTAAATAAAAAAGGTGCTAATATGCAACCTTGACGTACTCATTTATTTATTGGAAATTTTGAGGTACATTGACCCTCATTACCAAAGCGTACTTTGGCGCCCGCCCCTCGGTATAATTCTTTAATAAAATTCAGCAAATTGAGTTCAATGCCTTAGAGTGACAGGGTATCCCACAATATTTTATGCCTCAGGCAGTCGAACGCCGAACTTAAGTCGACGAAGGTTAAAAATAAATTACCATCTTTTGCGACCACATGCTTGCCTATAATTATTGCCAAGTTCAACCTCTGTTCCACAGTGCCCACACCAGCTTTGAACCCATACTGAAACTTTGAAAGTACTCCTGTATCTTCTGCCCATGTTTGGAGTCTGTTTAAAATGACTCTCCCTGCTACTTTCATCAGAGAGTCAAGCAACGAGATTGGCCTGTAGCATTTGGGGTCGTTTCGGTCCCCTTTCTTAAAGATGGGGACTACTATCGCCTCTTGCCATGACTGCAAAAACCCTTCTTTGTTGCAACTGTTTAAAACATTGGTCAGAAGAGGTGCCCATAGATCAACATTTGTCTTATAAATATGTACGGGGACCCCGTCTGGTCCGGGGGCTTTTCCTGCTGCACTTTCTATAATAGCTATTTCAACTTCGGATAACGTAAAATAAATGTTTAAAGGAAAGGATACCTATTTGTTCTTCTCCGGTGTTATAGCAATTTCTACATTGCCATTCCCAACTGAGTCATCTATTTTATATAGTTCAGTGAAGTGGGTTACCCAGGTGTCCTCATCAATGGCCATCTCTATAGTATCTGTGTTCCTATCTATAAAGAAAGGTGCATTCACCGCCTTCCAAAAGCCAATGTTGTCTTTCGAAATGCAGGCTTGGTGTAGAGCTTGCCACGCTTCCTGCTTCAAAACCTTTTTCCGTTGTTTAATGGCTGCATAATAAATGGCTCTTGCCTTTCTTATTTCAGGGGGGGGGGTTTCGGTTCAGTTTTGAGTGTCTGCTTCAAGACAGCATGTGCTTTCCTACACTCAATATCAAACCAACCCTTGACCTTTTTACCTAGGCTCTTTTTCACGGTCCCAGTAAGTAATGCGCTTACTTAAAACATGCCCACAGAGCAGACAGAGATATGCATTACAAATATAGGCAAAGGTTGTTTTAAAAACTGGGTTCGTGTGTATTTGAGCATATGGGCGAAAGCAGGAATGTGAGCCTTGACAGGAAATGATAACTAAAGTGTATGGCGGGTACGTATTGTAGGTGGTTGTATTTTATGAAAGTGAATATATAAATACCTAATAGTGGGTGTTGCTCACACTTTAAAAAACACATTATTTGATAATAAAGCAGTGCAATTAAAAATAAACACTTAGGGCCAGATGTAGGTAATCCCAGATTACCGATTCTTAAATACCGAATGATACCGATTCGGTATTTAAGAACAGGCAAATGGGATGTAGGTAATTTTTCTTTAAAAATTACAGAATTGGTAAGTTTAGGTAATTACCGAATCGGTATTTACCGATTCGGTAATTGCCATTCATTCCTATGGGCCTGGAGGCCCATAGGAATGAATGTCAATTACCGAATCGGTAAATACTGATTCGGTAATTGGGAGAAACATTGAAGGGTGGCAGGGTGTCACTTTGACACCCTGTTGCACCCCTCAATTCTGTATGGGTGCACATGTTGCAGACATACATGCCCCAAGGACATGTATGTCTGCAACATGGCACTGTTGGAAAAGCAAAAAAAATGCTTTTTCAAGGGTTTTCATTATTTACCACCAACTTCTAGTTGGTGGTAAATAACGAATCCTTAACTCAGGAATGCACTAACTTGAGTGCTTCCTACATCCTGGATTCGGTATTTTACCGAATCGGTATGTTAAGAATTCGGTATTTTACCGAATCCTTAAATTACCGATTCGGTAAAATACCGAAAGCTTAAAAAATGCCACCTACATCTCAAAAACCCAATACCGGTCGATAACGGCCGAAATTCGGTAATTTCGGCCGTTACCGACCGGTATTGGGCGATCTTCATCTGGCCCTTAGGGCCAGATGTAGGTAGCTTAATACCGGTCGGTAACGGCCAAAAATCTGTAAATTTGCCATTACTGACCGGTATTAAGCTTTTACTAATGTAGGTGGCTTGATTTTAGGATTCGTTAATTTACCGAAGGGGTAATTTAAGAAAAATACAGAATCGGTAAATTACCGAATCCTAAAATCCTATGTAGGGAGCACTCAAGTGAGTGCATTTTTGATTTAAGGATTCGTTATTTACCACCCACTACAAGTTGGTGGTAAATATCGAAAACCTTTAAAAAAGCAATGTTGTGCTTTTTTAAAAGTGCCATGTGGCAGACATACATGCCCTTAGGGCATGTATGTGTGCCACATGTGCACACATGCACGATTCAGGGGTGCAACTGGGTGTCAATGTGACACCCTGCCACCCTTGAATATGGTCCCCCTATTACCGATCGGTAATGGTGAATGGCTTCCCATTCATTCCTATGGGCCTCCAGGCCCATAAGAATGAATGGGAATTACCGAATCGGTAAATACCGAATCGGTAATACCAAATATTACCGATTCGGTAAAATTTACCGAATTTTTACCTACATATTATTTACGGATTCTTAAATACTGAATCGGTAAAATTCGGTATTTAAGAATCGGTAAATAGAGATTACCTACATATGGCCCTTAGTGTGTGTGGTGTACATATTTGAAAAAAAATTGTTAAAATAAATAATGTAAAACATCAAAGTGGACGGAATGGGCATTCATTTTAGGTTTCGCCTGCATGGGGCATGCACTGTGCTTGCAAAATCTCTTAACAAAAAAGAAAATCTTAAGAGGGGCTTAGAGACAATCCATTACTTAGCTTTACTTACTATTGGTTAGCCTCCATGTCACTCTTGTTTCCTTTGTTCCTGTTGGTCATCGCCTCCTCCAGCTTCCTCCTCGGCTTTACGTCCTCATTCTTGCTGTGGAGCTTAGACCAAGTACTGCTTCCTACAGCCAGTGTCCTTCTACTGGACGCACACTTGTAAAGGTACTTTATTTTTTTTATTTCCAGGGTAGCACTCCATAAGAGTGCATCATATTGCAGGCCATCTCTTGCATCCTCATTCGGTTTGTTGCTTGCCCATCCCTTCCACCGCCTCACTTCCGTCCTTGCATCCCCATTCATTGCTTGCCTGTCCCTCCCACCACCCCACTCCTGTTGCTGCATGCCCCTTCCACACCCCAACGCTAGTTGCCTCCTTCCTACCTCCATCAGAGTTTTAGTTGGAGCCCGCCCCTCTTTCCCTGTTCTTCATAGCCCACGACCCCATTGTTTTCTTTACTGCCTTTGTAGAGAAAGCCTCTAGTAGTGCAACATAACTGAATACTGCTTAGTATGCCATGCAATTGATGTGCACATCATAATGTTTCTAGTAGATGAATGTGTGGTATGCTCACAAAGGATCAATTGTTTAAAATATTTCTGGAATATTTTGTGGAAAGAGGGTCAGTTCAGGTACCCTCCTCAGTCTTAAGAGGTCACAGGAGCAGCAAGTAGCCCAAAAAATACCTTGGGCAAACATTGTTGGGCTGTTTTTATAGTTAGCGCAAACTTGACCGAAAGCTCTTGGAGTGCTTTATATGAGCACCAGTTACATTACACAAGGACACATTCATTTTTGGTTGGCACAGAAGATTAAGTGACTTGCCCAGAATCACAGGTTGTTGAGCCAACACTGAGACTAGAGCCTGGTTCCCCAGCTCCAAAGTTAACGGTTGTTGCCATTACGACTCATCCTTTATTTAGTTACATGTTTTCAGGAGGGCAGCCTCCAGGTGCAGTCAGTAATAAACTGGATGTTCTTGGAGTTAAGAAGTAAAATCAAACAAAAGCATTGGCAAAGCTGGTAGATTACTCCTATACAAAATCTGGTGGCTTTCTCAATGTTTTCTGCACCTTGTACAGCAGTTGAGCAACATGGCTTAAACAAAAACAGAATGCTATGGCACGGTCAATGTTTTTTTTTTTACATTAAACCATGTTGCACAGCAGCTCAACTGCTACGCAACATGTACACTGACAAAGCCAATAGATTTTGCATAGACGAAACCTATGGCTTTGCCAATGCTTGTCTTCTTGTGAGAGCATTCCAGGAGAGTGCATATTTTTGATCTCTCACGCTTGTGATTTGTTTTCCTCCTAAACTGGACACACTGTGTTGCCTGTTGCAGTTGTTGTGTAACATTTCTCAACTCAGTTTGCTTTGGTTTCATGCCTGGTTTGCACAGTAAGGCCCCCATTAGGATGGCGGGCGGACTTAGCCCGCCCGCCATCCTCCTGGTACAAGGGACCGCCCGCCATAAGGGCGGGGGTCCCATGGGGGGAATTAGGATGCGCCCACCACAGTGGCGGGCGCATCCTGTATTTTTGCCATTGCGGCGGGCTGCGTTGAAAGCACCGCCCGCCGCAATGGTAAAAATACATGTTGTGCATTTCAAAGCACAACGTGACAGGCACCGCACGGTGCCTGCCACGTTGTACTTTGAAATGCAGGGGTATACCATAGGTGCCCCCATATGCACCCCCCACCTCCCCCGGAGTCCCTGGGGTGCTGCAACGGGCCCCCAGAGCAGACTCCTCATGCCTTTCCGTGGCGGCATTTCCGCCATGGAAAGGCATTGGTAAATGCCCATTGTAATATGGCTGGCTGTGTCTGATAGACACCACCACTATATGAACCCTTTTCTGCCCCGGTCGCAAGGCGACCAGGGCGGAAAAGCGGCGAACGGTCTTTCCGTCCGCCGCAGACCCCCCAGCCATGCTAATATGGCGGGGGGTCATTCCGGCACGGATGGAGGGCGGATCGCCCCCGCCAGGCCGGTGGTGGCTACCGCCGGCCTGGCAGGGGCGATCCGCCCGCCATCCTAATGGGCCCCTAAGTGTCTTTGTTGATATCTACGTTTAAAATTATCTTGCTTAATACACACACCTCTGTGTGCTCTGTATTTCTTCCCTTTAACACTACTGAAACAGGTTCAAATTACAAGCACCCATGTGAGCTATGTCTGTTTTGCTTTAGCATAGCGCTTAAGCATTCGTGTGCATTGCAAAACTTTAACAAACAGGAGTTAATGCAAAGGATGTATGTTAAATGTAGACATGGCACAGACTGTTAATCTGAAAGAGTGGTTATTAAAAGCAAAAAGTTCAAAAGGAAGTCAAACGTCACTGATTACATCATCCACCCTACTGCTGTACAATTTACAAACCAGTACAGTCTTTCAAACATATGTAATGTGAACCAAATGGGACAGAATCATGTAAACTTTAGCATAAATTACATAAACATATACGTTAATATAAAGTATTTATTCTGTGCCCTACTCCTTCTAGCATCTAGACACACAAACCCCGTTAGATGGTCAAACCCCTAGTATTGTTAACCATTGCTCTGTGCAGAGCTCTTTATGGCGAGCCCACTACTTCCAGATACTCAAGCCCTATTAGGTGGCCAAGCCCCTCCCATGCCCAGCCTTCGCCCTGTACACAGCTCTTCACGGAGCGCTCACTCCCACCAGATAGCTCTTTTTGTAAAAGCTTATACTCATTAGCTATACATGAGCTATCGAACATTTTCTTTAGATGTATCTCACTAAATACCTTTAAATGTCAGAAGCTGAGATTATGCAAATCTGGGTTTTTCATATAATTATGGACTTGCCTTATTTGCCACTTATTCCATCGTTTGCTGCATAATCTTTAATTTTGTTTCTAGCTCAAACTGATCAAAAGTTACAAAACACATGGTGACAATGCATCTCACTAAATACCTTTCAATGTCAGAATCTTATAGCAAACTCACATTCCTCAGGTGATGTCATCAATGATGTCATTTGAGATGTCACCAGTGAGGTCATCAATGATGTCATGGAATATTTCATGACTGATGTGACATGTAACATCATAAGCAGTGAATGCAGATGGCGCAAATTATAGTCTGGGCCACTGAAATTATGCGATTCGGCGGCACCTGGGTTTTTCACATAATTATGGATTTGCCTTATTTACCACATATTCCATCATTTGCTGCCTAATCTTTCATTTTGTTTCTAGCTCAAACTGATCAAAAGTTACTAACTCACAGAGACACATGTTCCTGCACACTGGAAGGCCCTTCGTAGAGGTTGACGGGTCATCTTTCAGATGCTTATTGCTGAATTTGAGTGTTAAATTAGTACCAATAAGGTGCAATCCTGTCCCTGACTGTATTACTATGTGTAAAGAATGGCAAAAAAATTGAGTTATACTATTACAAAATGTGGTGCATTATGCTGCATAATTTGCCTTTTCTTGCCCATAATTTAGTCAAACCTACAGCATAATTTGGTCTTCTGCTGCATAATCCCAGTGGCCTTGGTTACCTTTAGCTCTCTAAACTATAACTGGTAAATAAGGTCTGTGTATGTATGTATGTGTGTTTCTCATGACTAAATTATACACAAAAAGTCTGACAGTGAAAAGCAAAACCAAAAAAGGATCGCTTTCTGTATATATTGTATGTGTGTGAGAAAGAATTTAGAATGCAATGGTTCAGTGTGCTTTAAAATAGTCTTTTAGATGCTTATAAACTGCTGGCCACCACCAGCCCCCTATATTTACTTCAGATGTAAACTCGCTGCTAGGGCCGCATACCCATCTTTCCCCCTTGAACCACCTGAATATACTCAAATAACGCAACTCTTGACGTCAGACAATAGTGGAGGGTGGGCGTCCCGGCTCAACGACACATATGCTATATTAGTGGGCTGCCATCTCCAGCTAAAGCGCTCTGGAGAAGGAAATTGGAATCAGCAACTGAAGATAAAGTATGGAGGCACTGCATGGCACAAGTCCTATTAAAAGAAGTGGGGGGACTGGCAATATGCAAATGACCTCATGACGTCACGTGCTGAAAGTGTCCCGGTTTCTGAACATTACACCGGAACACGTTCAGCATATTTCTGTGGAGCCCAGCTTCTTGGCAGAGGGGACGGCGTCCACCCTGTGAAAAGAGTGGGGGGACGCCGTGTACTTGCGTGTACCCCCGACTCGAGCCCATAGGCACTGGTACTCTCATGTTAAACACATATCGATGAATTATATGCACAAACTTCTCCATTTTAAATAAATACATAGGATATGTTATATGCCAGTGTCTATCCACATGTTTAATAACCCTCAGTATTAACGCTCACTGATGTTCCTCTGAGTGTGCGACATCCATAGACCTGGCGTAGGAGTGTCCTCCCAGCTCCTCAAAATTGCTTTTCAATGGAAACTGATCTAACCTGACCTAACCATAATTATACAGTTTCTATCAATGACTGAGTAAAATCTGTATGATCGGTTATTAAAATAGCACAATGCAAGCTACAAAACAACCGAGATCTGTACAACAGAAGTAAAGTGGAAAAGTACCAATGAGATCTCGATTGCAGGCAAGATTAGGAGAATTACCAGATTTGGGTCACAGATTAAAAGGTGTTGAAGATGAAGATGTTTCGTTCCAAGATATGGAGTGGGAGGTCCTCCAGTTGGGGGCAGAGTTCCATATCCTAGGATTATAGCAAGAGAAGGCTTGGTAGATAATCTTCACCTTTCTGCATTTTGGTACTTCAGCCCAGTGAGGTTTCTGCTGTCTATGTTACATGCCCATTAAAGAGATTGCTTACGAGATAAGATGATTGAGTTTACTGGTTTGGGGATTTATATTTATTTATTTAATGAGTTTTATATAGCGCTGGCTAGACCCGGATGTTTCAGAGCGCTTTACATTCGGTTACAAAATGTTACAGAAAATGATAACAATTTCACATTATGTCAAAAATAAACAACACGTTAAAAGAGGAAAGAAAGGTGAGAGAAGTAAGGAGGGGGGAAGGGGGAAGTGTGAAGGGGAGGATGAGGGAAAAGACGGCAGGAGAGACGAAGGGAAGTCTGCCAAAAGACTAACTGAGTAGGTGACGACTGAGGAGGGAATCCACTGCCCGTCTCCCCTTTAGCTAAATAGGGTAGCTCCATCGGGATAGCTAGGTCTCAACTGATGAGGGAAAGTTCACATAAGAAAGTCTGGTGGATAAACAGGGTGGGAACTATGAGCAAGGACGGGTGAGGGAAGGGGTCAATAGCTGGGAAGAAGAGAAGAGTAGAGCGGTCGGGTGAAGGGGGAGGAGGGATATAAGGTCAGGAGAGACGCAGCATAGTTTGCCCAAGGACCGGCTGGGTAGGTGATGGCCAAGGAGGGAATCCGTAGCCCATCTTCCCTTTTGCTTGCGAGGTAGCTCCACGGGGCATCAGTCAAAATGGCTGGGTCTCAGCTGTCGATGGAGAATTCACAAAGTCAATGACTGAGGCGACCATCTTGAGGTCGGGCAGGGGAGGATTAGTCATTGATGTACGAATTCAGAGCATCCCCACAATTTTCTACAATCCGGATGAAACGGGGTGCAAACATCGGCATGATGAACAGAGCCGGGGTCCGTATGTCTTTAGGGGGAGCGCGTGATGTCACGTGATAACCGCCAGAGGGAGAAACAGCCGCCATTAGCAGGCTGTTTCTCCCTCTGTTTCTAATTCTGTCCCAAGAGGCCCTCTCAATACAGTGTGGAGATAGGGGTGGTGTCATCCCCTCATAGGTGCCTGCAATGCATGGACTCCCTTGACCGCTATTTTAGGGTTAAGGTTTCCGCCTGGCATAGACCCTCAGGCTAGTCCATATAACTCCTCCACGGGCCCGCTGAACAGTTCTTTATCCTGCCGCTACTGTTGCGCTCATACGATCCGGTGTGCGGCACTCATCTGGCCAGGTGGCCTGGGACCGCCATTTTAGGATCAGGCACAATCGAGTGAATCCTGGTGGTCTTTCCCGCCCGGTCCAGACCCTCAGGCCAACGCAGCTATCTCCTTTGCGACAGCCGCTGCACCATTCCTTGCCCTGCTACCGCTGCAACCCTTCTTCATACTAGCGCGCATCACTTATCTGATTGGGTTCCCTGGGGCCAGACAGGCGCTCTCCGTTGCCTGCTGGTTTCGCTCGCCGCTCACTCCATAGATATCAACCTGTACTCGAAATTCTCGGCAAGTTCCAAGCGTCTCACAGTCGAGTACGCGATCAGGGGACCGGCTGCAGCGCATTGCTGCTAGAGCCCGGCACCGCCGTCGGCCACCATTTTGAGGAGGAGCTGCCGGGATCGCTGCTCGTAGATGCAAGATTTCTGATCCGTCAGCGTCCTTGGGCACCCACGACCAGCCAAATAGCTCCCCAGGTGTTCCAGTGTACAGAACTGTTTTTTGTGAGCGCGGAGTCACGACTCAGGCAGGATAATGTCGGATCAAAGCGCTCTGTCAGTAGACCTGCCTAGCAAGCAGCCATCTTGCCGGTCACGCCTTTCCCTCTGAGATGATGTTATACATGTCAGGAAGCTATAAACATTTGGTTGGCAAAACAATAAAGGGTCAGAGAGAGAGAGAACATAAAATATTGTACAATTTTGTACAATAATTGAAGCTAATATAGGATTCTTAAACGCGATATTAGCTATTACATGAAATGAGAAGAAATCTACCTCTTTGGTAACGTAGCATAAATCTGCAGTGCATCTGGTGACTGTTTGAAAAATGTTGCTGCAGAGTCAACTTAGGTGATCTTGATAGCAACATTTTATCCACTGCCTTTGAAGGTCAAGGCGAAAGATTACTTTTCCAAGAATTGATTTGGGGTTATCTCTGATAAATCACCTGAAGATAACAATTCATTTTAATTATCCTGAAATATAAACATTTAAATCCTCTGGAGAGATAGAACATTATCATACTTCCTTAAGGAAGTGGAAAGTGGTAGATCATTTAAGGAGCAGACCTTTTATCACTTCTTTCACCAGGATGATATTGTTACTTGCTTCTGTATAAATGAAGACACACTCTCAGGTGAGTGTAACCAGGGTTTATGCGTAGCTCTGCAATTACCAACTGACCCAGGGCAGCTCCAGCCTCCAACTGTCTTTGATGGAATCCCCACATCCCCAGTATTCCTGGATGACACCTTCATGTTCCTGAAAGATGGATGGCAGTTCTAACCTTCCATTGGCATACACCACAACAGATATATTACATTTGGAAACAGGTCAGATCATTTTTGAACACCAGGAAACATTTTGAATTAAGTAGTGGCAAGCCAAGGAGTCTCTAAAACAATTTCACTTCAGTAACAGTGAAGGAAAGGCCTCCAGTTCTTTTATCAGGCAAGGTCAATGTTAAGTAATCCACTGGGCAAGTGTAGGCACCACGGAGCGTCTTTAAGGCACACCTTGAGCACGTGACCCAACACATTATTTTTGATAGGAGGAAGAAGAAGATGAATCAGCACACCCATTTCTTACCTCGGAGAAGGAAGATGAATCAGCACACCCATTTCTTACCTCGGAAAAGGAAGATGAATCAACACACCCATTTCTTACTTATGAGATTACTGCATAATCTCTCTGAAATGTTGCCATCCAATGACTAATCAATCAATCCTGCCTTGAAATCAGATGAGCTGGAAGAACAAGAACAATTCTTCAACCTTTCCGCCTAACACTCATCTCTCACCTTCACAGCACTTCTCTTACTCCACCACTTATCATTCTCCACCAAAATGGCATGTTTAGATACTTGAACAACGTGTGTGCAAGGATAACATTTTGAGGAACCTCCTCTGAGGTGAATAGGTTTCAAGAAGTTCACCTCATCCCCAACTTGAAAATCAATAACTAACTTTTTTCTAATCATAACATCTCTGCTAACTCTTGACTTGAACATTTTTACTTCTGTGGGATTACATTGCTCAATCTGGACACTCACACCAATTTTCACAATAACTTCACTTAATTCCTTCTAAAATTTGAAGTATCCGTTTTTGGAAAACTGAAGCGGCTGAGGTCAAGCCACATGGCATGTTGAGAAATCTATATGCCCCAAAAGACTCGTTGAACAGCGTTAAAGAACAAGATTCTTCACTGAGTTCAACCTGATGATAGGCAGCTCTAAGATCTAAAGTGGTAAACACTTTAGGCTCCAGCAGTAGTGCTAACATTTTCTGGTTCTTTGCTTAAGGAAAGTAATCCACCAGGATGGTCTTGTTCAGGGATCTACGGTCTGCACAAAACTTGATCTCATCCATTTTTTTGCCACAACAATGGAAGAGTTCCACTGAGAGGAGTCAACTGGTTCAATCACTTTTTCACTGCACATTATCCAAATGTTCTTTTAAGTGACTCCAAATGCTCAGGGGAACGTCTGGACCTTGTGAAAACTTGAATACCACTTGATTTGAGAACAATTAGACTCAGTGGACACTACATCTATTAATGAGAATGGGCAAGTGTGCCAAATGCCTTTGGTCTCTCCAGAATAGTATAATAGTGCCTCTCCTTGCCAACATACACTTTTGAGTGTATCATTCATATCCTTACATCTAACACAATAAATCAGTTTCAAAGCCTTCGAATGCTATGATACAAATATAATGTGAAGACAAGTTAATGTGGTTCCATTCCTTTTCATACAACTTTTCAGTCGCAATTGTTATAGGAGACCCTTTAGTCAACTGTGACATCCATGTTAACATCACCAATGTTTATATTGCATATATGATCTCCTCTTTTGTCTATGTTTTTGGGAGATTTGATAATCCTGATGGGCAACACCACTTTACTGCTTCCTCTATATGTGTCATTTGAACTACCAGATTGCTCAATTTGTTGAATATTAAATATGACTTACTGCATGTTTTTACACACCCTAGCAAAACGTCCAATATTTTTTGCATATCATGCAGGTCTTCCGTACTGCACAATACACCTTTGAGGTAGCTGTGATTTTTCAGTGTACACCCGTAGAAAACACCTTGCATGCTAGTGGTACTCTCTTTAACCCTCTTATTTTCATTGTTTGGAATTGTGCCATGCTTAGGTTTGGATACAATGGAACTCACCGATTCAGATTCTTGAATCTGTCTGAACTTTCCTAATTCTTTTAACACCATGATGGATCTTTCAATTCCGCTTGCAAGTTCCAATGTCTCCTCCAAAGTGAGATTTCTGCAACACAACACTCTTTCCTGTGTCCTACCATCATAACAGTTGACAACAAAGTCTTCACTCAAATACTTTTCAATCATTCCAATAAATTAACAATTGGATGCAAACATAATTCATTCTGCCAAAATTCCCTCAGTTGTTTCCTGTTGATACTGCCAGTGCATAAAATATTGGAGCCTCTCTACAATAATACTTGTGTCATCCTTGAATATCACTGAACTTGCACTTGAGGATCCAACTGTGGTAAATTATCAACATTTCTTTGACCCTCTGTGCCCAAACAATTGTACAGCATAGCTTTTTTAGGTTGAGCATTTGAGACCTCTTGTATACTTCTTTGGGGACTTACAGCCATCCCTACTTTTCTTTTGCTTGGTTCAGTGTCCTTTAAAAAATTAGCAGGGGCAAAATACTGTATCTTTATGCTTTGGTTCTTTATCTTTGGTTTGGGGGACTACTTTATTATTTCCTTCCTGCTTGTGTGGTACACAGTGGGTGCTTGTTCAACTTCAGGCCCATAGCTGCTTGCATTTGATTGCAGCATTGGTCCCTCCTACCTCCTCCCAAGCCGGAAAAGCCCAGCTGTTGTGCTCCGATTGGGGCTGCTGCGACGAGGGTGCTCTGCTGCTCAGTGAGTTTTAATAATTTCAACGAGTATAGATTACACGCTGCCTCTGCCTTTTAATTACATCTTCAACAGCAGCCTTCCAAAATCCACACGGAAAGTGTCTGTTATTTTAGAAAGAGGCACCAAGTGAGACAGACACTTATACACACATTCACTTTCTCATTAAAAAGCACGGCAAAATAAAATAATACGCCCTTCATGTAAAATGGTTAACGTATACTCTTAAGCAGGATTCTATTGTTTTTTTCCTTTAGTATGTTTATTTACTCGAGGGTAAGTTAGAATTAAGTCCTGAAGCGGAAGTTTGTAAATTGCTACCTTTTTCCACATACTGAAAATCAAGTCTCTACCATGGCAGCTGACATGCACCTTTGAGAGCCCAGCTCTTCTCTGGCATTCTGCAAAAGCTGCTACATACCTAATCTCCCTATTTCCGTGGCTGCGCTCTCCAGCCTATCTCCATTTCTCAGCAGCAGGCAGTGAAAATGCAAAGAGTTGCAGACTGAAGGCTAGTACTGCTCATTTTGATATCCCGGTTTTAATCATGCAGATGCCGTTTGCCACCTTGCGTGCTAAAGTACAGGAGTTTTTTTTTTAAACACGTTCACCAACTAGTTTTTTATAAGTACAGGGACAGCCAAGTCCTGTTATCCACCACAACCGCCCTCCATTTACCATCAACCTGCCCTCTCATTCACCACTCCCACCCACCTTCCCGTTCACCACCACCACCCAATTGTCAAAGGCAATAGCTTGCCCATAATCAAAACCAATTGGCTTTCCCAATGCTTGTGCCTGAAGGCGTCAAACTTAGTACCATCAATAGCAGTCAAATAACTGTCAAAACTGCTGTACCACTGCTTCCAGTTTAACTTTTGCAGACCTGGTTCAGCTAGGAATGTGGGTGGAGGACTTGCAGCCTGCATAAAAAATGTATTTATACTGATGCCAATTTAACCATATAGTTCTTTGCAGGCTCGGTGCAAGATAAACAGAGTATCAGTTGAAGCTGGTGTTGAGGCACAATGGCAGGACCGTGGAAGGGAGGGATAAAACAAAAAACACAAAAATAAGTACCTGAATCCCGCTGCGTCGATGCTCTTCGGCAGGCACAAGCTCCCAGACGTCCCTGCTGCCAATCGCGACCCTGCTCTCACAGCATGAAAGCAGCACCAGGATTGCCTGAACGCCCTCGATTTGCTCTTCCAGGGAGACTGTGAGCCTGTGCCTGCTCTCTCCAACCTGGCAACAGATCTCGGGTTGGAGAGAGCTTCATTACGCATGACGGTTTGGCCAGCCTGAGATGGCTGACTTAACCGTCATAGGCACTAAATTGTGCACCAACCGCTCCCCCTATGCCTGTCATTTCCATGGCGCCGCCCCCAAGACTCCACGTCAGGGGAGGCGGAGCTTGCTCGCGACCAAGATGGCCCCTTGAGCTAAGAGCTCCGCAACACGTGGCGTCCCCTGAACCCCGGAGATCGGCGGCAAAGATTTTGTGTGCCCCCGACTGCTGTGCTCCCCCGTGGACCGAAGAAAGAGAGCCTGACGTTATCGGCCTGGCTAGGCCACAAGCACCGGCCTAAAGTAGTTGCAGAAGGAGGCTCGCGCCCGGGGACACTGCGGCGTGGGAGCCGAGTGCAGCTACGGAACGCTGCTATACATGTGCGGCCGGTGGCCTGCTCTGACGGCCCCCTACGGTACCTCAAGGTGCAAGGCCTTTGCGTATTGGAAATCTCACTAACGGCGGCGCGGTCCGCGGGAGGTCCCTGCCGTGCAGGATTAAACCTATCTCGGAGCCCCAGGACGGACGGAGGTGAGATCCGGCCCCTGCAGCCCCTGACCTAAGCTGCCATATCTTGGCTCACTGGACGATTTACGGGCTTCCGGCATTTACTTCCGGATTTACTTGGAGCGTCTCCCTCTACTAAATTTGGTGGTGGAGGCTCGGGGAGCTTTCACCTTAAGGCTCGGCCAGTGTCGCCATTTTGTTTGCCGGGTGAGACCGATATCCCCAGTCTGTGCCTGTGAAGCTGGAGGCCTGCTCTGAAAGTGATCACAAAACCCCCCTGGTAGGTCCATGGTGGTGACTGTGTGGTACGACAGGAGCGGTGCCTTATTCTAGGATTCTGATAGCCTGGGGCAAGGACTCAGCTGTTATTGTAGACCGCCCCTGTGTGCTGTGGCATCCTGCCGGGATGCTTGCTTTTGTTCACAATAGCTGGGATTTACGGGCTACGTCAGCTGGGGCTGCCTGGACTTGCCTTCTGTGGCCCCTGGCCCCGCTTGGCTTGCCGGCTGCCGTGTAGGGGCCAAGCGCTCGCTCTGTGCTGCCTTTGTGTAAGATTCGCCACAATTGATCTGGAAGCAGTTTGTGCCACATCTTCCAGTGCTAAGTGGCGTGGCGGAGTCCACCCGGACGGCCAATATGGGCGCACATGACCAGCCATGGGGTCCTGGGCCTAGCATTAGGGGCTTGAATACACACTTGTGTGAGTGCGATACATGGGACGCTGGTGCTCCCGCCTCTGACCTGCAGGGCCACCAAGGTCATTAGCTTGGGACGCCTGCTGACCGCTACGAGCGGATGCCCCTCCTGCTGTGTTGAACCCCTGGTGTGGTGGAGACCTGACTGTCTTGTGACCCACAGGAGGCTAGGATGGGCAGAGTCGACAGAGTGCAACCGGAGCTGTTGTTTGAACAGAAAAGGTCTAAATCTCGAGATACATCCGTAGAAGACGCCTCCAGAATGCAGGGGCAACACGTGGAAGAATCGCGTCAGGACATCCGTGGCATGCTGGTGGCAATGGAAAAAAGCCAGCAGAGCGGTATCTCAGCCCTCAGCACTAAGATGGATGCACTGACCTACAGAATGGACCGAATGGCTGAAAAACTCGACAAACACGCTGAGAGGCTAGATATGTCGGAAAGGAGGCTGACGGAAGCGGAGGAAGCACACACCACCCTTGACTCTGGACACAAACAACTTGGCAGGGTGCTGCAGGTTTTGCAGGACAAAACTGAGGACTTGGAGGCGCGTTATCGGCGCTGCAATCTCAGAATTACGGGACTGCCGGAGACTACTTGCACAGGTAATATGGACCAATTCACAGAGAAGCTTTTGAAAACACTGCTGGGCGAGGACTCGTTCTCCGCCATGTTTGTAGTAGAGAGAGCGCACAGCTCCCTTGGGCCCGACCTCCCCCAGATGTGCCTCCCTGCCTGATCATTGCAAAACTACTCAACTATCGAGGTCTTGACTTGGCACTGAAGCTTGCTAGGGAGAAACACCATTGGGCTATGAAGGCTCCACAATCTCACTATTTCCGGACTTCACAATCCGGGTCCAGGAGGCCCGCCGACAGTTTGCTCCCTGAAAAAGCAGATCAACGATCTTGATGCGGATTATGTCATGCTTTACCCGGCAAAACTGCGGGTCAACAGGCAGGGTCGTTCCCACATTTTCACGGATCCGAAAACCCAACAAAAGGCGCTAGAATAATGGTCGAGAGAACAGCGTCGTAGCCCTGAGAGGCCGCTGCTTGACGACGCAGCGGGTGGACAGCTGGAAGAACAGGACTGAGCATTGTCTGGTGCCACTGTGTGATAAGTATTGTCCATGATCCGTGATAGAGTTGGGGGTGTCAGTTGGAGGGGCTTGGGAAGATGAGCATTGGTCTTTGAATGCTATGCTTGCTCCTCAGCACTGGTGGGCCCTCACCCTAGAAGACTCTGCTACTCTAAAGTGTTAAGGCGGGTTTCATACATGGGGGCTGCAGATGTGGGGCTGAGATTGAGCAACACGCTGGGGCGGTGAGTTTATATTGGCAGGCCAGACCCTGGGAAATGGTGCCTGACCTGACAGACTTTGTGCTCTTGTGTTGCCCTACAGGGTGGACACTCCTGCTTAACTGAGGTTGACGTTATGATGGGGGTGTGAGGGATTACATATGCTTTGTAGTTGCACATTATGTTTGCGACAGTGCCTTGGGAGAGGCCTCATGTTGGCCTGTTAGTTCTCCTTGTTTGATGAGCAACCACTGCCCACGCTTGAAACACACCTGGGAGTGCTTTTGGGGTATTTTTCGGGAGGGAAAGGGAGGTGGGGGAAGCTTGGGAGCAGATGGGGATGGTCCGGTTTAGGAGGGGGTTTGGTGGGTCTTGGGAAGCAATTGGATGTTATCACAGATTAATGTTTTTAGTCAGTACACACATGGTAAGAGCGAACACTGCGTACTAAACAGATCAGATAAGTGCAATGGTGGTACCTAACTATGACAAAGGGAATTTGCTGGCTGAAGCTCTTCGACTGCTCACATGGAACGTTAGGGACGTAATGACCATAGGAAACTCTGTAAGGTTTTAAACTATTTACAAAATCACGCCATAGATGTCTCCTTGTTGCAGGAGACGCACCTTCCACTCAGCAGCCCCATTCTCTGCAGCAGAGGTCTACAGGACAACATACACGCCTCAGGTTTTACTACTCCCACCAGAGGGGTGATTACATGGGTTAACCCCAAATTTTCCTTTACCATTGTCCCACTTCATTCTGACAGAGACGGCAGATATGCGATATCTAGATGTCAGGGGAAGGGCATTGATTTAGTGATTGTAAACATCTATGGCCCCAATTTTGACTGCCCCGACTTTTTTGACTTACTGGTGTCTGCACTAACACATACAGGGAAAGTCAATTCCTCTGAGGAGGGGATCTAAATCTTGTCAGAAACTCCCAATGCAGATCGATCGGGGGGCCCTGGGAGACGCCCCTCAGCAGCAGCTAGGACACTGGAAAACGCTATGATTCGTCTGGACCTGTGCGATGTTTAGATCACAAGATACCCACATTAGGGGGTTTATACACATTATTCTGCTTATTATAACCTGCATACTAGGATCGATTATTGGTTGGAATCCAGTCCCTTTATGATAACGTCAGGGAGTGTAGGGTCCTCCCACGTACACTATCAGGCCATTCCCCCTTGTTGATAGTGATAGCTACCCCCAAGTAGGGTAGTCCGCCATTTACTTGGAGATTACCCCCCTATTCGCTTATGGATTCGGTCTTCAATGCTGAGCTGGCGGAAGCAATTGAGACGTTCTTCATTACTAACATGGGATCTGTAGATAGTTTCCAAGTGGTCTGGAAGACCTTTAAGGTTTATATTTGTGGTATAGTTATGTCCAAGCACTCGGGAGTCCTCCGTGATATACGCAGACATCTGGCAGATCTAGAAAAGAAACTGGGAGCACTGGAACAGCAACAGTTGGTGCACGCAGACGATGTAGTATCTGCGGAAATTAAGACACTTTTAGAGGAATATCACGACATTGCGGATGCTGAATTTAAACACTTAGGTAAATACGCCACAGCACGGGTGTACGGGGAGGGGGAACGGCTGGGTGCGGGTCTGGCTCAGATACTCAAGAGACGTTACAGGTAAACCCAAGTCACTGAGTGAAAATCAGCAGAGGGGGATGTGCTAACTGAGGAGGCAGATATGGCGACAAGATTTAGAAGCTATTATGCAGAATTATATTCCACCGGCACTTCCGGGACGAAAGATGAAATCTTGGATTATCTTTCCTATATCAAGCTTCCCTTCCTCACCAATAAACACTGTGAGTTTCTGATGAGACCCATCGAAAGGGACGAGATATTGTTGGCCTTGACGGGCATGAAGTCCGGTAGTGCCCCGTTAGTGGATGGCCTCACTGTGGCCTTCTACAGGCCGTTCCTTGATATTTGATTGCCTCACCTGTCTGCGCTCTATGACGACATGTGTCGATCTGGCACTGTGCTGGACTGGGAAACAAGGGAACCCTACTCACTCAGAGCCTGAGTGTGGAGATTAAAAGGAAAACAATGGCTCCTGTGGAATCATACAGAGATACTCTTAGTAGAAATAACGCACAAAGGCGATGTGGGGGGTGGGCTCGGTGTCAAACAAAGAAACTCTTTATACATGTCTTTGGTATGATATTTCATTACCATCTTTATGTAGACAAAGACAAGTGTTGATTGTGTACCAGTGAATTATACCATAGAACTATGCTACTCTTAGTAACATTACTGTGGTATATACAGAAAACGGTTTCTATTTTACATTTGTATCATTAAAGAAAAGGCGACCATATAGTGAATATACAATTAGGTCAACAACAATTTGAACCATTAGAAACTGCTGTTATGTGGTCTGCCTTTTTGTATTGTCGACGACGTTTCGCCAGTAAGGATGTAGGGTCTCCTCAGGACTGAACAGTGTAGGGACACCTGTAGAGAGTAATGATATACAACAATGTTTGGAAGGCATTCACATTGTGAGTAAGGATTAGGAAGACGGCTATACCTAATTATGAGCACTTACCCCAGGTGAGGGTGAAGTTTGCAGGTTTGTGTTCTGATAGAGCCAGCCCAAGGGCTCTGTAATAGCAAAATTACGATGGGCAGGAGATACGAGAGACTGCCAGGTAAATTTAGAAATGGTTGGCCTCTACAATAGAATGTACTTTGCAAGTTACAACAAAGCATCCAGACATGTCTCTTACCGGCTGGCGCACGATTTCGCTCCAAGCGCGTGAAAGCGAGTAAAGGATTTATTAGGTGCGGTCGTCACCGTTGGATACCGTAAATCATGTAGTTTGCTGGTGCTGTAAGCAGGGAATAAGGAGCACATTGGATATCTATTTATTGTGATGATAAATAAAGTATTGTGCGCCTAGTCTACATGAACTCGTACCTTGAATAAGCGTGGCAGCAAGCCTTGCTCTCTCTGCAAGGCGCCTCCTAAGCGTCTTCTCCTGTGGTGCGATGACAGCGAATGTCATAGACCACGCGGTTTTAGTAATAAACAAGCATTTACAATGCAATGGTCTCGGCATCATTAAAGGTAGAGCTATTGGCATTGCTCATGACATTTTTTTTTTAAAATCATAAATAAATGGCATTGTCATTTACATTGCCAATAGCTTAATCGTTAAATAAATGGCATTGTCACTTACAATGCCAATAGCTTAATCGCTCGCAAATGCATGACCTATTGCATTTACACCCACACAGAGCCACACACACAAAGCCACCCACACACACATACAGAGCCACCCACACAGAGTCATTCACATAGAGCCCCCTACACAGAGCTACCCTCACACAGACAGAGCCACCCACACATAGAGCCACCTGCAAAAAAAGCTATCCACACAGAGCCACACACACACACACACAGAGCCACACACACACACAGAGACACACACAGAGCCCCCACACACACAGAGCCCCACACACACAGAGCCCCACACACACCCAGAGCCCCACACACACCCAGAGCCCCACACACACCCAGAGCCCCACACACACCCAGAGCCCCACACACATCCAGAGCCACACACATACCCAGAGCCACATACACACACAGGAGAGGAAGCACAGTGAAGGGGCAGGGAAGCAAGCACAGCGAGGGGGCAGGGGAGCAAGCACAGCCAGGGGGCATGGGAGCAAGCACAGCCAGGGGGCATGGGAGCAAGCACAGCCAGGGGGCAGGGGAGCAAGCACAGCCAGGGGACAGGGGAGCAAGCACAGTCAGGGGAGCAAGCACAGCCAGGAGGCAGGGGAGCAAGCACAGCCAGGGGTCGTAACGCAGCACAAGCACTAACTATCATTACACCACCTTATCAAAAGGAAAAGGCAACGAGGGGGGGAGGGAGGGGAGGAGCTCACGCACACACAAGCAACGAGGGGGGTGAGGAGCTCACGTACACAAGCAACGAGGGGGGGGGAGCTCACGCATGCAGAAGCCACGAGGGGGTGAGGAGCTCACGCACGCAGAAGCCACGAGGGGGGAGGGCGGTGAGGAGCTTACGCACACAAGCAACGAGGGGGGAGGGGTGAGGAGCTCACGCACACAAGCAACGAGGGGGGAGAGGGGGCTGAGAAGCTCACGCACGCAGAAGCCACGAGGGGGGAGGGGGTGAGGAGCTCACGCACACAAGCAACGAGAGGGGGGAGGGGGTGAGGAGCTCACGCACACAAGCAACAAGGAGGGGAGGTGAGAAATTACTGAAAGGAAAAAACTTCCCAACGAAATTGGGCCAGATGAAACTACCAATAATGCAATATGCATAAGACCTGGTATTATTAGATCAACCCAGTATTGGAATGAGGCGGGCCCTGGACATACTGCATGCACACAGCGCATGGAATGCTCTGCAGGAGAGCGCAGAGGAAACGTAAATCCTGATTTTCGGCAACAGAACCAAAAAATACCAACTTGGCCCATTGAAAATAGGCACAACTAGTAAATACAAATAACTTGGGAGTCAGGCTGGCAGATAGTGGAAAATACTCACATAACAGCCAACTGCATTAGCAGGAAAAGCAGCCAAAACCAAATATGCCCTATCTAAACTATATCATAACCTCCACATCCACTCTTCAGAGGTGATACGAAGAGTCATAGGGGCAAAATGATTACCAACAATATGTTAATAAAAAAAACTTATTAAGCGCCCTATCACCGGTTGGTTTCTTGGTGCTAGAATCGACAGTAACATAATCAAGGACATGGAATGGAGGGTTTATTGAAATGCTTGTCTGTAGAGCCAGGTCTTTAAAGCTTTCCGAAATGAGAGGAGGTCCTGACAGGAGCAAATCTCAAGAGGGAAGGTGTTCCACAGACGAGGAGCCAAAGTGGCAAACCTGCGGCCGCCAGAGCGCTTGCGTTTAAAAGAGGGTATCTGGAGGAGGCCAAGATGGGAAGAGCGGAGGTTGCGAGATGGTACGTACTTTGTGATAAGTTGGTCAATGAATTTGGGGCTTTTACAATGTAATGATTTGAAAATCATGCATCCTATTTTAAAGGTGCAACGTTGGATCACCGGAAGCCAGTGGAGTTTCATAAGTAAAGGGGTGGCTGAGTGCCATCTGGGTTGATTTAAAATCAATCTGGCGGCATAGTTCTGCACCATCTGGAGGCGTTTCGACAGGTAGAGGGGGAGGCCTAGATAAATGGAATTCGCACAATCCAGATGGGACAATACGGTGGCGATCACTACCTGGGTGATTGCCTCCAAGGTGAGAAAACGTCGAACCTTCCGGATTTTTCTTAATTGAAAAAAACACTTAGAGACCACCTGGCCCACTTGGGCTTTCAGCGAAAGATCGCAGTCCACGGTGACCCAAGCGTCTTTGCCGACAGTGAAGGGGTCGGGGCTTGACCTAAGTCTGACGGCCAGTAGTGGGAACCCCAGTGTTTGACGCTGTCTCCAGTGAGGACTAACTCAGTTTTACCCGGGTTTAATTTCAGCTGGTTTTGGTCCATCCAGGCTTTGATGGCCACCTTGCTTTCCCTGGAAGGCTCACCAAGCCACTAGAACGCAGCCATATCCACCTACAGAAAAATATTTGCCATCCCAAAAAAACAGTTGATGCACTCCTAATTAGTCTTGGGTTTAACCTGGTGAGTATGGACATGGAGTGCAAAAAAAAAGACATAATCAAATGTCACCACCTTGTGACCAAGGCAAACCCAGAAACCCTACGAGGAGAACTAAACACAATAGAGATAGTTCTGAATGAAAAAAAGCAAGTGGGCGAAGTACCTTGGCGCGACCGGAAAAACATTAAATACAGATGCAGAAAATTCGACTGACCCCACAATTACCACAGCACAACTAAAGAAAAAGTGCACATTGGCCTCAAGAGAGCAAGATATAAAACAAGTCATAAATATTAGAGAAGTGGCGGGCAAACAGCGTTTACAATGCAGGTAGAACTACTCAGTGCCATTACATCGCAGGCACTACAACAAACGCATCATTACCACTGGTTCCATTACAACGCAGGTTGTTGCTTTAGGGAGTGCACTGTTGAATTTTAAATCCAACACCTTCCCTACTGTTGCACAGACTGGAGTAGGAATAGTAAAATATACTATTCCAAAATCCAGCACTTCCCTACTGGGAGTCGTTGTAAAGGTTTGCGTTATAATGGAACGTGTGGCAACGGCACGCAAGTTGAACTGCCCGCGTTGTAAAGGCATGCGTTGTAAAAGCATGCATGAATAGGTCTTCCATCCAGAGCAGTGGGACTCTTGGCATCACACAAAGCCACACATTCTCAACCATACTTGAAATTAGCCATTGGAAAATAAGCTTTTAAGAACATTCTAGCACTTAGTCTCTTAAAAACGCCCATATGAGAAAATAGGGCACACTGGAAGAGCTTAAAGCAGACACATGGGCAATGTAGGCTGTGCCAATCCCCCTCAAAAATGGCTGCCCACATTGCATGATGCTGCGCAGGCCTGCTACAACAGTAGCAAAAGTACCTAAGGCCAATCTTTTTGCAACATGGGTCAAGAACATGCAAAGAGGCACTAAAGATAATCTACACCACAGTAATACCAAAAGAATTAGCTCAGATGGGGAAATTATTTTTGGAAGCCGGACGCTTCCTACATGAAGACTGCCCAATGCCTGGGACAGCCACTGCAAATTCTTTCAAAAATGTAGAAAAGGGGCAGCAGCTGAGTACATGGGCACACTATGGTATGAGTGAACTTGAGCACGAACCACTACTTATCCTGCCTACAACATAATGCTCAAGAGACAGTTTGTGACATAGTCTACACTGCATCATTAACGGACACTCATGTCTTTTATATTTTTAGATACTAGTACTTTACACTATTGCACTTTAACCAAAGCCCTAGGGTTTTAAAAGAAAGTTTTAAATATAGCACATTGCTAAACACTGCTTATTTGCACAAGTCTCATTTTTACTTCTTTATGTTTGTACAATTCTGCGTTTCCTGTACTCTGACCTTCAATTGACTTGATTGTCTAAATTTATATTTACTTCACATTGAAATAAAATGAGCAAAAGGTGAAATCAGAGACAACTGTCTCGGCTGTAACACGTTAGGCATTGCCTTACGTCCACATTGGTTGGAAGGACTAATTAAATCTATTTGAGAGACCACACAGAAAAAGACACTGAATGTTAGTTCGTGCCTGATACCTGCTATAGAAAACAATACTGGAGTTGGTGAACGCCAACTAGGAGTCGAATACCTTTGTGACGTCATGACCAGAGCCAACTCAGAGGCACACCTTGAGGGCACGCGCTGGGCTTTCCCATACACGTCTAGGGGAAAGATGTAACAACCTGTTGCGTGCAGATAGAGCAGCGCCGCGGTGGTGGAAGGCTGCACAGCAGCACCAGTGCTGCACGTACACGAATCTCCCCAAAATGGCAGCGCAGCGGCCAACTACATACTTACCGAAGATACAAGAAAATATTGTCTTTGCAACTTTTTCACCACAAAACTCCAACTGTCCAGTGAATAAGTACTTCAGCTGCGCAGTTAGCCAAGCACAGTCCCACCGGGGATTTATTAGGGCTAATGCCCAAGAGCTCGAAATGCGGATAAAATTAAGCAGAGGAAGAGGGGACCTCGAGGGATGATGCCTCTAGACCCTTTTAGACTGATTTCAATTAATATACCCAGAGACTCGTGCTGTGTCGTGGCTGATGGCATTTTCGCCAATACCATCGTAATGTGCAACTTGAAAAGGAACAATAGGACGGACATGGGTCAACACTGGCAACAGCCACGGAGTAACCTCGGCCTCTTACCGAGAGATAGAGTTTTAACTCTGTATGGAACGCGCAAAATGACGAACTGCAATGTCAATTTAGACGACTTTGAGCAGCACGAAGACAACCACAGCATTGCAGCAGAGGATGAACGATGCACTGAAAACGCCAAACGCAAACGCGCAGCCTTGCAGAGAGGTGCACTTTCTCCCATGCAGACATGCATCACATCACGAATGCAGACATTGCACGTTACACTGCAGCGTGACTGGACGATCGGAGACCATTGCACCGAAACCATCCTGGGCTTCTCCGCCACGTCCAACTAACATGTCACTTATCAGATCAACCCCCATTTTTTTCTGCAGCTGAGGAAGCGCAGATCTCCTGCCACGATCAAGTTTTTGCTGTTTTTTTATAGCAAAACAAACAAAGCCACTTTGGCTCGTCGCCAACAAAGCTGGTAGTAACAAAAAAACAAGATTTTTAGGTGTAAGAAAAAAGCAGTAGAGACAACTGTAAGTAAAGAGCACAGCGTAGACCAGCTCCCTGCACCCTCAGAGACCGCAGATCCGGGGCGAGGGGGTGCAGTGAGGGGTCCCTGGCTACATACTAAGGGGGTAAAGGGGGCGGGGGGGCTGCGCTTGGGGGCCTGCGGCTAAGGGGGGCTGTGGGATCCGCGGTGCTGGCTGCACTGCGCTGGCTGCCGCTGTGCCGTGTGTTTGCAGCTCCCCGGCCAATAGGAAGCGAGCTGCTCGAGCAACTTTAAATGGACTGCTCCCAGCCTGCAGGACCCAGGGAACGTCGCAAATTTCTGTTTTGCAGATGGCGTGCACAGCGGACGATGAAAAACACAGTCCCTCAGTGGGGTTGAGACAGATGCGAGTGGGTGTAGGAAAACCGTGACTTTCAGATAGCAGTTTGTAAAAGGTTCACGGGAAAAGCTGAAGTCGCTGCTGTAATCGAGTAGGTCGACAAACGTGAAACGCTCCCTGGCCGCACGGCACGCTCTGCTGCTGGGGAAAAGGGGGAGGGTGGCTCGGCGGTGACACCGGGATAGGAGGTCGGATATCTTGGTCCGGCGCCTGGCCTGTGTCGAAGAAACCAGACGATACATAAAAAATGGCGGATGGAAGCTTCAAAAGTTTTTCAGCTTCGAAGGCGTGTTCTGCTGTTCAAAAGAGGTGTGGAAAAAAGTGGAAAGAACAGCAAGGAACACGCCCCCGAATCTTAAAAAGACGGAGCCTATTTGGAGGGACGGCTCTCTCCTCCAATGGCTGGCCTCCGTCTAGGGAGCCAGCCAATAGAGGAGAGGCAAAAAGAGGAGGCGGGAGAAATAACCACCTAAGCAACATAAGATCTCGGTACTTCCGGTTCTGCCTTCGGCAGACCGGATATTACCTCGACCTAAAAAACGGTTGGCGTGGCCCGGGAAAGACACAGCTAACGGTGGAAGTGCCCAGATGCGCTCCATAGCTCCGTGTTCCATTACATGACAGACATGGATATGGTGGACAGACTAATTGTAGCAGGATTGTATTAAATAAGGTTGCATATACATGACGGGGCAGAGGCATGTATATTGCACGGCCAGTAGGTATGAAGGCAGGACCTCCTGTCAATTATACATGTGCGTCTTAATATAGAGGGCAGAGCCTGATATATAACGTAGCGTGTCTCTCTCGGTAACGAGTCATGATGGTGAAGGCTTACAAATACACGCCGAGTAGGTCGTCTTTCCTAGATAGTGGAGGAGCTAAGGGCCCGATGTAGGTAAAAGCGATTTTCCGATTTCAAAATACCGAGGCGGTCCGAATCGGTATTCTGAAATCGGAAAACGAGATGTAGGGAAAAAAAAGCGATTGAATACCGATTCGGTCGGCATCGGTAATGAGAATCGGTACGTTCCGAATCGGCACGGACCGAATCGGGAAGTACCGAATCGGCTAACAACGAATCGGAAATTACCGAATCGGCTAACACCGATTCGGATAGTCCTGATTCGGCTAACACCGAATCGGTAAAAGCCGAATCGGTAAAATCCGATTCGGCAATCATAGATTCGTAGCCATGAAAACACACCCATGGCGAAAAAGCCCATAGGAATGCATTGAAGAAACCGAACCGGTAAAATACGAATCGGATAATACCGAATCGGTAAAAGCCGATTCGGCAAAAGCCGATTCAGCCAATGAGGTGGCTCCCCCTCCCCCACCCAAACAGGGAGTGGCAACCCTGGCAGGTGCAGCTAATTAAGAAGTTTCTGGAGAGCCAGCCTGAGCTCAACACTCACAGTTAGCAGCAGTGGGAGTAGGAGGTTGTCAACTGTAGTGAAGAACATGGCAGACCAGAGCGAGAGCCAGAAGTCCTCCCAGAAGAGGAAGCCGAAGTTCACCACCACCGAGCTTCAGGTGCTGGTCGAGGAGGTGGTGAGGGTGCACCGCCAGCTGTTTGGAAAGCTGTCCCTCAATGTGCCAGACAGCACCAAGAGGAGGATCTGGGCAGAAATCGCCCAAAAGGTGAATGCTGCGGGTGTCACCCCCAGGTCCGTAGAAGAACTCAAGAAGAGATTCTACGACATCCGCAGCCTCACAAAAAGGAAGATGGCAGAGATCCAGAGGCAGGCTGGAGGCACTGGAGGAGGCAGGAACCCGGCGCCACCCCTCACCGAGCTGGAGGAACTGGTCTCCAGCACCATTGAGAGGGAGAGTGTCAGTGGAATTGGGACCCTGGACAGCTCTGCGAGAGCTACAGCTACAGGTAAGAAGCATGCGCATCATGACACACCCTACCAGACACCTCCCCATTAGACACAATGCATAGGCAAACCCCAGCACAGTACTGTCACCAACATACAAGAGACAAGCATCATGGTACATGTAGTCAGCAGAAGTTAGCAAAATATGGCAGTGCAGAATCACAAGACAGGAAACAGTGTGACACAGTGTAAGGAGATGCAAGGACATGTGGAATGCTTTAATTGTACTGACTGTAATACATCGGCACTCAGTTTACAAATGCTTCTTTGTACCTAGGGGCCCCATCAGGCGGAACAACATTGTCATCAGAGGGAGCAGCACCGTCTGACACTGCACTCGCAGGGCCGAGCACCAGCCAGGCTGCCCAGGAGGAGGAGGAGGACAGAAACACCCTAGGGCTAGGTATGGAGGGAGACCTGGTGATAGACTTCGATGCACTGCACTCCCCACAAATGGCCAGCACACCCCCCTTGCAGTTCTCCCCAGAGAACTCCCCTACAAGGGACACCATTCCACCTACACCAGCTCCTGCCACAACCATGGCTTTGCCACCTGTACAACCTGTCCTGGGAGCAGGGGCTCAGGGACCGGCCAGCACCACACCCCCACCAGTGGCACCCCAGCTCACTCAGCAGGCCGGCAGCAGCAGTGCCCGGCGCCGTACCATCACCACCTCTGCTGCACCAGCACGGGAGGGCAGTGTCTTCCTGGGCCTCGAGGGACAGATGGTGAAGATTCAGAGGCAACAGGCAAAATCCACGATGGCCTGCCAACGCCAGCTCCTGCAGCACAACCTGCAGATGGGAGAAATGGTAAAGGGATTTCAGGCCTTCGTGGAATCGAACAAGGAGGTGGCAGCAGGGTTAGGCAGGCTAACCACTGCCATAACCCAATCATCTAGCAGACAGGAGGAGCATGAGCTGGTGCGCAGGCGGGATGCCCGGGTGCTGAACCGCGCCATGAGCCGCCTTGCTGCGGCGACGGCACAACTGTGCCAGCGCAGCGCGAACATGGAATCTAGCCTGAGTCAGAATACGGCAGAGCTCACAAGGGGGATGGCCCGGATCACCACTGCTATCGAGGCCATGATTATTTCGAACACGGCCTCCAATCCTGCCCTGGACCTGGGTGATGCTGGGGACAGCAGCAGCCGCAGCAGCCCGGCCAGCGCTGCGTCTGAGCCACGTAGGAGCACCAGGCGCTCCGCAGATGCTGCTGGGCATTCAGAGGGGGCTGAGGGACACCCCAGTGGGTCTGGCAAGCGGGCAAAGAAATAGCCTTGCAAGGGCGGGTGAGGCAACCTGAACCTTGGACTTTTGTTTTTTTTCCTATACACCATTTTTTGTTGCACATCAGTGCTGTAACTGTGTTGCAACAGTATTGAAATTTGTTTTTTCCCAACCAACATTTAGCTGGCTTTGCATCTGTACTCACTCAGAAATAGTTCTCAGTAATCTCCTCACGTCTGTATCTGCCATCACTTGGCGTACACACCCCAGCTGGCTGTGTCAGTGGCACAGCTTCGTCGTCATCATGGTCCTCGTAGTCAGACAACTCCACCTCAGTGCCCTTCTTCACCGCAAGGTTGTGTAACATTGCACATACAGCTATGATCTTGCAGCAGGTGATGGGGGTATACTGCCTTGCACCTCCACTCTTGTGCAGGCATCTGAATCTACTTTTCCAGATGCCAAAGGTCCGTTCGACAACATTCCTTGTGCGTATGTGGGCCCGGTTATACCTCCTTTGGCTGGGTGTGGAGGGGTTGAGGTAGGGGGTGAGTATGAATGAGCGGAGGGCATATGCACTGTCGCCTGGAAGAGAAAGGGGTTACATTACACACATGCATACATGTATTCCACCTAGCTACTATGTGTTATGGGGGTCTGATGATGTGTCTCACCTAGGAGGTATACTTCACCAAATTCGCCAGCCATCAGCCATGCATAGATGCCGCTCTGTTGGAAAATATAGGAGTCATGGGTACTCCCTGGAAATTTTGCTACCAGGTCTGTGATGGTGCACTTTGCATTGCAGATCACCTGCACGTTGATGGTGTGTGTAGACTTGCGATTGCGGTATATGTATTCGGTGTCCGCTGGTGGGCAAATCGGAATGTGCGTGCCATCTATGCAACCGATGATTTGTGGAAATTGTGCCATCTGGTAGAAGTCAGCTTTGGTTTGTAGCAGTTCTGCGTGGGTTGCAGGGAAAGAGATGTATTGGTCCATCCTGTGTATCATGGCGTCAAGGAATGTGTGGAAGAACCTTGACAGGCTGCTCTGGCTCACCCCTCCTGCTGCTGCTACTCCACTTTGATAGCTGCCAGACGCTAGCAGGTGTAGGCTGCATAGCACCTGGATGTGCGCAGGGATGGCGTGTGCCCTTGGGGTGTGGTGGTCCAAGAATGGCTTGAGATCCCTGATGAGCTCAAGTATGGTGTCAGAGTCCAGCCTGTATCTCTGTAGTATCTCTGCCTCTGTGAGCATGAACAGGGTTATCCTCTGTCTGTAGACCTGTTCATTTCTTAGCCATTCCCTCTGTCCTTCCTGCTGTAGCCGTAGCCGCCTCGCAATGACATAAAAAGCTGCCATCCTGCAAGTTGCAATGCATTTTGGGCCTGTTTATATGGGTTGGAGTTGGTTACCACCTGATTGCAATCCATGGTAAATAGCGAGTGAATTCTACCGATTTTGAGCTGATTTCGGTGTTTCTGTGCCTCCCTACATCTCCCCATCTGTCGGAATCGGGGAATTTCCCGATCGGCGATTCATACGAATCGGCATGTTTTCCGATTCGGCTCATGTCCGATTCGGTCTACCTACCGATTCGGTACATGGACCGAATCGGTGAATTTCCGATTCGGTGTCACTACCGATTCGGTACATGGACCGATTCGGTGTTTGCATCCGATTCGGTGTTTTTCCGATTCGTTACATATCCGATTTTCGGTATGTACGTATCGGATTCTTTCCCATTCGGTACTCATTCCGATTCGGTTTTCACTCCGATTCTTTATGTTTTTTGTTCCCTACATCTCGATGGCTGTTTACCGATCGGTAAGGGCCAAAAATCGGTATTTTCGGCCGTTACCGATCGGTAACGCCCTACCTACATCGGGCCAAATCTGCCTAATGGCGCTCTGTATGGGGAATATAGATGCCGGAAGGTGATCCTTATAGAGTGATGTGGGAGCTAAATGAGCCACAATGTGCTAGGTGTATGTGTGGTGTACCGTTTCGGAGCTATGTCAAGCAGTAGCTGATGACCAAAAAACCAAACATATTATGGAAGATACCAAACATATTGGGGATGAACAGCAGTATATACACTTGCACCCGAGATGGTTCATATAATATACCCTATAATACATCATGACAATGTTAGGAATGCAAATGCTATTACATATATTTCCTATTAAAAAACGGTGAAGAAGGCATACAATCTGCATGGAGTTTACAATATGCTGAATCTGGCCTCAAAAGGTATACCTTACAGCAGGAATTAAAGATAGATAATACCCATAGGCATTATCAATTATACAGATTGGTATAATGTGAGTGTTGATGACTCCCACTAAGATGAGTATGACGCTTGATGAGAAGAGCTGGTAAGCAAAAATGCAATGGGCTAGGAAGCGACGTGCGCATCAGTATGTATGAGCATAGTGGTCCTCCTAAGCTCATTCCATGCATGTGACAAGTAGGTCTGTAGCTTCATGTGACATAGTTTAGGGATTTTTAGACATTTAATGTAGTGACAAACCCACGCCACTCCTCTGCTGAATTTAGCCCCTCTGTGATCGAATTGGTGCGTTCTATCCAGCGACATTCGAGTCATTGCAGGATTTGTGAGAGGTCTCCTCCTCTTGTAGGGATTTGGACCTTGTCATTGACCTGCCATCTAATCTCATCCGCCGTGTGCTGTTTTTTAGGACAAGTATTTACACTCAAACCTATTACATCTGAACCAAAGTCTCTTGAACCAGCAGATTTCCTACAATGCATGTTGTGCACTCGAGCATGAAGCTTCCCCAGGTGCGCGCCTGGCCTCGCACACCACCATCAAAGGCTTCTGCTCCCCCTCACTCACACCCCATCCCCATATGCTCCTTTCCTCCCTCCCACTCGCTGGCTCCCCCGCCCTCCCCTCCCCACCAGGCTCTTGAAGCGCGACGCTTCACCAGCGTTTGGCAGCCTGCGGCCACTGACAACAGTAAACAATAGAGAAATACGCACAAACACACCACGTACACGCACACAACAATCTCACAAACCATCCGTGCATCCACATATACTACACACGCACGCACTATATGCACACTACTTCACATACACAGCTACGCACGTAATCACTCGCATTTTATTTTTTTTTCATTTCGCTGCCGATTTTTTTTGTGCAGCTGCCAATGCTTGTCTAAGCAGTGGCTGAATAGTGGGGCATTGGGTACGGAGTTTATGATCCTGCTCCGATGCTGACCAAGGCGTGCCTTGATAGGTTGTTGGGTTTGGCCTATATAAGGTAGTCCGCATGGACAAGTGATGCAGTATTCAACATTTTTTGCGTTACAATTGGCGAAAAAATTCCAAGATTTGTTTAACATTCCCATGCTCAAATGTTTTAGTATTGGAGGTGAATGCATATGCTACACAATTGCCGCATTTGTAAGAACCCTTGACCTCTGGGAGTCCCCATGTGGCCTGCAATGATCTAGTGGGTTGTACTGGGACTTCTAAGGAGGACCTAATGAGATGATCCCTCACATTCCTGCCTCTTTTAAGAGCGAACATAGGAACTTCAATTGTAGGGTCTATATTCTTGATAAAAAGCCAATTTTTTGTAATGAGTTTGCGTAACTTGTTGGTGTGTATACCAAAGGTGGTAACACAGATGAGTCTGTTTAATGTGGACTTTTCATTAGGTGTAAGTAATGTTTCTTTAGGGCAGAACCATTCTCTTTTGAGGGAACTTTTGACTAGTTTGTTCGGCTAGCCCCTGGATAGTAGTTTGTTTTTCAGTGTGTTAGCCTCTCTCATGTAATCATTTTTCTCGGTGCAATTGCGCCTTAATCTTAAAAACTGGTCATAAAGTACGCCATCTCTTAGCGCTCTAGGATGATGGAAGTGAGGAGCGTGTTGCGCTCCGTTGGTTTACGATGTACGGATGTTTATAGTTGACCATCTTCGTATTGGATATTCAAATCCAGGAAGGCTACAGTTGATTTGTGAATTGTAGCGGTAAAGGTGAGGTGTGACTGGGCTGTGTTCAAGTATGTTACAAAATCTCTGAATTCCGCGTCACTGCCAGACCAAATAAGGAAGATATCGTCTATGTACCGCTTCCAGCTGGAGATACGGGGTGGTACATATTGATGGTGTTCAAGACATACCTATGCTCAACATAGTACATATATATGTTAGCTAAGTTTGGAGAAAAAATTGCTCCCACACTAGTACCAGAGCACTGTTGGTAATAACTGCCTTCTGATACAAAGTAATTGTGTGTGAGAGTAATATGCAAGAGTGCAACAATGAAGGAGGTGGGTACCTGTATTGGTCTTGGTCTGGTGCCTAGGAGATCCTTAATGACTTGTATACATTCTCTTTGTGGTATATTAGTGTACAAAGAGGTGATGTCAAGGGTGGCTAGCCAATCTTCCTCTGTGTTATAAGGTCTTCCCTCTAGTCGGTTTATCATATGCATTGAGTCACGCACAAATAAATCTTGTGATAGGACAAACTCCTTAATAAAGAAGTCAATGTACTTTCCAATCGGTTCAAGAATAGAACCGCAACCCGAGAGTATTGGACGCCCTGGGGATTGGTGGTCCTCTTATGTATTTTTGGGATCGTGTACAAGACAGGGGTTCTTGGGTGAACCGCATTGAGGTAATCAAATTCCTTCTTACTGACAGTCTATTTCCAATCCTTCGGTGGTAACCTTGAGGATTTGTTCTCTAATGTTAGCTAGAGGGTTCATGTCAAGTTTCTTGTAGTGTCTTTCTTCTCTTATTTGACTCCTGATCTCAGTGTCGTAATCTTCTCTACTTTGTATAGAGATCTCACACTATGCAGCCCACGATGAGAGAGGCCGTCATAGTCGCAATTCCCAAACCGGGAAAGCTCCCAGATGAGTGAGGATCATACCGCCCGCTTTCCTTGCTAAATGTCGACACTAAAATCTTTGCTAAAATCCTCGCTAATTGGATAGCTGCCCTTGCTCAGATTCTCGTAGCCCCGAAACAAGATGGGTTCATCCCAGACAGGAACCTCACTTATAATTTATGTATGGTCTTTGGAGCCTTACAGCATATTCGGCAAAACATCAAGGCGATAGCAGTCTTCCTCGACTTGGAGAAGGCCTTTGATTCTGTTGAGTGGCCCTTCATGCATCATGTCTTAACTAGGATCGGTCTTGGGCCGGTGTTCCCACAACTGATTAGGGTGCTCTACAATCACCCCTCCGCCAGAGTCCGAGTTGGCAATCTGGTGATGGACTTCTTCAGCATTACCTGTGGGACGAGGCAGGGATGCCCGCTGTCCCCTATATTATACGCCCTAGTGGCAGAGCCACTGGCCTATGCATTGCGAGAATATCATGGTCACAAGGGTATTAGATTGCCGAAGTATGAATTGATTGTGTCAACCTATGACGACGACACATTATTATATGTTCGGGACCTAGACAACAACCTCTCTTCCGTCTTGCGTGAGGTGGTGCACTTTGGTGCCCTCTCGAGCTGAGGGTTAATTGGTCCAAGTCTATTGTGTTCCCACTCACGCCTGTCACGACGCCGCTGGAATTGCAATGGTCTAATGATTCGATCAGGTACCTGGGTATACAGGTGCACCCTAACTCAGAGGTAGTTTTCCGGGAAAATGATGTTGCTGCTGTTAGTAGGTCGGAAGACGACGTGGACAATTCAATCAGGCTTCCTCTATCCCTGTTAGGCAGAATATCGATCATGAAAATGGTGGTGCTACCGCAATTTTTGTTCTTATTCACGAATATCCCCATTGTTTTACCCATCTCTATTTTTTAGTCGGGTCACAACATTAATGATAAAATTAGCCTGGGCGGGCAAACACACTAAAATTAAGTGGCAGACACTGACCTTGCTGTGTCATACGGGAGGACTGGGTGCAATGGACTTAAACTTATACTATAGGGCTGCGCAGAGCGCACACGTATATCACTGGATACATGGTCCTCCAGATGCTCCTACTCTCCGTATTGAGATGATTGCTGTGGACCCACTCCACTCCCAGCCTTCATATTTGAAAATATAAACCGTAGGACAGGCATACTGGACTCCATTAATATTACACAGCATGCCTGGCGCTCACAGTTGCAACTTCAAGCTGGAGCACTATTATACTCCCCAGTCATGCCACTTGACTTGGCCTGTTGGCTGCCCCATGCAGAGACAGAGGGGTGTATTCGAGCATTGAGCTCCCTAAACATTTAGATGGCTGCCGATCTCGTTCATAAAGGCAAAGTTAAAAAGTGGGAAGAGTTGGAACCGCAAGAGCCTCCTCACACCCTGCTGCAACAATTTTAATTCCATAGGGTGAGACACGCCCTACGGGGCATCCTGGGTGAAGATTTCTTGGAACCCCCTGAGGTCCTGGAATTAACCGATGTAATCAAAGCTAAGTCTCCCCGCAACACTGTCAGTGTGATGTTGACCCTGCACATCTGATGAGTCACAGGCATGAGGACTGTGGTCATATTCACACACCCTCTGGCTGTGGGTCAGTCATGCCTGCAGCCTGGGACACCCCCTCTGGTTGATCAGGAACACTTCCAATGAATAGAACCATGGAAATGTGGTGTAGACACCTTTACTGGTCCAGTGACTACCTTCTGGTCTATTTAGAGTGCTCCACAATAAGGGGGAGTTTTTTTGCCAGCAGGGCTTTCGCCTTCTTGGTGGGAGCAGGTTGAGAGTTACTGCTCAATGCAAATCACTCCACCATGCAGGGCCGGACTGGGAACAGACATCAGCCCTGGCTCATCCTCTCAACTGGCCGAGGGGGTGGGGGTGCTACTGAGAAGTACCACTGCAGCTTTTGGTACAGGGGGGCGATTTTGCAGCACTGATGTAAAACTGGCCCCTAGTAACAACACCAGGCTCCGTGGGTCAAAAACTGGCCCCCACCCTTCCGGCACACCTGGAAAACGCCCGGTGCCCGCTATGGCCATTTCGGCCCTGTCACCATGCAATGTCAGTGTAACAGACCAGCCAAACGACAACCCCAACCTCTTCCCCACTTATACTCATGTTGGTTTTTGAAACATCAACAAAATCAACATACCTGACGTGCCGAGAGGTTTTGTTCTCACCGGTTAGGTGACATTCCATGTTATTTTCCTGCTAGCAAGTGTCATACTGTGCAAGGCGGGTCCTGGCGGGCAGAAGCATTTGCAATGTAATAGGTCTCACAATTGTTAGAGTTAGAGCTATTGGCGTTGTAATGGAAATGTTTTTTACTTATAAAGATTATGTTTTTTTAGCACCTTTTCAAAGAAAGGATGGAAAGTGATTTAAAAGTAGGACAACTAGGAAAATGATTCACCATAGGCACACGCCTGCCAAGGGCTAATAATAATTGATCTTTCACACAGTACTACTCGCCAAGGTTTCAAGGCGCCTAGGGCAGGTGTTACAACAATCCTTTTTTTGTTATAACATGCACGATTGTAACCACAACAAAAAGTACTCTACCAAAACAACATTCAGTACTGCAGTTGAAACATAAAATATTATGCCTCGAAAATGCCAATATATCCTGTTCCTTGCCTTCCAGGACAACAAGTCAAATAACACAGCACAAGCTTGGTTGCTGGGTTCACACTAATTCCACTGTCCTGGCCCAACCTAATATGATTGCTTCCCAGATTTTTCTGAACAACTTCTGCTTTAACAGCAAATAGACTCTGCCCAATTCACTGGGACTTTCCTGGCATGAGAATATAGTACAGAGAGAAAACTGAGATTATGTTATGTTGTTAGCATATGGATAGTCGTTTCAACCATTACTATAGCATCAAGGTGTTTTTTTTTACTCTGGAAGCCCTTCCTGTTCTACTCGGGGATTTTTATACAGTCGTTTTGTTTTGTTGTTGCGTCAGTAGAGATTTGTAAAAGTCGAAATTAGTAATGGTTCATTTTGGTTAATGCGTGAGCAAAATGAGTTTGCTCCTGTTAAAGAGTTCTATAGTTTGTTTTGTTTATGGCTGGGTGTGCCGAAAGGCCTGTTTTAGATTGTATGGCTGACAACTTTGCAAATTTAGAGTAAACCAGTTCAAAGCTAAGAACGGCCCTTGGTCTTGACAGAGCACACAAAGCAGCTGTAAGGACAATGCAGCAGACATCAGGGTTTTGTTGACTGTAGGCAAAGCCTGAATGTGGGGCTAGGTAATGTCAACTTTGAAGCCAGAGCAGCTCCGAGCCTGACAAGTCCCACCCAAGTGTGGTTAGTGTTTACTTGCTTGCTCCACGCCTTCTACTTCCGGGATGCAGTGGCGGCTCCTCCGCTAAGCCTCACTGCCAGGAGCAGCAAAGAGAATTAAAAAAAAATGGTAATAATGGAATGTTATCATTTTATTTTCTCCTTCTGCTGCTGCAGTGCACGAGGGGGCGGGATGGAGCTGCAGGGGAGGAGTCTTAGAACACTCCTGTGCGCAATGACTGTTTGGTCGGCCCTCTTGGGACGCCCAGACCACTCATGCTTACTTCTGTGTTCTCCATTGAGGCTGCATTACAGCCTGCATGTCGAATATGCCCACCTCTCCAGCCCCTGGCTGAGCGCCGTGTCACAGCGCTCAGACCAATCACAACGATGCATAGCAGCATTGTGATTGGCTTAGGGTGGGAGCCTGGCTGCCAGCTTCCTGTTCCAAGCTAGAGTCGGACACAGGCGAGCAAGAGAGAAGACGCAGCAAGGTAAGTTTTATTTAATTCTTTTTTTTTAAAAGCAGTAACATTTTGCCATCTGTGCACCACCTTCACATACATTTTCACAAAATTACAATTACAACTGGAATACATGACCATTGTTCTGTGTGCTCTGCAGAGAGGCCAACCCACTGACAGGCACATTGCTTTGGCTTCAGCATCAGCATCAGAGCTCTCAATAAGTGCCCCTCATAAACACCTGCACAGCTAAAAGTATGCATTGAAAAAGAAATGCAGAAAGAAACATATGATTGAATAGCTAACTCTTTTGAGGAAGGCAAGATTAAGTAAAACTTGAAATAAGGGAGGAACTAAATCGCTGACATGCATTGCCTTAATATTTTAAACACTCATTGTTCGTAAACCAATCCATGTTTTTGGAATTAATGCTGTTAAAGAACTTGAAAATCAGGCCCGTTTTAATGTCATACGGCAGATAATTGTCTACTGTAAGCACATATCCCTCGCTTTGTGCTTGACTCAGATATATGGACCAACTTCACAAGGGAACAAGAACCCTGGCCTGCTCATCTTTTGGATCTATTTCCCAGGGGTAAAAATGCAGCAGCTCCACTTCGAACTGGCCAGCGACATGCAGCCAGGGCAAGGGGTGGTTAGGGGGGTGAGGGGGTCTCAGAATAATATATATAACAGAAGATTAGCATTCTAACACTTACCATTACAGAGAACAAGGCATCCACTCCTATGTGTTACAAAAGGGAAAGGATGGGATCCATGCTTGTGAATGACAGACGGTTGCTCTCGAGCATGGACAGAGGCTCCAGTGCCTGAAACAATGATGCTGAAAGCGTCACTGGCCTATAGTGGATACTGCCATAGACTACAATGGCATCGATTCATTATGAAGGGCTTTAGAAGAGTAAGCCAACGCCATCTTGCGTCACAGTTCAGAAAGTTGATTTACTGCCTGGCTTCCGTCTTCTGCTTCAGAGCGAGTCATGGCAGGCAGCCTTGGACAGACAGCCCAGACTTAAATACATTGATTTGTTTAGAGATACGATTGTATCTCTAAATAAATTAATCTATTTAATATTTGTACAAGAATGTGAAGGAGATAATTTCAGGGGGGAGCAGCCCCAGAGACCTAATGGAGAATCCACCCCTACTGAAGCCGCAGCAGATCAATGCCATCCTCGAAGCCCTTGTAGATCACGTCTCCACCATCCTCCTGCACCGTTGGCCTAGTGAGACAGCAAAGAAAGTGTGGAAAGTGATTTAAAAGTAGGACAACCAGGAAAATGACTTACCATAGGCACTACCCTGTAAAGGACTAATAATACCTGATCTTTCACACAGTACTAATCACCAAAGTTTCAAGGCACTTAGGGCAGGTGTTACAACTACTTCAGTTTAATACAAATTATCGCAAATGGGAAGCATTAGCAAAACAATACTCAATAAAACAACCAATGAAATCAAAACAGGAATATGTGCCTGGTATTCCCACAATTTTTTATTTTTTTTAATGGAAACAATTAAACATAAAACGTAAATAATTACACCAGGTATACCAGGGGTCTCCAACCTTTTGTGTAGTGAGAGCTACTTCTGGTCAGTGAAAATCGGCATGAGCTACTAAACCTCAAGCAACTCGCGCATTTTTCCGAGCGACCTCCCCCGTCCAGTTTCATTGACGTTAAGCCTAATTCTTCAGAGCCCATGGGCCCCATACTGTGGTTTCAACACAATAACACTGAAAGAAACGACTTTGAATGTGTGCTGTTGGCAAACCGCTTTACGACCTTTCAATTAATAGCTTCAAAATCAGGACCTATCAATAGCTGTCACTTAAATATTCATTGTAATGCAGCTCATTTAACAAACAAACAGGAACAGAAATTTTACCTTCAATGTAGGACTGTATGATGTCCTCTGATGCTGTGTGATCTGGTAGCCTGGCGGGGCATTTGCGAAGAAGTCATTTTAGTAGTGAAGTAGTCACAGTCACACAGTGTTACACAGTATCTGAAAGAGACACGTTAGTGATAGATTCCTTACCTTAGAATATCCCCAGACATCAGACTGGATCCGGAAATTTTTTGCGTAGCAGTACCCTTGCACGTCGGTAGGCGTCGTCTGCGGCTCTGCGTCCGTCGTCGGCGTCGTGGGCGCCGTGATGACGTCGTCAGAGTACTTAGACGCCGCCTCCGCGTGCTGACATCAGTTCATCTTTTTTCCGCGCCAGCAGTGCAGTTCCGGAAAAAGTGGTACCTTAGTCACTTTTTGACTAACTCTTTTTGATCTTTTGATCATTCCTTTTTCGAGTCTTCAACTCCGATCGGTGCTGATAGGGATGCCTGGTTTCAAGCCCTGTGAAGATTGCGACCGACTGATGTCGGTCACGGATCCTCACCATCGGTGTCTCCACTGTCTCAGCGTCGACCACGACGACAAGACCTGCCTCGACTGCCGTGCCCTTACTTCGAAAGCTAGACAGGAGCGGTCCCGTAAGCGACTCGAACTCCGGCAGTCGGCCCCGCACCGAGAGAGGTCCCGGTCCGGACGGAGGTCGAGGGACCGGTCGCGGGAGCGGAGCCGTCATAGCTCCGGGAGTCGACATCACTCCTCTGGGTCGAAGTCGTCAGGTAAGCACAAGAAGTCGAAGAGACGTCATCGCTCTTCCGACTCCCCCCGATGCTCGCGCGACGCGGCCGGGGGTTCAGGTGGCACCGCCCACGCGGCTCCGTTGGAGTCGCAGGCGTCGCGTCCAGCTTCTTACCCTCCGGTCCTTGGGCCTAACGCGACGCCGGGGGAGATCGAGCGGTTCCTCATGGCCATGAGGTCCCTCTCTCCCCCGACGGGTTTCGCGGCGCCTTCGGGCCCAGCGGTCCCGTCTGAGGGTCCTAGTGGGTCGGGGGCTTCGGCCCCAATGCCATTGGGTACTTCGGCTCCGATGCCGCCGGCGCCTTCGGGCCCGGTGCCGCAGGGCCCCGCTGGATCCGGTTCCGGATCCGGGTCGTTGCCAGTGGACTTAACGACCTCCCCGGCGCCGACCCCACAGGTGTCACCTCTGGCGCTGTCCTCGGGCGGCGCCGTCCCCGACGCCTCCCTCAACCCGGTTCCGGCGCCGGAACGGCGCCACTCGGCGCCGATTCAGACGCCGTTTGGTGAGTTCACTTTCCATGAACCGGCCCCATCCTTTACTGACCCTTAGTACCAGGTGATGGGTGATGAGGAGGATTGGGAGGGGTCTGAGGACCCTCTGGTACGTGAGTGCCAGTCTTATGAGGACTGGACAGGTGACCTTGGGGAAGCCAGTGGTTTAGACACTTCGCCTGACACTGGCTTTGTCTCCCCTCCTAGCGTGGCTACGGAGGAGGGGACAACCTATAGTGTGGTGTTGATGAGGGAAGCCAAGGCCTTGGGCCTTGAGCTCCCCGTCACGGCCGTGAGGACTAACCTCCTCACCGAGGTCCTTAAGCTCAGTCATGCTCAGCCGAGCCTCTGCTGCCGTTTAACGAGGCCTTAACTGACGTTTTTTTGGGAACTTGGTCCAAGCCCGCTACGGGTTCACCCGTAGATAGGAGCGTGGCCAGACGCCACCACCCGGCCCCGGGTGACTCATGTTTCCTGTCCACCCACCTCACCCCTGAGAGCCTGGTCATCCAGGCCTCCAATCCCCAGACCGCATTCCCATCGGCTCAGCCGGACAGGGAATCCAAGAGGTACGAGCAGTATGGCAAAAAGATCTTCTCCTCCCTTAATCTGGGACTTCGGTCTTCCAACACCACATGCCTCTTGGGCCGCTACACTCACTCTCTGTGGGATACGGTCGCAGAAGTGCTGCCAGAGTGTCCTTTGGAGGTACAGGCCTAACTCAGCCAGGCCCTTGTGGAAGGTTGGGATGCAGCCAGATATTCGATCCGGTGTGAACTAGATCCCACCGACTCACTGGGCAGAGCGATGGCAACGACGGTGGCGGTCAGACGCCACGCCTGGTTGAGGTCCGCCAATTTCTCGGCCGATGTCCAGAACACACTGATGGACATGCCGTTCGATGGCCATCGCCTTTTTGATGACAAGGCAGACCATGCACTTGAGCATTTTAAGGACTCCAGGGCCACGGCCAAGTCCTTGGGCCTCTCGGCCCCACGCCAGCAATCGGCTGCCTTTCACTCCTTTCGTGGCCACGGAAGGGGTGTACCCACACGTGCTGCCAGCCACGCTCCGCAGGGTAATACGCAACGCGGTGGCGGCCGTGGAAACCGCCGTGGCGGCGGTAGGGGACAACGGCGAGGTCAGTCCACACCTTCCCCCGCAGCATCCACCTCAAAACCCTCCTAGTCCGTGCTTTCAGGCCCATGTGACGCCAGTGGGTGGCAGGGTTCGCCATCACCTCCTCCACTGGCGCACTGTCACGTCGGACAGGTGGGTGCTGCAGATCGTCCGAAGGGGCTACTCCCTCCCCTTCGAGGCGACTCCTCCAGCCATGCCACCGCAGAACCACAGTGTGTCGGGGGATCATTTGCGACTTCTGCAGGAGGAAGTTACGGCCCTCTTGGCCAAGGGGGCCATCAAGCGCGTTCCTGGGCCAGAAGTAGGGTGTGGTTGCTACTCCCGCTACTTTCTGGTACCCAAGAAGGGCAAAGGGAGCCTACGCCCTATCTTGGACCTACGGAACGTCAACGGCTTCCTCCGGAAGGAGAAGTTCAAGATGCTGACACTGGCTCAGGTTTTAGCTGCCCTGGACCCAGGAGACTGGATGGTAGCGTTGGACTTGCAGGATGCTTACTTCCACGTTCCCGTCCTGCCGGCCCACCGGCGCTACCTGCGGTTCACGGTTGGCCACGAGCACTTTCAGTACACTGTGCTCCCCTTCGGCCTTACCAGCGCCCCACTGGTGTTCACAAAGGTGATGGCGGTGGTCGCAGCTCATCTGCGCAGGTTAGGGGTCTCAGTCTTCCCCTACCTCGACGACTGGTTGTTGAAGGCGGGCTCGCCCCAGATAATCGTCAGCCACCTCCAGACTACGGCGGATCTCCTGCACCAGCTGGGGTTCTCCATCAATGTGCCGAAGTCACACCTGTGCCCCTCTCAGAAGCTCCTCTTCATCGGAGCGGTTCTAGACTCGGCGCAGTTTCGGGTTTATCCGCCCGAACAGCGGGTCCAGGATATTCAGGCTCTCATCCCACTCTTTCAGACTTTATCCCGGATCTCGGTCAGGTTGACGCTGCGGCTTCTGGGGCTGATGGCCTCCTGCATCCTACTGTTGCATCACGCCAGGTGGCGGATGCGGGCTCTGCAGTGGGACCTGAAGTTTCAGTGGGCCCAGCATCAGGGCAACCTGTCCGACCACGTCCTGATCTCGGAGGGCACTGCGAGACAGCTGCAGTGGTGGCTCACAGACCGCGATTGGGTCAGCGGCAGATCCCTCTCCCTTCCCCAACCGGAGCACGTAGTTGTGACGGACGCGTCCCTCCAGGGCTGGGGAGGCCACATGGGAGAGGCGGAGATCAGAGGCCTCTGGTCTCCGGCGGAGTCCCGGCTCCATATCAACCTTTTGGGGCTGCGGGCGATTCTTCTAGCACTGAAGGCATTCCTCCCCTCTGTCCGAGGGAGTGTAGTGCAGGTGTTCACGGACAACACCACCGCCATGTGGTACTTCAACAAACAGGGCGGGGTGGGGTCGTGGACCCTCTGCCAGGAGGTTCTACTCCTTTGGCAATGGCTGGAACATCAGGGCGTGACCCTGGTGGTTCAACAGCTGGCAGGTTCTCTGAACGCCAGGGCGAACGAACTCAGCAGCCGGTGCATGATGGATCACGAATGGCGTCTGAACTCGGACGTGGCGCACGGTCTCTTTCTGCAGTGGGGAAAGCCTTGGTTAGATCTATTCGCCACCGAAGAGAACGCGCAATGTCATCAGTTCTGCGTGTTGGAATTTCCAAGGCGGCACTCGCTCGGAGACGCTCTTCGTCGCGAGTGGAGTTGCGGTCTGTTGTACGCCTTTCCGCCTATACCACTTCTGCCCAGAGTGCTGAAGAAGATCAAGCGCGACCGGGCCCAAGTCATCCTTGTGGCTCCGGACTGGGCACGAAGGTACTGGTATCCAGAGCTACTCAGTATGTCAGTCGATCCCCCGGTTCGTCTGCCTCTTCGGGAGGACCTTCTGTCGCAGCAGCAGGGGACGGTCCTCCACCCGAACCTGTCCAGTCTCCACCTCCATGCTTGGAGATTGAGCAGCGACAGTTGAGGCCATTTGACTTGCCTCCTGAAGTCTGTAACATCATTCTGGCAGCCAGGCGTCCCTCCACAAAGTCGGTATACGCCTGCAGGTGGAACAGATTTGTGGCATGGTGCACAGCAAAGGCTGTGGATCCTCTCTCTGCCCCTCTTTCTGAGGTTCTTATCTTCCTTCTTTCTCTTGCCCAGCAGGGCTCTGCTCTGGGCACTATCAAGGGCTATCTTTCTGCCCTTTCAGCCTTCTTAAGGCTGCCTGATCAACCATCTTTGTTCAAGTCCCCTATTGTAAATCGATTCCTCAAAGGCATCACTCACACATTTCCACCTGTTCCGTTTGTGATGCCTCAGTGGGACTTGAACCTTGTACTTACATTTCTGGTGTGTGCTCCCTTTGAGCCACTTCACAACTGTCCTCTCCGCCTTCTTACACTGAAGACTGCTTTCCTGGTTGCCATCACCTCTGCCAGGAGAGTGAGTGAGCTCCAGGCCCTCTCTTGTACTCCTCCTTTCCTTTCTGTCTATCCGGACAAGGTTGTGTTGCGTACTAAGCCATCTTTCCTGCCCAAGGTTGTCACAGCCTTCCACATCGGGCAGTCCATCACTTTGCCTACCTTCTTTCCGCCACCGCACCCCTCTAAAGAGGAAGAGCGGCTCCACCGTCTGGACCCAAAACGTGCGCTCTGATTCTACTTGGATCGCACACGCCAGTTCCGGGTGGATGACCAACTCTTTGTTGGCTACGTGGGCGCTAAGAAGGGGAAGGCGGTACATAAGAGGACCATCTCCCGATGGATCATCTTGTGTATCCAGGCATGCTACTCCTTGGCTAGAAAGTAGCCCCCTGTTGGATTGTGGGCTCACTCCACCCGAGCCACGGTGACAACAACTGCCCTGGGCCGGGGAGTGCCCTTGCAGGACATTTGCCAGGCAGCTACGTGGGCCTCGCTGCACACGTTTGCAAGACACTATTTCCTGGACAGTCAAGTCCGGAGGGATGGCTTCTTTGGCCGTTCCGTCCTCTAGGACTTTCTGGTTTGATTATTGGTTCGCAGACCCACCACCGGAGTTGGTATTGCTGGGGTATCTATTCTAAGGTAAGGAATCTATCACTAACGTGTCTCTTTCAGATGCACAAGTTACTACTTGTGTAACGATATATCTGTAAGAGATATTAGTTAGTGATAGATTCCTTACCGACCCACCCATCCTCCCCGTTCTGCGAACCGATATCTAGGGTTAAGGTCATCCCCTTTCAGGGCCCTAGTTTCAATGGCACCAGTGTTGGTTTTTAACACAGCTCAGCGCTTCTGGCGCGGAAAAGCTGTGGCTAAGAACTGACGTCAGCACGCGGAGGCGGCGTCTAAGTACTCCGACGACGTCATCACGGCGCCCACGACGCCGACGACGGACGGGGAGCCGCAGACGACGCCTACCGACGCGCAAGGGTACTGCTACGCAAAAAATTTCCGGATCCAGTCTGACGCCTGGGGATATTCTAAGGTAAGGAATCTATCACTAACTAATGTCTCTTACAGATATATCGTTACACAAGTAGTAACTTGTGCGTATGGCAGTCAGCTTGTGCAAAGCTTTGCTGAATCACAATTGAATCACAATTGCAGATGGATTCTTCTACGGTAGCTTTGACAAGCTTGCTGTCTTTTTTAGTTCAAAAAGAAAAAGTGGCAAAGCTTTCTTGCGCACAAGATAATGTTCGTACTCCCCAAATTAGATACTGGAAATAATCATAGTGTGCATCCAAGAACAGGGACAGCCACTTGTATCCCCAGATATGGACTAGAAGACCAATCCAAACTGAAAATAGGAACTAAGTCCTGAGCACAATTTCACACCAAGTGTTAAGAAGTCCAATCAGTCTTCTTTTATGTTGATTTTATTCTTCACATCTGATAAAATCTTCTTGTCATTCACATATAATATAATCTTCAATTTATCCAAAGCCACATCTTCCAAAGCCAACACGTGTTTCGTCAGTGTTGATGCTTCCGCATCTCTGACTTCTTCAGGGCTAATACGATATTCTTGGTACAAAGTTATATCGAAAACTGTATTCCAGTACGTATGAATCCTCTGCAATCCACTCAGTGTTCTATCTGGCGTCCAGCTAAGCTCCAATATACAAAGGATCAGTTTCTCTGTATCCGGGTCAGGGAGAGTACCCCTCGCAACATCCGATCAGCGTTCAGTTCTTGCTGTGTTTTTTAGTTGCCAGATAAGCTGAACTTCAGCTCTGTTTGGATTGGAAAGTACCGATTTTGTCCTCCACTCTGAATTCTTCAGAAGGTTCAGGTTTGACTTTAAGGTTTTTATGGCACCAGTCATGTTCGCAGTTGTATTGTTATTATTCCCTTTACTTTGTAAGAGTGTCAGTTACCCAAGACTGAAGTACAAATTGATTTGTTCCTATTCAACTATAAAGAACTTTGAAAGATGCTGAAGATTCTTCTCTTTAGCTCTTTTTTATCTTTATATCAATACACCAGGCCTCCAGTAAACACAGCTTTTTTCTTATCTTGTGCAGCAAATAAACATTTAGAAAGGTGCTGAAGATTCTTCTCTCCAACTACTTTTTTCTTGGTGTCTGAAACCCATGCCTGTTCAACTACTAACTGTTACTAACGAAAGTAATTTTGAAAGATGCTGAAAATTCTAATCTATAGCTATCTTTTTATCTTGATCTCAATAAACCAGGCCTCCAGCAAACACTGCTTTGCTCTTGAGCAGCAAATACAAATTTGGAAAGGTGCTGAAGATTCTTCTCTCCAGCTACTACTTTTTCTTGCATTTTTAAAACAGGCCTGCAGTACAAGTTCCTTTGTTTTTGTTCAACTAATAAAAAACAGTTGGGGCTGAAGATTCTTCTCTGCAGCAACTTTAATCTTGGTGTTCGTAATGAAACAGATACCTAGGTTTGGCATTTCACCAGGAACTGTCATTGAACAAGTATTGATTGCGAATGCATTCAAATTATTAACTTACCGGGACCTAACTAAGAGTGTTGTGGCTTACCTGCTGCTAATCTTGTGTGGAAGGTTTTACCCGCAGGTCCCGGCAGTTCTTTTGGCCTGCAAACTGCTCCACAATGCTCCGCCCTGCCACTTGAGCTCCGCACTCGCACAGTGGACAGTGCGGTGCCAGTAAGGAAAAGGCAGGGGGCGCGTGCCGGTGTAAAGCCGTAAACAGTCATCACGAGACTCTGCCCGCGCCCTGTCACGAGACTGCAGGAGAGGAACATCATCCTCTTCGGCCCACCCCACCCCAGCTAAGCGCAAGCCAATTGGAGCAGCTGCGTTGGGTGAGGGCGGGCATCAGACACGTAAATAAGCCTAAATAGCCCAAATAAAACTAATGGGCTACTAAACTGAGCAGCACTCTGCACGAGCTACTCACAGGGTCTCGGCGAGCTACCGGTAGCTCGAGATCGACCAATTGGAGACCCCTGAGGTAGACATTGTTCATGCTTTTAACCCTTTCCATGCTCATGACGAGCTCAGCTCGTCATGATGCACGGTTGAGCTGTGCTGATGACGAGCTGAGCTCGTCATGAAACAATGGGAAATGGGCAGCATCCAGCACCGGAGGGGAAAACACCTAGCAGCGAAGGTGTTAAACTGGGAATTAACATGAAACATAATGTTTGCATATTCAAGTGTCCAAATCATTTCTGAAGTAGCCTTCTCGCATTGCTTTTACTTTTCGATTTCAGAAGGAAGACTGTTTGAAAAAGTAGGAGTGTATACAAGCTCAAGCCCTGTTTTTCAGTTTTTTCATACCTTATGGGATTAACATTATATTTCAGGCAGACGGGAGGTAACCCCTGAATCGCCTGAATATGCCAGTTTGTAAACAAGAACTATTTTCGGCACTCCTGATCAACCTGTCTTTAGCTGCCTTAAAAGGCAGTCATAGTATCTCTACCATGGGGGAAGCTTTAGGTACTATCTATAACCACTCAGGGAGGCTAGGTGTTAGATCTCGGTAGCGAGAACTTAACTAACTGTTGGAACCCTATGTGTAATATTCCGTTTACTGGTTTGAATCCATGCAGGGCTGGTGTTAATCATTTAAGGTTGACAAATTGAACATGTTGGGTATAAATAAGATCTGTTATTTAGAGAGTTATGTAATTACAAACTACAATACTGTGCACCACTTATAGACCAAACATTGTTAATATGAATGAGGAAGCTACCTTCATCAAACAGACTTTCATTAGTGTGTGCCTTCGCCTGTTTTCTGGTTGGAGCTATTTTTTTAAAAAACAGGTGGAAGAAGAGATGCTGAACCTGGGCACGGTGACAGCAGGGAAGGCAGTAAAAAAGAACATGGGGAAAAAACAGAAGCAGGCTGAAAGCAATTGGCTCATCGCGGAAAGCTTTTTATTAGCCCCACCCGTTCAGATACCAGCTTCTAGTCAAGCAGAAATAGTCACAATTCACAAGCTGAGCTTAGGCTGCGGGATACAAAACCTCGGCTCAGAATGCACCATTAACATTTTTTTTTTTTAATTACACGGGAAACAAGCATTTTTAAGTAAAAGCACCACTTCATGCTTTCACTTTAAAGTGTCTTCAAAGTACAATACAACCAAACCGTTGGCATAGCGATAACCCATTCTGAGCACAATCTGTGTATGCAGGTAGCTCCTAGAGCATGGGTACTCACAAACTTTCTCTCAAGGGCCAAATTTACAGTGTGGTTTAGGTCCGAGGGCTGCACTGGTGGGGGCGGGGTCAGTGGGGGAGGGGGCAGGGCTTGAGGGGGAAAAACTGACCATGAGGTTGATCACAGGTCCCTGCAGCGGACGCCCTCGTCCGCTGAGCCACCAGACCCGGCATACACACATTTCTCTCTCTCTCTCTCTCATTCTTTCTCTGTCTCTGTCTCTCTCTCTCTCTCTGTCTCCCTCCCTCCCTCTCTCCCTCTCTCTACCTCTCTCTCCCTCTGTCTCTCTGTGTCCCTCTGTCTCACTCACTCTGACTGTCTCACTCTCTCTGTCTCCCTTTCTCTCTCTGTTTCCCTCTCCCTCTCTCTGTTTCCCTCTACCTTCCTCTATTTCTCTCTCCCTCTTTATCCTTCCCTCTTCCTCCTTCCCTCTTCCTCCTTCCCTCTCCCTCCCCCCTCTCCTTCCCTCTCTGTCTCCCTCTCTCTCCTTCCCCCTCCCTCACTACAAGGTCTCCCTCACTCTGATGTCTCCCTCACTCTGATGTCTCCCTCACTCTGAGGTCTCCCTCAATCACTCTGAGGTCTCCCTCACTCGCTCTGTCTCCCTCCCTCGCTCTTTCTTTCCCTCGCTCTCCCTCTGTCTGCCTGTCTCCCTCCCTCCCTCGCTCTCCCTCTGTCTGCCTTTGTCTCCCTCGCTCTGTCTCCCTCGCTCTCCCTCCGTCTGCCTCTGTCTCCCTCCCTCGCTCTCCCTCTGTCTGCCTGTCTCCCTCCCTCGCTCTCCCTCTGTCTGCCTGACTCCCTCCCTCACTCTCCCTCTGTCTGCCTTCGTCTCCCTCGCTCTCCCTATGTCTCCCTCGCTCTCCCTCGCTATGCCTCCCTCGCTCTCCCTCTCTCTCCCTCGCTCTCCCTCGCTCTCTCTCACTCTGCCTCCCTCGCTCTCCCTCTGTCTCCCTCGCTCTCCCTCTGTCTGCCTCTGTCTCCCTCCCTCGCTCTCCCTCTGTCTGCCTGTCTCGCTCCCTCGCTCTACCTCTGTCTGCCTGTCTCCCTCCCTCGCTCTCCCTTTATCTGCCTCTGTCTCCCTCGCTCTCCCTATGTCTCCCTCGCTATGCCTCCCTCGCTCTCCCTCTGTCTCCCTCGCTCTCCCCCTGTCTCCCTTGCTCTCTCTCACTCTGCCTCCCTCGCTCTCCCTCACTCTGCCTCCCTCACTCTCACTCTGCCTCCCTTGCTCTCACTCTGCTTGCCTCGCACTCCCTCTGTCTCCCTCGCTCTCCCTCTGTCTCCCTCTGTCTCCCTCGCTCTCCCTCTGTCTGCCTGTCTCCCTCTGTTGGACATGCGATGGGCAAGCCCAGCAAAAAAGGGGGTAGTTTGGCTCAAGTGTCAAGGCAAGTGAAGGCTATCGTGCTATCTGACCCAATAATATCTCCTCGTACCACCACCAAAAAGAAGGACACCACACCACTGCTGTAGAAAAATACGATTCCTTTATATAAAAATTCTCTGTTGTGAATAGGGATCAATTAGGAAAGCACATTTACATTTCTTTTGGCCACAATTTGCTGGGTTTCGATTTTGGAATAAATACAATAAATAAGCTCAGGAATAAATATCATCAATAAATAGAATAAATATCAGGAATAAATATCATCAATAAATAGAGTAAATATCAGGAATAAATATCATCAATAAATAGAATAAATATCACTTTTGTTTAGCAGAATAAATACTGGTTCATTTAAATAAACAAACACATGTTCATTCTGGTATCGCTGCCACCAATTAAATATTTCAGGAACTTTACAATTGTAATACGTTTCAGGTTGGAAAGATTACTCTTACAGTTTATGATGATTTCACTGCTAATGAATGCAGGTTTCTCTGGGCACAAAAGGAGTGTTGGGACTCTTTGAGAATCACTCGGGGGTTATGCGCGTGTATCTAAAAGGCAAGGAAACACAGTGAACACTTCATTTACATTCGGCTGCCACCGGGTTAAGATCTCTGCTCGCCGGTGGGGTCTAAGCGCGCCTATGGGCTTTATCACGGCCAGCACTCAGGCCGCACCAGTTCAAAGTCTTTAGACTGACGAACGGGGCTGCCAGAGAGGTCACACAATCTTCGCGCTCAGTCATATAGATGCCGGTTCACAGTTCCTTTACAACGCCGCTTCCCACCTAAAGAAAACGGGCCCACCTCTCATCGGCGGTAATCGGAGAGCGACTCAGTCAGGGCTCAGCACCTCTCACACCAGCGACGGCTTCTCAGGGGCTCCACGGACCTCCCTCCGACCTCTGCACACAGGGATGGTTCCCGCCCACAGCTTCAGCTGCCGATCCACTGGGGAGATGCAGGGACAATAGTCCCGCCCAACGAAGGCCGGCCTTTCCCCGCCCCGGCGCACCACCTCACCTTCAGACTGCGCAGGAAGCACTCTAAGCCCGTGGGGCTCGGAGACGTCCAAGCTCCTCGCTGGAGGCGCCTGTCTGAAAGGGGGCACAGCAGACGATCACGGCGAACTTGCTCTCGCCTCGCGACCCGAGTCTATCGTGATTCACCACCGGGGGGGGCGGGGAGGCACACGAAAACGGCCACAGTCTCTTGGAGTAATGAGGCACTCGCTGGGCAGGCGCTGTAGGCGTGAGGTCACCGCACACGCAGCTGACTGGAACGCCAGTCAGGATCAACGTCAATGGCCTTTGCTGCTCTACTGCCCGTGCTACCAGCCACCTCAGGGGTCAACAGGGCAGGTGTCAATCTGGTGTCAAGTCTGGAATCTCCTTCTCATCTAAAATGGCCGCCAGGGACTGGACCTTATATAGCCAGTACCCTGAGGTGCTGGCTCGTGCCAGTAGGTTCTAGAACCTTCTTTGGCTAGGCCAATGACATGGCACTTCTGAGATGTATTTGGGATCCTAACAGCCACCATACTATGGTTCTAGAGCAGCCATTTTGTGTTCCTGAGGGAAAATAAAGAAATTCCTGTCAGGAATGCGCACCAAGTAAAAGGGCGCCAAAACCTCAAAGTTCAAGGCTCATGGAGGCTCCAAGGGGAGTCACTCACATGAGGAAATAGGATGGCCATCATTTTGAGGCCATTCATACAGGTTGCCAATCCCAGTCTATGATATCACAGGTTTCGCCGGGTGCCTTGTAAATAGGTACCAAAAACCTTGTGATCAACTGGGCGCCAAGGAACATCTAGCCCCATGAAATAGCACATAAAAAGTCCTGGTAGACAAAGAAAAGCGACAAATTTTGGGAGGTACAGGGGAACAAAAGAAATCATAGTGGTGAGGGGACTCTCAGAAGCAGACAGGTCTAACACCCTCCCTCGCTCTCCCTCTGTCTGCCTGTCTCCCTCCCTCGCTCTTCCTCTGTCTGCATGTCTCCCTCCCTCACTCTCCCTCGCTCTCCCTGTCTGCCTCAGTCTCCCTCGCTCTCCCTCGCGCTGCCTCCCTCGCTCTCCCTCTGTCAGCCTCTGTCTCCCTCGCTCCCCCTCTGTCTACCTGTCTCCCTCCCTCGCTCTCCCTCTGTCTGTATGTCTCTGTCTCCTTCCTCCCTCCCTCTACCTCTTCATCTCACAATGCCTGTGTGTGCCCGGGCTGACACAGCTTCTGGGCACACACACACTCAGCCAGCCAGCCGCACCCGAGCACTTCACACCTCTTTAAGAGACCATTTGCAGGCTAATAAGGCTTTGTTCAGCTCTTAGGCCCCTGCAGCCCCACTCTGACGGAAATCGCCCGGCCCTCACAGAGAGTCTCTGCATCGCGCTGCCGCAGGGGTGTTTGCTGAGATTCTTTAAAAAAAAAAACAAACACGGGTACGATGTCTGCACGGTCCGCGGGCCGCCAGGGAAGGCTTGCCGGGCCGCCCCTGGCCCGCGGGCCGTACTATGAGTACCCGTGTCCTAGAGGCTACAGCTCTTGGCGGTTAGGGATGGGACTGAACACTAGGAGGAGTGAGAGGGGCTGCAATGCCTTTTTAGAAACAAGACTTCATCAAGTCTAATCCCCCATAAAAGGAAGCCCAAAACCAACCGTATATCCTAAAAAAAAGCCCAAATGATGGTGGATGTCAAAAGTGCAAAAAGGCAAAAAATATGCAAGTAATGGAGCAGGAGGCACGGCGTGGGAGGCAGCACAAACACAACTGTTGCATTAAGGGTAGGGGGAGGGAGGAATGCTATATTTACATGTAAGTAGTAATGGCACCAAAGCTGAACACAGATAAACAGTAACAGAGCTGGAAACCCCCCCAAAATAGCCCCTCAAAGAACAAATAAAGAACAATAGCAGAATAAGACAGTACTTATTCCCTGCTCTCCTGGGAGGAACCGAAGAGAAAAGGAGGGACAAAGAAGCAGGACTGACCACTAGCGAGCAAGGACTTTTAAAGGACATGAAACAAACAAGTCAAAAGCAGGGGTATTGCTTTAAGCCCACAACCCAGGCGTAACAAACACCCCCCGGAGAGCAGGAGGCAGCATCGAGCACTGCTGGGACACTGACAAGGGTGGGGGTGGGGCCGCAGAGAGCAGGAGGCAGCACAGAGCACTGCTGGGACCCTGACAAGGGTGGGGGTGGGGGGCCCAGAGAGCAGGAGGCAGCACAGAGCTCTGCTGGGACCCTGACAAGGGTGGAGTGGGGGCCCAGAGAGCAGGAGGCAGCACAGAGCACTGCTGGGACCCTGACAAGGTTGGGGGTGGGGGCCCAGAGACAGCAGGAGGCAGCACAGAGCACTGCTTGGACCCTGAGAAGGGTGGAGTGGGGCCCCCAGAGAGGAGGAGGCAGCACAGAGCACTGCTCAGGACCCTGACAAGGGGGGGTGGGGGCTCCAGAGAGCAGGAGGTAGCATAGAGCACTGCTGGGACCCTGAGGTGGGGTGGGGGCTCCAGAGAGCAGGAGGTAGCAAAGAGCACTGCTGGGACCCTGCCAAGGGTGGGAATAGGGGCCCCCAGAGAGCACATTCTTCCAGGGCAAAGCTCATATGAGAAGGGATGAGGCAGCAAAATGGTACCCTCAGGTAAGCACTCTTGTTAGAAGGCACCATGTGGGCGTCCGCCGGGGGGGGGGCTTGGGTGCCGAGAAGGGTGAAAGGCAGAGGGGAGAAGGGTGCAAGGTAGAGAGGAGAAGAGCGCAAGGCAGAAAGGAGATGGGTGCAAGGTAGAAAAGGGTGCAAGGCAGAAGGGACAAGGGTGCAAGGCAGAGAGGAGATGGGTGCACCGGGGAGGGGAGAAGGGTGCAAGGCAGAGGGGAGAAGGGTGCAAGGCAGAGGGAAGGGTACAAGGCAGAGGGGAGAAGGGTGCAAGGTAGAGAGGAGAAGGGTGCAAGGCAGAGAGGAGATGGGTGCAAGGTAGAGAAGGGTGCAAGGTGGAAGGGTGCAAGGCAGAGAGGAGAAGTGTGCAAGGCAGAGAGGAGAAGGGTGCAAGGCAGAGGAGAGAAGGGTGCAAGGTAGAGGAGAGAACGGTGCAAGGCGGAGGGGAGAAGGATGCAAGGAGGAGGGGAGAAGGGTGCAAGGTAGAGGGGAGAAGGGTGCAAGGTGAAGGGGAGATGGGTGCAAGGCAGAAGGGAGAAGGGTGCAAGGCAAAGGGGAGAAAGGTGCAAGGCAGAGGGGAGAAAGGTGCAAGGCAGATAGGAGAAGGGTGCAAGGCGGAGGGGAGAAGGGTGCAAGGCAGAGGGGAGAAGTGTGCAAGGCAGAGGGGAGAAGGGTGTAAGGCAGAAGGGAGAAGGATGCCAAGCAGAGGGGAGAAGTGTGCAAGGCAGAGGGGAGAAGGGTGCAAGGTAGAGAGGAGAAGGGTGCAAGGTAGAGGGGAGAAAGGTGCAAGGCGGAGTGGAGAAGGGTGCAAGGCGGAGTGGAGAAGGGTGCAAGGCAGAGGGGAGAAGGGTGCAAGGGGGAGGGGAGAAGGGTGCAAGGGAGAGGGGAGAAGGGTGCAAGGCGGAGGGGAAAAGGGTACAAGGTGGAGGGGAGATGGGTGCAAGGTAGTAAAGGGTGCAAGGGAGAGAAGGGTGCAAGGGGGAGGGGGGAGAAGAGTGTAAGGGGGAGGGGCAAAAGGGTGCAAGAGGGAGGGGAAGAAGGGTGCAAGGGGGAGGGTGAGAAGAGTGCAAGGGGGATGGTGATGAAGTTAAAAATGTGACCCCCCCTCCGGAAGCATTTCTGCGGACACCCATGGCAACACACACTACTTTGTGAGAGAGAGGGGAGAGAAAGTGGAGTGAGAGAGAGAGTGGAGTGAGAGAGAGAGTGGAGTGAGAGAGAGAGTGGAGAGAGAGAAAGTGGGTAGAGAGTGGAGAGAGAGGAGAGAGAGAGAGAGAGCGTGGGTAGAGAGTGGAGAGAGAGAGAGTGGGTAGAGAGTGGAGAGAGTGAGTAGAGAGTGGAGAGAGAGAGTGGAGAGAGAGAGAGTGGAGAGAGAGAGTGGAGAGAGAGTGGAGAGAGAGAGTAGAGAGAGAGAGTAGAGAGAGAGAAGGGAGAGTAGAGACAGAGAAGGGAGAGAGAGATAGAGTGTGGGGAGAGAGTGGAGGGCGACAGTGGAGAGAGAGTGGAGAGAGAGTAGAGAGGGTGAGAGACAGTGGAGAGGCAGTGGAGAGAGAGACAGTAGAGAGAGAGAGACAGTAGAGAGAGAGACAGTGGAGAGAGAGACAGTGGAGATAGAGACAGTGGAGAGAGACAGTGGAGAGAGAGTGAAGAGAGGGAGAGAGAGTGGAGAGGGAGATAGAGTGGAGAGAGAGAGTGGACAGAGAGAGTGGAGAGAGAGTGGAGAGAGAGGGTGGAGAGAGAGGGAGTGGAGAGGTAGAGAGAGTGGAGAGAGAGTGGAGAGAGAGAGTGGTGGATGGAGAGAGAGTGGAGATGGAGAGAGAGTGGAGATGGAGAGAGAGTGGAGAGAGAGAGTGGAGAGAAAGAGAGTGGAGAGAGAGAGTGAAGAGAGAGAGAGTGGAGAGGGAGAGAGTGGAGAGGGAGAGAGTGGAGAGAGAGTGGAGAGAGAGAGTGGAGAGAGAGAGAGTGAAGAGAGTGGAGGGAGAGAGGAGAGAGAGAAAGTGGAGGGAGAAAGGAGAGAGAGAGAATGGAGAGAGAGACACTGGAGAGAGAGAGGGGAGAGAGAGAGTGGAGAGAGGGAGAATAGAGAGAGTGGAGAGAGGGGGAATAGAGAGAGTGGAGAGTGGAGAGAGTAGAGGGAGAGAGGGGAGAGTGGAGAGAGAGAGAGTGGAGCGAGAGAGAGTGAAGAGAGAGACACTAGAGAGAGAGGAGAGAGAGAGACACTAGAGAGAGAGAGAGGAGAGAGAGAGTGGAGAGAGAGTGGAGATGGAGAGAGAGTGGATAGAGAGAGTGGAGAGAAAGAGAGTGGAGAGAAAGAGAGTGGAGAGAGAGAGAGTGAAGAGAGAGAGAGTGGAGAGGGAGAGAGTGGAGAGGGTGAGAGAGTGGAGAGAGAGTGGAGAGAGAGAGAGTGGAGCGAGAGAGAGTGGAGAGAGAGACACTAGAGAGAGAGAGAGAGGAGAGAGAGAGACACTAGAGAGAGAGAGAGGAGAGAGAGAGTGGAGAGAGGGAGAGTAGAGAGAGTGGAGATGGAGAGAGAGTGGAGATGGAGAGAGAGTGCAGAGAGAGAGTAGAGAGAAAGAGAGTGGACAGGGAGAGAGTGGAAAGGGAGAGAGAGTGGAGAGAGAGTGGAGAGCGAGTGGAGAGAGAGAGAGTGGAGGGAGAGAGGAGAGAGAGAAAGTGGAGGGAGAGAGGAGAGAGAGAGAGTGGAGAGAGAGACACTGGAGAGAGAGAGGGGAGAGAGAGAGTTGAGAGAGGGAGAATAGAGAGAGTGGAGAGAGAGTGGAGAGAGTGGAGAGATCGTAGAGAGAGAACGGAGAGTAGAGAGAGAGAAGGGAGAGAGAGTGGATAGAGAGTGGGGGGAGACAGTGGAGAGAGAGTGGAGAGAGAGTAGAGAGAATGAGAGAGAGTGGAGAGAGAGAGAGAGAGAGTGGAGAGAGAGTAGAAAGAGTGAGAGAGTGGAGGGACAGTGGAGAGAGAGACAGTGAAGAGAGAGACAGCGGAGAGAGACAGTGGAGGGAGAGACAGTGGAGAGAGAGTGGAGAGAGAGATAGTGGAGATAGAGTAGACAGAGTTGAGAGAGAGAATGGATAGTGAGAGATAGAGTGGATGGAGAGTAGAGACTGACTGACTCAGAGACTGAATACTGACTGACGGAGAGACTGACTGGTGAGTAACTGACAGAGAGAGAGAGATTGACTGACTGAGAGAGACTGACTGACTGACTGACAGAAAGAGAGAGATATAGAGACTGACAGAGAGAGAGAGACTGACTGACAGACTGACTGACTGACTGACAGAGAGACTGAATGACAGAGAGAGAGAGAGAGACTGACTGACTAAGAGAGAGAGAGACTGACTTACTGAGAGAGAGAGAGACTGTGATGGAATTGGGGTCAAAGTGTGTATGAAGCTATGCAATGCCTCTTAAGATTGCTATTGTCTACTAATAAAAATGTATTATCAAAATATGCTCTTTGTAGTTAGATCTGCTTTTGAAATACTGAATTGTCGCTTTGTCTAATGGTTTAAAATTGAAACGAGAAGGAGCAGTGAATGCACTTTTGTCAAAACTGAACGATGAGTGGGCCCGATATTGTATATCAAGACAGGAGTCTGCATCAGGAAACCCACCTAAAATTGGGCAAACTTCCCCGGCCGACTGATGGAAGGGACCCTGTAATGAATGGACCACCACCTTTGATAGCCTGCGGGCAGACTAAGCCCAACCTTTACTTCCACCATTCAGTGTTACTTATGACGGCTGGATTGGTGACAGTGGTGTAACGATCGACCCGCATCTCCTGCAGTATAGCGGGTCGCTGGCCTGAGAGCTCTAGACTGGCACGGAGAATGGGGGGGGGCCCCCCTCCATGTAGTTTGCAGGGGGGCCCCCTCAAGTTTCGTTACCCCACTGGCCCACAAGAGTAGTATACTAAAGTATGCAAGAGGTAGTACGCGTATGCTTGACCTAAAAAACTGTGTCAGATGGCCTGGTCTAAAAATTGTGGGCCTTCCAGTGCCATGGAGCCATTAGTTCTCCATCTGCTGGTCTGCTATAAACGCCTTTGGCACTGCTGAGCTGGCCGAGGGTCAGAAACACAGCAGTTTTCCCACCTCTGAATCAGGTTAGGGTATTGAGAAGTGGAACATGCACAGGGCGTTTGCCAATTCATGGTCGATGGTACGGTATCGTAATAGTATTTATATAGCATTTACAATCCCTGATAAGGCACTGTTTTTTTTGTTTTTAAATATCTTTATAGCATTTTATTTTTTTCTGTAACATGAGTTCTAAGTATTGATATACATTGCAGTCATAAGAACATTATCCGTTCCGTGCCACTGTGAATATAAATCTAAGTATTTCCTTCACACAATCGTTATATGGCTTGCATGTATAGTGCAATATTACTCGTGCATTTATAAAGTATCATGGGCATCAATGGCCCACACATGCTGTCATCTCCGATTGAGAGGCGGAGTGTGTCTACTAATTACGCCTCTGTACAACGGTGGTCATCAATGGGAAAGGTCGTCAATGCATATAGAAGCAAATTGTTCATAGTCAGTTCAATTTTGGAATTACAACTGATATTTCTACATGGGCAAATAGAATCAGATCTATATATTTAAATGTTGTATTCTCACACTAGATATCTTCTTTTATAACATTTTAACCACATCCAATGAAGACAAAAAAAATGAATCAAAGAAAAAGAAATATTAAAGTTTAAAGAAATATATAACCAATATTTAGAGTGCCGCAAGAGTTAAATCGTGACTAGGCTTGTGCATAAGTAGCGAGTGTGGGCTGCTGTTTCTGCTTTACATGCGGCCGCATGGACACCAGGGTATCACGTGGCAATAGCCATGACTATGTATTATCTTTAAGGAATGCGAGGTCTGTGCCTAACCCAACAGCTGTTGTTGAGGTGTCATGTGATTGCGGCGTGCCCTCTACATCTAGGTGATATGTCAGGTACTGGTTCCCACGTGTTGCATGAAAGGTGCCCGCAGTGTAGCTCCAGCGCGTGTAAGGGCTCTAAGCATCTCATCCCAGGTCTGGGGAATTGGATACTTTCGCAACCCTGCCGTTTATTCCCTATGCAGGGTGGTGCTCTCTGCCTGCGCCCAGACCTCAAGGGATTTAAGCCAATGCAGTACCTCTGGTGGGTTCTTGTGTTTTCACCTCTTAGTTATCAGTCGTTTCGCAGTTATGAGGCCTAGGTTACGAAATCTGGAACTTACTTTGTTGGCCTTGGTTTGTTTGTAAAATCCCAGGATACTGACCTCCCATGTAGTAGGCACTTCAGCGCTAGTGCAATCTGTGAGTGTTTCAGATATCGTGCGCCAATAGGGCAAAAGCAGGGGGCAAGACCATAGCATATGTCATAGGTCAGCACCTAGGAGACGGCATCTCGGACATTCGGAAGTGTTGATGTTAAAATATTTATTGATCTTATCTGGTGAGAGATACACCCTATGTAGTATATAGGTTTGCATAAGTTTAAATCGTGAGTTGCGTGGTATGTGTGTGGCGCTGGCTAGGACCCGTTCCCATTCCTTATCAGTCCAGGGACGGCCTCTGTCCTCAGTCCAATGTGTGCAGAGTCTCTGTAGTGGTTTTAATGCATGGATAAGCAGGGCTTGCACTAGCCAGTGTGTCACATGCGACCCTTCCCCCATTACATGTAAGTATTGCAATAGCTGATGTGTCGGTGGCTCATTAGTAAAATCTCCCCATGCTAGTGTCAATGTCTGTGTAATGGCTGCATGTAGAAGGAACTGACCCACCGGTAAACCATTATCTGCCGTTAGTGTCGCAAAAGGTAGTAGGGTACCATCTGCGTATAGGTCTTCCAGCATCTCCACTCCCACTTCAGTCCAGAACGTCAGTGCTACATCCATTATAGAGTCTCTACCTCTGGGTGTCACAATAAACAGCAGTATTGGAGCATTGGGGATCGTATCTTTTGTGAGTTGGAGGCTTCTCTTATAATATCTATGAGCTAACTCAATATGTATCTGTATCAGGCGGGGGATTTTCGCTAGAGGGTGAAACAATCCATAGATCTGACTCTGCGTCCACGTTGTTGTCTTGGTCGCTGTTTCTGCCAGGTTCTTGCTGCTCAGCCACTTCGTGACCCACTGTAGCTGTATCAAGATACCAATTAGCGATTCTGTAATAGCGATTTTTAAGAAATCGCTATTTCAGAATCGCTAATTGGTATGTATCAAGAAAATCGTGATTTTTTAGCGATTTCTTGATATTCTTTAATTGCAAATTCGCAAATTGCGAATTCGCAATTAAATAATACTTTCCCATTCATTTCTATGGGCCTCCTGACCCATAAGAAGGAATGGGAATTTATTCTCAATTTGCGATTCGCAATTTGCTAATCGCAAATTGAGAATAATTTCAAGGGTGCAGGGGTGTCCAAAGGACACCCAGTTGCACCCCTGAAATAAGTTTGGGTGCACATGTGGTGCACATACATGCCCTAAGGTCATGTATGTGCGTCACATGGCACTTTGCAAAATGCTGAAAAGTGCATTTTTCAAGGAAATCGCAACTTACCACCAACTAGAAGTTGTTGGTAAATTGCGATTCCTTAAGGGCATTTTGGAATTTCTTTTTGCTTAATACATTGCATTTAAGGAATCACAAAATTTGCGATTCCTTAAATGCAATCGCAAAATATGGAATAGCAAATTTTGCAATTCCTTATTTTGCACCCAAATTCTTTCATACATACCATTTTGCAAAAATTAGTTCGCAAACGTTTGCGAACCCATTTGGCCTTGATACATATGGCCCATAGTTCCAAATGAGGAACTGCTAAACCTCCACACTCCGGTGGCGCAAACAGTTTCTGTAGTGCTATCCTGGGCTGCCTTGCATTCCAAATTAGGCCTCGGGTTAATCCCTCCAGTTCCCTAAAAAGTCGTGCTGGGACATACACTGGAAGGTTTGCAAAATAATACAATAGCCTTGGCAGTACTATCATTTTGGTTAAAGGTAATACGACTCATCACATTGAGCGGTAGAATCTTCAAGAATTGCATCTGTGCACTTACTGAGGAAATGGCGCATACCAAGTTACCCTCCAGTATGTCTGCTGGGGACCTGTAGATATATATGCCCAGGTGTCTAAACGTGGTCGGATACCAAGCAAGAGCAGTCTCATTAATAATTATATCCGTCACAGCCATGTCCTCATGAAAAGAGTAAGGTCCTGATTTAGCCCAGTTAACCCTGAGGCCTGACACTGCCTCAAAGTTACGGAATATTGCAGATATCGCCGGCAGTACAGCATGCAGGTCTCTTATGTATAATAACAGGTCGTCCGCATATATGGACACTGTGTGAAGTCCATCACTCAAGTGGATCCCCCAGTCCACACCACTCTCTCAGAGAAGAGTCACTAAAGGCTCCATAGCCAGGGAAAAGAGCAACGGGGACAAGGGGCTTCCCTGCCTGGTTCCTCGGCTAACCCTGATTGTATCAGAGAGAAGCTTGCCCGTGCGAGCCTGCACCGTGGGGCGTTGATACAGTAGTTGTACCAGTTGTAAATATTCGTCTCCTAACTCATACTTACGCAGGACCACCGCAAGATAGGGCCATTCCAGCGAATCAAAGTGCTTCTCTAGATGCAGCACTAGACATCCAGACCGGGGCCAGTTCTGCTTTGCATACTTCTGGATTCTGAATAGCCTACGAATATTTAGGGAGGTGCTCCTGGTTGGAACAAATCTGTTTTGATCAGTATGTACCAGAGTTGGCACGAACGGGGCAATTAGTTTACCTAGGGTGGAGGCAAGGATCTTATAGTCTGTATTCAACAGAGCCAGCGGGCGGTAAGAGCCCAGGAGTTCAGGGCTTCTGCCTGGCTTTAAAAGGGAAATCAGCGTTGTCTCATTTGGCTGGGTGTGAGTGTCTATATGGGGCTGAATTACTGTTTTTGGGTGGTGAACATGGTTGGCATGTAGAGGAGGGAAAAGCTTTGAAAAATCTATTCTCACTCCCTAAATGTTCAATGCTGCAAGCTGTAAGGTTAGAAACATGTGTAACCTCTTGGAAGTTTACAGTCTGTATGGCCTTAGTTAGATTCTGGCAGCGTTTGGGCACTGAGGAAGTTCTAAAAGTCTTGCAATGGTGTAGGAGGGAAGCCTTGACGAGTGAACGATCATGGGCTAAAGGAGTTAGAAATTCCCTTAAGATGGTTGGTAAATTGCTGAGACTGGATGTAAGTCGCGTGACTCTCCAAATGGAACTCACGAGGAAGGCTCTTAGGGAGGTAGGATATGAAGTATCCCGAGCCGAGGACCATGATTATTTGGCGACGAAAAAGTCGGTACAGTTTATGGCCCAGACCTGGCGAAAAGATACACATTTTCCTGACCTAACCATAACTATACAGTTTCTATCAATGACTGAGTAAAATCTGTATGATCGGTTATTAAAATAGCACAATGCAAGCTACAAAACAACCGAGATCTGTGCAACAGAAGTAAAGTGGAAAAGTACCAATGAGATCTCGATTGCAGGCAAGATTAGGAGAATTACCAGATTTGGGTCACAGATTAAAAGGTGTTGAAGATGAAGATGTTTAGTTCCAAGATATGGAGTGGGAGGTCCTCCAGTTGGGGGCAGAGTTCCATATCCTAGGATTATAGCAAGAGAAGGCTTGGTAGATAATCTTCACCTTTCTGCATTTTGGTACTTCAGCCCAGTGAGGTTTCTGCTGTCTATGTTACATGCCCATTAAAGAGATTGCTTACGAGATAAGATGATTGAGTTTACTGGTTTGGAGACTTTTATTTATTTATTTAATGAGTTTTATATAGCGCTGGCTAGACCCGGATGTTTCAGAGCGCTTTACATTCGGTTACAAAATGTTACAGAAAATGATAACAATTTCACATTATGTCAAAAATAAACAACACGTTTAAAAGAGGAAAGAAAGGTGAGAGAAGTAAGGAGGGGGAAGGGGGAAGTGTGAAGGGGAGGATGAGGGAAAAGACGGCAGGAGAGACGAAGGGAAGTCTGCCCAAAGACTAACTGAGTAGGTGACGACTGAGGAGGGAATCCACTGCCCGTCTCCCCTTTAGCTAAACAGGGTAGCTCCATCGGGATAGCTAGGTCTCAACTGATGAGGGAAAGTTCACATAAGAAAGTCTGGTGGATAAACAACGTGGGAACTATGAGCAAAGACGGGTGAGGGAAGGGGTCAATAGCTGGGAAGAAGAGAAGAGTAGAGCGGTCGGGTGAAGGGGGAGGAGGGATATAAGGTCAGGAGAGACGCAGCATAGTTTGCCCGAGGACCGGCTGGGTAGGTGATGGCCAAGGAGGGAATCCGTAGCCCATCTTCCCTTTTGCTTGCGAGGTAGCTCCACGGGGCATCAGTCAAAATGGCTGGGTCTCAGCTGTCGATGGAGAATTCACAAAGTCAATGACTGAGGCGACCATCTTGAGGTCGGGCAGGGGAGGATTAGTCATTGATGTACGAATTCAGAGCATCCCCACAATTTTCTACAATCCGGATGAAACGGGGTGCAAACATCGGCATGATGAACAGAGCCAGGGTCCGTATGTCTTTAGGGGGAGCGCGTGATGTCGCGCGATAACCGCCAGAGGGAGAAACAGCCGCCATTAGCAGGCTGTTTCTCCCTCTGTTTCTAATTCTGTCCCAAGAGGCCCTCTCAATACAGTGTGGAGATAGGGGTGGTGTCATCCCCTCATAGGTGCCTGCAATGCATGGACTCCCTTGACCGCTATTTTAGGGTTAAGGCTTCCGCCTGGCACAGACCCTCAGGCTAGTCCATATAACTCCTCCACGGGCCCGCTGAACAGTTCTTTATCCTGCCGCTGCTGTTGCGCTCGTACGATCCGGTGTGCGGCTCTCATCTGGCCAGGTGGCCTGGGACCGCCATTTTAGGATCAGGCACAATCGAGTGAATCCTGGTGGTCTTTCCCGCCCGGTCCAGACCCTCAGGCCAACGCAGCTATCTCCTTTGCGACAGCCGCTGCACCATTCCTTGCCCTGCTACCGCTGCAACCCTTCTTCATACTAGCGCGCATCACTTATCTGATTGGGTGCCCTGGGGCCAGACAGGCGCTCTCCGTTGCCTGCTGGTTTCGCTCGCCGCTCACTCCATAGATATCAACCTGTACTCGAAATTCTCGGCAAGTTCCAAGCGCCTCACAGTCGAGTACGCGATCAGGGGACCGGCTGCAGCGCATTGCTGCTAGAGCCCGGCACCACCGTCGGCCACCATTTTGAGGAGGAGCTGCCGGGATCGCTGCTCGTAGATGCAAGATTTCTGATCCGTCAGCGTCCTCGGGCACCCACGGCCAGCCAAATAGCTCCCCAGGTGTTCCAGTGTACAGAACTGTTTTTTGTGAGCGCGGAGTCACGACTCAGGCAGGATAATGTCGGATCAAAGCGCTCAGTCAGTAGACCTGCCTTGCAAGCAGCCATCTTGCCGGTCACGCCTTTCCCTCTGAGATGATGTTATACATGTCAGGAAGCTATAAACATTTGGTTGGCAAAACAATAAAGGGTCAGAGAGAGAGAGAACATAAAATATTGTACAATTTTGTACAATAATTAAAGCTAATATAGGATTCTTAAACGCGATATTAGCTATTACATGAAATGAGAAGAAATCTACCTCTTTGGTAACGTAGCATAAATCTGCAGTGCATCTGGTGACTGTCTGAAAAATGTTGCTGCAGAGTCAACTTAGGTGATCTTGATAGCAACATTTTATCCACTGCCTTTGAAGGTCAAGGCGAAAGATTACTTTTCCAAGAATTGATTTGGGGTTATCTCTGATAAATCACCTGAAGATAACAATTCATTTTAATTATCCTGAAATATAAACATTTAAATCCTCTGGATAGATAGAACATTATCATACTTCCTTAAGGAAGTGGAAAGTGGTAGATCATTTAAGGAGCAGACCTTTTATCACTTCTTTCACCAGGATGATATTGTTACTTGCTTCTGTATAAATGAAGACACACTCTCAGGTGAGTGTAACCAGGGTTTATGCGTAGCTCTGCAATTACCAACTGACCCAGGGCAGCTCCAGCCTCCAACTGTCTTTGATGGAATCCCCACATCCCCAGTATTCCTGGATGACACCTTCATGTTCCTGAAAGATGGATGGCAGTTCTAACCTTCCATTGGCATACACCACAACAGATATATTACATTTGGAAACAGGTCAGATCATTTTTGAACACCAGGAAACATTTTGAATTAAGTAGTGGCAAGCCAAGGAGTCTCTAAAACAATTTCACTTCAGTAACAGTGAAGGAAAGGCCTCCAGTTCTTTTATCAGGCAAGGTCAAGGTTAAGTAATCTACTGGGCAAGTGTAGGCACCACGGAGCGTCTTTAAGGCACACCTTGAGCACGTGACCCAACACATTATTTTTGATAGGAGGAAGAAGAAGAGGAATCAGCACACCCATTTCTTACCTCGGAGAAGGAAGATGAATCAGCACACCCATTTCTTACCTCGGAAAAGGAAGATGAATCAACACACCCATTTCTTACTTATGAGATTACCGCATAATCTCTCTGAAATGTTGCCATCCAATGACTAATCAATCAATCCTGCCTTGAAATCAGATGAGCTGGAAGAACAAGAACAATTCTTCAACCTTTCCGCCTCACACTCATCTCTCACCTTCACAGCACTTCTCTTACTCCACCACTTATCATTCTCCACCAAAATGGCATGTTTAGGTACTTGAACAACGTGTGTGCAAGGATAACATTTTGAGGAACCTCCTCTGAGGTGAATAGGTTTCAAGAAGTTCACCTCATCCCCAACTTGAAAATCAATAACTAACTTTTTTCTAATCATAACATCTCTGCTAACTCTTGACTTGAACATTTTTACTTCTGTGGGATTACATTGCTCAATCTGGACACTCACACCAATTTTCACAATAACTTCACTTAATTCCTTCTAAAATTTGAAGTATCCATTTTTGGAAAACTGAAGCGGCTGAGGTCAAGCCACATGGCATGTTGAGAAATCTATATGCCCCAAAAGACTCGTTGAACAGCGTTAAAGAACAAGATTCTTCACTGAGTTCAACCTGATGATAGGCAGCTCTAAGATCTAAAGTGGTAAACACTTTAGGCTCCAGCAGTAGTGCTAACATTTTCTGGTTCTTTGCTTAAGGAAAGTAATCCACCAGGATGGTCTTGTTCAGGGATCTACGGTCTGCACAAAACTTGATCTCATCAATTTTTTTGCCACAACAATGGAAGAGTCACACTGAGAGGAGTCAACTGGTTCAATCACTTTTTCACGGCACATTATCCAAATGTTCTTTTAAGTGACTCCAAATGCTCAGGGGAACGTCTGGACCTTGTGAAAACTTGAATACCACTTGATTTGAGAACAATTAGACTCAGTGGACACTACATCTATTAATGAGAATGGGCAAGTGTGCCAAATGCCTTTGGTCTCTCCAGAATAGTATAATAGTGCATCTCCTTGCCAACATACACTTTTGAGTGTATCATTCATATCCTTACATCTAACACAATAAATCAGTTTCAAAGCCTTCGAATGCTATGATACAAATTTAATGTGAAGACAAGTTAATGTGGTTCCATTCCTTTTCATACAACTTTTCAGTCACAATTGTTATAGGAGACCCTTTAGTCAACTGTGACATCCATGTTAACATCACCAATGTTTATATTGCATATATGATCTCCTCTTTTGTCTATGTTTTTGGGAGATTTGATAATCCTGATGGGCAACACCACTTTACTGCTTCCTCTATATGTGTCATTTGAACTACCAGATTGCTCAATTTGTTGAATATTAAATATGACTTACTGCATGTTTTTACACACCCTAGCAAAACGTCCAATATTTTTTGCATATCATGCAGGTCTTTCGTACTGCACAATACACCTTTGAGGTAGCTGTGATTTTTCAGTGTACACCCGTAGAAAACACCTTGCATGCTAGTGGTACTCTCTTTAACCCTCTTATTTTCATTGTTTGGAATTGTGTCATGCTTAGGTTTGGATACAATGGAACTCACCGATTCAGATTCTTGAATCTGTCTGAACTTTCCTAATTCTTTTAACACCATGATGGATCTTTCAATTCCGCTTGCAAGTTCCAATGTCTCCTCCAAAGTGAGATTTCTGCAACACAACACTCTTTCCTGTGTCCTACCATCATAACAGTTGACAACAAAGTCTTCACTCAAATACTTTTCAATCATTCCAATAAATTAGCAATTGGATGCAAACATAATTCATTCTGCCAAAATTCCCTCAGTTGTTTCCTGTTGATACTGCCAGTGCATAAAATATTGGAGCCTCTCTACAATAATACTTGTGTCATCCTTGAATATCACTGAACTTGCACTTGAGGATCCAACTGTGGTAAATTATCAACATTTCTTTGACCCTCTGTGCCCAAACAATTGTACAGCATAGCTTTTTTAGGTTGAGCATTTGAGACCTCTTGTATACTTCTTTGGGGACTTACAGCCATCCCTACTTTTCTTTTGCTTGGTTCAGTGTCCTTTAAAAATCCTTGCTTGTTTGTGGTCAGTCTTACCTCTTTGTCCCTCCTTTTTGTCTTTCATTCATCACAATTAGCAGGGACAAAATACTGTATCTTTATGCTTTGGTTCTTTATCTTTGGTTTGGGGGACTACTTTATTATTTCCTTCCTGCTTGTGTGGTACACAGTGGGTGCTTGTTCAACTTCAGGCCCATAGCTGCTTGCATTTGATTGCAGCATTGGTCCCTCCTACCTCCTCCCAAGCCGGAAAAGCCCAGCCGTTGTGCTCCGATTGGGGCTGCTGCGACGGGGGTGCTCTGCTGCTCAGTGAGTTTTAATAATTTCAACGAGTATAGATTACACGCTGCCTCTGCCTTTTAATTACATCTTCAACAGCAGCCTTCCAAAATCCACACGGAAAGTGTCTGTTATTTTAGAAAGAGGCACCAAGTGAGACAGACACTTATACACACATTCACTTTCTCATTAAAAAGCACGGCAAAATAAAATAATACGCCCTTCATGTAAAATGGTTAACGTATACTCTTAAGCAGGATTCTATTGTTTTTTTCATTTAGTATGTTTATTTACTCGAGGGTAAGTTAGAATTAAGTCCTGAAGCGGAAGTTTGTAAATTGCTACCTTTTTCCACATACTGAAAATCAAGTCTCTACCATGGCAGCTGACATGCACCTTTGAGAGCCCAGCTCTTCTCTGGCATTCTGCAAAAGCTGCTACATACCTAATCTCCCTATTTCCGTGGCTGCGCTCTCCAGCCTATCTCCATTTCTCAGCAGCAGGCAGTGAAAATGCAAAGAGTTGCAGACTGAAGGCTAGTACTGCTCATTTTGATATCCCGGTTTTAATCATGCAGATGCCGTTTGCCACCTTGCGTGCTAAAGTACAGGAGTTTTTTTTTTAAACACGTTCACCAACTAGTTTTTTATAAGTACAGGGACAGCCAAGTCCTGTTATCCACCACAACCGCCCTCCATTTACCATCAACCTGCCCTCTCATTCACCACTCCCACCCACCTTCCCGTTCACCACCACCACCCAATTGTCAAAGGCAATAGCTTGCCCATAATCAAAACCAATTGGCTTTCCCAATGCTTGTGCCTGAAGGCGTCAAACTTAGTACCATCAATAGCAGTCAAATAACTGTCAAAACTGCTGTACCACTGCTTCCATTTTAACTTTTGCAGACCTGGTTCAGCTAGGAATGTGGGTGGAGGACTTGCAGCCTGCATAAAAAATGTATTTATACTGATGCCAATTTAACCATATAGTTCTTTGCAGGCTCGGTGCAAGATAAACAGAGTATCAGTTGAAGCTGGTGTTGAGGCACAATGGCAGGACCGTGGAAGGGAGGGATAAAACAAAAAACACAAAAATAAGTACCTGAATCCCGCTGCGTCGATGCTCTTCGGCAGGCACAAGCTCCCAGACGGCCCTGCTGCCAATCGCGACCCTGCTCTCACAGCATGAAAGCAGCACCAGGATTGCCTGAACGCCCTCGATTTGCTCTTCCAGGGAGACTGTGAGCCTGTGCCTGCTCTCTCCAACCTGGCAACAGATCTCGGGTTGGAGAGAGCTTCATTACGCATGACGGTTTGGCCAGCCTGAGATGGCTGACTTAACCGTCATAGGCACTAAATTGTGCACCAACCGCTCCCCCTATGCCTGTCATTTCCATGGCGCCGCCCCCAAGACTCCACGTCAGGGGAGGCGGAGCTTGCTCGCGACCAAGATGGCCCCTTGAGCTAAGAGCTCCGCAACACGTGGCGTCCCCTGAACCCCGGAGATCGGCGGCAAAGATTTTGTGTGCCCCCGACTGCTGTGCTCCCCCGTGGACCGAAGAAAGAGAGCCTGACGTTATCGGCCTGGCTAGGCCACAAGCACCGGCCTAAAGTAGTTGCAGAAGGAGGCTCGCGCCCGGGGACACTGCGGCGTGGGAGCCGAGTGCAGCTACGGAACGCTGCTATACATGTGCGGCCGGTGGCCTGCTCTGACGGCCCCCTACGGTACCTCAAGGTGCAAGGCCTTTGCGTATTGGAAATCTCACTAACGGCGGCGCGGTCCGCGGGAGGTCCCTGCCGTGCAGGATTAAACCTATCTCGGAGCCCCAGGACGGACGGAGGTGAGATCCGGCCCCTGCAGCCCCTGACCTAAGCTGCCATATCTTGGCTCACTGGACGATTTACGGGCTTCCGGCATTTACTTCCGGATTTACTTGGAGCGTCTCCCTCTACTAAATTTGGTGGTGGAGGCTCGGGGAGCTTTCACCTTAAGGCTCGGCCAGTGTCGCCATTTTGTTTGCCGGGTGAGACCGATATCCCCAGTCTGTGCCTGTGAAGCTGGAGGCCTGCTCTGAAAGTGATCACAAAACCCCCCTGGTAGGTCCATGGTGGTGACTGTGTGGTACGACAGGAGCGGTGCCTTATTCTAGGATTCTGATAGCCTGGGGCAAGGACTCAGCTGTTATTGTAGACCGCCCCTGTGTGCTGTGGCATCCTGCCGGGATGCTTGCTTTTGTTCACAATAGCTGGGATTTACGGGCTACGTCAGCTGGGGCTGCCTGGACTTGCCTTCTGTGGCCCCTGGCCCCGCTTGGCTTGCCGGCTGCCGTGTAGGGGCCAAGCGCTCGCTCTGTGCTGCCTTTGTGTAAGATTCGCCACAATTGATCTGGAAGCAGTTTGTGCCACATCTTCCAGTGCTAAGTGGCGTGGCGGAGTCCACCCGGACGGCCAATATGGGCGCACATGACCAGCCATGGGGTCCTGGGCCTAGCATTAGGGGCTTGAATACACACTTGTGTGAGTGCGATACATGGGACGCTGGTGCTCCCGCCTCTGACCTGCAGGGCCACCAAGGTCATTAGCTTGGGACGCCTGCTGACCGCTACGAGCGGATGCCCCTCCTGCTGTGTTGAACCCCTGGTGTGGTGGAGACCTGACTGTCTTGTGACCCACAGGAGGCTAGGATGGGCAGAGTCGACAGAGTGCAACCGGAGCTGTTGTTTGAACAGAAAAGGTCTAAATCTCGAGATACATCCGTAGAAGACGCCTCCAGAATGCAGGGGCAACACGTGGAAGAATCGCGTCAGGACATCCGTGGCATGCTGGTGGCAATGGAAAAAAGCCAGCAGAGCGGTATCTCAGCCCTCAGCACTAAGATGGATGCACTGACCTACAGAATGGACCGAATGGCTGAAAAACTCGACAAACACGCTGAGAGGCTAGATATGTCGGAAAGGAGGCTGACGGAAGCGGAGGAAGCACACACCACCCTTGACTCTGGACACAAACAACTTGGCAGGGTGCTGCAGGTTTTGCAGGACAAAACTGAGGACTTGGAGGCGCGTTATCGGCGCTGCAATCTCAGAATTACGGGACTGCCGGAGACTACTTGCACAGGTAATATGGAACAATTCACAGAGAAGCTTTTGAAAACACTGCTGGGCGAGGACTCGTTCTCCGCCATGTTTGTAGTAGAGAGAGCGCACAGCTCCCTTGGGCCCGACCTCCCCCAGATGTGCCTCCCTGCCTGATCATTGCAAAACTACTCAACTATCGAGGTCTTGACTTGGCACTGAAGCTTGCTAGGGAGAAACACCATTGGGCTATGAAGGCTCCACAATCTCACTATTTCCGGACTTCACAATCCGGGTCCAGGAGGCCCGCCGACAGTTTGCTCCCTGAAAAAGCAGATCAACGATCTTGATGCGGATTATGTCATGCTTTACCCGGCAAAACTGCGGGTCAACAGGCAGGGTCGTTCCCACATTTTCACGGATCCGAAAACCCAACAAAAGGCGCTAGAATAATGGTCGAGAGAACAGCGTCGTAGCCCTGAGAGGCCGCTGCTTGACGACGCAGCGGGTGGACAGCTGGAAGAACAGGACTGAGCATTGTCTGGTGCCACTGTGTGATAAGTATTGTCCATGATCCGTGATAGAGTTGGGGGTGTCAGTTGGAGGGGCTTGGGAAGATGAGCATTGGTCTTTGAATGCTATGCTTGCTCCTCAGCACTGGTGGGCCCTCACCCTAGAAGACTCTGCTACTCTAAAGTGTTAAGGCGGGTTTCATACATGGGGGCTGCAGATGTGGGGCTGAGATTGAGCAACACGCTGGGGCGGTGAGTTTATATTGGCAGGCCAGACCCTGGGAAATGGTGCCTGACCTGACAGACTTTGTGCTCTTGTGTTGCCCTACAGGGTGGACACTCCTGCTTAACTGAGGTTGACGTTATGATGGGGGTGTGAGGGATTACATATGCTTTGTAGTTGCACATTATGTTTGCGACAGTGCCTTGGGAGAGGCCTCATGTTGGCCTGTTAGTTCTCCTTGTTTGATGAGCAACCACTGCCCACGCTTGAAACACACCTGGGAGTGCTTTTGGGGTATTTTTCGGGAGGGAAAGGGAGGTGGGGGAAGCTTGGGAGCAGATGGGGATGGTCCGGTTTAGGAGGGGGTTTGGTGGGTCTTGGGAAGCAATTGGATGTTATCACAGATTAATGTTTTTAGTCAGTACACACATGGTAAGAGCGAACACTGCGTACTAAACAGATCAGATAAGTGCAATGGTGGTACCTAACTATGACAAAGGGAATTTGCTGGCTGAAGCTCTTCGACTGCTCACATGGAACGTTAGGGACGTAATGACCATAGGAAACTCTGTAAGGTTTTAAACTATTTACAAAATCACGCCATAGATGTCTCCTTGTTGCAGGAGACGCACCTTCCACTCAGCAGCCCCATTCTCTGCAGCAGAGGTCTACAGGACAACATACACGCCTCAGGTTTTACTACTCCCACCAGAGGGGTGATTACATGGGTTAACCCCAAATTTTCCTTTACCATTGTCCCACTTCATTCTGACAGAGACGGCAGATATGCGATATCTAGATGTCAGGGGAAGGGCATTGATTTAGTGATTGTAAACATCTATGGCCCCAATTTTGACTGCCCCGACTTTTTTGACTTACTGGTGTCTGCACTAACACATACAGGGAAAGTCAATTCCTCTGAGGAGGGGATCTAAATCTTGTCAGAAACTCCCAATGCAGATCGATCGGGGGGCCCTGGGAGACGCCCCTCAGCAGCAGCTAGGACACTGGAAAACGCTATGATTCGTCTGGACCTGTGCGATGTTTAGATCACAAGATACCCACATTAGGGGGTTTATACACATTATTCTGCTTATTATAACCTGCATACTAGGATCGATTATTGGTTGGAATCCAGTCCCTTTATGATAACGTCAGGGAGTGTAGGGTCCTCCCACGTACACTATCAGGCCATTCCCCCTTGTTGATAGTGATAGCTACCCCCAAGTAGGGTAGTCCGCCATTTACTTGGAGATTACCCCCCTATTCGCTTATGGATTCGGTCTTCAATGCTGAGCTGGCGGAAGCAATTGAGACGTTCTTCATTACTAACATGGGATCTGTAGATAGTTTCCAAGTGGTCTGGAAGACCTTTAAGGTTTATATTTGTGGTATAGTTATGTCCAAGCACTCGGGAGTCCTCCGTGATATACGCAGACATCTGGCAGATCTAGAAAAGAAACTGGGAGCACTGGAACAGCAACAGTTGGTGCACGCAGACGATGTAGTATCTGCGGAAATTAAGACACTTTTAGAGGAATATCACGACATTGCGGATGCTGAATTTAAACACTTAGGTAAATACGCCACAGCACGGGTGTACGGGGAGGGGGAACGGCTGGGTGCGGGTCTGGCTCAGATACTCAAGAGACGTTACAGGTAAACCCAAGTCACTGAGTGAAAATCAGCAGAGGGGGATGTGCTAACTGAGGAGGCAGATATAGCGACAAGATTTAGAAGCTATTATGCAGAATTATATTCCACCCGCACTTCCGGGACGAAAGATGAAATCTTGGATTATCTTTCCTATATCAAGCTTCCCTTCCTCACCAATAAACACTGTGAGTTTCTGATGAGACCCATCGAAAGGGACGAGATATTGTTGGCCTTGACGGGCATGAAGTCCGGTAGTGCCCCGTTAGTGGATGGCCTCACTGTGGCCTTCTACAGGCCGTTCCTTGATATTTGATTGCCTCACCTGTCTGCGCTCTATGACGACATGTGTCGATCTGGCACTGTGCTGGACTGGGAAACAAGGGAACCCTACTCACTCAGAGCCTGAGTGTGGAGATTAAAAGGAAAACAATGGCTCCTGTGGAATCATACAGAGATACTCTTAGTAGAAATAACGCACAAAGGCGATGTGGGGGGTGGGCTCGGTGTCAAACAAAGAAACTCTTTATACATGTCTTTGGTATGATATTTCATTACCATCTTTATGTAGACAAAGACAAGTGTTGATTGTGTACCAGTGAATTATACCATAGAACTATGCTACTCTTAGTAACATTACTGTGGTATATACAGAAAACGGTTTCTATTTTACATTTGTATCATTAAAGAAAAGGCGACCATATAGTGAATATACAATTAGGTCAACAACAATTTGAACCATTAGAAACTGCTGTTATGTGGTCTGCCTTTTTGTATTGTCGACGACGTTTCGCCAGTAAGGATGTAGGGTCTCCTCAGGACTGAACAGTGTAGGGACACCTGTAGAGAGTAATGATATACAACAATGTTTGGAAGGCATTCACATTGTGAGTAAGGATTAGGAAGACGGCTATACCTAATTATGAGCACTTACCCCAGGTGAGGGTGAAGTTTGCAGGTTTGTGTTCTGATAGAGCCAGCCCAAGGGCTCTGTAATAGCAAAATTACGATGGGCAGGAGATACGAGAGACTGCCAGGTAAATTTAGAAATGGTTGGCCTCTACAATAGAATGTACTTTGCAAGTTACAACAAAGCATCCAGACATGTCTCTTACCGGCTGGCGCACGATTTCGCTCCAAGCGCGTGAAAGCGAGTAAAGGATTTATTAGGTGCGGTCGTCACCGTTGGATACCGTAAATCATGTAGTTTGCTGGTGCTGTAAGCAGGGAATAAGGAGCACATTGGATATCTATTTATTGTGATGATAAATAAAGTATTGTGCGCCTAGTCTACATGAACTCGTACCTTGAATAAGCGTGGCAGCAAGCCTTGCTCTCTCTGCAAGGCGTCTCCTAAGCGTCTTCTCCTGTGGTGCGATGACAGCGAATGTCATAGACCACGCGGTTTTAGTAATAAACAAGCATTTACAATGCAATGGTCTCGGCATCATTAAAGGTAGAGCTATTGGCATTGCTCATGACATTTTTTTTTTAAATCATAAATAAATGGCATTGTCATTTACATTGCCAATAGCTTAATCGTTAAATAAATGGCATTGTCACTTACAATGCCAATAGCTTAATCGCTCGCAAATGCATGACCTATTGCATTTACACCCACACAGAGCCACACACACAAAGCCACCCACACACACATACAGAGCCACCCACACAGAGTCATTCACATAGAGCCCCCTACACAGAGCTACCCTCACACAGACAGAGCCACCCACACATAGAGCCACCTGCAAAAAAAGCTATCCACACAGAGCCACACACACACACACACAGAGCCACACACACACACAGAGACACACACAGAGCCCCCACACACACAGAGCCCCACACACACAGAGCCCCACACACACCCAGAGCCCCACACACACCCAGAGCCCCACACACACCCAGAGCCCCACACACACCCAGAGCCCCACACACACCCAGAGCCACACACATACCCAGAGCCACATACACACACAGGAGAGGAAGCACAGTGAAGGGGCAGGGAAGCAAGCACAGCAAGGGGGCAGGGGAGCAAGCACAGCCAGGGGGCATGGGAGCAAGCACAGCCAGGGGGCATGGGAGCAAGCACAGCCAGGGGGCAGGGGAGCAAGCACAGCCAGGGGGCAGGGGAGCAAGCACAGCCAGGGGACAGGGGAGCAAGCACAGTCAGGGGAGCAAGCACAGCCAGGAGGCAGGGGAGCAAGCACAGCCAGGGGTCGTAACGCAGCACAAGCACTAACTATCATTACACCACCTTATCAAAAGGAAAAGGCAACGAGGGGGGGAGGAGCTCACGCACACACAAGCAACGAGGGGGGTGAGGAGCTCACGTACACAAGCAACGAGGGGGGGGGAGCTCACGCATGCAGAAGCCACGAGGGGGTGAGGAGCTCACGCACGCAGAAGCCACAAGGGGGGAGGGCGGTGAGGAGCTTACGCACACAAGCAACGAGGGGGGAGGGGTGAGGAGCTCACGCACACAAGCAACGAGGGGGGAGAGGGGGCTGAGAAGCTCACGCACGCAGAAGCCACGAGGGGGGAGGGGGTGAGGAGCTCACGCACACAAGCAACGAGGGGGGGGAGGGGGTGAGGAGCTCACGCACACAAGCAACAAGGAGGGGAGGTGAGAAATTACTGAAAGGAAAAAACTTCCCAACGAAATTGGGCCAGATGAAACTACCAATAATGCAATATGCATAAGACCTGGTATTATTAGATCAACCCAGTATTGGAATGAGGCGGGCCCTGGACATACTGCATGCACACAGCGCATGGAATGCTCTGCAGGAGAGCGCAGAGGAAACGTAAATCCTGATTTTCGGCAACAGAACCAAAAAATACCAACTTGGCCCATTGAAAATAGGCACAACTAGTAAATACAAATAACTTGGGAGTCAGGCTGGCAGATAGTGGAAAATACTCACATAACAGCCAACTGCATTAGCAGGAAAAGCAGCCAAAACCAAATATGCCCTATCTAAACTATATCATAACCTCCACATCCACTCTTCAGAGGTGATACGAAGAGTCATAGGGGCAAAATGATTACCAACAATATGTTAATAAAAAAAACTTATTAAGCGCCCTATCACCGGTTGGTTTCTTGGTGCTAGAATCGACAGTAACATAATCAAGGACATGGAATGGAGGGTTTATTGAAATGCTTGTCTGTAGAGCCAGGTCTTTAAAGCTTTCCGAAATGAGAGGAGGTCCTGACAGGAGCAAATCTCAAGAGGGAAGGTGTTCCACAGACGAGGAGCCAAAGTGGCAAACCTGCGGCCGCCAGAGCGCTTGCGTTTAAAAGAGGGTATCTGGAGGAGGCCAAGATGGGAAGAGCGGAGGTTGCGAGATGGTACGTACTTTGTGATAAGTTGGTCAATGAATTTGGGGCTTTTACAATGTAATGATTTGAAAATCATGCATCCTATTTTAAAGGTGCAACGTTGGATCACCGGAAGCCAGTGGAGTTTCATAAGTAAAGGGGTGGCTGAGTGCCATCTGGGTTGATTTAAAATCAATCTGGCGGCATAGTTCTGCACCATCTGGAGGCGTTTCGACAGGTAGAGGGGGAGGCCTAGATAAATGGAATTCGCACAATCCAGATGGGACAATACGGTGGCGATCACTACCTGGGTGATTGCCTCCAAGGTGAGAAAACGTCGAACCTTCCGGATTTTTCTTAATTGAAAAAAACACTTAGAGACCACCTGGCCCACTTGGGCTTTCAGCGAAAGATCGCAGTCCACGGTGACCCAAGCGTCTTTGCCGACAGTGAAGGGGTCGGGGCTTGACCTAAGTCTGACGGCCAGTAGTGGGAACCCCAGTGTTTGACGCTGTCTCCAGTGAGGACTAACTCAGTTTTACCCGGGTTTAATTTCAGCTGGTTTTGGTCCATCCAGGCTTTGATGACCACCTTGCTTTCCCTGGAAGGCTCACCAAGCCACTAGAACGCAGCCATATCCACCTACAGAAAAATATTTGCCATCCCAAAAAAACAGTTGATGCACTCCTAATTAGTCTTGGGTTTAACCTGGTGAGTATGGACATGGAGTGCAAAAAAAAAGACATAATCAAATGTCACCACCTTGTGACCAAGGCAAACCCAGAAACCCTACGAGGAGAACTAAACACAATAGAGATAGTTCTGAATGAAAAAAAGCAAGTGGGCGAAGTACCTTGGCGCGACCGGAAAAACACTAAATACAGATGCAGAAAATTCGACTGACCCCACAATTACCACAGCACAACTAAAGAAAAAGTGCACATTGGCCTCAAGAGAGCAAGATATAAAACAAGTCATAAATATTAGAGAAGTGGCGGGCAAACAGCGTTTACAATGCAGGTAGAACTACTCAGTGCCATTACATCGCAGGCACTACAACAAACGCATCATTACCACTGGTTCCATTACAACGCAGGTTGTTGCTTTAGGGAGTGCACTGTTGAATTTTAAATCCAACACCTTCCCTACTGTTGCACAGACTGGAGTAGGAATAGTAAAATATACTATTCCAAAATCCAGCACTTCCCTACTGGGAGTCGTTGTAAAGGTTTGCGTTATAATGGAACGTGTGGCAACGGCACGCAAGTTGAACTGCCCGCGTTGTAAAGGCATGCGTTGTAAAAGCATGCATGAATAGGTCTTCCATCCAGAGCAGTGGGACTCTTGGCATCACACAAAGCCACACATTCTCAACCATACTTGAAATTAGCCATTGGAAAATAAGCTTTTAAGAACATTCTAGCACTTAGTCTCTTAAAAACGCCCATATGAGAAAATAGGGCACACTGGAAGAGCTTAAAGCAGACACATGGGCAATGTAGGCTGTGCCAATCCCCCTCAAAAATGGCTGCCCACATTGCATGATGCTGCGCAGGCCTGCTACAACAGTAGCAAAAGTACCTAAGGCCAATCTTTTTGCAACATGGGTCAAGAACATGCAAAGAGGCACTAAAGCTAATCTACACCACAGTAATACCAAAAGAATTAGCTCAGATGGGGAAATTATTTTTGGAAGCCGGCCGCTTCCTACATGAAGACTGCCCAATGCCTGGGACAGCCACTGCAAATTCTTTCAAAAATGTAGAAAAGGGGCAGCAGCTGAGTACATGGGCACACTATGGTATGAGTGAACTTGAGCACGAACCACTACTTATCCTGCCTACAACATAATGCTCAAGAGACAGTTTGTGACATAGTCTACACTGCATCATTAACGGACACTCATGTCTTTTATATTTTTAGATACTAGTACTTTACACTATTGCACTTTAACCAAAGCCCTAGGGTTTTAAAAGAAAGTTTTAAATATAGCACATTGCTAAACACTGCTTATTTGCACAAGTCTCATTTTTACTTCTTTATGTTTGTACAATTCTGCGTTTCCTGTACTCTGACCTTCAATTGACTTGATTGTCTAAATTTATATTTACTTCACATTGAAATAAAATGAGCAAAAGGTGAAATCAGAGACAACTGTCTCGGCTGTAACACGTTAGGCATTGCCTTACGTCCACATTGGTTGGAAGGACTAATTAAATCTATTTGAGAGACCACACAGAAAAAGACACTGAATGTTAGTTCGTGCCTGATACCTGCTATAGAAAACAATACTGGAGTTGGTGAACGCCAACTAGGAGTCGAATACCTTTGTGACGTCATGACCAGAGCCAACTCAGAGGCACACCTTGAGGGCACGCGCTGGGCTTTCCCATACACGTCTAGGGGAAAGATGTAACAACCTGTTGCGTGCAGATAGAGCAGCGCCGCGGTGGTGGAAGGCTGCACAGCAGCACCAGTGCTGCACGTACACGAATCTCCCCAAAATGGCAGCGCAGCGGCCAACTACATACTTACCGAAGATACAAGAAAATAATGTCTTTGCAACTTTTTCACCACAAAACTCCAACTGTCCAGTGAATAAGTACTTCAGCTGCGCAGTTAGCCAAGCACAGTCCCACCGGGGATTTATTAGGGCTAATGCCCAAGAGCTCGAAATGCGGATAAAATTAAGCAGAGGAAGAGGGGACCTCGAGGGATGATGCCTCTAGACCCTTTTAGACTGATTTCAATTAATATACCCAGAGACTCGTGCTGTGTCGTGGCTGATGGCATTTTCGCCAATACCATCGTAATGTGCAACTTGAAAAGGAACAATAGGACGGACATGGGTCAACACTGGCAACAGCCACGGAGTAACCTCGGCCTCTTACCGAGAGATAGAGTTTTAACTCTGTATGGAACGCGCAAAATGACGAACTGCAATGTCAATTTAGACGACTTTGAGCAGCACGAAGACAACCACAGCATTGCAGCAGAGGATGAACGATGCACTGAAAACGCCAAACGCAAACGCGCAGCCTTGCAGAGAGGTGCACTTTCTCCCATGCAGACATGCATCACATCACGAATGCAGACATTGCACGTTACACTGCAGCGTGACTGGACGATCGGAGACCATTGCACCAAAACCATCCTGGGCTTCTCCGCCACGTCCAACTAACATGTCACTTATCAGATCAACCCCCATTTTTTTCTGCAGCTGAGGAAGCGCAGATCTCCTGCCACGATCAAGTTTTTGCTGTTTTTTTATAGCAAAACAAACAAAGCCACTTTGGCTCGTCGCCAACAAAGCTGGTAGTAACAAAAAAACAAGATTTTTAGGTGTAAGAAAAAAGCAGTAGAGACAACTGTAAGTAAAGAGCACAGCGTAGACCAGCTCCCTGCACCCTCAGAGACCGCAGATCCGGGGCGAGGGGGTGCAGTGAGGGGTCCCTGGCTACATACTAAGGGGGTAAAGGGGGCGGGGGGGCTGCGCTTGGGGGCCTGCGGCTAAGGGGGGCTGTGGGATCCGCGGTGCTGGCTGCACTGCGCTGGCTGCCGCTGTGCCGTGTGTTTGCAGCTCCCCGGCCAATAGGAAGCGAGCTGCTCGAGCAACTTTAAATGGACTGCTCCCAGCCTGCAGGACCCAGGGAACGTCGCAAATTTCTGTTTTGCAGATGGCGTGCACAGCGGACGATGAAAAACACAGTCCCTCAGTGGGGTTGAGACAGATGCGAGTGGGTGTAGGAAAACCGTGACTTTCAGATAGCAGTTTGTAAAAGGTTCACGGGAAAAGCTGAAGTCGCTGCTGTAATCGAGTAGGTCGACAAACGTGAAACGCTCCCTGGCCGCACGGCACGCTCTGCTGCTGGGGAAAAGGGGGAGGGTGGCTCGGCGGTGACACCGGGATAGGAGGTCGGATATCTTGGTCCGGCGCCTGGCCTGTGTCGAAGAAACCAGACGATACATAAAAAATGGCGGATGGAAGCTTCAAAAGTTTTTCAGCTTCGAAGGCGTGTTCTGCTGTTCAAAAGAGGCGTGGAAAAAAGTGGAAAGAACAGCAAGGAACACGCCCCCGAATCTTAAAAAGACGGAGCCTATTTGGAGGGACGGCTCTCTCCTCCAATGGCTGGCCTCCGTCTAGGGAGCCAGCCAATAGAGGAGAGGCAAAAAGAGGAGGCGGGAGAAATAACCACCTAAGCAACATAAGATCTCGGTACTTCCGGTTCTGCCTTCGGCAGACCGGATATTACCTCGACCTAAAAAACGGTTGGCGTGGCCCGGGAAAGACACAGCTAACGGTGGAAGTGCCCAGATGCGCTCCATAGCTCCGTGTTCCATTACATGACAGACATGGATATGGTGGACAGACTAATTGTAGCAGGATTGTATTAAATAAGGTTGCATATACATGACGGGGCAGAGGCATGTATATTGCACGGCCAGTAGGTATGAAGGCAGGACCTCCTGTCAATTATACATGTGCGTCTTAATATAGAGGGCAGAGCCTGATATATAACGTAGCGTGTCTCTCTCGGTAACGAGTCATGATGGTGAAGGCTTACAAATACACGCCGAGTAGGTCGTCTTTCCTAGATAGTGGAGGAGCTAAGGGCCCGATGTAGGTAAAAGCGATTTTCCGATTTCAAAATACCGAGGCGGTCCGAATCGGTATTCTGAAATCGGAAAACGAGATGTAGGGAAAAAAAAGCGATTGAATACCGATTCGGTCGGCATCGGTAATGAGAATCGGTACGTTCCGAATCGGCACGGACCGAATCGGGAAGTACCGAATCGGCTAACAACGAATCGGAAATTACCGAATCGGCTAACACCGATTCGGATAGTCCTGATTCGGCTAACACCGAATCGGTAAAAGCCGAATCGGTAAAATCCGATTCGGCAATCATAGATTCGTAGCCATGAAAACACACCCATGGCGAAAAAGCCCATAGGAATGCATTGAAGAAACCGAACCGGTAAAATACGAATCGGATAATACCGAATCGGTAAAAGCCGATTCGGCAAAAGCCGATTCAGCCAATGAGGTGGCTCCCCCTCCCCCACCCAAACAGGGAGTGGCAACCCTGGCAGGTGCAGCTAATTAAGAAGTTTCTGGAGAGCCAGCCTGAGCTCAACACTCACAGTTAGCAGCAGTGGGAGTAGGAGGTTGTCAACTGTAGTGAAGAACATGGCAGACCAGAGCGAGAGCCAGAAGTCCTCCCAGAAGAGGAAGCCGAAGTTCACCACCACCGAGCTTCAGGTGCTGGTCGAGGAGGTGGTGAGGGTGCACCGCCAGCTGTTTGGAAAGCTGTCCCTCAATGTGCCAGACAGCACCAAGAGGAGGATCTGGGCAGAAATCGCCCAAAAGGTGAATGCTGCGGGTGTCACCCCCAGGTCCGTAGAAGAACTCAAGAAGAGATTCTACGACATCCGCAGCCTCACAAAAAGGAAGATGGCAGAGATCCAGAGGCAGGCTGGAGGCACTGGAGGAGGCAGGAACCCGGCGCCACCCCTCACCGAGCTGGAGGAACTGGTCTCCAGCACCATTGAGAGGGAGAGTGTCAGTGGAATTGGGACCCTGGACAGCTCTGCGAGAGCTACAGCTACAGGTAAGAAGCATGCGCATCATGACACACCCTACCAGACACCTCCCCATTAGACACAATGCATAGGCAAACCCCAGCACAGTACTGTCACCAACATACAAGAGACAAGCATCATGGTACATGTAGTCAGCAGAAGTTAGCAAAATATGGCAGTGCAGAATCACAAGACAGGAAACAGTGTGACACAGTGTAAGGAGATGCAAGGACATGTGGAATGCTTTAATTGTACTGACTGTAATACATCGGCACTCAGTTTACAAATGCTTCTTTGTACCTAGGGGCCCCATCAGGCGGAACAACATTGTCATCAGAGGGAGCAGCACCGTCTGACACTGCACTCGCAGGGCCGAGCACCAGCCAGGCTGCCCAGGAGGAGGAGGAGGACAGAAACACCCTAGGGCTAGGTATGGAGGGAGACCTGGTGATAGACTTCGATGCACTGCACTCCCCACAAATGGCCAGCACACCCCCCTTGCAGTTCTCCCCAGAGAACTCCCCTACAAGGGACACCATTCCACCTACACCAGCTCCTGCCACAACCATGGCTTTGCCACCTGTACAACCTGTCCTGGGAGCAGGGGCTCAGGGACCGGCCAGCACCACACCCCCACCAGTGGCACCCCAGCTCACTCAGCAGGCCGGCAGCAGCAGTGCCCGGCGCCGTACCATCACCACCTCTGCTGCACCAGCACGGGAGGGCAGTGTCTTCCTGGGCCTCGAGGGACAGATGGTGAAGATTCAGAGGCAACAGGCAAAATCCACGATGGCCTGCCAACGCCAGCTCCTGCAGCACAACCTGCAGATGGGAGGAATGGTAAAGGGATTTCAGGCCTTCGTGGAATCGAACAAGGAGGTGGCAGCAGGGTTAGGCAGGCTAACCACTGCCATAACCCAATCATCTAGCAGACAGGAGGAGCATGAGCTGGTGCGCAGGCGGGATGCCCGGGTGCTGAACCGCGCCATGAGCCGCCTTGCTGCGGCGACGGCACAACTGTGCCAGCGCAGCGCGAACATGGAATCTAGCCTGAGTCAGAATACGGCAGAGCTCACAAGGGGGATGGCCCGGATCACCACTGCTATCGAGGCCATGATTATTTCGAACACGGCCTCCAATCCTGCCCTGGACCTGGGTGATGCTGGGGACAGCAGCAGCCGCAGCAGCCCGGCCAGCGCTGCGTCTGAGCCACGTAGGAGCACCAGGCGCTCCGCAGATGCTGCTGGGCATTCAGAGGGGGCTGAGGGACACCCCAGTGGGTCTGGCAAGCGGGCAAAGAAATAGCCTTGCAAGGGCGGGTGAGGCAACCTGAACCTTGGACTTTTGTTTTTTTTCCTATACACCATTTTTTGTTGCACATCAGTGCTGTAACTGTGTTGCAACAGTATTGAAATTTGTTTTTTCCCAACCAACATTTAGCTGGCTTTGCATCTGTACTCACTCAGAAATAGTTCTCAGTAATCTCCTCACGTCTGTATCTGCCATCACTTGGCGTACACACCCCAGCTGGCTGTGTCAGTGGCACAGCTTCGTCGTCATCATGGTCCTCGTAGTCAGACAACTCCACCTCAGTGCCCTTCTTCACCGCAAGGTTGTGTAACATTGCACATACAGCTATGATCTTGCAGCAGGTGATGGGGGTATACTGCCTTGCACCTCCACTCTTGTGCAGGCATCTGAATCTACTTTTCCAGATGCCAAAGGTCCGTTCGACAACATTCCTTGTGCGTATGTGGGCCCGGTTATACCTCCTTTGGCTGGGTGTGGAGGGGTTGAGGTAGGGGGTGAGTATGAATGAGCGGAGGGCATATGCACTGTCGCCTGGAAGAGAAAGGGGTTACATTACACACATGCATACATGTATTCCACCTAGCTACTATGTGTTATGGGGGTCTGATGATGTGTCTCACCTAGGAGGTATACTTCACCAAATTCGCCAGCCATCAGCCATGCATAGATGCCGCTCTGTTGGAAAATATAGGAGTCATGGGTACTCCCTGGAAATTTTGCTACCAGGTCTGTGATGGTGCACTTTGCATTGCAGATCACCTGCACGTTGATGGTGTGTGTAGACTTGCGATTGCGGTATATGTATTCGGTGTCCGCTGGTGGGCAAATCGGAATGTGCGTGCCATCTATGCAACCGATGATTTGTGGAAATTGTGCCATCTGGTAGAAGTCAGCTTTGGTTTGTAGCAGTTCTGCGTGGGTTGCAGGGAAAGAGATGTATTGGTCCATCCTGTGTATCATGGCGTCAAGGAATGTGTGGAAGAACCTTGACAGGCTGCTCTGGCTCACCCCTCCTGCTGCTGCTACTCCACTTTGATAGCTGCCAGACGCTAGCAGGTGTAGGCTGCATAGCACCTGGATGTGCGCAGGGATGGCGTGTGCCCTTGGGGTGTGGTGGTCCAAGAATGGCTTGAGATCCCTGATGAGCTCAAGTATGGTGTCAGAGTCCAGCCTGTATCTCTGTAGTATCTCTGCCTCTGTGAGCATGAACAGGGTTATCCTCTGTCTGTAGACCTGTTCATTTCTTAGCCATTCCCTCTGTCCTTCCTGCTGTAGCCGTAGCCGCCTCGCAATGACATAAAAAGCTGCCATCCTGCAAGTTGCAATGCATTTTGGGCCTGTTTATATGGGTTGGAGTTGGTTACCACCTGATTGCAATCCATGGTAAATAGCGAGTGAATTCTACCGATTTTGAGCTGATTTCGGTGTTTCTGTGCCTCCCTACATCTCCCCATCTGTCGGAATCGGGGAATTTCCCGATCGGCGATTCATACGAATCGGCATGTTTTCCGATTCGGCTCATGTCCGATTCGGTCTACCTACCGATTCGGTACATGGACCGAATCGGTGAATTTCCGATTCGGTGTCACTACCGATTCGGTACATGGACCGATTCGGTGTTTGCATCCGATTCGGTGTTTTTCCGATTCGTTACATATCCGATTTTCGGTATGAACGTATCGGATTCTTTCCCATTCGGTACTCATTCCGATTCGGTTTTCACTCCGATTCTTTATGTTTTTTGTTCCCTACATCTCGATGGCTGTTTACCGATCGGTAAGGGCCAAAAATCGGTATTTTCGGCCGTTACCGATCGGTAACGCCCTACCTACATCGGGCCAAATCTGCCTAATGGCGCTCTGTATGGGGAATATAGATGCCGGAAGGTGATCCTTATAGAGTGATGTGGGAGCTAAATGAGCCACAATGTGCTAGGTGTATGTGTGGTGTACCGTTTCGGAGCTATGTCAAGCAGTAGCTGATGACCAAAAAACCAAACATATTATGGAAGATACCAAACATATTGGGGATGAACAGCAGTATATACACTTGCACCCGAGATGGTTCATATAATATACCCTATAATACATCATGACAATGTTAGGAATGCAAATGCTATTACATATATTTCCTATTAAAAAACGGTGAAGAAGGCATACAATCTGCATGGAGTTTACAATATGCTGAATCTGGCCTCAAAAGGTATACCTTACAGCAGGAATTAAAGATAGATAATACCCATAGGCATTATCAATTATACAGATTGGTATAATGTGAGTGTTGATGACTCCCACTAAGATGAGTATGACGCTTGATGAGAAGAGCTGGTAAGCAAAAATGCAATGGGCTAGGAAGCGACGTGCGCATCAGTATGTATGAGCATAGTGGTCCTCCTAAGCTCATTCCATGCATGTGACAAGTAGGTCTGTAGCTTCATGTGACATAGTTTAGGGATTTTTAGACATTTAATGTAGTGACAAACCCACGCCACTCCTCTGCTGAATTTAGCCCCTCTGTGATCGAATTGGTGCGTTCTATCCAGCGACATTCGAGTCATTGCAGGATTTGTGAGAGGTCTCCTCCTCTTGTAGGGATTTGGACCTTGTCATTGACCTGCCATCTAATCTCATCCGCCGTGTGCTGTTTTTTAGGACAAGTATTTATACTCAAACCTATTACATCTGAACCAAAGTCTCTTGAACCAGCAGATTTCCTACAATGCATGTTGTGCACTCGAGCATGAAGCTTCCCCAGGTGCGCGCCTGGCCTCGCACACTACCATCAAAGGCTTCTGCTCCCCCTCACTCACACCCCATCCCCATATGCTCCTTTCCTCCCTCCCACTCGCTGGCTCCCCCGCCCTCCCCTCCCCACCAGGCTCTTGAAGCGCGACGCTTCACCAGCGTTTGGCAGCCTGCGGCCACTGACAACAGTAAACAATAGAGAAATACGCACAAACACACCACGTACACACACACAACAATCTCACAAACCATCCGTGCATCCACATATACTACACACGCACGCACTATATGCACACTACTTCACATACACAGCTACGCACGTAATCACTCGCATTTTATTTTTTTTTCATTTCGCTGCCGATTTTTTTTGTGCAGCTGCCAATGCTTGTCTAAGCAGTGGCTGAATAGTGGGGCATTGGGTACGGAGTTTATGATCCTGCTCCGATGCTGACCAAGGCGTGCCTTGATAGGTTGTTGGGTTTGGCCTATATAAGGTAGTCCGCATGGACAAGTGATGCAGTATTCAACATTTTTTGCGTTACAATTGGCGAAAAAATTCCAAGATTTGTTTAACATTCCCATGCTCAAATGTTTTAGTATTGGAGGTGAATGCATATGCTACACAATTGCCGCATTTGTAAGAACCCTTGACCTCTGGGAGTCCCCATGTGGCCTGCAATGATCTAGTGGGTTGTACTGGGACTTCTAAGGAGGACCTAATGAGATGATCCCTCACATTCCTGCCTCTTTTAAGAGCGAACATAGGAACTTCAATTGTAGGGTCTATATTCTTGATAAAAAGCCAATTTTTTGTAATGAGTTTGCGTAACTTGTTGGTGTGTATACCAAAGGTGGTAACACAGATGAGTCTGTTTAATGTGGACTTTTCATTAGGTGTAAGTAATGTTTCTTTAGGGCAGAACCATTCTCTTTTGAGGGAACTTTTGACTAGTTTGTTCGGCTAGCCCCTGGATAGTAGTTTGTTTTTCAGTGTGTTAGCCTCTCTCATGTAATCATTTTTCTCGGTGCAATTGCGCCTTAATCTTAAAAACTGGTCATAAAGTACGCCATCTCTTAGCGCTCTAGGATGATGGAAGTGAGGAGCGTGTTGCGCTCCGTTGGTTTACGATGTACGGATGTTTATAGTTGACCATCTTCGTATTGGATATTCAAATCCAGGAAGGCTACAGTTGATTTGTGAATTGTAGCGGTAAAGGTGAGGTGTGACTGGGCTGTGTTCAAGTATGTTACAAAATCTCTGAATTCCGCGTCACTGCCAGACCAAATAAGGAAGATATCGTCTATGTACCGCTTCCAGCTGGAGATACGGGGTGGTACATATTGATGGTGTTCAAGACATACCTATGCTCAACATAGTACATATATATGTTAGCTAAGTTTGGAGAAAAAATTGCTCCCACACTAGTACCAGAGCACTGTTGGTAATAACTGCCTTCTGATACAAAGTAATTGTGTGTGAGAGTAATATGCAAGAGTGCAACAATGAAGGAGGTGGGTACCTGTATTGGTCTTGGTCTGGTGCCTAGGAGATCCTTAATGACTTGTATACATTCTCTTTGTGGTATATTAGTGTACAAAGAGGTGATGTCAAGGGTGGCTAGCCAATCTTCCTCTGTGTTATAAGGTCTTCCCTCTAGTCGGTTTATCATATGCATTGAGTCACGCACAAATAAATCTTGTGATAGGACAAACTCCTTAATAAAGAAGTCAATGTACTTTCCAATCGGTTCAAGAATAGAACCGCAACCCGAGAGTATTGGACGCCCTGGGGATTGGTGGTCCTCTTATGTATTTTTGGGATCGTGTACAAGACAGGGGTTCTTGGGTGAACCGCATTGAGGTAATCAAATTCCTTCTTACTGACAGTCTATTTCCAATCCTTCGGTGGTAACCTTGAGGATTTGTTCTCTAATGTTAGCTAGAGGGTTCATGTCAAGTTTCTTGTAGTGTCTTTCTTCTCTTATTTGACTCCTGATCTCAGTGTCGTAATCTTCTCTACTTTGTATAGAGATCTCACACTATGCAGCCCACGATGAGAGAGGCCGTCATAGTCGCAATTCCCAAACCGGGAAAGCTCCCAGATGAGTGAGGATCATACCGCCCGCTTTCCTTGCTAAATGTCGACACTAAAATCTTTGCTAAAATCCTCGCTAATTGGATAGCTGCCCTTGCTCAGATTCTCGTAGCCCCGAAACAAGATGGGTTCATCCCAGACAGGAACCTCACTTATAATTTATGTATGGTCTTTGGAGCCTTACAGCATATTCGGCAAAACACCAAGGCGATAGCAGTCTTCCTCGACTTGGAGAAGGCCTTTGATTCTGTTGAGTGGCCCTTCATGCATCATGTCTTAACTAGGATCGGTCTTGGGCCGGTGTTCCCACAACTGATTAGGGTGCTCTACAATCACCCCTCCGCCAGAGTCCGAGTTGGCAATCTGGTGATGGACTTCTTCAGCATTACCTGTGGGACGAGGCAGGGATGCCCGCTGTCCCCTATATTATACGCCCTAGTGGCAGAGCCACTGGCCTATGCATTGCGAGAATATCATGGTCACAAGGGTATTAGATTGCCGAAGTATGAATTGATTGTGTCAACCTATGACGACGACACATTATTATATGTTCGGGACCTAGACAACAACCTCTCTTCCGTCTTGCGTGAGGTGGTGCACTTTGGTGCCCTCTCGAGCTGAGGGTTAATTGGTCCAAGTCTATTGTGTTCCCACTCACGCCTGTCACGACGCCGCTGGAATTGCAATGGTCTAATGATTCGATCAGGTACCTGGGTATACAGGTGCACCCTAACTCAGAGGTAGTTTTCCGGGAAAATGATGTTGCTGCTGTTAGTAGGTCGGAAGACGACGTGGACAATTCAATCAGGCTTCCTCTATCCCTGTTAGGCAGAATATCGATCATGAAAATGGTGGTGCTACCGCAATTTTTGTTCTTATTCACGAATATCCCCATTGTTTTACCCATCTCTATTTTTTAGTCGGGTCACAACATTAATGATAAAATTAGCCTGGGCGGGCAAACACACTAAAATTAAGTGGCAGACACTGACCTTGCTGTGTCATACGGGAGGACTGGGTGCAATGGACTTAAACTTATACTATAGGGCTGCTCAGAGCGCACACGTATATCACTGGATACATGGTCCTCCAGATGCTCCTACTCTCCGTATTGAGATGATTGCTGTGGACCCACTCCACTCCCAGCCTTCATATTTGAAAATATAAACCGTAGGACAGGCATACTGGACTCCATTAATATTACACAGCATGCCTGGCGCTCACAGTTGCAACTTCAAGCTGGAGCACTATTATACTCCCCAGTCATGCCACTTGACTTGGCCTGTTGGCTGCCCCATGCAGAGACAGAGGGGTGTATTCGAGCATTGAGCTCCCTAAACATTTAGATGGCTGCCGATCTCGTTCATAAAGGCAAAGTTAAAAAGTGGGAAGAGTTGGAACCGCAAGAGCCTCCTCACACCCTGCTGCAACAATTTTAATTCCATAGGGTGAGACACGCCCTACGGGGCATCCTGGGTGAAGATTTCTTGGAACCCCCTGAGGTCCTGGAATTAACCGATGTAATCAAAGCTAAGTCTCCCCGCAACACTGTCAGTGTGATGTTGACCCTGCACATCTGATGAGTCACAGGCATGAGGACTGTGGTCATATTCACACACCCTCTGGCTGTGGGTCAGTCATGCCTGCAGCCTGGGACACCCCCTCTGGTTGATCAGGAACACTTCCAATGAATAGAACCATGGAAATGTGGTGTAGACACCTTTACTGGTCCAGTGACTACCTTCTGGTCTATTTAGAGTGCTCCACAATAAGGGGGAGTTTTTTTGCCAGCAGGGCTTTCGCCTTCTTGGTGGGAGCAGGTTGAGAGTTACTGCTCAATGCAAATCACTCCACCATGCAGGGCCGGACTGGGAACAGACATCAGCCCTGGCTCATCCTCTCAACTGGCCGAGGGGGTGGGGGTGCTACTGAGAAGTACCACTGCAGCTTTTGGTACAGGGGGGCGATTTTGCAGCACTGATGTAAAACTGGCCCCTAGTAACAACACCAGGCTCCGTGGGTCAAAAACTGGCCCCCACCCTTCCGGCACACCTGGAAAACGCCCGGTGCCCGCTATGGCCATTTCGGCCCTGTCACCATGCAATGTCAGTGTAACAGACCAGCCAAACGACAACCCCAACCTCTTCCCCACTTATACTCATGTTGGTTTTTGAAACATCAACAAAATCAACATACCTGACGTGCCGAGAGGTTTTGTTCTCACCGGTTAGGTGACATTCCATGTTATTTTCCTGCTAGCAAGTGTCATACTGTGCAAGGCGGGTCCTGGCGGGCAGAAGCATTTGCAATGTAATAGGTCTCACAATTGTTAGAGTTAGAGCTATTGGCGTTGTAATGGAAATGTTTTTTACTTATAAAGATTATGTTTTTTTAGCACCTTTTCAAAGAAAGGATGGAAAGTGATTTAAAAGTAGGACAACTAGGAAAATGATTCACCATAGGCACACGCCTGCCAAGGGCTAATAATAATTGATCTTTCACACAGTACTACTCGCCAAGGTTTCAAGGCGCCTAGGGCAGGTGTTACAACAATCCTTTTTTTGTTATAACATGCACGATTGTAACCACAACAAAAAGTACTCTACCAAAACAACATTCAGTACTGCAGTTGAAACATAAAATATTATGCCTCGAAAATGCCAATATATCCTGTTCCTTGCCTTCCAGGACAACAAGTCAAATAACACAGCACAAGCTTGGTTGCTGGGTTCACACTAATTCCACTGTCCTGGCCCAACCTAATATGATTGCTTCCCAGATTTTTCTGAACAACTTCTGCTTTAACAGCAAATAGACTCTGCCCAATTCACTGGGACTTTCCTGGCATGAGAATATAGTACAGAGAGAAAACTGAGATTATGTTATGTTGTTAGCATATGGATAGTCGTTTCAACCATTACTATAGCATCAAGGTGTTTTTTTTTACTCTGGAAGCCCTTCCTGTTCTACTCGGGGATTTTTATACAGTCGTTTTGTTTTGTTGTTGCGTCAGTAGAGATTTGTAAAAGTCGAAATTAGTAATGGTTCATTTTGGTTAATGCGTGAGCAAAATGAGTTTGCTCCTGTTAAAGAGTTCTATAGTTTGTTTTGTTTATGGCTGGGTGTGCCGAAAGGCCTGTTTTAGATTGTATGGCTGACAACTTTGCAAATTTAGAGTAAACCAGTTCAAAGCTAAGAACGGCCCTTGGTCTTGACAGAGCACACAAAGCAGCTGTAAGGACAATGCAGCAGACATCAGGGTTTTGTTGACTGTAGGCAAAGCCTGAATGTGGGGCTAGGTAATGTCAACTTTGAAGCCAGAGCAGCTCCGAGCCTGACAAGTCCCACCCAAGTGTGGTTAGTGTTTACTTGCTTGCTCCACGCCTTCTACTTCCGGGATGCAGTGGCGGCTCCTCCGCTAAGCCTCACTGCCAGGAGCAGCAAAGAGAATTAAAAAAAAATGGTAATAATGGAATGTTATCATTTTATTTTCTCCTTCTGCTGCTGCAGTGCACGAGGGGGCGGGATGGAGCTGCAGGGGAGGAGTCTTAGAACACTCCTGTGCGCAATGACTGTTTGGTCGGCCCTCTTGGGACGCCCAGACCACTCATGCTTACTTCTGTGTTCTCCATTGAGGCTGCATTACAGCCTGCATGTCGAATATGCCCACCTCTCCAGCCCCTGGCTGAGCGCCGTGTCACAGCGCTCAGACCAATCACAACGATGCATAGCAGCATTGTGATTGGCTTAGGGTGGGAGCCTGGCTGCCAGCTTCCTGTTCCAAGCTAGAGTCGGACACAGGCGAGCAAGAGAGAAGACGCAGCAAGGTAAGTTTTATTTAATTCTTTTTTTTTAAAAGCAGTAATATTTTGCCATCTGTGCACCACCTTCACATACATTTTCACAAAATTACAATTACAACTGGAATACATGACCATTGTTCTGTGTGCTCTGCAGAGAGGCCAACCCACTGACAGGCACATTGCTTTGGCTTCAGCATCAGCATCAGAGCTCTCAATAAGTGCCCCTCATAAACACCTGCACAGCTAAAAGTATGCATTGAAAAAGAAATGCAGAAAGAAACATATGATTGAATAGCTAACTCTTTTGAGGAAGGCAAGATTAAGTAAAACTTGAAATAAGGGAGGAACTAAATCGCTGACATGCATTGCCTTAATATTTTAAACACTCATTGTTCGTAAACCAATCCATGTTTTTGGAATTAATGCTGTTAAAGAACTTGAAAATCAGGCCCGTTTTAATGTCATACGGCAGATAATTGTCTACTGTAAGCACATATCCCTCGCTTTGTGCTTGACTCAGATATATGGACCAACTTCACAAGGGAACAAGAACCCTGGCCTGCTCATCTTTTGGATCTATTTCCCAGGGGTAAAAATGCAGCAGCTCCACTTCGAACTGGCCAGCGACATGCAGCCAGGGCAAGGGGTGGTTAGGGGGGTGAGGGGGTCTCAGAATAATATATATAACAGAAGATTAGCATTCTAACACTTACCATTACAGAGAACAAGGCATCCACTCCTATGTGTTACAAAAGGGAAAGGATGGGATCCATGCTTGTGAATGACAGACGGTTGCTCTCGAGCATGGACAGAGGCTCCAGTGCCTGAAACAATGATGCTGAAAGCGTCACTGGCCTATAGTGGATACTGCCATAGACTACAATGGCATCGATTCATTATGAAGGGCTTTAGAAGAGTAAGCCAACGCCATCTTGCGTCACAGTTCAGAAAGTTGATTTACTGCCTGGCTTCCGTCTTCTGCTTCAGAGCGAGTCATGGCAGGCAGCCTTGGACAGACAGCCCAGACTTAAATACATTGATTTGTTTAGCGATACGATAGTATCTCTAAATAAATTAATCTATTTAATATTTGTACAAGAATGTGAAGGAGATAATTTCAGGGGGGAGCAGCCCCAGAGACCTAATGGAGAATCCACCCCTACTGAAGCCGCAGCAGATCAATGCCATCCTCGAAGCCCTTGTAGATCACGTCTCCACCATCCTCCTGCACCGTTGGCCTAGTGAGACAGCAAAGAAAGTGTGGAAAGTGATTTAAAAGTAGGACAACCAGGAAAATGACTTACCATAGGCACTACCCTGTAAAGGACTAATAATACCTGATCTTTCACACAGTACTAATCACCAAAGTTTCAAGGCACTTAGGGCAGGTGTTACAACTACTTCAGTTTAATACAAATTATCGCAAATGGGAAGCATTAGCAAAACAATACTCAATAAAACAACCAATGAAATCAAAACATGAATATGTGCCTGGTATTCCCACAATTTTTTATTTTTTTTAATGGAAACAATTAAACATAAAACGTAAATAATTACACCAGGTATACCAGGGGTCTCCAACCTTTTGTGTAGTGAGAGCTACTTCTGGTCAGTGAAAATCGGCATGAGCTACTAAACCTCAAGCAACTCGCGCATTTTTCCGAGCGACCTCCCCCGTCCAGTTTCATTGACGTTAAGCCTAATTCTTCAGAGCCCATGGGCCCCATACTGTGGTTTCAACACAATAACACTGAAAGAAACGACTTTGAATGTGTGCTGTTGGCAAACCGCTTTACGACCTTTCAATTAATAGCTTCAAAATCAGGACCTATCAATAGCTGTCACTTAAATATTCATTGTAATGCAGCTCATTTAACAAACAAACAGGAACAGAAATTTTACCTTCAATGTAGGACTGTATGATGTCCTCTGATGCTGTGTGATCTGGTAGCCTGGCGGGGCATTTGCGAAGAAGTCATTTTAGTAGTGAAGTAGTCACAGTCACACAGTGTTACACAGTATCTGAAAGAGACACGTTAGTGATAGATTCCTTACCTTAGAATATCCCCAGACATCAGACTGGATCCGGAAATTTTTTGCGTAGCAGTACCCTTGCACGTCGGTAGGCGTCGTCTGCGGCTCTGCGTCCGTCGTCGGCGTCGTGGGCGCCGTGATGACGTCGTCAGAGTACTTAGACGCCGCCTCCGCGTGCTGACATCAGTTCATCTTTTTTCCGCGCCAGCAGTGCAGTTCCGGAAAAAGTGGTACCTTAGTCACTTTTTGACTAACTCTTTTTGATCTTTTGATCATTCCTTTTTCGAGTCTTCAACTCCGATCGGTGCTGATAGGGATGCCTGGTTTCAAGCCCTGTGAAGATTGCGACCGACTGATGTCGGTCACGGATCCTCACCATCGGTGTCTCCACTGTCTCAGCGTCGACCACGACGACAAGACCTGCCTCGACTGCCGTGCCCTTACTTCGAAAGCTAGACAGGAGCGGTCCCGTAAGCGACTCGAACTCCGGCAGTCGGCCCCGCACCGAGAGAGGTCCCGGTCCGGACGGAGGTCGAGGGACCGGTCGCGGGAGCGGAGCCGTCATAGCTCCGGGAGTCGACATCACTCCTCTGGGTCGAAGTCGTCAGGTAAGCACAAGAAGTCGAAGAGACGTCATCGCTCTTCCGACTCCCCCCGATGCTCGCGCGACGCGGCCGGGGGTTCAGGTGGCACCGCCCACGCGGCTCCGTTGGAGTCGCAGGCGTCGCGTCCAGCTTCTTACCCTCCGGTCCTTGGGCCTAACGCGACGCCGGGGGAGATCGAGCGGTTCCTCATGGCCATGAGGTCCCTCTCTCCCCCGACGGGTTCCGCGGCGCCTTCGGGCCCAGCGGTCCCGTCTGAGGGTCCTAGTGGGTCGGGGGCTTCGGCCCCAATGCCATTGGGTACTTCGGCTCCGATGCCGCCGGCGCCTTCGGGCCCGGTGCCGCAGGGCCCCGCTGGATCCGGTTCCGGATCCGGGTCGTTGCCAGTGGACTTAACGACCTCCCCGGCGCCGACCCCACAGGTGTCACCTCTGGCGCTGTCCTCGGGCGGCGCCGTCCCCGACGCCTCCCTCAACCCGGTTCCGGCGCCGGAACGGCGCCACTCGGCGCCGATTCAGACGCCGTTTGGTGAGTTCACTTTCCATGAACCGGCCCCATCCTTTACTGACCCTTAGTACCAGGTGATGGGTGATGAGGAGGATTGGGAGGGGTCTGAGGACCCTCTGGTACGTGAGTGCCAGTCTTATGAGGACTGGACAGGTGACCTTGGGGAAGCCAGTGGTTTAGACACTTCGCCTGACACTGGCTTTGTCTCCCCTCCTAGCGTGGCTACGGAGGAGGGGACAACCTATAGTGTGGTGTTGATGAGGGAAGCCAAGGCCTTGGGCCTTGAGCTCCCCGTCACGGCCGTGAGGACTAACCTCCTCACCGAGGTCCTTAAGCTCAGTCATGCTCAGCCGAGCCTCTGCTGCCGTTTAACGAGGCCTTAACTGACGTTTTTTTGGGAACTTGGTCCAAGCCCGCTACGGGTTCACCCGTAGATAGGAGCGTGGCCAGACGCCACCACCCGGCCCCGGGTGACTCATGTTTCCTGTCCACCCACCTCACCCCTGAGAGCCTGTTCATCCAGGCCTCCAATCCCCAGACCGCATTCCCATCGGCTCAGCCGGACAGGGAATCCAAGAGGTACGAGCAGTATGGCAAAAAGATCTTCTCCTCCCTTAATCTGGGACTTCGGTCTTCCAACACCACATGCCTCTTGGGCCGCTACACTCACTCTCTGTGGGATACGGTCGCAGAAGTGCTGCCAGAGTGTCCTTTGGAGGTACAGGCCTAACTCAGCCAGGCCCTTGTGGAAGGTTGGGATGCAGCCAGATATTCGATCCGGTGTGAACTAGATCCCACCGACTCACTGGGCAGAGCGATGGCAACGACGGTGGCGGTCAGACGCCACGCCTGGTTGAGGTCCGCCAATTTCTCGGCCGATGTCCAGAACACACTGATGGACATGCCGTTCGATGGCCATCGCCTTTTTGATGACAAGGCAGACCATGCACTTGAGCATTTTAAGGACTCCAGGGCCACGGCCAAGTCCTTGGGCCTCTCGGCCCCACGCCAGCAATCGGCTGCCTTTCACTCCTTTCGTGGCCACGGAAGGGGTGTACCCACACGTGCTGCCAGCCACGCTCCGCAGGGTAATACGCAACGCGGTGGCGGCCGTGGAAACCGCCGTGGCGGCGGTAGGGGACAACGGCGAGGTCAGTCCACACCTTCCCCCGCAGCATCCACCTCAAAACCCTCCTAGTCCGTGCTTTCAGGCCCATGTGACGCCAGTGGGTGGCAGGGTTCGCCATCACCTCCTCCACTGGCGCACTGTCACGTCGGACAGGTGGGTGCTGCAGATCGTCCGAAGGGGCTACTCCCTCCCCTTCGAGGCGACTCCTCCAGCCATGCCACCGCAGAACCACAGTGTGTCGGGGGATCATTTGCGACTTCTGCAGGAGGAAGTTACGGCCCTCTTGGCCAAGGGGGCCATCAAGCGCGTTCCTGGGCCAGAAGTAGGGTGTGGTTGCTACTCCCACTACTTTCTGGTACCCAAGAAGGGCAAAGGGAGCCTACGCCCTATCTTGGACCTACGGAACGTCAACGGCTTCCTCCGGAAGGAGAAGTTCAAGATGCTGACACTGGCTCAGGTTTTAGCTGCCCTGGACCCAGGAGACTGGATGGTAGCGTTGGACTTGCAGGATGCTTACTTCCACGTTCCCGTCCTGCCGGCCCACCGGCGCTACCTGCGGTTCACGGTTGGCCACGAGCACTTTCAGTACACTGTGCTCCCCTTCGGCCTTACCAGCGCCCCACTGGTGTTCACAAAGGTGATGGCGGTGGTCGCAGCTCATCTGCGCAGGTTAGGGGTCTCAGTCTTCCCCTACCTCGACGACTGGTTGTTGAAGGCGGGCTCGCCCCAGATAATCGTCAGCCACCTCCAGACTACGGCGGATCTCCTGCACCAGCTGGGGTTCTCCATCAATGTGCCGAAGTCACACCTGTGCCCCTCTCAGAAGCTCCTCTTCATCGGAGCGGTTCTAGACTCGGCGCAGTTTCGGGTTTATCCGCCCGAACAGCGGGTCCAGGATATTCATGCTCTCATCCCACTCTTTCAGACTTTATCCCGGATCTCGGTCAGGTTGACGCTGCGGCTTCTGGGGCTGATGGCCTCCTGCATCCTACTGTTGCATCACGCCAGGTGGCGGATGCGGGCTCTGCAGTGGGACCTGAAGTTTCAGTGGGCCCAGCATCAGGGCAACCTGTCCGACCACGTCCTGATCTCGGAGGGCACTGCGAGACAGCTGCAGTGGTGGCTCACAGACCGCGATTGGGTCAGCGGCAGATCCCTCTCCCTTCCCCAACCGGAGCACGTAGTTGTGACGGACGCGTCCCTCCAGGGCTGGGGAGGCCACATGGGAGAGGCGGAGATCAGAGGCCTCTGGTCTCCGGCGGAGTCCCGGCTCCATATCAACCTTTTGGGGCTGCGGGCGATTCTTCTAGCACTGAAGGCATTCCTCCCCTCTGTCCGAGGGAGTGTAGTGCAGGTGTTCACGGACAACACCACCGCCATGTGGTACTTCAACAAACAGGGCGGGGTGGGGTCGTGGACCCTCTGCCAGGAGGTTCTACTCCTTTGGCAATGGCTGGAACATCAGGGCGTGACCCTGGTGGTTCAACAGCTGGCAGGTTCTCTGAACGCCAGGGCGAACGAACTCAGCAGCCGGTGCATGATGGATCACGAATGGCGTCTGAACTCGGACGTGGCGCACGGTCTCTTTCTGCAGTGGGGAAAGCCTTGGTTAGATCTATTCGCCACCGAAGAGAACGCGCAATGTCATCAGTTCTGCGTGTTGGAATTTCCAAGGCGGCACTCGCTCGGAGACGCTCTTCGTCGCGAGTGGAGTTGCGGTCTGTTGTACGCCTTTCCGCCTATACCACTTCTGCCCAGAGTGCTGAAGAAGATCAAGCGCGACCGGGCCCAAGTCATCCTTGTGGCTCCGGACTGGGCACGAAGGTACTGGTATCCAGAGCTACTCAGTATGTCAGTCGATCCCCCGGTTCGTCTGCCTCTTCGGGAGGACCTTCTGTCGCAGCAGCAGGGGACGGTCCTCCACCCGAACCTGTCCAGTCTCCACCTCCATGCTTGGAGATTGAGCAGCGACAGTTGAGGCCATTTGACTTGCCTCCTGAAGTCTGTAACATCATTCTGGCAGCCAGGCGTCCCTCCACAAAGTCGGTATACGCCTGCAGGTGGAACAGATTTGTGGCATGGTGCACAGCAAAGGCTGTGGATCCTCTCTCTGCCCCTCTTTCTGAGGTTCTTATCTTCCTTCTTTCTCTTGCCCAGCAGGGCTCTGCTCTGGGCACTATCAAGGGCTATCTTTCTGCCCTTTCAGCCTTCTTAAGGCTGCCTGATCAACCATCTTTGTTCAAGTCCCCTATTGTAAATCGATTCCTCAAAGGCATCACTCACACATTTCCACCTGTTCCGTTTGTGATGCCTCAGTGGGACTTGAACCTTGTACTTACATTTCTGGTGTGTGCTCCCTTTGAGCCACTTCACAACTGTCCTCTCCGCCTTCTTACACTGAAGACTGCTTTCCTGGTTGCCATCACCTCTGCCAGGAGAGTGAGTGAGCTCCAGGCCCTCTCTTGTACTCCTCCTTTCCTTTCTGTCTATCCGGACAAGGTTGTGTTGCGTACTAAGCCATCTTTCCTGCCCAAGGTTGTCACAGCCTTCCACATCGGGCAGTCCATCACTTTGCCTACCTTCTTTCCGCCACCGCACCCCTCTAAAGAGGAAGAGCGGCTCCACCGTCTGGACCCAAAACGTGCGCTCTGATTCTACTTGGATCGCACACGCCAGTTCCGGGTGGATGACCAACTCTTTGTTGGCTACGTGGGCGCTAAGAAGGGGAAGGCGGTACATAAGAGGACCATCTCCCGATGGATCATCTTGTGTATCCAGGCATGCTACTCCTTGGCTAGAAAGGAGCCCCCTGTTGGATTGTGGGCTCACTCCACCCGAGCCACGGCGACAACAAATGCCCTGGGCCGGGGAGTGCCCTTGCAGGACATTTGCCAGGCAGCTACGTGGGCCTCGCTGCACACGTTTGCAAGACACTATTTCCTGGACAGTCAAGTCCGGAGGGATGGCTTCTTTGGCCGTTCCGTCCTCTAGGACTTTCTGGTTTGATTATTGGTTCGCAGACCCACCACCGGAGTTGGTATTGCTGGGGTATCTATTCTAAGGTAAGGAATCTATCACTAACGTGTCTCTTTCAGATGCACAAGTTACTACTTGTGTAACGATATATCTGTAAGAGATATTAGTTAGTGATAGATTCCTTACCGACCCACCCATCCTCCCCGTTCTGCGAACCGATATCTAGGGTTAAGGTCATCCCCTTTCAGGGCCCTAGTTTCAATGGCACCAGTGTTGGTTTTTAACACAGCTCAGCGCTTCTGGCGCGGAAAAGCTGTGGCTAAGAACTGACGTCAGCACGCGGAGGCGGCGTCTAAGTACTCCGACGACGTCATCACGGCGCCCACGACGCCGACGACGGACGGGGAGCCGCAGACGACGCCTACCGACGCGCAAGGGTACTGCTACGCAAAAAATTTCCGGATCCAGTCTGACGCCTGGGGATATTCTAAGGTAAGGAATCTATCACTAACTAATGTCTCTTACAGATATATCGTTACACAAGTAGTAACTTGTGCGTATGGCAGTCAGCTTGTGCAAAGCTTTGCTGAATCACAATTGAATCACAATTGCAGATGGATTCTTCTACGGTAGCTTTGATAAGCTTGCTGTCTTTTTTAGTTCAAAAAGAAAAAGTGGCAAAGCTTTCTTGCGCACAAGATAATGTTCGTACTCCCCAAATTAGATACTGGAAATAATCATAGTGTGCATCCAAGAACAGGGACAGCCACTTGTATCCCCAGATATGGACTAGAAGACCAATCCAAACTGAAAATAGGAACTAAGTCCTGAGCACAATTTCACACCAAGTGTTAAGAAGTCCAATCAGTCTTCTTTTATGTTGATTTTATTCTTCACATCTGATAAAATCTTCTTGTCATTCACATATAATATAATCTTCAATTTATCCAAAGCCACATCTTCCAAAGCCAACACGTGTTTCGTCAGTGTTGATGCTTCCGCATCTCTGACTTCTTCAGGGCTAATACGATATTCTTGGTACAAAGTTATATCGAAAACTGTATTCCAGTACGTATGAATTCTCTGCAATCCACTCAGTGTTCTATCTGGCGTCCAGCTAAGCTCCAATATACAAAGGATCAGTTTCTCTGTATCCGGGTCAGGGAGAGTACCCCTCGCAACATCCGATCAGCGTTCAGTTCTTGCTGTGTTTTTTAGTTGCCAGATAAGCTGAACTTCAGCTCTGTTTGGATTGGAAAGTACCGATTTTGTCCTCCACTCTGAATTCTTCAGAAGGTTCAGGTTTGACTTTAAGGTTTTTATGGCACCAGTCATGTTCGCAGTTGTATTGTTATTATTCCCTTTACTTTGTAAGAGTGTCAGTTACCCAAGACTGAAGTACAAATTGATTTGTTCCTATTCAACTATAAAGAACTTTGAAAGATGCTGAAGATTCTTCTCTTTAGCTCTTTTTTATCTTTATATCAATACACCAGGCCTTCAGTAAACACAGCTTTTTTCTTATCTTGTGCAGCAAATAAACATTTAGAAAGGTGCTGAAGATTCTTCTCTCCAACTACTTTTTTCTTGGTGTCTGAAACCCATGCCTGTTCAACTACTAACTGTTACTAACGAAAGTAATTTTGAAAGATGCTGAAAATTCTAATCTATAGCTATCTTTTTATCTTGATCTCAATAAACCAGGCCTCCAGCAAACACTGCTTTGCTCTTGAGCAGCAAATACAAATTTGGAAAGGTGCTGAAGATTCTTCTCTCCAGCTACTACTTTTTCTTGCATTTTTAAAACAGGCCTGCAGTACAAGTTCCTTTGTTTTTGTTCAACTAATAAAAAACAGTTGGGGCTGAAGATTCTTCTCTGCAGCAACTTTAATCTTGGTGTTCGTAATGAAACAGATACCTAGGTTTGGCATTTCACCAGGAACTGTCATTGAACAAGTATTGATTGCGAATGCATTCAAATTATTAACTTACCGGGACCTAACTAAGAGTGTTGTGGCTTACCTGCTGCTAATCTTGTGTGGAAGGTTTTACCCGCAGGTCCCGGCAGTTCTTTTGGCCTGCAAACTGCTCCACAATGCTCCGCCCTGCCACTTGAGCTCCGCACTCGCACAGTGGACAGTGCGGTGCCAGTAAGGAAAAGGCAGGGGGCGCGTGCCGGTGTAAAGCCGTAAACAGTCATCACGAGACTCTGCCCGCGCCCTGTCACGAGACTGCAGGAGAGGAACATCATCCTCTTCGGCCCACCCCACCCCAGCTAAGCGCAAGCCAATTGGAGCAGCTGCGTTGGGTGAGGGCGGGCATCAGACACGTAAATAAGCCTAAATAGCCCAAATAAAACTAATGGGCTACTAAACTGAGCAGCACTCTGCACGAGCTACTCACAGGGTCTCGGCGAGCTACCGGTAGCTCGAGATCGACCAATTGGAGACCCCTGAGGTAGACATTGTTCAGGCTTTTAACCCTTTCCATGCTCATGACGAGCTCAGCTCGTCATGATGCACGGTTGAGCTGTGCTGATGACGAGCTGAGCTCGTCATGAAACAATGGGAAATGGGCAGCATCCAGCACCGGAGGGGAAAACACCTAGCAGCGAAGGTGTTAAACTGGGAATTAACATGAAACATAATGTTTGCATATTCAAGTGTCCAAATCATTTCTGAAGTAGCCTTCTCGCATTGCTTTTACTTTTCGATTTCAGAAGGAAGACTGTTTGAAAAAGTAGGAGTGTATACAAGCTCAAGCCCTGTTTTTCAGTTTTTTCATACCTTATGGGATTAACATTATATTTCAGGCAGACGGGAGGTAACCCCTGAATCGCCTGAATATGCCAGTTTGTAAACAAGAACTATTTTCGGCACTCCTGATCAACCTGTCTTTAGCTGCCTTAAAAGGCAGTCATAGTATCTCTACCATGGGGGAAGCTTTAGGTACTATCTATAACCACTCAGGGAGGCTAGGTGTTAGATCTCGGTAGCGAGAACTTAACTAACTGTTGGAACCCTATGTGTAATATTCCGTTTACTGGTTTGAATCCATGCAGGGCTGGTGTTAATCATTTAAGGTTGACAAATTGAACATGTTGGGTATAAATAAGATCTGTTATTTAGAGAGTTATGTAATTACAAACTACAATACTGTGCACCACTTATAGACCAAACATTGTTAATATGAATGAGGAAGCTACCTTCATCAAACAGACTTTCATTAGTGTGTGCCTTCGCCTGTTTTCTGGTTGGAGCTATTTTTTTAAAAAACAGGTGGAAGAAGAGATGCTGAACCTGGGCACGGTGACAGCAGGGAAGGCAGTAAAAAAGAACATGGGGAAAAAACAGAAGCAGGCTGAAAGCAATTGGCTCATCGCGGAAAGCTTTTTATTAGCCCCACCCGTTCAGATACCAGCTTCTAGTCAAGCAGAAATAGTCACAATTCACAAGCTGAGCTTAGGCTGCGGGATACAAAACCTCGGCTCAGAATGCACCATTAACATTTTTTTTTTTAATTACACGGGAAACAAGCATTTTTAAGTAAAAGCACCACTTCATGCTTTCACTTTAAAGTTTCTTCAAAGTACAATACAACCAAACCGTTGGCATAGCGATAACCCATTCTGAGCACAATCTGTGTATGCAGGTAGCTCCTAGAGCATGGGTACTCACAAACTTTCTCTCAAGGGCCAAATTTACAGTGTGGTTTAGGTCCGAGGGCTGCACTGGTGGGGGCGGGGTCAGTGGGGGAGGGGGCAGGGCTTGAGGGGGAAAAACTGACCATGAGGTTGATCACAGGTCCCTGCAGCGGACGCCCTCGTCCGCTGAGCCACCAGACCCGGCATACACACATTTCTCTCTCTCTCTCTCTCATTCTTTCTCTGTCTCTGTCTCTCTCTCTCTCTCTGTCTCCCTCCCTCCCTCTCTCCCTCTCTCTACCTCTCTCTCCCTCTGTCTCTCTGTGTCCCTCCGTCTCACTCACTCTGACTGTCTCACTCTCTCTGTCTCCCTTTCTCTCTCTGTTTCCCTCTCCCTCTCTCTGTTTCCCTCTACCTTCCTCTATTTCTCTCTCCCTCTTTATCCTTCCCTCTTCCTCCTTCCCTCTCCCTCCCCCCTCTCCTTCCCTCTCTGTCTCCCTCTCTCTCCTTCCCCCTCCCTCACTACAAGGTCTCCCTCACTCTGATGTCTCCCTCACTCTGATGTCTCCCTCACTCTGAGGTCTCCCTCAATCACTCTGAGGTCTCCCTCACTCGCTCTGTCTCCCTCCCTCGCTCTTTCTTTCCCTCGCTCTCCCTCTGTCTGCCTGTCTCCCTCCCTCCCTCGCTCTCCCTCTGTCTGCCTTTGTCTCCCTCGCTCTGTCTCCCTCGCTCTCCCTCCGTCTGCCTCTGTCTCCCTCCCTCGCTCTCCCTCTGTCTGCCTGTCTCCCTCCCTCGCTCTCCCTCTGTCTGCCTGACTCCCTCCCTCACTCTCCCTCTGTCTGCCTTCGTCTCCCTCGCTCTCCCTATGTCTCCCTCGCTCTCCCTCGCTATGCCTCCCTCGCTCTCCCTCTCTCTCCCTCGCTCTCCCTCGCTCTCTCTCACTCTGCCTCCCTCGCTCTCCCTCTGTCTCCCTCGCTCTCCCTCTGTCTGCCTCTGTCTCCCTCCCTCGCTCTCCCTCTGTCTGCCTGTCTCGCTCCCTCGCTCTACCTCTGTCTGCCTGTCTCCCTCCCTCGCTCTCCCTTTATCTGCCTCTGTCTCCCTCGCTCTCCCTATGTCTCCCTCGCTATGCCTCCCTCGCTCTCCCTCTGTCTCCCTCGCTCTCCCCCTGTCTCCCTTGCTCTCTCTCACTCTGCCTCCCTCGCTCTCCCTCACTCTGCCTCCCTCACTCTCACTCTGCCTCCCTTGCTCTCACTCTGCTTGCCTCGCACTCCCTCTGTCTCCCTCGCTCTCCCTCTGTCTCCCTCTGTCTCCCTCGCTCTCCCTCTGTCTGCCTGTCTCCCTCTGTTGGACATGCGATGGGCAAGCCCAGCAAAAAAGGGGGTAGTTTGGCTCAAGTGTCAAGGCAAGTGAAGGCTATCATGCTATCTGACCCAATAATATCTCCTCGTACCACCACCAAAAAGAAGGACACCACACCACTGCTGTAGAAAAATACGATTCCTTTATATAAAAATTCTCTGTTGTGAATAGGGATCAATTAGGAAAGCACATTTACATTTCTTTTGGCCACAATTTGCTGGGTTTCGATTTTGGAATAAATACAATAAATAAGCTCAGGAATAAATATCATCAATAAATAGAATAAATATCAGGAATAAATATCATCAATAAATAGAGTAAATATCAGGAATAAATATCATCAATAAATAGAATAAATATCACTTTTGTTTAGCAGAATAAATACTGGTTCATTTAAATAAACAAACACATGTTCATTCTGGTATCGCTGCCACCAATTAAATATTTCAGGAACTTTACAATTGTAATACGTTTCAGGTTGGAAAGATTACTCTTACAGTTTATGATGATTTCACTGCTAATGAATGCAGGTTTCTCTGGGCACAAAAGGAGTGTTGGGACTCTTTGAGAATCACTCGGGGGTTATGCGCGTGTATCTAAAAGGCAAGGAAACACAGTGAACACTTCATTTACATTCGGCTGCCACCGGGTTAAGATCTCTGCTCGCCGGTGGGGTCTAAGCGCGCCCATGGGCTTTATCACGGCCAGCACTCAGGCCGCACCAGTTCAAAGTCTTTAGACTGACGAACGGGGCTGCCAGAGAGGTCACACAATCTTCGCGCTCAGTCATATAGATGCCGGTTCACAGTTCCTTTACAACGCCGCTTCCCACCTAAAGAAAACGGGCCCACCTCTCATCGGCGGTAATCGGAGAGCGACTCAGTCAGGGCTCAGCACCTCTCACACCAGCGACGGCTTCTCAGGGGCTCCACGGACCTCCCTCCGACCTCTGCACACAGGGATGGTTCCCGCCCACAGCTTCAGCTGCCGATCCACTGGGGAGATGCAGGGACAATAGTCCCGCCCAACGAAGGCCGGCCTTTCCCCGCCCCGGCGCACCACCTCACCTTCAGACTGCGCAGGAAGCACTCTAAGCCCGTGGGGCTCGGAGACGTCCAAGCTCCTCGCTGGAGGCGCCTGTCTGAAAGGGGGCACAGCAGACGATCACGGCGAACTTGCTCTCGCCTCGCGACCCGAGTCTATCGTGATTCACCACCGGGGGGGGGCGGGGAGGCACACGAAAACGGCCACAGTCTCTTGGAGTAATGAGGCACTCGCTGGGCAGGCGCTGTAGGCGTGAGGTCACCGCACACGCAGCTGACTGGAACGCCAGTCAGGATCAACGTCAATGGCCTTTGCTGCTCTACTGCCCGTGCTACCAGCCACCTCAGGGGTCAACAGGGCAGGTGTCAATCTGGTGTCAAGTCTGGAATCTCCTTCTCATCTAAAATGGCCGCCAGGGACTGGACCTTATATAGCCAGTACCCTGAGGTGCTGGCTCGTGCCAGTAGGTTCTAGAACCTTCTTTGGCTAGGCCAATGACATGGCACTTCTGAGATGTATTTGGGATCCTAACAGCCACCATACTATGGTTCTAGAGCAGCCATTTTGTGTTCCTGAGGGAAAATAAAGAAATTCCTGTCAGGAATGCGCACCAAGTAAAAGGGCGCCAAAACCTCAAAGTTCAAGGCTCATGGAGGCTCCAAGGGGAGTCACTCACATGAGGAAATAGGATGGCCATCATTTTGAGGCCATTCATACAGGTTGCCAATCCCAGTCTATGATATCACAGGTTTCGCCGGGTGCCTTGTAAATAGGTACCAAAAACCTTGTGATCAACTGGGCGCCAAGGAACATCTAGCCCCATGAAATAGCACATAAAAAGTCCTGGTAGACAAAGAAAAGCGACAAATTTTGGGAGGTACAGGGGAACAAAAGAAATCATAGTGGTGAGGGGACTCTCAGAAGCAGACAGGTCTAACACCCTCCCTCGCTCTCCCTCTGTCTGCCTGTCTCCCTCCCTCGCTCTTCCTCTGTCTGCATGTCTCCCTCCCTCACTCTCCCTCGCTCTCCCTGTCTGCCTCAGTCTCCCTCGCTCTCCCTCGCGCTGCCTCCCTCGCTCTCCCTCTGTCAGCCTCTGTCTCCCTCGCTCCCCTTCTGTCTACCTGTCTCCCTCCCTCGCTCTCCCTCTGTCTGTATGTCTCTGTCTCCTTCCTCCCTCCCTCTACCTCTTCATCTCACCATGCCTGTGTGTGCCCGGGCTGACACAGCTTCTGGGCACACACACACTCAGCCAGCCAGCCGCACCCGAGCACTTCACACCTCTTTAAGAGACCATTTGCAGGCTAATAAGGCTTTGTTCAGCTCTTAGGCCCCTGCAGCCCCACTCTGACGGAAATCGCCCGGCCCTCACAGAGAGTCTCTGCATCGCGCTGCCGCAGGGGTGTTTGCTGAGATTCTTTAAAAAAACAAACAAACACGGGTACGATGTCTGCACGGTCCGCGGGCCGCCAGGGAAGGCTTGCCGGGCCGCCCCTGGCCCGCGGGCCGTACTATGAGTACCCGTGTCCTAGAGGCTACAGCTCTTGGCGGTTAGGGATGGGACTGAACACTAGGAGGAGTGAGAGGGGCTGCAATGCCTTTTTAGAAACAAGACTTCATCAAGTCTAATCCCCCATAAAAGGAAGCCCAAAACCAACCGTATATCCTAAAAAAAAGCCCAAATGATGGTGGATGTCAAAAGTGCAAAAAGGCAAAAAATATGCAAGTAATGGAGCAGGAGGCACGGCGTGGGAGGCAGCACAAACACAACTGTTGCATTAAGGGTAGGGGGAGGGAGGAATGCTATATTTACATGTAAGTAGTAATGGCACCAAAGCTGAACACAGATAAACAGTAACAGAGCTGGAAACCCCCCCAAAATAGCCCCTCAAAGAACAAATAAAGAACAATAGCAGAATAAGACAGTACTTATTCCCTGCTCTCCTGGGAGGAACCGAAGAGAAAAGGAGGGACAAAGAAGCAGGACTGACCACTAGCGAGCAAGGACTTTTAAAGGACATGAAACAAACAAGTCAAAAGCAGGGGTATTGCTTTAAGCCCACAACCCAGGCGTAACAAACACCCCCCGGAGAGCAGGAGGCAGCATCGAGCACTGCTGGGACACTGACAAGGGTGGGGGTGGGGCCGCAGAGAGCAGGAGGCAGCACAGAGCACTGCTGGGACCCTGACAAGGGTGGGGGTGGGGGGCCCAGAGAGCAGGAGGCAGCACAGAGCTCTGCTGGGACCCTGACAAGGGTGGAGTGGGGGCCCAGAGAGCAGGAGGCAGCACAGAGCACTGCTGGGACCCTGACAAGGTTGGGGGTGGGGGCCCAGAGACAGCAGGAGGCAGCACAGAGCACTGCTTGGACCCTGAGAAGGGTGGAGTGGGGCCCCCAGAGAGGAGGAGGCAGCACAGAGCACTGCTCAGGACCCTGTCAAGGGGGGGTGGGGGCTCCAGAGAGCAGGAGGTAGCATAGAGCACTGCTGGGACCCTGAGGTGGGGTGGGGGCTCCAGAGAGCAGGAGGTAGCAAAGAGCACTGCTGGGACCCTGCCAAGGGTGGGAATAGGGGCCCCCAGAGAGCACATTCTTCCAGGGCAAAGCTCATATGAGAAGGGATGAGGCAGCAAAATGGTACCCTCAGGTAAGCACTCTTGTTAGAAGGCACCATGTGGGCGTCCGCCGGGGGGGGGGCTTGGGTGCCGAGAAGGGTGAAAGGCAGAGGGGAGAAGGGTGCAAGGTAGAGAGGAGAAGAGCGCAAGGCAGAAAGGAGATGGGTGCAAGGTAGAAAAGGGTGCAAGGCAGAAGGGACAAGGGTGCAAGGCAGAGAGGAGATGGGTGCACCGGGGAGGGGAGAAGGGTGCAAGGCAGAGGGGAGAAGGGTGCAAGGCAGAGGGAAGGGTACAAGGCAGAGGGGAGAAGGGTGCAAGGTAGAGAGTAGAAGGGTGCAAGGCAGAGAGGAGATGGGTGCAAGGTAGAGAAGGGTGCAAGGTGGAAGGGTGCAAGGCAGAGAGGAGAAGTGTGCAAGGCAGAGAGGAGAAGGGTGCAAGGCAGAGGAGAGAAGGGTGCAAGGTAGAGGAGAGAACGGTGCAAGGCGGAGGGGAGAAGGATGCAAGGAGGAGGGGAGAAGGGTGCAAGGTAGAGGGGAGAAGGGTGCAAGGTGAAGGGGAGATGGGTGCAAGGCAGAAGGGAGAAGGGTGCAAGGCAGAGGGGAGAAAGGTGCAAGGCAGAGGGGAGAAAGGTGCAAGGCAGATAGGAGAAGGGTGCAAGGCGGAGGGGAGAAGGGTGCAAGGCAGAGGGGAGAAGTGTGCAAGGCAGAGGGGAGAAGGGTGTAAGGCAGAAGGGAGAAGGATGCCAAGCAGAGGGGAGAAGTGTGCAAGGCAGAGGGGAGAAGGGTGCAAGGTAGAGAGGAGAAGGGTGCAAGGTAGAGGGGAGAAAGGTGCAAGGCGGAGTGGAGAAGGGTGCAAGGCGGAGTGGAGAAGGGTGCAAGGCAGAGGGGAGAAGGGTGCAAGGGGGAGGGGAGAAGGGTGCAAGGGAGAGGGGAGAAGGGTGCAAGGCGGAGGGGAAAAGGGTACAAGGTGGAGGGGAGATGGGTGCAAGGTAGTAAAGGGTGCAAGGGAGAGGGGGAGAAGGGTGCAAGGGGGAGGGGGGAGAAGAGTGTAAGGGGGAGGGGCAAAAGGGTGCAAGAGGGAGGGGAAGAAGGGTGCAAGGGGGAGGGTGAGAAGAGTGCAAGGGGGATGGTGATGAAGTTAAAAATGTGACCCCCCCTCCGGAAGCATTTCTGCGGACACCCATGGCAACACACACTACTTTGTGAGAGAGAGGGGAGAGAAAGTGGAGTGAGAGAGAGAGTGGAGTGAGAGAGAGAGTGGAGTGAGAGAGAGAGTGGAGAGAGAGAAAGTGGGTAGAGAGTGGAGAGAGAGGAGAGAGAGAGAGAGAGCGTGGGTAGAGAGTGGAGAGAGAGAGAGTGGGTAGAGAGTGGAGAGAGTGAGTAGAGAGTGGAGAGAGAGAGTGGAGAGAGAGAGAGTGGAGAGAGAGAGTGGAGAGAGAGTGGAGAGAGAGAGTAGAGAGAGAGAGTAGAGAGAGAGAAGGGAGAGTAGAGACAGAGAAGGGAGAGAGAGATAGAGTGTGGGGAGAGAGTGGAGGGCGACAGTGGAGAGAGAGTGGAGAGAGAGTAGAGAGGGTGAGAGACAGTGGAGAGGCAGTGGAGAGAGAGACAGTAGAGAGAGAGAGACAGTAGAGAGAGAGACAGTGGAGAGAGAGACAGTGGAGATAGAGACAGTGGAGAGAGACAGTGGAGAGAGAGTGAAGAGAGGGAGAGAGAGTGGAGAGGGAGAGAGAGTGGAGAGAGAGAGTGGACAGAGAGAGTGGAGAGAGAGTGGAGAGAGAGGGTGGAGAGAGAGGGAGTGGAGAGGTAGAGAGAGTGGAGAGAGAGTGGAGAGAGAGAGTGGTGGATGGAGAGAGAGTGGAGATGGAGAGAGAGTGGAGATGGAGAGAGAGTGGAGAGAGAGAGTGGAGAGAAAGAGAGTGGAGAGAGAGAGTGAAGAGAGAGAGAGTGGAGAGGGAGAGAGTGGAGAGGGAGAGAGTGGAGAGAGAGTGGAGAGAGAGAGTGGAGAGAGAGAGAGTGAAGAGAGTGAAGGGAGAGAGGAGAGAGAGAAAGTGGAGGGAGAAAGGAGAGAGAGCGAATGGAGAGAGAGACACTGGAGAGAGAGAGGGGAGAGAGAGAGTGGAGAGAGGGAGAATAGAGAGAGTGGAGAGAGGGGGAATAGAGAGAGTGGAGAGTGGAGAGAGTAGAGGGAGAGAGGGGAGAGTGGAGAGAGAGAGAGTGGAGCGAGAGAGAGTGAAGAGAGAGACACTAGAGAGAGAGGAGAGAGAGAGACACTAGAGAGAGAGAGAGGAGAGAGAGAGTGGAGAGAGAGTGGAGATGGAGAGAGAGTGGATAGAGAGAGTGGAGAGAAAGAGAGTGGAGAGAAAGAGAGTGGAGAGAGAGAGAGTGAAGAGAGAGAGAGTGGAGAGGGAGAGAGTGGAGAGGGTGAGAGAGTGGAGAGAGAGTGGAGAGAGAGAGAGTGGAGCGAGAGAGAGAGTGGAGAGAGAGACACTAGAGAGAGAGAGAGAGGAGAGAGAGAGACACTAGAGAGAGAGAGAGGAGAGAGAGAGTGGAGAGAGGGAGAGTAGAGAGAGTGGAGATGGAGAGAGAGTGGAGATGGAGAGAGAGTGCAGAGAGAGAGTAGAGAGAAAGAGAGTGGACAGGGAGAGAGTGGAAAGGGAGAGAGAGTGGAGAGAGAGTGGAGAGCGAGTGGAGAGAGAGAGAGTGGAGGGAGAGAGGAGAGAGAGAAAGTGGAGGGAGAGAGGAGAGAGAGAGAGTGGAGAGAGAGACACTGGAGAGAGAGAGAGGGGAGAGAGAGAGTTGAGAGAGGGAGAATAGAGAGAGTGGAGAGAGAGTGGAGAGAGTGGAGAGATCGTAGAGAGAGAAGGGAGAGTAGAGAGAGAGAAGGGAGAGAGAGTGGATAGAGAGTGGGGGGAGACAGTGGAGAGAGAGTGGAGAGAGAGTAGAGAGAATGAGAGAGAGTGGAGAGAGAGAGAGAGAGAGTGGAGAGAGAGTAGAAAGAGTGAGAGAGTGGAGGGACAGTGGAGAGAGAGACAGTGAAGAGAGAGACAGCGGAGAGAGACAGTGGAGGGAGAGACAGTGGAGAGAGAGTGGAGAGAGAGATAGTGGAGATAGAGTAGACAGAGTTGAGAGAGAGAATGGATAGTGAGAGATAGAGTGGATGGAGAGTAGAGACTGACTGACTCAGAGACTGAATACTGACTGACGGAGAGACTGACTGGTGAGTAACTGACAGAGAGAGAGAGATTGACTTACTGAGAGAGACTGACTGACTGACTGACAGAAAGAGAGAGATATAGAGACTGACAGAGAGAGAGAGACTGACTGACAGACTGACTGACTGACTGACAGAGAGACTGAATGACAGAGAGAGAGAGAGAGACTGACTGACTAAGAGAGAGAGAGACTGACTTACTGAGAGAGAGAGAGACTGTGATGGAATTGGGGTCAAAGTGTGTATGAAGCTATGCAATGCCTCTTAAGATTGCTATTGTCTACTAATAAAAATGTATTATCAAAATATGCTCTTTGTAGTTAGATCTGCTTTTGAAATACTGAATTGTCGCTTTGTCTAATGGTTTAAAATTGAAACGAGAAGGAGCAGTGAATGCACTTTTGTCAAAACTGAACGATGAGTGGGCCCGATATTGTATATCAAGACAGGAGTCTGCATCAGGAAACCCACCTAAAATTGGGCAAACTTCCCCGGCCGACTGATGGAAGGGACCCTGTAATGAATGGACCACCACCTTTGATAGCCTGCGGGCAGACTAAGCCCAACCTTTACTTCCACCATTCAGTGTTACTTATGACGGCTGGATTGGTGACAGTGGTGTAACGATCGACCCGCATCTCCTGCAGTATAGCGGGTCGCTGGCCTGAGAGCTCTAGACTGGCACGGAGAATGGGGGGGGGGCCCCCCTCCATGTAGTTTGCAGGGGGGCCCCCTCAAGTTTCGTTACCCCACTGGCCCACAAGAGTAGTATACTAAAGTATGCAAGAGGTAGTACGCGTATGCTTGACCTAAAAAACTGTGTCAGATGGCCTGGTCTAAAAATTGTGGGCCTTCCAGTGCCATGGAGCCATTAGTTCTCCATCTGCTGGTCTGCTATAAACGCCTTTGGCACTGCTGAGCTGGCCGAGGGTCAGAAACACAGCAGTTTTCCCACCTCTGAATCAGGTTAGGGTATTGAGAAGTGGAACATGCACAGGGCGTTTGCCAATTCATGGTCGATGGTACGGTATCGTAATAGTATTTATATAGCATTTACAATCCCTGATAAGGCACTGTTTTTTTTGTTTTTAAATATCTTTATAGCATTTTATTTTTTTCTGTAACATGAGTTCTAAGTATTGATATACATTGCAGTCATAAGAACATTATCCGTTCCGTGCCACTGTGAATATAAATCTAAGTATTTCCTTCACACAATCGTTATATGGCTTGCATGTATAGTGCAATATTACTCGTGCATTTATAAAGTATCATGGGCATCAATGGCCCACACATGCTGTCATCTCCGATTGAGAGGCGGAGTGTGTCTACTAATTACGCCTCTGTACAACGGTGGTCATCAATGGGAAAGGTCGTCAATGCATATAGAAGCAAATTGTTCATAGTCAGTTCAATTTTGGAATTACAACTGATATTTCTACATGGGCAAATAGAATCAGATCTATATATTTAAATGTTGTATTCTCACACTAGATATCTTCTTTTATAACATTTTAACCACATCCAATGAAGACAAAAAAAATGAATCAAAGAAAAAGAAATATTAAAGTTTAAAGAAATATATAACCAATATTTAGAGTGCCGCAAGAGTTAAATCGTGACTAGGCTTGTGCATAAGTAGCGAGTGTGGGCTGCTGTTTCTGCTTTACATGCGGCCGCATGGACACCAGGGTATCACGTGGCAATAGCCATGACTATGTATTATCTTTAAGGAATGCGAGGTCTGTGCCTAACCCAACAGCTGTTGTTGAGGTGTCATGTGATTGCGGCGTGCCCTCTACATCTAGGTGATATGTCAGGTACTGGTTCCCACGTGTTGCATGAAAGGTGCCCGCAGTGTAGCTCCAGCGCGTGTAAGGGCTCTAAGCATCTCATCCCAGGTCTGGGGAATTGGATACTTTCGCAACCCTGCCGTTTATTCCCTATGCAGGGTGGTGCTCTCTGCCTGCGCCCAAACCTCAAGGGATTTAAGCCAATGCAGTACCTCTGGTGGGTTCTTGTGTTTTCACCTCTTAGTTATCAGTCGTTTCGCAGTTATGAGGCCTAGGTTACGAAATCTGGAACTTACTTTGTTGGCCTTGGTTTGTTTGTAACATCCCAGGATACTGACCTCCCATGTAGTAGGCACTTCAGCGCTAGTGCAATCTGTGAGTGTTTCAGATATCGTGCGCCAATAGGGCAAAAGCAGGGGGCAAGACCATAGCATATGTCATAGGTCAGCACCTAGGAGACGGCATCTCGGACATTCGGAAGTGTTGATGTTAAAATATTTATTGATCTTATCTGGTGAGAGATACACCCTATGTAGTATATAGGTTTGCATAAGTTTAAATCGTGAGTTGCGTGGTATGTGTGTGGCGCTGGCTAGGACCCGTTCCCATTCCTTATCAGTCCAGGGACGGCCTCTGTCCTCAGTCCAATGTGTGCAGAGTCTCTGTAGTGGTTTTAATGCATGGATAAGCAGGGCTTGCACTAGCCAGTGTGTCACATGCGACCCTTCCCCCATTACATGTAAGTATTGCAATAGCTGATGTGTCGGTGGCTCATTAGTAAAATCTCCCCATGCTAGTGTCAATGTCTGTGTAATGGCTGCATGTAGAAGGAACTGACCCACCGGTAAACCATTATCTGCCGTTAGTGTCGCAAAAGGTAGTAGGGTACCATCTGCGTATAGGTCTTCCAGCATCTCCACTCCCACTTCAGTCCAGAACGTCAGTGCTACATCCATTATAGAGTCTCTACCTCTGGGTGTCACAATAAACAGCAGTATTGGAGCATTGGGGATCGTATCTTTTGTGAGTTGGAGGCTTCTCTTATAATATCTATGAGCTAACTCAATATGTATCTGTATCAGGCGGGGGATTTTCGCTAGAGGGTGAAACAATCCATAGATCTGACTCTGCGTCCACGTTGTTGTCTTGGTCGCTGTTTCTGCCAGGTTCTTGCTGCTCAGCCACTTCGTGACCCACTGTAGCTGTATCAAGATACCAATTAGCGATTCTGTAATAGCGATTTTTAAGAAATCGCTATTTCAGAATCGCTAATTGGTATGTATCAAGAAAATCGTGATTTTTTAGCGATTTCTTGATATTCTTTAATTGCAAATTCGCAAATTGCGAATTCGCAATTAAATAATACTTTCCCATTCATTTCTATGGGCCTCCTGACCCATAAGAAGGAATGGGAATTTATTCTCAATTTGCGATTCGCAATTTGCTAATCGCAAATTGAGAATAATTTCAAGGGTGCAGGGGTGTCCAAAGGACACCCAGTTGCACCCCTGAAATAAGTTTGGGTGCACATGTGGTGCACATACATGCCCTAAGGTCATGTATGTGCGTCACATGGCACTTTGCAAAATGCTGAAAAGTGCATTTTTCAAGGAAATCGCAACTTACCACCAACTAGAAGTTGTTGGTAAATTGCGATTCCTTAAGGGCATTTTGGAATTTCTTTTTGCTTAATACATTGCATTTAAGGAATCACAAAATTTGCGATTCCTTAAATGCAATCGCAAAATATGGAATAGCAAATTTTGCAATTCCTTATTTTGCACCCAAATTCTTTCATACATACCATTTTGCAAAAATTAGTTCGCAAACGTTTGCGAACCCATTTGGCCTTGATACATATGGCCCATAGTTCCAAATGAGGAACTGCTAAACCTCCACACTCCGGTGGCGCAAACAGTTTCTGTAGTGCTATCCTGGGCTGCCTTGCATTCCAAATTAGGCCTCGGGTTAATCCCTCCAGTTCCCTAAAAAGTCGTGCTGGGACATACACTGGAAGGTTTGCAAAATAATACAATAGCCTTGGCAGTACTATCATTTTGGTTAAAGGTAATACGACTCATCACATTGAGCGGTAGAATCTTCAAGAATTGCATCTGTGCACTTACTGAGGAAATGGCGCATACCAAGTTACCCTCCAGTATGTCTGCTGGGGACCTGTAGATATATATGCCCAGGTGTCTAAACGTGGTCGGATACCAAGCAAGAGCAGTCTCATTAATAATTATATCCGTCACAGCCATGTCCTCATGAAAAGAGTAAGGTCCTGATTTAGCCCAGTTAACCCTGAGGCCTGACACTGCCTCAAAGTTACGGAATATTGCAGATATCGCCGGCAGTACAGCATGCAGGTCTCTTATGTATAATAACAGGTCGTCCGCATATATGGACACTGTGTGAAGTCCATCACTCAAGTGGATCCCCCAGTCCACACCACTCTCTCAGAGAAGAGTCACTAAAGGCTCCATAGCCAGGGAAAAGAGCAACGGGGACAAGGGGCTTCCCTGCCTGGTTCCTCGGCTAACCCTGATTGTATCAGAGAGAAGCTTGCCCGTGCGAGCCTGCACCGTGGGGCGTTGATACAGTAGTTGTACCAGTTGTAAATATTCGTCTCCTAACACATACTTACGCAGGACCACCGCAAGATAGGGCCATTCCAGCGAATCAAAGTGCTTCTCTAGATGCAGCACTAGACATCCAGACCGGGGCCAGTTCTGCTTTGCATACTTCTGGATTCTGAATAGCCTACGAATATTTAGGGAGGTGCTCCTGGTTGGAACAAATCTGTTTTGATCAGTATGTACCAGAGTTGGCACGAACGGGGCAATTAGTTTACCTAGGGTGGAGGCAAGGATCTTATAGTCTGTATTCAACAGAGCCAGCGGGCGGTAAGAGCCCAGGAGTTCAGGGCTTCTGCCTGGCTTTAAAAGGGAAATCAGCGTTGTCTCATTTGGCTGGGTGTGAGTGTCTATATGGGGCTGAATTACTGTTTTTGGGTGGTAAACATGGTTGGCATGTAGAGGAGGGAAAAGCTTTGAAAAATCTATTCTCACTCCCTAAATGTTCAATGCTGCAAGCTGTAAGGTTAGAAACATGTGTAACCTCTTGGAAGTTTACAGTCTGTATGGCCTTAGTTAGATTCTGGCAGCGTTTGGGCACTGAGGAAGTTCTAAAAGTCTTGCAATGGTGTAGGAGGGAAGCCTTGACGAGTGAACGATCATGGGCTAAAGGAGTTAGAAATTCCCTTAAGATGGTTGGTAAATTGCTGAGACTGGATGTAAGTCGCGTGACTCTCCAAATGGAACTCACGAGGAAGGCTCTTAGGGAGGTAGGATATGAAGTATCCCGAGCCGAGGACCATGATTATTTGGCGACGAAAAAGTCGGTACAGTTTATGGCCCAGACCTGGCGAAAAGATACACATTTTCCTTATATGGATAGACTACCGAATAGATGGCTGAAGAGAGAAGTTCTAAGATTAAGAACTGGATTGAATCCTTATCATTGTAAGACTAGAGTAAAATCAGTGATGATAGATAGCATTGGAAACTGTAAGTGTATATTGGGAACCACATGTGACATGATGCATATTTTATTGGATTGTACAAAGCTTTTAGAACCACGAAAAGGGATCTAATGTCCCATTTTTAAAAAATACGGTATACATAATAGACTTGCTGTCCTCCTACCAGAAATGTTGAATTTAGATATTACTTGTTCACTGGGGAGATTTATGCAAAAAGTTAAACAAATTATAAATTGCGATTAGCGCAAGTCATGTTTGACCCATTTTAATGAGTTGTAAGTCATATACAGTTTTAAAGTTTTTATGTAACAATGAATTGCTTTTTAAAATGTTTTATCTGTTTAACCCCTTCGCTGCTGATGACGAGCTCAGCTCAGCTCAGCTCGTCATCAGCCACTGGTGGCGTGTGCTGATGACGAGCTGAGCTCGTCATGTAACGCGGCTTTTTAAAAAAAGCCGCATAGCGCAAAAATCGCTGCAGCAGCGATGCGGTTAAGGACAATTGTCCAAATAAACTTTGATTTTTTAACTGAGTGTTGAGTGTTCTAGAGCCGCTTCATATACCCGTAGCAATTCTGGTATTAATATGTCTGAGTAGGCCTTGTAAAATTCAGCCAGTAGTTCATCCGGACCCGGCGTTTTACCATTCGAGAGGGAATAAATACTATCTCTTAATTCATCCAGCAGCAGAGGAGCGCCTAGTTCCTGTTGTTGATGTTCTGTCAGTTGCGGCAGCGTTAGGACGGAAAGAAAGTCCGGCATGTCTTCTTCCGTAGCCATCAAACAAAATCTGTACATCGTGGAATAGTGTTCCACAAAAGCGTGGTGTATATCATTTTGGGTATGTAACCTGATGCCCGTGCGTTTTGTATTGATGTCACGGGCGCAGTGGCCGTGTCCTGTCGTATCAACCACAACAGCAACTTACCAGGCTTGTCTCCCATATGGTGGGTACGCGCTGAGTGTGCTTCATAGTTTAAATTGCGGAGCCGGTCTAGCAATCTGGAGTGATCTTCTCTAACGTGCTCCAGAGGCCCGGCATTGCTCTCCAGAGCTTCTCCCTCCCTTTGGAGCAGGTCAGTTTCAAGGCGTGTGAAGTCTGCTTCCAACTGTCTGCACATACCTGCCTGCGCACCGAGGCAATCTCCCCTGATTACTACCTGAAATGCATTCCATTCCACCTGACGTGTTGTGGCTGTGTCAGTATTTTCTTTTAAAAATATTGGGTGATGTTGACGGCTAGTAGGTTACGAAAGGGTGCATCTAATAGCAAATCTGCTTGGAGTCACCAGGTCGGAATTGGCGGGCGGGGGTGTTCCCATAACACCTCTAACATATGTGGGTTATGGTCAGAGTGTGTCCTGCCGCACATGCAAGTCGTGAGCACCAGAGTAGTAGGAATATACCCCATCGTGGGGGTGACGGTGTCTCTAGGCATCTTTCAAGTGCCACTGTGTCGCCCAGTTAGTCAACGCCTTCATGGCATGGTATGTGTTTGTACCCGGAAGGGGTGGAAAGGAGCGGTCCAGTGATACGTCAAGTACGCTATTGTAGTCTCCCCCCAATACCATAGGAACATCGGGCCAATGCGCCAGGACGTGTGATATATTGTCGAGGAAGGCAGCCTGCTTTGTGTTAGGAGCATATAGTGATGCAAGTGAATGTCTGACATAATATCGACAGACAGAATATCGACATACAAAAATATCGGAACAAAAATATCGACATCAAAAATATCGGAATCCTATCTTCATAAAGGTAAGTACAAAAATATTGAAAAAATAATATCGTAGTACAAAAATATCGCAATTAAAAATATCTTTTTTAAAATGTATTAATAATAATGTAAACATAATTTTAAAATACATATAATTTGACAAATATTAAATAAAAATATTAAAAGAAAATTAAAACTAATACATATACATTTAAAATAAATAAAACACTTAATAATTTAATGTAATTTCATTTTTTTAATGTTATTAAATTGATTTAATGTAATTTTTTTGTTTTTACCCTGTACGCCTGTACCCCAAAAACCCAAAACTGACCCTGAACCCTAAAAATATCCCTGTACCCCAAAAACCCAAAACTGACCCTGAACCCTAAAAATACCCCTTTACCCAAAAACTGAAAACTGACCCTGAACCCTAAAAATACCCCTTTACCCAAAAACTGAAAACTGACCCTGAACCCTAAAAATACCCCTTTACCCAAGATCAGAAAACTGACCCTTATCCCTAAAAATACCCCTTTACCCAAGAACTGAAAACTGACCCTGAACCCTAAACATACCCCTTTACCCAAAAACTGAAAACTGACCCTGAACCCTAAAAATACCCCTTTACCCAAAAACTGAAAACTGACCCAGAACCCTAAAAATACCCCTTCACCCAAGAACTGAAAACTGACCCTGAACCCTAAAAATACCCCTTTACCCAAAAACTGAAAACTGACCCTGAACCCTAAAAATACTCCTTTACCCAAAATTAATTAATATTATTTAATTACCAATTAATTATTAATTAACAATAACAATAAAGTAAATATATTAGCACATTAGCTGTAATTAATTTAATTTAATAATTAATATTATTTTTCCCAATTAATTAATTAAGAATAACAAAAAAATATATAAAAACATTACTATAATGAATGTAATTAACTAATTAATATTAATTAATTACCAACTAATTAATAATTAAAAATATGTACACAATTTTATTAATTAATTAAATAATTAATCTAAATTAATTACCATTTAATTATTAATTAAATATGTACAAACATATATTAATTAATTAATTATTATTAAATTACTTCCCACCCTATAAACCCATAACCCGCTACAGAACATATTTATCAATTAATCAATTAATTAAAATTACTTAAAAATTAATTCTTAATTAATTAATTATTCCTACTAATTAATAATTAATTTAACATAATTAAATTACTTCCCACCCTATTCCCCTATAAACCCACAACCCGCTACTGTAGTAAAAGACAATATTTAATTAAATTACATTAAAAATAAATAATAAAACATAATAAATACAATATAATATACACTAAATTTATTTAAAAATTGATATTAGTAACATCGAAGTTATTTATTTCGATATTATTGACATCGATATTTAAAACTTCGATATTACTGATATCATACTAATATCGATATTAAGACTATCGATATTACTTACCTTCGATATTTTGTCCCATCGATATTTAAACTTCGATATTATTGTATATCGATATTTAAAACTCGATATTTTGTCTGTGTACCGATGCAAGTACAATATGCCGGCCACCCAGTGTGCCTTTAAATACAACATACCTGCCCTCCGTGTCTACCAGCGACTGTGTAATTGTAAACCAAACCCCTGGCCTCACCCATATTAGCGTGCCTCTCGCAAAAGCCGAAAACCCCGTGGCATATAATTGGCCACGCCAGCGACGGTGCAAGCGTTGAATTTCTGTTTTGGCCAGGTGAGATTCTTGCAGTAGAGCTATTTATATGTGATGCAGTTTGAGGTAGGAATATATCTGATACCTGCGTGACGGCGAATGCATGCCCCTCACATTCCATGTACCAATTTTAAAGGAAGACATGGACCCCACAACGTGCCAAACGGCCACCTATCTGTAGCGGCCCAGCAGACATGTACAGTGCTTATAACCTGATAGTGCACAGCTTACCTAGCATGTTGACTTGTGGCATGTTATAATGTATAAATCAAAAGACAATAAATTAAATCTCACAATAAAACCAAAACAGGAACATAGTCATAAGCAATTCCAAAAGGGCGAAAATGCAACTAGCAATCGTCCAAACTCTCAATGGTGATAACAGTCAAAACAGTCTGGGGGGGTGTGCTGCGCATTGTGCTTTGTTAACCTACAATCCGTATATCTAGTGTCTCAGAGGCTCCCCGTCATCAGGCAAAATACAATTTATACAGTTTGTGCATATCAACTCAGGGAACACTCATCAAGCGAACGGTGTGTATTTGTGACCACAGGGCAGTAGCAGAGCGTGTGGTTAAAGCCCACTACCCCACCATACAGCATGATGTTACCCTCCACCTCATGTGAACAATTGGAGTCATAGTAAAGCCTATCATAGCTGACCACACCGTCAGCAACTGCATACCCCCACACATACACCCCAATACCTCAAATCGTAGTCCATTCAAAGATAGGGTCTTGCAATGTTCATATTATCAAGTCTGCCATTTGTGGGGTGACAACTGGCTGTTCCTGTGAATCTTGTGAGTTCTGCAATTCATATATTCGCTCGTCATCACTAGATAGGTCCCGGTGACTGGAGTTGGATGCATTCTCAGTCACCAAAGAACCACTGATCTCTGCTACCGCCTGTAGGGCTTCTCGTTGTCCGCTGAGGATCAATTCTGAGTGTGGGCCTACAGTCGGAGAGGGGGGTGCCTGCATTCCTGTTGTTCTACATTCTCTTCGGCGGCGGCAAAATGGGCCCTTTAGCTTCGGTAGTGTTGCCGTCGCAGCGGTGTCTCATAGTCTCGCAGAATTGAAGGTATCTAGCCAATCCTCTGCCTCTTCCGATGTGTTAAAGAAGTGCATTTTGTCTCTTGCAACGACTCGTAGGCGTGCTGGGAATAGCAGGGAATATTTCAGGTCGTTTTGCCGAAGGCGTTTCTTCACTGCCATGAACGAGAACCTCGGATGCTGCACCTGGATAGCGTAGTCCTGAAAAAACTTTATTTTATGATTGTCTATCTATGTGGACATCTTGGAGCTTCCTGATTTCCAGTAAAATGGAGTCTCGTCCCGGTAATTGAGGAGCAGGAGGAGCAAGGGCTGCAGGTTCGATCCTGTAGGAGGGGGCCTCGCCGGGAACCTGTGTGTACACTCTATGACAAAGTGTGGTGAGAGGGATCCCTCAGGCAGTCGATCCTTGAGCCAATTTTCCATGTGCAAGGCGGGTTCGTTCCCTTCCCATCGTTCCGGCACACCTACTATGCGCACATTGTTGCGTCGTGCCCACCCTTCGGCATCTTCGGCTCTGTCTGCCAGGAACTCTACACGGTTCAATAGATCTTGCACATGCTTATCCGTCTGAGTCACTTGCGGTTTGATGTCAGCGAGCATAGTTTCCAAGACAGTAGTGCGGTCTATTAGTTTCCGGTGATCTGCATGCAAACGAGTGAGGTCAATGGCCACCTTGTCAATTTTCGATTCCAGGGAGGTGCGGGTCTGATTGATGGTTTCTTCCAGCCGTTCCACTGCAGTGAGCACTGCATCTAGCTTGTTTGCAGTTTGGTCTGTGAGTCCCTGCTTTGCCATCTTGTCTGTCTTAGGCTTGGACGGCGCCGGTAGGGTCTGCGCTCCTCCTGTTCCGGTCCGCGCTCGGGTGCTACCCGACATTAGTCATAGAGTCTGTACACTTATGCAGCTCCACGTCCAGCAAGGTCCCAGTACGAAGCCTCCAGGGCATATCTCGCAGCCCCAGCGGCGGGGCTACTCCTCCACGCACCAGCATCTCCTCTCAGTGCAGTCGTCACCTGCGTCACTCAGCCACTCAAGTTACATTAGGCATTGGTGCACTATTTCACCTTGATAAAAGGTCACGTTCAATTGGTCTCAGTGGTATAATCATCTGTGGGCGCAAGTAAGTCTTCCCTCCGGACACCACCTGGGCAACCTGTGCAGGGGGTTCGAGCTTGGTTTGTCAGGGCAGAAACTTGCCTGTGCCAACTGTGTAGTAATTGCTAGAATAGCAGCATGTGTCTCCTTGCTGCTCCAGGCTGCAGTTGTTTGGGCACCAAGACGCTCTGGTGCCTGCACGTCAACAGTTTAGGGGTAGCACTGGCTTTGAGGCTTCAGGCAATAAGCGGGGCAAGTATGGATTTCTCCCAAGTGTTGCCTCACAGCTCCTATAGAGGCACCAGCCGTTCATTTCACCCTGTACTGCCGCAGGTAGAGCTCAACATGCCCCCGCCTCTGCCAGCGCTGTCTCCATTGTTATCATAAGGGAGCCTGCCAATTTAATAGCTGGCCGATGGTGCTCAGCAGGTAGTCCCGCAGTGGTAGGGCCCATGTCACAGTATCTCGCCGTGGGGACAATAGCAACGGTGTTAGCCTGAGCGGCGTTGCCATGCGTGGTCTTTCTCTCTTCACAACAGCAGCCAGCAGGCAGGCCGGTGGGGTTTCATATCACCGCAGCCTGCTGGCTGTGCAGCAGGGGTCCCAGCCGCAACCCGCCTCCCATCGGCGGGCGTATGCAATGGCGGCAGAGGGCGGACGGCCGCGGTTCTCATCTGCTCTGCACAATTAGAGAATCGCAAATTGAGAATGCAATTGCAAGGGTGCCAGGATGTCAAAAGGACACCCTGTTGCACCTCCCTGATCCATGCACATATGTTGCGCACACAATTGCGAGTTCTCAAATTGCGATTGCATTTAAGGAATCGCATTTTGCGATTCCTTAAATGCAATGCATGAAAGTAAAAAATCAGCGAAGTCTTCCAAACGTGAAGACCTTCAAACCACGATTTTTGCGCCAAAAATGGTGGTTTGAAGGTCTTCACGTTTGGAAGACTTCTCGATTGGAATGGAGACAAACCCTTGACTCTGAATTCTTCAAAGTGCGGTGCCTATCAGAGTGCCCCATGTTCCACTTCTTATGTGAATGACAGAGAATTTAACCTGTTTCAGATACTTTATTGATTCTCAACTTCTTGAATTGTCACTCCGCCTTGCGTCGTCTTCTGTTCTGATCTCCTTATGAATGCTGCATACTCACAGTATTTTAAATAGCCTAGCTGTTGACTTACCTAATCAGCTGCCTGCTTTTTCTTCTCAACGGGATCGTAGTCTATCTGAATATATTCTGCCTTGAGGAAGCCCTAATCGGGCGAAACGCGTTGGCTGTCTTCTATGCTGTTTCACTGATCACCTTACCTTCTGTTTTGTGATGTTTTGCTGATCATCATGTTTTGATTTCTTGGCTATTATCACTGTGTCAAAACTTATTTGATTAAAATGTGGACATTTTTTTGTATTCACGAAGGATATGTGTCTTAATTTATCAAAATTGATATTTCATATTTAATAATTGCTCTTGTTGCCTCTCCATTTGCTGGTTTTGTGTTTATTTAATTTTAGTTCTGTGGTAGTGGACTAGGGAGGTGTGCAACTTTCACTGCTTTAGACTTTGTACACTAGTGTATATGTTGGTTGTGCAACATCTAAATCCCTTACTGCCTAGTCTTTGCTGTATCTCACTGGATTCGAGCTGTCCCACAAAGGATCTAGTTAACTGCGGTGTCGGTATCCAGATTGGACCCAACAAGCCTTGGCAACCGAAACCAACACAGGATGTCGAGATTGGCTCTGTTTCAGACCAGTAAGGTCTGTGGCGCGTCTCCTTTGAAGGGAAGCTGGAGCAAGCCTGGAGCAACCAGGAAAGCAGTTTAGTTAAAAATAAAAGTCTTTAGGGGGCTCACTAGCCAACGGGCAAGAAAACGTGAAGACGCTTCGAGCTGAAATGCAAGAGCAGGCCCCACGCGGCACTCGTTGAGTGTGGAGAGGTGAGCATCAGTGCAAATAGCGCTCGATTCGGGGGCTTCTCGTACCCCAGTGCACAACTGCAAGGGTACCTTGGTAGTTGATCTGTTAGCAAAATGCAGGATGTCCAGGTTGTCCAGTCCCACGTCTCTCGTGTCCACCACGGGTCTCAGCTTTGCTGTGGATGTGGGTCGGAGTAAGAGAAGTCTGAGAGTCAGGTTCCTGTGTCACTGAGTCTTCAGGTTCCGGCGGGAGCATCGACAAAGCAGATCGGCAAGTTACTGGTGGTGCCTGTTTGCACAGGGTGGTCACTCCTTGACCACAAGGGAGATGTCTTTCGTCTTCTAGTCAGAATAGAATGTCGAAGAACCAAGAGTTCTGTATCAAAGTTTCTTTCCAGGATAATCTGAAGTCCTGGGGACACAGCTCCTATACTTATACTAAGCAAAGGGGCTGGATTACCTGCCTAGGTCCCTCCTATGGGTGGACCTGAGAAGGAGGTGGTTACACCCCTTTCCCTTTGTCCAGTTTCACACCAGAGCTGGGGCTGGAGTTCCCCAGCAACTAGTTTGAACCGGGCTATGCATGGAGCACCTTGTGGGTTCCAGGCAGTGTCTAGATGCATTCACTGAATGCAGCCCTCCCTGCCCCAATACACAAAACACCTGTCTGGGGAGGTGCTGGCACCACCCTGGACAGGTAACCTATTGTCCAGGCCGCCCTTGCTGGAGTTTCCCCCAGCACCAGGTGGTCAGACTCGTGTCTGTGGCAGCAGCATCCATTTTGTGATGCTGAAGCTCTATTTAACTTTACCCGGGTAAAGCAGTAACATAAATGTCTTTTCCCTATAGAATGAAATGAAAAAAGATTTATAAAGCGCATGGCTGCCCGGGAGCGTCCCAGCGCTGAGGATGCAGTGGAAGTCTGAGGGGAAGCTCAGGGGGGATGACGGATGAACTTATGGCTTTTGTGGGAAGAGATGTGTCTTCAGGAGTTTACGGAACTTCATGTAGGTCGGTTCGGATCGAAGACAGATTGGCAAAGAATTCCATGAGGATGCTGCGGTGACCGAAAAACGTCGACCTCCAGTGCGGGCCTTTCTAACTCTGTGAACAGTGGCCAGGTTACCTTGGGATGAGCGCAGGGCCCTGGTAGTTTTGTAGGGGTAGAGCATTTTCCCAAGCATAGGGGGCCCTTTACCCTGAAGAGATCTGTGGGTGATACACAGGGCCTTAAATTTTATCCTTTCCCGGATAGGCAACCAATGAAGAGCTCTGAGTGCTGGCCGATGTTCTCCAGGAGGTGCCTGTCAGCAGCCTAGCTGCAGCATTCTGGAGGCGCTGAAGGATATTAATGGTGGATTCTGGCGCGGCCATAAAAAGAGCGCTACTGGTTTCTAATCTAGATAAGATAAGACCCTGAATGAGCAGCTTTTGGGATTGTGTCGGAAGTAGGGGGAGAATCTTCCGGGCTAAGCGAAGTAGGCCCACACAGGTGCCAGACGTCTTTTTAGCCTGTGTTTTCAGGGAGAGGTCTTGCTCTAGCCAGACCCTAGGCTTTTAAGTTCTTTCTTTGGTTGTGGGAGATCCCCTAGACGCAGGGACCATATGGAGGTGGGAAGGGATGTCATTCGCTGGCCCAGCAGCATGAGCTCTGTTTTTGTGCCATTTAGTTTAAGTCGCGAGTCACACATCCAATTATATATTCCTGAAAGGCAGTTATGCAATTTTTTTAAGTTGTCCTTTTCGAGGGAGAGTGAAACGACCATTTGGGTGTCGTCAGCGTATGTGACAACTTTAATCCCAAAGGGGGTGACAACATCCTCCAGGGGGGCCATATAAATGTTAAATAAGGTAGGGATCAATGAAGAGCCCTGATGAACCCCACACTGGAGGGGGAAAGGCTTGGAGCGCGCATTCCCTTCACACACCTGGAAGGTTCTATCCTTCAGAAAGGATGTGAGCCATCGCAGTGCGGTGCTTCTTACCCCTAAGTTGAGAAGGTGCTGAATCAGGATCTTATGATCTACAGTATCGAATGCAGCGCTTAGATCCAGGAGGATCAGCAAAGCCGATCCTCCTGAATCCAAGATGCACCTTGCTTCCTCAACCACTGTTAGAAGGGCGGTCTCAGTCCCCTGACCCGGGCGGTACCCGGTTTGAGAGGGGCGGAGCAGATTGTTGGTTTCTAAAAAACCAAC